>NC_057862.1:429958168-431278168 GCF_019393635.1 Dromiciops gliroides | reverse complement strand
GATTGCTATTTTTTTTTTTTGCGGGGCAATGGGGGTTAAGTGACTTGCCCAGGGTCACACAGCTAGTAAGTGTCAAGTGTCCGAGACCGGATTTGAACTCAGGTACTCCTAAATCCAGGGCTGGTGCTTTATCCACTGCACCACCTAGCCGCCCCAAGATTGCTATTTTTTGAGGTTTAAATGCTCACATTGAAAATTTAACAGTCATCTCCCAAGCAGGGTAGAGCTGGCTCCAGCATAGCCTTGACCTGGAAATATAAAGACAAAAAAAGAAAGAAAGAAAGAAAGAAAGAAAGAAAGAAAGAAAGAAAGAAAGAAAGAAAGAAAGAAAGAAAGAAAGAAAGAAAGAAAGAAAGAAAGAAAGAAAGAAAGAAAGAGAAAGAAAGAAAGAAAGAAAGAGAAAGAAAGAAGGAAAGAAAGAAAGAGAAGGCAAGCCATCCCTAACCTCAAGGACTTTATGTTTTACTGGAAGAAAGCAATATATCCACAGATAGGTAAACATATGATATATACCACAAGTCAATACAAAACAATGTAATAAGGGAAGAGGATCAGGAAGGAAGTGGCATATAAACTGAGTTTTGAAGAGGGAGAGACTGTCTGAGAGATGGTAGATGAGTTGAGAGCCTTCCAGGCATGGAGGATTGGCATAGGCAAAAGTTGGGAGGTGGGATATATAATGCCCTGTCAGAGGAACAGCAAGTAGACTGATTGGGCAGAAACTATAAATTATTTAAGCGGGAGTGAGGTTTAAGCTGCCTGGAAAAGTAGGCTAAAGCCATATTGGGAAGGACTTTAAATGACTTATAGAGGAATTTATATTTTATCCTAGGGACCTTGGAAGCTTTGTTGATATTGTTGGTTTTTTTTGTTGTTGTTGTTATTGATGTTGTTTGATATTGTTGTTGTTTTTTTGTAGGGCAATGAGGGTTAAGTGACTTGTCTAGGGTCACACAGCTAGTAAGTGACAAGTGTCTGAGGCTGGATTTGAACTCAGGTCCTCCTGAATCCAGGGCCAGTGCTTTATCTACTGTGCCACCTACCTGCCCCCTTGGAAGCTTTTTTGAGAAGAGTAGGGATGTAATCAGACTTATGCTTTAGGAATATCAATTTATGTGCAGGATGGATTAGAAAAGGGAGAAGCTGTATGCAAAGGAACCAATTAGGAAGCTACTACAGTAATCTGGGTTAGATGTGATAAAGACCTGGTAAAGCAAGGTATTTGGTAAAGGGTGTTTTTGGGGCCCTTTGTGAAGGATCTTGAATGCCAGGACCAAGAGTCTGTTTAATTTGATGAGCCTTGGAGAGTCACTGTAAAGGTCTTTGAGCAGAGTGATGATACTATAATAGAGAACAGTGCACAAGAAAAGTTATTCAGAGAGTATTGTGGAGAAGGGAGAGGCAGGAGGCTAGAAGCTGAGTTAGGAGTCTATTACAATGCTTCCAAGAGATTGGCCTACTCTAGAAGGTCAGAGATAGTTGTGGGATAGTTGAGAGAATTTGGTCACTTATTGCATGCTGAGGTTAAGGAAGAGAGGAGAGTCAAAGATGACTGAAAATTTACAAGCCTAGATGACTTCAAGATTAGCCCTGTTCTCAATTTAATTCAATTCAGGAAATAGCTAAGGGTACAAACCAAGATAGATACCCCACAATCCCTGCTCTCAGGACAATCTAACCAAGAGCTTACAACCTATGTCAATAACAATAGAAGAGTTGGGAGGAGGGTCAGACCTGGTTGGGAAGAAGGGGAGATCATAGTTCAGTCTTTGGCATGTTGTGTTTGAGGTACCTAAGGGAAGGACAGCAGGCAGTTCAAAATCCAGGTCTGGAGCGAGCGAGAGAGAGGGGGAGAGAGAGAGAGAGAGAGAGATGTCTTTGGGATTCAAGTGATAATTGAAGCCTGTGGATAGGCTCCATCAACGGGAGAAAATTCTGAGAGAAAAAAGAAGTGTGGCCAGGCCAGAGCATGGATATTAACTAAGGGACAGCTCTTCTCTACAAAAAGGAGACTATCTATTGTTCCTGGTTCAGTGGAAAGAGGGATGGATATGTAATAAGGGGACCTTGGTCCAAGTCCTAGTTTTTCTGGCTCCTACCTGTGGAACCCTGGGCCAGTCATTTTACCACCCTGATATTCCATTTCCTCGGCTGTAAAATGAGGGAGCTAGGTGGCCTTTAAAGTCCCTTATAGTTCTTGGACCCTGTGAATCTGTGAACCTAGTCCAGTCCAATCAAATTCTGCAAGAATTTATACAAAGCCTACTTTGCATGGAGGGTCCAGCAGTCAATTAACATTTATTAGGGCTCTATGTGCCAAGTACTGTGCTAAATGCCAGGTATACGAAGAAAGTCCCTGACCTTGAAATACCCACTATCTAATGGAGGAGACAAAATACAAACAACTATACACAGACAAGCTATATATAATCCCGTTATCTTTTTCATACTGAAGGGGTTAGGGGCATGGTAACCCCTTGATCTGGAAAATCTTTGTAAAATTTTTTGGCCTTACCTTCATAGCAGAGAAGAAGTCAACTATTATGGTGTCAAAAGATGAAATATGTAGATATTAGACAATACTATATGTATATTTTATGCATTTCCGAGTTTCTAAACTTTTTCTGTGCTGCCTACTGGCCTTCTCATGCTGTCTGTGGCTTCTGCAAAACTCCCCCCAAAATTCCCATTTAATTTCTTATCCCCGTGTGAGATATATTGAAGCCTCAGTGGGGAAAGTCATGATGTGGAAGGAATAACTGAATAGGATAAACTGGAAATAGTCAACAGAAAGAAGGGACTAGAAAGATATAGTCCCTCCAATTAAGGACAGTCCAGGCAAACTCTCATTAAGGAGTTACAACCTGTGAATATAAGGGAGGAGGAGGCATCTGAGAGGCTACAGAGAAGAGAAAGGAACTAATTCTCTTTTCCTCTGCTCTTACCACTAACCCCCCCCCCCCACCCACCCAATGCAGGAACTGGTTGGTTCTAAAAACAGTTGCTTTTAGTTAATAGCTGTTTTACCACCCAGTCTCCTGGGTTCCATAAATTATGGGGACCTTTCTGTTATACCTTAGCATTAGAAGTTGTTGGATTTTTTTTGTGGGGCTTTTGTTGTTGTTGTTGTTGTTGTTTTTAACTGAAAGCAATTTTAGAGGCCATCTGCTCTAACCCCTTCAGTTTGAAGCCTAAAAGACCTGAAGTCTAGAGAGAGAGGAAGTGGCTGGCTGGTAAGCCACACAGAAAGCCAGTGGCAGAGCTGGACTGAGAAGCCTGCTGGGTCTTCTGGCTCTTAGGCTAGTCCAGGCTGTTATTGGAATACATGCAGTCAGGAGTATCACACCTTTCTTCACATCCCCACAGCGCAGGGCAAAGCAGATGGGTTTGAGGGGAAGCTCACAGGAAACAGACAACTATTCTTTCATAGAAAGGCCACAAGGGGAATAAAAGCCCATCTAATTTGCAAGAGTAAACAGGAAAATGGGGTGGGAGGGGAGTAAGGAGTGGGAAGAAGAGGGAGAAAGAAGGGCAAGCAAACTGCTTTTCAACAGTAAAAAATTAAAAACAAAATGACAGGAAATAAAATTTCACAACTTAGAAAAAACGTAAGAGTTTTGATGAGTCAGATCTAATGATTTCAGTATTATTAACCTCATCATTTGAGTATTTATAAAGAGTTTCCAGCATTGAGTGTACAGACCATATAAGCAGGTCCACCTGCTCTTGGTACATTTATTCCTCTTAACCAAAGAAAACATAGGATCTTTCTCTATTTCCTATTCTACTTTGCACCTGGCATCTCAAAATAACCTCTTCACTGATAGATATCATTGTTGTTGTTTAGTTGTGTCTCACTCTTCATGAGTCTATTTGGGGTTTTCTTTCTTTTTTTTTTTTTTTTTGCGGGGCAATGGGGGTTAAGTGACTTACCCAGGGTCACACAGCCAGTAAGTGTCTAAGGCCGGATTTGAACTCAGGAACTCCTGAATCCAGGGCCGGTGCTTTATCCACTGCACCACCTAGCTGCCCCTGGGGTTTTCTTGACAAAGAGACTGTAGTGGTTTGCCATTTCCTCCTCCAACTCATTTTATAGATAAGGAAACTGAGGCAAACAGGGTTAAGTGACTTGCTCAGGGTCACACAACTAGTAAGTGTGTAAGCCTGGATTTGAACTCATGTATTCCTGACCCCAGGTCTGCTGCTCCATCCACTGTACCACCTAGCTGCCCCTGATAGATATCATTACTCTAGTCTCTCCTTCTAATCTGTTGTGCTTGGACTACTACCAAAGTAACCTCGAAGTACCATTTTGCTCTGTCACTCTTATACTTGAAAACTTCCAAGAGCTCCCCATTGCCTACCACATCAAATCCAAACTACTTTCTTCTTTGTTTGTTTGTTTGTTTTTTTGAGGGGCAATTGGGGTTAAGTGACTTGCCCAGAGTCACACAGCTAGTAAGTGTTAAGTGTCTGAGGCCGGATTTGAACTCAGGTACTCCTGAATCCAGGGCCGGTGCTCTATCCACTGCGCCATCTAGCTGCCCCAAACTACTTTCTTCTTGATCAAAGAGAGCATTAAAAGTCAAGCTCGTGTGTGTGTGTGTGTGTGTGTGTGTGTGTGTGTTAGAAACTGATAGTATATATGGCCTTATGAATCTGAGAGATGAAAAATAATGTTGGCTTTGATAGAAATAGGGAAGCAAGAAGAGGGCTAGGTTTTGGGAAAAAGAATGAGTTCTATTTTGGGTATGTTGAATTTGAGATGTCTCTGAGACATTGGACTTTTATTTTTGCCTGTATTGTGTTATCTCCCCACATAGAATCTAGGTTCCTTGAGGGCCTAGCCTGTTTTACTTCTGCCTCTTCATTTCCATCTCCTGGTTTCCCCAGCTTCTTTCAAGTCTCAGCTAAAATACTAGGCCTTTTCTGGGGTCTCTTTATGCTAATGCTTTTTGTTCTGTGATTATCCCTAATGTATCCCAGTATACATCTTTTTTTTTTATACACAGTTGTTTGCACGTTGTCTCTCCTATTAGATTGACAACTCCTTGGTCTTTCTTGGTATCTCCAGGACAGAGTGCTTAATAATGCTTGTTGATTGATCTTTTAAACATCAGTGTTCTCCCCATGATGCTATGAGGTTACAAATCATGATATGCTGGCATCTAAGAAGAAACAAAAGCAATGATTTCTCAAAGAACAGTGGAAAGACATATGGTAAACAATTGGGCTATGAGATATCAGCCACAGACTTGTGTAAAAGAAGTGGTGAAAGAAAGAACAAGAAAGGAAGGAAGGAAGAAAAGAACAAAGGAAGGAAAGAAAAAAAGAAAAGAAAAAATTACCCCAAACATGTATAGCTAGCAAATATGTCAAGCCAGTCACATAGCAGAAGCATGGGATAAAAGATGATCCAAGCTCTGAGCGATGATTCACCAGATAGTAAAAAACAACAACAACAACAACAAAAACCACCACTACAGGAAGGTCTACAGTCCATTGGGCGGTTGCTCTATGGAATGTTTACATGAAGACGTGAACAAGCATCACACACGCTATGGAAGGGTTGAGGTCTGAGTGCACTGAAAGATGTGTAAAGCCATCTGAACAAGTTACTTTCACAATCAAAGGGAACTCAGAGGGGGTGGCTAGGTGGCACAGTGGGTAGAGCACCGGCTCTGAAGTCAGGAGTACCTGAGTTCAAATCCAGCCTCAGATACTTGACACTTACTAGTGTGACCCTGGGCAAGTCACTTAACCCCAATTGCCTCACCAAAACAAACAAACAACAAAAAAAGGAAACTCAGAGGCAGGATTGGCCTTTGTGTTAGACTGGACATTTCTGCAAGTTTACTCTTTTCTCTAATGGAGGGGTGATGGAACCCTGCTTCTCCCCAAATGAAGATGAAGGAATCCTAGCTTTGGAGAGGAATAAGAGACAGCTTAAGAAGGTCAAAACTGGAAGGGACTTTAGAGACTAACTAGTCCAAGCTACTCATTTTACAGATGAAGCAACTGAGGCCCAGAGAAGAGAAGTGACTTGTACAATGTTACGCAGCAAATTAGTAGCAGAGCTGGGACTAAAAGCCATGTTTCCTGACTCATCGGTCTTGTGCTTGAGCAATGTGATGACCTTAAGTACAATCTTAAATGTAAATAGTTTCAGGATTCAGGGTGCCTGAAATTGTACTAGTTAAAAATAATTTTTTTCTGGTTAAATTTTGCTCTCTCCAATCCCCTCCTTAAGCAAAACAAAACATGCCAATCTCTCTCAAAGGGTCATGTTATGTCATTCAGTCTTGTAGATTGAGTCTACCAGATCAGTTTCCTCCTGGATAGGGGGAAGAAGGGAGATAGATCATTGGGGCAATCAGTACTGAGCAGTAGGATCCACTGGAAAAGACCCCTGCCAAGGGTTACCTTTCATTTCTCCACTTTACCAGGGAAGGACTGTCCTACTCAGTAGGCCAGTTGGGTGGGGCGGGTCCAAGGCTACACTGCCCAGTGAATTACTGGCATGATTGTGGCCCATTTGGGGAATGACACCATTTCCCCAGGAAATAGAAGGTCAACAGTAGCATCGATTTTTCAGCAAACATCCCTGCCACTGGAAATCCCTCCCTCTATCCCTCAGTTTTCCTGCAGCAAAAGAGGAAGCTTGCTTTACAGAAAAGCTGCCTTCTTGTCACAGCTCTTCCCCTTCTTCAGCTTCCCCCCTCCACCCCCCAATTCTTCTAGATACATCATAGCATATAGTGGAAAGAAGACTTGGCATCAGGAAAGGCCTGGGTTTGGATTCTAATTTTAACACTTAATGGCTATATGACCTCACCAAATCTCTCAGAGACTCCGTTTCTTCATCTGTAAAACATGGATATTAATATTTACATGATGGACCTCACATAGTTTTAGTGTGAAAGAAACTATTTCAAAGTCACATAATGAGTCAGTGGCAAAGGTAGGATTCAAAACTAGATCTCCTGTCTCCTAGGTGTCTGGAGGCAGCTCAGTGTAGTGCTGTGTATAGAGTACTGATCTTGAAGTCAAAAAGACTTGAGTTCAAATCCAGACTCAGACACTTAGTAGCTGTGTGATCCTGGGCAAGTCACTTAACTTCTGTCTGCCTCAGCTGCCTCAACTATCAAATGGGAATAATAATATCTCTTACTTCCCAAGGTTGTTGAAAGTGTCAAATGATTGTAAAGCACTTTGCACAGTACATAGTAGGCACTTAATAAATTCTTGTTTCCTTCCTTTCTAGTTGGGGCTATTTCTGCTGTGTGATACAATGAGAAGAGGCTTTGGAATTATAGGTTCCATTCTACCGCTAATGTTTTTTTTCTTTTTCTTTCTTTTTTTTTTTTAATAAGGAAATCAGGGTTAAGTGAATTGCCCAGGGTCACACAGCTAGTAAGTGTCAAGTGTCTGAGGCTGGATTTGAACTCAGGTCCTCCTGACTCCAGGACCAGTGCTCTATCTACTATACCACCTAGCTGTCCCTCTGATGTTTTCTCCCTATGTGACCTTGGGAAAGTGACTTAGCTTCTCTGGGTCTCAGTTTCTTCATCTGTACAGTGAGAGAGTTGGCCTAGATGGGCTCTGAGGTCCCTTCTAGCACGGGGTCTAGTATCCTTGTATTATTTCCTTTCTTGCTGGCACTTTCCAGGAATGCTTAAATCTGACTCTTACTAAAAAGCTTTCTGCATGTCAGCTACTACCCTTTCCTAGTCCTTTACCTCTCTGGTCTCCCCACCCTCAATTAAGTATCAGATTCTAGGTGGAATGGGGAGTAAAGGAGAAGATGGCTCCCTTCTCAAAGTTCACAAGAAAGAAAGTATGTGAACTATACACATACAACATTAGAAGGATAATTTTTAAACAAATAGGAACCAGGGAGGGACTATCCTACGGATTAGGGTTGGGTGGAATAATTTATTCCATTCCTCTCAGTTTACAGATGGAGAAAACTATTGGCCCAGAGAGAAAGGCAGAGACTTGTCTCTGGTTACACAGTGAGTCAGGAGCAGAGGAAGGCCTTGAACCCAGCCTTTCTGTCTCTTAGTCAAGCGCTGTTCCCTTGTGCATTAATTGATGTGATCCAACTCAGTTACCACAGAAGTTTGGGGAATGAGAGACCAGGGTTGGTAGAGGGTTCAGGGAAGGGTTGATTGAGGAGGTGGGACTTGAATTGGACCTTGAGGGACTGGGAAGTGGAATCAATTGAGGGGGGTAGGGAGCCATAATCTCTTAAGCCTTTTGGCTCCATTTGAATGAGTTTAGAAATAATGGAAGGAGGGTAGCTAGGTGGTGCAGTGGATAAAACACCATCCCTGGATTCAGGAGGACCTGAGTTCAAATCCAGCCTCAGACACTTGACACTAGCTGTGTGACCCTGGGCAAATCACTTAACCCTCAATGCCCTGCCCCCCCCCCAAAAAAAAAGAAATAATGGAAGGGAAAAAAATTTCTATTAAGCATTTAGAAGTACCAGGCACTGTGATAATTGCTGGGGATTCAAATACAAACAAGCAAGACAGTTCCTTCCCTCATCAAGCTTGCATTCTAATAGGGGAAGATAACACACATGAAGGGCTGCAAGAGTTGGAAAGTCAGACATGGGAAGGGGAAGTATTCATGTTGTAGCCTAGGATGGAGTAAAATAAGGTGAAAGTTCAGCAATCAGAGGTCAGGCTTGCTGTTCCTCCTTCCTTCTCCAAGAGGACCAATGAATCAGGAGGAGTGATGTCTTGACTTGCAAGTGAATTGGATTCAAGCAAGGCAGAGCTGAGCAAAGTCATCAGTCTCACTCTCTCTTCCAGAGTCATCTGAGCCCAGTGGCAAGACATAGGTCAGGACAACTGGAAATGGTCCAGGACGCAGTGGGAGACCTTGGCCTTAGCCTTGCCCAGGTCTCAGTTTGTCTGAGGCAACACCCATTCAGGAGTTAAAGGTTAGAGGAAGAATGGAGGTAAAAGATGGCCTACTTTGCCCTCACAAAAGAATCAATCAGAGGCCACGGTGCTAGGGAGGAAAAAGAGTAGCATTAGAAGGAGAATGGAATGCAGGCTGTATAGCTAAAAGAGTGGGCTCTAGAAGTTGGAGGGGAGGGGAACAGCATGGAGTCATTTTTGTTGACAGTGAGGAACTCAATAAGGGATTTTTGCTCTTTTTGTTTTTAGACCATGCAAGTCTCTTCTGAAAAGATTTAAGATTGCTCAGGAAATCACTCAGAGAGTGTAAATCAGATTAAATTGGAAGTCCCCTGTGGGCAGGAACTTTAATCCAAGCGTGGGTCACTTGTTTAGTCACAATCAAGTTCTAAATGCCATCTTTTGGGGCAGCTAGGTGGCACAGTAGATAGAGCACCGGCCCTGGAGTCAGGAGGACCTGAGTTCAAATCTGGCCTCAAACACTTAACACTTACTAGCTGTGTGACCCTAGCAAGTCACTTAATCCCAATTGCCTCACCAAAAAAAACCCCAAACAACAACAACACATAAATGCCATATTTCCTCAATAATACATATACAAAAGGAACTTGGGAATTTAGTGCATTTAGAGAATGGGAGGCCCTTAAGACTCAATGTAGTTTTCACCACAAAATAATATTGGACAATTTCCGACCTCCTTGGGTTTGAGGGAAACTCTCTGGTGAATGGCCTGGGAGGATAAGGAAAACCTTGGATTGGAGTGGTCAGCACCTGTGGCAGAAGCCACAACATTTATTTCTTGGGCCTTTTTCAGTTTCTGGCCTCTGAATCTTGCAGGGGATGCTCAGTTGAGAGCTATACATTTTTTTCCCTTTTTTTCTTTTTTTTTTCCCCTTTCACCATCTGTAGGCTATATCAGTTGTCTTGCTGGTAGCCAAGACATGCTGGAAACCCTAGGAAAGCAGCAAGCTGGTGTCCAAATCAAAGCTGCTCTGCCCAGATAGCCTCTCTTCTGAGGAGCAGTCTTTTCCAGGGTCCCAAAACTGCCCCCCCCAACACACACACACAGAGTTGGGAAGAACAGTGGGTATTTACTCTGAATTGGGTAATAACTTCAATGTAGCAGTGGCTTATAAAACTCTAGGAGAATAACTGCTCTTCTTTGTTCCCACTGGAACCTTAATTGTAGGGATAATTCAGCCACCAAGAAAGAAAAACAACCCTCTATCTATCTATTTGTGTCTCTCTCTGGGAAATACCTGTTAAGCACAACGTGCATGTCTTAGTAAATAATAATTTTCCATATATGACATAGACATCTTTCTCACCATTAATCACTTCAATACTATCATAACATAGAAGTAATTATGAGGATAAATGGGCAGTTTATCTTCCCTTTCTCTCCCTGTGAGTTAATATAAGAGGCAGGACCAGTCCCAGCAAGTCCTGCTCTGTAGAGAATTAGGCATCACCTCAGATTCCATTTTTGGTTAATCCTTCCTATGGATGCAAATTAGGTGTTTTAAGTTCATAACAAAAGAGTTTATAAAGGGCCAAGGTGGAACCATATTTCAAGCCCCAATATCTCCCCTCCTCTGTAACATGTTAGTCTATTTTTAGAGGGAAAAAAAGGGAAACTGATAGTTAAATGTGCTGAATAATCCAATCTCTTTTGGAATAGTGACAATACCTCCTTGAGAACACTTTTAAGTTGTTCACAGGACTTGTACAAATGTTAAGGTTGAGAGGAAAGACTGGGAGTCAGGGGACTTGGGTTCTAGTCCTAGCACTGCGAACTAGATATGTGACTAGTTGTATATAACTCATTTCCCCTTTCTAGGCCTGTTTCCTCTCACATCAAATGAAAGAGTTGGGCTAGAAGATCTCTTAATGTTCCTTCCAGCTCTGATAATCTAGTTTCTAAGGTTCCCTCAAACTCTAACAGTCTGTGATCCTATTTTATTTTATCTTTGTCACCCTTAGGATAGGGTAGGTTTCTGTTGCAGGCACTGGAGGGAAAGGCAGTAGTGGGAATCCATCCTCTTTGTGTTGGGAATATTTTTCCTGGAGTAATCTCTCTGCCCAGTTTTCTGTTGTCTTAGGAGTGTGCCTAGCAAAGAATTGGAAACTGAAGGGATGCCCATGAATTGGGGAAATGGCTAAATAAGTTGTGGCATACAATTGTGATGAAATAATATACTTCAAGAAAAGATGGTTTTCAAAATGGGATAGTTTCAGAAAATCTGGGAAGACTTAAATGAACTGACGCAAAGTAAAGTGAGAACTAGGAAAACATCGTACACAGTAACAGTGATACTTTGATCAATACAATGAATCCATGACAATTTCAAAGGACTCATGATGAAAAATTCTAACCACTTTCAAAGAGAGAACTGATTAACTCAGTGCAGATTGAAGCATATTTAAAAATTTTTCTTCATTTTTCTTACTCCCCACCCACCCCCTCCCATAACACAGCTAATATGAAAATGTTTTGTATGACTTTATATGTGGAATGAGTATCATATTTTTTGTTTTCTCAATGGATGAGGGAGGGGGTGGAAGGAGGGAGAGAATTTGGAAATAAAAATTTTAAAAAGTAAAAAAGAAGCATGTTCAGATGGGTTTTGGTGGTGATTAGAAGAGGGAAGTCTTTCTTCTGATTTTGAGGCTGAAATGCCCTTTACCCAAAGCTACGAAGTAAATTCCTGATAATGTAAAAGCCCACCTATTAATTTTCTAGGGACACAGATCACTTCTATCCTTTTTTTTTTTTTTTTTGCTATCTTTTAAAATAACTTCCCTGCCTTAGTTTACTCTGATGAACATGGAGACAGTAGAAAATTGGGAGAGAAGAGAGGGAGAAGGATCTAGGAGCTCCTGGGGTTAGATATCATGGTTCTTGGTAAGACAAGTGACCTCCCCAATACATTTATCTTGGACCTTAAAATTTCAACAATTTCTTAGGAGTTAGGAAATGGGATGGGCCCAGCTTTGTAAATGAAACAGAACATAAAAATTGAATGGGGCTTAGTAAAATAAAAGCAGAGGTATTGGTCAATGGTCTGAGGTGAGAGGGAGGGAGGAAGAGGAAAAAGGAGAGGAAAGAACCAGAATCTATGTTTTACAACCATCACCCCTATGGCTCAGTGAGATTTGGGGTACAGGCTTAGGAATTATTCTTTCAATAGTCCCCTTTATCTATCCCTTCCTCTCCATTTCCCACTCCCAGTCCCCACTCCCACTATAGCCCAGCCTCTCATTGAATGCTATGGGGGACCACTGTGATAATTTCCCAGCTAGAATATGTGATTCCAGCCTCACTCTGCTCCCCTCTCCCCAATCCATTCAGAATCATATTCTTTAAGTATCAACTTCTTCATGTCACTTGCCTGTGGTTAGAACAAGACCTTGGGTCAGAACTAGGATGACCAACCAGGGGTTGAGGAAATACCTGGGGAATGAGGGTCAAAAGTCAGATGACCAGGGACTAGGAGGACTAGGAGGGACTAGCCGAGAAATCTGTGAAACTAAAGGAGGAGGGGGCAGCTAGGTGGCACAGTGGATAAAGCACTGGTCCTAGATTCAGGAGTTACCTGAGTTCAAATCCGGCCTCAGACACTTGACACTTACTAGCTGTGTGACCCTGGGCAAGTCACTTAACCCCCATAGCCCTGCAAAAAAAAAGAAAAAAGAAAGAAACTAAAGGGGGAGGGGGAAAATGGTGGCTAGAATTATGCACTGCACATAGTAAGTGTTTAATACATGTTTGTTTTATGAAGACCAGGTAGTTACCAAGGATTGTGGCAGCTGGGTACCTTTTACTTTTTCCCTCAGGGAATTTTTTTCCATTTTATATTAAAGAAGGACCTAACCCAGAAATTTGGCTAGCCTGCAGTGGAGACAAGTAGAGGTACTTAGGCTAGAATAGGGAAGTAGAGAGAGGAGTAAGAGGACAGCCACTGACCTAGGCATATACTGAGGCTGATAACCACTCTCTATAGAATATGACTCAAGTTCTTTGGCCTAGCATTCAGAGGACCCAAAAACTCTTTCTGGCCTCTGTTTTGAACAACTTTTTAAAAGCATATATTCATTCATCTAGCCAAGCCAGGCTATTATCTTTATAAGCCATGCTCATTCCCACCATCTTGCCTTTGCTCACTCTGTTCTCTCCACTGGGAGAGCTCTTCCCATATCTTCTTTTTTCCCCCCATATAAATATTTTATTATCCCATATCTTCTTTACTTTCCTATTTACTTACCTATCTACCTACCTACCTACCAACCAATCAACCTACCTACCTAGCTTTATAAAATAATTTTTAGGTAGTCTGATTGGTATGGCACTGAATAAGTAAATTAATTTAGGTAGAATTGTCATTTTTATTATATTAGCTCATTAGCTTATATTTTTCCAATTATTTAGATCTGATTTGATTTGTGTGAAAAGTGTTTTGTAGTTGTGTTCATAGAATTTCTGGGTTTGTCTTGGCAAGTAGATTCCTGTAAGGGGCTAAAATCCTAGCTAGTCTGTCTAAAATATCTAATGAGTGGTCGCCAATAAATTATAAACTTTAGCAAGAGTTAGATTTTTAAGCATTTATTAAGGATAATAAGAATTTGGTGAAGAGAGAAAAAGAGGCCTAAATTCAGCTATCTCAGGGAGCCCACATTTCTGCTCCACTCTTCACCAGAGTCCTGATGAAAGAGAGCAAGAGAGCCAGCCTCACCCCTTCTTCCTCCCACAAGCTTCCTGTGAAACTGGGCACATTCCATCCACATGCACACACAGCTCCAAGCTAATTGGCTGGTAGCTTTGATAGACAGTACCCACGAGCAAACATCACTTCCTGACACCAAAGAAAAGCCACGTGACTTGCCCTCAGACACCTTCTCCTCATGGCAGATCTTTCCTATGGTAACTCTCCAGCAGGTGGAATCACTCCAATCGTTACACTCCCAAGTATTTTATATTGTCTGCAGTTACTTTAAATGGAATTTCTCTATCTCTTGCTGTTAGACTATGTTGGTCATGTATAGAAATGCTGATGGATTTATATCCTGCAACTTTGCTAAAGTTGTTAATTGTTTCAAGTAGTTTTTTAGTTGATTCTCTAGGATTCTCTAAGTATACCATCATATCATCTGCAAAGGGTGACAGTTTTGTTTCCTCCTTGCCTATTCTAATTCCTTTAATTCTTTTCTCTTCTCTGATTTCTAAAGCTAACATTTCTAGTAGGATATTAAATAATAGAGGTGATAATAGGCATCCCTGTTTCACCCCTGATCTTATTGGGAAGGCCTCTAACTTATCTCCATTACATATAATGCTTGCTGATGGTTTTAGGTAGATACTGCTTATTATTTTAAGGAAAGCTCCCCCTATTCCTAAGCTCTCTAGTGTTTTTATTAGGAATGGGTGCTGTATTTTGTCAAAAGCTTTCTCTGCATCTATTGAGCTAATCATATGATTGTGGTTAGTTTTCTTATTGATGTGGTTGATTGCTACCTACCTACCTATCTACCCTTCAGAGCTTACTTCCTTTAGGTAGCCTTCCCTGACCATTCCAGCCCTTGATTTGAATTCCCATTCCATACTTACACACTCACTAATCAAGGTATTCAAATGGATCTGTGATCTCATGATTTTATAAACTCCCACCAATAACTCAGATAGCAACCTATCTACTTCTGCCCATCCTTTGTGATTCTTGTCCCTATCTTTCCATTAGTTCAACACAGAGTGTCCATTCATTGTACTGGAGGTCTCTTTCCCTTCCTTTTATATCATGGAGGTGTCATTGGAGTACTATATCTGTCCATCCAGCACCTCTCATTCTTGCCTTGTGACCAGCCCATTTCTTCTTATTATTATACAATTCCTTCATGATATATTTTACTCTTGCTCTTCTTTGGAGTTCTCCATTGGTTATATGTTGTGGCCTGCTCATACACCTATATGTGGAATCTTTTCCTGTCTATATGATACTCACTTTTAATTCTTCTAAAGATATTGTAGCCTGTGTTTTGCTACTGTACAGCAATTTTGGTAGATAGAATGTTAGTGTTAAAAAGATGGGCCTTTATTTTCATGGGAAGTTAGGGGTCATTCAAAGAGCTTTGTTATTTCCTATAGGCAGTCTAGTCCACTTTTCTCTCTTGTTCAGTTCTAGGTCCATTTTCTTATCTATTTGTACTATTTATTTTAGATATACATACTAATGGACAAACTCTATAGGTTGTCTATCCAGACAGACATGTTGAATACATGTTGAAATCTGGTCAATATATATCCTTCATCCACTTGGTCTTTCCTGTGTGGTTGGGTAGGCTAAACTCATTTGAGTGATTATGGATCTCTTCCAAATTCTCTGAAAGGTACTGGGGCTTGGTACAATTAGCACGATGACTTCTTTTTTTTTTATGTATAAGGTATTTTATTTTTTCTGTTACATGTAAAGATAGTTCTCAACTTTTGTTTATACAAGCTTTACAATTTCAGATTTTTCTCCCTCCCTTCCCTCCCTTCCCCCTCCCCTAGACAGCAGGTAATCTGATATAGGTTATATCTATATATCTATATATCCATATCTATATCCATATAGATATATAGATATATAGATATATACACATAATAACAATTATCCTATTTCTGCATTAATCCTGTTACAAGAGAAAAAATCAGAGCAGTGATGCAAAACCTCAAAGTAGAAAAAAAAAAACCAACAGCACCCAAAACAAAAGAAATAGTATGGTTCAATCAGCATCTATACTCCACAGTTCTTTTTTTTTTTTTCTTGGATTTGGAGATCCTCTTCTATCATGAGTTCCCTGGAACTCTTCTGTACCATTGCATTGGTGAGAAGAATATAGTAGCACAATGACTTCTACAAACATACTCATATTTTCTGCTAATTCTCCCAGGAATGGATTAATTTCCTCAATTGACCATAAGTCCTTGGAGAGTAAAAAACTATATCCCATGCTTTGCCATATCTCCTATACTCAACCATGTTGATGAGCACAATGATGAGCATATTGTGGATGCTCAGTAAACCTTTTTTTTTTTTTTGCTGAGGCAATTGGGGTTAAGTGATTTTCCCAAGGTCACACAGCTAGTAAGTGTCAAGTGTCTGAGGCTGGATTTGAACTCGGGTCCTTTTGAATCCAGGGCCAGTGCTCTATCCACTGCACTACCTAGCTGCCCTGCTCAGTAAACCTTTGTGGATTAACTGATTTCACATTTATCATCTCACGCTTTAGATGTAAGCAAAGAAGGCCACTTTATATATGAGGAAAATAAGGTCCAGAGAGCTTATGTATCATGATACTAATTAGTGGTAGTGCTGGGACAGGAGCCCAGGTCTGGCCATTCCAGTGTTCTTTCTGTCAAACCACATTGCCTTCCAAGTAGTGGCTGGAGTCCAGTAGAAGGGACTTTCTTGCTACCTGCTCCCCTCTCCTGCAAAGCTATTTTTTCACAGAATTTATTCACAGTATTATATTTTTTTCCCCTCAGGCAACTATGAACACTTTTTCTCTTCTCTGGGTTTGGGCCTTTGTTTTTGTGGGGTTTTTTTTGTATACAACTAAATTCTCTTCAGACAGCTTCTCTAGGGCCCAATTAGTCTAAGCCCTATTAATAATGCAATTATGATGTTAGAGGAAAGGCCATCATTCAAGTCATTTTAGGGATAACTTTCTAAGTCATCAGAGTGATAATTTGAAGAAAGTCACACCCTCAAGCACAGAACTGTGTCCTGTGACTGAGCTCTGTATTTGGAGAAAGATGTAGAGAATCATAGAATTTAGTATTTCAGGTCCGAAATGTAACTTAGAGACCATCAGTACAACCACACTCATTTTATAGATGGGAAAATGGAGGCCCACAGAATAAATTACCCAAAACCTCAGAGGAGAGTAGATGAGATGACCAATCATTTGGGGGAAAAGAGAAAGAGAAGGGAGATTTAATACCAGCCCCTAGGTTTCTTTAGGGAATAGGGCTAGAAGCTACAATGTGCCTTGTATACAAAGACCATTTCAAATGCAGAGAGGAAGTCCAGGTTGAAATGGGTCCAGGGATTCTTGTGGGGATAACCCTGGCCCCTCCAGCAACTGAAGTTTTTCTGACTTCGAGCCAGGTGCTATTTGGAGCAAAGGGCTCTGAATTTCCCTCTAGAGCCCACTTAGGCACATAGAGAAAACAGCCCCAGGTGGGTGGGGGAAGTCACTTAGAATTAGTTAAATTGGGCTGAATTAAAGTCAAAGTGTTTAACATTTTGGAGTCTCTCCTGTGGCCAAGAGGACATTTGATCCATAATTCACTTCTGATGTTGCTAAAATGATCTGTTTTCACCTTTCCTGGTGTGCTTATACTCCTATAGTGTTGCCAGTCAAAAGCCCTGTTTCTGCACAGAAGACTAAGAATGCCCAAAGGTACTACAAGTTGGACTAAGACAGTTCAGAGTTCATTGAGTGTTTGACTCATTTCCAAAGGATGCTGGAGACTTTCCTCTGCTATATTCAATTCAATAAACACTTATTAAGCACCTTCTATTATGGGAATGCTGTGGGACCCCAAGAAACCTAAAGATTCCAACCCTCCAAGGAATCCGTGAACTCTTCCTGGGGAGGGGCAGTTGTGCCTCCCACCTCAGGAATGGGTGTTGCCAAGTAGGACCCTGGTACACTGATATGCAAGATATGGATGGGTGTTGCATATCTTACTGATGCCCCATTATTCCAAAATCCCCTCCCTGTAGTTACATTTCCCTCCCAGTTCTTTGTAATGCTCTTCCCTCCCTTTTGTCTGGTAAAAATACAAAAGACCAGTCTTCTCTTACTCCTGCGAGACAAGGTGATCTTTCTCTCTCCTAATAAATCTCTTTTTATTTTTACAAGATTCGTGATGAGCCTCCCATTCTTGGGGTAAGCTAGCCTCCCTGATCAGGTTGCAAGAGCCCCCAAACACTTCCATGTGCCAGGCACTGTGTCAACCACTTGGAATACAAAAAGAGGCAAAAGACAGTGCCTGCCCTCAAGGAGCTTACCATCTTATGGGGGACACAACATACAAACAAATACATACAAGGCAAGCTACATACAGGATAAATGGGAAATAATTAACAGAGGGAAGACATTGAAATTAAGAGGGGTTGGAGAAGGCTTCCTATTGGGACTGAAACGAAGCCAAGGAAATCTTTAGTTGGAGCACAGTGGGGAGAGCATTTCAGGAATGGAGGACAGTCAGAGAGAATGCCTGGAGAGTCTTGTTCATGGAAAGGATAGGAGACCAGTGTTACTGGATCAAAGAGAATGTTTTGGGCAGTAAGGTGTAAGAAGACTGGAAAGGGAGGAGAAGGCTAGGTTATGAAAAGCTTTGAATGCCAAACAGTATTTTGTATTTGTTCCTGAAGGCAACAGGAAATTATTGGAGTTTATTGAGTGACAGGGATGGGGATAACATGATCTGACATTTTGAAAAACAAAACCCCATCATTTAATTGAATGCTAAGTGATTTTTTTTCTTTTTTTTTTGCGTGGGGCAAAGGGGGTTAAGTGACTTGCCCAGGGTCACACAGCTAGTAAGTGTCAAGTGTCTGAGGCCAGATTTGAACTCAGGTACTCCTGAATCTAGGGCTGGTGCTTTATCCACTGCCCTGCCCCTAAGTGATTATTTTTAAAAGTTCACATTACCTTTCTGAGTCTCAGTTGCCTCATCTGTAAAATGGGGATAGTAATACCTCACAAAGCTATTGTGAAAATATCAATGAGTTCAATGAGGGGCGGCTAGGTGGCACAGTGGATAGAGCACCAGTCCTGGAGTCAGGAGTACCTGAGTTCAAATCTGGCCTCAGACACTTAACACTTACTAGCTGTGTGACCCTGGGCAAGTCACTTAACCCCAACTGCCTCACTAAAAAAAAAAAAAAAGAGTTCAATGAGAGGGGCAGCTAGGTGATGCAGTGGATAAAGCACCGGCCCTGGATTCAGGAGGACCCAAGTTCAAATCTGACCTTAGACACTTACTAGCTGTGTGACCCTGAGCAAGTCACTTAACCCCAATTGCCTCACACAAAAAAAAAAAAAAGAAAGAAAGAAAGAGTTCAATGAAAAGGTTAGTCATTTAACCTCCAGCATCCTTAGTTTGCTCACCTCTAAAGTGAGAAAGTCAGGTTAGGTGGCCCCTGAGGTCTCAGCGCTAAAGCTATGATTCTGATATGGGGGACAATTCTATGGTCCTACTTTCCAGTGTTTAAACGAACCATCTACCAACATAGTCCTTGGGGCACCCATAGGAGGAATGACCCCAAGAGCAGAACTTTTCTCTAATCATGCTCATCTTCCCTAGTGACTGTGAAAGGCAGATTCTTTGCCTCTTTGTCATCCTCCTTCTCCCGGGCTCCTCAGTGCCAAGTTCACCTGTTTCTGTAGCCCTAGGTGCTTCAGGTGTCCGGGATCTGCCCCACCATCAGTGCTCATTGACCTCTTGCCCTAATAAACTAGTTGGTTGAATTCAATCAGTTTGTTTTTCAAACTAGTTTTTCTGCATGGGGAGATAGCATGAGTTTTTTGGGTCTGCTGATTTTGATGAAGCTCTCTCTCCAAGGTTTAGAGCTGCTCCAACTGGGGGGGACACAGGAAGTGAGACCATCTGTTGCTGGGGCCTGATGACAACCGAGACACATTCTTGAATCCTCAATTGGCAGTTCACTCCTCACTCTGGTAGGAATGAAGAGTAAGGTTAAACAGCTCACCTCCCCATGGCAAGAAGGGGAGTCTGTTAAAATAAGGGAGAAAATGGAATTTCTCTACAGGCCCCTCCATCCCCTGTGCTGCTTCCTGTGGTGAATTTTGGTCTCTCATATCCTCTCTTCTCCTGCCTCTCACCTGCCCAGGAGGGAACATTGATACCATAGAAGGGGATGGGAGAGGATCCAATCAGACTCCATCTGGACCTGGAGGATGAGGTGAGTGGGTCACTAGGGCAGTGGCCATACCAGCAGAATGAACTTTGCTGGCCTCCTCAATTTTTTGACTTCTTTCCAGTTTCACCTAAAGACTAACCTTTCACAAGAAGCTGTTCCTAGTCCTTTTTAATCATAGTACTTTCCCTCTAAAATTAGCTCTAATTTATCCAGTGTATGCTGTACCTGGTCTGTACAGAAATGCTTTCCATGTTGTCTCTACCATTAGAATCTGAGTTCCTTGGGAGCAGGGGGGCTGTTTTTTGCCTTTCCTTGTATCCTTAACCTTTCACACAGTGCCTTGGCACATAGTAGGTGCTTTAGAAATATTTATCTGACTGACTGATTTCTCAAGTAAAATTGACCCTTCTCAAGGGAATGGGTCAGGAACCTGGATTACCTCCCCAAAAGGTCAAAATTCAGTGCCTGTGAGTGTGTCACTTGAAGGGAAGTGGGAAAGGGAAGATTTTCAGCCCTGAATTTTCTTTCTTTTTTTTTTTTACATATAAGGTATTTTATTTTTTCTGTTACATGTAAAGATAGTTCTCAACTTTTGTTTATACAAGCTTTACAATTTCAGATTTTTCTCCCTCCCTCCCCTCCCTCACCCCTCCCCTAGACAGCAGGTAATCTGATATAGGTTATATCTACATATCTATATACATATACATACATATATATCTATACACACACATATATATATCCATAATAACATTAATCCTATTTCTGCATTAATCCTGTTATAAGAGAAAAAATCAGGGCAGTAATGCAAAACCTCAAAATAGAAAAAAAAACAGCACCCAAAACAAAAGAAATAGTATGATTCAATCAACTTCTATACTCTACAATTCTTTTTTTTTTTTTCTTGGATTTGGAGATCCTCTTCTATCATGAGTTCCCTGGAACTCTTCTGTACCATTGCATTGGTGAGAAGAATATAGTCCATCACAGTAGGTCAACACTCAATGTTGATGATACTGTGTACAATGTTCTTCTGGTTCTGCTCATCTCCCTCATCATCAGCTCACGTAAGACCCTCCAGGTTTCTCTGAACTCCTCCTGCTCATCATTTCTTACAGCACAATAGTATTCCATTGTATTCATATACCACAACTTGTCCAGCCATTCCCCAATTGATGGGTGCCCCCTCAACTTCCAATTCCTTGCTACCACGTAAAGAGCAGCTATAAATATTTTTGTACATGTGGGTCCCTTTCCCCTTTCCATGATTTCTTTGGGAAAAAGACCTAAAAGTGGAATTGCTGGGTCAAAGGGTATGCACAGCTTTATCGCCCTTTGGGCATAATTCCAAATTGCTCTCCAGAATAGTTGGATCAGTTCACAGCTCCACCAACAATGAATTAGTGTTCCAATTTTCCCACAGCTTCTCCAACATTTATTATCTTCTTTTTTTGTCATTTTAGCCAATCTGATAGGTGTCAGGTGGTACCTCAGAGTTGTTTTAATTTGCATCTCTCTAATCATTAGAGATTTAGAGCATTTTTTCATATGGGAATACCTGAATTTTCTTTTGGCTAACGTTAAATTGGCCTCAGAGACTTCATTAAGATTACATTTTTTCTATGGTTAAAAGTATATTCTAGGGGGCGGCTAGGTGGCGCAGTGGATAAAGCACCGGCCCTGGATTCAGGAGTACCCGAGTTCAAATCCGGCCTCAGACACTTGACACTTACTAGCTGTGTGACCCTAGGCAAATCACTTAACCCCCATTGCCCCCCCCCACAAAAAAAAGTATATTCTACTAAATATGGCTAAGGTTAAGGTTACATGGTTGTTAAGCAGACATGCTAAGGAAGATCTTTCATCTCTGCTAGGACTCTTCTCTTTACATAGTCTGGCTTCAGACCTAGTCATTCAAATGAAACTGCTCTCTCCAAAGTTACTAAAGATCTGATCTCTTATTTGCCAAATCTAATGGTACAGTGCATTGGGCATTGGGTCTGGAATTACTGTAAGACTCATCTTTTTTAGTCCAAATCTTTCCTCAGAAATTTACTAGCTATGTCACCTTGGGCAAGTCACTTAACCCTGTCTGCCTTGGTTTCCTTATCTGTAAATAAGCTGGAGAAGGAATTGGCAAATCACTCTAGTACCTTTGTCAGGAAAACCCCAAAATGAGTCACAAAGAGTCAGACTACTGAAAAGCAACAAACAACATCCTTCTAGGACCCCTCTGTATCCTTTAACACTGTCAAGCACCTTCTTGATGCTCTCTTCTCTGGAGGTTTTCAGGACACTGCTCTCATCTGGTTCTCTTCCTACCCATCTAATTGTTTTTCTTCAGTAGTCTTTGCTGGTTATTCATCTAGACAACACTCCCTATAGAGCGCATGTCCTGAGGGCAGCTAGATGGCATAGTGGATAATGAATGGGCCCCAGATTCAAGAGGACCTGAGTTCAAATTTGCCCTCAGACACTTGACACTTATTAGCTGTGTGACCCTGGACAAGTCACTTAACCCTCATTGCCCCCCCAAAAAAAAAAGAAAAAAAGAAAAGAAAAGAAGAAAAAGTGTGTGTCTCCCAGGGCTCTGTCCTGGGCACCCTTTTCTTCTCTCTCTGCACAATTTCACTTTGTGATCTCATCAGCTGCTACGGATGCAACTCTCATGTCTATGCAAATGATTCTCAGGTTTATTTTTCTTGCCCTAGCCTCTTCCTTGATCTCAAATCTCACATCTCCAACTGCCACCAGACATTTTGAATTGGATGTTTCGTAGTACTCTCTCTCTCTCTCTCTCTCTCTCTCTCTCTCCAAAACGGAACTCATTATCTTTCTCTCCCAATTCTTCCTAACTTCCCTGTTACTGTTAAGGGGTACTACCACCCTCCCAGTCATCCAGGCTCCCAATATGGGTGATTTGATTTGCTTCATCTTTGATTTTTTTTTGTTTTTTGTTTTTTTTTTTTTTTTTGGTGGGGCAGTTGGGGTTAAGTGACTTGCCCAGGGTCACACAGCTAGTAAGTGTTAAGTGTCTGAGGCCGGATTTGAACTTGGGTCCTCCTGACTCCAGGGCCAGTGCTCTATCCACTGCGCCAACTAGCTGCCCCGATTTGCTTCATCTTTGACTCCTCAAACCGCGCCCCACCCCCATCTAATTTGTTGCCAAGGCTTGTTGATTTCCACCTGTGCAGTATCTCTCCAATTTGCCCCTTTGCCCTGTCTCTCCTCTGACACTGCCACCCGCTTCCCACCTGGCCCCTGTAGGCCCTCATCCCACGTGTAGACTATGGCAATAACCTGCTGGTTACTCTCCCTTTTACAAGTCTTTCCCCATTCCAGTTCATCAACCACTCAGTTATCAAAGAGATCTTCCTAAAGCACAGGCCTGATTTTGTCACCCCTTGACTCATTAAGCTTCACAAGCTCCCATTACCTTTAGGATCAAGGAGAAAATCCTCTGTTTTGCATTCAAAGCCCTTCATAACCTGTCCCTCCTCCTCTGCCTTTCCAGTCACTTTACACCTTACATCCTGCCAAGGGTCCTTCCATTTAGTGATATTGGTTTCCTTACTGTTCCTCAAACAAGACACTTCATTTCCTGACTCCGGGCATTTTCTCTGGCTGTCCCCATGCCTGGAATACTCTCCCTCTCCATCTCTGCCTCCCAGGCTCCCTGGTTTCCTTCTAGTTCCAGCTAAAATCCCACTTTCTTCAGGAAGCCTTTCCTAATCAGCCTTAATTCTAGTGCCCTCCCTTTATACTGTGTAACTTGTTTGTACATGTTTGCATGTTGTCTCCCCCTTTAGACTGTGAGCTCCTTGAGGGCAGGGACTGTCTTTTCTCTTTCTCTGTATCCCCAGCACTTAGCACAGTGCTTGGCACATAGTAAGCATTTAATAAATGTTTATTGACTGATAAAAATGGAAAGTTTTAGGGGCAGCTAGGTGGCGCAGTGGATAGAACAATGGCCCTGGAGTCACGAGTACCTGAGTTCAAATCCAGCCTCAGACCCTTGACACTTACTAGCTGTGTGACCCTGGGCATGTCACTTAACCCTGATTGCCTCACCCAAAAAACAAAAACAAAAAAACCCAGGAAGTTTTACTGTGGCCAGAACGATTTATTAACATGTGATAAGTTGGTGATGAGCCTTTCCAACTTCAGGAAGAAGGGTGGCTCTTGATCACAGACGTTTAGTGTATTACAGGATTTTTACTTGAAGCCCTTCCAACTTGGTGGTCTCTGCCAAGGCTTGTAAGTCATTGGCATAACCTTCAAGAACCTAGTTTCACTTCCCTACAATGAGGCATAAGAAAAGAACTTCAGTGATTGTAGCTTAAAAAAATTAAGAGAGAGTGATGGGGCAGCTAGGTGGTGTAGTGGACAAAGCATCAGCCCTGAATTGAAGAGGATCTGAGTTCAAATCTGGTCTCAGACACTTGATACTTACTAGCTGTGTGACCTTGGGCAAGTCACTTAAGCCTCATTGCCTCCCCCTCCCCCTCAAAAAGAGAGAGAGAGAGAGAGAGAATAAGCATAGTTCAGATAGGTTTAAGTATCCACATTTTGTCTCTCATCTGATTTCTCCAGGCCATCTTTCTGACCCTGTTTTGTTTTATTTTTCTATGTACCTGATTTTACCTAGGCTGTGTCTCATACCTGGTGTCTTCTCCATATTCCTCTCTACCATTTAAATCCTATACACCTCTCTAAGTTCCGCTCAAGTTCCACCTTCTTAGACTCGGACTCAGAATATGAGACCTGAGATAGCTAAAGACACCCTTAAACATCTAGCTCAAATGAGATAGTGTATATAAAGCTATTCATCAACTATAACACAACATATAAATATTAGGGATCTTTCCTTAATAATTCACATTCAGATGACACTTTAAGCTTTATAAAACCCTTTCCTCATAACATGCCTGGGAGCTATGTCATGCAGATATTATATTCCTCATCTTAGAGATGAAGAAACAAGATGCAGAGAGGTGAAGTGATTGGCCGACGTCTATCAGCCAGCAAGCTTCAGTGCCTCAGCAGCCGAGTACAGAATCGTGCCCACAGCAGGTACTAGTATGAATGGATGAATTGAGTGTTTGGGCAAAGGAGGAGGAAAAACTTTTCAGGGACAAGCTCTCCCAGTTGAGGCCACCCAGGAATGGAGCCAAGCTCTGGAGACAAAGCTTGCCTTTTTTCTTACCCTGAGCTTCCAATGTGCTCAGTGTCCTCAAGGCTTCTGGCCCACAGAAGGACTCAAGGTCAGGTCCCTCATGTGCTTTACTCCACTATTATTTCCACTGAGACACACTCCCTGGAGAATACCTCTCGTTCTCTGCCTAGGAATAAAGTAAATTTGATCCTCCTATACACATGAGTAAGACTGCCCTACAATCTTTCTCTGTAATCCTCTCTCTTTTCTTCTTATCAACTAATCCAATGAGTGTTAAACTGCCTCATGATGTGTCTTTTAGTATGAAGGCTTCATGGGGCAGTAAAAAGAATACTGGATCGGGAGTCAGAAACTCTGGGTTCAAATCTTGCCTTACTCCCTATGTGATTCTGAGTAACTTAGCTTCACTTAACCCCTCTGGTTAAAGTGATTGTAGGTTACATTAAGCAAATCAAAACCCCTCAGCTTGGATAGAGCACCGGCCCTGGAGTCAGGAGTACCTGAGTTCAAATCCGGCCTCAGACACTTAATACTTACTAGCTGTGTGACCCTGGGCAAGTCACTTAACCCCAATTGCCTCACTAAAAAACAAAAACAAAAAAAACAAACAAAAAAAACCCCTCAGCGTTCTCACCTATGAGAGTTGGCCTAGATGATCTCTGAGGTCCCTTCAGGTGCTAAATCAATGAACCTATGGTCTCAGATAACTGGAATTGGAACTGAATAGATGGAATAGATCAAGGTAGACTGGGACATTTCACATTACTTTTCCCTAAAATTATTTATCAGGGAAATGGTAAAGCCCATTGCTTAAGTGCCAATATTCTCCTGGAGATGTTATAGGCCTGTGTCATGAAACACTACAACTTCTGAGGAACTAAGATTACAAACAATTTAAAAAGTCATGGAAAAATTAAGAAGAAACATGAGTAAACTGCAACCTCTGATGTTTCTGATGTAAAAGATGTATATCTTTGTGGACATGTCTGACTGGAAAAGGAGTTGTGTCAGTCATCTACTGGGAATGTGAGATGACAGATGGATGGCTCCAGGAGGATATTGGCAATCCCTTGGCTGGTAAGAGCACCAGAAGAAGGCTTCTAATGTATTGGATGCATCCTCTGTAGGAGATTTATGGTAAATACGGATCCATGGGATGAGAATATGAGGAAGCCTGCAGTCTGATCTGATCCATGATATAGTGGAAATCTTTTTAAGGGTTGTAAGCATTTAAAAAATTTTCATATGTGACTCTGACCTAGCAATACCACAACTACTTCATGGAGGTTAAAAACAGGGGAAAAGACCCATATGTACATTAGCACTTCTTATGGCAAAGAACTAGAACCAAAGTCAGTGCCCATCAACTGGGCAGTGTCTGAACAAATTGTGGTAATTGAATGTAAAGGAATATTATTGCATCATGAGAAACAGAATATGAAGAGTTCAGAGAAACTTGGGGAAATTTTTGGGAACTGATGCAGAGGAAACTAAGTAGAACCAGGAGAACACTTTATGCAATGATCACAGTATTTAAATTCTGAATCTAACCAGCACCAAATATGACAAACATTTCCAGATACAAAGCAAAACAGAAAAAGATGACATATGAAGTTATGAATTTGTACAGCTTGTTTCTCCTTCCAAATATCAACAAACTCAATAGTTATTTTTAAAGCCATCTTGGTCATCTCTCTTTCCTATTGTGACCTTCCTTCTGTTTTCTTTTGTACTTTAAAAAAAAAGACTTTAATGGCCCTCTTCTCTTCTTTTCATTTTAGTAACCCTATTGATAAACTCTTGCCAGCTTCCCACACTCCACCCCAACTAAAAGAAAATCAAAGCCATTGCATTAAAATATATATATATATATATTTCTTCTAAGATATAGTATAATTACAACATCATAAAGGACTCTGAAAGACTTCTGAACTTGGATCAAGGCAGTGACAAATCAAGACTTTAAGAGATTTATCTCCCTTCTACCTCTTGGTATAGAGGTGCCCAGTGAATTGCACACAGTTTTAGACAGAGCCAGTGTATTGATTTGTTTTGCTTAACTGCTTATTTCTGATGGGGGGGGTAGGGGATGAGGGGCGAGCTAGTAAGTAGTGATAGAGATACAAAGAAAAATCATAAAGAAAAGCACAGCAACAAAATACACAGAAGAAAACAAAAAGAAATTCAGAAATGTATACAAACAGGGCAATTTTATTATGGCCTAGTTAAATTTAACAAGGCCCTCTGTAAGACCTCACCCCCTAAAAAACAAAAAAAACCCCAAAAACCAAAGACCTCACCCCCTTCTCCCATTGGGGAGTTCCTCCAGAGGGGCCCAGGCCTAATTCCTGACTTTCTCTGGGGTACTTTCATTCACCCCTTTCTCTCCCAATCTCTTTTTAAAAAACTATTTTAATATTTTTTATTTTTTTTGTGGGGCAATGAGGGTTAAGTGACTTGCCCAGGGTCACACAGCTAGTGTCAAGTGTCTGAGGTGAGATTTGAACTCAGGTCCTCCAGAATCCAGGGCTAGTGCTTTATCCACTGCTCCACCTAGCTGCCCCTCTCCCTATCTCTTTAGCAGCTTTTTCTGTGTTGTCTTCCTTGGTTAGAATGTAAGCTCCTGGGGCTGCTAGGTGGCACAGTGGATAAAGCATTGGCCCTGGATTCAAGAGGACCTGAGTTCAAATCAGGCCTCAGACACTTGACACTAGCTGTGTGACCCTGGGCAAGTCACTTAACCCTCATTGCCCCACTTAAAAAAAAAAGACAATTAGGGAAAGAATGTAAGCTCCTTGGGGGCAGGGACTCTTTGCTTGCATTTGTGTCTCCAGGGCTTAGTCCTGTGACTGTATATAAGTGCTTAATAAATGTTTGTTTCCTTCCTTTCTACTTTAAAAACAACAACAACAACAACAATGTGTAACAGAAGTTCACAATTTTATGCACTCTTCTCTTTTTTGTTCTTTGTATGTTGAAATGTTTGTGTTGGATGCTGAGTTCATAATATAAACAAAAAATAATTTCACATGATGTCTTATCTCCCCTCCTACATTGTGAGCTCTTTGAAGGCACTGACCACTTCTTACTTAGTCTTTTCTTCAAAGTACTCAATATCTAAAGTATGAATGAATGATGTGAATGAATACATTAATCAAATGAATGAATGAATAAGTGCCAATGACAATATGTTAAAATCTCATCCAAGCCACAAATGTAGTATCCTGATGGCAAATAAGACAGACCTGGTCTTTCATTATCTGAATATTATCATTCTGTGGTTGCAGTTATCTCTTCATTCCTCTGTCATTTTTGCTTCCTCTTGTTCTTTCTATCTTCATCTTCTCTCATTTCCATCTCCCAGCAGGAATAGGTGAAGTAGGGAATAGAGATCTTTCATGCATGTCTTTATCTTATTTTATGGATGGAAACATTGAGGCCTAGGGAGATTGTAATGGTCAACAAATAGATTAGCAATAGAACTCAAATTGGACCTTCTAGATCTCTAGCCTCCAGGGTCATTCTGTCTAGAGATTGTCTTCCTAAAGGACTGGTGAGTACTTCCAGTTCCATGGAGGGGGAGAGAGGCATCTTCCCCCTCCTCCCCCCACTCCACACTCTAAGCCTTGGCAAGGCTTTAGCCAAATTCATCCTTATTGGCTCTTCCAACATCTGGAAGGGCACAAGAACCCATCCTACTACTGAAACAACCAGAGATTTCAGGACTGATATTTGGGATATGAAAATCGGAAGATGCAGGCTCCACCCATCATGAAAGAACGAAGAGCCAAAACTCTTCTTTTGGATTCCTGCTTCCTCAAGCTTAGGGTGTTAATGGAGCATTCCTGAAATACTTTTCCACCATTCATCTCTTTGAGAAAACAGACTTGCTGCACAAACACAAACATAGACTTGCTTGCTCACACCCCTCCCAGCCCAACTGCTTGGGCCCAAATTCATTCCTCACCCCTCCTCCTAAGCCTAGTCCATTGTACTGTTAGGAGGTGTTGGCCTTCTGTGGATCAGCCCAGGGGATGGGGGAGAAAAGGCCTCTTTCCTTTATCCAGAGAAGGGAGAGGCCAGAGGGCTGGAAGAATTGCAGTTCTGAATCACCCAGCGGTTATGAATAGTAATGCAAATGAAATGCAAATGAAGAGATTGGGAATAGTAATGCAAGTAAACTGAGTCATATTAAAACCAAGAGCCAAGAGATGTGAATGAATGAATTAAAATCATTTATCCAATACTGCAGGGGGTAGGGAGGCTGTGCTGAGGCCACCACTCGCCTGTTTTAAATGTTCCCCTGAGTCTGTCCAGAAATAGTCAATCTTTAGTGTGGTAATTTTATTTCTAATTGATGCCACTGAGATTTTGTTTTTATAAGGTGAAGAGATCAGAGGAGAATGCCCTCCTCAGAGGTGCTAGGTCATACAGGGCAGTGTCCAACTCTTACCAGACTGTTTAAAAGGAAAATTCCTTTTAAACAGTCTGGTAAGAGTTGGACACTGCCCTGTATGACCTAGCACCTCTGAGGAGGGCATTCTCCTCTGATCTCTTCACCTTATAAAAACAAAATCTCAGTGGCATCAATTAGAAATAAAATTACCACACTAAATTCTTTGTGAATTTTCCTTTTAACAGGACTTTGGTAGTGGTGGGGGGAGGGGGGGTCAGAGAAATCTTCTGGCAGAAATAACTGCTTATTTTTGGACTTCTAAGTTTATGTACTAAAAGTTTAAAACAGAATGATTTTTCAAGTGCTTCCAACCCTATGCTAGGGGGAGTTGAGGGAAGAAAAGGAGAAAGAAAATCTAAGCCTCTACCTCCTACACATTTGCTTTCAGAAATTCAAATTTGTAAGTAAATGCAAGATGAAGCATGACTGGAAAACAGTTCCTGTGGAAAAGGATTGGAGGTTTCAGTGAATTTCAAGCTCAATGTGAGTAGTCAACTGAGCAACACAATAGCCAAAAAAGCTGATGTGATCTTGGGCTGCATTCAGCCTACAAAATGGCACATGGGAGAGTTGCTACCTAGTTTCACTGTACTCTTTGTACCCTTCCCTCCCCATAAATTACTTTGATAAATCAATCAATCAGCAAGTGTTAAGTGCCAACTATATGCCAGTATTAGCTCTGTATATCACATTTTATGAATGACATTGATAAGCTAGAAGGTGTCCAGTGGAAGATGATGGGGATGGTGAAGGTCATTGAGACCATGCCAAATGGAAGGTCCATTGTTGTCCATCCTTTGTTTTCATAGAGGTCCAATGACATCACAAAGTAATGTCTTGACTTACTTGTGAATTGGATTTAAGTGAGGCAGAGTTGCACAGTCATCAGCCTCACTCTCTCTTCTGGAGTCATTGAAGTCCAGGACCACTAGTTATGTCCTGGGATGCAGTAGATGACTTTGGTGTCTTTGATGTGTGATCTAAGCTCTCCACAGCTGCCTTCATAGCCTTTGGAACAAATTGATCTCATCTGCCCATTCTGTCAGGGGGAAGTCTTCACATGCTTGGGCTAGATACCCCCTTAACTCACTGACAGGTTTGAAGCCATAGGTGATCTTCAACCTGGTTTAGTCCCTCTGCCTACACAGTTTTTTTTTTGTTTTTTGTTTTTTTTTAGTGAGGCAATTGGGGTTAAGTGACTTGCCCAAGGTCACACAGCTATGCCTACACACTTTTACTGGGCTATGGCTGCTGCTCATGCTATAGATTCTTGGAGTCACTGGTGAGAATTGGAAGGCAGGTGAACACCACAAATAGATGTGGTGTGCTTTACTGAATAGAATGCTAGCCTCAGAGTCAGAAAGATTTGGATTTGGATCCACCTTAAGAAGTTTACTTTCACTGTGACTTCCCACTTCCCCCTTCTGTTCTGACCCTTTGGTAACAGAGGATCTTCTAGCCCCCCCCCCCCAATAAGAGGGATCCAGTCAATAAAAACCCATCCTTTCCTCTTCCCTAACCCTCAGGGAAACCTTGAGTTTGACCTGACACTGGTAGCCAGGAATCTTACCCTTATCTCCACTCCTATCCCTCAAGGGTTTTTTGTTTTTTTGGCTTTTTTTGCAGGGCAATGAGGGTTAAGTGACTTGCCCAGGGTCACACAGCTAGTAAGTGTCAAGTGTCTGAGGCCGGATTTGAATTCAGGTACTCCTGAATCCAGGGCCGGTGCTTTACCACTGCGCCACCTAGCTGCCCCCTCCTCAAGGGTTTTTTTGATGAAGGATTTTATGACCTTAAAATCTATTTTAAGATCAGTACTATCTGTGTAGTACAGCAAAAAGAGTCCTGGAATTGTAGTCGGATCTGGGTTTGAACTCTGGTTTGGTTAACCTCTCACTATATTGCTTCTCTCTGAGCCTCAAATTTCCTTATCTATAAAATAGGGATTATCATACTTGCCCTACCCACCTCATAGAATTGTTCTGAGGAGAAACTGAGCAAATGGACCTGAATGTTCTTTACAAACTGTAATAGAGAACCAAGTCTTTGTTCTAGGAAGTGTATGCTGGGACTTTTGGGTCCTTTCTAAACTTTGGATGGAACATTGTTCTAGCATAGAAACCACTCCAGGAGAAGTTATCCACGATATGAGTTTTCTGTCTTCCAGTTGTTTAAATATAAGGATTACTATGTCGTTGAGTTATTTTTCAGGTGTGTCCCACTCTTCATGACCCCATTTGAGGTTTTCTTGGCCAAGATACTGGAGTGGTTTGCATTTTCCTTCTTCAGCTCATTTTACAGAGGAGGAACTGAGGCAAACATGGTCCACCATTTTTTTTTGCTTAAGAGAAATGAGATACATTTCACCATCAATCCTCTGGAGTCAAGATTGCTCATTGCATTAATCAGCATTTTAATGCTGTTTCATTAAGGGTTTTTATTTTTCCCTTCTGTTTTGAAGAATGCTTGGAACAGGACAAGAAAGAACAGTCAGGTGCATAGAACAGACATGAGAACCAGATGTTGCTGGAGATCCAGGCTTCTTGTTTCCCAGAACAACTGCATATGAAGGGCACAAGGTTGGAGAGACTGCTGGTTATAATTATTACCCAGAACTCTGTAGAAACAGAGAAGACAATGAAGGAACAGAATCAGGCTGAGGAGTCAACAGCCTGGCATCCAACTTCCCCCTCCCACTCACCTTTACAACCAGCAGAGGCCAGCTTGATTTCATTATTGAGGACTGGACTGTGTTAGCCCCTTCTATGAGTCACAGTCATGTCTGGGGATGGCAGAGCTCCTTGTGGACAAGCTTGGATGACTTTCTCATCCTTCCTCTGAAATAGGCACCAGGCCCCCTGAAGAGGATGTCAACCCTAGGAACTCATAACTGATGCCTTCATTATTAGGGATATGGACTAGACTTGTGATTTTTTTTTTTTAGTGAGGCAATTGGGGTTAAGTGACTTGCCCAGGGTCACACAGCTAGTAAGTGTTAAGTGTCTGAGGCCGGATTTGAACTCAGGTACTCCTGAATCCAGGGCCAGTGCTCTATCTACTGTGCCACCTAGCTGCCCCTAGACTTGTGATTTTAATGCTATTGGGAAATCCCAGAGTCCCCAAAACTCCTTCTGCCAATGCAGGCTGGCACGTTCTCTGCCACTTAACATCTTAGAGGTATTACCTAGAACACAGAGAACTCAAGGGACCTGCTGAAACTTATGTCATCCCTATATGTTTGAAGAAGGATTTGAACTCAGGACTTTTAGGCCAGCTCTCCATTTGTTCTGCCATAATGTCTCCATCATCAGGGACCAAAAATAGGCACTTGGGAATTCCCTCTGGCCTCGAAGACATCAGAATAATTTGATCTCCTGACTTAGAGGCCTGGGAAGCAAGAAACCCCACACCCTCTCATCTCATGCTTTCTATCACCGGCAAATCTCCTCAGCTTGGAAAAAAATGACCCTTGGAAATACCACTGCCAGTCAGCTCCAACTAAATGGATTGTAGGCGTTTCTACTTCTTATGTCTCATCACGTCTTCATTTAACTCTGGAAGAACCATGGCCTTCCTTCTCCTTTGGATGGGATGTTGACCTGATATTTGTAAATAGCCCAGTCTCCCAGTGGAGGCCTCTACCTTCCAACCATCTAGGTGAACACTGGGGTTAGAACAGACAGATGGTAATGGAATGACAAGAGTTAGAAGTGACCTTAGAGATCACCCTGTCAAACATTTAGCAGAGGGGGAAACTAAGGATGCTCATAGAGACAAGCTGGGGAAGCTTATCCAAGTTCACCGAGCTAGTTGGACAGCAGGGCCAGAAAAAGAATCTATGAATTAATGTGTGGTGATATGAAACATCCCAAATATATTTGAGTGAATTTTCAATGAAGAAATTAGAGAGTATAGTGCTTACCCTCAAGGGCATGGTAGAATTTCAGGCATTTTTTTTGGTGGGTCAATGAGGGTTAAGTGATTTACCCAGGGTCACACAGCTAGTAAGTGTCAAGTGTCTGAGGCTGGATTTGAACTCGGGTCCTCCTGAATCCAGGGCCGGTACTTTATCCACTGCGTCACCTAACTGCCCCCAATTTAAGGCATTTAAAAAAAAAAGTAGGTAGCCTTTTTATTCCTTTTAAGTCATGGTACATCATGAGCTGTTTCAGACCAACTCTACGTGAAGCTTTTTCTGGTGCTAGCTCATAGGAAGTGGTTAGCAAATAATGCTTAGTTGTTCCTTTGGTGTTGAATGACCAAGTCACATCTCACAGTAATCATTTAAGGCATATTCAGTATGTCAGGTATGTCACGGGAGCCTTTTGAGGTTGAAGGAGAAGGAAAGAAATGTGATAGAGTGGAGAAAGTGCTAGAGTCAGAGCCAGAAGGCCTGGGTTCAAGTCTTGACTCCTGAGCAAACCCCTTCCTCTTTATGAGCCTCAGTTTCCCCTTTCATTTTAGAATGAAAGGGTAGGATTGCATTTGTCCAGATCTGAAATGCTGTGAGAGGAGCAGAGGTCAACACCACTGGGATCTGAGTTCATTAGTTTGGGTTCTGAAGCACCCTGAAGAGCACCCGGGGCCTCCAAGGCCTCTTACAGGAGAGTGGCTGGTGAGAGCAGCTCCTTAGAACAGTGCTTGGCTGAGTGTCAGCCATGCCCCTAAACTAAACAATGCCCCTTCTGTGGTCTGATAGTGAATGATCACAATAGAAGGAATCCGACGTCCTGTGCCCAGCCTAAAATTACTATCTCTCTGAACCGTCTAGAGGATAAAAGGGCTGCTCTCACTGCCAAACATACCTTTGTCTGTGCCCCCTTCCCCCACTGCCCCCAACACCTCCTCTCCCACATGCCATGCCGATGGGCTTAGTCCTGAGGTATTAGATGCTGCTGGAGTTTTTTTGGCAAGCAATGTCTTCCTTACCAGCTGTTCATGGATGCCTCAGGGGACACATGGTGTCTGGGTCACTCCAGAGGAGTATATCACCACATACCCATACCATAATGGTCCCCCAGTATTGAACGTTGTGACAAGAGCTGCCTTTTTTAATGGTCAGAATGTCGACATCATTGGTGCTTCCTGGGAATCATGTTCCCTCAACTAGGACACTCATTTAGAGCCCAAAGATGGTAGAGACCATACAATGGTATAGTTAAAAAAAACCCACTGGATTTGGAGTCAGGAAAACTGAGATAAGATTCGAATGTCACTTCCTTCTCTTGTCCCTCACTTCCCTCATTTTTTTGTTTGTTTTGTTTTTGGTGAGGCAATTGGGGTTAAGTGACTTGCCCAAGGTCACACAGCTAGTAAGTGTCAAGTGTCTGAGGCCAGATTTGAACTCAGGTCCTCCTGACTCCAGGGCCGGTGCTCTATCTGCTGTGCTACCTAGCTGCCCCTTCCCTCATTTTAATTTTTAAATTTTTAAATTTTTTTTGTTGTTTTGTTTTTTGCAGGGCAATGGGGGTTAAGTGACTTGCCCAGGGTCACACAGCTAGTAAGTGTCAAGTGTCTGAGGCCGGATTTGAACTCAGGTACTCCTGAATCCAGGGCCGGTGCTTTATCCACTGCGCTACCTAGCCGCTCTTTCCTCATTTTTAAAATGAGAGATTTGGACTAGATGGACTCCCAGACCCTTCTACATTGAAATCCTGGATACTCCGTGATTCTGTGAATTTTTTTGTTTTCTAGGGCAAGCTCTGTACTTTGGACCCCTCTGTTCCCAATAAAACAGAGATAAATAAGATCTACCCCTTCCTTGCTTCAAGAAGCTTTTGAAAGAGTCACTGGGAGAAAATATTGTAAGCGTTTATGGGAGAAAGATGATCTAAAAATACAGCATCTCATTTTCCTCATTTCTCTAACATTCTTACCCTATGTTGAAATGACTCTGTTCCCTACATAGACTAAAACAGAGTCAGCAAAGAGTATCAGGAAACATGGTATGCCCATGTCAGATGTGGGACGACTCCTCTGAGTCCCCCCCATCCTAGAAAAGAAGGACAAGAAAGAAAACCTATAGTACCTACCTCCTGTGTTTTCTGTAAGACTCAATAGAGATAATAGCTGTAAAATGCTTTGTAAAATTTTAAGTTGCCATGTAAATGATACCTATTATTGACATCAATTGTCAAAAACAAAATCTTCACACTATGCACATATCCCCAAAATAGGTGCATGTAAAGTTGGGAGGAAAAAGGAATGCCAGTCATGGAACATTATAGCATTAAGATAATTATAATATGAAAATTCTCTGAGAAGAATTTCTTTGCCTTGACACACCCATCTTGAAAATCATTCTGGAGGGAAGTCCATATTTTGTGAGATCTGTGGTCTTGTCTGAGAAAAGGAGACCATTTCAGAGTGCTTCTCCCACACTTCTAGCCATGGGTTTAGGCATTGATGATATTTGGGTAGGGATTTACACAGAAAGTTCTGGTAAGATTTTACAAAGAACTGACAGATGTCTTTTTAAAAGATATATCTTTTAAAAATATATCAGTAAGGGGCAGCTAGGTGGTGCAGTGGATAAGCACCGGCCCTGGAGTCAGGAGTACCTGAGTTCAAATCTGGCTTCAGACACTTAACACTTACTAGCTGTGTGACCCTGGGCAAGTCACTTAACCCCAATTGCCTCACTAAAAAAAAATATATATATATATATATCAATAATAGTGTGTATATATTCTTTTCTTTCTTTCTTTCTTTCTTTTTTGGTATATATTTTTTTAAACCAAGCAGGAAAAACTTTTCCAGGATAGAGTGAATGCTCTCAGAAGATCGGATCCATCCTGTATCCTAGTCAATTGGAAGCATTTGTTTTCTAGGCAAAAAGTACTACAGTTACCCACAAGAAACTAAATATAAAATTTGGAAAGAAGTGCGGCTGGCACCAACACACTCGACACTATAAATACGTATTGTAGGGATGGGTCTGGAAATTAAGTTTGCTCAAAATAACATTTGCTTTCCATTTTATGCCATATTTAGCCATTGGGACACCATCCCATGGCTCAGAGAAAGACAGGATATATCTAAGATTGATGAGCCCAGAGGACTGTGGGGGCATGGACTCCAGAAGGATTGGTCTGATAGCAACACTGTCTTGTGGACTCTTTCTCAGGGCAGGAGAAGTTGCAGGGAAGTCATTCATTCCTGAATGGGAGAGAAGAAAGAGCTCTGCTGGAGCTGAATGGGGACCTCTTCCCTAAGACTGAATCCACCATCTTCTAAGTAGCAGGGCTGGCCTTTCTATAGTAGAGGCTTTGAACTTTTAAAAGCTCTTTCTCTTTACAGGCCATGATACCTTATTAGGTTCTTGGTGGGTTGGTGGGGAAGGAAACTGAGAGGCTCAGAAAAAGTCAGTAAACTACATAAGGTTACACAGTGATTTGGTGGCCAGGACAAGACTAAAATCCAAGTTGTCTCCTGATTTCCAGTGGACCTTACCTCAACTTGACTGGCGTTCAAGGAGGAGAGAAGCTACATCTGAATAGGTTGAAGTACCCATCAGATGCAACTCAGGTGGTCTTTCAACCACCTACCCCAGGTTCAGAAGATTTCTGTGAACCTGTATGTATGTGTATGTGCACGCGTGCGCGCACACACACACACACACACACACACACACGTTTCATTCATTCTCCATCCCTGGCAAAGATATAGGATCTGGAACATAGGCAGCTGGAAGTCTATGGGGAAGACCATGGGGAGCTGGGGCTCAAGGAGAGTAGGAAGGGAGACTAGCCTGTGATAGGAACAATGGGGCCATGACAAAGAGATGTCTTGCCTGTGTGACCTTTGCAAGGTTAGGAATATGAAGGGATCTGTTATTCAATATCTCTTGGACATCCTTAACAAATCTGTTAGGATTGGACTCAGAGTCAGCATGGGACTGTGGAAAGAGTTAGAATACTTGGGTTTTAGCCCTGGCTCTACTATTAATTAGTAGTGTTACTTTGGGCAAGTCACTGTGGGGTCTCAATTTCCCCATAGGTAAAATGAGAGAATTGGTTAAGAAATCTTTAGTAGTATTTAGAAGTATTTAATAGTATTTAGAAGGTGTAAGGGTCAAATTTAGTATGGAGCGAGTTAATTGGGTGGTCCCCCCATAATATTGGGGTAAGAAAGGAGATTAACAGCCTCTTTTTTTTTTTTTTGGTAAGGCAATTGGGGTTAAGTGACTTGCCCCGGGTCACACAGCTAGTAAGTGTTAAGTGTCTGAGACCAGATTCGAACTCAGGTCCTCCCGAATCCAGGGCTGGTGCTCTATCCACTGTGCCATCTAGCTGCCCCTTTAACAGCCTCTTTTCAAGAAACAAAACAGGCTTTATTAATGGGAACAAATCTACAACACAGGTGAAGTTAATAGAGCCAGGGACAATGAGAAAGGGAAAAATATGACCCACTTCCCAGATGATTAGAATCTAAATGTCTAGGGTAACAAAAAAGGCCCCAGGTACCCCGAACAAGACTTGGTCAAACAAAAACTGACTCAAACCTTAAACTTGCCTCCAGCTCAACTAGCCCCCAAAGAGCTAGCCTCGCTTCAACAACACAAACTCACCAATACCCAGAATCCGCAGTTCCAAGGAGAATTAACTTCACAGCATCCCCCAGTTTCGTCCAAAGATCCACCACACCAGTGTCTCTCTCCTTCTTTTTTTTTTGGCAGGGCAATGGGGGTTAAGTGACTTGCCCAGGGTCACACAGCTAGTAAGTGTCAAGTGTCTGAGGCCGGATTTGAACTCAAGTATTCCTGAATCCAGGGCCGATACTTTATCCACTGCGCCACCTAGCCGCCCCTCTCTCCTTCCTTCTTGGTTTTTTTTTTGTAGGGCAATGAGGGTTAAGTGACTTGCCCAGGGTCACACAGCTAGTAAGTGTCAAGTGTCTGAGGCCAGATTTGAACTCAGGTCCTCCTGACTCCAGGGCCGGTGCTCTATCCACTGTGCCACCTAGCTGCCCCTCTCCTTCCTTCTTGCTCACAAGCATGAGCACTCTCCTCCCCTGGATTTTCTCCTGAAACCTCCCTCAAAACCGGAAACAGGGCTGTCTACACACACAGCCCCAAGCTAATTGGATGGCAACTTTGCCAGAACTAACAGGCAGCTCTACAGCTGCAAGCCGGGCAACTTCTGGATGCTAACGCGGCATGGCTTTTCAAGATTGCATCTTTTCAGTCTGACCATAATGAAGCAAAGATGTGGTCATGGAAACTCCAAATCACAATTAATTCCTTACAAAGGCATCTTAGAAATCACCAAATCCAATACCTCCCTCTTCTATTTCACAGATGAGGAAAACTGAGGCTCACAAAAGTGAAGTGACTTGCCTGGGGTCACAAAACTAATATGTGTAGTAGGTAGGATTTGAACCCCATATATTGCTGATCCTGTCTAGCACTCCCTCTATTATACCATCTCTTGTTCTTAGTCATGGGCATATCCTCCAAGGTCTGTTACTGTTCACTTTCTCAGTTCATTTCCTGTAGTTACCCCTCTCAGATGGGCCTCTTCTTCATTTATTAATATTGATGAGGATAAGTGGATAAAGCACCGGCCCTGGAGTCAGGAGTACTTGAGTTCAAATCCGGCCTCAGACACTTAACACTAGCTGTGTGACCCTGGGCAAGTCACTTAACCCCAATTGCCTCACTAAAAAAAAAAACCAATATTGATGAGGATAGAACAATCTCTGAGATCTTTTACAGCTCAAAGTGTCTATGCATTTATTTATTTAGGTATAGATCTATGATTTCATCGGTGTAAGAAATTTCACTGGTAAGGAAACTCCAATGTTACATCAAGTCAGCATGCCCCATAACTCTTATTCTTGCAGAGTTGCTTAGGACACAGAGACATTAGGTCCAGGGTAACACAGCTAATATGTATCAGAGTTGGGGCTCAATCCCAGGTCTTTATGATTCCAAGGCTGGTCCTCTATCCATTCCTTCAAGTTGTTTCTCTAGAATTGTGGGTACCCTATCCTCCTGGGGACAGATGGCCATCTCTGGGGAGAATGTCTGAACCCGGCAGTGACTAGAGAGCCCAAGAACAGAACAGGAGAAGACAAGATTGTGTTGGGACACAAGGAGGGAACACAGCCCCCTTTTAAGCTTGTGGGGGAAGGTATTCACCCCATTTCTGGGAATGCCAGGACCCCGTTTCCCCAAGGGCAGTGCTGGCAAGGGGGAAAATGCCAGGAGCTATTGTCTATTCACAGACTTATCTGCAGGGGGGTTCTGATTTCACTAGAGCTGCTTCTAGCAATCCCAGGCACATCCAGGAGAGAGAACCATTATCGGCTCTTTTCGAATCTGTACTTTTCTTCTGTTTTTGTTTTTTTTTTTTTTTAAATTGGGGGTGGGGTGGGGAAAGTGAGTGGGGGGCAGGGGGAGCTGAGTGCTCTGAGTGCAGCACGGCTTCTCACCATGGGCTAAGAGATAAGGGGCTGGACTCAAAGCGTTATTGTTTGGCCCAACAAAAGGACATTTCTGTAACTTTTTAGTGAGCTGAGCCAGGCTCTCTAAGCAGAGCAGGCTTGTAGTGTGGTCCTCTGCGGACAGGCAGAGGGGGCCGATGGGAGTCACAGCCTGACCCCTGCTGCCTGGCCCACTGATGGGGACAGGGGAAACCCTAACCAGGCACCAGCTGGGTGGGAAGAGAGCTGGGGAAGGGGCCTGCTTCCTGCTTCCCAGGACCTCTGGATCACAACAGGTTTCTTCTTTCTGATCCCCACCCCCCTCCATCTTTTCTCTGGTCTTTTGGGTAGGGGGAAATTTTCTGGGTTTTTTACCCTAGATACCCCCAAGCAGTGCACACACAAAGACAGCCCTCCTGAGGAGAGCTGAAGATGGTGTCTCCAGCAGTTGAAGAGGGTTATCCACACTCTCAGGTCTTCAGATCCAGGAATCACTCCATGACATCATCCTGCCTCACCTACTCTGTTAACATTATGTCCTCCAGGGGCAGCTAGGTGGTGCAGTGGATAGAACACCGGCCCTGGATTCAGGAGGACCTGAATTCAAATCCGGCCTCAGACACTTAACACTTACTAGCTGTGTGACCCTGGGCAAGTCACTTAACCCCCAAATTGCCTCACCAAAAAAACCAAACCAAAACAAAACATTATGTCCTCCTATTCTGCTTTCTGCTTGCTCTCGCCCCCATTCCCTGCCTTTGGAAGAGCTCTTTGGGTACCTGGCTCCATTCCAGCTGGGCTTCCTTCCCCCTCCACCCAGCGTCTCTACTACTCAGGTCACAATACTGGCTCTCCTGGCAGAGAGAGACAGTCCCATCAATCCCTACCTCCTGCTCCCAGCCAGACCTGGAGCCAGGCTTCCTTCCTAGGTCCCCACTGTTGTTTCCCACGATGCCTGCCCAAAACTCCTTCATATGCTACACAGAACTCTGGGGGAGAAAAGGCTCTTAGAGATCCAACAGAGGGTTTGGAACATTGTAAAGAACCCTCCCCTGCCTCATTTGTGACCTTGGGCAAGTGGCTTTCCCTACAATTCTGAGATTCCCCATCTGTGAAATAAAGGGAAAAGACTAGTGCTTTCTAAAGTACCTTCTACTTCTCACAATATATGATTTACAAACCTCATACTTGGTGATATTGGGGGAAAGATCTATTTCTTTATCTTCAGGATTTTCTTGTATAATTCGGGTGATAAGATACAGGGTGCTCCAAATTTTTTACTTTAAGCTTTTTTTTTTTTTTTTTTTTTTGCAGGGCAGTGAGGGTTAAGTGACTTGCCCAGGGTTACACAGCTAGTAAATGTCAAGTGTCTGAGGCTGGATTTGAACTTGGGTCCTCCTGAATCCAGGGCTGGTGCTTCATCCACTGTGCCACCTAGCTGCCCCCTACTTTAAGCTTTGGGGACGCCCTATGTTTAGCAAGCAGCCAGAGAGGAGAACAGATCATGTAGCATTAAAGTCCAAATCACACGGTTTGGACTTTACTAATGTCCTCCGATACTACCTTGTAGGACGGAAGGGGCCTCAAGGGTCCTGTCAATGGAACATACACTTACACTATACTCCTCAATGAACGTCAATGTTTGTAACACACAATTCTTGTGTCCCAGAGAGCCACAGACTTAACTTAATTGTAAATCCTCACTAAATCACTGCCTACCTCAAAATATCTAGCCCAGGTTCTACCATAACACTTCAAGAAATGTTTCCTCTGTTGAACCTTTAAAGGTCTTCATAGCCTGGCTCCAGTGGATTTTTCCAGCCCTCACTGCACATTACATCCCTTCCCAGGCCTCATGATCCAGCCAAACTGGACTTCTCTCTCTTCCTCACACAATATTCCATCCTTCATCTCCATTTCTTTGCACTGGCCATTCTCTATGCTTGAGGTGCACTCCCTCCTGACCTCTGACTCATAGTATTCCTCTCTTCAAGATGCAGCTCAAACACCGTCTCTGGGATGTGCTGGAGCCAGCTCTTAACTGGTTCAGGAAAGCTGATTGTTAAATTTTCAGTGTGAATTTTTACACCTCCCAAATCAGCAAATACTACAAATTAAGGCTTGACATTGTTTTGTTGATTGTTTAGACTTCAGAGAGTGAAGGAGAAAATGTTAATAATGAAGATTAAACTTAAAAGTGTGTCATGAAGGCATTTTTCTCCAGAGATCTTGTTGTTAAACATTTCCCAGCATACCCCATCAATCTTCTGAAGTCTTTCCTGACCCCCTCAACTACTAGTGCCCTCCTTCTCAAACTGTATTTACTTTGCATTTATTAATTTAATATTTATATTGTATATAATTTTACATGTACTTGTGGTCTTCCCCACTGGAATGTAAGTTCCTATAAATAGGGGTTTTTTTATTCATTGAATTTGTATCTCCAACACCCTTCACAGTGCCTGCCACAGATTAAGCACTAAAGGAATGCTTATTGATTGACTGACCTCTTTTATCAATGAAATCCTACTTCTTCAGAGTTGAATTTGAAGCATTGGTTTGAAATGTGACTGCTGAAGGACCTCAGAGCTGAGGGAGATAGGTGCTCACTTTAGCAATCAGGCAGGGCTTCACGGAACAGTTGGGACAAGAAGTGGATCATGAAGTATAGTAAGAATTTGGACAGGCAGGAGGAGGGGCCAAGGAGGAAGGAGGAACATCATGAGCAAAAACACGAATGATCAAGGTGCATCCTGCAACAATGAGGAACCTGATTTGTCCTGGGTGGAGGGCATGTGTTGAAAAGGGAAGGGAAGAAAGTTTGCAAAAAAGGACTCTTCAACTATAAGTAAAGATCCTGCCCAAGAAACCCTCACAGGGTTTAGGGGTTCATGGAGGGCAGGGGTCTCCATGGCTCCTAAAGAGGGCAGGGTAAAAGAGCCTTTTGTAATGTCTCCCTCCTGGATCTGGGAAATATATTTGCACCTCAGGCTTAACTAATTTTGCAAACTCCCCGGATGCAATGCCAGTGCATTCCCTCCTTCCTTTCTCAGGCTCTGGCACTCAACTCTTGGCCTTGACCACATTTGCCACACCCTTGGCACAGCCCTGTCCCTGTTTGAGTTTGGCTCCACTGGCCAAAAACATGCCAAATTCTCTTCTCCTATCTACCCCCCAAGAAAGGCTCCATAAACTGGATTGCACAGAAAACTCCCAACTTCTACCCAGGAATTCCCTTGCTCTAGGATACTATGACCCAACCTCTACCTCCCCCCATCACCCAGACCACATGGCCCAGACGTGGTTTGTTCACATCCCAGTTTGGAGTGGGGGCTTGGGCTTTGGAGCCAAAATAGCTTTTACCCAAACATCCCCATAAACCCCAACTGCTGCCCTATGGCTCTCCAGAGACTCGACACCAGCACATTCCCATAACCTCTTCCTCAGCTCAGCTCATGTCAGACCTTGGGAGAGAAGAGCTAATAGAGAACAGTGAGCTGACACAGATTGTGTCTCTGGCCTCCTTCTCTTCCCTCCCTCCCCCCTACACATAGTCTCAAGACACTTTTCCTTTATTTTCAGGCAAAATGCCCTCCTCCCCCGACCTCAGTTTGGCAAAAAGAAAACCTGCACACTGAAAGACGCTAGAGGAGTTGAATAGGATTGGGGCCAAGCAGGAAATATTCAATAAATGTTTATCCTGTAACACAATAGTGGGGTTTTCAGAGCCCCAAGTGGCATTTTGTACTGTGGGAGACACAAGTGTCCCATTCCTGAAGTCCTCAGGTCAGGCGGGGAGGGCAGGGGACTGGCAGGATTGCTCTGAAGGAGGCAGGATAAGTCATCAATGGTGCAATCAATAAACATATATGTATAGGGGCCTGGCGATGGAAAGCTGGGAAAGACACAGTTCCTGCCCTCATGGAGTTTCCAGTCCATATGGAGATTTGGAAAGAATCGGGGGAAAATTAAGTAGTGAGCACTGTGGTAGTTCTGTGTGACATAGGGAGTGCTGTCGATTTTCAGAGGAGAGAAAGAGAGATCAGTGTAGGTTGAAGTAGTTTGGGAAGGCTGCTTGGGGGAGGTAGGCCTTGAAAGATAGGTAGGATTTAGAGAGGTGTTGAGTAGAGAAAGAACACTGGATTTGGCCTCAGAAGACCTGGATTCAGACCCCATCTCTACGTCTTAGTACCTGTATGACACTGAGTAAGAGAGTCCACCTCTCTGGGTCTCAATTTCTTCTTCTGTAAGATTTAAATTAGATGATATCTAAAGTCCCTTCTCATGCTAACCCCTAGGAGCCAATGTAATAGCTATGGACATCCTCTGCTTCTACAATGGGTATTTAGTCCTGAGTTAGACAATGTGGGGAAAACAGGAGGAGAAAAAGACATTCTTCCCACTTTGGAAACTCACAATTTGGTTGGGTGCCTGAGACAAGTGCTTATCAGATTGTGTGTGTGTGTGTGTGTACATATATATTTTTTTGGGTGGGGCCAGGCAATGAGGGTTAAGTGACTTGCCCAGGGTCACACAACTACTAAGTGTCAAGTGTCTGAGGCTGGATTTGAACTCAGGTCCTCCTGAATCCAGGGCCAGTGCTCTATCTACTATGCCACCTAGCTGCCGCCTAGATGATATTTTTTAAAAATCTTGTTTTTATTGGCTTTCTTTTTTAAACACCAGGGAACTCCTTCTCTAATTCAGTGAACTCCATTTCTTCTAATAATCTTTTTAAAAAGCAAAGAGGGGGGCAGCTAGGTGGTGCAGTGGATAGAGCACCAGCCCTGGATTCAAGAGGATCTGAGTTCAAATCCAGCCTCAGACACTTGACACTTACTAGCTGTGTGACCCTGGGCAAGTAACTTAACCCCAATTGCCTCACCAAAAAAAAAAAAAAGCAGTTCATTGAGCCCAAACAATTGATCAACTGTCTGACAATATATGCCATATTGGATACCTGTAATCCTTCACCTTTGCAAAGAAGGGAGGGAAGCACATTTTCTCAACTTTTCTTTGGGAGTCAGTGTTGGATGTTATGATGGTATAACATTCCATTTAACTTTTTTTGACTTAAACTTAATTTTTTGTTTTCATTTTCCTGGTTCTATTTATTTCACACAGTATCAGTTCATATAAATCTTCCCTATGCTTCTCATGGAATGATGTGATCAAAGGATCATAGATTGAGAGCTGGAAGCAACCTAAGATCATCAAGTCCAACTCCCTCATTTTACAGAGGAGGAAACGGAGGAACAGAGAAACTAAGTAACTTGTCCAGAATCGCATATCTAAAAGGAATCTGAAAAAGGATTTTAACCCTGATCTTCCTGATTCCAAATCCAGGGTACTTTTTTTGGGGGGGGGCAGGGCAATGAGGGTTAAGTGACTTGCCCAGGGTCACACAGCTAGTAAGTGTCAAGAGTCTGAGGCCAGATTTGAACTCAGGTCCTCCTGAACCCAGGGCCTGTGTTTTACCCACTGAGCCACCTAGCTGCCCCCTCCAGTGTACTTTCCTCTAGATGATCCTGCCTAGTTATATAGATGCAAGATGTATGGGAAATGGCTAGGTTGTCTGTTCCATGAACATGCAGATGTAATCTTAGCCTGTTTGGGGGACATAGTCGAGTGATATTTAGAAACCAAGAAGCTGTAAATGTCATAGCCCAGGCTGAAATGGAAGAGGATGTGCAAAGCCTAGCCCAAACCCATCAGCCTTATGATGGAGGGAAACTAGAAAGAACTCATTTAAGTTGTAGGCCCAGTAAAATTAGCCTGGGTTGGGAGACCTGGCTTCTAGTAGTCCTGGGTCTGCCATAACTCACTAGGTGACTTCATTTCTCTGCACCCCAACTTCCACATCTGTAAAATGGGACAAGGGTGGGAAGGGTGGGGGATGTTTTGTCTCCAAGGTCCCTTTGAACTGCAAAACTTATTAACAAAGCTATTTGACCTAAAACTGAGCCATTAACTCCAGACAATAACTAGAGTACTGAAACTTGGAGTGTGGGATCCTTTTGAGAGCTGGGTCTTTCCTACCTGCAATAACTGAGGTCAGGCTGTTCCCAGAGCTGCCCCCACAGCTGGGCAGGCCCCCACAGTGACAAGCCTAATTCCCTGGATTCAGAAAGACTTCCCCCCTCCACCTCCCCTGCCAATGCTTCCTTCCAAGAGCAGACCTCTCTTCCTCCCTGGAGAAGATGAGAAGGAGTAAATACATCTGGTTGAAGTTTCCAGCGGGACAGAGGCAAGGAGCCAAGAGGAGAATGAATGTATGCAAGAGGCAAGTGTGGGAGAATTGGTAAAATCTATGAGATGCACTCCAGATCCAGCTCCTCTCAGCTCTCTGGAGGAGGAAGAGGGGCTGGAGGGAAAGCTGGTTGGGGAAGAGATAGTCCCGAAGAAGAAGGCTCCTTCCCACCTGGGATCACCCTTCTGGGAGGGGGAGGAAGAATTACTTCCCAAAGAAAATATGCCAGTGATGTCTATTACCTCAGTTCCAAAGGGGAGAAGGGGCGAGGAGAAGAATCCCAGACAAGTCAGGGAACCTGGGTCCTACCTTCCCCTATAGTCCTGCAAGCACACACTCTATTTGGCCTTGGCCAAGTCACCTTCCCTTTCTGCCCCTTGGTTTCCTCCTCCATAAGATGCAATGGTGGAACTAGATGGTTTTTTATTTTTTTATTTTTGTGGGGCAATGAGGGTTAAGTGACTTGCCCAGAGTCACACAGCTAGTAAGTGTCAAGTATCTGAATCTGGATTTGAACTCAGGTCCTCCTGAATCCAGGGCCGGTGCTTTATCCACTTCACCACCTAGCTGCCACCTAGATGTTTTTGTTTTTTTTTAACCTGGCATACATAGTAGATAGAATGTTGAACTTGGAATCATAAAGACTTGAGTTCAAATTCTCCTTTATGACCCATGACAATTGTTTAACCTCGATCAACTCCAAGAAAACAGGGATAACAATATCACCTGCTTCCTACAGTTGTTTGGAGGATACAATGAGATAATATACAAAAAGAACTTTGCAAAACCTCTAAGTACTTCATGTATTACATATTATTATTATTATCTTTCATATTTTAAGAATCTGTGATTTTATGAAAATATTATACAGTCTCAAATAGCATGTCATCCAACAATCAATTCTAGTGAGTTTTGACACACACTCATGGATATAATACCTGCTTATAAATTGCAAACACAGATGTATCCTCCCCTAAGACCCTCCTTCAATGCTTCATCCTGCTACTCACATGATCCTGGGTTCTCAAAGGCAAGGGAACTATGGCAAATTCTACCAAGCCAGGAAAGCTTTGCGTATCATCCCAATGATGGAGTGTGTGTCTGTATTCCGATGACCAACCTAGCTAAATTCAGAGAAGCTTATTGTCAGGTTGGCCAAAGGGTGATGAATTATTTTGGCTATGTCAACTGGCAAGGACCACTGACTCTTATGGAGAATTTGTCATCTGGAGCCTACTATCTTAGATTTGGAGCTGGGAAAGACTTTAGAGGTCACGGAGTCCAACTCAGTCTTCGATAGGAAACTGAAGCAGAAAAAAGCGAAGCAATTTGTCCAAAGCACAGAGCTAGCCTGGAAACGGGCAAATGAGGGATTCATAAATTCATCAGGTCTTCCCATGCCAGATTTGGTGTTTACTTTAAAAAATTTTATTTTCAATTAACTAGCATTGGTTTTTTCTTTCTCTCATCACTTCCCTCTTCCAATCCATTGAAAAAAAGAAAAAAGAAAACTTTTGTGATAATATCCATAGTCAAACAAAACCAAATTAGTACTTTTTCTAATGACCAGGTGGAGTAGCCACATCGAGGAAGCCATAGATCTTTTTTTTTGTTTTGTTTTGTTTTGTTTTGCAGGGCAATTGGGGTTAAGTGACTTGCCCAGGGTCACACAGCTAGTAAGTGTTAAGTGTCTGAGGCCAGACCTGAACTCAGGTCCTCCTGAATCCAGGGCTGGTGCTCTATCCACTGCGCCACCTAGCTGCCCCCATAGATCTTTTAAGTAAGTATAGAGGTTCAGTTATCCCTATGCTAGGAGGTAAATGATTTCTAGATCAATATATCCCGTCCTGCTTTCTCCTAAACTCCAGTCCCACATCACTAACTATCTTTTGGGCAGTTAGAACTGGATGTCCTACAGGCATTTTTTTTTTTCAGTGAGGCAATTGGGGTTAAGTGACTTGCCCAGGGTCACACAGCTAGTAAGTGTTAAGTGTCTGAGGCCGGATTTGAACCCAGGTACTCCTGACTCCAGGGCCGGTGCTCTATCCACTGCTCCACCTAGCTGCCCCCTCCCACAGGCATTTTGAACTCAACATGTCTAAAACAGAATTCATTACCTTTTCCTCACCAACTCTCCCCTCTTTCAAACTTCCCTGAGGACACCCCAGTCTTCCCCAGACATGGTGTCATCTTCCATTCCTCACTCATACCCCATCTATCCATTCTGTTGCTATATTTCACTGTTTCTACCTTTAAAACATCTCTTGTCTAAGGATCCTTTTTCTCCAATCTCATAGCCTCCGCCATGATGCAAGCCCTCATCTCCTCACCACCAGACTAATGCAATGGTCTGCTGCTTGGTTTCTTTGCCTTAAGTCTTTCTCTCTAATCCATCTTCCACTCAGCTGTCAAAATGATAGAGCTATATCTATCTATCTATCTATCTATCTATCTATCTATCTATCTATCTATCTATCTATCTATCTATCTATATCTATCATCTATCTGTCTGTGTCTGTTCATTCATTCATTTACTTATTCACTTATTTATTTACTTATTCATTCATTCATCTATCTATCTACCTATTTATTTTTGCTAGCAATGAGGGTTAAGTGACTTGTCCAAGGTCACCAAAATGATTTTTTTAAAAAGCATAGGTCTGGCCATGTCAGTACCCCTTCCCCTACCTCATTAAACTCCACTAGCTACTTGTTACCTCCAAGATCAAATCTGAAGCACTCTACCTGGTATTTAAAACTCTTTATGACTTGATCCCTTCCTACTCTTCCAGTCTTGTTATACTTGACTCCTCTCTATGAATTCTGGGATCCAGCTACATTGGCCCACTTACCGTTCCTCACACATGATACTTCATGTCCCAACTCACTCAATGCCTTTCCCTTTGCACTGACTGTCCCCTATGCCTGGAATACTCTCCCCCTTTGCCTCTACCTCTTAGCTTTTCCTGGCTTCTTTTAAGACAGCTCATCTTGCGCCTTCTGCAGGAGACTGACCTTTTTTTTGGTTCTTCCCAGCTGCTAGTGCCCTCCCTTTGTAGATTATGTCCAAGTTGTCCTATATGTTATATCTGTAAATAGTTGTTTGCATGTTGTCTTCCCCATTAGAATGTGAGAACCACTTAAGGGCAGGGACAGGTTTTGGCTTTCTTTTCATCTCCGGAACTTATTGTGGTGCCTGGCACATAGGGAGCATTTAACAAATGTTTGTTGGCTGTCTACCTGACATGCACTTCCTTTTATATTGAAAGGATCCACAATTTCCTGGATATGAGTACAACCTCCATTGAAAATGGTCACAGACTCTTCCTACTCTATGAGCTAATGGTCTTCATGAATGGCAATGGTCAAAGCAAGTCATCACTTGACAGCCAACCTTGGTGATAAACCTGTCTATAAGTCTGGAACTAGACTGGTCTATCACTTGGCTCATATTCGAAACTTTTCCAGCTTAGTAGACTATGCTAGAGTTTGTGCTCACCTACAAACCCAGGGTCACCTCTGTACCCACAATGAGACACTAGGTTTTGTTTTTTGTTTTGGGGGTTTTTTGGGGGGGGCAGGGCAATGAGGGTTAAGTGACTTGCCCACGGTCACATAGCTAATAAGTGTTAAGTGTCTGAGACTGGATTTGAACTCAGGTCCTCCTGAATCCAGGGCCAGTGCTTTATCCACTGCACCACCTAGCTGCCCCTGTTTTGGTTTGGTTTGGTTTGGGTTTTTGAGACACTAGGTTTTAATGTGGAAATGTGTGTGTTTGTAATATAACATTTCTGAAATATTTGCTTTGGATCATCCAGCTATAGGTAAATTGAGAAGAAATGCTATTATCACTGACATTTACACAGTAAGGTTCAAAAAGTACTTTCTATAAATGTAAAGAAATACATATGAGATTATAGACATATAATCTCATTTGACCCTTACAACAGTCTTGTGAAGTAAGTGCTACAGAGAGTTTTAGCTCCATTAGTGACTTGCCCAGGGTTACTCAGCTGGTCAGTGTCTGGGGCAGCATTAGAATCTTGGGGTTCCTGGCTCCAGGTCCTGTCTTTGCCCTCTATTCCATACTACCTTCCATATTACCTAGGGGAGAATAGAACCCCTGTGAGTATTCTGTGGGCCTGGTTCATTTGTGATTGAAATGATAGAAAAAAATCCAGATGGGTGGAACAGCAGGTGGTCAAAAGAACACCAAGACTGTTTTCACAGAATGCCAGCCTCCTGCCCCTACATCTCTTCCCGCTGGTCCAGGGGCTTTTCAAGGATGACTTCCTAGCATCTGAATTTGGGGGAACCACTCAAATTCTATTCTCCCTAATCATTTTCCCTCTGGAACCCACCAGGACTCAATTCCTTCTATAAAGCTCCTCCTCCTCCCCTCCCCCATCCCCAGGCTCTGAGAGCCCTGGTTTATGGGGGACCAGGGAGGGCCCAGTTTCCTGGTTCTCAGACTTCACATGCCAATGAACTTTATTTATTGCTGATGGTTTGTTTTTGTTTTGTTTTATTTTTTTTTCTTTCTTTCTCCCCAATCCAGCCTGGCTCCCATCAGGAAAAGACATCGTACCCCTCCCCCCTCCCCTTCTCTTCTCATTGCCCTTCCTCCCTGGCTTCTGCATTTAAACGGCCCAGTGCTGGGAAAAATGAAGGAAGCGGGACAATGAATCCAGACAAGAAAGAGTTAACAACCCAGGCCCGGGGAGGCCATCTCCATCCTCCACAACACAATTAACCAGGAAATAAACAAGAACTGGGTTTGTTTCATTTCACCACCAAAAAATAAAAGGATTTCCTTCAGCGTCCAGCACTTAGGCGCCCCTGCACCCCCACTCCATTGCCCCCACTGAGCTTTACTCCTAACCCCCTACCCTGGGGACAGGACTGTTTCCTGGGAAGTTTCTTTGTCCTTGTGGGTCCAATCAACACACCACAGGAGGAATTATTCCTACACCGGGAAGAAAAACCACTAAAATCCAAGATATGGTCCCTGCCTTTGGAGATTTACTCTCTTAGCAATAAAGCAAAGAAAGGACCCACATACATGAACATGACTAAGGTACTTTAGAGCCCCAGACAGAAAATCTGGGTTTCTATTCCCAATCCAGTCACAGCAATGTAGTGTATGGTTTTGGACAAATCGCTGAACCTCTCTGTGCCTCAGTTTCCTCATCTGCCAAATAGGGATAACTACTACTGTTTGACTTACTCCCCACAGTTGATGTGGGTATCAAAGAGGACTGGTACAAATGGTCTTAGGTCAGAGGTCTTGAAGATCTTGAACTCTGTGTGTGTGTGTGTGGGGGGGGTGGGCGGGGAGCATGAGGATGGGAGAGGCAACATAGACAGACCCCCCCAACTATTCAGGCCACTGTTTTCTGATCTGTAACATGATGGAGTTAGATTAGATCAGGGGCTCTTTTTTTGTGTGTGGGGGGCAGTGAGGATTAAGTGACTTGCCCAGGGTCATACAGCTAGTAAGTGTCAAGTGTCTGAGGCTGGATTTGAACTCAGGTTCTCCTGAATCCAGGGCTGGTACTCTATCCACTGTGCTACCTGCCCCTCGATCAGGGGCTCTTAACTTGGGATTTACAAAGAGTAGGAATAGATTTCAGGGAACTTAGATGGGAATATATATATATATATATATAATCTCTATTTCAATGCAGTTGGTTTCCTTTGTGTTTTATTTTATGCATGTAAACATTTTATTCTCAGAAGAGGTAGAGATAGGGATCCCTAGACTGCCGAACACAAAAAGTGATTAAGGCCCCAGAACCTGGTCTCTAAATTTCCTTCCTGCTCTAAATCATCTGATTCTATATCTTGTAGTCAGTATTGACAGTACTTAGCAAATTAAAGGATGGTGAATGTCTAGGATCAGTGGGAGGGATGTTTTGGGAGGAGTGTGTTCTCCCTGGAAGGAATAAAGTCAGAACACATGGGGCTTATGAATGCCAGTCTACCATCAAGGGCCATGCACTGAATCACCCACTTCATCTGAGAGGGAGGAGAGAACTGGGATTCTTTGGGGCTGGGAAGGGAGGCCAAAGATTGAATTTATTCATGGTCCCCTCCCCCACCTACTTTCAATGTCACACTCATGCATATACACTGGCCATTTTGCAGAGAAAAGCCAGAAAAAAGAGGGGGGGAAATAGATCCCAACATGTGCTTGCCCTCTGGTAACAAAAGTGATTCTGTACTTGACAAAAAGAGCGCGTTATGAACAAACTTCCGGTTACAGTGTTTTCCATTGGGAGGGAAAATGCCAGAGCCTGTTTAGGGCAATCTAAAAAAGTCTTCACAAATGAGGCTTTGTTTTCTCTCTAGGCCTGACAATAGAGACTCAACAAAATTATCTTTTCAGCAGAAGATTAAACTAGGGGCCCAAACCCAAGAGCAGCTCTGGGGAACTGGGCGAGGAGCCCGACTTCAGATTTTTGAGATGGCTTAATGAGACGCCACAGCTCAGGACTATAGTCTGGCTGTGGATATTCTCATCTCCTCATCCTCTGCCCCAACACCCCACTTCTCTTAAGACTTAGGTTCTCTCTCTCTCTTTCTCCCTCTTTCTATCTCTCCCTTTCTTTGTCTTTCTCTCCTTCCCATCTGTCTCCTTGTGTCTCTCCCTCCCCATCTCTTTTTTCTCTCTTTCACTCTATCTCTTTCTCTGTTCCTCTGTCTCTCTCTCTCCTTTTTTCCCCTCCCTCTTCACTCTCTTCCCCTTTCGCTCCCTTGCTCTCACTCCTTTTCCTTTTCTCCTTTCCTTAGTCCTCCTTTTCCTCCTCCTCCTCCTCCCTTTTCTCCTCTTCCTGTTTTTCTTCTCCTCCTCTTCCTCCTCTTTCTCTTCTTTCTAACTCCCCCATATGATCATTGATTTAAAGCTGGGAGGGACCCTAGAGGTCATTTAGTCTAACCCTCTCATTTTACAAATGAGAAAACTGTCTCAGAGCAGTTAAGTGACTGTCTGTCTCTGACTGTTTTCAGCGGTCTCTCTTCTTTCTGACTCTCTCTAGGATCATAGATTTAAAGAAGGAAGGGACCTTAGAGATCACCCAATCAACTCCTTCATTTAATGGATGAGGAAACTGAGGCACAAGGCAGTTAAGGGACTTGGTCAGGGTCAAAATTTCTGGGGGTGAGATTTGAACTCAGGTCTTCTTAACTTTTCCCTCTATAGTTCCCTCTCCATCAATCTGCTGCCATCTTTCTTCCTTCTCTTCCTCAGCAGCCTGTCGTTTCACTAGGCCCACTCTGCCCCTCCATTGCTATTTCTTCTTATCTGTGAAAATCAGGGTGTACCATGTCTTTTGTGAATACTGCAGAGGATAGGATCTCCCTTTCTGTGAAATAGGGGATTCACTGTGGGTATCACAAAAAAAGAATGATGGGATCATATTCATGGAGCTGGAAGAGACCTCCAAGGACATCTAGTCCAACCCCCTCATTTTTCACAGATGAGAAAACTGATGTCCATCCAGGTTCAGTGACTTGGCCAAAAGGAGAATGTTGCTGGAGGAGAGGCTCCACTTCCTAGTCCCAAAGACCAGCTTCCCTGTTCAGTCCTAGTAATTCCATAAGACGGAATCATAGGCAGAAGGAATGCTATCCGTCTGCTAAGTGCTTGGCACTGTGAGCCCTGGAGCAAGCATACAGAATATGATTGTCCCGTCATCCCATAATTACAGCGATTACCTGATGTCCTTACCCAGGATGTATACACTTACACTGCAGTGTTATTAAAACCTGCTGGAAAAAACAACAATCCCATGTACAAATGTTCCACCTGTGAATGTATTGTGCTTGGCCCGTTACCAACTGTAGACAGAAACTTAGCTGGTTTCATTATCTACTTCTGGGAGGAGAAGGGGGTGTATGTGTGGGGGGAGGCTGGTAGTCATGCCCAAAGCCTAACCCCTGGAGACTAGGCCAGCTTATGACCTCCCCCCTCTCTGCTGCAGAAGGTACTCGGGGAAACTCTTTATTGAACATTCCCACAGGGATCCTGTGGGACCTGAGTTTGAGTGAGGCTCCTGTTAAGGGGGTGAGAAGTGGAGAAGGTGGTAAGAAGGGTGTTGTTTCTGGGAAGTTTAAAAAACAAAACAAAAAAACCCCTGAACATTTAGACCTTCCCTCTTCTTATAGTCCCACATGTGTTTGGAGGGACTTGAGTCAGGAGACCCCAGTTTGAGTCTCAGTTCTTTGATTCTCTATCTCTTCCCCCTTTAGCAAGCCATTTCCCTTTTCTGAATCCTTAAAAATATGGAGGTTAGACTTGGTATCCTATAAAACCCAGTCTAGATCTAACCTCCTTTGGTTTTCTGTAATGGAACAAAGCAAAATAGGGAATAATTACATGTAAAATCTTTCCCTGGGCAGCTAGGTGCCCGGATAGAGCACTGGCCCTACATTCAGGAGGACCTGAGTTCAAATTCGATCTCAGACACTTTACACTTCCTAGCTGTGTGACCCCAGGCAAGTCACTTAACCCCAATTGCCTCACCAAAAAGCAAAAACAAAAACAAAATCTTTCCCGAAGCACTTGCTTTGTGCCTGGCTCTGGTCCTTCCTTGAGGAGCTCAAGTCTAGGTGCAGAAACAAAGACACACACACACACACACACACACACACACACACACACACACACACACACACACACACACACACACACACACGGGAAACAGCTGAATTAGTGATACAGGGTAGGTTGCAGACCACAAGCTCTAGTGTGAAATGTGTGGAGCAGAGAGCAAAGTTTCAGAGGATGGTGAGGTTTTTACTGGTTGGGTGGAAAGAAGTCTTCCTAGAAGCAATATACCTTTTGAAGGACAGGTAGGATTTAGACTGGGGGAAGAGAGTGGATCTTCAGGGAATTCCAGGCAACAAATGTAGATTGAAGTACTACTTGCTCCTACTTTATACCCAGTGGGGCCACAGGAGTTGGTGGAGAGTCATTTATATGCTAGGCGTCTAAGAGAAGCTGTTGGAAGCCAAGGCATAGAGAGGTCTCCTATCCAAACAAGTTTTCTCTTCCTCCTTCCCTCTCTCAGGCCTGCACTACAATTCTCTCTCATTCTCTCTCTCTCTCTTTCTCTCTCTCTCTCCTCTTCTCTTTTGGTCTGTTCATAGTGAAAAAGTGCCTGCTCTGCCACCCCATGTGTTCCAAACAATGCCCGTCCTGGGCTGGGGTGGGTGCTGCCCACAGAAACCATCAGCCTGGAGAAACAATACAGACCTCTTCAGATCTGGGACTTGCCTCCAGTGGGTACCCAAAAGATGGGATTTTGAGGACTACTCAGTGTATGTGGCCACTGTGGACTAAGAATAATCAGAAACAGCCTTCTCCCCACTCCCATTTTGTCCTGCCTACTGAAATACTCATCTTTGGCTCAAGGTTTCTCCCCTATCCCCAGACAGACTTTCCATCAGTTTATACAGTTACAGAATAGCTCCCTGCACAAAGCCCTAACTAACTGCTGGCTAAAGAGGAGTTCTGGGAACTTCTGATGGTCAGGCTTTTAGGGTCATGTGACAAAAGACTGGCACATTATTGGACCCCTGGAGCTGCATCTATTGCTATCCAAGAGTTGGTCAGGGATTCCTTTCTCCTCTTGAACAATCTCATTCCTAACACTTACTCCCATCCCCTTGTTTGATTCCACTGGGGCCAATAAATCAAGTCCAGCAGATGGTTCCTAAATTCCTTCAAACCAGCATAGCCTTCTGGGGAAAATGCTTCTGCTCCTTGCTGCCAACTTTGGGCTCAAAGTTCTTAGAAGAATCCCTTTACTCAGGATCCTATGGGGTGTGAGGGAATGCAGGAATCACACCTTCTTTCTCTTCATCTGTGCCCACATTCGTTTCAAAATGTCATCCAGTTTGTATACAGAAGCCATTCTTTAGACTAATCTTTTCTCAATGGCCATTTTAATCCCCTGCTCAAAAAACTTTCCAGGCTCCCCAGTGACATATTATGAAGGCCAACCTTCTTACTCTGGCATTTAAGGCCCTTGGTGGCCTTATTTCCCCTTATCTCCATACATGAATCCTTTGTTCTAGCCAGGTTAGTCTCTTCATCATACCTTGCATGCACTGAGCATAGAGTGAGGTATATAGTGTATATTCAGTAAATATATATCCAATAGCTATGTGAGAATTTCATACATATACTCCTTGCTGGAGGAAGCAGAACATCCTATGATTGATTTGAAAACTGCTTCCTTTTGACTTCAAGAGATCCTAGATCTTGTATAAATCTCCCTGTCTATCCCCTTCAGGGAATTGGTCTAGTTTTGTCTCTGTTCCCTCCCTTCCTCCCTCTTATCCTTCTCTTCCTTCCCTTCTCTTCCCTTCCCTTCCCTTCCCTTCCCTTCCCTTCCCTTCCCTTCCCTTCCCTTCCCTTCCTTTCCCTTCCTTTCCCTTCCTTTCCCTTCCTTTCCTTTCCTTTCCTTTCCTTTCCTTTCCTTTCCTTTCCTTTCCTTTCCTTTCCTTTCCTTTCCTTTCCTTTCCTTTCCTTTCCTTTCCTTTCCTTTCCTTTCCTTTCCTTTCCTTTCCTTTCCTTTCCTTTCCTTTCCTTTCCTTTCCTTTCCTTTCCTTTCCTTTCCTTTCCTTTCCTTTCCTTTCCTTTCCTTTCCTTCTTTTCTTCCTCCCTGTCTTCCTATTTTTAAAGTACCTACTGGGGATGGGGAATATGGGCAATGTATTGCAATGGAAGGAACCCTGGATTTGGAATCCAGTGACCTGCTTTTGAATTCTAACTTGGAAACTCATAACCTATGTGACTTTGGACAAGTCATTTAACCTCATTGAATCTCAGTTTCCTAATCTATAAATGAGGGGGTTGACTCAAACAGCCTCTGAGCTGTAAACAGCTCTATCTTTATATTTCTATGATTCTGTGACTTTAATGAAACATAGGGCCTGCCCTCATGGAGCTTACAGTTTAGTCGATATCAAAATACGCCCATTCACCAAACTACAATCCAAGGTAGAATGGAATAAGTGCCTGGGGTGACTTGGTACATGGCAGAAAGGGACAGGAACTTAAGATAAATATAAACAAAGGGATATGGGAGTTTGGATTTGCAACAAACATAGCAGGAGTGGAAAGAAGGAAGGGGAAAGTGTCAGAAAATGTCCTCTTCACCTCATTTTCTCCTCCCCCAGGGCACGAGCACACTGATTTTCCTCCTCCCTGGACCCCAAGAGGAGCTAAAAGTGACACGGGCCCAACAGCCCAGGAAGGGGAGGGGCACTGTCACCAGGTGTCAGGATGTTGAGGGGGATGGAAGTCATAAATCCCCTGGAGAGGGGAGGGGAAAAGGAGCTATTAAGCTACCCGTCCATCGACCAAGCCACCCTATAAGGATATATTAGCCCCACTGTGTGCCCAGCCCAGACTCAGGTAAGGTGGGAGGTCCAGGGCAGGGTTTGGCAGTTTGGTGTGAAATGCTCCATAATTGTGCTTTCCTAACACAAAAGGAAGCCAGCTTCTTTTCCCTCTTGATTCAGAAGCATCTCTAAGGGCCCCAGTGCTGGAGGACTATTGTAAACACAAAATCTCTGATGAGTATTTCTTATCAAAATACCAGAGGCCTTTAATCACCTTTCATAACCTGAGTGTACCCTTCCCCCCAAGTTCATTCAGGTGGTTCCTATTCCTTCATTTCTCCTATCTGGGGCTTTCCATTCAAGGTAGTTCAATTCTCAGAATCACAAAATGTCAGAGCTGGAAGAAAACTTAGAACAAAGAGTTACCCTTAAGACAATATAGAATGTTGGAAGGAACTTTAACAGTCTCATGGTGTGGCTGAGAGAGCACTAGACTTAGAGTCAGGGACACCAAGATTTAGATCCTGCTTCAGACACTAGCAGCATGACCTTGGGCAAGTCACTTGATGACCCTTTTCTTTTTCATGTATAAAGTGGGGATAATAATAATGATGCTTACCTCAGAAGATTGTTGCGAGGGTCAAATGAAACAGTCCATGGAAAGCACAATGTAACCATCAGCTGTTATTATTAAAGCATAGATGTAAGAACTACTTCTCAATCTCCTTTGTAGAATCATCATCCATGATCACTTCATGTCTATGGGTGTATCCCAAGGTCCTGCTCTGGGCCTTCTCTCCCTACACTCTCTTTTATTGATCTCATCAGTTCTCATGAGTTCAATGATCATCTCTATGCAGATTACTTCCACATCTATATATGAAGCCTCATCTTTCTCTACCTGTATGTCTCATAGGCATCTCAAACTCAACAGAACCTGTGATCTTCCCCCCTAAACCCACTCCTCTTTTCAACTTCCCTATTCCTGACAAAGAGCACCGCAATCCTTTCAGATACCCAAATTCACAAATAAAAATTATTCTCAACTCTTACTTCCCCTCTCCTCCAAATTATCAGTTGCCAAGGCTGGTCAATTTTATCTCAACAATATCTCTCACATTTATCTTTTCTCCATTCTCAGGATCTACATTCTATGTTAAGTCCTCTTCATTTTTGTTTTGGACTATTCTCTTCACCTTCCACTCCATATTCTACAAAGCTGCCAGATGCATAATCCTAAAGCATAGGGCTGGCCATGTCACTTCTTCTGCTTAGGAAGCTTCAATGGCTCTCTAATTTCTGTAGGATAAAATACAAATGCCTCCATTTGATACTTAAAACCCTTCACAATATTTCTCCAACCTATCTCTTTTGATACATCTTCTCAAAGACTGTCCCTTGTTAAAACCCTACCTTGTTAAAAAAAAAAAAGAATAGCTAAGCAAATCAAGTCAACACCTAGTCTATGTTTGCAAATGTATGCCTCATTCCCCACCCTCCCACCCCCCATAGTTTAACACTTCTTTGACAAATCATTAGTCCTCTGAAGTCAAGGTTGAACATGCAATTGAACAGAGTTCTGAGGACTTTCTATATTTTACACTATTGAGGTTATTGTATAAATGATTTAACAAGGTTCTTACTTCCCTCTGAATAATCAGTTCTTCCCAAGTTTCTCTGTATTCTTCACATTCTTTATCACCATCATCATCACCATCATCACCACCACCACATTCCATTGCATTCTATACCAAAATTTATTTATTGACTGACCATTCTCTAATCAATGAATACTCACTCCCCCCCTCCTCCTCAGTTTTTAGTTCTGTGAAACATAATTTTGTTTTTGTTTTGTTTTGTTTTGTTTTTTTAAGTGAGGCAATTGGGGTTAAGTGACTTGCCCAGGGTCACACAGCTAGTAAGTGTTAAGAGTCTGAGGTCATATTTGAACTCAGGTACTCCTGACTCCAGGGCCGGTGCTCTATCCACTGCGCCACCTAGCTGCCCCAGAAACATAATTTTGTATACATGGGACTTTTCTTTCTCTCTAACCTCTTTGGCTCAAAGATTATGTACATTTTAATGACATTTTTGCCATAATTCCAGAGTGGTTGGACTAATTCACAGTTCCACCAAAAGCACATTAGTGCTATAGACTAAGCCTTCAGACTTACTTCCTCTCTTGTAATTCACATTCCAGTCAACCTGGGCTATTTGATGGTCTTTATAGACAACATTGTATCTCCAATCTTTATGCCTCTGTGGAGGCTGTCTACTCCCCTACCCCACCACCATGCTTGTAATGCTTTCTTTCATTTTTACTTCTTGGAAGCCCTGACTCCCTTCAAGACTCAGCTCAAGGGCCGCCCCCCAAGAGAGCCCATCTTTTATCCCCACAGTTGTTAGTGCCTCTCCTCAATGACTTCATATTCACTTTGTATTTATTTTATGTTTATCTATTGAATACATATTACTTCCTCCTTAATGGAATATATGTCCCTTGAGGGTTGATTTTGTTCTTAGCATTTTATCTTTGGTGTCTATCCCTATGCTTTGAACATAAGAATGTTCAAATTGGAAAGGAGCTTGGAACAAAGGATATCAGTGCTGGAAGGGACTCTAGGACACAGACTGTTAGTATCTAGATCATAGACTGTCAGAACCTGAAGGGATCCTATAAGGAAGAAAGAATGACAGCACAGAAGGAATCTTAGGACCTAGAGTATCAGATCTAGAAAGGGGATCTTAAGGCAAGTGAATGGAATGTCAGAGCTGGAAGGAACTGTAGAACACAGGATAGTTTGTGTGTGTGTGTGTGTGTGATATTTGTGTTAACTTGGTGCATTTGTCTCAGATTTTCCTTCCCTGGGTTTCCCATCTCCTTCATTGGCTTCTTCCCCAAGCCCTGTCCAACTCTCCTCCTCCATGGATAATTACATTAGGATTCCTATCTCACCCTAGATCCCACCTGGAGGAAAGAGGTGCACAACCTACTTGCTATCAAATGAAATGATATTTGTAAAGTGCTTAGGACAGTGCCTGGCACATAGTAGGTGCCTAATAAATGCTTATTCCCTCCTCTATTGATATGCAAGGCTGGGTCTGTGTTTGTGCACATCTACCATAGATATATCCCACCTCAGATGGAGAAATGAGGCAGCAGGATGACATTTTCATTATTTTGATGGGAGAAGTAAGGCTTTGTCAGCTATTAGAGTCCTTTTAGACTAATAGGCTAAAACTAATGCTCTGGCATCAGTCTCCCCTTATCCCCCTCTTCACAGTGGTAAGCAAAATGCAGCTGCCAACCTGCCTGGGAAAGTGATCTGGAGAAACAAGTTAATTCTTGCTCATTTTAGCAGGTAGAAGAGAACCCCCTTTTCCCTCCCCCTCTAGAAGTCAGATGTTGCCAGTTAATTGTGGGAAGGTCCCTGAGAGAAAGATGCATGTTGAGACTAGAAGGTCTTATTACTCATACTAACAGAGATTTCTTTCAGGCTAGTCACTTGTCAAAGCAAACTTGATTTAAAGAGACAATGCAAATTGGCTTTCTCGAAAGTAGCTTCCCTTAGGCCAGAAGCCCCTCCACTCTAATTCCCTACCTGCCCTCACAAAGGGCAGAGACCTTTGAAGTTCTTTCTCACCCACCATTACCTTGCATTTGAATCTGATATTTATAATACTCCTGTGCAGGACACAGGCCTGAGTGATCATTCCCATGTTACAGGTGGGGAAACTAAAGTCCAGGGGAGTTGAAGGGATTAGTCTAAAGTCACCCTTTAGGACATTTGTGAGCACACTTTCATCTAGGGACACCAGGGCCCTAGCTAGAGGTCCTTCTTCCACTCTCAATTACTTACATTTTTATATGCCTCAGAGACATAACTGGGTGCCTACTTAGAACACAATTTCTTCACATAGCTAGTGAGTGCTGGAGCCAGGAATAAGACCTGGGTTTCTTGAGGCCCAATTCAGTCCCCTTTTAAGCAGGATCATGCTGTCTCACACTGTAAGGCATAGCCATTATACATCAAGCAGTTGGCTTCTCCTTCGAGGAATCAGAAACTGAGGGTAGAATGGTTTAAGAAGACATGAAAGGATAGCAAATGACCATCCCAGCCACGCAAACCTTCCCATGTAGCAGGGTTAGGACTGGTCATCTACTGTACTGAAGTATCTGGCCTGAGCTGCATAGTCTTTTTTTTTTTTTCAGGGCAATGAGGGTTAAGTGACTTGCCTAGGATCACACAGCTAGTAAGTGTTAAGTGTTGGAGGTCAAATTTGAACTCAGGTCCTCCTGAATTCAAGGCTAGTGCTTTATCCACTGTGCCACCTAGCTGCCCCAAGCTGCATGGTCTTCAAAGCAGGCTGTAGTCCCATCATCCTATCAGTCATCTTCCATTTACTGAGTATGGACTGCATAGCCAGTCTTTCCCCAGGTGCTTTGGAGGAGACAAAAAGAGGAAGATGTGGTCCCTGTCCTCAACATTTTGCAATCTAATTAGAAAGAACACACACACACACAGTACAATAGGAAACAAAAATACAAGACAGCATGTAATTTAGAGCTAAATTGTGTGGTATAGACTCCTGTTCCACAGCTTCCTTTCTCCACACTCCATTCTCCAAAGACCAAACGTGTCATTACGATAGATCGCTAAGGGTTGATAGTGAGTGGTTGGTGGTGAGGGAGAGGGGTGTCAGGGAAGGCCTCATGGAAGAGGTGAGGCTTGAATTGGTCCTGGATGAAGGAGAACATTCCAAGCTGAGGGAACAGTGTGAGCAAACAGGACAGTTGGGCAACAGTCAAAAAAACAAAACCAACTATCTGGAGCAGAGGCTACATTTAAGGCTAGAAAGGTGGGTAGGATGCTGATCATGGAGGGCTTTGAATCTTAGACTAAATGGCTTGTAATTTAGTTTGTCAAGATAGCTAGGTAACATGGTGGACAGACCTGCTGGACCTCAAGTCACGAACACTTGAATTTAAATTCAGCCTCAGACATTTACTAGCTGGGCAAGTGACTTAACTTCTATCTGCCTCAGGTTCTTCATCTTTAAAATGGGGACAATCATAATATTACCTACCACCCAGGGTTGTTGTGGGGATCAAGCGTGATACTATTTGCAAAGGGTCTCTCAAGTACCTTATAAATGCTAGCTACTGGCTTGATGCTGAATGGCAATAATAGATCCCAGAGTGGCCCTGGGCTTTTCTTGGCCCAATATGGACTCTTTGCCACCTGCTTAGAGTCCCTTCTCTTTTTCACCCCAACGTGAAATATGCAGTGGCCTGTGGGAAGGAGCCCACTGGGAAGACAGCACAGGTGCTGTCCCATCCCGCTGGGGTGCAGAGGGCAGTAGGGAATCACAAGGAATAATTTTGGAACAGGTCAGACATTTCATGTTGAGAGTTGATAGAGGGGGTACAGGCAAGACAGGCAAGAATGAACAGCTTCCAGCAAGCAGCCCAGGCTGTCTTCCTGTGACAATGGAAAAGCCAAGGAAAGCCAAAAACTCTTGGTCTCTTGGAGCCTCTGGGGACTCGCATTGTTCTTTCTCTTCTTTGTCCACAGATACTTTCTGACAATCTCCCTTGTCTTCCAGGGATGGTGAGGGATTATGAAGATAACTTGGAGAGGGTTTGGAGATTAGGGAAATCCCTGCGAGTAATGACACAGTAAACCACACACAGACAGGGCTCTCATTTGGGGACTCTTCAGGCCATGACAGCGCTGCCCCTTTTCCTTTTCCAAAGAATTCTCTCATCTCTGCCGGTGTGAGAACTGGCTCATCCCTCCACTTGACCTCCTGGAACTTTGGAGATATCTCCTTCCTTCATTGGCTGTCTCAGAATCTAGGGGAAAATCTTCCAATTCTCTTTGTGGCAGGTGGCTTGGTTGGGTCATTTTCTTGCTCAAAGGATCTTCAATGACTCCCCTCTGCCTATAAATTTTAGCCTCATGAGCCTGCTATCTGAGGTCCTCCACAATTTGAGCCCACTGGTTCTCCCTGTGCCCTCCCTTCTCAATATTTAGTACTGCTCTGCTTCATACTGTGAATGAGCTTTTTATTGTTTATGCCTCATCTCCTTCAGCACAGTGTAAGTACCAGGAAGGCAAAGAACTTCTCCTGTCTCCCAGAAAAAGCTTAGCCTAAGACTGGGCACACACTTTATTCTCCACAAATGCTTGTTGGCCCATTGATGGATTGATCCTGGACAGACATCCCTTGGTGTTCAGAAGCTAAGGATCAAATTCCCATGCTCAGAAGGTATTCCCACATCTAGGGTTTCATGTCCCTGGGCTTGTCTTTCCCTGTCTCTCACCACCTGCTGCCTGCAGAGCTCTCTACTGCCTGTGACAACATCCAGTTGCTTCAGGGAATAGATTATTGCAGCCAACTCCCTGCCTTTGGCATTCATAGCATAAACTGCTTTTTAACTGTTAGCCAGGGGCCACGGAGAGGTCCTGGGTGGGTCCCCTGGTCTTCAAATTAATTGAAAGGAAAAGGAGGGTTTAGAAGGGAGTAGTGATAGCAAGGGAGGAAAGCCTAGCCCTGCTGCTCTTGGCTCACTCCTTGGCCTTGTCACCCTCCTCCCAATCTAGGAAGGGTTTTTCGATATCGCAGGGCTCATAGCTAAGACTGGGTCCTCCATCCCGGCAGTGTGGGGACATCTGAGTCAGTTCAACAAGAAATTAGGTCCAAGTACCTTTAAGATCAATCAGTGAATAAGCCTTTCCTGCCTCAGTGCCTGGCCCTGGGTCAGGAGCTACAGGGAAAACATGTGGTTTCTGTACCTCTTTGATTTGTACCTTCATAGAACAGCAGACAGATAAGGACATGCAAGGAAGGGTTGACTGGGACGGCAGGGCTGGGTGGGACTAGAGTGTAGTGCATTGGTTTTATTTTTTGTTTTGTTTTGTTTTGCGGGGCAATGAGGGCTAAGTGACTTGCCCAGGGTCACACAGCTAGTAAGTGTCAATTGTCTGAAGCCAGATTTGAACTCAGGTCCTCTTGAATCTGGGGCCAGTGCTTTATCCACTGTGCCACCTAGCTACCCTGCGCATTGGTTTTAAATCCTGCCTCTGACACCTACTACCTGAGTAACCTTGACCAAATAATTTAACTTCTGGGGACCTTGGTGTCCTTATCTATAAATCAAAGAGATTGGACAAGGTGATCAGAAGGTCCCTTCCATCTCTAAATCTATAACTCTATGGTGAGGGAACGAAAAGGGTGTCGGGAACAAACAGTGAGCTCAGTTGGCATCTCAGCATCTACTGGACGCTGTGTAGGTTAGTTGAATCTCGTCCTTGGCATAGATATCAGGAATTACTAAAATACAAGTATGTTTTCCTTGACCCCAACATTTAACCCTGGCATCATCCACTTTTTAATCAACAAGCATTTATTAAGAACCTACTACACTCCAGCCTATGTTAGGTCCTGGGGCTACAAAGACAAACATTAAATGTTCCCTATCTCCAAGGAGCCTACATGCTATCATGGGAGACAACATGGATGCATGTAAGTATGTGCAAAGAAAAAAGAAATACAAGGTAATGTGTGGGGGCATGGAGGTGCTAACAAAAGAGAGGCTGAGGAAAGGTCTCACATAGAAGATAGTGCTTAAGCTAAGTGAGGAAGGAGACTAGGGATTCTAAGAATGAATGGGGGGGGGGGGAGGCAGCTAGGTGGCGTAGTGGATAAAGCACTGGCCCTGGATTCAGGAGGACCAGAGTTCAAAATCCAGCCTCAGACACTTGACATTTACTAGCTGTGTGACCCTGGGCAAGTCACTTAACCCTCATTGCCCTGCCAAAAATAAAAAAAAAAAAGAATGAATGGGGACAGGCAGCCTGTGTAAATTCAGGGAGATAGGAGATGGGGGGCAACGTGCAAGAAATAGCAGGAAGACCAGTTTGGCTAGAATATTATAATTGTTATTTAGATCCATTCATCGAGCTCTTAGTGACTCCCTCCATTGGTGGGTCTCCAGAGGGGTAACTGTTATTTTGGGTTCTAAGAATAACCCTCTTGATGTTTATCCTCCTAAAAGTGTACCTCACAAGCCCAATTTGTGTACTTCTCCTTAACAATCAATTAATTTTTAGAAAAAGCATCATTTCTGCCCATTGAGCACTATTTCAGGAGTCAGAGGATCTGGGTTCAAATCTCACCTTTGATGTTTCCTCCCCATGTGTCCTTGGGCAAATGACTTGACCTCTCTCGATCTCAGTTTCATCTGTAAAAGGAAGGGTTTGGCTTTGATAGCTGAGATTCAGGGTGGTAGAGTGCAGGGCTTCTTAAACTTTTTCTACTTGCAATGCCTTTTTGCTTGAGAAATTTTTGCATGACCCTGGGTATATAGATATATAAAATAGGCATATATAACCTTTTACTATTGCCAAATTTTTCATGTCCCCCACAGTTACTCGACCCTGTATGGGCTTGCAACCCACAGTTTAAGAAGCTTTGGTATAGTGAATTAGGTACCAGGCATAGAAAACAGAAGACCAGGGTTCAGATGCCACATTTGGCACTCAGTAGCTGTGTGATCTTTGGCAAGTCACTTAACTTCCCTAGTTTCAGTTTCCTCATTGGTAAAATGAGGGAGTTGGACTTAATGCTCTTTAAGATCTCTTCTACTGCTAAATCTATGATGCTATGAAACAATGATCCTATGTCTAGATGGCCTCTGAATTTCCTTCCAACTCTAGATCTATGATCCTAATTGTTGTTTAGTTGTGTCCGATTCTTTGTGACCCCATTTGGGATTTTCTTGGCAAAGATACTGGAGTGGTTTGTCATTTTCCCCTCCAGCTCATTTACACAGATGAGGAAAGTGAAATAAACAAGGTTAAGGGACTTGCCCAGGGTCACACAGCTAGTAAGTGCCTGCAACTGGATTTGAACTCAGGTCTTCCTGACTCCATACCTGACACTCTATCCACTTCACCACCTTGTGGCTCCATGATCCTAATACAAGGAGGAATTTAGTTGAATGTCTGAGTACAATGGACTTCCTGAGGAGGTAAAGAGTTCTTTATCACTGGATAAGCAGAAGCTGAATGACCACTCCTTAAGGTTGCAGTAGAGGTAACTCCTGATGAAGTATGGGTTACTTTTTTTTTTTTTTCAGAGCAATGAGGGTTAAGTGACTTGCCCAGAGTCACACAGCTAGTGTCAAGTGTCTGAGGTTGGATTTGAACTCAGGTACTCCTGAATCCAAGGTCCGTGCTTTATCCACTGCACCACCTAGCTGCCCCCAAAGTATGGGTTACTTTAGATCAGAGCTATCAAACACACAACCTATGGTAGAATTGTGGGCCACAACACTCCCAAGTGTGGTCAAAATCAGATTAAAATATAATTGGGAAATGTTTTTAAAAATAAATAAAAATTAGTAGAACATAGATAATGTTACTATGTAGTTTTCTAAGTCAATATGTACTCACAGGGATCCTTATTTATGGTTTAGAGAGTTTGACCTGACTATTCTACATGTCTTCTGGGGTTCCTTTGTGATTCTATGGCTTTTTCTTGTAGGCAATGGAAGGCCATTGAAGGTTTCTGAATAAGAAAAAATATTCTTTAGAATAATTAGTCTGACAGTACATGCAAAATGGATTGGAGGTATAGAGACCAGAGGCAGAGAGACCCATTAAGTTTGTAATAATAGTCCAGGTGGGAGGTAAGGAGTGTATCTTCCACCAATCCAGAAGGATAGATTTCTCCCTCTTTTAACTCATTTCCTAGTGCTTTGGAGCCTGCAGCCTGATGGACTGCTTCACATTTTAATAAATGCTCCAATTTGTATGACTCATGCCAGCAATCTGCCCAGGCCACCCAATTCAAGTGGCAAAGTTGTGCATTTGAACCGATAATAGCTCTGGGAATAAATGCCCTGCCAGGATTCTTGAGCTCAAGAAGGCATTTGAGATGCAGGAAACAGAGCTAAGAAAGACCAGCAGGCAATGGAGCAAATCCCTGTCCCATGTGGGGAGGCCCTATGCTGCCTTGGAGGGGGAGCGAGGGTAAGGAATGGGTTTGGGGTTTCAACAGCCTCTTCCAATGCCTATAGTTTTTCTCCACTGGCTCTGTGGGATTTCCAACCCTGTCCTCCCGCCCCCTAAGACAGCCTCTAATTGCTAGCCAGATTTGATTGAGGACTCCATTAGAATTCTTCCCAGGTCATTGGCATTTTGCATTGGCCACGAGGGAGGAGCCAGTCCTCAGAGTATTCAGTGAGTGCTTGCTTAAGTGAGTTGGAGACATGGTCCCTACCACCCAGGAAGTTTCTGGTTTAGATGATAGGATTTAAGTGATCATAGGAAATATCTTAGAGGTCTATAAGGATCTTAAAGATAATTTAATCTAACCCCTTTGTTTTATAGAGGAGGAAACTGAGTTCCTCTGTAATACACCTGGCATTCAAACATAGGCCCTTTGTATCAAAATCCAGAGCTCTCTTTTGCACCACATTGACCCCATCAGGTACACTTACATCTTAGTCATAGAAAGGCAGATCTAGAAGGATTCTCAAAATTATCTATCAGGGAGGGAAAATGAGGCCCAAAGACAGGAAATAGTTTGTTCAAGTTCAGACAGTGAGTTCATAGAACTCAAGCCAGCCCAGTGTTCTTTCATTTTGCCACTTTTCTTGCCTTTTCTCTTGCAAGAAAGAGACTAGTGTGAACTGGACTGGTGCAGGAAGGCTTCAGGTGAGATTTGAACCAGGCCCTGAAGTATGGGCAGCATTTAGATAAGCAGAGAGAAAGGGGGTAGAACTTCCTGAACAAAGTTTAGGGCTTGGAAAACAATGGGACACATTTAAGGTGAATTGTAAGAAGTTAGATCTGGAGAGCAGACAGGGTGCCCTTTGGGGAGGACTGAAAGCAAAGTTAGGCTGGGATCAAGGCCTTCAGGCTTGAATAGCAGGCAGAGGAGTTTGGTCTTTAATGGGGAGTAGTCATTTTGTATTCTTGAGGAGGGGATGAGCAATGGGTAGGGCACTTTTTGGAGCACAGGACCAAGAAAATTATTTAGAAGCCTGAGATATGTGAATAACTTTTTTTTCTTTTTTAAAGAGCCATTCCCACTTACAGAGACATTTCTGTGAGGGCCCAGGACTCATTCTTGGGGAGGGACCCACTGAGCACCAGACCCTCATGTGAAAGCTTCCCTGTGGCGGGATCTGAAGAAAGAGTCCAGTGGGGGTAGATATGGGGGCCCTGTCTCTATCATATCCCAAACTGCCAGCCAGCAGCATATGCTAATCGAAGCCATTGTCCCCTCTGCTGCCTCCTGCCACGACCCCCCTTCAGAAAAGGGGGAAAAAAATCTAAGCAGGCCGTTGGTATGTGGTGTGAAGAACAGCTCCAGTGAGTTTCATTCAGCTCTGCTAACCTTGGCAGGCAGACCCAGGCACAGAGACAAAGAAGCCATTGTCCTGGACAATTTTGCCCTCAATTGGTCTCCCCATCAGCTTTCAGGGCCACGCAGTCCCTCTGTGATTCCTCCATGACTAACAGTGTTAAACCCAGCTCCATCCACCTCCCCCTACCAGCAGGCCCAGAAAGTCCCCAGCTTTTTGTTTTGTTGTTTTGTTTTGTTTTGTTTTGGGGGGGGGGTTGAGGGTGGTTTGAATAATAACCACATGTCCATTTTGAAATTGGCCATAGTTTCTCCTCCCTCCCATCCAAGGGGCACCAGAGAGCCCAGCCTCCAGATGCAATGGAATGAATGCCCTCTTTTCTACACCCTATACCACCCTCCTGTTGATGGGGTGACTGGGCCCCTCATGCAAGAAGTGGGACCTGGATGAGAGAGTAGGGCTGGGGAGGGTTCTGAGGAAGGGAAAGGAGACAGTAAGGATGAATGACTAATATTAGACTGGGGAGGGGGTGGCCATTGTGGTGAATGGCCTTGCCCACTTCCTGGGGTTGCCCCATTGCCTTTCTTGTGGCTGAGGCCCAAGCCAGATGGGTAGCCCTTGTCTCCACCATCCCTACTACGTATGCCCCAGGGAGAATAGGCATGAGGACCAGCCTCCTTTCTGAGAGAATTGATTCAATATACATTTATTAAGTAGCTATTGTATTTGAGGGCCCACAGTGGGTGTAAAGGATATAAAGATTAAATATAAAAATGGTCTGCTCTCAAGAAGCCTTTTCATAGGGCTAGAGCAAGGAGGATGCTAAACTGGCTCCAGAGGGCTAGAATTAAAGGGAGATGCTGAAGAGGATGAAGAAGCCAAGGCTTGGGCTCAGCAGCAAATGCTGTAGGGGATCCAGCCTACTTGGGATGGCGTCTCTCTCCCTGGACCTGCTGCCCTGGAGCACAGTGGGCACCATTCTCTTTTCTCTTTCTGGCTTGGTCTGGGAAGAATGGGGTTGGGGAGGTAGGATAGAGGGGGGAAATGGAATAAAGTTTGTAAGAGCCTCTAGGGAGATGGGAGAAATTTCTGTCAGCTACAAAGAATGGCCAGTAACAGGTGGGGGCACCTACAACCACTTACACAGACAGCCTTAGGATACATGGGGAGGGACAAAGGGGTGTGTGTATAGGGAGGGGGTCTTGAGTTGCAAGAAGTGGGGAAAAGTACAGAAGTCAAAGAGACCAGAACTACAGAAGTCTGAACAGCTGTTCAGTGGTGGCATCAAATTGTGGCTTGCATGAATAAAGTAAGTTTCCCCTTTCTCTCTCAAATCTCTTTTAGATTCGCTGCCAAAAGGGAGAGACAATGGTGGTGGTGGTGGTGGTGTGTGTGTGTGTGTGTGTGTGTGTAAGAGAGAGAGAGAGAGAGAGAGAGAGAGAGAAATAGAAACAGAGTCAGAGAGACAGACACAGAAAGACAGAGAGAGAGAGAGAGAGAGAGGGAGAGGGAGATGGGTAGAAAGAGCTCTGACTCTGTAGTTAGAGGACCTGGGTTCAAATCCTAGTCTGATGCTTTCTGCTTGTGTGATCTTGGATGAGTCATTTACCTTCTTAAGGCTTCAATTTCCTTGTCTCTAAAATGAAGAAGTTGAACAGGACAACCTTTGAAATTTCTCTGAGCTCTAGATCTATAATTTTATCATGCTAAGAAGAAGGAAATCAAGCAAATAAGTATTTTTAAAGTGCTTACTATGTGCCTGGCACTGTGCTAAATGCTAGAAATGACATAAAAATCAAGACAGTTCCTAATCTCAGTGAGTTCACACAATACATAAAAAACAGGTTCAGCTTCAGAGTGAGTGGAAAGGACCAGAAATCCCAAGGATACAGTGGTAGAGTCAGATGGCAAGGCCTTAGAATCTTTAAAAGCTATACCAGTAGCTTTAGATGACAGTTTTAGAGGTCTACAAGGCATAGAGGTAGGGCAGATGGGAAGGCTAGGTGGCCATGCATCTCACTGGAAGGAAGAGAACAGGTACCTCTCATCTCATCAACACTGTGTAAGCCTAAAAGATTCTGGGTGGTTCTAGACAGGGGAGAGGATAAGGAAGGGAGAAGGCAAAGGGAAAAGGGTGCCTCCCATAGCAGAGGCATCGATCCACACATATGCATACATATACATACACATATACATAAGTACAAATATACATGTGTATACCTATATATATGTGTGTGTATGTATGCATATATGTATATGTGTGTGTGTGTGTATATATAGGCAAAGGTACTGGAGTGATTTGCCATTTCCTTCAGCTCATTTTACAGATGAGTAAACTGAGGCAAACAGGGTTAAGTGACTTGCCCAGGGTCACACAGTCTCTGAGGCCATATTTCAATTAGGTCTTCCTGACTTCAGGCATCATGCTTTATCTACTTTGCCACCTACTGCCCCATCTACAAAATAAATGCAGGAAATTTTTTTTGGAGGGGAGGCACTAGTGGAGGGCAGTCATGGGTGGGGGACAAGGATAAAAAAAGAGCCCATATTCTTTGTATTTATATCCCTAGAGCCTGGTACATAGAAGGCACTTGATAAATAATTGTTGAATGGGTTGAGTGGATTGCAGGAGATAATGTATGGCTGAGCTTTGAAGGAAGCCAGATAGAAGTGAGGAGGGAGTATGGCTATGCTGATACCAAAGCAATAACAGCTAATATCTATATATCAATTAAGGATTGATAAGGCACTTTAGAATATATTATCTCATTTGAGCCTCACAGCAGGTCTTGTGAAGTAGGTACAGGGTCACATAGCTAGGAAGACTCTAGGCCATGATTTGAACTCACTCTTCCTCATTTTGGGCCCACTTGGTACACCCCTCCCCACCCCTATGCCTGCCTTCCACTAGTGTTTCCCTTCCCCCAAAAACCTACCTGTATTGATTTTGTACATATTAATATGTGTGCTTCTGCCATGAGAGGTACCCTTCTCCTTACCTACTTAACTCTTGACCTTCTCCCTCCCACTCTTGACCAGGCTCTAAAGTTGCTAAAAAGGCCCAGGGTTCAGGGTCTAGGTGTCAGGTCATGGCCCTGGCGACTTCTTCCTCTGGGGGAAAAGGCTACAGTTGTCCCTCTGTTTGAGAAGCTGAGTCGGAGGGCACAACATCTTTCTTCTTTTCCATTATTGACCCCTACCTTCTTTGTACTTTGATCATGAAAAGAGATTGCGGCAATGCCCTCCTTGCACATGATTCATTGTAACCCAGTCAGTGATATCACCCTGATACTCTGTCTTTCTCTAAACCAAACCTTCCCCAAAATGGGAGTTTTCTGAGTTCTACAGAGTGACACTGAGTAACAGGCCATTGTTGACTTGGCTACAGTAAATTCTAAGCAAAAAGGCCTAGAAACAAGGGCTTTCTCAGCTCTCCAAGCACAAAACATTCTTCATACCTAGTTGTAGGAGGAAAGAAGTTAGTCTGGCTCTTACTCCTTCTAGTCTTAGCTCTAAGCCCATTCTCTTGGAATTCTAGTTAAAGGAGTCTGGTGGGGAGTGGGAAGTAATTGGTGATCCCCTAGAGTCTGTCAATCTTTGAACTTGGTACCAGATGGCAACAGAAGAGATGGTTCCCTGTTATTGAAGGGTTAGTAAAATCTAGGGGGGAAACAAAACTTAAAACATAAAAAAAACCATGTAAGAATATATTTATACAATGCTAACATTATAGAGAAAAACAACTTAGAAAGATCCTAGGATATTGATCAATGCAATAACAAACTGTAAGTCAAAAAAGAAGAAAGAAGAAGAAACACACCACTCACCTCCTGATCAAGAGCTGATGTACTCAGTATGCAGAGAGTTAACATTTTCTGGCATGGCTAATGTGAGATTCTTCTCCTTCTCTTCCTCCTCCTCCTTTTCCTTCTTCTTTTGACAAACTACATAGTTAGGTATTGAGAGGTGGGTTTTGTTTTAAAACGTTTAATTTTTTCATTGACAGAGGGACAGGGGTAATAGGACAGATTTAAAAAACACTCCTTGAAAAATTAAAGAATATGGTGCAACTTGTAACTAAAGAAGGAAGGGAGGGAAGGAGAGAGGGAGGGAGTGTTGTATCAACAAGTGTTAGCTACAGGAATCCAAGAAACTACAAGAATCTAAGGTGGCTCAGAAGTTAGAGCACTGGGCCTGGAATTAGGAAGACTTGACTTCAGATCCTGAGACATTTACTAGCTGTGTGACTTTGGACAAGTCACAATCTCTGTTTGCCTAGGAGGAGGTTGGGTTGGCTCAGTGGATATAGTGCTTGCTGGCCTAGAGTCAGGAAGACCTGAATTCAAATCAGGCCTTGGACACTTGGACTGTGTGACCCTGGGCCAGTCACTTAACCTATGCTTTAATCCACTGGAGAAGGAAATGGCAAACTGCTCCAGTATCTTTGCCAAGAAAACATCATAGACACTATGGTTCATGGGGTCATGAAGAGTGAAACATGACTGAATGACTAAACAACAACAGGAATCCAGAGAAGAGAGAGGTCAGTGAGGACTAGAGCAATAGGGAGGCTTCCTGAAAACAGTAGGGCTTAAATGCTCCTTGAATGATGGGTTGAATTTGAAAAGGGGAAAGGGGAGGGCATTCTGGGGGGAGAACAGGTACAAAGGTGCAGAAGTAGGAATGAACCATTAGAAAGCCAGTCTGGTTACAGGGAAGGATTTTTGTCAGAAAATAAAAGAAGATGAATTTGGATGGATTGGGTAAAGATGGGGATGGAAGAAGGGGTCCAGAATGTCAGTTTAGGAAGTTTGGACTTTGTCCTGTGGGCAATAGGGAACCATCGCATATATCTGACCAGGAAAATGACCTGCTATGAGTCAGGATTGGCAAGACAGATCATGGAGAAAGCCCAGAGATAGGGAGACCATTTAGGATACTCTCCTATTAATCCAGGTTTTAGTTGGTGGGTTTGGAAATTGACCTTAAGCTGCAGGGGGATTTCGGTGAGGCTGCATGCCTAATTATTTTAGTAAATAGTTATTAAGTATCTTCTACATGCAAGACACTGTCCCATGCCTCATGGGACAGACTAACTCTTTTTTTTTTTTTTGGTGGGGCAATGAGGGTTAAGTGACTTGCCCAGGGTCACACAGCTTATAAAGACAGACTAACTCTTGAAGGACATTCTCTTCCCCCTGTTCCCCAATATCCAGCCTTCTCTTCTTCCTGTGGTACTCTCCCTGCTAGCCAGGGATCCTGGCCAGGGAGAGTGGAGTGTGTTGCCCGGGCATATGCCTGCTTCCCCTAAGCTCAGAGATCCCTGGCGGCAGGAAATCCAGCCCAATCAACTGCACCTCTTAGCATCCCCTCAGCCAGGACTTTGAGCATAAAGGGTCAGCAAGAGCTTTGCTCTGGAAACATCTGGACATCATTGTTTCTGACTCCTTATAGATACCCCCAGTAAAAATTATGCAGCCAGGTCCTGGGATCCTAAAGTTGCAAGTTGCCTTAGAATACTGAATGTTCTAAACACAAAACACAGAATATCACATTTGGGAGAAACCAGAGAGACTATCTAGGTCAACTTTCTCATTTCCACATAAGGAGACTGAGTCTTAGTGGAGGAAAATGACTTGCACAAGGCCACGCAGTGAATTGCTAGCAGAGCTGGAACCAGAACCCAGGTATCCTAGCTCCCTATGTGAGGCTCTCCCTCCTTTGCCCCCCATCATACCAGACTGCATCCTCAGAATAGGGATATTTGAAACCCAGAATGAGATCTGCAGCATAACAAATCAGCTGGTTTGGGCTAGTGCCCAGCCGGAAGGAAGTCTGGCCCACAAGCCCACCCATCTGATACCATGGCTGGGTCCTTTCAATGCCTGAGCAATGGTAGGAGGCAGGGAGAGTTACAATAGAGAGAGGATGAGGAAGGATAAAAAGGATTCCTCAGTTTGCCATTGATTTGCTCTTTGATCTTGAACAAATGACTTCTCCTCTTTAGGCCTCAATTTCTTCTTTTGTAAAATTAAAATAGGTATCTCCTAGTAGGTAAAGGGGGAGGATACTCTAGAGATAGCCCACCCTTTTGATCCTTTGGGGATGAGTGTTGGGGCAACAATGGCCTGAGCTTCACAGTATAATCTAATAATGATGATTATGAATCACCAGTATAATATTATTATTAACATGATAATTACTAATAATTAATTATTAATTCATTATTGGCAGTTTCCCTCAAAATTTCCTGCCAGAGACACTCAATTTCTGCATTATGGTCACTCTCAAAGCACCCTAGTCAGGGCCCAATCAACTTATACCTGGATAATTATTAAAATAATTATCATTGTTATTAATAGCATGATAAAAATAAATCACATTAGTCTAGTCTTTAATTTGATTTATAAATATATTTGTTCTCAACAACCCTGTGTGGTAGGTAGTGCACAGGTTATTATTCTCATTTTATAGATGAGGAAATAGCAATTCAGAGACTTTAAGGAACTAGACTGAGGTCAATTAGCCAATGAGAGTTGGAGCTGGAGCTTTTTCTAACCAGTGTGAATCTTACATTTTTATTTTCCCATTCCTGCCTTTATTTGTCCAAAACTGATAATTTCTCTTTTTCTCCTCTTCCCTTTCTCTCCCTCCTTTGCTTTCTTCCTTCCTTCCCCCCCCCCCTACCTTCCACTAGAGTCTAGTCCTTATAATTAACTTTAGGTTAATTCCTGGGAAACTCCCCATTTGGAGTGGAAGGTGGGAGGTCTTCTCCATTCTCAGTCCTGAAATCATCTCTGTACCCATTGGTGGGGCAGTAGAAAAGACATTTCCTTTCTTTTTAAATTTATTTTTTTAATGAAGAAAAATCTTTTTTCTCTTCCTCTCATCTTTACCCAACACAACTGAAAAGAAGAAAAACTTTTTTCCTTTAAAACATTTTAAAAATATTTTCATTTATTTAGAATTTAATTTTTCCCCAATCAGGTATAAAAACAAATTTAACTTCCATTTTAAAAACTTTGTGCTCCAGATTCTCTTCTTCCCCCCCCCCCCTCCATAAGAAGGCAAACAATTCAATATAAGTTATACATGTGTAGTCATGCAAAACATTTCCATATTAGTCAGGTTGTAAAAGAAAACAGACCAAAAAAACTCAAGAAAAATAAACTTTTAGAAAATGGCTTCAATCTGTATTCAGACACCATCAGTTCTTTCTTTGGAGGTGGATCACATTTTTCATCATAAGTCCTTCAGAGTTGTCTGATATCATTGTATTGCTGAGAATAGCAAAGTCATTCACAGCTGATCATCTTACAATATTGTTGTTACTTTGTATACAGTACATTTCACTTTGCATCAGCTCATGTAAGTATAAGAGAATTCTTGTAACAAATAAGTCAAGACAAAACAAATTTTCCCCATTGGTCATGTCAAAAAATATATACAGACAGACAGACACACACACACATTTACCTCCTACACTTCTCTGTCAGGAGGTGGGCAGCACGATTCATCATGAGTCTTGTGGAATTATGGTTGGTCATTATGCTTATCAGTGTTCCTAAATCTTTCAAAGCTGTTTGCCTTTACAATATTTTTGTCATTATATAAATTGTTCTCCTGTTTCTTCTCACTTCACTCTGTATCAGTTCATAAAGTCTTTTTGTTCATAATTTCTTACAGCACAATGGCATTCTATTAAATTCATATACCATAATTTGCTTTTATCAGTTTTTTGTTTGTTTTTTGCAGGACAATGGGGGTTAAGTGACTTGCCCAGGGTCACACAGCTAGTAAGGGTCAAGTATCTGAGGCTGGATTTGAACTCAGGTCCTGCTGAATCCAGGGCCAGTGTTTTATCCACTGTGCCACCTAGCTGCCCCCCATATACCATAATTTGTACAGCCATTTCTCAATTGATTAGCACTCCTTTAATTTCCAGTTCTTTGCCACCCACAAAAGAACTGATGTATATTTTTTTCCACAAGCACTTAATAAGTACCTATTGTCTGCCCAGCCCAATGGAGGATACTGCAGGGGATGATGAGATTCTTACACTTCCATATGGCCTCAGTTTCTTCTGCTTCTCTAGACAAACAAGCTGATATTATCAAGTCTCAGGCTGAATCTTTTCCCCAAGATAGTCAGTTTGGGATATTAGCTAAGGAACCTCAGCCAAGTCAGGAACCCTAAGAGAAAGTATCTTGCTCTTGCTGCTTTATTAAACATGTTATTTCCTTGTTTTCTCTGATAAGAAAGGTGGAAGTGAGAGAGAAGTAGGGACATGGGGGTGGGGAATAAGAGAACAGTTTTAGGGGCAGCTAGGTGGCACAGTGTATAATGCACTGGCCCTGGATTCAGGAGGACCTGAGTTCAAATCCAATCTCAGACACTTAACACTTACTAGCTGTGTGAACCTTCGAAAGTCACTTAACCCTCATTGCCCCACAAAAAAAAAAAGAAAAGAAAAGAGAGAGAGAGAGAGAGAGAGAGAGAGAGAGAGAGAGAGAGAGAGAGAGAGAGAGAGAGAGAGAGAGAGAGAGAGAACAGCTTTGTAGGGCACCTGAAAAACTGAAAATCTCAGGGTTGTGGGTAATTCCTGGCTTGGTTCTACATTTGAGAGATTCCAAATAGCACCATAGAGAACAGTCATAAGGTCATAGAAGTTAGCACTGAGAGAGATCTTGGGGGAATCTATCTAGTCCCACCTCCCTCTAAATCAGGAATCTCCCCCTCCAATGTCCCTGAAGGAACATGGGAGAGTGGAAAGGACCCTGGATTTGAAATGAGAAGACATTCTGACTTTCATTTGTACTACCCATGTGGCTTCCCCTCTCAGACCCTCCCTGCTCTCATGTATATACTAGATCAGGGTTTCTTCTTCTTCTTCTTCTTCTTCTTCTTCTTCTTCTTCTTCTTCTTCTTCTTCTTCTTCTTCTTCTTCTTCTTCTTCTTCTTCTTCTTCTTCTTCTCCTTCTTCTCCTTCTTCTCCTTCTTCTCCTTCTCCTTCTTCTCCTTCTCCTTCTCCTTCTTCTCCTTCTTCTCCTTCTTCTTCTTCTTCTTCTTCTTCTTCTTCTTCTTCTTCTTCTGCTTCTCCTTCTTCTCCTTCTCCTTCTTCTTCTTCTTCTTCTTCTTCTTCTTCTTCTTCTTCTTCTTCTCCTTCTTCTCCTTCTCCTCCTCCTCTTCCTCCTCCTTCTCCTCCTCCTCCTCCTTCTTGTTCTTGTTCTTCTCTGTATTTAAACAATTATAATCTCAATTTTTTTCAGAATACTCTTGAAAAATAATCTTTACTATAAAGCCACAACATTATACATAGAGACAAAACCTAGTTAGCAAAACCTCATTGTGTGAGCACTGGTTGTTATAGTACTATAGGGATATCTAAGATATTTTAAAGATGGAAAACAGTGTATCCTGATAGATACATACAGATGTATGTATGTATGTATATGTATATATATATGTATGTGTATGTGTATATATGTATATATATATATATATACACACATTCTCATTACTAGTACCATAAGCATGTCACTAAAATTTCATCATCACAAAGAATTATTATATGTGTAGATCAGGGGTTTTTAACCTGGGATCCATGGCTAATTCTATGGATAGATTTTAAAGAACTCATGAAATTGAGCAGAAAAAAAATCACCTCATTTTCATTAACCTCTAATTGAAATTTAAAATTTTCTTCAATTATTTAAAAGTTTTATTTGTAGCATAGTCTTTACCAGACTGCTAGAGGGGATCCATGACACCAGAAAGGTTAAGAAGCCCCAGTCTTTTTTTTTTTTTTTTTGGTGGGGCAATGAGGGTTAAGTGACTTTCCTAGGGTCACACAGCTAGTAAGTGTCAAGTGTATGAGGTCAGATTTGAACTCTGGTCCTCCTGAATCCAGGGCCGGTGCTCTATCCACTGCACCATCTAATTGCCCCCGAAGCCCCAGTCTTGATGCTATCTGAGGCCCCTTCCAACTCTATGATACTCTAACATGGCCTCAACTGGGGTGCTTCCAGTGGTGGTATTCCTTCTTCCTCCTTCCTTCCATTGGTGGACAGCTCTAGTTGTGAGAAATTCTTTTTCATTAGGTTGGGTGATCCTGAAACAAGGAAGGAGGTCGCTGGGGTGCTTGGCTTGGGTCTATTGGTATCCCTTCTCCTGGGGCTGCTGGGGTCCCAGAACAGATCTTGCAGCTTAGTGGATGGAAGACAGAGAGACTGAACCCCAAACAAAATGCACTGCCAGGCTCAGCACAAAGGGTACATGGCAGAGGGGAGGGGGGAGTCAAGGAACTCCTGGGGCTGGGGGAAGGGAATTAGATTGGGAGTGGGCCATGATGTAATGTGTATACCAGCTCCCATGGTAACACAGGCTTAAGGGATTTTTGACTGAAAGCAATAGAACTTTCCAATAGAAGACCGCTTGAGGACCTGGTGTGATGCAATAGAAAGTCCATTGGCTCTGGAGTCAGAAGACCTGGTTCAGCTCCCACCTTTGATGCATCCTACTTGGGTGGCTTTTAGTCAGCCACCTAACCCCCTTGGGCATTAGTTCCTCATTTATAAAAGAGAAAACTGGACAAGGTGGCCTCTGAAATCCATTACAGCTCTGGACCTATAAGCTAATCATCACAACCTGGCTATGAATACAGGTGACAAAGAAAGACAAGATCAGGAAGTTTGGAAGAAGGGAAAAATTAGAGAGGGAGATCACAGGATCACACATTCAGATTAGAATTGGAATGCACAGAGGCTATTGAGACCAACACCCCTATTTTGCAGATAAAGGAAACTGAGGCACAGATAGGTTAAGTGACTTGCCCAGGATCACTGATAACTGTCTGAGTCAAGATTAGAATCTAGGTCCTCCTGATGCCAAGTCTAGAGCCCCATAGTGAGTCTGAGATGGAACATCCATGTGGAAATAACCAGTAGGGAGCATCCGTTCAAGAGAGTAATTAGAACTAGATATATGGATTTGGGAACCATCTACTTCAAGATGATAATTGAATCCATGGTCACAGTTGAAATTTTCCAAAGAGAAAGTATAGAAAAATAAGGGATCTTTGGAGGGACCCCTACACCTAGGTGACAGGAGATGAATGGAAAAGGAGAATAAGAAATGGTCAAACAGTTAGGAGGAAAGCCAGTAGAGAGAAGCAGTATGGACACTAAGGAAGAAGAGTTTATACAGGAAGAAGGGGGATCCAAAGCCACCCCAAATTCCTGGCCAGATGCATTAACATCTTCTGATTGCTCCAATTTGGGTAGGGAGGACCTAGGAAGGGGGGTAGTTAACAGTGTCAAGAGCTGCAAAGACAGCAATGAGGAGGAGGAAGAATAAGAAAAGTCCATTAAAAAACAAACATTTATTAGGCAACTACATCTAATGCCCTACTTTCTATGTTGAAGATATAAATAAGAAAAAAAGAGTCCCTATGTTCAAGAAGTTTCCAATCCAGTAGAGGTGGTTCCACAAATAAATGTGATGTCAGGCAGAATGTGATGAGGGAAAAGGAGGGATCCATGAGGCAATCTTTCTCTGATAAATAAATCTATACCCTTTGCGTATTAGATTTAGGGAAAGAAGAACAGGTTGGGTGTCAGGACAGGGTCACTGGAATGAACACTGGGCAAGGACTTAATAAAGTAGAAAGAGCCCTAGATTTGGAGTCAAATCCTGCCTCTAGCACTTCCTGTGGGACTTTGATCTAGGTCTCAGTTTCCTTATCTGTAAAATTAGGTATTTGAATCAGGTGACCTCTTAAATCTTTTCCAAATCTAAATCTCTGCTTCTATGAAAATGAGGGCACGGTGGAGGATGGTATCAAAGGTCTCTTACAGGTCTGACAGTCTATGGATCTAGAGTTTCAGTTCTACCTTCATTGTTCAATATCTTTGGGTGAATCTCTTATTTCCCTTTTCTAGGTCTCAGTTTCCTCATTTGCAAAATGGAAACAATGAATTCCATGAGGAATGGGTTTGACAGATATCAAACATGATGTTGTTATTGTCGCCACTTGTAGATAACCATTCTGGAAAATCCTCTCCCAAGTCCAATTGGTAAGATAGCACTGGGACTCAACTCTAGTTTTGAGGCATTTATTTTGCTGCCTCTGTGGACACTGATCTCCACAGTCTAGTTTGGGATTTCCCCAAGAGATCTGGCTATCCTACAGCAGCATCAGTGACTAGGGAGCAGATTGGAGTTGAGAGTTAGTTCCCTGGGCAGGAAATCTGTTTCACAGCTGGGGCAGATAGCCACAGTGAAGGGCCTGGTCCCTATCACCAGTCCTGCTGGAGACGCCCCAAATGGCCTCTGGGGGATGGAAAGGGCATAATTTCCAAGGAAGGGGAGTTTGGGAGGAGCAGGAAAGTCTGATAATCTGTGACACCCAGGGGACACTAGGGAAGGAGATACATCTTAAGTAGTCTCATATCATATTACTGCTTTCCTTAACAATGTGCAATGGCTCCTCATGATTTGCAGGAAAAAGCCCCAGGTCCTCAGTTTGGCATTCACAGCTCTCCATAGTTAGATCCTAACCTAAGTATCCTACTATCCTAAGGTCATAGATTCAGAGCTAGGAATAACCTTAAAGACCATTTTCTCTGTTTTTCTCCTCCCACCTTATTTTACATCTAAAGAAACTGAAGCCCAGAGGTTAGGTAACTTGCCCAAAGTCACTGGAAGCAAATGGTAGAGTCAGGATTTGAACCTGGGCCCTTTGACTCTAAATCTAGCCCTTTTCACACTTCATCACATGACTTCTCAAGGCATCTTAAAGTTCTACAATTCTATCATGATCTAAGTGCACATTTCTAGCCATACATCTCGCTATTCTCTCCCTTCTTCTCCAGTCAAATTGATCTCATTTCTCCTTCCCTTTCTTTTCTTTCTTTCTTTTTTTTTTGCAGGGCAATGGGGGTTAAGTGACTTGCCCAGGGTCACACAGCTAGTAAGTGTCAAGTGTCCGAGGCCGGATTTGAACTCAGGTACTCCTGAATCCAGGGCCGGTGCTTTATCCACTGTGCTATCTAGCTGCCCCCTCTCCTTACCTTTCCAAACAAGCTCTGTATTGTTCCTGTTATCCTCCCTCCCTGAACACCCTCCTCTCACTCTCCACCTGGCTATATTCACCCATTTTTCAAGACTGGGTTCATATTCCACTTTTAATATCCCTTCCCTGAGCACTCCAGCCAATAGAAATCTTCCTCCTGAAGATTTCTACAACATTTCCCTTCTGTAATATTAATTTGACAGATTAACAAATCAGGTATTATTTTTCCACTTAATAAATGAGGAAACTAAAAAAAAATAAATGAGGAAACAATCCCTAAAGGACTTGCTCAGAAACACATAGCTAGTCAGTGGCAAAACCAAGACTAGAACCCAGATCCCCGGATTCTCCTTCGAGACCTCTTTGCATTGGATGAGACTCTTTTACTTCTAGAACAGCAGTCAAACCAGCCTTTTCTTGCTATATAAGTATCTCCCAGCTGTCCTGGCCCTGCCTTGGGCTGCCGGGAGCCTGGGTCTCCTGTCTCAATTCCTGGGATACCTGGCATGCCACATGGTTCACCATACTACCAGAGAGAGTAAGAAGAGCCCTCTCCTCCTTGATCCCTATCATGACTTTTCCTAGGCTGGCCCGAGGGCTGTGGCCACAAGTTTCCTCTGATCTCTGTTGCCCCACAGCTTTGTTCTTACCCCCTGTGGTTCAGAACCCTAGGCACCACATTCCTGCCACAGCTGATGGGCCTATCACTTTCTTCCTAGATCTCCCAGCTGGAGTGGGCCATGTACTTGGGAACAGTGAGGCTATCACTATAGAAGCAGCTGCTCCAGGAAAGGATTCCCTGCCCTTAAAAGTCATTAACTTTTCCCTCCAAGACAGAGGCAACAAGACCCTTCCTTCCCCCAACTTCCAAGTCCCTCCAGTAGGACTCAGGGGCCTGGAATTATAAGGGACCCAAAGGATTTGGCCAAATCTCCCATGGCCATTGATGGAAAAGAATACTCTGAGGTTACAGGAAATTGTGCATTTATATCCAGTCTCCAATATAGGGAAATACTCTAAACCTGGGATGGGGAAAAATCCTGGATTATGATCAATCCCTTAATCTGTTGGAGGTCAATTCTTTGGAAGCACTGAACTTCTTGGTGAAAAAAACCAAAGGCAGTGGAGAATGGGTGCAAGTCAGAACAGAGGAGAAAGTTATCTGCTTATCAGCTCTCTATCCTTTTGTCCCAGGGACCAGCTACTGAGGGAATGGGAAACAGGATATGGAGTCACTTGGCTTGAGAAATAGAAGGTTTGTGTGTGTTGTTGGTAGCTATATAGTGATGGGAGAGAGAGCTCTCTCCCCTCCAGCCGCACCCTACCCTGCCTGGCTGGTTCCTTTAATATAATTGGGACATTACCTTATATGACTTAGCATCTCCAGTGAGCTCATGCTATGTTCTGGGGTGGAGAGCACCCCTGGAATGCCATTGTCACTGCAAAATTAGTGGCCACGGAGAGAGCCAACCGTTCTCAGGAGGTGTGGGAGCAGGAACAGGCTGCACGTTACTAATGGCTGTGGAATCTGGCCCATCATCAGGGGAACTCAGGATAACATGAAAGACTTACTGGGTCTCTTCATTGAAGGGGCCTTGACTGGAAGCTTCCCATTCTCTGAACCTATGAATGGTATGGAATTGATCTTGATTATGGGTATGGATGGTTTTAGAAGTGGAAGGTAGCAACCTTAGAGATCATCACATCTGATTGCCTCATTCGATTATTAAAGTCATTGAGGCCCAGAGAGGCTGTTATTTTCTTAAGGGAATAAGTAGCAGAATCAGGATTTTAGCCTGAATCCCCTGACTCTAAATGAATCTTGGTAAAATAGAAATGATCCTATAGCCTGATTCTAGTGCAAGCTAATGTGACCTTAAGCAAGTCATTTCATTTCTATTGGCCTCAGTTTCCTCATTTATTAAAGGGAAGTAACCCTCATCTGTTCCCCAAAGCTGTTGGGAGAATGAAATGGAAAGACAAGATGGAAGAGTAAGAAGGTCCTATATAAATGCAAGATGTTTTTAGTATTCAACTCTGCTGACAGCAAATTGTTCTAATTAACATATAAGACACAGCTTGATAATTTCTCACACTTCATTTAAAGTCAATTAAGCCATCTTGTGCCTGGCACAAGGAGTTGCTTAGTACATGGGTGCTGAGTGAAAGAATGAAAGTTGTCATCTCAGAGAAATTCGGTAACAACATAGATGAAGGACATTTTGATTGGCACACTGACACCCACAGCAGGGAAGGTCACAGCTTACACATCCTTCCCAGCAGCCAGGCTAAAAGCAGAACTTCGGGAAATGAGCTTTGGCTGACCTAGATGCTGCAGCCTTTTCGGAAATGCCCTTTCTCCAGGCAGGGAGGCAGGGGACTGGTAGAGATGGGCAGAGAAGAAGTAGGAGGACATGGAGAAGTTCATGGGTGGCTCCTTATTGGACACTTGCTGAGTGAGGAAGGGTCTCTCCAGGGGCCTTAAAATGGATGGACTAAGGGGCAAGAGACTCCAGTAATCCAAAAGAATAGTTTGCAAAGATATCCCCTAGGGACACACTGGGTGGACATGGAGGACATGCAAAGCCAAGCCTTTGCAACCAGAAGCAAAGCTTTGTGGGAACAAGTCTGCTGTTTGAAAAGAACTCTCTGTCCCGACTGTCCAATGATTCTATTAACTCAATGACAATTTGACATTAGCCCTGAACTATGTCTGCAGCAGCAAGGAGAGAATGCACTACTGACCCATCAGTGCTTTCTTCTCTCTTCCAATTGGGATCAGTGACACATCTTTATGAGAAGGCTGGATGAGGCTAGAGAGCAGTCTGAGGTTGGATAAAGAGGCTGTGGTCAGGTGTTTGGAGACAGCACACGGACTGGACTGGGAACCAGAGAACCTGGCATCTGGTCATTCACTGTGTACCTTTGGACAAGCCACCTTATATCCAGAATCTCTCACTTCATTGCTGTGTGACGTTGGCTAACTTACTTCTGTCTGAGCTGCAGTATCTTCACCTGTTAAATGGGGATCATTTTATATATACATATATACCCTGCCTCCCTTACAGTGTTCTTGTGACATTTATATGAGATAATTTCAGGAAAGCACCTTGTAAATTGTAAATGCTATACAGACAAAATGTATTACGAAATATGAAAATCTTCTCTTCCCTCCCCCATAGAATCTAGCCTAGAACTGGGCACATAGTAAATATCAATGAATGGTCTTGGAATTTAGTTTTATGGGTCATCATGATGTGTGGGGGCTGCTTTGATGATAGTTACACTTAGAAATGTGAGGGGGGGGGGCAGCTGGATGGCACAGTGGATAAAGCACCAGCCCTGGATGCAGGAGGACCTGAGTTCAAATCTGGCCTCAGACCCTTGACACTTTCTAGCTATGTGACCCTGGGCAAGTCACTTAACCCTCATTGCCCCACCAAAAAAAAAAAAAAAAAAAAAGAAATGTGGGGGGGGGCAGCTCAGTGGTGCAGTGGATAGAGCACTGGCCCTGGATTCAGGAGGACCTGAGTTCAAATCCGACCTCAGACACTTAACACTTACTAGCTGTGTGACCCTGGGCAAGTCACTTGACCCCAATTGCCTCACCAAAAAAGAAGAAGAAGAAAAAGAAATGTGAGCCAGGGCCCCTGTGTCCCTGGTCAGGGAATTAGTTTTGAGTAGGACAGATGAAGAACCCTGGTCAGCTTAGGGGATGAAGACTGCCTGGCCAAGCCCACTGTGTTCCTTTCTCCTCCTCTTCCTCCCTCAGCTCCACTCTCTAGACTATTATTTGTTTCCTGATTTGGGGGGAGGGAATGAAGGGGGAAATGATATCATTGCATTATACATCACACTTCCTCTCTTTAAGCCAAGTCTCCCTACTCCCTAGCTGGGCATTCAAGAATCTAGAGGCTCCTTTTGTCTAATAGGCAACAGCTGAATTGAAGGAGAGCCAGAGGAGTTGATAAGAAGTTAGCTTAGAAACTAAAGAAGTAAGTCGGGTTGAGGAATGAATGAATTGTAACATGAAGATGGCCCGCCCTCACCTTGGAAAGTGTTCTGAGTTGTGTCTCCGACACTAGGCATATACTGCATGATGAAGCTACAATCTTTCTTTTCCCCAGACCTTGCAATAAAGAGCGGGCTTTTGTGAAATTAACATCTCTATACAGATGATTCCAGATCTACATATCCCACCAACCCCTCTCCCTGAGCTCTGGTCCCATGTCACTGATTGCCTTTGGGCTTCTCAAACTGAATGTCTCATAGGTATCGCATGGTCAACATGTCTAAAACAGAACTCATCTTTGTTCTCCAAACTCTTCCCTCTTCTGAGCTTCCCTGTTTGTTACTGTTGAGGGCACTAGCATTCTCCTATTCTCCTAGGCTCACAACTTTAGTAGCATTCACAACTTCTCATTCTCACTCACCCTACATATACAATTCATTGAAAAATCTTGCTCTTTTTACCTTTACATCTCTCCTATAAGTCCCTTTCTCTCTACTCATCTAACTACTACCCTGATATAGGCCTTTATAATCTGGATATGAGTCCTTTAATCTAGATTCAGCAGCCTTCTAATTAGGGTCCTGACACCTCTCTCCATGCTCCACTCCACTCTCCACTCAGCTGTCAAAGTTGTCATCATTGTCTTCTTCTTCTTCTTCTTCTTCTTCTTCTTCTTCTTCTTCTTCTTCTTCTTCTTCTTCTTCTTCTTCTTCTCCTCCTCCTCCTCCTCCTCCTCCTCCTTCTCCTCCTTCTCCTCCTCTTCCTCCTCCTCCTTCTCTCTCTTTTCTAGACTCAACAATCCAGCTACACTGGCACTAACTATTCCTCATGCCCTCCTCAGCTCTGCTTCCTAGCTTCCTTTAAGACAGCTCAAATCCTTCCACAAGAATACTTTCCTGACATGACTAATGTAGAAATACATTTACATGATTGCACTTATATAACCTATATCACATTGCTTGCCATCTTGGGGAGGGGAGATGGGAGGGAGAAAAAATTTGGAACTCAAAATCTTATTTTAAAAATGAATGTTGGGTGGAGCAGCTAGGTGGCGCAGTAGATAAAGCACTGGCCCTGGATTCAGAAGGACCTGAGTTCAAATCCAGCCTCAGACACTTGACACTTACTAGCTGGGTGACTCTGGGCAAGTCACTTAACCCCCATTGCCCTGCAAAAACAAAACAAAACAAAAAAACGAATGTTGGGGCAGCTAGGTGGCGCAGTGGATAGAGCACCGGCCCTGGAGTCAGGAGGACCTGAGTTCAAATCCGGCCTCAGACACTTAACACTTACTAGCTGTGTGACCCTGGGCAAGTCACTTAACCCCAATTGCCTCACTTAAAAAAAATGAATGTTGGGGGCAGCTAGGTGGCACAGTGGATAAAACATGAGCTCTGGATTCAGGAGGACCTGAGCTCAAATCTTTTTTGGCAGGGTAATCAGGGTTAAGTGACTTGCCCAGGGTCACACAGGTAGTAAGGGTCAAGTGTCTAAGGCCAGATTTGAGCAAGCTTGCATTCTATTAAGGGAGCTAGAATATACATATATTAGTAAAGATCTGAGGGGCTTGGTGGATCCCAAATTCAAGTTAAGGCAAAAAATGAGACAGGTAACCAAAAAATGCTAATGTAGCCTTAGGCCAAATTAAGAAAGTTAGAATGTCCAGAATGAAGTGATGGTCAACCAATCAATCCATGAATCCACAAGCACTGATTAAATTTATTATGTGCCAGGCACTATGCCAGATTCTGGGGTTACAAGTACAAAACAATTTTTACTCACAGAAGAATGTAGGTTCTAATGGGGAAGACCTTTAATCCTGCCATACTTTGTGAGCACATCTGAAGAAATTATATTAAGTTCTAAACATTTTAGGGAGAAGACTCTCCTGAGGAGTGTAACCAGGATAGTTTTTTGTTTGTGTGTTTGTTTTGTGGGGCAATGAAGGTTAAGTGACTTGCCCAGGGTCACACAGCTAGTAAGTGTCAAGTGTCTGAGGTCAGATTTGAACTCAGGTCCACCTGAATCCAGGGCTGGTGCTTTATCCACTGTGCCACCTAGCTGCCTCATGTAACCAGGATGGTGAAGGGATTATATGCATTGTGATATGGATCTGTTGAAAAACCTAGGAATGTTTAGCCTGGAGAAAAGCAGACTTTGGGAGGTGTAAATGAATAGAATGCTGGGTCTGAAGTCAGGAAGACCTGAGTTCAAATCTAGCCTTAGACACTTAACTATGTGACCCTGGGCAAGTCACTTTGCTTGTTTGCCAGTTTCCTCATCTATGGGAATTATATATATATATATATATATATATATATATAATGGGAATAATTATAGCACCCACCTTCCAGGGTTGTTGTGAGGCTCAAATGGGATAATAATTAGTACCTAGTACCCTGCCTGGAACATTGTAAGCACTATATTAATAATGTTAGCTATTATTGTTATTTGAAGTGCTGTCTTAGGGGAAAAGGATGATACTTATTCTGACTGGCCACAGAAGCCAAAAGTTGGAGCAACATCTTGAAACTACAGAGACAGGTTTCACTTAGATGCAATGAAAAGGTTCCTGGTAATTCAAGCAATGCTAAAATGGAATGAGCTGTCCTGGAAAGCAGTGGGCTTGTTTCTTACCCTGGAGGTTTTCAAGTAGAAGGTGAAGGAGCATTTGTTAGGGATGCTAGAAAAGGAATGGATTCTTGTGTGGACTGATCTAGATGACCTCTGAGATCACTTCCAACTCTGAAATTCAGTGGTTCTACAAATACACGTTTCTTTTTTTAAGTGAGGAAATTGGGGTTAAGTGACTTGTCCAGGGTCACACAGCTACTAAGTGTTAAGTATCTGAGGTTGGGTTTGAACTCAGGTCCTCCTGATTCCAGGGCCGGTGCTCTATCCACTGCGCCACCTAGCTGCCCCTGCAAATACATATTTTTAAACCTGATTTTATTTATTTTTTAAATTAACTTTTATTTTCATAACTGCATTCTCTTTCCCCACCCACTTCCCAAGTGCGAAAGCAAGAAAAACAAAATCCCCATTACAAACACATATACTCAAGCATTGGCCATGTCTAGGAAAGAAAAAAGTCTTCGTTTGTATACTGAGAGTCTATCACCTCTCTGACAGGATGTGGGTGACATGTTTCATTTTGAGTTTTCTGGAATTGTGGTTGGTTGTTGAAATACACATATTATTAACGCCAGAGAATTCCACTTTCCAAAGGATATACCCATTTATTTTACACTTGTGCCTATATAGAAAGAACATGATTTTGTTGCTCTGCTTCTCCTGTCCTACCTCTAAGTAAGTGGAAGTCAATGAGTGTTTGAAAAGAGAAGATGGTGCTCATACTTTCTTTGATAGGAACCATTGAAAGTTTAGAGGGGAGAGTGGGGAGAGGTGTCCTGGTCAGATTGGGAAGCAATATCGATTTGACTCTTGAGAGCAAGAGACCCAGGACTTAAAGAAATAGATTAAGGTGAAGTTCTTCCCTTTGTAGGATCAATCTTTTTCAAAGGATAAGAGCTTAGAGATCATTAGACCAATTATCTCATTTTTATCAATGGGTAAAATGAAGCCCAGTGAAGAGGAAAAATGGACCAAGGTAACATAGGTCATTCATCATAAGCTGCAAAGTAGGGATCTGAACCCATACTTCCCTCCCTGAGTGGAACTTATTCCTTAATTAAGTCATTCTGAGAAATGGGCATATCTCTGTCGTGTAGAGGATTTGTCAGAATTGGAGGAGTTCCTACCTCTCATGCTCAGCCAGCTCCCAGATTCTTGTCTTTCCTCCTCTCCTTAAGAACTTGAGACATGAAAAGAAGTCCCAGCTGGTTGGTTGGGTCCCTGGAGATAATGGATTGTTTGGGGGACACAGAGACATCTGGCCCATGTCAGGAAATGGTCTGGATCTGCTATGGCCTTTGGGTTGGGCTGGAAAATCACTGTTTATTAAGGGGATAGGTTATGTTTATATAGGAAGACCCTGGGTCCCCGAAGCAGCCTGATTCATCTGGAAAGGGTCAGATGGAACTTTAATGAGGAAAGCCTGTGTGTGGATTTTGTGTGTAGTTATCTGTCATATATGTGTTATTTATATGTTGTATCCGTTGTCCATGTATATTATGTATTGGTTCTTTTGTCTTGTGTCTCTCTCGTGTGTGTTGTCTTGTACATGTGTTATGTTGGATACTATGTATCTATCTATATCTGGGGGTGGGGTATTTCAGGGACTGTTAACACATAAGGAGAGGTAGAATTCTCAATTTCCCCCTCAGACCCCTCAGGGGAAGAGTGTTCTAGATTATCGAGAATAGTGAGAGCAAAGAATGGAAACCAGGGAATCTGAGATAGTCAGGAAGGTGAGCAACCCAGTTTGCCTGGGGCATCGAGTTCATAGAGGGTGTAGTAGGAGATCAGGCTGGGAAGGGTTTTTTGTGGTGTCTCCTTAGTTTTTCTCTTTCCTTTTTTTGGGGGGTGGGGCAGTGGGGGTTATGTGACTTGCCCAGGGTCACACAGCTAGTAAGTGTCAAGTACTCAGGTACTCCTGAATCCAGGGCCGGTGCTTTATCCACTGCACCACCTAGCCGCCCCCTCTCCTTAGTTTTTGAAGAGGACTAATGACATCATGGAGTGATGTCTTGACTTTTTCATCAATTGGATTTAAGTGAGGCAGAGTTGCCCAAACCTCCTCCTCATCATCAACGTCACTCTCTCTTCCAGAGTCATTGAAGTCCAGTGGCAAGACAAAAGTCAGGACAACTGGCTATGGCCCAGGAGGCAGTGGATGATCTTGGCCTCTGACCGAGCTCTGAGCGCTCTACAGAGCCTGTTTTAGCTGCCTTCATGGTCACTGGAACAAATTGTTCTCGTCTTCCCATTCCACTGGGGGGAAGTCTTTACATGCCTGGGGGAGACATTCCCCTAACTCACTGATGGATTTGAGATCTGTTGGTTACTTTCAACCTGGTTTAGCCCATCTGCTGAGACGGTTTTACGGAGGTATGGCCGATGCATATGCTACGGCTTCTTGGGGCAACAGGTGAGAATTAAGTGAATCAGGTGGACAACCAAAGGTGGGAAGGCAGCCCTCAAAAGGGCTAGGCAAGCCCTCACACCAGAGGTGCTAGTCCTCCTTGAATACCCCATACACCTGGCAAGGCAGGTAGAGGCCAGGTTAAAGGGGACCTTGAATAACAGTCCCAGGAATCACAGAATCTCAGAATCCAAGAGCTGGCAAGGCTCTCAGTGGCCATTTAGTATAATCTGTAAATGAAGGGAATCCTGATGATACTGTATTTGACAAGTGGTTGTGCAGCCCCTCGTGAAACCCTTTGAAAAGGAAGAATCCACCATCCCTAAGCTCTGTCCATTGCTTGCCTTGGGGTAGCTCACTCTAATTGTTGGGACTTTTTCTTGACATCAAGACTCAATTTACTGCTTTGCAACTTTGCTTCTCTTGTTGCTCTGAGTTCTGCTCTCTGGGGACAAATAGAACAGGTCTCACCCCTTGCCCACCTGGCAGCACTTTAAATACTTCAGTCAATAAATCAAAAAGCATTTATTAAGCTCTTAGTACGTGTCAGGCACCATCCCGAGTGTAGGGCATGCAAAGGCACCACTTCTTTTCCCCTATCTTGTCTCCCCTTCTCCAGGCTAGCTCTGCCCAGGCCATTTGGTCAGTCCTCATACGACACAGGCTCAAGGCCCTTCACCATGGACACTCTCCAGCTTTCCAGCATTCTCCATAAACTGTAATGCTCAGAAACATACACAGTACTCCAGATGAGATCTGAGGAGGGCAGAGTATACACAGTGAGACAATCACCTCCCTGCTGCTGGAAGCTGCGTCCCCCCCTTACTGCAGCCCAAGATTACATTAACTTTCTTGGCTCCTGTATCTCCCTGATGATTCAGCTTAAGATGCACAAAAACTCTCAGACTTTTGTCAGAACAACTGTCTAACCCATGTGGTGAAATTGATTTTTTGTTCTGAAGCGCAAGGCTGTATGTATCTCCTTTGACTTTCAGATCCATTCAGCATTAATGCTCTGGCCTGGGAAGATTCTTTAGAGTCCTCAACTCTGTCATACAGTGTGTTAACTATTCCTAACCTTTGTCTATAGGCTATGCGGAGCCAGGGCTGGGAGCAGGAGAGTGATGTGATCAGAGGCACTCCTTAAGATTATCACTCAGCAAGTGAGTTGAGGATAGGTTTGTTGGGGGTGGTGAGATTTAGAGAGTACGGAGGGGGCACTAGGAATTGGAGAAGAAGGGACGAGAGGGAGATCTTGGGGGCAAAATTAGCTTTTAAAAGGGGAGCCACATTTAGTTATGGGCCCCCCAATCCCTTGCTTTCTGCTCTGCTTGAAAAGAAAGTATTTTCATTGGGGAAAGAGGCATGTGTGGGGGAGCTTTAAGGCTGTGGGTGCATCCATGTGTGTACATGCTTGCTCTACTAATTACACCCCCAGCCCATGTCATCATCCAGCCCTCCCCAACTTTCCCCACATCAAAGGCTCAGTGTCTCATAAGCCCAGAGAGAAAGTTTCAGAGCCTTGGGCCATTGGGCTTGGGAGGAAAATTGAGAAAAGCCAAGAGCTAAGGAGCTGGGCACTGAGGAGTTCAGCTCTCCCGATGTGGTACAACATATAAAAAACAAAACAAAACAAACCCATTGAATTTAGGGTTAGGGAATTTGTGTTCAGATTCTAGCTCTACTAAAAAGCCTGTGTGATTTTTAGCAAGTCACTTGATCTCTCTGGGCCTCAGTTTACCCAACTGTAAAATGAGAGGGTTAGACCTCTAAGGTCCCTTTTAGCTCTAAATTTGTGTTCTCTTTTTAAATTAAAAAAAAATTATTGATCTCTAAAGCTACCTAGCAACAGCCCACCTAACCCCTGGATCTCTGTGCCAACCCCTCAGAATCATCTACTTTGTTCCCCTTTCAGGAATTTCTATCCTTCTGATGTCTCAAAAATCCTGCTCTATGTAACCCCTTTACTCCTGTTTAGTTTCCCTCCAAAGCTACAGCTGTCCTTGCTTCTATTCTCCAGGAGGTCAGGATTAGAACATCATAGATTCAGAGCTAAGAGGAATTTCAGGGCTCATCTAGGAAATAGGGACAATATTCAGAAACTCAGATCCCTGCTTCTCACTTTGTGCCCTCCCCTCCCCAGAATTCAACTGAGCAGGGTCCCCCCTTCAGCCCCAGTGTTTTTCCCTGGCAGTACTATCCTTCCCTCCCTCCTGAGAGCGCACGGAGACTCGCAGCACCTGGAGTGCCTTTTGATGTCAGCCCAAGAGCTGGCCCTCCACAAAACTGTGAAGACTTTGAAGTGCCTTTACTGACCCTGCTTCTTCCCTGTCAGGAAGGCAAGGCCAGCTCTTAAAGTTACACTAAGCCTTTTAGGACCGAATATGTCTTCTTCATAGGACCGGCTTGCATTTTTAAAAAAGAAACTTGAAGAAAGCAATCTTTAACCTAAAGGAATGAATCCCAATGACACAGGAGAGCATTGGCAGGTAAATCAGTCACCTTATTAATGTATATCTATCCATAAGCATTCCTTGTTCATCAAAAGCTCTGTATCAGGAATCTGTGATATGGGCTCAGGAGTGGAGTATAAATAAAGCAGAAGACACGGACCCTGCCCTCCACAAGCATACGATCTAAGGGGCACATAGTGAAAATATGAAAAGGAGAATCAGATTAGGAATCAGACTTGAGTTTTGGCACAGCCACTTGTTCTGTGACCTGAGCCTGGTAATTTCCTCTTTCTGAGTTTCAGTTACCCATTTGCAAGATGAGGAAGTTGGCCTAGGTGATCCCTAAAGGTCCTTTTCTGACTCTGACACTATATTTGAAAACCTCCTCCAGCACTATTTTTGTTGCAATTCTCTGGGAAAGACTAGATATATGTGTATGAGTCAGGCTTGGAGACAATTTCAGCAAGTGGGGTCCAGAGCACCAAATAACCCTAAATATGTTATGATTTCAGGCAGTATGGGCTAGTGGAAAGGGTGCTGGAATTGGAGTCCAAGCACCTGAGTCTGAATCCTGCCTTACCACTGATGTTCACCAACTGTGTGACCTTGGCCAACTCCCCCAACTTCTATGGAAGTAAAGAGTTTGGACTATGTAACCTCTGAGGTTCCTTCCAGCCAAGATTTATGATCCTAGAAGGGAAGTCTGTCTGTGTTGATGGGTCCCTTTGCTAAAGAAGGCATCAGAATGGGATGGGGGTCCTTGTGGAAAGCTGCTTGGAGGGGATGAATTTTGAGCTAGGTATGGTCAAAAGTAAGGCTTGCCTTGGTAGAAATAGCACTGAGACAGGAAAGGCTAAATCATGTATGAGGGTGATAGGGAATAGGCTACTTTTGCCAGAAGAGAGAGGCCTAGTCTAGAAGGAACAAGAGGTGAGGTTAGTGTGATTTAGGGTAGGGTGATGGGCCCCAGGTGATGAAGAAGTTTCCCGACAGCCCTGGGTCTTCTCAGCTATAGGAGGATTGGGCATCATGCTTAGCTAAAGACACAGAGAAATTCAGGACTAAGTACCAGAATCCCACTGTCTCTGGAAGCTGGAAAAGGACCAAGGGCCTTCAGCCACCTGAAAGATGTTGGCTCTCTCTCCTCGGAGGCTGGGAAGCCTGTAGTACCTGGCATCCAGCTTGCAGAAAAGGGTGACTTTGGTTCAGGGGAGTCTCTGGCCACCCAGAACCTCTGTCTACAGAGGAGGGCCCAAGCTCCAGTCCCAGGGGGAAGGACTCTATGGGTAAACTCTCAGCCTGGAGATCAAAGGCATCGGAATCCAGCTCTGTTTAATTACAGAGCAGAACAAATGAAAGCAAGGAGAGGCCATCTGTTTCTCAAACAGTGACAGCACTGGGCAGCTTGACTTTTCCAGTTAGAAAAGGGGTGTGACCGAGTCACACCCAAGGCTACAGTCCCTTCCCCAGCACAGAAATGCCCTTCACTGAGGACCCACTGTAGGAGAGAAGTTCCCATAGGAAAGCCTGGGAACACCTTTACAATCCAAGCCCTGAAGCCCCTTTCACCCAAACAGGTTCTTTTCTCTGTCCCTTGCTACCTCCAACTTGTACCAGGCCCTCCTGGGAATACTGCTATTCTTCCTTAACTTCCTGGCTACAGTCTTTGTGTTAAGAAGCCCTTAATTAGATTAAAACAGGGTCAGTTGGGGTTAACCAAAGACCTCCAGGCCTTTTTGAACTTGACAAACTTTAGTATGGATAAATTATTATGCTTTATTTATTCCCTTTCCCCTACCCTGATTTCTTGGTAAAGATTTTTTTTCTTTTTTTTTTTTAACCAAGATCAGTCTTTGCTGAATTAAAGGAAGAAGGATGGACACAGGTTTAAGGGGAAACTGCAGAATCTCCTGAGGTGTGACTGATGAGGATGGTGGTGGGTTAAGAAGAATAAACTTGGGACAGCCAGGTGGCACAGTGGATAAAGCACCAGCCCTGGATTCAGGAGTACCTGAGTTCAAATCCAGCCTCAGACATTTAACACTTACTAGCTGTGTGACCCTGGGCAAGTCACTTAACCCCAATTGCCTCACTAAAAAAAATAAAATTTAAAAAAGAATAATAAATTTTTAAAAAAGAAGAAGAATAAACTTTTTGGGAAAGAGTCCTTGGATTACTGGAAGCTATAACCAGCCACGGGGGAGTATTTTTTCACAATTCAATCAAAACATTTACTAACCTCCTACTACATACACTAGATTCATCCCAGGGAATACAAAGATAAAGAATAACACAGTTCCTGCCTTCAAGGAGAATAGTTTAATGGAAGGGATACATTATATCCATAGGTAAGTATGGTATAAGGTAGAGCATAATTTAATTGGAGCAAAAGAGAAACCCAGAAAAAAATTCTCTAGGAAAAATTGGTATGGGAAAAAACCTCTCTTTGGGGAACTGGGGTTTTATAAAGGTCAGGATTCCCCATTCTAGGGCCATGACGAGGGGTAAGAACCTGTGGATATGGCAGAGTAGAGCCTGAGATTGTGGGCAAATCAAGGAAGCGAATTGGAGAGAAATTTTGGTTGGGACCCTTATGAAACCAAAGGGTGACCGTCCTGAGATTAGGCAACAGAGCCCCAGCTGGGACTTCTAGAGCAGAGAAGTTCATTTTGGGATCTGTTTATCCTTCATCCTTGGCTGTAAATACAACAGCCAGAGCTAGGCCAAATGTAATGGAAGCTGTGTATTTCTTTTGTTGTTCTAAGGCCAGATCTGGAGCCAGGAGATTTGGCCTTAAAGAGACATCCCCAACCTGTCTGCCATTCTCCATGTCCCTCACCTCCCCCAAATATTAGGAAGCTAAGTTTTCCTGGATGACTCACCCTTCCATCCCTCTGACTCCTTTGTGAACAACAGTTCTTACCAGAGGACCCCACCTCCCATCATTGACTAATAGAATGGATTTTGTAGTTAAAGAATCATCACCTCTCTTTTCTTTAATCTCCTACCTATCCCCATGGTGGTCACACTCTTTTCCAACTCCACACCTTCCCTGATAATATTCCCCTTCTCTGAATGCCTGCACAGAATTTGTCCTTCCTTCAGGGTTCCTCTTCAGAGGCCGGTCCCTTCCTGAGTTCAACAGTTCAGCTATAATAATAACAAACATGTAGGACTTTAATCAATCAACAAGCATCTACTATGTGCTGGCTGATGAGGATACAAGTATAAAGAATTAAATAATCCCAACTCAAAAGGAGAATATATTCTAATGGGGAGGGAAAACAAGTACATAAGTAAATATATCCTACAAATATATACAAGGTACTTAAATACAGGGTAGTTTCAGAGGGAGGGTACAAGAAGTTGGGGAATCAGGAAAGGCTTCATGCAGAAATCTTAAAGGAAGAGAGAGACTCTCCGAGGCTAAAGGGAGGAGGGAGTATGTTCTAGGCCTGAGGGATGGCTAGTGCGAAGACCCTTGAAGGTTTACACACCACTTTCCACCCAACAGCCCTAGAGGAAGGTAATATAAATATCATTTCAGTTTTACAGATAAAGAAACTCAGGTCCATAGATGTGAGTGGGGGATTGGTGTGCTCTTGAGGACTATGCTCTTGTCATCTAGTCTCCCATTAAAGAAGTAATATCACTTGCCCAGGTTCAAATAGTTATAAGGGTCAAGGGGTTTCAGACCGAGGGCAACTGACTAAGCCTAGAATTCTTTCAGGTTTTAAGAGTCTGTCTTTCTTTTCTAACTCTTCTATTCCACCAGGATCATCCTTAGAATTCTGGTTTGTCTGGACTGGGTTGATCCTTTCCTCAAATCTGGATTCCCCCATCAGTTCCTTCACCATACACAGGCACCTCTCTTGCTTTCCTTCCAGGAGCCCAGGCAATGTGACTGCCCTCTGGGACAATCAGAGGGATGTCATGACTTATGTCACCTCAGAGCCAGAAGCAGCTTTAGTTCTTCTGAGCCCCAGGGGGTTCTACCCACCACCTGAATAAGCTGTTACAAGGCTTGGAAGGGAGTCTACAACTACAGACATTGTCTTCCAGGAGGTCAGGCGGATGACGAAGAGATAAAAGTACAGAAGGTGCTGCCAGCATTGGCACTTTGATGCCTAATCTCATGTATAATAGTTGCTGGCTGTGGATTCTGCAACTGTGCATTCAGTGCTCAGGTTTTCCAGGACCCTGCAGGTGTTATTAGACAATACCAGGCCCCAGGACTCCTTCCCTCTGGCTGCATTGTTCATTTTGCAATCCTGCCCTGGACTTCCTCAGGCAGGAATCTTTGCTTAGCTGAGGCACTCTGAGAGGCATGCCCACTGCCTACCAAACCCCATTAGTACTGATCACTAGAACTGTGCCCCAAAGGCTGATGGATCCCAGAGTGCCAGATCCTGATGCTGCAGAGAACCTTAGAATGTAAAAAACATAGAATGGCAGAGCTAGAAGCCACTTCGGAGACCACTTAATCCAATCCCCTCTCTTGATGCATGGGGAAAATGAGGCCCAGAAATGGGTTCTGATTTGTCCAAGGTCATACCAAATCAGGCCTCTTTTCTTCCTCTTCCATGCCATGTCAGGGTGACATTCTTTAGCCCCTCACCTCACTGCTTCCCCTTAGTCTCACTCAAGATAAAAAAAGCTTCAGTCCTGGAGAAAGACCTAGCCAAGGGAGGGAAGTTTACATATGGGCCCCAGCTCTGCTACTCATGTCACCTTGTCCAAAGTATTAAAGGAAAACAGGGGAGGTGGAATGTTGGACTCCATGACACCTAAAGTGCCTTCCATCATGAACTCTACAATCCAAAGACTAGAGTGATCTCAGGGGTCCGTGGGCCCAGGATACTGTGCTTATCAGGATAACATTTTCTTGTTCCCTAAATGTGATTTTGTAGTCCACATTTTATTTTCTCCTAAGTGTTAGTGAAGGCCTTTAAAATTCATACACCCCTTCCTGGCAACGTGGGACCAATCAAATATCCATTTATTTAATTCTGTTTTAAATCCAGCAGAGGAGCATTGTTCCTCCTTGTTCAAGATGTTCTGATGTTCCAGCATACATTAAATGCCTTCTACCCCAGAAGCAGAGACTTTGGGCCACTTATTCCTCTTGCCCTAAACAAGACCGCATCTGCAAGGGAGCCAGTCTAAAGAGAGAAAGAAGTAGATTCTGCCCAAAGTATTTTTCAGGTGTGTCCCTTGACATAAGTGTAACCTTTGAAGTGGGTCCCCCAGAAAGTCTCATTGATGCTATTGTCCTGGACTTAGGTGGCATCTGCACACTCCGTGACTGCTTTCACCACTTTAAACAGTTGAACATTGAAGCCACAGAGCCTGCTGCCTCATCCCTTGTTCAAATAAGACTTCTAGGCATTTGATCCTGGTTTCAAAGAGGCATTTATAGGCTTTTGTCGCAGTTGGGTGAGGCCTGTGCCTCCCAGAAACTGGGTTGGACGATTTACTGGTTTTGAATATTCCACACTCCTCTACTAGCGTGGACACTAGCTCTAGAGCCCCCCTACAACCTCTTCAGAACACAGACATTCAGTTCACTCAGGCATGGGGCTACCCAAGAAATTGCCATTGGTATGTATGAGTGGGGGTCCCAACTCGAGTCCCTCAATACATTCCCCCACCCGGAGAAATGAAGGCCCTAAGAATGCCCAGATGTTTCAGGCTGGTTCATATACAGAAGTCCTCTGTGCTAGTTAACAGAATTTACAAAAAGGTGGGTTGGGGGGTGGAGAGCAGAGGCAGCTCCAAGAATTGACCCACCTCCTTCCTCCCCCTCTTCTGGGACAGGCCACTACAGGTATCTGACTAACATTCCCCATGAACTGATTTCTTCAGATGAGGGCCATAAAATTTTACAAGGTGGATATTTCCCTTCTCAACCACATGCTGGCCAGAGGGGGGGGAGGGAGGAGAGACAGGTGTTGTAAAAGTTCTCACAGACCGCCTTTGCGTTTGTTATCAGCTCCGTGTTTATTAACACCCCAACTGTGCCTAGCTATCTCTGAGCAGGGGGCACGGAGGGCCTGTGTATCTTGGCAGGAACTGGGCTTCCTTATTGGCATAATAGCCAGCCCTTCCGAGACACATTTTGGGGCATCCCAGAATTGGGCTTGGGGTCCTGGGCTTCACCAAAGCTTGAATGAATAGAACGGTTCAAAGTATGTTTAGTGAATGGAAAATGTGTGCCTTGTGCTGTGTCGCTTACTGTGTGGGATTATAGGATCATTGGATTAGGAAAGGAATTTAGAGAGAAACGGATGAATGATTTAAAAAAGCATTTATTGAGTGCTTACTATGTGCAAAGCACCGTGCTAAGTGCTGGGGATACAAACAGGAGAAAAAAACCCAAAAAACCAGCGTTCCCGCTCTCAAAGAACTCACTTTGAGGGAAACAGCACCTACACAGAAGTTCAGCTGTAGGAAAGTGTAGAAACTTGAGGTTGGGGCTGGTTCCTAAGGCTCTGGGTGGGTGGCAGAGTCTAGGGATCCTTAAGGCCCATCAGCAGCTTCAGTGGTGGTGCTTGGAGATCTGGAAGTCAGAGTGGCAGGGCAGATTGCAAGGCCTCATGAAATCCCGTTTTACTAGTGAAATTGTAGTAGGTGACTGACGCCCAGCTCATCCAAGGGGAGGGAGCATTCGAATTGTTATTTCCCACAGGAACGGAGTTTAGGTGGCCCAGAGCTGGGGGATAGGAAAAGAAAAGGAAAGAAGATAAGATTCAGGGATCTTTGAATTAAAAAAAAAAAAAGACAACTGTATTTCAATAGATTTGTTTTTCTTTGTAATTATGTATTTTATTTTATTCATTTAAAAACATTATTCTGAGAAGAGATCCATGGTCTTCACCAAACTGCCAGAGCGTCCAGGACACAAAAGAGCCTAAGAACTGACCTAGTCAAATCCAATCGCTTATTTTACAAATGAGAGAACTGAAGTCCAAAGAGAGAAGATACATTTTGTAACAGTATTCATTTGATAAATATTTATCATTCAGTCATAGTAACTGTGTGTGCTCATGTGCATACAAGAAGGAAGGAAACAAGCATTTATCAAGCACCTATTATAGGCTAGGTATTATGCTAAGTGCTTTACAAATATTATCTCATTTTATCATTACAAAAAACCTGGGAGGGGGCAGCTAGGTGGCACTGCAGTGGACAAAGCGCTGGCCCTGGATTCAGGAGGACCTGAGTTCAAATCTGACCTCAGACACTTGACACTTACTAGCTGTGTGACCCTGGGCAAGTCATTTAACCCTCATTGACTCGAAAAAACTAAATAACAACAATAACAAAAACCTGGGAGGTAGGTGCTATTATTATCTCTATTTTACAACTGAGGAAACTGAGGCAGGCAGAGGTTAAGTGATTTGCCAAGGGTCACACAGCTCATAAGTATCTGAAGCCAAATTTCAACTTAGGTCTTCTTGACTCTGGGTCCTGCAATTTATCCACTGCACCACCTAGCTTACTCATGTATGTGCGTGTGTGTGTGTGTGTGTGTTTGTGCGCGTGTGTGATCCTATGACATCCTATCTCCTCCAATAGATTGTCCTCTCTATCATCCCCACTCACTTATTTTCACTCTCTCCCTGTTTACTGGCTCCTTGTCTACTGCCTACTAAAACATCTCCCTCATCCTCACTTGTTCCTTCCATCCCTGCTAACCATTGTCCTATTATCTCTTTGCCTTGAAAAGGTAATCTACAAAAGGTGCCTCCACTTTCTCTCCTCTCACTCACTTCTTAACTCCTTACAAACTGGCCTCTGACCCTATTCTACAGAAACTGCTGTCTCCAAAGTTTCTGATGATCTCTTAGTTGCCAAATCCAGTGACTTTTTCTCAATCCTAATTCTCCTTGACCACTCTACAGCCTTTGACACTGTCAATCACTCTCTTCTCCTGGATGATTTCTGCCCTCTAGGTTTTCTGTTTCTCCTCCTACCTGTCTAACTTCTCTATGTCTTCTTTGTGGGATCATGCCCTGTAACCTTAAGTGTCCCTCAAGTTTCTGTCCTGGACCTCTTCTATTCTACTTCACTTGGTGAGCTCATCAGCTCTCATTGTTTTCATTACCACATCTATATTGATAATTCTCAAATCTATCTATCCTGCCCCTATGCCTCTACTGACTTCCAATCTCACAGCTTCAATTGCCTTTCAGACATCTGAACTGGATATCCACTAGATATTCTTTTTTTTTAATTATAAAAGTATTTTATTATTTTCCAGTTACATGTAAAGATAGTTTTCAACATTTGTTTTTATAAGATTTCTAGTTTCAAATTTTTCTCCCTCCCTCCCCCCCTGCCCAAGACAGCAAGTAATCTGATATAGGTTATATATGTACAATAACATTAAACATATTTCTGCATTAGTCATGTTATAAGAGAAGAATCAGAGGAAAAAGGAAAAACCTCAAAAAAGAAAAACAACAGCACCAAAACCAAAAGTATGGTTCAATCAGCATCCATATTCCACAGTTCTTTTTTTTTTTCTTTTTCTTTTTCTGGATTTGGAGAGCCTTTTCCATCGTGAGTCCTTTGGAACTATCTAGTACCATTGTATTGCTGAGAAGAATCAAGTCTATCACAGTTGATCAACACATAATGTTGATGATACTGTGTACAATATTCTCCTGGTTCTGCTCATCTCACTCATCATCAGTTCATGCAAGTCCTTCCAGGTTTCTCTGAACTCCTCCTGCTCATCTTTCTTACAGCACAATAGAATTCCATTACATTCATATACTTGTTCAGCCATTTCTCAATTGATGGACAGTGCCTCAGTATCCAATTCCTTGCCACCACAAAAAGAGTAGCTATACATATTTTTGTACATGTGGGTCCTTTCCCCTTTTTTATGATCTCTTTGGGAAAAAGACCCCCACTAGATATTCTAAACTCAACCTGTCCAAAACAGGCCTCGATATCTTTCCCTCTAAATCCTCCCCCCATCCTACCTTCCCTATTACTGTTGTAGGTGTTAATATCACCTTCCCAGACCCTTAACCTTGCAACCTAGGAGTTATCTTCGACTCCTTACTACTTCTGCCTCCCCACCTTACCTCCCCCTCCATATCCAAGCTGTTGCCAAGGCTTGTCGATTTCACTTCTGCATCATCTCTCACACACCGCCCCCTTCCCTCCTCTGACACTGCTACCCTTCTAGTGTAGGCCCTCATCACCTCACACCTGGACTGCTGCAATACCCTGCAGGTGGGTCTGCTTGCCTTGGGTCTCACATTACTGCAACCAAAATGTTTTTTCTAAAGAGGAGACCCAACCACGTCACTCCCCTACTCAATAAACTTCAGTGTTTCCCTATTGCTTCCAGGATAGAATATAAAATCTTCTTTTTTCATCCAAAGCCCTTCATAACCTATTCCTCTCCTACCTTCCCAGTCTTCTCACACTTTATATCCCATTAGGTACTCTTCAATTTGGTGACACTGGCCTCCTGGCTACTCCATGAACAAGATCCTCTATCCCTCAGGTCTGGACATTTTCTCTGGCTGTTTCCCATGTCTGGAATGCTCTCCCTCCTCAACTCTGCCTCCTGACTTTCTTGGCTTCTTCTAAATCCAAATTAAAATCCCATCTTTTACAGGAAGCCTTTCCCAATCTCCCTTAATTCTGGTGCCTTCTCTCGGTTAATTATTTCCTGTTTATCCTATATAAGATGGCTTTGCATATCTTAGTTTGCACACCTAGTCTATCCTTTTGGTTTTTGTTTGTTTGTTTTGTTTTGTTTGTGGGGCAATGGGGGTTAAGCGACTTGCCTAGGGTCACACAGCTAGTAAGTGTCAAGTGTCTGAGGTACTCCTGAATCCAGGACTGGTGCTTTATCCACTGCGCCACCTAGCTGCCCCCTATCCTTTTGGATTGTAAGCTATTTGAGGGCGGGGACTATCTTTTGCCTCTTTTTGTATCCCTAGTGCTTAGTACAGTGCCTGGCAGGTACTAGGTACTTAATAAATGTTTACTGATTGATCAGTGAAATCACAAGTCTAGTCCAAAAAAAAAAAAAAGTCTGTACAGAGCACATCCTAAGGGACTACCTTTGTGCTGGGCACAGAACTACCAATGACAGGAAATTGGTCTTGTCCTAAGCAATGTGGGGGAGACAGAAATGGATGAGAATTGGTCCCTGCCTTCAAGGAAGGAACTCACAGGCTATTTAAGAAGAGAAGACACATAGATAGGATCATAGGATATCAAGGTGTGATCTTGGAGGTCATCTTATCCAACTGAGTCCCAGAGAAGTAAAGGCAGTGTGACAGGTCTTCAGACTCCAAATCCAGTGACCTATATAGTGCTAAAATGCCAGAGCTGCTTCTATGAAAGAAGAGAAAAGGGGGCAGCTAGATGGCGCAGTGGTAAAGCGCCGGCCCTGGATTCAGGAGGACCTGGGTTCAAATTTGACCTCAGACACTTGACACTTACTAGCTGTGTGACCCTGGGCAAGTCACTTAACCCTCATTGCCCTGCCAAAAAACAAAAAACAAAGAAGAGAAAAACCATACAAGACCTTAGGATAAACACAAGACCATGTGGCACAGCCATTGGGGTGTTGTAGAAAGACCCCAGGATTTGGAGTAGGGAGACCTCAAGTCAAGTCCCCATTCTGTCATTACCCAGATGACCTTTTCAAATCTCTTAATCCTTCTGAGTCTCCAATGTAAAATGAAGGGCATTATGTAAATAATTGATAAGATTTCTTCCAGCTCTAAATCACAGCAACAAGCAATTATTAAGTGCTTATTTAATGTATATAGGGCACTATGCCAGGTACTGGAAATACAAAGACAAAGAGAACAATAGCCACTATTCTCAGGAAGCTTATGGTGGGGAAAGAGAGCAGGATACCCCCATTTACATAGAGAGTTGCAATTTCATTTGAGGAAAGAACACAAGCAGCTATGAAGATGAGGAAGGACTTCCAGCAGGAGGTGGCACTTGGGTTGAACCCTGTAGAAAATGGAAAATGTTAAGGGACCAGAGATAAGGAAGCAAATTCCAGGCATGGGATAGGGGGCAGTCTGAGCAAAGGTACAGAGCAAAAGATGGGATGTTGAGGTGGAAAGACCCATGAGGGACTTTAAGTGATTCTCTGACCTTAAGACTGGAACAAAGTGAATTATGGGCTGGAGACATTGCGGAAAGCTTCAAGGAGAGGGTAGAATTTACAATGGGTCTGAATGATAGGCAGGGTTGGATTAGAGAAGAGGAAGGGGACAGGGAATAGAGGAGGAAACTGAGTTCTAAAGAAGTGATGACTTGTTCACCATATCAGAGCAGGTGAATGGCAAACTCTCTTTTTTTTGTTTGTTTTTTAGTGAGGCAATTGGGGTTAAGTGACTTGCCCAGGGTCACATAGCTAGTAAGTGTCAAGTGTCTGAGGCTGCATTTGAACTCAGGTCCTCCTGACTCCAGGGTTGGTGCTCTATCCACTGAGCCACGTAGCTGCCCCCGCAAACTCTCTTTTAAAAAATGTCATTTGGTGGATAAAGCATCGGTCCTGGAGTCAGGAGGACCTGAGTTCAAATCTGGCCTCAGACACTTGACACTTACAAGCTGTGTGACTCTGGGCAAGTCACTTAACCCACAATGCCCTGCCAAAAATAAAAAAAAGCTAACCAAACAAAAACCACCAAAAAAAAAAATAAATAAATGTCATTTGAATGCTTTCTAGGTGCTTATTGTCCCGCAAAAAAGGCTTCTGCTTCAACCAAGGTCCCTTTTTTCCCTCCTTAATGAGAACAGCTCTAGGTTCTCTCCATTCATTGGATCTGGCTTTGCTTTGTTCATTAGCCTATCTCTGGGCTTGGCTCTCCTTATCATTCATTGCTTCTTGTTTATAATACCTGGAATTACAATGAAAAAGCTTGATTATAACAGGTCTTCTGAAGAATTCATCTCTTTCTAAGAGCATAGGATTCTTCTATAAATTAAAAAGCCAAAAGCAGAAACACCTTAAACTTGCATTCGATTTTGGTTTTTTTTCAATGAAGAGGTTAAATGCGATCACCCTAAAAGGTCCTTTCCTGCTCTGACGTATCTCCATTTAAGGAGATTGTCTAGGTTGACCAACTCTTCATTTCCCATCCAGTTGCACTCTTCTGGATCTCTCCATTATGCGTTTTTACTTCCTCCATACCTCCTTCTCCCCAGCCCTCTTTTTGGGCTTCCTTAGGTGTGCCGTTTTCCTCATTGGATAGCTGCTTTCTTTAGGGCTACCTTTGGTGTCCATCTTCACCCAACTCACACATGTGGCTCCAAGAAGCTGTAGCATCAGGTAAATCTGCCTCAGCAAACAGGGTAAACCATGTTGAGGGTAGCTGATAGGCTTCAAATTCATTGGTAAGTTGGGGGATGTCTACCCTAAGCATGTGAAGATTTCCCATAGTGGAATGGGCAGATGAGAACAACGTGTTCCAATGGCCATGAAGCAGGCGCTCTGGGGTGATTTGAGCTTGGTCAGACATTGATGATGCCAAGGTCATCCACTGCATCCTGGGTCACCACCAATTTGTCTTGACTTTTGTCTTGCCACTAGACTTCCATGACTCTGGAAGAGAGAGTGAGGCTGATGCCTTTATGAAATTCTGCCTTACTTAAATCCAATTCACCTGCAAGTCAAGACATTACCCCATGATGTCATTGGTCCTCATTGGAAAAAGAAGGATGAACAACAACAGTCCTCCCTTTATTAGAAGCTAAATTCCTTGAGGGCTGGGGCTGTCTTCTGCCTTTGTTTATTTCCCTGCCCTGCTCCAGTGTAGTACAGTGCCTGGCAACTAATAGGTATTTAATAAATGTTGATTGACTGACTGACTAAATTCTATAAAAGAATATGGCATAGTGGAAAGAGTGCTGGATTTGGATTCTAAGGACCTGGGTTCAGATCTTGGCTTTTCCACTTGTTACCTGTGTGACCTTGGGTAAATCACTTAATATCTTTAGGCATAGTGCCCTCAGCTATAAAATAAGGAATTTTACTGTTGTTGTTTGTCCTTTGTTTATGACATCATAGATGATGTCTTGACTTGTGTGTGAATTGCATTTAAGGAGGCATTCATGTCCCACTCTTTGTGACCCCATTTGGGATTTTCTTGGCAAAGATACTGGAGTAGTTTGCCATTTTCTTCTCCAGCTTGTTTTACAGATAATAAACTGAGACAAACGACTTGTCCAGGGTCACACAGCTGGTATGTCTGAGGTCGGATTTGGACTCAGGAAGATGAACCTTCATGATTCCAAACTCAGTGTTCTATCTACTTCTACACCTAGTAGGCATCATAGCTCCCACTGCATCTCCAGTCATTCTGACGTATATCTTGCCACTGGATCCTGTGGAAATGTATTTTGATTTGGGGACCGTACTACCTTTAGGCTGAGATTAGAAAGCCTTAGGCCCTCAGGGTCTCTTCTGTGTGGGAGGTGCTGGTGCCTCTCCCCCTCTGCTTCAGCTGAGCCAAAAAAGCCCCATGGGCTGTACAAGATGCCAGGTCAGACAGCTGGGGGGAAAAAGCCCCCAACTCCCTCCGACCTGAGCGGAGCTATCTGAGAGATCCTGGCCTCGTCCAGGCCGGGCTCTGGGCACGTGAGGCTCGAGCACCCCCCACCCCCCACCCCACCAGCCACAGCCCTGGCTGGTGGATTAGCTTGGTGTGTGGGGGTGCAGGAAGCCCCGAGATTTGAGTGGAGAGAACAAAAGGTATATATAGACCTGGGAGTTAGACAGCAAAGGGTTGGATGAAGGAGGACAGGAGGCGGAGAAGAGGACTGGGGCGGGACGAGACAAACAGTAATGCAGGACTAGGAGCAAGGAGGAAAGGCTGGTGGACAAGATTAAGAGAGGTGGACAAGATTAGAGGGGCAGCAAAGGCGGCAGAGAGCAGACTGATGGAGCAGACAGACAGATTGACCAGGAGGCAGCGGAGAGCACAGAAGCAGTCAGCACAGGGTACAGGTTGGAGAAAGTGAAGATTAAGAGGAGTTAGAAGAAAGTAGCTGAGCAGGGAATGTGTAACATACCCTGAGGTGAGAGGAGGCTAAGGCCCTTATTGTATTAAAGAAGTTCCAAGCGTAGCAGGTGGGAAAGAGACGCAGTGGAAAGAGATGCACCGCAATGCAGTCGGGTTGTACTTTTTATTTCCCTGTATTCTTAATTTGAAATAGTATCTCATAAATAAACTCTGCTTTGATTATTTAGCTAAGAGGCTTCTTAATATTTTGCTTATCAATTTCAGAGTGGAGCAGTGTGGTGGAACTTTATAAACGGCCCACATTAAATTAACGGCAGTCAGATAGCCAGTTAGTCAAAAATCCCCAGATTAGTCCTCCATAGTTTAGTCCCAGATTAAGTACCCCAGTCAGCTTTAGCCCCCAAATCAGGCCCAACTAGTCAAAATATTTCTACAACCCAAATGGCTCTAGAGGAGAGAGTGAGGCTGGTGACTTTGCACAGCCCTGCCTCACTTAAATCCAATTCAGTGCAAGTCAGGATATCACCTCCCAATGTCACGGTCATCTTTGAGAAGGAAGAACAAACACCACCACCTAGCAGAGTCACACAAATGCATCAGCCTCACTCTTTCTTCCAGAGTTGTGGAAGTCCAGCGGCCGGACAAAAGTCAGGAGGGCTGACGACGGCCTGGGGACGGCCTGGGGTGCAGCGGATGACCTTGGCATCTTCAGTGTCTGACCAAACTCTAAGCCCTCCACAGTGTTCAATTCAGCTGCTTTCCAGGCTATTTGGAACAAATTGTTCTAATCCTCCCATTCCCTTGGGGGGAAGTCTTCACATGCTTAGGGTAGACCTTCTCCTAGTTCACCAATGAGTTTGAGGCCTGTGGTTACCCTCAGCCTGGTAGAGCCCGTCTGCTGAGATGGTTTTACCAGGGTGTGGCTGCTGTGCATGTCGAAGCTCTTTGGAGCCACAGGTAATAATTGAGTGCCAAGTGGACACCAAAGGGGGAAGAGCAGCCTTGAAAAGGCTGTCCTCACAGCAGAGATGCTAGACCTCTCTGAATACCCCAAACAACTCAAGTGAGACTGAATGACTTCAAATGTCCATTTCACCTCTGAATCTATGAACTAGATTTGAAAAGAATTCTGGGGGGCAGCTAGGTGGCACCGTGGATAAAGCACAGGCCCTGGATTCAGGAGGACCTGAGTTCAAATTTGACCTCAGACACTTGACATTTACTAACTTGTGGCCCTGGGCAAGTCACTTAACCCTCATTGTCCTGCAAAAAAAACCCAAAAACAAAACAAAAAAAACCCCAACCAAACAAAAAGACTTTTGGATCCAAGAACCTGGTAAAATATTTATTTGCAGAACTGATCAGAAATGTAAGAGAAACAGAGGAAGCCTGACAGCTGTGAATGCAGATCCTTCAGCTTCTATCTCAGCAAGAAAGACCCTACCCATCAGAGACAATATAGTGTAGTGGATAGATTTCTGGGCTTGGATTTAGGACAACCTGGGTTCAAATTCCACTTCTGGGGCAGTTAGGTGGTGTAGTGGATAGAGCACCGGCCCTGGAGTCAGGAGTACCTGAGTTCAAATCCGGCCTCAGACACTTGACATTTACTTGCTGTGTGACCCTGGGCAAGTCACTTAACCCTCATTGCCCAGCAAAAAAAAAAAAAAAAAATTCCACTTCTAATCTCTCTGGATCTCAGTTTTCCCTAGAGAAACTGAGATCCAGAGATTTTGGAAGTGGAATCATAATGGGATTGGAAAAGATGAATTCTTAAGATCCTTCCATTTCTAAATCTGTGGTCCAGGGACTGTACCATGCTCAGGGTCACATAGCAATTCTCTTTTTCATGGAGGGACTCTTTAAAAGGCACCAATGTATTTAAAAGTCCATAGACTTAGAGTTGGAAAGGACTTTACAGGTTACAGAATTAACATTTCAGGGAACCCAGAAGACAACAAGTAACTGAGGAAGAATCCCTTCTGCAGCATTCCCAATAAGGGTTTATTCAACCTTCACTTCAGGATCTCCTAATGGAGGTAGGATAGCTAAATGGGAAAGTAAATAGAATTCTGGGCCTGGAATTAGGAAGACCTGAGTTCAAATGTGACCTCAGACACTTACTAGCTGTGTGACCTTGGGCAAATCATTTAACTTTGTTTGTCTCAGTCTCCTCACCTGTAAAATGAGCTGGAGAAGGAAATGGCAAACCACTCTGGTATTTTTGCCAAGAAAACCCCAAATGGGGTCACAAAGAGTCAGACATGACTTAGCAACAACAACAACAATGATATTGAGAGTGAGCCCGTTACTTCAAAAGAAGATCCTTCTGATTCCTGGGCATATCTAATTATTATTAGGGCAAGTAGGCAGCAAAGTGCATAGAATGCTGGTGTTGGAATCAGGAAGGCTGATCTTTATGAGTTCAAATCCTGCCTCAGACACTTACTAGCTGTGTGAACCTTGGCAAATCACTTAACCTTGTTTGTCTCAGTTTCCTCATCCGTAAAATGAGCTGGAGAAGGAAATGGCAAACCACTCCAGTATCTCTGACAAGAAAACACCAAATTGTGGTTTCACTGAAATGACTGAACAACAATCATTATGAAGATTTACCTTAGGAGCAGTTAGGAGTCTCAGTGCATAAAGCACAGGCCCTGGAGTCAGGAGGACCTAAGTTCAAATCTGACCTCAGACACTTACTAGCTATGTGACCTGGAGCAAGTCACTTAACTCCAATAGCAAAATTAAAAATATAAAAAATTTACCTTTCTTTGAGCCTCATCTGCCCCAAATCTGGTGCTCCTTGTTTTGCTCTCAGGGGCCAAGCAGAACAAGTCTAATTCTTCTTCCACATGACATCTAGTCCAATGTCCTCATTTTTCAGTTGAGGAAATTGTGGCCCAGAGAGATCAGTGATTTTTATATAGCCATACAGATAATAAGTAGGGGAGTGGGAACTCAGGTCCTCTGACTCTCAGTTCAAACCTCTTTGCCACACACAATACTACCTTCAAACCTGCAAGATACAATGATCTATTCCCATCCTTCCAGCCTTCTGTTTCAGCCTAACACATTCTGGTTTGTGTGGAAGCTGAAGAGGAAGCTAAAAGAGGGGGAAGCTGCTTGTTCTGGACTCCTCACCCCATTTTCCATTCCCCTTCCCTGTTGGTCCCAGAGGAGCCTCCCAGAAGCAGGCACAGCTGCTGAACTCAAGCGGAACTCTCTGCCCAGCGGGTGAGGAGGGTGTCCATAATTCATCAGCTTCAAACTCAGCCTGGCTATTGTTTCCAAGAGGGGAAGGGGACAGGTCCTAGCTTTTGACTCTTGATGGCTTCACTCCCTCTCCACCCCCACCCCTCTGGGGAGTCAGCTCTTGAAGTGGGTACCAATTTCCTGATACCCACAACAAAATGAGCCTTCTCCCTTCCTCCTGGCCAGGTCTACCAAGACCCTAACCAAGCAATTTGCTCACTTTGAGAGCAAATCTTATTTTCCCAAAAGGTTTCTGAGTTTGGTTACAGGGTCTGTGGGAAGGCACAAGAGACCCAAGAAATCTCATAGAATCATAGAATATTAGAGCTGAAAGTCATCTTAGATCTCCTCTGGTCCAACCCACTCCCATCATTTTGCAGATGGGGAGAATGAGAAAACCTGTGACTTGCTCAGGATCACATAGCAAATTAGTGGCAAAGCAAGGACCCAAAATCAGCTTTCCTGACTTCCAGGCCAGTGCTCTTTTCCCTTCCTCTTGTTCCAGGACTTGAAAATCATTTCCTTCACACAACAATCAGAGGCTCTGCAACTCCCTCTTCAAGAAGTTCATTGTCAGCAGGGCAAATGGAGATGTCTAAGTTCCTCTCAGCAGGCCCGGGTTAACACAGTCAGCCAAGGAGAAATGGGCCTCTGGTTTCCCATACTCATTAATACGGTAGTCAGTGTCCCATGAAACATCAGATGGGACAGAGAGAGGCAGGGAAGGAACTCCAGTATCCCAGCCCCAGACTGTCCCTGGTTGAATCAAACCCCTCTCCACCAGCACAATGATTCATGAATTGCTTCTGAAAGCTTTTGTATCTTTAACCTTATCCAGCCTTTTTCTCATGTCCTATGGGGGCAGGGGCTGGAAGTCAAGGAGGGAGGGCTGAGGGACTCTGGGGCTCCCCAGAATTCCCCCTGCTAGGCTCCAGCGGCGCAATGAACTCCATGAATCTGGGAGGAAACATTCCAGGCCACTGAACAATGCCTTGGGGCTCACACTGCTACTTGTCCCTTTTAGGGGAAGGCCTTAAAGAACAGATAATTCCCAGCGTACTTCCCAATTTAGAGTCAGACAATGCCAGAGCTGGGAGGGACCCTGGCAATCGATTTATCCAGGGGTTCTTAATTTGAGGTCTGTGAACTTGTTTTTTGAAATATTTTTATAACTATATATAATTATATGTAAACTGTATATATTTATATATAACTGTATAATTGGGTTTCTTTGTAATTTTATGCATTTTATGCATTTTAAAACACTATTCTGAGGGGTCCATAAGCTTTACCAGGCTCCCAAAGCACTCTATGACACAAAAAAGCTTAAGAACCCGTGACCTAGTCTAACCCCTAATTTTATATATAGATGGGGAGACTGAAGCTCAAGTCAAGGGCAGAGGTGGAACTAGATTCCACATTTGCTGACCCTTAGTCTGGGACTTTTTGCAGTACAGCAGATTGTTCCCCCCATCCCCACCCCCCACCTACCCCCATCCTCCACCCCTCATTCCCCCATCCCCATCCCTAGCATTTTGACTGGAAGTTCCCTGGAAGAAAGGGATGGGATGGGATGGGGAATAGGGAGGCTAAAGGAAAGCTGAGACAGGAAGCAGCAGGTCCACAGTGTTAAATGAGACCAATTCAATTGATTTCAATCAATACGTATTTTGGAAGCTCCCACTTAGCTCAAAACATTCTGTTTATTGCCAGGGACCTGGCAGAGTTGCAGTTTGTTTAACGTTATCCTTTGGGCAGTCCAGACAAGAACAGAGGGAGTTTAAAAATAAAAATATTTGTGATCTCAGGAAAATGAACTGACAAGGGGGTGGGAGAGAGAAGATTTTTTTTTGGAGAAAAGATTTTTTTACATATGTGTGTATATAAATTTAGAATACATCCATTTAAAAAATGTATTATATAAAAATATCTCATATTCATATAGGGCCTACTATGTGCCAGGCATTATGCTAAGTGCTTTAGAATTTAATCCTCACAATAACAGTAAGAGGTAGGGGCTATTATTATTCCTGTTTTACAAATGAGGAAACTGAGGCAAACAAGGTTAAGTTACTTGCCCAGGGTCACACAGCTTGTAAGTGTCTGAGGTCTCGTTTGAACTCAGGTCCTCCTGACTCCAGACTAGGTGCTCTATCCACTTTGCCACTTAGCTGCCTGGTCATGAAGAGTTAGGTCATGACTAAAACAACTGAATAACAACACACATATACATACACATACACACATATTTGTTTACATATACATATAATTCTCCTGTTGTAGCTAAAATAAACAATTTGGGAAACTTTTTGAGAGTTAAGAAACTTCAGCCAAGCCCAAGGAGCAGGATGGGTGTCGGAGAAAAAGCTCTCTTGGGCCACAGAAAGGATGTTTTCTCATCAGATCATGTCGGGCAAGAATTGTGGCCTGTAGCTTTTGAGCCCTGAGGTTTCCACAAAGGACAGGATGAGGTGGAGGCTGTCCAGAGAACTCTGGGTGTGAAACTACTGGGAATAGGGGAGGAAGATTTGCACAGGATGAACAGCTACTGAAAGGAAGCAGCAGAAAGAACAGAGTCAGTGTTGGGCTGTTGCCTGGGCATTCCTTCCTCTCTCTTCTGATAAAAAGTTCAGCATCACTAGGAATCTAACTCAGAGAGCAAGAGAGAAAAATCGTAGAGGAAGCGATTTCCGGATGCTTAGGAATGGAAGGGAAGGTGGTGATAGAAAGTTAATAGGCTTGTTCTAGGGGATAAGAGAAGGGTAGACAGTGGCTAAGAAGGACAGAAACCCCCAAACATCACTGTGAAAGGCCCTCAGAAACTTGCTCAAACTCTTGCTGTTATGAACGGTTCTATACTTTGGTCAAAGGTGCATTTTGGCGTGGGTCAACAAGAGTCCAGAGAGAGAAAGAGAAAGAATTGTGGAGGCACAGAAATATGGCAAAGTAAGGCCTCTTGGGGACCATTTGGGCCTCTTGGGGACCATTTTGTCCAGTGCTCTCATTTTAGAGAAGAAAAAAAACCGAGGTTCGGAGAAGGGAGACAAAGAGCCCCGTATTGGCTCAGGGAATGAGTGACAGAGAAAGGATGAGAATTCATGTTTCCTGAATCCCCAGGCTTGTGTTCTTTTGAGAAATTCGTGGGATGGACTTTTTTTCCCTTCTTTTAAATCCCAAATGTTTTCATTGCTCGAGGAAAAACCACTGTCCTGTAGTGAGTGGGCGGAGCAGCTGCTGAGCCAAATGGCCTTCACAGAGGACAGCAGTGACTTATGTCTGTTTTCTTTGGTATAATAGATGTTTATTCAGCAGTCCACTAGCCTTGCTCCCTCATCCCGAAACACACACACCCTCCCCATCCCATCCCCACTTCCAAAAGGGATGTTTACTGCAGGGGACTTGCTGAATGAATGGCATTTTGCTCCAACCCCAGGAGGGGACAGGATGGCCTGAATCCCTCGTTTCTAACTGTCTCGCTTCCTCTGCAATAGAGAGAGATTGGTGGGAACGGGCCGTGCGGCCTGACTTGGCTCTCCATTCGGAAACCATACCCTGCTCCCCGAGAGAGGGAAGGTGATTGAACTCTAACAGATGTGGAACTCCCAATGGAAGGTAATTACATGCTCTGTCCATCAAGCCACAGAGACAGACAACATTTTTTAATATGGGCTTTTCCCAAGTCCTTTTCAAAGAAACTGTATGTTGTGCTGCTCAACTGTGTCCACCAGGAAATAAGGGGCATGTTCTTCTCAGGAACTTGGAAAGGAGTCCTATCAATGGATTTATTTTCTCTCTCTCTCTCTCTGGAGCTTACCTCCCTTTCTCTGGTCTCTTAATGATTACCACATTTCCAACCTACACTTTGGTTATCACTCTTGCTCTGGGATTTTCTCCTCCTCAAGTCTAGTTGGGACATTCTGGGAAAGGTTCAAATCGTGGGGTGAATCTTTATAATGGGGACACCACCTTGGCTGACCTTTACATTTCACAAAGCACTTTTCCACGCATTGTCTTAATTGAGTCTCACTTTCAGAAGGGGAGGGAATGGCAGGCTGAGCTGATATTTAACTGAGAGACCGATGAAAAGGTTACCTATCCAGTCATCTCTCAGTGTTTCTGTCATTCCCTATAATCGATAAACTTTGGTGACTCATGCTGTATATAGGATTAAGCCCAAATTTCGTAGTCTGGCATTCAAAGTTCTTCATAGTCCAGAGAATCCTTTCAGAATATTTTCCCTATTCTTCCATGTAGTTTTGCACCATCCAGGCTGATCTTCTTGTTGTTTCTGGACTGTATTCTACCCAAGGCAGCTAGGTGGTACAGTGGATAGAGCACTGGCCCTGAAGTTGGGGGGACCTGAATTCAAATCCGACCTCAGACACTAGCTGTGTGACCCTGGACAGGTGACTTAACCCCAATTGCCTTCAACATCCAGAGACATCCAGATGGCTCTGGAGGAGAGAGTGAGGTTGGTGACTTTGCACAGCCCTTCCTCACTTAAATTCAATTCATTGCAAGTCGTGACATCATCTCCTCATGTCATCGTCCTCTTCCAAAACTAAGGACAAACAATACCAAAAAGTATTCTACCCATTCTTGTCACTGTGCCTTTCCTCATGCTGATACCTCAGCAACTACCCAGAAAGTCCTACCTCCAATTCTCTGTTCATACAGAGTCTTTGTGACGCTGGGCAAGTTACTTAACCTCTCTTCTTTAATTCTTTCTTTTTTTTGCCTTTTTCTTTTTTGTGGGGCAATGAGGGTTAAGTGACTTGCCCAAGGTCACACAGCTAGTAAGTGTCAAGTGTCTGAGGCCAGATTTGAACTCACACACTCCTCAATCCAGGGCCAGTGCTTTATCCACTGCGACACCCAGATGCCCCCTACTTAACCTCTTTAGGCCTCAATTTCCTCATTTTAAAAATGGGGGCAATAATTATACTTACCTCACCAGATAGTTGAGGAGGATCAAATGAATTTACATATGTAAAGTGCTTTGTCTTTTATCATGCCCATTTTTGCATGAAACTTTCCCTTGAAATCTCTAATTTCCTAGAAGAAATCTCTTTTCTATTCTATTGTTTTATTTCTTTGCATTGCTTATTTAAGAAAAAAATGTTCTTATCTCTCCTTGCTAATCTCTGGAATTCTGCATTCTGTTGGGGATATTTCCCCCTTTCTCCTTCCCCTTTACTTTTCTTCTTTCCTCAGGTATTTGCAAAGCCTCATCAGACAGCCATTTTGCTTTCTTACTCTCTTTTTTTTGTCTTTGGGATTTTTTTTTCTTACTGTCTCCTGCACAATTTGCAAATCTCTGATGTATTTCTTCAGGCACTCTATCTACCAGATAGAATCCCTTAAATCTATTCATTACTTCCATTTAAGGGATGTCATTTAAGTCATAACTATATGGTCTGAAAGTTTTTCCAAACTACTTTAGTTTAAGGCTAAATTCTGCAATAAGAAGCTCATGATCTGAGCCACCGTCAGCTCTGGGTCTTCAAGAAAATTAGAGATATCAAGGTAAAGTTTCATTCAAAAATGGGCATGATAAAAGACAAAAAAAATAATAATAATAATGATAGGGACCTAACAGAAGAAGAAGAGATTAAGAAGAGGTGGCAAGAATACACAAAAGAACTATACAAGAAAGATCTTAACATCACACCAATAACCACCATGGTATGGTTACTGATCTAGAGCCAGATATTAGGAAAGGTTGCTAACAATAAGGCTGGTGAAGTGATGGAATTCCTGCTGAGCTATTTAAAATACTAAAAAAAAAAATGATGCTGTTAAAGTGCTGCACTCAATATGCCAGAAAATTTAGAAAACTCAATAGTGGCCACTGGATTGGAAAAGATCAGTTTACAGCTTAATCCTAAAGAAGGGCAATGCCAAGGAATGTTCAAATTACTGAACAAATGTGCTCATTTCACACTCCAGCAAGGTTCCACTTAAGATTCTGCAAGCTAGGCTTCAGCAATATGTGAACCAAGAATTACCAGGTTTTCAAAGAGTCAGAAGAACTAGAGACCAAATTGCTAACATTTGCTGGATTATGGAGAAAGCAAGGAAGTTCCAGAAAAAGGTATCTACTTCACTTCATTGTCTACAATAAAGCCTTTGACTATGTGGATCACAGTTCTCAAAGAGATGGGAGTACCACATCATCCTACTTGTCTCCTAAGAAATCTATATGTGGGTTAAGAAGTAACAGTTGGGGCAGCTAGGTGGCGCAGTGGATAGAGCACCAGCCCTGGAGTCAGGAGTACCTGAGTTCAAATCCGGCCTCAGATACTCGACACTTACTAGCTGTGTGACCCTGGGCAAGTCACTTAACCCCAATTGCCTCACTAAAAAGAAGAAGAAGAAGAAGAAGAAGAAGAAGAAGAAGAAGAAGAAACAGTTAAAATTGAACATGAAACAACTGACTGATTTAAGTTTGGAAAAGGAGTACGACAAAACTATTATATATTGTCACCTTATTTATTTGACTTATATGCACAGTATATCATGTGAATGCCAGGTTGGATGAATTAAAGACTGGAATTAAGGTTACTAGGAGAAATATCAATATTCTCAGATACACAGATGATAGCACTCTAATGCCAGAAAGCAAAGAGGAATTAAGAAATCTCCTGATGAGGATGAAAGAGGAGAGTGTAAAAGCTGGCTTGAAGCTTAATATAAAAGAAAAAACTCTAAGATCTTGGAAACTGGTCCTATCACTTCCTGGCAAATAGAGAGAGGAGAAATGGAAGCAGTGTCAGATTTTATATTCTTGGGCTCAAAGATCACTACAGATAGTAACTGAAGCCATGAAATTAAAAAACCACTTGTTCAGGGGCAGCTAGGTGGTGCAGTGGATAAAGCACTGGCCCTGGATTCAGGAGGACCTGAGTTCAAATCTGGCCTCAGACACTTGACACTTACTAGCTATGTGACTCTGGGCAAGTCACTTAGGCCCCATTGCCCCAAAAACCAAAAACAACGCCAAACCACTTGTTCTGTGGAAGGAATCAGAGATATCATCTTGACAAAAAAGATCCATATAGTCAAAGCTATGGTTTTTTTCATTAGCGATGTTTGGCTATAAGAGCTGCACTAATGAAAACTGAGCTCTGCAGAATTAACACTTTCTTTTTTAAAATTTAATTTAATTTAATTTTTTATCATAAAAGTATTTTATTATTTTCCAGTTACATGTAAAGATAGTTTTCTACATTTGTTTCCATAAGATTTTTAGTTTCAAATTTTTTCTCCCTCCCTCCCTTCTCTCTTCCCTTCCCCAGACAGAAAGCAATCTGATATAAATTATATCTGTACAATCACATTAAACACATTTCTGTATTAGTCATATTGTAAAAGAAGAATCAGAACACAAGGGAAAAACCTCAATGAAGAAAAAAAACAACCACCAAAAAGTAGAAACAGTATGGTTCAATCTACATTCATAATCCATAGTATGTGGAGAACATTTTCCACAGAATTGCCACTTTCAAATTATGGTGCTGAAGACTTTTGAGAGTTCCTTGGGGGAGGGCACAGCCAAGATGGCAGAGAAAAGGTAGAGAGACCTTCCTGAGTTCTCCCCAAAACCTCTCCAAAAAAAACTTTAAATAATTCCTCAAAAAAAAATTCTGGAGCAGCAGAACCCACAAAATGATGGTACAAAACAATTTTCCAGCCCAAGAAGACTTAGAAGGTTGGCAGGAAGGACCTATTGCACCAAGGTTAGTCTGGAGTCCAGTCCATTGCAGGTCAGGCCAGGTAAACCAGGAGCAGGCCTTGGGGCATGGCTTAATCAGTGGCAGCAGTAGCAGTTTCTGGACCTCTCTGCCCACAGATGGTAAGGGGGTCAGACAACTGGTCAGAGGAGATTATAAGGGTCCCTTTGCTGGCCCTGGAGCAGGACTCTGTTGCACTGTCCATATCTGGATGTGGGTTGTAGTCCTGGGTCTCAGTCCTTGAGTGAGGAGGAGCACTAGCACACCACAACTTGTGGCCACAGCAGAACTGGGACCTTGGTCACAGTTCCAGAGCAGAAATGAGTGTTTGTGGTTGTTCAAATACCAGAGGACAGGACAGGAGAGTAATAAACACAACTTTCCCTAGATTATACCACCTTGGAAAACCCAAAAACTTATGAGTCTCCCAATAGCTGAATAGCTGCACAAAAAACATGAAGCTTGGGGCAATGCCCCATCCACTCCAGAAGCAGAGCCCCACTTTAACATAGAATTGAAAGTCAAGAAATAGGCTTGGAAAAATCAGCAAACAGCAGAAAAAGATCCTGACTATAGAAAGCTACTATGGTGATGGGGAGGATCAACATATACTCAGAATACAACAATGTGAAAACTGCTAATCCAAAGCCTCAAAGAAAAATATGAATCATTCTCAGGCCATAGAAGAGCCCCCAAAAGATTTTTTTTTAAGTGAGGCAATTTGGGTTAAGTGACTTGACCAGGGTCACACAGCTAGTAAGTGTTAAGTGTCTGAGGCCGGATTTGAACTCAGGTACTTCTGAATCCAGGGCCGGTGCTTTTTCCACTGTGCCACCTAGCCACCCAAAAGATTTTTAAAATAAAGTAAGAGAGGTAGAGGAAAAATTGGGAGGAGAAATTAGGGTGATGCAAGAAAATAATGAAAAAGAGTCAATGGCTTGATAAAGGCACAAAAAATACTGAAGAAAATGACATCTTAAAAACCAGAATAGGCCAAATGGTAAAAGAGGCATAAAAATCCAATGAAGAGAAGAATGCATTGAAAAGCAGAATTGGCTAAATGGAAAAAGATATCAAAAAATTAACTTTGGCCACATAATGAAAAGATGGGACTCATTGGAAAAGACCCTCATGTTGGGAAAGATTGATGGCAAAAGGAAAAGGAGACTATGGAGGATAAGATGAATAGATGGTAGCATATAAACAATGAACATGAACTTGGACAGACTTCTAGAGATAGTGAAGGATAGAATGGCCGGTTGTGCTCTGGTCCTTTGGGGATCACAAAGAGTCAGACAGGGGGGCAGCTAGGTGGTGCAGTGGATAGAGCACTGGCCCTGGATTCAGGAGGACCTGAGTTCAAATCTGACCTCAGACACTTAATACTTACTAGCTGTATGACCCTGGGCAAGTCACTTAACCCCAATTGCCTCACTAAAAAAAAAATTCACACATCTGAATATTGTCTCCTCAAATAGCCTTCTTATTAGTCTCCCTGACTCCTCTCTCCCCATACCAATCCATTCTCCACTCAGCTGCCAAAGTGATTTTTAAAAAAATCTCTGGTTTGTGTCACCCTGCTCTCCTCCCCTACTCAATAAACTGTAGTCACTCTATCACCTAGAGTATTAAGTCCAATGTTTGCCACTTCACAATTTCAACCCTTCCTTCCTTTCTTGTCTTTATTTCACTCCACTGGTCAACTTGCTGTTGCTCACACAAGATGCTCCATTGGTTGTCTCTGTACATTGGCACTGGCTGTCCCCCATCCCTGGAGTGTTCTTCTAGACCTTCTAGCAACTGGCTTCCCTAGCTTCCTTTAGGACTTAGCTCAACTCCACCCCTACTCCACAATAGGTGGATAAAAACAATTTATTCCAACTGCCAAGAAGGTGGCTGAAGTAGGTGCTATGGAGCACTTAAAGCTTGGTCATCCTTTGCATCCTAGTCCATTGTCAATCACCTGTCCTGCCACTGGACTTCCATGACCCTGGAAAAGAGAGTGAAGCTGAAGACTTTGATTAACTATGCTTCACTTAAATCCAATTCATCTGCAAGTCAAGGCATTACCCCATCATGTCTTGGGTTCTCTTTGAAAAGGGGGCAGCTAGATGGCGCAGTGGTTAAAGCACTGGCCCTGGATTCAGGAGTACCTGAGTTCAAATCCAGCCTCAGACACTTGACACTTACTAGCTGTGTGACCCTGGGCAAGTCACTTAACCCCCATTGCCTGCAAAAAAAAAAAAAGAAAGAAAGAAAAGATTCAACAGGGGCAGCTAGGTGGTACAGTGGATAAAGCACTGGCCTTGAATTCAGGAGGACCTGAGTTCAAATCCAGCCTCAGACACTTGACACTTACTAGCTGTGTGACCCTGGGCAAGTCACTTAACCCTCATTGCCCTGCAAAAAAGAAAGAAAAGAAAAGAACCAACAACAACAAACCCCATCTTCTGCAGTAGGTTTTCCTAGGTTTCCTCTCGCCTTCCCAGTGCCTTCTCACAGTATATATCTGGAAAGTACATAGTTATTTGCATTGGTCTTCTTCATTAGAAACTGAACTCCTTAAGGGAGCACTTTATAGGTGTGGGCATTTAGTAAGCCTTTAAATCACTTAAATGTTTGTTGACTAATTGATTTCTCCAGGGCATGTATTGTGTCCTTTCCCCCCAATATCCTTCCTAGGTTCAGGTCTGGGCTGAGCTCCCTTGGCAGTTGCTCAATCTATTGTTGTTGTTCAACCTTTGAAGAGGACCAATGACATCTTGGGTGATGTCTTGACTTGTGCGAATAGGATTTAAGTAAGGTTGAGTTTCGCAAAGTTCTCAACTTTATACTCTCTTCTTTTTTTTTTTTTTAGTGAGGCAATTGGGGTTAAGTGACTTGTCCAGGGTCACACAGCTAGTAAGTGTCAAGTGTCTGAGGCTGGATTTGAACTCAGGTCCTCCTGAATTCAAGGCCAGTGCTTTATCCACTGTACCACCTAGCTGCCCCTGTTGCATCTTTTCTTTCTTTTTTTTTTCTTTTTTTTTGCAGGCAATTGGGGTTAAGTGACTTGTCCAGGGTCACACATCTAGTAAGTGTTAAGTGTCTGAGGTCGGATTTGAACTCAGGTACTCCTGAATCCAGGGCCGGTGCTCTATCCACTGCGCCACCTAGCCGCCCCTCTATACTCTCTTCCAAAGTCATCCAAGTGGAAAGATAAAAGTCAGGATGACTGGCAATGGCCCAGGTTGCAGTGGATGACCCTGGCATCTTCCAATGTCTGTCCAAGCTCAAAGTGCCCAACAGCTCTTGCTTCAGCTGCTTTCATGCCCATTGGAACAAATTCTTCTCAACTACTTATTCTGCCGGGGGAAGTCTTCTCATGCTTGGGGTAGACATCCTCCTAATTCACTGACAGGTTTGAAGCCCTCAATCTGGTTTAGCCCAGATGGTTTTACCAAGGTGTGGCTGCTGTGCATGCTACAGTTTCTTGGAGCCATAGGTGAGAGTTGGGTGACAGGTAGACACCAAAGATGAATGAGCAGCCCTAGCAAGGACCAGGCAAACCCTCCCACTTGAGGTGTTAGTCCTCCCTGAACATGCTCATTGACTAAAGAGCCAATGGGACTGGATTCAGGAGGAAGATTTTTCTTGTCCCAGTTCTACTCTGGGGTATGAATTTGGGCAGTAGTTTAAGCTCTCTATGATTCTGATTCCTCAGTGTTTAGTTATTGACACTCAGAAGTAGGAAATAAAGAGACGAGAAAGAGGGTGGGGTTTTCCAGGATTGAAGTTCACACATGCAAGATCCTGAAACCACTATCTCACCTTAGAACAGGGCTGAGGTGGCATCTTTTCTACTCTCATTTTGAAACTTAGGCAGAGCCAGGAACTTAATAGCCAACCCCAGGATGTCCCATAGCAATAGACAGCCCTTTGCCACCTGCTTCCCAACATGGTTTTTATGGATTTCCTATGAAAACTTGAGATACAGAAGGCAGTTCCACACCCTCGAGAACTTTAGAAAGAGGTGAGCCCTGGGCCTAGAACTAGTCTCTAGGGTAGGCCTCCCCCAGGGATTCACGTGTGTAATTTTCATCTTTGTTACTCCCCTGATCAAGAATATTTGTGTGGTTCCCACTGCCTATAGGGAAACTGCATGGTGGGAAGAGCACTGGATTTGGGTTGGTTGGTTTGTTTTTTGAGGCAATTGGGGGTTGTGACTTGCCCAGAGTCATACAGCTAATAAGTGTCTGATACTTGATTTGAACTCAGGTCTTCCTGATTCCAGGGCTGGTGCTCTATCCACTGGGCCACCTAGCTGCCCCAGGCCACTGTGTTTGGAGTCAGAGGACTTGCATTTGAATCTTGGCCTTGGTACTAAGTGACCTTGGCAAGTTCCTTACCTTCTCTGTTCTCAGTTTCCTAATCTGGAAAAAGAGAGGGTTGGGTTATATAATCCCTAAATTCCCTTCTACCTCTAAAGTCTATGATTTAGATCTTTCACCTACAAGACTCTTCTGCCTGACATTGAAGGCCATTCACAATCATTTCCCCCCAGATAGTCCCCTTTAGTAGGTGAGTTTCCTCCAAGGATGTGCTGGAGCCTGCTCTGAAAGCTGCAGAGTCAATTGTTAGAATTTAATATCTATGCATTGCAAATCTGCAAACACTATAAATTCAGGCTTGATTCATTATTTCGTGGATTGTCTAGATTTAAGAAAGTGATAGAGAAAATGTTAATGATACAGATTAAATTTTTTTTTTTGGTGAGACAATTGGGATTAAGTGATTTGCCCAAGGTCACACAGCTAGTAAGTGTCAAGTGTCTGAGGCCAAATTTGAACTCAGGTCCTCCTGACTCCAAGGCTGGTGCTCTATCCACTGCGCCACCTAGCTGCCCCTCTTCTTGATTTCTTGTGGTTTTTGTTTGTTTGTTTGTTTGTTTTTTAATTTTGTGGGGCAATAGGGGTTAAGTGACTTGCCCAAGGTCACACAACTAGTAAGTGTCAAGTGTCTGAGGCCAGATTTGAACTCCGGTACTCCTGAATCCAGGGCCAGTGCTCTATCCACTGCGCCATCTAGCTGCCCCAGTCTTCCCTACTTCTTAAGGCACTTACCTACAAAATATATTTTGGCCCTTGATTATATTAAATTTTAACACAATCATCAGAGCATAGGTTTTACAGCTAAAGGAAATTTACAGACTATTCGATGTAACCCCACATTTAACAGATAAGGAAACTGAAGCTGAGAGGTTTGTGACTCACTCAATATCATACAACTGAGTATATTTAATCTGTTCTCTTCTACCAAATAGTTTTCTCCTGTTTTCCCCACAACATCTAGCTCAATGCTAGTCACACAGTAGGTACTCAATAAATAGAACATCAGATCTTAAAGACAATCTAAATCTAGTGTAACAGTTATCTAGTTCAGGGCTTCTTAAACTTTTACCACTTGTGACCCCCCCCCTCTTTTTTTTTTGGTAGGGCAATGAGGGTTAAGTGACTTTCCCAGGGTCACACAGCTAGTAAGTATCAAGTGTCTGAGGCTGGATTTGAACTCAGGTTCTCCTGAATCCAGGGCCAGTGCTTTATTCACTGTGCCATCTAGCTGCCCCCCCTTGTGACCCCTTTTTGCTGGAGAAATTTTTATGTGACTCCAGGCTATATAAGGTATATAAAACAGGCATACTAATCAACCATTTACTACCAAATTTTTTGTGTCCCCCCCAACATTCAGTTACACAGCCCCATATGGAGTCGAGGTCCACAGTTTAAGAACATGGATCTAGCTCAACCTCCTCTCTTCTTTGAGAGGAGAAAATGGGGCTACAGAAGGGAGGTGATTCGCCCCAACTAACAGCTGGTCAGTAACTTCTTGAATTGAATTCTGAGGGATGTAGGGAGCAGAGGGTTCACAAGCTTCCCTTGTAGCCTGACCTCCTATAGATGAGTCCAGTGGGTGCTGGGGTATGTGTTCATCCACCTGTCTCCTAGGAAGCAGTTTTGCCCACCAGCCCTTATCTCTATCTCTTCCTCTCTCACCCCACCACTTGGCATGTTCCCTTGATTGCCCGGAGGTGCTGATGGGCAAAGAAACTCTTCTGATGTTCCATCAGGTGAACAGGTGACTTCGGCAGGGATGTGGTTTGCTGACTTGGCGAATCTCTGATGATGATTAGTTCAGGGGAAACTTCAAGATTTAACATGTTACCAGCAATTAAAAACTGATTCTCGGGTTGTGGAAGGGTTTCAGTCCCCTTTGCTTTCTTTCTCTCAGGCTCTAGTTTCTTGTCTCCCTCCCCTTTGCCTACTCAGCTCCTAATCACGCTTCAAAGTCCAGATAAATTAATATCTCTTCCATGAAACTCCACAGAGCTTAAAGTGATCTCACAGACTTTAGAGTTTACAGTGACCTCATAGTTCTTTTTCTCTTTTTGAGGGTCTCTAGCAGATAACTTCCCTTATCCAGTCCAAGCACCTGACATATACCTGGACAGAAATTCTCTTTACAATATCTCCTCAAAGGGGCCATTTAGACCCCCTGAAGACCTCTCAATTACTTCCAATTGAATTACTTGTTTATCATCTCTCCAAATCCTCCCCATGTTCAGAACCCATTTTCAAACTCTTCTACTCCTGTGATAGGAAGGCTATCTACTAGAGTAACCCACCATAGAAGCTAGGCTAGTTCTTTTCCTTAAAAGGTATTGAAACCATCCTCAAAACTTATTTGGTTTAGGGGACTAAAGGTTCACTGATGTCACTTCCTCTGTTCTAATGAGTACAAAAAGGCATAAGCAGCTCCAATTATTCTCTGATGCTTGGCTAGGGAACCACCCTGGGCAACTCAGAGGCAGGGTGGCATTCAGCAGATCAAACACATGGTCTCATTGCTACATATCCTTGTTCAACATCCTTCCCCTGCTATGTCTAAGTAAATCTTATTTTGTTGACTGTTGAATGACCTATGAGTGTCTCACTTAATTTCAGTATTAGATCTAAACTACCAGGGGATTGACCTGAGTCAAACTTAGCCCACAACATCCATGAAGCCTTTCCTGGCAGCCTATGCCAATCTATGCAAAGACTCTGTCCTGGACTTTCTTATCTTCTTTTTCTATACTCTCAGAAAGAACCAATAGGTTAAAATATAATCTCTAATTAGATGACTCAAAATTCTACAGATCCAGCCCCCATTTTTCTCCTGAGCTCTAGTGTCATAACTTCAGCTACCTGCTGGACATCCCAACCTGGATGTCTCATAGGTATCCCAAACTCTCCAAGTCCCAAACAGAACTCATTATATTTTCCCCTAAATACTTCCCCATAATCACTCACTTCCTTATTTTTGTTGAAACTACTTTTTCCCAGTCACCCAAGTTTGCAACATAGAAGTTAACCTCGACTCTTTACCCACTTACCACTGTCTCCCCCTCCCCCCACCCATATCCGTTTCTAAGTGTTGTTGGCTTAATCCTATACCATTTCTCATCTATCTTTCTGCTCATAGACAATCAGCCTACTTCAAGCCAGTATCATCTTTATCCTGGACTATTGAAATAGACTCCTAATTAGCCTCCCTGCTTCCAATCTCTTTACCTCTCCAATTCATCTTTCACTAAACTTGTTACTGTCGTTGAGTCATTTTTCAATGCTGCCTGACTCTTCATGACCTCATTTTGGGGTTTTCTTGACAAAGATACTGGAGTGGTTTACCATTTCCTTCTCTAGTTCATTTTTACAGATGACAAAACTGAGGCAAACAGGGCTAAATGGCTTGCCCAGGATCGAACAGCTAGTAAATGTCTGAGGCCAGATTTGAATTCAGGAAGATGAGTCTTCCTGAATACAATCCCAGTGCTCCATTCACTGCACCATCTAGCTGTCCTCCACTAAACTACTTAATTGGTATTCTTAAAGTACTGGTCTGACTGTGTCACTTCCCCACCTCATGAAACTCCAATGACTCCCTATTGCCTATAGTTTAAAATACAAATCCTCCATTTGACATTAAAAAATCTTCACAATCTGGCTCCAGCCTACCTCTCCAGATTGGTTTCATATTCCTTCCTCTCATGAACTCCACATATCAGGCTAACTACCCAGCTTGCTGATCTGCACTTCATTTCCCTCCAGCTTATGCTGCACAGATGTCCCTTGTACCTGGAATACTCTCCATTCTCACCTCTCCTTTGGAATTCCCAGTTTCCTTCAAGACTCAGGTAGAGTAAATGACTTCCTCCCAGAGGTCTTTCCTGGCTGCCCCTGTTGTGTGCTTTCTCTCTCTCTCTCTGTCTCTGTCTCTGTCTCTGTCTCTGTCTCTCTCTGTGTCTCTCCCTCTCCATCTCTCTCTCTCTCTCTCCCTTCACACACACACACACACACACACACACACACACACACACACACACGCACACACACACACGCACACGCACACGCACACGCACATGCACACACACACTCAAGTTGTATTTAATTTTTTTATGCTGTTTTCCCTCCAGTAGACAATAAGTTCTTGAAGGATGAGATTTCCCTTTTCATTTTTGTTTTTGTATTTCCAGGACCCAGTATAGTATCTACACATTGTAGGAGTCTAATAAATGTTCACTGAATTGAAATAATTGATTATTCCCTGGTCTAAGCTTCAGATACTCTTTTGGCGGGATGGGGCAGGGCAATGAAGGTTAAGTGACTTGCCCAGGGTCACACAGCTAGTAAGTGTCGAGTGTTTGAGGCCAGATTTGAACTCAGGTCTTCCTGAATCCAGGGCTGGTGCTCTATCCACTGTGCCACCTAGCTACCCTCAACTTACTCTAAGAGTCAAAAAATCATACACCTTTAAAACTGAAATGGACCATTGATATTATATAGTCTGTTTATCATTTTATAATCTAAATTTCTAAATGGTGAAACTAAGGTCCAGAGAAGGAAAGTAACTAGTTTAATGTCACATAATGAGTTAATTACTGTCAGAGTCAGAACTAGGCCTGGCTCTCTTTGAAGAATGGTTCAAAATGAGCTGTCATTTTGGCAAATATTTATTTAGCACCTACTATCAACCAACCAAATACTAAATAAGCATTAACTAAATAATTAATCAATTAATAAGCACTTATTAGGTACTTATCATCCTCCAGACACTGCTGTAGGCACTAGGAAGAAAAAGACAAAAATGAAACAGTCCTTTCCCTTCCTTAGCTTACATTCTAATGAGATTATATGTACACGGATGAGTATATTCAAAATGAATATGGGCTTTGGAGCTATTCTCCAAAAACCCATATTCTCACTGGCAGGTTGAATCCCCAGATCTCAGCTGCTACATCTCCTCCTCAGTTCTAGAGGGAGTCGTAAGGGGTTGAAATGTGTTTTTTTCTAATGTTATAGCTCATGAGGCCCCATTGGTGTGGCATCACTGTGATTATCAGTTGTTATCAATTAGTTAACCTGACACAATTAGCTTTTAGGAAGAAGTATTTACTAAAGTGGTATAAGAAGAACATTTGGAACAAAACAACGTGCCCTCCCCCCAAAAAAAGTCTGACACACTTTCCCACAAGCATATATAGAGTCCAGATGAAAGTAGGCTCAAGTTTAAAGCCTATGTAGCCCAAGTTTTGCTCTAGATTTCTGGAAGTCCTTTTCTTCCCTTTGTGAGGTATTTCTGAAATTCCCTTAGGTGTGGTATACCTTTTCTTGTAAGCAATTTGTCCTGGGCTTCAGATGCAGATGCTGAAACCATTTGCTGCTCTCCTGGGTAAAATGAAAAGCCCAAATCTTCTGGTCTTCCTCCAGTCAAAGGGTCAAGGAGGAGACTGAGTAGGGGTATGCTAGAGCTGACTAGAAAGAGTATGTTACAGAAATGTGTTGTGCATGATTATACATGTACTATGTCAAACTGCTTGCCTCCTCAGTGGGGTAGGGAGAGGAGGGAGAGAGAATTTGGAACTCAAAATTTGTACAAAGAATGTAAAAATTGTTTTTACGTGTAATTGGGGAAAAAACAAAAATATAAATTTTTTAAAAGATCGTGTTAAACGTTCATTTTGTGCATTTTCATCTAGGAAATTGGCAAATGCCACAAACTGGGGCTTTATTATTTTGTTGGTTGTCTCTAGACTTACGAAAGTGACAAAGAAAAATGTTAATAATGCAGTTTAATCTTAAAAGTGTGTTATATGTACAATTTTTGTGGGGGAAGACCTGGTTGTTAAACATTTACCAGAATACCTCTGAGATCAAAGTTGAGAAATTCTCCTCATGCTCCCCAACTCTATTTATTCCTGTATAGGGACCTGGCTTCCCATTAAGGGGTTAGATTCTCAAAACTCTTAATTATAACCAGCTCATTTCACCACTGCTATGTTTATCCCAAAGACATCCCAAAAAGGAGAAAAAGACCTATTTGTACAAAAATATTTATAGCAGCTCTTCTTTGTGGTGGCTAAGAATTAGAAATCACAGGAATGCCCATCAATTGGGGACTGGCTAAATAAGCTGTGGTATATGATTGTGATGGAATATTATTGTGCTATGAGAAATTGTTTTGGGGAGGAGAGGGAGGGAGAAAAATTTGAAATTAGAAATCTTATAAAAACAAATGTTGAAAACTATCTCTACATGTAACTGGAAAATAATAAAATACTTTTATAATAATAAAAAAAGAAATGACAAGCAGGATAATTTTGGAAAGGCCTGGAAAGACTTATATGAACTGATGTACAGTGAAGTGGGCAGAACCAGGAGAACATTGTGCACAGTGGCAGTAATATTTTTTGATGAAGAACTGTAAATGACTTAACTATTTTCAGCAATACAATGATCCAAGACAATCCCAGAGGACTAATGATGAAACATACCATCCGCCTCAAAAGAAAGAACTGATATTGATGGAACACAGACTGAAGCATGCTATTTTTCACTTTATTTCTTTCATTTTTTTCTTTTATTTGAGTTTTCTTATACAAAAGGACTAATATGGTAATGTTTTACATAATTGGACATGCATAATCTATATCTGATTGCTTACTACCTCAGGGAGGGGAATGGGGAGGGGGGAAAGAGAGATAGAATTTAGAACTCTAAACTTTAAATAAAAATTTTATTATTAAAAAAATTTAAAAGTTTAAAAAACCATCCATAGTAAAAAAAAAAAAAACCAGTTCATTTGTTTTATGCAAACCTCACAGGGTATGACCAAGTCCCTCAACCAATCCAAATAGACTTCCTGTGCAGTATCACTCAAGTTCTTCCAATGGCTTTCAAAGATATCTAAATTGATCAAGGACTTATTTTTATAATTAGTCTAAAGCCTATGATTGATTTATTGATTCAATGTAAGTGTTGCTGCCTTCTTCACACCTACATGGGTATTAGGGTATTGTCATTTATGTTAGTGTGGAATAACTATTTAGGCTAACCCCAGACAACTTAATAATTTATACAAGTCAACTTTGGGAGGAAAACACTAATAGTTGTGAGAATAGGAAAGGTCTAGAGTAAGAGTTGGTATCTAGGGGCAGCTAGGTGGCGCAGTGGATAGAACACTGGTCCTGGAGTCAGGAGTACCTGAGTTCAAATCTGACCTCAGACACTTAACACTTACTAGCTGTGTGACCCTGGGCAAGTCACTTAACCCCAATTGCCTCACCAAAAAAATTAAATAAATAAATAAATAAAGAGTTGGTATCTAGGGGGCAGCTAGGTGGTGCTGTGGATAAAGCACCAGCCCTGGATACAGGAGGAACTGAGTTCAAATCCAGCCTCAGACACTTGACACTTACTAGCTGTGTGACCCTGGGCAAGTCACTTAACCCTCATTGCCCTGCCCCCCCCCCAAAAAAAAAAGAAAGAAAGAAAAAGAAAAAAAAGAAAGAAACTAGGAACTCTAGGCATCTTAAGGGAGGAAGGAATATGTTCTAGTAATAGGGGTCAGTGTATTGGTCAAAGGTACTGAGGGAGATAGGGGATGGAATGACACGTATTATGATCAATATTTGGCCATTGTTGCGATTTTCTACCCTCTGCCTCAACCTGGACGCAGCATGTCAGCTCTTCTCCTTGGGGTACAGGCTTCTGATGAGAATTCACTCTATCTATTTTGTTCCAGACCCATTGTACTCCTCTGGGACCATCTTCCTGTTGTGCTTCTTTGAGAGTACCCCTCTCCCTTACTTTCCACTTTTAGCCCTGGGAACAATAATTCAATCAACACTACTATTCTTAGAAAGGACTGTCTATCAGTTGGCCTATGACTCCATTTACTATCCCTGTAACTCCCCAAACCAAATCACTCTTTTCTGGCCAAAATGCCCTTACATAAGTTGTCTTCTTTTTCTTCAGGGCAGGGACTAATTTGCTTCTGTATGTATGTATTTTGTATGTATCTTCAGTACTCATCACAGTTTCTGACATTACTTCCTATTCCTTCCTTCCTTCCTTCATAGTATGGGGGGGTGGGTCTCATATAGGAGCCTTATTCTACCTCTAGTATTTTGTGATTTTATGTAACTTGTATCAGCTTTATTTCTTTTTTTAAAAATATGTTTCTACTGATGCCTTTTGTTTTTATATAAGTCGTTCATAGGGGAGAAAAAAAAACAAAAATGTTTTCTCCTCTACTCTACACTCCACACTAAACCCTTCTTTATTTTATTTTAATTTTTTGAATCCTTCTTTATGACAAAGAAAAAGAATTAGTCACAAACTTCTGACAGTGTACATTTTTTGTTTTTAAGTGAGGCAATTGGGGTCAAGTGACTTGCCCAGGGTCACACAGCTAGCAAGTGTGTGTTAAATGTCTGAGGTGGGATCCAAACTCAGGTACTCCTGACTCCAGGGCCGGTGCTCTATCCACTGCGCCACCTAGCTGCCCCTAGTGTACATTTTCTTAAGTCACTTCAGGAATGTATATATCCTGTTTGGTGGAGAGCTAGGCCTTGAAGTCAGGGCTCCTGATTCCCAATGTTGGGGTCTTTCATTTAAGCATTCCGTCTCCTTTCTGGTCCTCAACAAGGTCTGGCAACTGGGATTTGCCTCAGGATGAGGGCCCTGATAATGTTCTTAAAGGAAAAATAATAATGTTCACAATAGCTGTAGCTGCAAAAGGCAAGTTATAAGGAAACTAATGTTGACCCCTGAAAGAGGAAGGATAAACCAGATGCTGCAACCATTAGGTTTATCTACTGGTCAGATTCACCCTTTCTTAGCAAGGTAAGACAAAACTCGCACACTATCAGAGGTCACAAGTTGAAGGGAAAGGAGTGAAGAAGAGAAGGAGATGGGAATATTGACCTAAAGGTCAATTTCTCCCTACCCAGAAGAGAACTGAATGATTCTAAGTAAACTCAACAATTTATTTAGTCTCTGTTATGGGAAGGCCATATTGCTTAGTAGAAAGAGCACTCAGCATTTGGTTGCCTGGTCCCTTCCAGCTCTAACCTTTGGTGATCCTACATGATTTGGTAAATTGTGTTGTTTCCTGGCTCTTGTCTACTTTTTCTTCCATATCTCCCCACTGTGACTAATAACAGCCTGCTGCCCCAGATTATCATGTAGCTGTCCTGAATTTGAAAAAAACACCCACAGTGTTGTCCCTAGTGCTTGCTAAGTGAATGTCATCATCTGAATACAAACAAAGGACTGAATCTAAGCCCACACTTTTTGCCTAGGAGAGCCAAGAATGTTTCTGGGGAGAGGGGATAAGGGACAAGAAAATCTACTTGAATGACCCTTCCTTTTAAAGTGCTGGTGGGTGGACGCTACAGTATGATTCAATAGAAAGAATCCTAGATTTGGTGTCAGTGGATATGGGTTCAGATACCAGTCTATTACTTCTTACCTGTGTGACCTTGGGAAAGTCACTTTTGTTTCTTCATCTATAAAATGAGGCAGTTAGGCTAAATGACTTCTAAGTCCCCGTCTAGCTCTAATTCCATGATGTGGGTTCAAATTCTGACTGATGTTGACTACCTTTATGACTTTGGGGAAGTCACTTTACTTCCCCTGGGCCTCACTTTCTTCATCTGTAAAATGAGGGGGTTGTGTCCTATGAAGTGATAAAAGAGACAATTTCAGAGAAACCTGGGCAGACTTATATGAACCGATGCAAAGTAAGGTGAGCAGAACCAGGAGGACAATTTACAAAACAACAGCAACATTGTAAAGACACAAAACTTTGAAGAATTAGGAACTTTCATTAACACAATGATCAGCCATGATGAAATGTGCTACCTATGTCCTCTTAATGGAGAGGTTTTAGGCTCAGGGTGCAGATTGAGACATCCTTTTTTTGGACATGGTTAATTGGGGAATTTATTTGCTTGACTATACCTATTTATTACAAAGTTTCTGTTCTTGTTTTCCAACTGGCGGAAGGGATGGGAGAGAAAATGGATTTTTAAAATGAAAAATAATAATTAAAAAAATATAAAGTATTTTTAAATGGCCTCTGAGGTCCTTTCCAACTATAAATATATGTTATTAATTTCCTTGTAGTAAGAGACCTTTTGATGTTCTTTGGGCATCCTCTGTACATCAGCCTCTCTCCCTCCCTGAGGAAACCATTAGTCAAAAAGGGCACTTACCTCCAAGTTTGAGGTGGGTTTTGAAGGAACCATTTATTGACCTCCTCTAGCTCAACAGATACTTATGCTCTTATAGAAGACTTCTTGTGACATGGCTTGTATGATGCAATTTCGGTCCACTAACATTTATTAATTAAAGACAAAAATGAGAAATAGCTCCTGCCTATGGGGGGTGGGGGGGAGCGGATGGATCAGGAGCCCAAATTAAACCAAGGAAAGGTGAACTGGGGAAAAAGAAAGAGAGCTAGGGCATGCTGATAAATGTGTAACAAGTATTCCTGAGAAAAGCAAAAATGTGAGCACAATGGTCTTTGAAGCTTAACCTGTGTTATTAACACTTTCCACATCATTTTCCTAACTCTAGACAATCAACAAAACAATAAATCAAGCCCTGATTTGTAGCCTTTTGCTGATTTCTGAGGTGTAAATGTTCACACTGGAGATTTAAGGACTATCCTAGAGAAGCATCATGAGTTGCTACTTGAACGTGTGTGAAGAGAGCACCAAAAAGTTGTGGGGGGAAAATAGGGGTGGTGGAGAAGGTGGTGATTAGGGAAGGCTTCACAGAGGAGGTGGTACCAGAGCTGAAACTTCAAGGAAGATGATGGTTCTAAGAGGTGAGGAAGTTACATATTACAGGCAATGAAGAATGGATTGTAGGAATTCAGGGAGGATGAGGATGACAGAATGTCAAGTTCATGATACTGTTGATAGAACATTTACTTTTTAAAATTTATTTTATTTTTTATTTTATTTTTTGGTGGGGCAATGAGGGTTAAGTGACTTGCCCAGGGTCACACAGCTAGTAAGTGTCCATCTAGCTGCTCCCTTTTAAAAATTTTTATTTATTTATTTATTTTGATAGAACATTTGAGCCAATAAATCTATAGAAGATAATTTGAGAAGGGAGAGAACACTGAGAATTAAATGGATCAAGAAAGGGCTGTCTGGGGAAACTATTTTTGCCTTCTGTGTCTGGCTCATTGTCCCCTTCTTTTGGGTTCCTCCATCTGTGGCACTGTGGATAGAGCACCAGGCCTGGAGTCAAGAAGATCTGAGTTCAAATCTAGCCCCAGACACTATCTGTGTGGGCAAGTCCTTTCACTCTGTTTGCCTCAGTTTCCTCATATGTAAAATGAGCTAGAGAAGGAAATGCCAAACTAGTCCAGTATCTGCCACTCCAGTATCTGCCATAGAAACCCTAAATGGGGTCTGGAAGATTCTGACATGACTGAAATGACTAAACAATTAATTTGTGGCCTCTTTTGTTAGGGCTGAAGAGTCCACTTGGGCTCCAGACATTGCCCTATTTCCTTTCTCCTCCTTCGAATATCTTACTGGTTTTCTCCAAACCAAAAGACAGTGTTTTTTGTTGGGCAATGAGGGTTAAGTGACTTGCCCAGGGTCACACAGCTAGCGTCAAGTGTCTGGGGCTGCATTTGAACTCAGGTCCTCCTGAATCCAAGGCCAGTGCTTTATCCACTGTGCCACCTAGCTGTGACAGTGTTTTTTTAATACTGGAAAACTTTTATATTTCAAAGTGTCTTCTTGGCCATCATCTCTAGTGGGCTCAACATGGCTGTGAGGTTAGTGGGTCAAACATTAGATCCCCATTTGACAGATAAGGAACCTGAAGCATATTTCAGTTAGGAGAATTGACCAAGGTCATGTGGCAGAGCCTGGTCTGCAGAGTATAACTGCCTCATGCTTTCTACCGAATGGCAGTAAAGGAGACAGAAAGCCCCTGTTCTGGCTGCTCAAGAAGCCGCAGAATTTTTGTCTTGGTATTCTCGGTGACCTATCTGCTTAGAGAGCATTTGATCTTGGTTTCAAGTCTGAGGTTTTATTAGGCACGGTGGAGACAGGAAAGTCTGAGACTCTAGGTTTCAGGCCCGAAGCCCTGGCTGGGTTTGCCTCTCCCCAGACCTGCTAATAGTTACATTTCTTCTCTCAGAGAAACCTGTTCCCTACAGGTAGACATTTCAGGGTGGGCTCAGTCCCATCTGGGAAATGGCCCCAGGGAACATGCAATCAACAAGGCCTTTTCTCTGCCTAACCTGCAGTTGTCTGAGGTTCAGAGCCTCATTACCTATTAAAAAGAAAAAGAAAACGGAAAAAAAAAGGCGTGGTCTGTCTTTCCTTAGTGTAAGTCAATAAATTAAAAGCTGATTCTTCTTGGCTACATGTTGATTCAGAGACCGAACTGTTTGAACTCCCTGGATTATTGGCATGGTGGGTCCTGCAGACTTCATTGGTGCTGAACTGGTGAAACTGAAGTGGTTTCCCACACACCCTCCACCTCTGGTTCTAGCTCTCTCCCTTCTTTCTGAGGTCAGCTATTGAAAGAAAGGCTTTCTTCTGGGCTCAGGATAGAAATGTCAGGAACTAGCAGATCTCATTCATCACTGAACCAAGTAACCAAACAGTACCAAAAAGTGGCCAAAAACTAGGGTAGGGGGTGGTGCTGCCCAGTGGTCAGAGCCCAGGTCTGGAATCAGGATGGGTCTTCCTTTTGGATGAAGAACCAGGTGAGGAGTAGTCTTGGCTGACTTTTCCCAGGACCAAATTCAGGAAATTAAGGGACCACTTTCCATTGACTTGATAGGTCCCTATTTTCTGGGGCGGGGGGGGGGGGGCAGCCAGATTATGAAGAGTCACAACTGCTCCTACCAAGAATACTTGGGAGAATGAAGAATGTATGTGAAGTGGGGTGTTTCCCTCCAACAGGTGAAGTATTTGGGAACAGCCTATACATAATAAACGGGTGGCCACAGGTCGTAAATGAAAGGAAGAATAATTTGAACTTAGAGACTATGTTTAAGCTTCTGCCAAAAACCACCTTTCAAAAGGAAGAAAAGGGTGAGGAAGAGAGCTGTGCTCCCTGTGCTGAGAACAGCCTCCCCCCTTCAGACCAAGAGCTAGGCCCAAAGGGGCCAGGCTCTGGGCTATGTCCAGGGCCCAAGGCCCTCAGTGTTCCTTTTTTTCAGGACCCCTTCTTCCCCCACATACCCTCTACCCTTATTCCCCATGAATCATTCCTCTCTCCCTCTACCTGGTGACTTTACTCAGGTGTGAATTAGGGAAACGGGTTGTAGTGGGGTGTGTCTACAGGGGAAGGAAGAACAGAATGGTTCTGGACTGAACTCCTCAGTCACAGACTGCATCCTAGACTTTCTCACTCTCTAACCGCAGTTACAGACTGACTCCTAACCCTTAAATATGTACTATCTGTGTAAATCATACTCAAAAGAAGATGAAGATAGTTCAGAGGGCTGATCACTTTTGAAAAACTGTGCCCAGAGCATCATCTTTTTTTTGGGGGGGGGGGGTCGGGGAAATGAGGGTTAAGTGGCTTACCCAGGGTCACACAGCTAATAAGTGACAAGTGTCTGAGGTTAGATCTGAATTCAGGTCCTCCTGAATCCAGGGCCAGCGCTTTATCCACTGCGCCACCTAGCTGCCCCTAGAGCATCATCTTTTTTTTTTTTTTTTTTTTTAGTGAGGCAATTGGGGTTAAGTGACTTGCCCAGGGTCACACAGCTAGTAAGTGTTAAGTGTCTGAGGCTGGATTTGAACTCAGGTACTCCTGACTCCAGGGCCGCTGCTCTATCCACTGCACCACCTAGCTGCCCCCAAGCATCATCTTTTGAATGAGGATTTTCCTGATCTTCCTCTGTCCCCCTCAAGTCATCTCCCTCCAAATTACCTTGTATTTATCATGTATGTGCCTTTATCTATTTTCCTATTTTTTCACCTGATAGAATGCAAGTTCCTTGTGGTCAGGGACTGTTTCACTTTTGTCTTAGCCCAACACTTGGGTAGTGACTGGCACACAATAGGTACTTAATAAAGGCTTGTTATGAGAGGCAGCTGATGATTTAGTGGATAGAACACCCAGCCTGGAGTCAGGAAGTCCTGAGTTCAAATAGGGTTTCAGATACTCACTGGCTGTGTGACCCTGGGCAAGTCATTTAACTTTTTTTTGCTTCAGTTTCCCCCATTGTAAAATAGGTCTGATAGCATCTACTTCACAGGGTTGTTGTGAGGATCAAATGAGATAAGATTTGTAAAGAGCCCTTGGCACAGTGCCCGGCACATTGTTGTTCAATCATGTCCAATTCTTTGGGGTTTTCTTGTCGATACTGGAGTGGTTTGCCATTTCCTTCTCTAGCTCATTTTACAGATAAGCACACTGAGGCAAACAGAATGAAATGACTTCCCCAGGGTCACACAGCCAGTGAGTATCTGAAACCCTATTTGAACTCAGGACTTCCTGACTCCAGGCTGGGTGTTCTATCCATGTAGCCATTAGCTGCCTCTCCTAACACATAGTAGGTATTATATAAATGCAAATTCAATTTCCTTCCACTTGTCAATTGATTGTTTTTTCCAACAACTCCCCCAGATTCCCTACAGTGTCTAGTCCAGGGTCTGTATATTGAGATAGCTCAGTTAATGCTGCTGATTGATAGACTGATTATGTTTCTGATTGAATGTAACAACCCCAAGTCACCACAAATTGGACCATGGTCAAGAGTCTCTCATCACTTTAAAATCGGTCCTCATCTGTCTACTCTTACTTCTTCCCCCCAAAGGGGCACAGGGTAGATGAATGTTTTCTTAAATCCTCTTTCTTTTAGTGTTTCAGATTGGCTTATTTGCAGATTAACTAGAGCTTGTAATGGTGACTATAAAAACCAAACAGTTGCAAATAATTTATCTCCTCTCCTCTCCTCTCCTCTCCCTGCCCCTACACAACTTCTCAGTCTATTTCTCCAACACCTGAAGGGTTGAGTTGTCTTTCCTAAATCTATTTGTTTTTCTCTGGTTTGGCCTCCCTGAGGATTCCCCCTTGAGAAAGGACAATTAAAGATAAAATCCACTGGTTGCTGGAGTCCAGAGCTCTGCTCCATCCATCCAGCTGTCCAAACATACACTCTCCACATTGTAAAGCTGGAGGGAAAAGAAAGAGACAGAAATAGGGAAGGAAGCTGTTTGGCTAAACTTTCAATAAACCAGTTCTAGCCCCTTCTCCTGTGCAATGTGGGAATGGGATGGTAGGGGGAGGGGGAAGGGAATAGATAGATATGCCTTGTCCTTGGCACAACTATGATGCCGCCAGTGTTTACATCCTCCCATCTGACTCTGTGCCCTTTCTTTCTCTCAGGTCACCCCAGCCACTCCTGTTTCAGAGGAAAGGGCCTCTTCATAGAGGCATAGATTGTCAGAGCTAGAAGGGACCTTAAAGATCATCTGGACCAATTCCTAAGATTTATATTTCACAGAAAGGGAAACTGAGGGCTAGAGAGGGGAGGTGTCTTACCCAGGGTTACACAGCAGATCGGGGGCATATGTGACTAGAATCTAGGTCTTCTGACTGCTGGGCTAGCTCTCTTTTCTCTCTAGACCATCTCTCACTAGGTGAATGGGAAAAGGGAAAGGAAGGGGAGAAGATTCAGTTTATGACATAGAGCTGGAAAACCAAAAGAATGAGGCTCTAATGCTGGAGTTTCAGGCATAGCATTATACCACAAAAGTGGCAACTTTAAGACATGATCGAATCTTTGCATACCGTCTCTCCCCTACCCTTGTCACACATCATTCCTCCTCCCCTTCCAACTAATTCATCTAAATCCCACATGTATTTATATATTCATTCATTCATCTATTTATTTATCTATCCATTTATTTATTTATTCATCCATTTATTTATTTGTTTGTCCTTTCATTCATTCATTCATTTTTGTGGGGCAATGAGGATTAAGTGACTTGCCCATCTATTGTGTCAAGTGTCTGAGTCAGGATTTGAACTCAGGTCCTCCTGAATCCAGGGCCGGTGTTTTATCCACCGCACTAACTAGCTGCCCCCTAAATCTAATATTTATTAAGCAACCTACTGTGTCCAAAGCTCTCTGCTAGGCACTAGGGAAGATATAAAACTCAGTTCCTTTGCCTTTGTGGAGCTTACAGTCTTGTGGGGAGACATGACAACTTACAGTTATCCCTTCCACATCAAGAAGGGGGGTTAGGGGCATGGTACCCCTGAGATCTGGAAAATTCAGTAAAAATTTTGGGCTCTCCCTTTGTATTGGAGAAGTCTGATTTTTTTTTTCTTTTTCTTTTATGGGATGTTTACAGTACCTTATCGTACAATTTGGGCTAAATATTTGATCATAGGCTCTGTGTCTTCATGTTTCATCTGCAGCTTCTGCAAAACTCCCCCCGAATTCCTACTTAACTTCTTATGTCGACCCATAATATATCGAAACCACAATGGGAAAAGTTGTTATGTGGAGGGGATAGCTGTACAATGGATAGCTACATGCAAAATGAGATAATTTCATTAGAAATGTACAAAAGAAAATGCTTTGAGCATGTTATAATTTGGGGAGAGGAAGTATCAATCTCTTTCAAAGGTGCAGCCAAAGAAAGTCAAGCAAGAGTTCATAGGTTAAGATCACAAAAGGGGTTAGGAGTGATCTGGGAGAAAAACCTAGAGTCTTTCACCACAGACCAGTCTGCCATATAGCCTTCCTGCATGCCTGGGGCCTGATGAGAAAGGATATTTCAGAAATAAAGTCCATAGGCTAGGGTAGCTGCATCATGACAATCAGCCGATCCGAGGCCCCAGTGTACCAGACTCAGCACATTGGCAGGGACTCAGAGCAAGAAGGATACAAAGTCATATCCCTATCCTCAAGGGAGTTTATGGTATACTTGGGAAGAAAGTATATATGCACACACTCACACACACACACACACAGACTCACACAGAAAGAGAAATAGAATACTAGGCAGTTCATCTGCCTCACTTAGATCCAACTCACAAGCAAATCAAGCCATCATCCTCATGATGTCATTGCTCCTCTTTGAGAACAAAGGAGTTCCAGCAACAAACACCCCCCAACTATCTAATGAGTAGTATAGGAATCCCTAAGAGCTAAGAGAGGGAGAGATCCCTGTAGGTGAATGTGATTAGGGAGAGATTCTAGAAGAAGGTGGGATTCGGGCTGGGCCTTGAGGGATCGGATGAAATTTTATCTAAAGTAGGATAAATGGAAGTGCTATTTTCTTCTTCTAAAATGAGAAAACATGGCCAGAGACATGGCTGAGGCGGGCCCCTTAGGACAGGTGTGTCTACCCCACATGGATATCCTCATACAATGTCATGCCCAGTCCTGCTCTATAGAGAGAAAAGTAGTAGGTTTATTTATAAAACCTGTTTTGAGGCAATAACACCCCCTTTACCCCCACCCCACCCCCACCCCCATCCCTATTCCTGCCCCTATGAAACTGGGAGAAAGGAGAAAAGAGAAGACTGAGTGACACAACCCCAGCAGCAAAGACTTGAGGCCCTCAGCACTCCAGTGAGGTGTTCCTCAGGCTGTTATTATTCCAATTACAACCAAGGTCCTCCCCACCCTTTCCCAGCCTTCTCCAGATTTATAGCCAAGAGCTGAGCAGTTCCCTAGGGGCTCCCCTGGGCCCTTCGTCTGTAAAGAAAAGAGGGGAAACTCTGGGGCTTCAGGGAAAATGATTTATACACACTTTGAGTCTACTTGAGGAATAAGGAAATAAGAGGTTTTATCCCAACTCTAAACAGAGAAATAAGTTCTTTTTACAGTACAGTAGGTAATTGTAATGTCTCTGGGTAATTATAGTCAAACCTCCCTAATCCAAGCTAATTGGCAGAGATGCCAGTCTGAATTAGTGATGAGCCTAAATTATATATATATATTTTTAAAAAAGAAATAAACTTTTATTACAAAGAGGGATGAGTTCTTTGTCCTTAGGAATGGTGCAGAGGAGCCCCTTAATAAAGTCCTTCTCTGATGCTATAACCTGATTCAAAAGACACCCTGTGTTCTGAAAGACTTTGCCAACAAAAGGTAAACTCTGGAATATCCTAATGAGGTGGAAAAGCTTAGGCTCATAGTGTTATAGATTTAGAGAAGGAAGGACACTTTGAGATAATCTAGTCCAATCCACTCATTTTACAGTTAAAGAAGACTGAAGTCGGGGGCAGCTAGGTGGTGAAGTGGATAAAGCACTGGCCCTGGATTCAGGAGTACCTGAGTTCAAATTCGGCCTCAGACACTTAACACTTACTGGCTGTGTGACCCTGGGCAAGTCAATTAATCCCCATTGCCCCGCAAAAAAAAAAAAAGAAAACTGAAGTTGAGAGTTAAGTGACTTGTCCAAGGTCATATAGGTAGGAAATAGCAGAAGCAGGATTTGAATGCAGATACTTCTTTTTAAATTAAATTTTATTTTTAATCTTGTATTTTTTTAAGTGAGGCAATTGGGGTTAAGTGACTTGCCCAGGGTCACACAGCTAGTAAGTGTTAAGTTTCTGAGGCCGGATTTGAACTCAGGTCCTCCTGACTCCAGGGCCGGTGCTCTATCTACTGTGTCACCTGGCTGCCCCAATCTTGTATTTTTTAATTTTTATTTTCTAGTTACATGTAGAGATAGTTTTCAACATTTGTTTCTATAAGATTTCCAGTTCTGAACTTTTCTCCCTCCCTCCCCCCTACCCAAGACAGCAAGCAATTTGATATAGGTTACATATGTACAATCACATCAAACATATTTCTGCATTAGTCATGCTGTGAAGGAAGAATCAGGACAAAAGGGAAAAACCTCAGAAAAGTAGAAACAGCATGGTTCAATCTGCATCCAGATTTCACAGTTCTTTTTTCTGGATTTGGAGATCACCTTCCATCATGAGTCCCTTGAAACTATCTTGGACCACTGTATTGCTGAGAAGAGTCAAGTCTATCACAGTTGATCAACACACAATGTTGTTGATACTGTGTACAGTGTTTTCCTGGTTCTGCTCACTTCACTTAGCATCAGTTCATGTAAGTCCTTCCAGGTTTCTCAATGCAGGTGCTTCTGATCCCAAGCTAATTCTTTCTACCTCCCTCCTGGTAATAAAGCAGCTAGCTAAGTTTAGGGAGATTCATTATCAGAATATTGAATTGTAGGGATGAGATAACAAATGATGAAACAGCTTATTAAGGTGAAGAGAGATTGTAATTGTTGCTGGTAGAGGGGGTAACCTCCTGGATCTGCAATACCCATCCCCTTCTCTATAGTCTACATAGCCCTAGCACAGGCCCACATCACTTCTTGACTGGACTATTTGCAATAATCTTCTATTTGTTCTCTTTCCTTTAAGCCTCTTCACACTCCAATCCATCCTCCACTCAGCTGTCAGTGATTTTGTTACCTCCCTTCTCCCCATTTCCCCTCCCCAACATTCAATAAACTCCAGTTTCTCCCTCTTGCCTCTCTTCAATCATTTTTTAGTTATGTCTGACTCTTTGTGACCCCATCTGATGATTTTTTAGCAAAGATACTGGAGTGGTCTTGCCATTTCCTTCTCCAGTTCATTTTACAGATAATGAAATTGAGGCAAACAGTTAGGTGACTTTCCCAAGCTCACACAGCTAGTAAGTGTCTGAGGCTAGATTTGAACTCAGGTCTTCTTGACTCAAGGCAGACTGGCATTCTATCCACTGTGCCATCTATCTGCCTGCTATTATCTCTATTAGGATCAAATCTAAAGTTTTCTGTTTGGCCCTTAAAGCTTTTTATAACCTGGCCCCTTTCTATATTTCTAATCTTTTCATATTTTACTTCTCTCCACACACTCCAGGATCCAGTTACACTTAGCCTACTTGATTTTCCTCACCCATGACAACTCCATCTCCTACCTCCATGCATTTGCATTAGCCATGTCCCATGCCTGGAATGTTCTCCTCTGTAGGAAACATTTTCTGATCTCCTACTCCCCCACTTCCTTCTTACTTCATGAATTTTGAATGTACATAATTGCTTGAATGTTGTCTCTTCCTGTTATAATGAGTATAGGGACAGTGGTTTTGCTTTAGTACAGTGGCTGGCACATAGTGAGGTCTTAAAAAATGCTTGTTGATTGACTGATAGATGAAATTAATTTAAATTCAACATTTATTAAATGCCTGTCACGGGTAAGGCCAGATTTCATAGGTGGAGGTGGTGGTCTTACAGTGAGAGTGATGGATAGATAACCCACAATGGTCCAGGTACCATCATATATTACCCTTGTAATGTTAAAAGATCTAGAGAGGGGGCAGCTAGATGGCGCAGTGGATAGAGCACTGGCCCTGGAGTCAGGAGGACCTGAGTTCAAATCTGGCCTCAGACACTTAACACTTACTAGCTGTGTGACCCTGGGCAAGTCACTTAACCCCAATTGCCTCACTAAAAAAACCAAAAAAGATCTAGAGAGAACCCTGGACTATGGGTAGAAAAGGGTAGAAGTTTTGAGGGAGGAAATGGATAGAATCAACGAAGATGAAAAATCATGGATGAGTTGATGGGTTGATTTGTTTTGTTTTTGTTTTTTGCAGGGCAATGGGGGTTAAGTGACTTGCCCAGGGTCACACAGCTAGTAAGTGTCAAGTGTCCGAGGCTGAATTTGAACTCAGGTACTCCTGAATCCAGGGCTGGTGCTTTATCCACTGCACCACCTAGCTGCCCCCTGATGGGTTGATTTTTAATTATGTTATGCTATCTTGAGATTAGTTTAAATTCTGGCTGGGTGCTCAGGAGTGTGGTCCTTACCTCCTTCCCCAAAACCTACCTATTTCCCCACCCACAACTGTTTTCAGCCATTGGGAGATAGTTCCTCTTATTCCCTTAGCGATATGATACAGTAGACTGGGAATCAGGAGACCTGGGTTTGAGACCAAGTTCGACCACTTACTTGCCTTGTGACCTTGGACAAGTTATTGGTTCACAAGGCTTCTGTTCAGTTCTGGGCACTACACTTCAGGAAGGACGTTAACCAAGGAGAGTATGTTCAAAGGAGAATGATCAGGATGGCAAGGTGACTCAATACCACACCATGTGAGAAGTTGAAGGAATTGTGGATGTTCAGCCTGGAGAAGACTCAGTGGGGAAGAGAGTAAGAGAGAACAGGATTGTCATCTTCCAGTATCTGAAGGACCAACATGTGGAAGGGGATCATAGATGTAGAGCTAAAAGGAAATTTAGAGCTCATTTAGTTCAACCTCCCTTTATTTTACAGATGAAGAAACTGAGGCTCAGACAAATGAAGGTCATTTCATCTGCCCAGGGTCACACAATAAATATCTAAAGTAGGATTTGAACCCAGATTTTCCTGAGTCTAAACCCAGCACTATCCATCAGACCACACTGCTTTATTTTGTTTAACTCCAGAGGGGAGAACTTTGAGCACTGGGTAGAAGTCACTGAGGCATAGTAATAGGTGGGGCATGGCATATTTTCTTGGTTTATTTATAAGGAAAGGGCAGTTAGGTGGCCCAGTGGATAGAGTACAGGGCCTGGAGTCAGAAAGACTCATCTTCCTGAGCTCAAATCTGGCCTCAGACACGTACTAGCTGTATGACCCTGGGCAAGTCACTTTACCCTGTTTACCTTAATTCCTCATCTGTAAAATGAGCCTGGAGTCAGGAAGACCTGAGTTCAAATACAGCTTCAGACCCTGGGCAAGTCACTTTACCCTGTTTGCCTAAGTTTTCTCAACTGCAAAATGAGCTAGAGAAAGAAATGGCAAACTACTCCAGTGTCTTTGCCACAGAAACCCTAAATGGGATCACAAAGAGTTAGATACAATTGGAAAATGACAACGAAGGAAAATATAAGGAAAAGCTTGATACCAAGTGAGCTGTTCAAAAATGATTCTACTCAGTGGATTAGGGGGCTTTCTACCACTGTCAACCTGAAGGCAAGGATGGATGACCTCATGCAGAAGATGTAGAGACACCAGATGTGCCCGGTCAGGTCTGAATTGGGCCAGATCAAAGTTTCTTAAACTATCGGTCACGACTCCCCATGGAATCATGTAACTGAATGTGGGGGTCACAAAAATTCGGCAACAGTAAAAGGTTATATATACCTATTTTATATACCTATATACCCTGGGTTGGGTAAAAATTTCTCAGGCAAAAAAGGGTCGTGAGTGGAAAAAGTTTAAGAAGCCCTGGGCTGGATGACCTCTCAGGTAAGGCCCTTACAACACCGAGATTCTGCGACTTCCCCTCTTTGGGTCTCAGTTTACTCATCTGTAAACCTGGGGATAATAACACCTGCCTCATAGGACTGTTGCCAGTGAAGATCAAATGAAAGTTCTCAGTGAAGTATTACTCCCCTGAGGCTGTGCTGTGTTGGGGAGGGCAGGTCAGATACTTGCTCATCCTTGGACTAAGGGGGGAGGGGAAGAGAGAGAGAGACAGAGACAGAGACAGAGACAGAGACAGAGACAGAGACAGACAGGGACAGAGACAGACAGAGACAGAGACAGACAGAGACAGAGACAGACAGAGAGAGACAGAGACAGAGAGAGAAACAGAGAGACAGAGACAGAAAGAGACAGAGAGAGACAGAGACAGAAACAGAGACAGAGACAGAAACAGAGAGACAGAGACAGAAAGAGACAGAGACGGAGAGAGAAGTCTGTCCCTATGCAACTACTCCCTATCTACAGAGACGATCAGAGCAAAGAGGAAATGAAAGAAAAGTAGATGTTGTAAGTGTCTTTCTGTGGTCCTTATAAGCAAGCTTCCTGGTCACTTTGCACAATTTCTGAGCTATCCAAGAGAAACAAACAGCAGCTAGGGGAGGGGAGCCCGATAGTCGCTGGTAATGAAAGCAATTGCTTTTGTCAGCCTTCAGTCCCCTCATAGATCTTTGGATTGGTATAATCAATCAATCAATATTTATTAAGCACCCACTATGTTCCAGGCACTGTGCTAGGCACTAGGGATACCAAAAGAGGCAAAAGATAGTCCCTACCCTCAAGGAGCTCACAATCCAATGGAGGAGACAAGAACCAAACACATGTATACAAACTGTATTCAGTAGAAACAAAGAAGGCACTAGAATTAAGAGTTGGGGAAGGCATCCTGTACAAGGTGGGATTCTGTTTGGGACTTAAAGGAAGTCTGAGAAGCCAGGAGGCAGAGTTAAGGACAACATTCCAGGCATGCAGGACAGCCGGAGAGAATGCCTGGAGCCAAGAGATAAAGTGTCTGACCTTGGAACAGCACAGAGGCCAGTATCACTGAATGAAAGAATACCCAGTGTAAGAAGACTGGAAAGATGTGTATGGGGCCTAGCTTATGAAGGGTTTTGATTAGCAAAGAGAGGATTTTGTATTTGATCCTGAAGATGATGATAGGGAATCACTGGAGTTTATTGAGTAGGGGTAGTGGCTGCAGATGATGTGCTTGGAAATGAGAGTTAAAAACATCCCTTTGGTAGTCGAATGAATGATACAGCAGAAAAGGGATAGCCTTGATGCAGGCACATCTACCAGCAGGCTATTGCAATTGGCCAAGCTTGCAAGTCTAAGACTGGAAAGGGAGCTAGGTTAGAGAAGGGCTTTGAATGCCAAAGAGAAAATTTTGTATTTGTTCCTGGAGGCAATAGGGAACTACTAAAGCTTAATGAGTTAGAGGAGTGGCATGGTTGGACCTCCTCTTTAGGAAAACATTTTGGTGGCTTGAATGGAGGATGGTTTGGAGTAAGGTTGAGGCAGGCAGACTCACCTGCAGGCATATGCAAGAGATGTTGCAAAGGCAAAATCAACAGGCCTTGGCAACAGGTTGGATATGGAAGTGAGAAATAGCGAAGAGTAGAGGATGACATCTAGGTTGGAAGGAGCGGGAGCATGGTATTGCTCTTGACAATAACAGGGAAGTGGTAGGGTTGGGGGAGGTGGGGAGGAGTGAGAGTGTTTAGGGGGAAAGATAATGAGTTTAGTTTTAGACATGTTGAGTTAAGATGTCTACAGACATCCAGTTTGAGATGTCTGAAAGACAGTTGGAGATGAAAGATTGGAGGTCAGCAGAGAGGTAGGGGCAAGATAGGAAGATTTGAGAATCAGCATAGAGATGGTCATTAAATCATGGGAACTGATGAGATCAGCAAGTGAAGTAGTAAAGAGGAAGAAGAGTAGAGGGCCCAGTACAGAACCCTGCAGGACACCTATGGTTAGAGGGTGTGATCTGGAGAAGGATCCAGCAAAGGAGACTGTATGGGAGATTCATTTTTCCTACACTGAATGCTTTGTGGGTACAGCATACTGCTAAGCAGGATATCATGGGTATGGGCCTCATTCCTTGACTCCAATGCACTGATGCAGCAATATAGCAGATGAGACACTGTACTTGAACAGCCAATCAAGAAGACCTGGGCTCAGATTCTCTCCCAAGTGCTTAATAACTATATAACCAAAGACAATACATTGGTAAGGGGACACTGAAGATATTTTTTCTAACTTAATTTTGGATAGATCCAAATAATTAATAGCAGGGACTGGGGTACTCCAGTGTGACCTTGAAAGTCCTCTTAAACCTGGCTCCCACCTATTTTTCCAATCTTTTTCCATATTACTCCTTTTCACACCAGGCTAGTCACAACCTCTTGTTGCCTCAGTTTCTACATCTATAAAATGAGAGGTCTGGACTCAATTGCCTCTAAGAACTCTTACAGTCTGAAATATGATTCTTGGATTCCTAAATCCTAGGCAGAAATTTACCCCAATCAAGGCCACAAACTAACCCAACTCCAATGTTCATTTGCTTGCTTGCTTCCTTCCTTCCTTCCTTCCCTCCCTCTTTCTTTCTTTCTTTCTTTCTTTCTTTCTTTCTTTCTTTCTTTCTTTCTTTCTTTCTTTCTTTCTTTCTTTCTTTCTTTCTTTCTTTCTTTCTTTCTTTCTTTCTTTCTCTGGCAATCAGGATTAAGTGACTTGCCCAGAGTCACACAGATAGTAAGTGTCTGAGCCTGGATTTTAACTTAGGTCCTCCTGACTCCAGAGCCAGTGCTCTATTCCCTGTGTCACCTAGCTGCCCCACACTTAACCCCAATCTTTTCAAGCCATCCCACACAGGTTGTTGGAAAGAGTGAAAGAATATGGATAGCTCAGTACAGCCTTCCCCAAGGTTCAATTTATAGTTCAGAACCTATCACCTACAAAGAGTAATTCAGGGACATTGTCTTCACATGTAAAGGATGGTATTTCTAAATATTCATCTCTCTTGCTAGAGGTTCTGAAGGAGAATCTAGCCCTAATATGTGCCAAATCCAGCCCCTCAGAAACACCTTTGTTCTCCCAGGTGTTGCCCGATGCCCGAAGTTCCCATGGAATAATCTGAAGCCCGATCAGGGGCCTCTTGGCTCTGAGGATTCTGCCCCCACGCACATGCACTCCTTCCCCTCTGGTCCAGACCCTCTTCTCCAGTATTCCCAGCTCCCCAGGGCATCATTGCTTCATGAACACACACACACACACACACACACACACACACAACACATCATCTCACAGCACCAGCCATTGTTCCCATGGCTATCAAATGCACAGGCAAGTGGGGAACAATCCAGATGGGGGAGGAGGCAGTTAGAAAGTCACCCCACACACACACACACACAGATCAGAGAAAGCCCTACCACCTGCCAGTGTTTGGGAAGAGGAAGATGTGGGAGAAAACAAGGGTGTTGGGTTTTTTTCTTCTTCTTTCTATGCTGTTTTCCCCCTGAATTCTGCCCTGGAGGCCTGAAGGTGCAGTGTGTGTGTCTGATGCCTTGGCCCTTTATTTTAAGTCCCATGGGAACCTGGCAGGGGCCAGCAAACACATAAAGGTATCTATTCTATCTTTTCCTTGGGCTTAGATTAATGTTGGGAGGAAGGAGGAAGGATGGAGGGAGGGGGCAAGGGGGAGATTCAGGAAGAACAACAAGGAAGGTACAATGCTGACCTTAGGTTCTGGAGGGAAGGCAGGGGAAGAAAAACAATAACACACTGGAATTAAGGAGGCACCGTGTCACAGTGGAATGAGCCCCTGATAGAGGTCAGTTGTCCTGAATTCTAATTCTGACTTTACTAAAGGTTTGCTGCATGATCTTGGGCAAATCACTTTCTTTCTTTGGGTCTCAGCTTCCTCCTTTGTAAATGAGTGCCAATGGGTTAAATTGGATAATCACTTTAAGAGTTCTTAGATACTATTGGATGGATGGGAGGACTAAGCTGGGGCATCCATGGGGATACCATACATTGATGGAACCACAAAACTTAGAGATAGAAGGAGCCTTAGAAGTCATCTGGGGGGCAACTAGGTGGTGCAGTGGATAAAGCACTGGCCCTGGATTCAGAAGGACCTGAGTTCAAATATGGCCTCAGACACCTGACACTTAATAGCTGTGTGACCCTGGGCAAATCACTTAACTCTCATTGCCCCGCCAAAAAAAAAAAAAAAAAAAGGAAGTCATCCAGTCCAACCCCTTCATTTTATAAACAAGGAAACTGAGTCCCAGAGAAGTAAGGTGACTTGCCAAATGTCTGTGTCTCAAAATCCAGCTTTCAATGGGGCATATTTCAAAGCAGGTGCTAGGAAAAGAGCTTCACACCTGACATTCCTAGAGTCTTTAACTTCATACATTATCTCATATCATCTTCATAACTACGCTACTTATGAGATCTGCAAGGCAGATAGCATTAGTTAAATCTGTAATGCTTTGGGCCAAAGACTATGTGTAAAAACTATCTGCTTTCCTGTTTGTCCTGCTCCATCCTATGGGACACCAATCCTGAAACAAGTTTGATACAAAGATGGGGGAAGAAATGGTCTCCTTCAGCCCCAAGGCAGGCAAGACTGGGGTTTTTATCCTCATTTTATATATGAGAACACTAAAGAGCTATCTGGGAGAAGTGACTTGTTCTGGGGCTGGTAAATTGCAGAGCTGGGATTTGGTCCTAAATGTCCTGTCTCTCAGTCTTGTTCTCTTTCTGATATGCCCCCTCTTCCAGGTCAAATTAAAACCACTTTTTCTGTATAAAAAACTTGATATTAACCATATAATACTACTGTTTGTTTGGGGTTTTTTTGTTTGTTTGTTTTTGGTGAGGCAATTGGGGTTAAGTGACTTGCCCAAGGTCACACAGCTAGTAAGTGTTAAGTGTCTGAGGCTGGATTTGAACTCAGGTACTCCTGACTCCAGGGCTGGTGCTCTATCCACTGAGCCACCTAGCTGCTCCCCCTACTGTTTGTAATTTAATAATATCAGAGAGTTTGAAGTTTCAAGGAGCTTAGGGGGGGAGGTTATCCATGGTCACATCCCCAATACCAAAGGTGGGATTTGAACCAAGATTTTCCTGACTTTAAATCTAGTACCTCCAGCCTTACCCATAAAGAATCATCCATGTCACACCCATTCTGCTACACCATGTTGACTCACACCTCATCCAATAATTCAACTTTCTTGCTCAGTTATTACCTTTCCCCCACCTTTAGCCTCTCACCCACTCACAATCTTCATCTTTTCTCCTAGGGACCATATTTAAAGAGTGTGGATTAATACTCAAGTTTTGAAATAAAACAGCCTGACTACATATACAAGAGTATAGCTTGCCACATTGTCACATACAAGAGCTATGTCACATTGTGCAACCAAAAAAGCTTGGGTTAGTGTGGGGCATGGAGGATATTCAAAACCACAAACCACAACTCTGTGGACTAGGAGGCTTTCCGGTAAACTGCTTCAGCAACTTAATTTTGGATAAAGCCAAATTAGTCAACACCACCGACTGGGCTTCTTCAGGGTGGCATTTAAAGCCTTCCACAATCCGCTTCCCATCTACCTTTCTAGTCTTATTCTATAGTAGACCCTTTCACACACTCCAGTCCACACTCTATTCCAATTGAGCTGGTCTACTAGGTGTTCCCTCCATACAAGATTCCATTTCCTACCTTAGCTGAAGCTGTTCCCTGGTCTGGAATGCACTCCCTTCTCATCCCCAACTCTTAGAATTCCTTGCTTCCTCCAAAGCAATGCTCAGGGGCCACCTCTTCTATTAGACCTTTCCAGTTGTGACTGCTCTCTCCTTCTTGAAATTACTTTGTAATACTCTGTATTTACTTATTAGTGTACTGTTGTATTGCTACAGTAGAACATAAAATCCTTGAGGGGAGGGAAGAAGTGTTTCTTTTTCTTTTTTTGTCTTTTATTTCCAGGGCCTTGCCCAAAGCCTTGCACATAGTAGGTACCCAATAAATGTTTGTTCAATTTAATTGTGTTCAGAGCCCTAGACTAGGCACTCTGTGGGGAGAACTGAGGAAGAAGATACCTGTGTGATAATTTGAAAATGTTTGCAAAAACCTTGCCAGAAGGAGGTGAGTTTGGATATACCAGTCTCTTCTATGAACTTTATACCTGGATGAACTTCAAGAATTTTGTAAGGAAGAGAGAGAGAGACAGAGACAGAGACAGAGACACTGACAGAGGGGCAGAGACACAGAGAGAGAGAGAGAGAGAGACACACACACACACACACACACACACATACAGAGGGAAAGAGAGAGAAAGAGAGAGAAAGAGAGAGAGAATTACCCAAGTTAACTCCTGCCCAAACACTGCCTCCTTCCTCTAGGCCAACAGTAATGTTTGGCTGCTGTCACCAGATCTGGCTGAGGAGCATTTCATGCACTGGATACTTTCCAAGGTTATCTCTTCTCTGACAGAACTGTGGGATACAGAGACCAGAGGGCTCTCTCTCCTCAACCAGCCCCAGGGTTATCACCACCCCATTGTGGTAGGGCTAAAGGACCACCGAGATTCCATAGGGATGGAGCATGACCTCATGCCCAGGGCCCCATTCTGTGGTTTCTGAAGGGGATTAGGTGATGTTCTGTCCTGGATCCTTCAGAGATTGGGGTACTTGGGCTGGGAGGAAAAGTGAGGTCTGTTCCCAGACTGCCCTATGCTGAACACTATCTCCAGGCTCCTGCTTAGCTCTGGAGGAGATAACTTCCTCAGAGTCGGAGATAGACAGCTGGAAATGCAGAAAATGGTGTGTGTGTGTGTGTGTGTGTGTGTGTGTGTGTGAGGACCCTTCCTTCCCTCCCCTCCCCACCATGGTCCTCTTGTTGAGATTGAAAGGCTCAGGTCTCAAGGCCAGCGCTTATCTGCACTGGGCGAGAAGCTGCTTGGCGCCTCTGGCTTTGGTGTGATTTGTTTGTATATTTATTGATTTAATTATTTCATTTTTCACCAAACAGATACTGCCCAGGTCCAGATCTGGCTTTGGGATACCTCACTTTCTATAAGGAGGAAGTGACCAAAGCATTGCTCAATTTAGACTGAAAATACAAACCTTTGGACAAACTCTGGGACAACCAAGGTCTTTTAGTATAGTGGGAAGACACCACACTGGAAGTCAGGAGACCTGGTTCTGTTTGGGCCATAACGTGACTGGGTCAATCACTCCTCTCCTCAGGGTCTCACCTTCTTCCAGTCTAAAATAAAAGGGTATGACTAGATGATCTCTAGGGTCCCTTCCAGTTGTGACAATCTATGGTTCCATGAGGCCTGTGGCTGCTTCACACATGCCCCAGAATACCTCCTTCTAGCAGGTGGCTGCTACCCAGGAGGATGGCTCAGGCTGGGGCGATGCTTGTGACCCTGCCCTTAGGGGATGAAAGTTTGATGGAGAGCTGACTCTGGAACTGTCCCACACTGGGCTCAGGGGCCTGGCACAAGCTGGATGATGAGATGGGAATGGGGTTGGGACTTTTCTTCACCTGGGGGATTCCATTATGTGACTGGTGAGTTGGGGATGGGCAGGATCCTGCACAGGGACTTTATAGGATCTCAGAAAACCACTTCTTCCCACACATCTTTTCCTTTTATGGGGGAAACATATTTACACAACCCCCCCCCACCTCAGGTGACAGCAGAGGGAGTGAATTACCCAGGCTTAACGATTACCTCTTGCAACACCCCCTCCCCTTGGAGGGTTAAGCCCAAAAGTTTTGCTTCAGGCCTCAACGTGCTGAGCTCTCAGTCTCACGAGTATTTTTTTACCTATCAGGAAAAAAAAATTCAGAGTCAATAGACCCTGCAAGGACATGCCTGGCTGATTCATGGGGAGCTGCCCTTGCACCTGTCTAACTCCCTGGGAAAAGTGGCTTCTGCTGCCCAGAGCTTGGGTGGAGGGAGGCCTAGGGCAATGGAAGGTGTGTAGGCTGGGGACTGGGTCTTTGCTTCCAACCTTCTCATTCCTCCACTCCCCAATGAACACCAGCTGTGCCCCAGCCCAATTCCTCATCAATCCTATACCACTTCATCCCTTCCTTAAAGCTTGACATCCTAGCTCTAACAGGCACAGGGCGGGGAGGGGAGCTCACAGGAGGTCTGGGGTGCTCGTTGCAAGTTAGGGATGTCCAGCTTCTCTGAGTGACCAGATATGGAGAGCCCTGTCCAGCCCGGAATGTATCTGTCTGGGCCCTGTTTATAACATCCCAGGCTGTCTAATCTCTCTAGGACATGTTCCTGAAGTTGACTGCCTCCTCTGAGAAATCAATTGTCTGGTGACTGGTCTTCCAATTAGTGTATTCAGACTCCAAGGGGTGCCCCTGTATATGATTTCTTTTTTAAGCTTGGATTTTAGCCAAAGAGTTCACTTTGACTTTGGACTCAGAGGCCCAGGGTTCGGTTCCCATCTCTACCACTTAACTACCTCCTCCTCCTAAGACATGTCATTTAATTAACCAATCTATCATCCAGCATTTATTAATCACCTACTGGGGGCAGCTAAGTGGCTTAGTGGATAGAGCACTGGCCAAGGAGTCAGGAGGACCTGAATTCAAATCTGGCCTCAGACATTTTATACTTACTAGCTGTGTGACCCTGGGCAAATCACTTAACCCCTATTGCCTCAAATGTCTGGGGCAATCTCCAGTCATCCTGATATATATTGATGACTCTGGAGGAGAATGAGGCTGGTGACTTTGCACGAGCCTTCTTCACTTAAATCCAATTCATTGCAAAACATCATCTCCTGAGGTAACAAGAAGCACTTCAACACACCAGGTAATTTGCTAAGCACTGGGGATGCAAAGGCAGAATGGTCTCTGCCCTCTCTCTGCCCTTAGATTCAAAGAGGCATCAGTTTCCTCACCTACAAAATGACTCAGTTGGTCCAGACTAGTGGTGTCAAACTCATATAGACAGGAGAGGGCACTAAATTGTATATAAGGATCTCTGCCAGCCACATATTGACTTAGAAAACCACATATTAACATTATCTATGTTTTGCTGTATTTTTATTTATTTTGTTAAATATTTCCCAATGATATCTTTGCGGGGCAGGGCAATGAGGATTAAGTGACTTGCCCAGGGTCACACAGCTAGTAAGTGTCAAGTATCTGAGGCTGGATTTGAACTCAGTTCCTCCTGTATCCAGGGCCAGTGCTTTATCCACTGCGCCACCTAGCCACCCCCACCCAATTACATTTTAATCCAGTTTGGCCAGCACTGGGGAGCGTTGCTGGCTACAAAGTGTTTTACATCTCTGACATAAATAACTTCCAAGGTCTCTTCCAGCTCTAACATTACAACTGTATGATCTGTGATCCTTTTCTGTGTTCTTGGGAACAGAGAGAGGGTGAGGAATAGGGGAGCAGACTGGGAAAATAGATGTATTGGTGGTCAAGGGGCTAGTAGCCATAGGGAACACTTCTGCTGGCAGACTGTTGTTCATTGTCTTCCCCCACCCCCATTTCCAAGTGAGGAGAGAGAGAGAGGCTGGTGAATGGGGGATAGTGAATATACTAAATCCTGAGAGCATGCAGAAGAATATGCCAGGGCATGTTCTTTAGCTCAGCATCCCTGTTAATACCGCCTTCCATATAGAATTTCCACTAACCTGTCCCCAGCTAAATTCCCCCAAAACCTGATCTGATTTGATTTCAAGGGCTACCTGATGGGCAATCTTGGGTCAAGTGATTAAATCCATAGTCACATGGCAAAGTTGTTTCTGTCCAGAGAAATGTTATCATCATTATAATTACTGTGATTCTTATCACTAATACTACTTATTGCCAGGCCACTTTTTGTCTTCCTTCTCAGCTCTCAGGCTTCTATACATGACCACCCTCAGGTCTCAGAGACCTTTGGGAGAAGGTTTTCCAGGGTGTGGACCTTGCCCAGGTCATTAGTTAGGTGTCCAAACACTTTCTCTTCCCAGCAGCGCCAGGCAGGTGGGGCCCCCAACTCAGACCTTCCTTCCTCACTAGCAGATGGTGAAGGAGCGGTCACTGACACCCAGTCCCTATTCAGGAATAAACAAGCTCCTCTCAGCCACCTCCCCAATTCACTGAGCCCACACCCTGACCAGCAAAGCCAGAGAGGTTCTGAAAGCTGGAGTTTAGGGACCAGCAGAGGGGAAAGCATGAGACTCCTTCCCAGAGCAATCGGTGGTTCTTAAGATTGGCCACAGGGTAAAGAGTTGACTCAGGATATTCTCTGCTGTACAGGAGACAGGGCAAAGAAGTCGGGCAGCCCTGTAAGGGTCTCCTGGACCAAAGGAGGGAGTTTGGATCCAAGTTTTGACAATGGGGAAGGACACAACTCATGGAAGGGGAGGCCGAGCATTACGAGATGGCAGTGAGGGAGAGAAGCATGACAACATACATTCAGGAACAAGGGAGTCCCTAAAGGAGGAATCAGTGAACTGCCCAACCCACCAAGACAGCCTGCTTTATAGGGGATGTTCATCTCCAGATGGAGGACCTGTTGCTAGCAGGGAACCTCTTTGACCTGGCATGGATGGACAACAGCTGTGTGCCCTTCACTGTGGACCAACAGGTCCAATCAGATGTTTTTTTTTGTTTTTTGGTTAGGCAATTGGGGTTAAGTGATTTGCCCAGGGTCACACAGCCAGTAAGTGTTAAGTGTCTGAGGCCGGATTTGAACTCAGGTACTCCTGACTCCAGGGCCGGTGCTCTATCCACTTCGCCATCTAGCTGCCCCCAATCAGATGTTAATCTCCCAACTGGGTTTCTAAAGCACCTGGGAGGAGACATGTTCAGAAGTGATGGGCTTTCGCAGAATGCCTTTCCAGCCCTTCCTTCTAGCCTTCCTCTTTCTTTCTCTCTTGATTTAAAGAAAAAAATTTTTTTTGGCAGGGCAATGAGGAGTAAGTGACTTGCCCAGGGTCACACAACTAGTTAAGCGTCAAGTGTCTGAGGCTGGATTTGAACTCAGGTCCTCCTGAATCCAAGGCCAGTGCTTTATCCACTACACCACCTAGCTGCCCCATTTCCCTTGATTTTCAAATGAGTTAATGCTGAAGTGCTTTCTGCTCTTCAAAGTGTTCTTGAAAACATTATCACCTTGTATCCCTATGACTCCTGTAAGTTGAATAGGGCAGGGATTATTATAGTCAAGTGACTGATAAGGACACTGAGGCCCAGAGAGATCTGATTCTGGTGAAATGTAAGCTCTTCGATGGCAGGGACTTGTATTCCTAGCACCTAAACTCTGTGCCTGGCACATAGTTAGGAGCTTAATAAATATTCATAATTGAGCAATTGATTGATTGAAATGGGTAGTCCAAAGAAACCCAGCTAGACAGTAGCACAGTCAGGATCATAAACTCCATCCCCTTCCCCCAATCTCTTAGCTTCCAGTCCAATCCTCTTTCCACTACACCTCTCACTGCCTCTTTCCCACAGTTAAGCAAGAAGGAAAGGGAGGATCTGAGCTGGGCAGGGAGCAGGGAAACCAGGGTCAGATCTAGTCCACCACTTTGAGTCTGAGGTAACCTTAGCCCAGCTGGAATGAAGGAAGTGAACTCCCTTCTCAGACTCAATGGCACTCAACCAACAGACCACTTTGCTAGAATCATTGGCATGTGGTGGCCCTTAACCTCTCCTTTTTCAGTTCAAATTGTGGTGGGGGGATGGGGAATAGAGGAGCAGGGAGCTGAAGAGTTAATAGATTTCAGTCACAATAGGAGAGACAGAGGGAAAGAACATGTGCCTAGTCAGTTTGGTTCACTGCAAGTCATGACATCACCTCCCCAATGTCATGGTGCTCTTCAAAAACAAAGGACAAACAACAACAGTCAGTTTGGTAAAGGGACTGAAGAGTGAGGTATGGGGGAAAGATCTAGTTTCCAACCACTTCATTTTACAGATGACAAACCCTCAGCCCAGAGAACTTAAACAAACTTAACTTTTAGTTAAGTGGATAAAGGTCACCTAGGCATCAGGGTTATATTCAAATACCCTCCCCCCCAAAACCACTGGGCCAGTAACTTCAGGGTAGAAGATGCAATTGTTTTGTTAAGGTGTTAACATAGATTTAAGCTCCTTGAAGACAGGGGATGTCTTATTTTATATAGATTTTCCTCAGCAAAAAAAAAAAAAATAGGCACACATTAGGCGCTTTTAGAAACATGATATTAATTGAAGTGGGCTAACCATAAGGCAAGTCACTCAGTTTGAGTTGTACTCTAAAACTTGGGTAGCAGAAAGCTGACCTTAAGAGAATCCAATGTAGTTACAGTAGAAAGAACACTGGGTTTGAAGTCAGAGGGCACAGGTTCAAACCCCAGCTTTTCATTTGCTACTTATGTGGTTTGAGGTAATTCACTTTCCTATGGTGGCCCTCAGTTTCCTCATCAGTAAAATAAGGGGGTGGGGTAGACTAGGTGATTTTTAAGTTTTCTTCTAACTCTAAATCCCTTGATAAAGGTCTCCCAAGGGAGCTATGCATCTTCCTCTGTTTCCATGCATCTTCTTAGAGACAAGATGGGCTTCCGAGAGGTACCCCCAATTCAGTGACTCTTTGGTTAACACAGGCTCATAGATCTGAGCTTAGATTTAGCCTAGAGACCCTTGCCCAAGAACCCACAGATGCCAGAAGCACCCTCTTCAGAAGCAGCTTTAGGAACCCAGATCTGCTACTGAAACCTGTTAGGTGATTGTCAGGAAGTGTCTTTCTCTCTCTGGGGCCTTCCTCCCCCTCTTGGGAAGAGGGAGTTAGTCCTATGATTCTTTGGTCCATCTTATGAAAGCTGGTGAACAAGACTTTTCTCCTGCCCCCCAGGTTGTTTGTTGGAGGTGCAGGTATGCTATTGTGGTGTCACACAGAAGGAATTAGTTTGGTCTAGTCCCATGTTGATGAACAACTTCTGGCTGGAAGCCAAGGAGGTTGTTTCTCTATAAAAACAAGAAGCCTCCCCTGCAAGGTTGGGAACTCCAGACACAAAAGGGGAAGAACCAGGTGTCCTATCATCAGTGGAAGGGGGCCATGAGGGATGGATGAATCCCTGTTTTTGCCTTGGGGCTATGAAACTCCAGGGCTCCCAGTTTTCAGGGATCATAAGGAAATATACCACCATGGGAGAAGCAAAATTATAAAGTTGGGGAAATTTGTCTTCTGCAAGGTCTCAAGTGCCAATCCTCATCTAGCTACCTGCCTCAGAAGGGAAACCTGATGAGGTCATTCATTCATTCTTTTAGCAAAAGTTTATTAAGCGCTTCCTATGTGTGGGAGAGGGGAGGGGAGATACAAAATTTAGATAAGACAGTGTCCCTGGACCCAAGGAGTTTATAATCTAGTGGGGTGGGGAGAATAATATATCATAGGATAAATTTTTTTTTTTAAAGTTCTATGTGAAGTCAGGGAAGGAGGGGCCTTCTTGGTAGGTGTGAGGGTGGGGAGTGGGATAATTATGCTTAAGTGTTCCTGATTGAATATATGACCCTTCCCAAGAGGACTTGCATTTCAAAAAAGGAGTCTGCAGCAAGCAGCATTTAATTCAAAGAAATGGAGCTTGGAACCATTTTATTATAAAATCATTTTATTGTTTTCTAGTTACATGTAGAGATAGTTTTCAACATTTGTTTTTACAAGATTTATAGTTCCAGGGCAGCTAGATGGCGCAGTAGATAGAGCACTGGCCCTGGATTCAGGAGTACCTGAGTTTAAATCCAGCCTCAGACACTTAACACTTACTAGCTGTGTGACCCTGGGCAAGTCACTTAACCCCAATTGCCTTACTAAAAAAACAAAAAACAAAACACACACAAAAAAGATTTATAGTTCCAAATTTTTCTCCTTCCTACCCTTCCCTCCCCCCTCCCCAAGACAGCAAGCAATCTGATATAGGTTATATATGTACAATCACATTAAACATATTTCTGCATTAGTCATGTTGTGAAAGAATACTCAGAACAAAAGGGAAAAAACCTCAAAAAAGAAAAAAGAAAAACAACAAAAAATGTAGAAACAATATGGTTCAATCTGCATCCAGATTCCACAGTTCTTTTTTCTGGATGTGGAGAGCATTTTCTGTCATAAGTCCTTTGGAATTATTTTGGATCATTGCATTGCTGAGAAGAGTTGTCTATCACAGTTGATCATCATCACACAATGTTGTTGATACTGTGTACAATGTTCTCCTGGTTCTGCTCATTTCACTCAGCATCAGTTCATGTAAGTCTTTCTAGGGAACCATTTTCAATATCAATTATTAACATCATTATCAATGAGGGAGACACCTTTTAGGTCCCTGACAACTTCCTCCCTGGTAACCAAAGCAGAGTGTGGTGAAAGAGCTACAGCCCATCATTCACAGGATCGTAAGATCATACTTATAGGTCCACAGCTGGAAGGAACCTCAGAGATTACCTACTCCAAAGCCCTCATTTTACAAGTGAAGAAGCTGAGTCCCAAGGCTATTCGATGGCTTGCTCATCATCGTACAGGTATTAGGATCAGAGGAGGTTAAATTCTAGTTCTGCTGTTGACCAGCTATGTGGCCTTGAGCAAATCACTTTCTTCCCTTGGGCCTCAGATTCTTCACCAATGAAGGCCTTGGATTGTATGGTCTGTGACATCCTCCCATCCTAGGGAAGCTATAATAGGAGAGAGCAGGGAAGGAGAGGAGGGGATTTGTCTGAGTGTCCTGAGTGTAGCCCAGGAATGACAGTTCTGTGTGGGAGCTACGGTGTCTGTATAGGAGTGGGGAGGAGCCTTGGGAGGCCTGGAGAACATTAGGCAAAGCATCAATCAAACTTGAGTCAAGTCCTGGCTGGAGAGCTGGGACACTGACCAATTCTTAATGACCATCAAAGACCCTGAAGTTTCTCTCCAAACCTAAGGAGGCTGGGTTCTGCTCTCTGGGATTTATCAGGCTGCTCCTCGTCCCATTCAAAAAGAGGTGCCAGCATAGATGCTGAGCTAGGAACATGCCCAGGCATATTCTGCTCCTGGTTCTCCAAGCTCCAGGAGCCCTCCATGCCCTCCTTCCTCTAGGCCTCCCCCACCTTTCCTGGAGGGAAGTGATTAGTGAGGGCCAAGCTGTCAGCAGGGAGGCCATAGCCTGTGCTCCCCCTCCCCTACAAAAACCTCCCCTGTCTTATTCTCTTCTCCTTAGGAAGCAGGAAAGAGGAATACTGAGAAAACAGATTTTATTTGATTCAACAAACATTTGTCCAGTTCTGTGAAATCATAAAGAAGATATGGGCAGGGGGAGGCAGAAAGGGAGACATAGACCAATTTTTCAAATCCCAGGCCCTAGAGCTAGGGCCTCTTCAAAACCTGAAGGAGCCATGGTGGGCCCCAGCTGCCCACCCAGGAGAAAATAAGCTTGGTGAGTTCATAGCCAGAGATGGAGCAGACTAGAAAAGAAAACGCTCTGACAAGTTTGGAGAAATCCATGGATGACAGACCCATAAGGGAAATTAGAAGTGTTTAGGGATGTCAAACCGGAGATGCCTTCAGGTCTCTTCCAAACCATTCCGTGGTGTTGCCCACATCAAAGCTTCTGGGGCAAACCTGACTGAGGTGGAGGGATTGGCCCCCAAATACCTAGCAGTAGAAAGAGCCCTGGGTTTGGAATCAGAGGACCAGGGTTCCCATTCCAGCTCTGCCTCCTTCTGCCTATGTGACCTGGGGCAAGCCATTTAACTTCCCTGGACCTCAGTCTTCTGCAAAACAAGGGAGAGAGATTTGGACTCCATGGCCTCTATAGTCTCTTTAAGCTAGAAATCTATGATCCTTGGGGCAGCTAGGTGGCACAGTGGATGGTTCACCGGCCCTGGAGTCAGGAGGACCTGAGTTCAAATCCGGCCTCAGACACTTAACACTTACTACCTGTGTGACCCTGGGCAAGTCACTTAACTCCAATTACCTCACTGAAAGAAAGAAAGAAAGAAAGAAAGAAAGAAAGAAAGAAAGAAAGAAAGAAAGAAAGAAAGAAAGAAAGAAAGAAAGAAAGAAAGAAATGATCCTATGAGTCTTTGAAGCTTCCAGGACAAGCAGATTTGACTAAGGAAGGGCTTGTTGTTGCTGCTGCTGCTGTTCAGTTGTGTCTGACTCTTCTTGACCCTGTTTGGGGTTTTCTTTTGTTTTGTTTTTGGCAAAGATACTACAGTCGTTTGTTATTTCCTTGTCCAGCTCATTTTACAGATGAGGAAACTGAGGCAAACAGGATCAAGTGACTTGCCCAGGGTCAAAGAGCTAATAAGTCTCTGAAGCCGGATTTGAACTAGAAAGAGGAGTCTTCCTGATTTGAGACCTGACATTCCATCTACCACGTAAGGAACGGATACAAGGCCACAATCAAGTTCTCTAGAGCCCTGGTGACCTGTGGGGAAAGGGGGCGGGGGGGGGGGGGATATTTAGAACACTGTATTAAGCAGAGAGGCATCTAGTTGGCACAGTGGATAGAATGGTGGGCCTGGAGTCAGGAAGACCTGAGGTCAAATCTAGCCTCAGACATGTATTAGCTGTGTGATCCTGGGCAAGTCACTTAACCCTGTTTGCCTCAGTTTCCTCATCTGTAAAAATGAGCTAGAGAAGGAAATGGCAAAACCATTCCAGTAACTTTGCCAAGAAAACCCTGAATGGGGTCCTGAGGAGTTAACCACACCTGAAAATGACTCAATAAAGCAGAGAAGAGTTACCTTTCCCCTTACAGGATCATTTCTCCCTGTCCCCACCAAAGTAGTCAGCTAGCTGGTAGTTATCAGACCACCAGGCAAGGAGGGCAAAAGAGCTGTGGTAGGTGGTTTGCAGATCTTACTAAGCCTCCTCTCTACACAACCTTGAGGGGCATCCTGGTGGAGGATGAAGAGATATGCATACTTCACTCAGAGCTTTCTCTCTTTAATCCCTCATCTTCACCATATTGGCCAACAACTAGGCACCAGCTACTCCTTTCCTTCGGCCAATGGAAGTGCCAGGGAAGTCATTTCCTCTCTCTGGGCTTTGGTTTCCCAAAGCCCTTTCAGGTAATGAATAACTATCAATCTCTGAAGAAATATCTTTCTTATTCCTGCTGGTTATACTCTCTGCAGAGTCCCACTGGCCAAGTAGTCTAAGGTGAGATCAAACTCCAAAGAAGAGACTTAGTCAGTGATGGGAATGGATAGGACTAGGGTAGGGGGGGATGGGCAAATTCAGGAAGAATCGATTCTTTCCCTAGGCCTTTCTCCAATCCAGTCTCCAAGATGGATGGGGAATGAGAGCAGATGAAAAAAGGTAATTGATGCACCTATAAAGCTGTGACCGAGGCCCTTTCTGCCTTGGACCTTAGCCACAGGGCTTTGGGGCTGAGATCCAGAGAAAGGGGAGTGGGGTGGGGAGAGAAGTGAACAAAACCACTATCTAAAACTTTAGATCAGATGCAGACATCCTTAGCGGCCTCTCCTTCCTACTCAGATCTGCATTTTCTCACGCTGAGAACTGGCACCCCGGGCCAGGCAGTGCTGTTGGGACTTGTCACCCTGGGTCCCGGCAAAGTGAACCTGGTTTTCCTTTCGAGCCCCGAGGGCAAGGAACACTACAAGTACAGACAGAGTCCCCTTAGCTGACTGGCAGGATCTGTAAGGTAGAGGTGGTAGGAGAGGTGGGGGGGGGGTGGGGGGGGTTGCAACACTGGTTGAACAGCTGCCCACGTAGGGCATCCTGTCCGGTCATGCCAAGTTAAAGTCATCTTCTCTGAGCCTGAGTCCAAATCACCATCCCTACGCCTCAATTCTGAGAGACCCTTCTCTAGTACCTTTATAGAACTTGGAAATGGACCACATTCAGACTGGTTAGAATACTGGTTAGTCTACCACTTCAAGTTGACTTTTAGAGGCCAAGAGCAAGGATCCTTGGAATTTGGGTTTGTCCAATGGAATGCAGTCAATATTCTAGAACCTTGTTTTACCATGAGGGGAATTTGGGGATAGCTGGAGGGAGGAGACTCCCTACACAGAAGGCATTTGCCCAGTAGCCCAGGGTGACTCGTGTTATCGAACTTTTCAGGGACCATGCTCTACCACTGAATAAAGCACAGCATTGTGGGGTTTTGCTCAGCTTAAGTTGCAAGGGTCACTGGGCCCTAGGGATTGTCCCCTTGAAAAACCTAGTCATGGGGCTGCTAGGTGGCGCAGTGGATAGAGCACCAGCCCTGGATTCAGGAGTACCTGAGTTCAAATCTGACCTCAGACACTTAACACTTACTAGCTGTGTGACCCTGGGCAAGTCACTTAACCCCAATTGCCTCACTAAAAAAAAAAAAAAAGAAAAAAAAAAAAGAAAAACCTAGTCATAATGGGAGGGGTCAGTGGTATAGACGGAGGTATCCTATGGGGATCTGAGATTGAGGCTCTGACCCACTCTTTTTTTTTTTTTTTTTTTTAGGCAATGGGGGTTAAGTGACTTGCCCAGGGTCACACAGCCAGCAAGTGTCAAGTGTCTGAGGCTGGACCCGAACTCAGGTACTCCTGAATCCAGGGCTGGTGCTTTTAACCACTGCGCTATCTAGCTGCCCCTGACCCACTCTTGATAGCCCCCCAAATTCTAACCCAACCTAATTTATCCCTCTTTTCCTTCCTTCTCCATGCCCCAAGCCTCTTTTGGGCTGACATGTCTCTCTTCCCCTCCCCTTCTCCACTTTAAACTGATTGACCAGTCACTTTCAATGCCAGTGGCTAAGGGGAGGTGAATTTTCCTTCATTCTATTTGAATCTGTTATCAATAAACTCTACTGGAGTTGTAGGACTATCTAGTTGGAAAGGCCTTTATGGATTATTGAGGTACCTCCCCTTCTCTTCCCCTCCCCTCCCTCCATTTTATAGATGAGGAAAGGGTGGCCCATCAAAGTCAAGAGACTTAACTAAGGTCATACAGGACATTTGAGCCCAGAACCTCTGACTCCAGAACCAATGTGCTTTCCCATACTATACTGACTTTTGGAGCGGGAGGAGATGATCCAAGGTGGAGCTCTCCCAAGAAGGTGGTGTGTGGTGTGTTATTACAGTGGAAAGAGCCCTAAAGCTGGGCTCTACTCTTGGCTCCAGCATTTACTGTGACGGTGAGTAGATCCCTTCTGACTCCTGGAGTCTCTCTTTCCTCATCTGTCAAATGAGGATAATAATACCTGCCCTGCCCACCTTCCAGGGTTGCTGCAAGGATCAAATAGGATAATGTATGTGAAAGTGCTTTCCAAATGCAAGCTATTATTATCCAGCCCAACCCTCTCATTTTACAGATGGAGAAACTAAGGCCGAAAGAGAGGGGGACTGGCAAGGTCACAAGGGTTGTTAGTGGTAGAATCCCTATCTCCTAAGAACTCCTGGCCCAATGATTTCCCCATTACGGTTTTGGAAACAAAATCACGGGGATCAGAGTAGAGGGGAGGGGAGAAGAGGAAAAGAATTGGGGGCAGCTGTCAGGCAGCCTCTTTGGGTTTCTTTCCCCCTAAAGACAGGTTATGAACTCTCAAAGAAATTCCCTTTCCTCATCAGCCTTCCCCCAAAGTCACAGGAAAACTCTGGTTGCAGATTCCAGCCCTTCTCTCCCAGCTGGCCTTAGTTACTCCCATTCCATCAGAGTCCCTGGAATGTCCTTCCTCCCCATCTCTGCCAATCGCCAAGCCTGGGAGGAGAGCAAGAGGGGCCAGTTTAGGACCACAGGGTAACACTGACTACAACAAAATCAGAGATTCTTGGAAGTATCAAATCATAGAATCTCAGAATTTTTACTATCATAGAATCTTAGCATCACAAAACTTTGAATATTTAAAGTCCAAGGGACCTGAGAACAGCAAGTCAGAGCTAAAAGGGTCTTTTTAGTTCAATCACATCATTTTTTTTTTTTTTTTTAGATAGAGAAACTGAGTTCTAGAGAGGAGAGATGACTTTCCCAAGATCATGCAAATTGTCTTCCTAAAATGATTCTGATTAAGAGAGACGGCTTGGCCTAATGGATAGAGAGCTGGCCTTGGATTCCTTTCCAGTCAGAAACACACAGGCTGTGTGACCCTGGAGAAGTCAATTAACCTTTCAAGTGTTCCAGGTAACTCTCTAAGGCTCTTAGTTACAAAAGAGGTACTGAACCGCAACAGTAGACGGAGTTTTTCAGAGGAGAGCTCCCTACTTGGATCAAATTACAGATCTACTTTTAAAAAAGGGGAGGGGTTGGGGGTTGAAAAAATGGTGCAAATTGCTATTAAAGAAGCAGTTAAAAGGGCAACCTAACCTAAGATTATGTGCAGAGACCACACCAAATTGCATGACTTTGGGCAAGTCGCTTCTAAAGTCTACGTTTCAGCTTCCCCAGCTATAAAACAGGGAATAATTTCTGCTTTGCCATCTATAAAATGAAAATAGTACTTCCAGAGTTGTTTTGAGGACAAAAATTAAATTATGTCTATGAATGGTCTAGGAGCTAAAAAAAAAAACCCAAATAAGCACTAAAACAAGTTAAAAGCATTGTAGAAAAACCTGTCATTATCATCAAAAGATTTGGGGGAGAGACCCCCACTCCCACTCGTTGGCCTAGGAGAAGGTGAGTGGGTGTGGCACAATGCTTATAATGTCAGTTTTCCATTGTATTGATTGGTTTTGTTGAATTTTTTTCTTTCCCCTTTAAGAAAATTCTTTTCTTTCTGGGAGAGGGGAAAGGGAGGATGCAGGAGGAAATTTAAGTGATTAAAACTAAAAAGACATAAATAATTTCTTTTAAAATAATTTTTACAAAAAGCTGGGGAGAGAAAATATTCAGGGGTTGGGGAGGACAGACTAACCCAGCCCCTTGTAGGGCACCACCTGAGAGTGTCATGGCCCAGGCTGACCCCAGCAAATCACCCAGGCTGTCGTGGGAACGTGGCTGGCGGGAAATGGACCCTTTCCCCCGGGGAATTGGCTGTTGGGCTCTGGCCAAGAACACTTTGTGATCCATAGAGGAAGTAAAGTTCAGCAGGCAGAATAGCAGAGGCCCGTCCTGGACTGGAGCATTGAGAGACTGAGATGCTGAGCCGCTGGGCCTGCTCCCCCAGCAAGAGGGAGGGGCAGAGAGCAGGTCCCAGTTACTGTCACCACCCAGCCAGAAGAGCCAAAACCCTTTCCTTTGTTCATTACTGAGCTAGAAACTCAGGGCCTTTGGGCAAATACTATAGACCCTTCCTTCCTTCCTTCAATCAATCAGTCAACAAGCATTTATGAAGCACCTATTATGTGCTAGGTACTGTGGATACATGCAAGTAAAAAAGAACTAAAAGGTTACCGCTTGAACTTCCAGGGAGAGCTTTCTGAGGGCAATGACACTGAATACAACCCCAAATACACAGACTGAGCCTAGACCCTGGTCACAGTATGACCCCTAACACATATATGTGTTCTTGGTCATATGGGGAACCAGGTGAAAGTGTGGATGGCTCAGTGAGTCCCATCATCGCTGCTAAAGACCTAGAACCCAGGTCCTGTTGGGAGCTGGTCAGAAGCACCTTATTGTCATTTTATTTGAACCCCAAGGTGGCCATGAAAGGCACAATCTTGAGGCTGATAAGTAGTAAGTTCAGCCCTGGAAAGCCCCCAACTTGTGAATTATTCTACTATAGGCAGGGAAAGGGAAATAAATAAAGAATGAATAAGAATTTATAGTGCCTGGGGCAGTTAGGTGGTGCAGTGGATAGAGTACTGGCCCTAGATTCAGGAGGACCTGAGTTCAAATCCGACCTCAGACACTTAACACTTACTACCTGTGTGACTCTGGGCAAGTCACTTAACCCCAATTGACTCACCCAAAAATAAATAAATAAATAAATAAAATAATTTAGAGTGCCTGCTGTACTAAGTACTGCTAAGCACTGTTTATGTATGTCACCCATTTGACCCTCACAACAACCCTGGCAGGTAGTCGCTATTATTATCCCCATTTTACATTCGAGGAAACTGAGGCAAACAGAGGTTAAGAGACTTGCCCAGAGTCACACAGCTAGTAAGTGTCTGAGGCTGGATTTGAACTCATGTTTTCCTGACTCCAGGCCCAGCACTATATCATGTAGCTGCCATAGGTATTCCTAGCTTCCAGCTGGGACCCTCTGTGATGAGGTAGAGACCAGAACCTGGCACTGGCACACATTTGGGAATAGGGAACATATTTGGGGCAGTTTTGTCTTGCCAATGCCAGAGTCTGATGGCGGGTTTCCAAGCCTTGCTTGGCCCCTGCCAGCCTCTTTCCTTCCCAGAGACAGACCCTGGGAATTCTTCACTTTGTAGGGGGAAGAAGGCCATGTTTATCCTGGGCTGGAGTTGAAAAATCTGTTTCTAATCTGTTCCCCTTATCAGGCTAGCTGTTTGCACAGGGAGAATTCAAACAGAATCAGACCTTGAAGACACATAGGGAAGAGGTAGGAAGCACATCGTCTGGAGCAGGGAGGCAGTGTTTGCTTCATTTATCGGCCCGTTATAAAAAGCCACTAGGCTCTTCTCACCACTTTACCCCCTCACCCCCACATCCAATAAAAACTGAGGCCTTGAACCCAAACCCTGATTGTCCATCCACCCCCACCCCCACCCCCCATCTTAGGTCGTGGGCACCAAGGTACCAGCTGGTATTCCACAGAGATTGTTGACATTCTGATAGGGGCCAAACAGAAGGTGTGGCCGGGAGAGAGCCTTTTCTCATAGGAAAACCCCATAAAATGGCTGGGCGGGGGTCTGATAGCCCCTCCACTGCTGCCTCCCTCCCTCCCTCCTTCCTCTCTGTGGCCCAGTGCACACCTGGATACTGGGTAATTCCCAATTGGACAGAACTCCAACCACACAGAGTGATTGGATTCATGTATGCCTTCAGGGAAATAGCCTTGGGATGGCCCCTCTTTGTTAACTTGACCCAGGTCCCCAGCAGTTGTGTAGGGCTCTGGACACTGCAGGTGATCAGGTTTTAGAAGCTAGCAGTATGGAATTTATTTAGAACCTTTCTTTGCACCCCCCCCCCATTCTCCCACCCACCCAATTACATGTTACTTTGGACCTTGGGAAAGCACTTTAGGCATTGCTGTGTATTGTATCTGCTTAAGCTGTCTTTGCCTGCTAGACTGTAAGTACTAAGTTCATATTGAGTCCCAGATATAGAGGGATCTCAGAGGCCATCAAGTCCAACCCACTAATTTACAGATGAGGAAACTGAGGCCCAGGGCATTGAAAGGACTTACCCAAGATCACACAGGTAGGAAGTGGCAATCTAATCTAGTTCAAGTATAACCTGGGGCAGCTAGGTGGCACAGTGGATAAAGCACCGGCCCTGGATTCAGGAGGACCTGAGTTCAAATCCAGCCTCAGACACTTGACACTTACTAGCTGTGTGACCCTGGACAAGTCACTTAACCCTCATTGCCCAGCAAAAAAAACAAAACAAAAACAAAACAAAAAGTATATCCCAAACCTCGCACTGCATGTGGGTTCAATTTGTCTTTTTGTAGGGTCAGAACTAAAAAATTGCCAATTAAACAGTCACCAACTTAATTAACTTATTGTGATATCTTATAATTCTACCTAATCAAGACAACTTGAATCTCTTGGATAGTTCCTCTGTCTTTTGCTGGTGCCTCAACCTCCTCCCACATCTATCTACCTCTCTACCTATCTCTCTATCTATCTCTACACACATATACATATACATATAGACACATACATATACACATATATACCTATGTAATGATTGGAATGACGCCACCTGCTGGAGACTTACTATAGGAAAGCTCCACCATGAGGAGAAGGCACCTGAGGGCAAGACATGTGGTTTTTCTTTGGCTTCAGGAAGTGACATTTGCTTGTGGGAGGAAGAGGGGTTGAGGCTGGCGCTCTCACTCTCTTTCACCAGGACTCTCGTGGAGAGCAGAGCAGGAGAACTATAGCTCCCCCAGATAGATAGATGAATCTAGGCCTTTCTCTCTTCACCAAATTCTTATTCTCCTTAATAAATGCTTAAAAAGGGGCAGCTAGGTGGCACAGTGAATAAAGCACCGGCCCTGGAGTCAGGAGGACCTGAGTTCAAATCCACCCTCAGACACTTAACACTTACTAGCTGTGTGACCCTGGGCAAGTCACTTAGCCCCAATTGCCTCACCAATAAATAAATAAAAAATTTTAAAAATAAATAAATAAATGCTTAAAAGTCTAATTCTTGCTAAAGCTTATAATTTATAAACTCATTAGATATTTTTAGACAGACTAGCTAGAATTTTAGCCCCTTACACCTATACCTATATACATACATATATACATATACATCTGTATGTCTGTGTGTGTGTGTGTATACACACATATATATATATATATACATATACATACATACACACACACACACACACATATATATGGAGAGAAAGAGATTTGTCTAAACTTTCTATCTCCTCTAGTACTTGGTTAGGTGCTTAGTACACCTGGTGAAGTAAGGTGCCAATTGGGTTCAAATTAAGCCTCTAACTCTGTCTAGCTGCATGACCCTGGGCAAGTCACAAAACCTTTCTGAACCTTGGTTTCCTCATCCTTAAAATGGGAGTGATAATAACAGCTACCTACAGACTTGCTGGAAGAATCAAATAAGGTTATATATGGAAAATACTTTATAAACCTCAAAAGGCTATCTATATATAATCTCCTATTATTAAGACTATGGAGGGGGGCAGCTAGGTGGTGCAGTGGATACGCACCGACCCTGGATTCAGGAAGACCTGGGTTCAAATCCGGCCTCAGACACTTGACACTTGCTAGATGTGTGATCCTGGGCAAGTCACTTAACCCTCATTGCCGCCCCCCCCAAAAGATGATGGGCTAAATCTGTGATTCTTTTGGTATAGGGAACTGCTGAGAGAGAAAGATCCTCCTCATGAAGGCTGAAACCTTTTTCTGCAATTTATAGCACCAGAGAGTTGCCTAAGAACCCTGAGAGGCTAGACAACTTGACCACAGTCATATAGTATATTTACGAGATAGGATTTGAACTCACATCTTTCTGCCTTTGGCTGGCTCTCTGGCCTCTACTCTGTGATGCCGAACATTTAATTAATGTTTGGTGAACTGAATTATAGTTGGATGGGCTCACTGGGGAACGATCTTCAGGCAAGCTTCCAGATGCCAGATAATGCCCTAAGGGGCAAAAATGTTTCTGTGGCTGTGGACAGAATATTGCTAAGGTGAGATTGATTTTTTTTTTTGCCTACCTGGTTTCATAAAGGTATTTGGGGGGGGTCATCATGGTGCTTAAATTAGAGTAATCAAAACATGGAAGTTTTTTCCCCCTAAAGATTGCCCATTTCTCTATCAATTCTTATCTACTTTTGTAATGATTCCTTAAATTTAAACAAAACTTCCTACTTCTCAATGCATTCTCACCTGAATTACTTGTTTGACTTTTATATCAGTAAGACAGGCATGACAATGATTATTATCACCATTTTACAGAAGTGAAGACTGAGACCTAGAAAGATAAAACAACTTGCTTAGGATCACATTTGCAGCCAGGATGTTTTCTATAGTGTTCTCTCCCTGGCCACTTGGCTCACTTCACCCATCCTCTTTAGACATCTGTGAAGGTCAAGATAGCTTGTGTTGAACCTCAGGACAGCAGCAAAGAGACAGAGAGTCCACCCAAAAGGGTCATTTCCCTGGTGCTGGTTCTGACTCCCACTCACTCTCCTTTGCCCTTGGGCCTTTCACCAGGCAGACTATTGGGGCAATAAAAGTGGAGTGACAGTGTCAGACTGGGAATCCTTGTGGCTATATAGGGGTGAGTTTCCAGAGAATGCTTGGAGTCCTTTGGGCTGCTCTGTCAGAGGCCTGGGGGATGGAAGGTGGGGTGGGTGGAAATGAGCAGACCCCTAGGTGAAACTCCTAAACCGACTGTCCACTTGTGAGGAGCCTCAGGCCTTGGCATGGGCTGCTTGGTCAGAGGTCTGTTTGTGCCTCTTTCCCACGCCCTCTCCAGATGGCACAGCTCCAAGCCTGCTTATACGGCCCTTGGAGAAGGCGGCCCTTCTCCTTTCTGGATTTATTGGGGGTTTAATAATCACCATTAGACTGTTTACAGGGGCAGCTGCTTCAAAGCCCTCTCTTCACTGGCCTACTTGTTAAACACTCCCCCACACCCTCTGTGAGGTTGGGGAGCTGGCACAAGGCTCCAGATCTAAAAAACAGACTAGCTTATTGGGGCTAGGATGGCATTAGAACCCTGGTCTCACACCCTCAGTACCACAGGGACTTTCTGAAGTTCCTTTTTACCTCTCATAAACCCACCACAAGACACAAGTCCAGAGATTGGGACACTGTTGAACAGTCAGTTGTTTACTGGAAATAGTCAGAGTATATAGGCTGGTGGTGGAGGCAGAGGGACTGATTATCCACACCCCAGCTGGAAGGGTAGGTTAAGGAGACAGAGGGGATGCTTCCTTGCGGTGAGGATACCTGGGAACCACTCCAGAGACTAGGAAGGGTAGCCAGCTATTCCCTGGTACCACTGAGAACCAAACCCAGGGAAACTGGCTTGGATTGCATCTAGAAGGAACAAAGTTAGATTTCCTGGGATTGAAGGACTGAGGTATCACTGAGGTATAGTGAGAGCATGTTCACTGGCAATTGTTTAGAGAGGATCATTGACATAGAACGGTTCACAGGAAAATTTTCAACAGTGAGAAGGGGCAAAAAGCCTAGAGAAATCCAAATGTGGAAGGCTTTCAGACATCACTTAATCTAATCCCCTCTATTTATAGATGGGGCAACAGAAAGCCAATTTAATTCAGATTGTTTCAGCACATATTTATTAGGCACCTACTGGTATAGAATATTGTTAGGCACAAGGGAGAAATACACAATTCAGACAAAACATGTTTCCTGCCCTCATGGAGTTTGTACTCTAGGAGAGGGATAAGATATAAAAAGAAAACTATGTCTTCCCAGAATGGAGAAGACATTTCTCTACCATTATTTCTCAGTCTCCTTTGCAAGTTTGTTATCCATGAACCACTCTTTTTTTTGGGGGGGGGCAGGGCAATGGGGGTTAAGTGACTTGCCCAGGGTCACACAGCTAGCAAATGTCAAGTGTCTGAGGCTGGATTTGAACTCAGGTCCTCCTGAATCCAAGGCCAGTGCTTTATCCACTGCACCACCTAGCTGCCCGCTATGAACCACTCTTGAAGTGAGGGTAGACCCCAGAACTCTGTCCTGGGGGTCCCTCTCCTCCCTGTCCCCTTTCCCTTCTTCCCCTCATCTTGTCTTCCCTCCCCTCTTCTCCTTCCTTTCCCTTGCCTTGCCTTCTCTTTCGGAGATCTCATCAGCTCCCATGGATTAAATCTACATATCTAGCCCTTGTCTCTATCAGGAATTCCCAGTCTTACCCTTCACTGACAGCTCGAACTTGATATATCCTTAAGGGCATATGAATTCTTAGCACCTAGCACATTACCGGGCACATAGTAGGAGCTTAATAAAGACTCATTGATTGATTCCAGTTTGATGGGGAGGAAAAACCTATAAGATTTTTTTTTTTTTTTTTGGTGAGGCAATTGGGGTTAAGTGCCTTGCCCAGGGTCACACAGCTAGTAAGTGTTAAGTGTCTGAGGCAAACCTATAAGATTTAAAGTCTCAGGACCTGTATTCAAATTTCAGCTCTGCTACTTATTATCCACATGACCTTGAACAAGCCACTTAACCTAAGGGCCTCAGTTTCTTCATCTTCATGTAAAATGAGGGATGAGGAAGAACTAGGTGTTCTTTAAGGTCCTCCCTGATCTAAATCCTATGACTTGCCTGAGGTCATATAGTGGCAAAATTGGGAGTGAGGCCCAGGTTCCCAATCTAGTCCTTTCCATTAAGTTGGCATCTCTTCACACACACACACACACACACACACACACACACACACACACACACATCTTGTCTCCCCTAATAAGAAACTTAAGCTCCTTGAAGGACAGGACAGGGATGGGGTATGGTTCATATGGAAGCCCTACCTGGTGCCTCTCCAATAATATCCCATAGGTAGCCTTTGGCCCCTCTCCACTCCTACCCCCCATCAGCCTATGTTGTCCCTAGATCTTCATATTGCAGCCTAGTCTTCCTCTCTCTCTCTCCTCCCCAGGGCAGTCCAGTTTTCTGGTTCTCTAAGCTTGAAGGAGGGGATGACGTCTGGAGCTTTCCCTGGGTCCCGGACCCAGTGTCTCGATTTCACAAATTGCTGCAGGCAGGGCAGTCTGGGTCTATGATTGTACACCAAATCTTCCCTTTGAAGAGCTCATTCATTCTCCCAAGGCTAGATTGATCTGAGGCTGGGGCTGGGGATGGGGGTGGAGAGAGGGAGCATCTGCTTCTCTCTGCCTTTCCCACATAAGCCCAGCTCCTCCTGGACACCCAAATTCATTACAAATTCATTACTATCCAGAGACTACTGCCCCTACACACCAGTACAGAATGCCCTCCGGGACTTAGGGGGAAAGATTCTTTGTAATGTATTGGCAAAGCTATTGCCCAAGCAGCCTCCGGGAGGGCTGGGGAGACCACAGACCAAAGGGGCCACAAGAGCCAGAGCCAGAGGACACCATCTGGGGGCTTCAGCCTCAGCCCTAAGGTTCTGTTGATGCCCACCCAGGGTCACAGACAGAAGGTTCTCAAAGCCTCTGTAGCCTCAAGAGACATTGCATTTATATTCTATTGCAATTCAATTCTCTAAACTGAGGTTGGGAGGTGGGGTGGGGGTTGGATTGCTGAGCTGTCACTCACTTTGTGGAGGGTTAATTCCCCTAGGGAGCACTGGTCTGCCTGGGGAAAGGACCAAAAGAAATGGAAAATGAGTCAGTCAGGGTCTGGGAGAAAGCCGCCATTGCTGTCACTTCCTTTCCCTTAATCCCATCCACACTCTTTGTGTAATGCCCAAGCAGACCCTGCACCTTAGAGGGATGGAAAGCTGCTGGCTTTGTAATTTGTAATGACAATTCTGGGATGGGGGGGTGGGGTGGGGAGGTGCAGTTTGGGGCTTAGAAACTGAGAAGAAGGGTACCAATAGTTTACATTTACGAGGTCTGTTTAGGAGGGACAGAGGGACAGGCTGTGAGTGGTAACTGGTTCAGTTGGTTTGTCTAATGTCTAGGCCACGCATCATGTGTGTTTGTATTTCTTGATGTCTGGGTATGTGTCAATCTGTGTGTGGGTTTCTCTGTGTCTTTGAGGTGGCATCTCGTGTAATGGAAAGAATACAGGACTTGGAATCAAGCGATCTGGTTCTAATCTCATCTCTGGCATGAGTTCCCTGGGAGACTTTGCACAAGTCACTTTCCCTCTCGTTTTTTCCTTGTCTGTAAAATAAAGCAGTTGGACAAGCTAATCTTTAGGACCCCCTCAAAGTTTAAATCCAATGATCCTATAATCTCCCCAGATCTAAGATCCACTAGTTGGCCCAATGCCTCCTCCTGCCCCACCCCCCCTCAGTTTCAAGCCCCAGCCCAGATGGACAGGCACCCGCCCCAGGGTGGGTGACTCTGACCAGGCGTCGCTTCCCTGGGCTGCCTCCCAGGAGGCTCCTGCAGAGGACACAGCAAGGACCAATTTCCCAGCCCTTTCTTCTCAGCAAACAAAGCCTAGCGCTGGCCATATGCTGCCCGTGAGGCTGGGGCTTTGATTTGCCTGGGACAAGGAGGCTGGGTTGTCACCCAACACCAGGGCGGGTCCTTGAAGGGTGGAGCTCAAGTCAGCTCCCCTTTTATCATTGGGGATTCCTGCTCTCCTTGCTCAGGCACTCCTCTCTCTTTTCTAGGTATCATGTAGTACCCCTTGACCTCCAACTACCAGGATCTGCCATCCCCCAAAGTGCTCCCTACTGTGGACTCTTCTCTCCTTTGCTCTCATAACCTGCTCTCAGGAGCTTCCCTCTTGGAAACTCACTTTCCAGTCAATGGTTGGTAATACTTAGTCCAGTGTGGGTCCTTGCTAGAGGCACTTGATATGCCCACAAGTAGCCAGAGGCTGAAGTGGCATAGTAGGGGAGGTGGGGTGGCAGGGCAATGGGTTGTGTGGGTCACTTCATCAGGAGAACAGCAGAAATTTTTGTTTCCACTCCTCCCTCCATGTCTGGCCAGTGCCCTGGTCATCATAAGGGTAAGGAATAATCACTTCAGGCATAATTAAGCAGGAAAAACCTTTTCCTACTGAGGATGAAAACACTGAGCTTCAATTATAGCTAGGGGGGCAGCTAGGTGGTACAGTGGATAAAGCACTGGCCCTGGATTCAGGAGGACCTGAGTTCAAAGCCGGCCTCAGACACTTAACACTTACTAGCTGTGTGACCCTGGGCAAGTCACTTAACCCCCATTGCCTCTCAAAAAACCCCAAAAAACAAAAACAAACAATTATAGCTAGGAGGATTTAGGATACATAAGAAGGACTTTAGGGAAGGGGGACTGGAGATGAAAATAGCACTCCAGAGAAAGTACAGGGAGTGAATATGTTTTCGGGGGGAGTCTCTAAAGAAAATAGTTTGGGCTCAGAATAATTAGTCTAATGCTAAGAAGGCCCTAATGTTGGCCCCAGACTAACCCCTAACCACTGTTACAGACTAACTACTAACCCTAGCTATGGACAGAGCTCTAACCATAGCCACAGACAGGGCCCTGCGTCTGGCTGCTGACTGACCCTCAATCCTTAACCCAGGCCACAGACCAACATGACAGACCAACAAAATGAGTCTGTAGGTCTCAAGGGAGACCCCGTGAGAAAGAATGTATGGATAGGTCAGTGCAGTCTTGCCCACTGCTAGAAACGCAGTTCCTACTGATCTCCAGAAGTATTGCCCATTCCTCTGCCCCACCCCGAAATACACACAGACACAGGCACACGCACTCTCCCCTCTGCACCCCTCCCAACTCCTCCCCACAGAGGCTGGCCCCTTCCCCTCTGTCAGCACCCAGGGGATGTACTGTTGTCCTCTTCCATCTTCCTGGGGCTGGGTATTTTAGGGGCCACATCACTTTCCCTTCTATTCTCTCTTTCTTTCTTTCTTTCTTTTTTTTTAGTGAGGCAATTGGGATTAAGTGACTTGCCCAGGGTCACACAGCTAGTAAGTGTTAAGTGTTTGAGGTCAGATTTGAACTCAGGTAATCCTGACTCCAGGGCCGGTGCTCTATCCACTGTGCCACCTAGCTGCCCCTCTATTCTCTCTTTCAACACCATCCCAGCGGGTTGCAAAGACTATCAAGAAGCGAGCCAGGGAAGGGCACGGAGACTGGACATCGGGGCCTCGAATTCCTCCGTCCCAGATAACTCTGCGCTTCCTCTCTATGCCCCATGGAATCCCACCCTCTCTTGACCCTTCTGTCCTGTGCTCAGCCCGACAGAAGCCTCCTGAGGCAGGTGTGATATCCCCCAAGAATAAGATGAGGTTTAAAGTGCATGTCAGTTAACATTGCCATCATCATTATTTATGCCCTGTGAACATCTTTGGGGTCAGACGGGAGATGGGCTGAGGTCTCTAATTTGGAAAACTGCTTTGAAGCTTCCTTGCCTTGGCTCCTCCCTTCAGACAGAGCCCTCATCACACCACCATCAGCTTATCGCATTAATGTCAAGGTGCCCAGCGCCCTCATGTGGGCTATCTCAGGACTGCAAGGAGCCTGACTTGCTTACCTCTGCCCTCCCCCCCCCCCCAAAAAAAAAAAAAGTTTTGTTGGAGTGTTACTGGCGGGACCAAAAGCTTGGTCTAACTTTGAGAGAAATGTAATCTGCAAACAGGGACTTCATCTAAGCCCCAGTTGAAAATTTTTAAATGCTTCCCCCTTTCCAGGGTGAGGGACTGTGAGATATGGCTAACGTGGGAGGAGGCTGGGAAGGGGCCTGTGAAGGAATGGGGGCTCTCTGTAGGGATGAGGTCTCGGTGAAGTAATGGGGGACCCACTGAGGAGGAAGGTGACTCAGTGCTTGGAAGATGGGCTCAGTGATGGAGATGAACATTGAGAACCTGAGTCCTCAGTATGAATAGGGGCTCCTGGAAGATGTGGCGCTCACTGGTAGGATGGGTATTCATTAAGGGGGATGAGGCAGCGAGGTGGCACAGTGGATAAAGCACTGGCCCTGGATTCAGGAGGACCTGAGTTCAAATCCAGCCTCAGACACTTGACACTTACTAGCTGTGTGACCCTGGGAAAGTCATGTCCCTCCCCCCAAAAAATAAATGTTTAAAAGAAAAAAGGGGTGAAGAGGCTCATTAGGGAAATGGGAGCATATTGAGAAGATGAGGATCAGGGAGGGGTTCTCAGATTCACAGTGAGGAGTTTGGGGTTTGGGGTTTCCTGTGGGGATGAGGACAGTGAAGTAATAGGGCCTCAATAAGGGAGAGGAGGGTTAAGAGAAGGAGATGGGGAAGCAGTTAGGTGGTGCAGTGGATAGAGCACTGGCTCTGGATAAAGGAGGACCTGAGTTCAAATCTGACCTCAGACACTTGACACTAGTTGTGTGACCCTGGGCAAGTCACTTAAGCCTCATTGCCCTGAGAGAGAGAGAGAGAGAGAGAGAGAGAGAGAGAGAGAGAGAGAGAGAGAGAGAGAAGGAGATGGGCATTTAGTGAGGATAGGGGTTCAATAAGGGGGATCAGTATTCAGTCATAAGGGAATCAGTTAAAGGTTTGGGGGTTAAGTAAGGTAGGGCTTGAGCTCAGAGGGAAGAGTTCAGGGATTGGGGGGCGAGGGTTTCTGTGGGAATAAAGGCTCAGTAAGAAAAATCCTCATCCTGGATCATTGCCTTGTCATGACAGAGGGGCTTTCATAGCTCAATGAAACCATGAGCAATATAGTGCAGTGTTACCCAAGATGGACAGGTCATAGTAGAAGGTTCTGACAAAAAGTGATCCACTGGAGAAGGAAATGGCAAACCACTCCAATATTTTTGTCAGGAAAACCCCATGGACAGTATTAAAACGTTAAAAGACATGATATCAGCATGCTATGGTCCACAAGATCACAAAAAGCTGGACACAACTGAACAACAACAACAAGGAAAATAGGCAATTGCTGGAAGGCACAGGGATGTCTTCAGTTCAGCTTAGACTCAGTCTTTACCTAATCTTCTGATTCAGTTCCCAAATCAGTCTCCATGTCCAAGACTATTCTTAGCCCCTCTGAAGTCCAGGTAACTCTAACTTTACCTTAGCAATTGATTGGCTTAAGCTAGGAACTCCACAATTCTGCCAGTCCTATGAGATCCCCAGATACCATGAACCATTTTATAGGATTGGGGAGATGGGGTCCCAGAATGGTCTGTTCTAGGTCTGCTGAAAGTTGGGGCCAACCCCTACCCTTCTCACTGACTTTCATTCTGGTACCTGCAAAACATTGACCTGCTCTGTCATCTCCACTGTATTATTTATTTATTTATTTATTGTTTTGTTCGTTTGTTTGTTGTTTTGTTTTTTGCGGGGCAATGAGGGTTAAGTGACTTGCCCAGGGTCACACAGCTAGTGTCAAGTGTCTGAGGCTGGATTTGAACTCAGGTCCTCCTGAATCCAGGGCCAGTGCTTTATCCACTGTGCCACCTAGCTGCCCCCTCGTTTGTTTTTGCTGGGCAATGAGGGTTAAGTGACTTGCCCAGGGTCACACAGCTAGCAAGTGTCAAGTGTCTGAGACTGAATTTGAACTCAGGTCCTTCTGAATCCAAGGCCAGTGCTTTATCCACTGCGCCACCTAGCTGCCCCCTGTATTATTTATTTTCAACTTCTGGTCTACTGCTTCTTCCCTACTGCCCACAAACATGCCCATGTCTCTCCCATCCTCAAAAACACCTCATTCATGGGGCAGCTAGGTGGTGCAGTGGATAAAGCACCAGCCTTGGATTCAGGAGGACCTGAGTTCAAATTTGGCCTCAGACACTTGACACTTGCTAGCTGTGTGACCCTGGGAAAGTCACTTAATCCCCATTGCCCTGCAAAAAACCCCAAAAAAACACCTCATCCTCCCATCCTGGCTAACTATCATCCTATAGCTAGCCTGTCCTTTGTGGCTAAACTCCCTTGAAAAGTCCATCTACAAGAGGTGCCTTCACTTCTCTCCTCTCACTCTCTTCTTAACTCTTTACAATCTGGCTTCTTACTTCATCATTTCATTGAAACTGTTCTCTTGGGGGGCAGCTAGGTGGTGCAGTGGATAAAGCACCTGCCCTGGATTCAGGAGTACCTGAGTTCAAATCTGGCCTCAGACACTTGACACTTACTAGTTGTGTGACCCTGGGCAAGTCACTTACCCTTATTGCCCTGCAAAAAAAAAAAGAAAGAAAGAAACTGTTCTCTTCAAAGTTACCAATGCGGGGTGGCTAGGTGGCACAGTGGATAAAGCACCGGCCCTGGATTCAGGAGGACTTGAGTTCAAATCCGGCCTCAGACACTTGACACTTACTAACTGTGTGACCTTGGGCAAGTCACTTAACCCCCATTGCCCCGCAAAAACAAACAAAAAACCCCCAAAGTTTCCAATGATTTTTTTTTTGCAGGGCAATAAGGGTTAAGTGACTTGCCCAGGGTCACACAGCTAGTAAGTGTCAAGTGTCTGAGGCCGGATTTGAAGTCAGGTCCTCCTGACTCCAGGGCCGGTGCTCTATCCACTGTGCCACCTAGCTGCCCCCATCAATGATCTTTTAATTGCCAGATCCAATGGCCTTCTCTCAGCCATATTTCTCCTTGATCTCTCTTCAGTCTTTGCCACTGTTGATCATCCTTTTCTCTTTGACTATTTCTTCCCTCCAGGTTTTTAGAATACCACTTTCTCCTGGTTCTCCTACCTAAAAGACTCCTTCTCAGTTTCCTTTCCTGGATTTCATCCAGATCATACCTTCTCACTGTGGGTGTCCTACAGGGCTCTGTCCTGAGACAGCTTCTCCCTCTCTACTACTTCCCTAGGTGATCTCATCAGCTCCCATGATTTAATTACCATCTCTATGCTGAGGATTTTTAAATCAATGGATCCTGGTCTAACCTCTCCTGATCTCCAGTCTCATGTTTCCAACTGCCTTTCAGACATCTCAAACTGGATGTCTTGTAGTTATTGTAAACTCAACATGTACAAAACAGAACTCATTATCTATCCCCTTCCCAAACCTGCCCACACTCTTACCTTTCCTATTACTGTAGAGGGCACTACAATCCTCCCAGTCCCTCAAAACCTAGGAGTCATCTTCAGCTTCTTACTATCTTCCCTCCTACTCTGCCATAGACAGTCTGTGTCCAAGGCCTGTCAGTTTCAGTTTCACCTTTGTAATATAGCTTGAATATATCCCCTTCTCTCTTCTGATACTGTCATCACTTCATGTCTGCTTAGTCAGCCTTGTGAGAAAATAATAATAATGGATTGCTTGCAGGGACCCAGAGATCAGTTTCTCATTCCTTTCTCTCCTCTTCCCCCCCCCCCCCCCACTCTAGAAAGCCTAGTTCTCCTAGATCTAGGACAAACCCCAGGGAACAAAAGAAATGGAGATAAATTCTTTTGTTTAGCTCAGAGAAGCACAGACTGTATCAAACCACACCTAGATAATGGACTTTGCCTTAAGCAACTCGATCTTTTGCATACTTTTCCCAGATATCATCTATACAGTTCATTTTAATGTGGAACATCTTCAAATCATGCCAACCAATGGAATTGAATGATGCTAACCAATTAGCTTTGATCAATGTATAATGACCCGCCTCTATCAAAACAGAATGAAAATCCTGGGAAGACTCCAGGAGCTCATGCTAGCTGGCATGCTGAAGCTCTCTCCCTGCTCTCTCTACCACTAGGCCTGAGACCATGAGAAGTTAGACACATGTGGTCAATCCTTTACTGGCATAATATTAATAAAATAATAATATGCTTACCCCAAATTGATATATAGCAATACTAGCTAATTATTAAAAAAAAAAAACACAGCCTCAAGTCTCTCCCCACTCCAATCTATCCTTCATTTGGCCACTAAAGTGACTTTCTTAGAATGCACATATAACTATGCCACTCTCTTGTTTAATAAACTCCAATGGCTCCCTATCACTTTCAGGATCGTATACAAAATCCTCTCCTTGGCATTCTAGCCTTCTTGTACCTTTCCTTTCTTCTTATACCTACTTCCTGCCCCACACTCTTTGATCCAGTGACACTAGCTTCCTTGTTGTTCCATGAACAAGACATTTTCTCTCTTGGCTCCAGGTATTTTCTCTTGCTGTCCCCCAGACCTGGTTTCCTTGGCTTCTTTTAAGTCCCAACTAAAATCCCATCTTTCCTAGTCCTTCTTAATTCTAGTCCCTTCCATCTGTTAATTATTTCCTATTTATCCTATATGTAGCCTGTTTGTACATATTTATTTTCTTGTTCCCCTCCCCCCAATCAGATTAAGAACTTTTTTTTTTTTTTGGTTTTTGGTTTTTTGCAGGCAATGGGGGTTAAGTGACTTGCCCAGGGTCGCACAGCTAGTAAGTGTCAAGTGTCTGAGGCCGGATTTGAACTCAGGTACTCCTGAATTCAGGGCCGGTGCTTTAACCACTGCGCCATCTAGCTGCCCCCAGATTAAGAACTTTTTGATGGCAGAGACTGTCTTTTACCTCTTTGTATCTCCAATACTTAGCATAGTGCCTGGCACATAGTAGGTGCTTTATACATCTTTATTGGCTGACTGCTTTCAAAGAAAAATGATAGATCAGAGAATAAATTCAGGGGCAGCTAGGTGGCGCAGTGGATAAAGCACCGGCCCTGGATTCAGGAGGAACTGACTTCAAATCTGGTCTCAGACACTTGACACTCACCAGCTGTGTGACCTGGGGCAAGTCACTTAACCCTCATTGCCCTGCCCCCCCCAAAAGAGAATAAATTCAGATTTAATCTATTATTTCTATGAAAACTGGATGGATTTTTTCTTTAAGTACTTTACTTATGTTGGCAAGTGTTTCACTTAAAAAAAAAATCCCAGAAACTATGGAAATATTTAAATATGCAAAAATCTACGTCATACTGTCCAGGAGACCGATCTTGAATTATGTTTGTGAACTTTCACATAAGAAATCGAGTGGTTCCTTTCTTATTCCTGGAGTAGCACCACCCCCTAGTGGCCAGTAAAGGCTCTAACTCCACTGATACTTCCTACTGGTGGACTCTGAGGTCCTTTCCAGTTCTAAATTTGTGTTAATTAGCAGGGACACGTAGGGCCTCTGATACTAGTGCTGCAAAAAGGAACCTAGATGGTTCCTTCTATGTTGCCCGTGTCCCCCGTGGTGCTTTCCCTATTGGACCTTTGGGGGAAACTAAGGGTAAGAAGGGATAGGAAGGAGGTGATCTTTCCATAACGGTGATTGACAAGTTTAGGCTCTCAAAGTCTAATCCTCAAGTGCTGAGAAACTGAAGCATATTTGTTCTCCTTTGTTAGTGGTAGGAAGGCTTGGTCTGTCTATCTATTTATCCATGCATTTGACATTTCTTCTGTATGCTTAGCACCATGCGGTGCCAGAAGAAGGCTGGAGCATCTGGTAAGGAAGGAGGAGGCATTTTCTTGTCCTGGTCTCCCCAAAGTCTTATGTTTGTAAAGAGATTCTGGTCCTTGATTCCATGTGGCTGGACTCTTTGTTAATTCAACCCAGATTTGTCTTCAGCCCAGCCATAGGAATGGTGGCCTGGGCATTAAAAAGAAAAAAGTATGATGAACAATAACAAAAAGCCAATAGCAAAACCAACTCTAACTATGCCCTTTTATCTACTTAGCCACAGATAAAATATTTTTATATAAGTTTATATTGATATCATTGGTTTTTCTATTACCATAATTTACTCTCTCAGAAAGCCATCTCATATAACAAATATTTTAACAGAAAAAAAAGGAAAGAAAAAGAAAAGAAGAATCAGCTTAATTGTCTAATACAGTGAAAAAGTCTGAAAATAAGTCTTGCACTTGTGGAACTTCTACCTTTGCAAAGGGGTAAAGGTATCTTCTATCTCTTCTTGGGAGCCATGCTTATCTTTTGTAATTTTGTAACATCCACTTTTGATTTTGAGGGGGGGTGGTGATTGTTCTTTCTTTTTACTTTGTTGTAGTTATTTGATATATTGTTTCCTTTTGTTGTTGTTCAATTGTGACTGACCCTTTGTGATTTCCTTTGGAGTTTTCTTGCCAAAGTATTACCGGTTCCTTCTCTAGCTCATTTTACAGATGAAGAAACTGAGGCAAACAGGGGTTAAGTGACTTTCCCAGGGTCACATAGCTAGTGTCTGAGACTGGATTTGAACTCAGGGCTTCCAAAGTCCAGGCCTGTCACTCTATCCATTGTGCTCCATAGCTGCTTCTACTGCTTACTTTTCTCTGCATCAATTCATGGAGCTCTTTCCATGCTTCTCTGTAGTTATCCTGTTCATCATTTCTTATGGTACGGTAACATTCCATTACACTCATGTCCTATGATTTGTATAAAGTGTTTTTTACATGCCATTCTTCTGCCTTCTTCTCATTACATGATTTCAACTGTTTCCCCACATTTATTATTTTAATGGTGCAGTAATACTAAATTCCAATTATATTGACATATTCCAGCTTGTTCAGCTATTCTCCCACTATTGGACACGGACTATTTTTCTTATTATATGTGAGGCAAAGGGACAGGACCTGTGATTTCCTTGGAGTAGTACCTAGAGCACTGAGCAGCTGTGACTCATTCAGGGTCATTCAGCCAATATGGGTCAGAGGCAAGATTTGAACATAAGTCCTTCTGGGCTTCAAGGCTGACTCTTAAACCACTGTTCTATGCTGCATCTCATTTACAAATTGTTTGGAAATAGATTCATAAATCCAAGATTATTTGGGGGAGGGGAAGGAGGGAAGGCACCAGCAGCTGGAAAGGATCAAGAAAGGCCTGGAGTAGAAGGAAACATGAGCTGAGCTCTTGAACAACTCCTTTTTCCTTTTTCTTTTCCTTCCTCCCTCCCTCCCTCCCTCTCTTTCTTCCTTCCTTCTCCTCTCTTTCTCTCTCTGAAACTGTTTATCAAAATATATAGGAAAAGCCTTTTTCTTTCCTAGAGTGCTCTAACACAATATATATCATGTTACAGGAATCGCGATTTACAATATCTTTTCAGGGAAAAGGAATGACAGGTAATTCAAAATGAGATAAAAGAAACATCCAATTTCTGATGCTAGGGCACTGTACTGGCTCAACACCTGGTCTACAATTGAAATTCAATGGCAAAGACTCTGTCTTCTTCCTATTTGTAGAGATTTGTATTCATATTATTTTTCACCATTAGGAATGGGGATTCTCCGTGGGGCTTTTTAAGCTTTGCCCAGTGATTTCTGGAACCAAATCTAGATTCTATCTTCCTCCAAATTCAATTTCTGAGCCAGGTCTTCTGTGACATCAATACCAGAGTAGGAGTTTAAAGAAACACCTACTCTGTGCCAGCGACTTTGCTAGGTGCTGAGATAAATTTTTTTAAAAAAATGAAATGCTTCTTACCCTCCAAAAGGTCATATGTATATAAATAAGTAATTACAAGATATTTTTAAAGTGCAAAGTAATTTCAAGGGTAAGCAGGAGAGGCCTTCTGTGGAAGGTGATCCTTGAGCTGAGCCTTGAAGGAAACTAGGGTTTCAAGAAGCAAAGGGAAAACAACATTCCAGGCAGAGGAGTCAACTTGTGCAAAGGTATAGGGACAGGTGCTGGTATGTTTTATATACGGAGTAGTAAGCTGTCAGTTTGGCTAGGATGATCATAGGACATGTAAGAAATGTATAATAAAAATGGAAAAATAGACTGGTACCACACTATGAAGGTTTTTAAATGCCAGATGGAGTTTGTATTTTATCTTAGAGGTAATAGGGAGCCGTGGTTGCCTCTTGAGCAGGGAAGTGACAAGATATGTCAATATCTTCAGATATTGTCAATCTGGCAGCTATGTGGAGAGGGGAGAGATTGGATGTAGGAGACCTATTAGGGTGCTAGTGCAACAGTCTAGGTGAGAAGTGATGAAGGCCTGAATTAGGGTGGTTGTAAGTGTGAGTGGAGAGAAGATGGATGCAAGAGATGTTGTTGAGGTAGACTTGACAAGACTTGGCAACTGATTAAATATAGAGGTTGAGTGAGAGTCAAAAGTGGAGGTGGGAGCAAACCTGGATGACTAGAAGAATGGTGATGCCCTCAACAGAAACAGAAAACCAAATCTTCTGTGAGTAAAATCATGGGGTAGACAGTTCTGGTTGTGAGGAAATAATGGGATTTAGCAGATACTCAAAGACCCATTTGGAGATTAATCAAGGCTGATTGAATCAAGTGAGAGTGATTGACTCCTGATTGGATTGTAATCACACCTGGCTATCCCTTAAGAGGGTATTGTTCTCAGAAGCTAGACTGTGAACTCAACTTGAGAACACCTTCAAAGACAATGGATTTGGATGACAACAACCAATCAGCTTGAAGCAGTGTGTAAGGACTGCCTCTGTTCCAGACCTATAAAAAGCTTCCACAATCAGCTTGCTGGGGAGTTCCTGATTAAAGCAGGCTCCTGGAGGAGGATTTGAGGAAGAACCCAACCAGGCTGGAACTCTATGTGAGATAGGCCTTTTCTTAACTTTCTGAACTCCATGTTAATACCTGTATGTTTTTGTTTTGTTTTTTTTAGTGAGGCAATTGGGGTTAAGTGACTTGCCCAGGGTCACACAGCTAGTAAGTGTGTGTTAAGTGTCTGAGGCCGGATTTGAACTCAGGTACTCCTGACTCCAGGGCCGGTGCTCTATCCACTGCACCACCTAGCTGCCCCAATACCTGTATGTTTTAATAAATGTTTAATGCCCAAAGACTGGTGCTGAAGCTTCTAATTTAAGGCGACCACAATTTAGATTTTAAACATCACATGGTAGCCTGTTCTTTCTGCCCTTGCCCTCCTTTTGTTCTAATAAAGGGAGTACCTCCTTCCCAAAGCTTTGCTAACTCATTTCCCTCATTGGATCACCAACCAGGTCAACATTAGAGCTCTTTTTGGAGGTTTCATTTCCTTTTCCTTTTCTTTTCTTTCTTTTTTTTTTTTGTGCTGGGCAATGGGAGTTAAGTGACTTGCCCAGGGTCACACAGCTAGTCCGTGTCAAGTGTTTGAGGTCAGATTTGAACTCAGGTCCTCTTGTATCCAGGGCTGGTGCTTTATCCACTGTGCCACCTAGTTGCACCCTTGGAGGTTTCATTTCAAGAAATATTTATTAAGCTCTTCTAGACATGTTCAGAGTCCTGTACTGGGCAAGCAGGTGATAAAAGTTTAGATAGGACACAGTTCTTGCCCTCACAGAGCTTATCACCTATTACACTGATAGATCATTTATACAGATAACTGTAATACAAAACACACGATGCCTATAGGAGAGAATCTAAAGTCTTGGGGATAGGGATTGGTCATTAACAGGGTTGGTGTTAGGAGGAAGTACTATTTAAGTCAGACAGAATTCAATCAGTAAAGGATACCAAGGTTTTGAACATATGGAGGGTAGAACTGAATTAAAGTACAACTGATGGGAAGTTTTGTGGAATCATAATAGCTGTTTCACATACATCAGCTGTGGGTGGTATGCTAAATTAAGAGTCAGGGAACCTGGGTTCAAATTTTACCTCTGAGGGCAGCTAGGTGGAGCAGTGGACAAAGCACTGGCCCTGGATGCAGGAGGACCTGATTTCAAATTTGGCCTCAGATACTTGACACACAATAGCTGTGTGACCCTGGGCAAGTCACTTAACCCTCATTACTCCGCAAAAAAACAAAAACAGAAACAAATTCTACCTCTGGGCCTCCATTCCCTCATTTTTAAAATGAAAGGTGTGGACTAGATTACTTTTAAAGTCTCTTTAGGGGCAGGTAGGTGGCATAGTGGATAAAACACTGACCCTAGATTCAGGAGGACCTGAGTTTGAATCCAGCCTTAGACACTTGACACTTACTAGCTGTGTACCCTGGGCAAGTCACTTAACCCCCATTGTTCTGCAAAAATAAATAAAGTCCCTTTAGTCTCTAGTTCTTTGATCATTTGATTTTTATAATAGCCCCAGAAGGTAGGCAGGGTAGAGGATCTCCCAATTTTCTAGATAAAGAAACCCAGGTTCCATGAAGAAAATGCAAAGTCACATGAGCAGTGAGTAGAAGTAGAACTAAAATCTTAGCTTCCTGATGCCTAGTATTTTCTATTATGCCTTAAAAGGTATTATAATTTGGAACTAAATTTTAAAAAATGTTTTAAATTGTTTTTATGTAATTGGAAAAAACTAATATATTATTTTTAAAAGTATTACATTTCAGGGGACAGCTAGGTGGAACAGTGGCTAAAGCCCTGGATTCAGGAGGACCTGAGTTCAAATCTGGCCTCAGACACTTGAAACTTACTAGCTGTGTGACCCTGGGCGAGTCACTTAACTCTCATTGCCTGCCCCCCCCAAAAGTATTACATTCCAAAACTATAATTTCATTAAAAACTGCCTCCGTGCCCAGTTATCCCTTTATGACTGCTTCTGAAAACAGAGAGGTGAGAGTAAGAATAGAGGAATATAAATCAATAGAGTTAGTTTGCTATGATCTTTTCCCCTGAGTTTATCATGACAATCATGACACATTTCTGTTTTATAAGTGCAGAAATGTGGCAGACAGAGAACTAGAAATAAAAGCAATGTGGCTCCAGGTTATGGCCTCATGATTTCTGCAGTATTTACTACATTATTTATAAACTAATGATTTATTAACCATCCCATGTAGCAAAATACTTAAGTTTGACTTTAATATAAATTCTGTCCCCTTGAAATTCTACATGGTATCATAACTTTTTTTTTGGTGTTATTTTATTTTATTTTTTAATTACATGTAAAGATTGTTTTCAGCATTCATTTTTCCAAGATTTTGAGTTCCAAATTTTTTTTCTCTTCCTTGCTTCCCTCTCCCCTCCCCAAGATGGCAGGCAATCAGATATAGGTTTTACACACACACACACACACACACACACACACACACACACACACACACACACACACACACACACATATATGGTATTATATCTTACAGTGTTTACTTTCAAGTTTTTTCATTTCATTCAAGTAAAATATTGACACCATATGTAAACACTTAAATGTACCATTCTAAAATACTTTTACCAAATTCAAGTGTAGTTCATCTGGAAAAGGAAAAAGAAGTCACTTTTATGTTTATTTTATGTTACGAACATGAACAATAAAACCCACTTCCAACAATGTAAATTAAGTGTTCTATACTACTTTATTCAAGTTATTCCCTGGATGAATGAAACATTCTAACCCTTTTGGATTCTTTGATCATTTTCAGTACTGTTGAGGGCAGGAGAGCTGTGCTGACAATGGGGCCAATCTGTTATACTTCATAATTCAGGCAATATGGTATTCAAAGGAATATTTACTGATGTCTGCAAAGAGTCTCAGTATTTGTAAAAGAAAAAAATTTCTTTTACATTGAGCTATGATGTTGTTGTTCTTTATGAAGGCTCAAATTATCCGGCTTTAAACTTTTCTTTGAACTTTAAGTAATCTCTCCTTTTATCGAAATGTTTAATCCACTGTTGAGAACAGCTTGATTCAAAAACACTTTTTACCTTTTTACACTTAGAGGCATCATCAGTATGTTCTAAGCACTTCCAAGTAGTCATCTTGAACTTCCCAGAAAATTTGCCTTTCTTTCATGGAAGGTGCTGTTATTTTTATTTCTGCTTTGAGGCCCTTCCAGTGTGACTCCTTCCAGTCACCCAACATTATAGTTTTTCATGCCACTTAGGCTGATTTTTGTTGTTGTTGAACAAAGCTGACTGAGTTGCCTGGCTTCAGCTCAGACATTTCTTATGGTCAGTGTAGAGGCTACCCATTTTACAGGTAGGACAACTGAGGACCAGTAAGTGTTAAGCAGCTATGTAATATCTAATAGTAGGCCTAGTTTCTTTTTTCCCTTTTTCCCTTTCCTTTCCTTTTCTTTCTTTCTTTCTTTCTTTCTTTTTTTTGCCTAGTTTCTTAACTTGTCATCTGGGCTGAGATGTGTAGCCCACTTTTCCCTTATGAACCCTTTGGGGACTCTGAGTTTGCCACTGCCTTATTTTTTTTTTTTTGTAAATAGTATTTTATTTTCCCAATTATATGTAAAGATAGTTTTCAACATTCATTTTTTATAAGATTTCGAGTTTCAAATTTTTTCTCCCTCTCTCCTATCCCCTCTCCCCAAGATGGCAATCAATCTGATATAGGTTATACATGTGCAATAATGTTAAGCACATTTCCACATTGATCCTGTTGTGAAAGAAGAAACAGAACTAAGGGAAAAAGCCACACACACACACAAAGTAAAAATATGCTTTGATCTGCATTCAGATTCCATAGTTCTTTCTCTGGATGTGGAGAGTGTTTTCCATCATGAATCTTTTGGAATTGTCTTGTATCACTGCATTGCTAAGAGCTAAGTCAATTATAGTTGTTGTTACTGTATACAAAGTTCTGGTTCTGTTCACTTTACTCAGCATCAGTTCATGTAAGTCTTTCCAGGTTTTTCTGAAATCTACCTACTCATCATTTCTTATAGCACAATAGTATGCCATTACATTCACATACCACAATTTCTTCAGCCATTCCCCAATTGATGGGCATTCCATCAATTTCCAGTTCTTTACCACCACAAAAAGAGCTCCTATAAAAGATTTTTGTACATGTGGGTCCTTTCCATCTCTGCCTTATTTTGGCTCCCTCAGATAGGAAAGTCAAGAGGATAGATTTTGGTCTTTTTGGTAGGGCAATGAGGGTTAAGTGACTTACCCAGGGTCACACAGCTAGTAAGTGTCAAGTGTCTGAGGCTGGATTTGAACTTAGGTCCTCCTGAATCCAGGGCAGGTGCTTTATCCACTGCACCACCTAGCTGCTCCCAAAATTTTTTTAATTATTATTTTTTTAAGAAATATGTACTTTCCCCTGCCAAGCCTTTCTCAGGGATGAAACCCTCTGGATGTGCTCTCTGTCTCTGTCTCTGTCTGTCTGTCTCTGTCTCTGTCTCTCTCTGTCTCTCTCAACCAGGGCCATGTCTTGAAGGAGACAGCTGCGTCTTAGGACAGAGTCAGTAGCTTTGCTGAGGCTACAAGACTCGGAACAGAATCTGGAAAGAGAATCAAGGACAGGGTTAAGACAGAGAATAAGGGGAAGAGAAGAAGAAGTGGAGATGGAAAAGCAAAGGGAGACAATGTTGGAGCTGGAAGAGAGCTTAGAGATCATTTCATCCAACTACTTCATCTTTTTTTTTTTTTAGTGAGGCATTTGGGGTTAAGTGACTTGCCCAGGGTCACACAGCTAGTAAGTGTTAAGTGTCTGAGGCCGGATTTGAACTCAGGTACTCCTGACTCCAGGGCTGGTGCTCTATCTACTGCTCCACCTAGCTGCCCCCAACTACTTCATCTTACAGATGGGGAAGCCTAAGCCCAGAGATAGGAAAGATAAAAAACACCCTCTTTGAAACTTCCCTGTTTTCCATCAAAGGCATTATTGTTCATCTAATCTCCAGGTTCATAACATTAAACTGGACTCCTCACTCTCCCTGACCTCGAATATCCAATTAGTGGCCAGCCTTTGCTATTTCTATCTCCACAACATCCCCAATCTCTCATTATCTGATTCAATCCAACAATCATTTACAAAACACTTTCTATTGTTAAAAAAAGGAAAGAAAAATGACACAATCTCTATCCTCAAAAATATATCACCTTTAAGAAGACTGTCTCAGTTTTCCTTAATCTTAGTTCCTTTCCTCTGGGATGACCCCTAATTTATCCTGTCCATATCTTGTTTGTACATTTTGTTGTTCAGTTGTGCCTGACTCTTCGTGACCACATTTGAGATTTCCTTGGTAAAGATACTGGAGTAGTTTGCCATTTCCGTCTGCAGCTTATTTTACAGATAGGAAATTGAGGCAAACAGGGTTAAAATGACTTGCCCAGTAAATATCTGAGGCCAGATTTGAACACAGAAAAAGAAGTCTTTCTGACTCTAGGTCCAGCACTCTATCCACTGTGCCACCTAGCTGCCCCTGCTTATACATAGTTCTTTGCATATTTTCTCCCTGTTGGACTCCTTGAGGAGCAGGGATTATCTTCTGCTTTTTATATTTCCAAGGCTTCATCTGGTGCCTGGCACATAGGAGGAGTTTAATAAATGCTAGTTGACTGATTGACTCAAGGAACTTATCATCTTATTTGAAGGATATAATACACATTTAAATAATTGTAATGCAAGATAGGGTATGATGGAATAAAAAAGTCAGAAAAAACACTTTTCTACTAGAGAGAAAGGCTTTGTTGAAAAGGAAGTACCAAAGCCAGATGTGACTGACTCCTCCCTCTTTGTAATCACTTACACACCTTAACAAACCAAATCCTACAGGCAGATTTCAGAAAAACCTGGAAAGACTTAAAGTGGACTGATGCTGAGTGAAGTGAGCAGAACCAGGAGAACATTGTACACAGTAACAGCAACATGGTACAATGATCAACTGTGATAGACTTGGCTCTTCTCAGCAATACAATGATCCAAGACAATTCCAAAGGAGCCATGATGGGAAATTCTCTCCATATCCAAAAAACCCCCCAAAACTGTGGAATCTGGATGCAGATTGAACCATACTGTTTTTTTAAATTATAAAAGTATTTTATTATTTTCCAGTTACATGTAGAGATAGTTTTCAACATTTTTAAAATAAGATTTCTAGTTTCAAATTTTTCTCCCTCCTCACCTCCCTCTCCCCTCCCCAAGACAGCAAGTAATCTGATATAAAACCATACTGTTTTTACTTTCATTTTTGTTTTTTGAGGTTTTTCCCCTTTTGTTCTTATTCTTCTTTCACAACATGACTAATGTGGAAATACGTTTAATGTGATCGTATATATATAGCCCATATCAGATTGCTTGCTGTCTTGGGGAGGGGGGAGGGAAGGGAAGGAGGGAGAAAAATTTGGAACTAGAAACTTACAAAAAGAAATGTTGAAAACTATCTTTACATGTAACTGGAAAATAATAAAATACTTTCATGATTAAAAAAAAAGAACCAAGTCCTATCCATTCTATATGTGCAGTCCTTCATGTCTTCTCACCCACCATTTCCCATTCCAAAGATACCACTCTGTTTCAATGTCATATTCTGGTTTTTGCTTTCCCACTGACTTGCTGTGATGACTTGACCTAACTTATGCTACCCATATATCTTGTTTGTGCATCATAATTTTTTTTTTTGGTTTTTTGTTGGGCAATGGGGGTTAAGTGACTTGCCCAGGGTCACACAGCTAGTAACTGTCAAGTGTCTGAGGCTGGATTTGAACTCAGGTACTCCTGAATCCAGGGCCGGTGCTTTATCCACTGCGCCCCCTAGCCGCCCCTGTCCATCATTATTTACATGGTGTCTCCTTCAGGATATGGACCCTCTTTTGATTTTCTTTATACCCCAGTGCTTGGCACACAGTAGGTGCTTAATGAATGTTAGTTGCTACTTTATGTGACTTCAGTAAATCACTTAAATTTTTTGAGTCTGTTTCTTCACTGGTGATGCAAAAGACTAAGAATATTACCATTAACTCCACCATAAGTGGTGGGAGGGTAAAAGGAGACCAGGGATGTGGAGGACCTTTGAAGAATTTCTACATGTGGATCGGGGATAATGACTCACTCAGCTGAGGGTTTACCACTGAGATAACTCATGTTCCTTTAAGAAAGCACCTGCCTTTACTAATTTGGGAGAGCTAAGGAAGACCTCTGCAACAGGGTTTTCACCCATCTGTAGGTTGCTCTAGAACTAGCCTCAGAAAAGTTATTATTTTTTTTCTTTCCTGATGTTCTCCTACATTTCTGTCCCACTGGACACTGGATTAACTTTATTTCTGCTTGGGCCAGAACATCTTCAGAGGGTCTAGTAACTCTGATCTTTTTGCTCTCATGGGCAAATAGAAAATATAAATTCCCCTTCTCCCACCTCCCACACTACTCCTCCTCCCTAGTTCTATACTTTAAGTCAGAGTTTGCCAAACTCCAGGGTGTGCCCCTCCCATAGTGGTGATGCACGAGGTTATGTGTGTGAGTGTTGTATCTGTGTGTGTGTGTGTGTGTGTGTGTGAGAGAGAGAGAGAGAGAGAGAGAGAGAGAGAGAGAGAGAGAGAGAGAGAGAGAGAGAGAGAGAGATCGCAATGGCTGAAAATACTTTTGGATGAAAACGAAGTTTAAATCAAAACTAATAAAGTGAGACCAAATGTGAATTTTTTCCCCAGTTGAGACCAAAGAGGGACCCAGGGTCCACTTCGGGCTTTATTGACACCACTTTTTCCAAGTCACGTCCCTTTGGGGAAAGGTGGGAAGGAAAAGAGAAGAGTGTCTCATGGTGCTGAGCAGCAATCACAGCTCTCTGTGTGATCGATCACAGAGCAGTGACATAGTCCGTGCCATTAAGTGCCAGCTGTGTAGAGAACAACAGACTCCCAACCCACAAGGGGAGGAAGCCCAGCTCACCCAAGAAGCTGTTCTCCTTTCCCAGTTCTCTCCCTCTACTCCCAGCAGCATCTGGTCAGTGTTGGGGGAAGGCTCAAACTTTCCCAAAGCCAGGGGACCCGGACTATACCTGCCCAGACTTTTGGACCACAGCGCAGAGCAGTGGAAAGGAGCCGAGAAGCGGCCATGCTGTGGGGCTTCATGGTGTCCAAAACATGTAGCTGATAGTGAATGTAGTGGAGTAATTATTGAATACAGGACTCACAGAAACATTTGATTTGACTTGGTGTGTACTGAGTCTCAATTCAGGAGTGATCTGACATCATTTGGTGTAGGCTCGTGTTACAGATTAGTCGTGTCATCACACCACTTATATATGAAGTGTGTAGAAAGAAACAATCTGTATAGAAATCATAACAGCTATTCTATTTCTCAATGTCATTCAGTTTTGTTTACTACACAATAAACTGTTTTCCAAAAAAAAAAAACCCCTCAACTTTTAAAAACTTGAAATAATTCCAGAACAATCATAGTGATCTGCTATTTTTAAAAATTCAATTCAATTTTAAATGCCAATTTTACTGTTTCCAATTTTTTAAAAGGCAGATAACATCCCTTCAGTATAGATACATATGTAACTGGTTTGAAAAGAAAATCCACTGAAGTAGTTTCAAACTGCAAAAACAAAGACATAAAAGAGAAATGAAGTAGCAAAACTACAGAAAAGCACAAAGTAAAGAGACCCAATCCAAAAAACAGACCCACAATTTACTTGATTCATCATTGGATTTCCCAAGTACTGTTATTTATGATGAAGAAAGACTGCTGTTTTCTTTGCCTAAATGCATTAGCTAAGGCTAGCACAAAACCTATTAAATTAAAATGCCATCTTGAAGACTTATGTGAAGAATACATTGGGAAGACAGGTAAATTTGTCCAGAAAAAAAAAATAGATGCTTTTAATCAGCAAAAACCCACTTTCTCAAAAACCATATAGGTGACATCAAAAGAAATGCTAGCATCATAGAGGGCTACTTACAGAAAACTTCCTTCGAAAAGAGAAACTGCTATCTGCAGCTGCTGATTTGATCAAAACAATGTTTCTCAAATCACAGGCAAAGCTGCTTTGAATGGTTTACTTGTAAATAATACAGTGAAAGGGATAATTCTCTGTATATTTGAAGACCTTCGCAATTAGCTCATTGAAAAGCTAAAATTTTTCTTATTTGTTACCATTGGATAAAACAACAGATCCAGTTAAAGATTCTCATTTTATAACATATATCTGATATGTTTTTGCAACTGCTATTGCGAATATCAGTTACTTTGCAAACCTGTTGATGGCAATACCACACCAGAAGAGTTTTAAAAAATATAATTGTTGTCCACATCCAGATAAAGAACTGATGGACTCTGAATGCAGATTGAAGCATACTATTTTCACTTACTTTTTTTCGTGTTTATTTTTTTTCCCCTTTTGGTCTGTTTCTTCTTTCCCAATGGTGACTGATATGGAAATGTGCTTTACATGATCACACATATATAACCTATACCAAATTGCTTAGCATTTTAGGAAGAGGGAAAGGGAGGGAGGAAAATTTAGAACTCAAAAATTTTGTAAAACTGAATGCTAAAAATTGTCTTTACATGTAATTGGAAAAAATAAAATGCTATAAATTTGTATATAGTTTGAAAAATATAAGTGATCAATTTCCAAAAATGAAAACAATATTATTTCAGAGAACTCTCTTGGATTCTGTACTGACAGAATTCAGTCGAAGTCATTACAAAAGGAAGATTTACAGGCAGTAGTCTGAAATCTGGTCCCTTATGCAATATAGATACATTGAATGCTTCACAGAGTATCGTAAAATCAAGAAACATGAGTGAGAAGCTACATACGGTTTTTCAAGTTCTTAGAAAATTGACTTTATCCAAATCCATTAAGAGGAAGACTGCAAATTGTGCAGGGATAGGGGGACAGAACATAGAACACTTCTATATGATTGTGAAATACACTCTTCTTGAGCCAAAATATTTCAAATGGTATTTGCACTAAAAACAGAAACTCTAACTTTAAGGCATAATAATGAACATAAATCAAATTCATTTTATACCAAAAAAAATTTCCTCCTGCAATTTGTGTATTTGCTGGATTTTTTTTAAAATTAAGTCTTCTAAATAAATCAGTTCAAAGTCCTCAACTTTATACTCTGATCCAGATTTATAAAAATGTCTGCCTTGTAAATTAAACAGAAGAAAGTAAAATCCTGATTATTACTCATAGATTAGTCTTCTGCAGTTATTCTCATTTTATTTTTAAAACTTGTCTATTTCTTTTTTCTTTTTTATCATTAAAATATTTTATTATTTTATAGTTACATTTAAAGATAGTTTTCAACATTTGCTTTTGTAAGATTTCTAGTTTCAAATTTTTCTCCCTCCCTTCCTTCCCTCCTCCCCAAGACAGCAAGCAATCTGATATAGGTTATATATATACAAACATATTAAACATATTTCTGCATTAAAGACTTGTGTATTTCTAAATATGAACTGCTAAGGAACTTATTGACCATGAGTAAATAGGAAACATTTAGTGTTATGCTATATGAATAAGAATAAGTAATAGATTTGTTTTCTGATAGTATGTGAAACAAGTATCTGAGCCTAAGTATATTGATTTATTAAGTAATGAATGCCAATTACCCAACAAATCGGGACCAGTAGCCTTCCTCAGCTTTGGCACATGAATAAATCATTTATTTAACAAAGTGATACAGATTTTAATACCATTTGTAATATATTATTTGCATATGACAGGGTTTTCTGTTCCAGTTGTTATAAAAATATTGATCTCAGTTAAGGGTTGAAAAAGAATTACATATAGTAATATAATTATTGAGACCACATTTTGGAGAAACTTTGTGGCAAGAAGCAAGCCTTACATCTGTTCAGCCTTATACTAGTCAACTCTGAGGTTTTGTCTCTTAGATGAAGGGGAACTTTCAGAGAAATACCTCAGATCCCCCTCCCACTCCCCTTTTATTCTCCTGCTACTCCATGTTTAGACAAATAGCTGAAAATGTAGCCACAGGTTATCTGGACTCAAACATCTGTGAGTTTGCTCCCCCTGGGGCCTCTGCAGCAACGGTCCCACTCCCCTGCCTGTGTTTATCCAGTAAAGAGAGTGGGAGGCTGGACAGTCCCCACTTTAAGTTTCCATCCTGTTTTTGCCAGCTGTGTTGGAGGTGTCAGGGGAGGCAGCATTCCAGCTGTTATCTGGGCCAGCCCGAGGAAGGTGGGGGGTGGGAGGGAAGTGGAAGAGGGGCAGGGGATGGAGGAGAGGGAAGGCAAGGGCAGATTTCATTCTTAGCAGGGAGTTCAAAGCAGCTTACAGACCTCTTCCTCCTATTGTTTACCTTACCAGTTTATGGCCACCTTCACTACAGGATCCCGATCCACCAACCACAAAGCTGTTTCAAAATGCCCAGACCTAGGAACTCTGGGTACTGATCCAGAGAAGAGTGCTGGGGGTGGAGGGGGACAAGCATCTATTAAGTACCTACCATGGGCTAACCACTGTGTTAAGTACTTCACAAATATTTTATTTGATAACGACTCGGGAAGGTGAGTACTATTATTATCCCCATTTTATTGTTGAGGAAACTGAGGAAAACAGAGGTTAAGCGAGTTGCCCAGGGTGCCAGAGCTAGTAAATATCTGAGGTTTAATTTGAACTCAGGTCTTTCTAACTCCAGGCCCAGTGTTCTTTCCACCGTGCTACCTCACTATCATTTACCCAATAGTCAGTCCTAGCAATCTCTCTCTGAGCCACCACCCCACCCCCATCAGCCCTTGAAGATTACTTTCTTGCCAGGGAATCATTTCATTAAGTGTTTTTCTCCCCCTGGGAGAGTTGCCAAGTGTAGTAGAGCAGGAAGGATAGGGACAATACTAATAACATTAAATACTGGGGGGCAGCTAGGTGGCGCAGTGGATAGAGCACCGGCCCTGGATTCAGGAGGACCTGAGTTCAAATCCGTATCAGACACTTGACACTTACTAGCTGTGTGACCATGGACAAGTTACTTAACCATCGTTGCCCTGCAAAAAAAATTCAAAACAAAGCAAAACACTAAATAAGTGGTACTAATAGCAGGCATTTAGATGATGGTTTAAGGTTGGCAAAACACTTTATCTTATTTGATCCTCACAACAGCCTTGGCAAGAAGATGCCATTATCCTATTTTACAAATAAATTAACTTACTCAGGGTCACACAACTGGTAAGTATCTGAGATGGAATTCAAACTCAAGTCTTCAAAAAATATTGAACTTGGAGTATTGAAATCGGTCATAGGATCTGAGTTTGAATCTTGGTTCTGCTGCTTACTATCTGTGTGTCCTTGGGCAGGTCACCTAGCCTCTTCGGCCTCAGTTTCTTCATCTATAAAATGAATGATAGGACCAGATGACTTCTAACATTCTTTCCAGCTCAAAATCTAGGCTACTATGTTTCTATGACTCTAAGTCTATGCTGAGTTGCTTTGAAGTCTTCCCTGAACCCCTAAAATCTCACGGAAGAAGAGCTCCTGGGGAATGTTTTCACTCCTGCTCTTAGAAGCTGCTCATCCTATGTTTTCTCAGCTTCAGCCTAGCTATCTATGCTCAAGGGGATAGGATAACTCAGCAACCTCACAGAATCACAACGTCAAACTAGGAGGTGCCTTAGAATATGGAACGTTTGGGTTGGGAGGGGCCATAGAACATGGAATGTCAGAGCTGGGAGGGGCCTTAGAACCCAGACTGTCAGAGTTAGAATGGGCTTTAGAATACAGACTTTCATATCTGAAAGGGTCCTTAGACATTGTGTTGTTCAAACATTTCACTTAACAATTAGGACTGACAGGTGGAAATGAGGAAGTTATCCCAGAAGGAGGGTATGTTGAGAGCATAGACTTAGAGGTAGGAAAATGGATGGTGTGTGTGTGTGTGTGTGTGTGTGTGTGTGTGTGTGTGTGTTCTGAGACTAGTAAACAGTTCAGTTTGGTTGGAGTGTAAGGGTATGTTTAAGGGAGCAGTAGGGAGGTCCTGCCAGGTTAAAGAGGGCCCAGCAGGCCAGACTGAGAATTTCATGCTTTTGCCTGGGGTCCGGGGGTGCTGCTTGCTTTCATCTTCATTTCCCTCAGTCTCCTCGTCCAGAGTTACACTTCTGGGAATCATCTCATTCTCCCAAAGCTCTCACACACTGATTTTATTCTCACACAACAGTTTTTCCTCTCCAAGAGGTAAGCTGCATGAGGAACTAAGGGAAGCACATCAGGGGAGCCTCTTCTGATTTATTCATAGAAAAAAAATAGTTTCTTTAGTTAGGATAGCTCACCAAAAAAAATGCCTGCTTCTAAAAACTTTGCTTTCTGTCTTGCTTCCATGAACAGCTCATAGAAAGCTGAAGGATCTGAGCCCTTGTTTCCTCTTCCTCTTGAGCCCCTGACCCCAAGAGGGTCCTCTTTCTCAGTTAAATATCAGTGGATGGAGAAAAGGGTCCTAGTTCTATGGGTCTCAAGGAGCACCTATCTGGGATAGCTGTTGGGTTGAAGGTCTTGGTCATCTTGAGGAAAAGATACAGCCCCTTTATTTTACCTTTTTTTTTTTGGTGAGGTAATTGGGGTTAAGTGACTTGCCCAGGGTCACACAGCTAGTAAGTGTTAAGTGTCTGAGGCCGGATTTGAACTCAGGTCCTCCTGACTTCAGGGCTGCTGCTCTATCCACTGCACCACGTAGCTGCCCCTCTTTCTTTTACTTTTAATTATTTCAAACTTTGAAACCTAAAAAGGGAGAAAACTCCTTTGCAAATCATAGCTGCCTACCTCAGTGGTTAGAGAATGGTATGAATATGACATGGTATGATTATATGCAGATTGATCAGTTTTGTTCTGTCTCCCAGCTCAGGCCATATCTCAACCCTGACCACCAACTGATCCCTAACCTCAAACATAGACTGATGTAACCCTGGCCCCCAAATGAGCCTTTAACTTCAGTCAAACAATGAACTGGAAATGAAAAGGGTCCTCATAATCAGGATAATGGTTAAATAAATTATGGCAAATGAAAGTAATGGAATACTATGGAAATGATGAAAGGGATGGTTTCTGACAAATCTGGGAAGATTCGTATGAACTGATCCAGAATGAAGTAAGCAGAATCAGGAAGATGATTTATACAACAACAGCATTGTAAAGACAATTTTGAAAGACTTAAGAACTGTCAACAGTACAATGACAAATAATGATTCTAGAGAACTGATGACGAGATCTGTTATTAACCACCTGACAAAGAGCTGATGGATTCAGTGTACAGAATGAGATATAATTTTTGGACATGGCCAATGAAGGAATTTGTTTTTCTTTACTATTTGATATGTTTGCTACAGGGTTGTTTTTCCCCCTCCCAATGTTTGAAGGAGGTAGGAAGGAGAGAAAAATATATATTTGTTCACTGAAAATAAAATTTCATTTAAAAAACCCTCAACCACAGCTTGAGTCTTGGCCCCATCTGTTCATCTTACAATGCTTATCACTAGTCCCAAGAACTATGAGATAGGAATGTGGATGGTTTAGTATAGACCCACCTCATTCCACCCATTAGAGGACTGGAAAGACAATTTGATACTGCTTCTTTCACCCCTATCAATATACTCAGCTAAGGTTTATAGAACATTTTAGTGTTTACAAAAGTTTTACAGATATCATCTTGTTTGAGCTTCATGTCAACCCTGTGAAATATTGCAAGTATTATCACCCCTGTTTTACAGGTGAAGAAATTGAAACTCAAGAGAGTTGACATGTCTGTGGCCACAAACCTGTTAAGAATTAGAGGAAGGTAAGGGCAGGTAGGTGTCGCAGTGGATAAAGTATGGGCCCTGGATTCAGGAGGACCTGAGTTCAAATCCAGCCTCAGACACTTAACACTTATTAGCTGTGTGACCCTGGGCAAGTCACTTAACCCTAGTTGCCTCACCAAAAAAAAAAATAATAATAATAATTAGAGGAAGGAGTTTAAGCCCAGGCATTCCTAAATCCAGGCCATAGCTGCTCTTCTGATAGACACCATGTATTCTTTCAACACAGAAGCTGTCTGTAGGTACTGGCCTGCCACAGACCTTACTGTGGTGAAGTGTTGGCGGGAATGAAGACCTTATTTAGAAACCTTTCTTTGTTTCTAAACAGGAAGAATTGGGCTCAGCTGAAACATTTCCCATACCTCAGGACAACACCATATCTAGATCATTTTGGCAGAGGCAAGAATATTAAATCTCCCTTTCTCTGTCCCTCCCCCCTCCCCCCCCAATACTAATGACATCAGGTGTTTGGGATAGTAGATACACCTTTTTTATGGTTGTGATTTTTTTTCTTGTTTTTTTTTTCCTGGGCCCTTCAACTTTGTGCACCTGAGGAAAGTGCCTTGCTTGGCTTACCCTTGTTACAACTCTGCCTCAAAGCCTAGAGTTTGAGCTTTGGCTTCTTAGAGTCAAATACAACAGTTTCTTCACTTGGTAAGGGACTTTCTCTATGTCTAGTGAGCAGGGTATCCCTAAAAGACTTTTGGGGTGGCTAAAGTGGTGCAGTGGATATAGCACTGGACCTAGAATCAGGAAGACTCATCTTCCTGAATTAAAATCTGGCCTCAGACACTTACTAGCTGTGTGATCCTAGGCAAGTCACTTAACCGTGTTTGCCTCAGTTTCCTCATATATAACATGAGTCAGGAAAGGAAATGGCAAATCAATCTAGTATCTCTGCCAAGAAAACCCCAAATGGGATCATGAAGAGTTGTTCACAACTGAAACAACTGATTTGTTTTAGAAGAGGACCAATGACATCACAGGGTGACAACTTGACTTGCATGTAACTGAATTTAAATGAGACAGAATTATACAAAGTTGTTGGCCTCATTCTCCTCCAGAAGCATGGAAGTCCAATGGCAAGACAAAAATCAAGATGACTAGAAATGCCTGGGGATGCATCTTGACATTTTTGGAGTCTGACCAAGCTCTAAGTGCCCTATGGCACCTGCTTCAGCTACTTTCATGGCCATTGGAACAAATTGTTCCCTTTCCACCAGAGGAAGTCTCCACATGCTTAGGGTAGACACCCCCCCTAGCTCACCAGTGGGTTTGAGGCCTGTTTGTTACCCTTAACCTAGTTTAGCCTGTCTGGGTGTGGTTGCTTTGCATGCTATAGTTTCTTAGAGCCGAAGGTGACAGTCGGGTCAAAGGTGGACACCAAAGATGGATGAACAGCCCTGAAAAGGGCTGGGCAAGTCCTCATACCAGAGGTGCTAGACTTCCCTGAACACCCCAAACAACAACAAAAGAAGAGAAGGTATGGACACACATATGACTGAGAACATAAGGCTGTGTGGTAAAGGCTCTAAGAGAAGCACAGCAAAGGGTTGTAGGAACACAGGGGAGGAAGAGAGAAGAATGATATTAGAGATGAAAAGAATCCTAGGTCTAGTCAGATGACTCAACTTACTTCTGGAGACAATGTGTTGTAAAGAGCTTTGTAAATCTTAGAGTACTCTGAAAGCAATGGTTATTATCCTCCTTATCATGGCTGTTGTTGTTATATTATCATTATTACTACCTTGTGACCTTGAACAATTCATATAACCTTTTGGGGCCTCAGTTTGCTCATCTGTAAAATGAGATTAGATGATCTCTAGAGGCAGATGGCCTAGTGCATACATAGAGTGCAGGACATGAAGTCTGGAAGATGTGAGTTCAAATACCACTCCAGACACTAAGTAGTTTTACACTGGTCAAATCACTTTAACCTCTCTGGTCTCAGTTTTCTCATGGGTAAAATGGAAATAATAATAGCACCTACAGGGGCAGCTAGGTGGCGCAGTGGATAGGCCACTGGCCCTGGATTCAGGAGGACCTGAGTTCAAATCCAGCCTCAGACACTTGACACTAGCTGTGTGACCCTGGGCAAGTCACTTAACCCTCATTGCCCTGCTCCCCGCCCCCCCAAATAGCACCTACATCACAGGGTTGTTATGAAGATCAAATATCAAATGAGATTTATATATATATATATGTATATGTATATCTGTATCTATATCTATATCTATATCTACATCCTATAATCCAGAGATCACTTCCCATCAGGGTAGACTTCATGAAAGAAGTTATGTTTGTTCCCTGTCTTTGGCAGGAGCTAGGCTCATCCTTGCTGTGGTGCCTTTGTAGAAAGCATGGGTCTTTGGGGTGAGAATTATTTGCCCTCTTCTTTTTGTTTATGCAAAGTCTACTCATCCTTGCAAGCCTAGCTGAAATCCTATCTGTTACATGAAGTCCTCTTTGACCCACGGTTATGAGGTCATTGGACCATAGATTGATTTAAAGCTAGAAGTTCCCTTCTTATACAACTGATGCCCAGAGACATACAGTGACTTGTCTCAAGTCAGAAAGCAAGAAAAGGTAGTCACCGAAGACAAAGTCCACTGCCTAGATGGTTTTGTTGCCCCAAATAGTCTGGGGCTCAATAAATCCTTATGGGATAAGCCTCAGTTTTCCCAACTGCAAAATGGGGGAAGGTGAACTAGACTAGCCAGACTAAATAGTGAATATTTCCTTTCTGTAAAATACTTCAATCTGATCAACTCTCTGTCATCTGGGAATGGATATTCATTCATTCATTCATTCATTCAATAAACATTTATGGAGTGCCTACAAAGTACTGTGCTTGTTTGCTTTGGGGAGATTAAAGAGGTAGAAGACAGCCCCTGATCTTTAAAAACTTACCCTCTAGTAAAGGAGAGAAGGGACAGACACACATATAACTGAGAGCATAAGGTAGAGTGTGGTAAAGGCCCTAAGAGAAGTACCAACAAAGGGTTGTGGGAGCACGGGAGGAAAAGAGCAGCATGATATTAGATATGAAAAGAGTTAGAGTTAGGCACCTTGACTTTGCTTGCTTACTTCTGGAGATAATGCATTGTAAAGAGCTTTGTAGACTAAACTAGACTTTATAGATCTAGATTCCTGGAGCCTGTCAGCCTCACCAAACACTGGGCCCATACTCAGGAAGCTGCTCCCCACCCTGAGCTTCCAGGCTCCCAGGACTCCCAGATTTCAACAACCTCCAGGCTCCCAGACTCTGAGCTACTAAGTTAATGGCAAGTTCTGCCCCCATCAAGTAAGGATTCCAGGGCAAGCTCAGCTAGAACAAAGAAGCCATGGGGAGCAGGGAGGGAAGAGAAGGAGGGGAGCAAACCGCCCACTTGCCCAACCGAAACGACATTCCTCTCACCCTAGAAGCACCCCCTGCTCAGGAAAGGACTGAAGAGGAAAAAAAAAGCCAGGACAAAAGACGGACGTGATGCTTAGCATGTGTGTACTTATCTCAACTCTGCACTCGGCCTACAGAAGGACACCGCCTGCCTCTCTCTCTCTCTGGCAATACCGGAAACTCTCATCTCCGCTGAGGTCTTTCCTGTCTTGACTTAACCTTCAAGCTGTGGTTTGCTCTGCTAGAGGGGGTGAGGGGGAAAGGAATAGGATTGGGGGTTGGGGAGGAAGGAATCAGAACTAAGCCCCCTACCTAGCCCTGGGCCTCCCTGTCCCCACACACCCAGACTCATTCTCTGCTTAGCACAACCAAAATTAGGCAGAGGCCATGAGAACTTAGCCCTCCTGAGAGACAGTGGAATGAACTGGCTACACATACAACCTGGTCCTCATGAGGGACCTGCCCATTCCTCCATTTTTATATTTGTAAGAGCTTTATCAGGTTGAACAAGTCCCACATGGGTTCCTGAGACTTGGGGTAGAGGAACTGCAAGGAAGAGGAGGATTATTTTAGGAGCTGAGATAGGCCACAGGAATCTAGGATTCCTGGGTTTTAAGAGCATGTAGTAAAGAGGAATGGGAGGGGGGGCATATGGCCTGAGATACAAAGGGGTGTAACATTTCCATATTCTCCTAGTCCCTGAAAGATACTGTTGATCCTTGACCTTGGGTTTCTAGTGGGCTACTCAGACCCTGACTGTGTGACCCTGGGCAAGTCACTTAACCCCAATTGACTCACACACACAAAAAAAAGAAGAAGACAGTGGGATTGGGAAGGGGGAGTTTCTATGCTACTAGGTTCTTGGCCAGTCCCCCTCCAAGGGTGTGTCTCCCCATCAGAAGAAACTCTAGGGACCCTTTTCAGGGTGTTGCGGAGTGAGGAGTCATAAGCTTGAACCCTGGATCAGCTGTCATTCGAGTGGGTCTTAACTGCTCAGAGGGGCAGGTCATCCTATTTGGGAAAAATTACTTGTTCCCTTTGCAAAAGAGACTTGAGGAGGCAGCTAGGTGGCGCAGTGGATAGAGCACCGGCCCTGGAGTCAGGAGTACCTGAGTTCAAATCCGGCCTCAGACACTTGACACTTACTAGCTGTGTGACCCTGGGCAAGTCACTTAACCCCCATTGCCCCACAAAACAAAACAAAAAAGAGTACCTGAGTTCAAATCTGGCCTCAGACATTTGACGCTTACTAGCTGTGTGACCCTGGGCAAGTCACTTAACCCCAATTGCCTCACCAAAAAAAAAAAAAAGGGCCGGGGGGGGGGGGGGGGGGACTTGAGATGAAAACTGGCCTGAGAGTTCACTACTAAATGCCAGTATGCAGGATTGTGCCTGTGTGACCGTGGGCAAATGACCTAACTTCCCCGGGCCTCAGTTTCCCTTCTAGCTCTTGCTCTATGATCCTATAGGCCTTTCATCTCCTTAACATTGTAAAGTTCCCTAAGGTCAGCGTCACCTCTCAGGATCCTCTCTCTGGCAGGGTCATTGAGTTTCCTCACCATTCCTATAAAGGTTAAAGACCTTGCCAAATGCCTCAAACTTCCCTTTATAATTTGTTAAGGATCTGTCATTTAGAGTATCTAAATCGATCTATGGTCTCTTTGAGGAGAATTATTTCTCTGAAGTTTATTGTTTTGATATGTGATACAGTCTGATCTTCTTTCTGTCTGTCCTAAAACAAGTACACTGTTGTCTAAGAGAAAGGATTACAGAAAGGATTGGACCGTTTTTGTTTGTTTGTTTGTTTATGGGGAAACTTACAGAGTAAAGCTATGACATTTGGGATGAATCCCTAGGAAGGGTCCTTTCTCTCCTCAAATCATGAGTTTGTAAAAAGCCCCTATAATTGTAACTGTGAAAGACTAAACTATTCTGAGTAATATGAACATTCAAATCAACTATGAAGGGAAATGCTATCCATCTCCAGAGAAAGAACTGATATATGGAAGTGATATATGGCTCCGCATATAGAATTGTATCAAATGTTAGCTTTCTTTGATGCAGGGTTGGAGGGAGGGAAGGAAGGAGACAACTAGGAAATCAAAATGTACCCCCCCAAAAAAATTAAATAAATATGAGATTTTTAAAAGCCTCTGTAACCTAACCAGTTAGATGGGGAGAGGCAAGTTGAAATATGGCAAACCCACAAACTTTCAGAGAAGTGCCTGGGAAGACAGAGGATTTTAAAGAACACTGAAATACATCTGTTTCCTGGAGCAACTGTGAAAAAGAAAGGGAAGGGGAGGGGGGAAGAGAGAGAATACGGCCCCAAAGAGGCCATTGGGATTCTTAACACTGATTTCTGGTGCCTAATGTATAGCCCCACCTCACCAAATTCCATAAAGCCCCCTAGTTCTGGGGGGCTTCTACCCCCTTAGTTTAGTTCACAGCCACACCCTTGCTGCAGCCTTGCTGGGAACCTTCCCGCCCATTGATAATCTTCCTATCCAGGAAAGCTGGGGGGGCCAGAGAGGCCTGGAAATGCTGAGTGAGTGGTTATGGGGAGGGCCTGCATTTAGGGCAGGATGATGACTGGAGGCTGGACATCCTGTTTGGCTCTTTGGCCTGGAAACCTTGTTGAAAATCAAAACCTGCCCCATAGTTTGTCCTTCCTCCTCTCCCCATGGACAACCTGGCTTCTTTGTACTGAGTTGATTTTGTTGTTGTCTGTCTAGGAGGTTGGGGAATGGAGAAAAATGCTAACCTTTTGGGCTAGAAACAATTTCTTTTAAAAAGTCACTGTGGGGGCAGCTCGGTGGCTCAGTGGATAAAGCACCAGCCCTGGATTCAGGAGGACCTGAGTTCAAATTCAGCCTCAGACACTTGACACTTACTAGCTGTGTGACCCTGGGCAACTCACTTAACCCTCATTCCCTGGGGGGGGGGGGGTGTTAAAAAAAAACCCAGAGCAGCAAAAAGTCATTGTGCCTCTTTTTCTGGGAGTAGATCTGGTAGACAATTCCTTACTGGTGAACAGTCACCATTCCCAGTGAGGAGTAGGTCTGGGAACAGAGGCCTGGTGTATTTTTCTTTCTCTGGTCTGGGAGCCTAGCTACAGATGGTTCCCAGAGATGGGGAAACCCACAGCACACAATCAATGACTGTACTTGGGAGAAGTTAGGAAGGACTAAAAAGAGGCCTGGGACCTTATGGGTCAAGTATGGGTAATAGCTCCCACTCTTCACCTATCCTAATCTAACTGCCTCTCTTCCTTTCCTCACCCACCTTTCTCTACTGCCTCCACTTCCCCTCCAATTCCCTGAAAATGGACCTGATAATTCTCAGTCAGTACTACAGTATGATAGAGGCTAAACCAAAACCACATCCTCAGGCTAGTGGCCATTCATTCAACAAGCATTCATTAAATAGTGTATTAGGTCTAGGGGAGAGAAAATGTTTAAATAAGACAGGGTCCCAGCCTACATGTAGCTAGAGCAGACACAGACACACAGTGGATAATTTTCCATCCTTCTGGAGATTGGCAGCATTTCTTAAGAAACTTGGTCCACCCTAGAGAGCATCTGAAGGAAGAGGCACAGAAAAAACATGAAAGGAGTAGAATGGTGTGTGTGTGTGTGTGTGTGTGTGTGTGTGTGTGTGTGTGTGTGTGTGTGTGTGTGTGTGTGAATTTGGAGTTCTTTTCTGTGCTAAGACCTTACATTCTCTCCTAAGAACCACGTTTCCCCTTGTCTTAGGGAGAAGGCATGGGGTGGTTTAAGGCATTGTCTTGTGTTAAATCCTAAAGTAAAAGCAATCCCTCTACAAAGCAAGTCAGAGCTGAGGAGGTCTAGGATATTCTTACTTAACCTTTAACTTTTGTTTCCAAAGCTGGGAGTCAGTCACGTAACATCAGATCCCAATAGCCCTTGTTCTTGCAGTCCCTGAGAATGGAGATTTTTATCAGAACCACTGACTGCTAGTGGTGTCTTTTAGAAAAGAAAGAACCCTAGCTTCCATTCTCCTTGGCGTCCCTGGGCTCTGGTTGGCCTGACAACAATGTCTGTCTTAAGTCAATAGGATGAACCCTTCCTCCAAAGTGGTATCTTTTCAAGGACTAATACTACTTTTAAAAAAATTAATAAATTTGTAATGAATTCTAAAAATTTTAAATACAATGTATTAATAAATTCATTTTTGTTTTTACTTTCCCTTAGTCTCCCCTACCCCCCACTTTTTAGTTGACCATTGAACTGCTAGCCTTTGCTTATGGATAATGGTGCTCACAGCTGAGGTGTTACACGTGCTTTTTCTGCTACCTTAGGATACCTCCCCCTTCTCCCTTCTTGAGGTTCCATCTATCATTTAGGGCTCAGCTCAGGTCTCACATATTTCATGAAGCCTTGGTTATTCCAGTCAGTCCTCATGATCTTTTCTGAATTCTTAGAGCACTTGTTGTCTGTCCTACCCACATAATTTTTTAAAATTCTAACTTGCTCTATCATATTATCTGTACCTATTGACCCCTAATTGATCACATAGTAAAACCTCCCCCACCGATAGCTAAACTAAATTAGTCCCTAACCCTGACCACAGATGGATTTCCCAACCTAAGACACAGACTGAGCCCTAACCCTTCCAGCGGACCATCTGGACTACCAGAGACTGACACTAAAATATTAGCCCCACACCAATGGGGCTAATGGTATTGTGCAAAGTATATTAAGACTATTCACTCTCAAGACTTGTTAAAACTCTGGTCTAGGGTATCTTAACTTTTGGGGGGGGGTGATCAAAGGATGCAGCTGGTGGGGCATTAGATAGAACATTGTGTCTGGAGTCAGGAAGACCTGAGTTTTCTTTCAGAGAGATCTGAATTCAGCCTTGGACACTTGCTTAGCTGTGTGATCCTGGGCACATCACTGAATCTTTGTCTGCCTCAGTTTCCTCATCTGTAAAAAGGGGATAATGACAGTGTCTAACTTCCAGGGTTGTTGTGAGGATCAAATGGGAGAATATTTGTAAAGCACTTAGCACAGTGCCTGGCACACAGTAGGTGCTTAATAAGTATTTATTACTTTCCCTTCCCTTATGGACCTTTTTGACAGTCTAGTGAAGCTAATGGAGCCTTTCTCAGAATATTTTTAAACACATAAAATAAAACATACAGAATTATAAAGGAAGCCAATTCTATTGAAAAATAATTATCAACATATTAAACATATTTAAACAATGTATGGACCTTCTGAAACCTATTTGTGGACCCCTTTTGGGGGTGTAAACCCCTGCTTTAGATAAAAGATACACACATAGTGAAGTCACAATTGAAGGCAGTGTCATACAATGGAAAACATAACAGGTTTAGTGTCAGGGGAACAGGCTTTGAATACTGGCTGTGCTTTCTGTGTGACCTTGGCCAAATCATTGAACTTTTCTGGGTCTCAGTTTCCTCATCTGTAAAATGAGGGCGTTAGACTAGAGGGTCTCTGAAATCTCATCCTGATTTAGATCTATGTTCCTGTGGCACAAAGAATGTTTAGACAACAGACAAGAAACAAGTAAGATTGGTCTTACCCAGTTAGTGGAGGCAAGACTCCTTAATGGGGTATAAGGAAAAAGGGAATTAATGTTCATCCTGAGTTCCAAGCAACTAATCTCAGATCCTTTCCTGAGAGTCCACTATTCTGTTGAAGAGGTGGGAGAAATCTACTTGATAATTGACAGTGAGGAAAGGGGTGCCATGCAAATGAGAGAGGGGCAGAAAACAAAGACTGGGGGCACTATGGGTAGACTTTATCAATGTCAAAGTATTGTCAACTGTAGGATGACCCTGGAAATAACACCCTGGTTATCTAGTTGTCCAACTCATAAAAAGAGATTTGGATCAGTCTTAGACTTTGCCTAGACTGAAGGTCTGGACACTGCCTGAACCCAGGTCCCAACAGACTCAGTCAGCCTACACGTACCCAGCACCCAAAGCTGATGATGACAAACAATGGGAAATTCCACAGAGGTGAAGAAACATTCTTAAATAGAATGTTCACAATCTCCTTGAACAATGAGGGAATGTTTCCAGCAGCCAAGAAGTCCTGCAATGCCTGGCTGTACTTGTTGGGACCAAAATAGATCACCATTTGGGTTGCGAATGCGATGGATCTTTGGCTTAGAATAGACTCTCCACCAAGGGTGATTGCATGTTTCTGAAAGCCAGCTGCAGGAAGGTAGCTTTGAGGACTGCTCTGTAGCCACTTGACATGACTGTGGCTCCTGCTGTTGATAAAGGCCAATGCTTTCCATGGGTGGCTGAGAGTGGGTGGCAATGGGCAGTAGTGATAGCTGTAGGTAGCCAACGACCAGGCCCTGTGTGAGAATATGTTCTTTGAAGGTAACACAAAGGCCTAATGGGAGCTAGAAAATCTCCATAGCTAAAGTCTGGAGGCATTTCCTAATGTAGTTCTGATAATCCAGCACGGAACAACACTTATTCTTCTTTGCTTCTTTAAGTGCTACCTTTTCTTTAAGGCCCAGCCTACCTCCTCTGTGAAGCAAGCAAGCCCCACTACCGCAGATCCCAGTCATCTCTCCCTTCTCCCTAACTGTTAAAGCATCTACAATCTCTAATATACAACCTGGGACTTGATCATAAACTGTTCTCTATTCAAATAATACATAGAAGTCCAGAATATTCCCTAGTTTCAGAATTAGAAGTACATCATAGGGGTAGCTAGGTGGTGCAGTGGATAAGCACCGACCCTGGAGTCAGGAATACCTGAGTTCAAATCCGGCCTCAGACACTTAACACTTACTAGCTGTGTGACCCTGGGCAAGTCACTTAACCCCAATTGTCTGACCTAAAAAAAAAAAAAAAGAAGTACATCAGAGTAGAAGGGGAACTTTAGCACCTGTGAATGTTGGCATGAAGAATATGTAATGTGAGCATCTAGAAGAGATCTCGATTCAGCTCTCTATATCTGTGGAGCTCTCTGAAATTGTGTGGTGGATAAGAGCCTCTCATCCATTGAAAACTGCACTTTTTGGGGTGGTGTGCATGCTTACCAAAATCATAAGTTGGACTATTATCTATTATGATACCTCCTTAGGAATGGCTTGAGCTCCTCCCACATTTTGCACTAGGTTGATCACCTACCTGACCTGCTGGAAATCTTTCATTTCCATGATCATCCTTCTGGGAAGTTGACAAAGTTCATTGTGCCCTCAGACTCCCTTTTCTGCCTGTTTCACTCCTATGGACCTCCCTTCCTCCACACATTCAATCACCTGAAATTACTTTTATTTGGAGGAAATGTGAGGGATAAATGAGAAGAAAGTTGGTCTCTGCCTTTGGTGAGCATACAACTTGGTGAGAATGGCAGGATCATCAGGCATAATACAACACAGTCAAGGAAGTCTTAGGGGGAGGCGGGGTGCAGATAATTTTGTCGTAGAGCATGTTGTTTCCATGTCAGCCAAGCTTGGGTCCCTTTGGACTACAATGGCAATGCTGGAATATGAAAATAGTTTTTAGTTTAGGCAAGTCACAGGCTATTGTGAGAACCCACGGTACCTTGCCAATTAGCTAACCTCTCCGGGCCTCAGTTTCCCCATCTGTAGAATGAAAGGGTAAGATTAGCTGGTCTCCAAGGTTTCTTCTAGCTTTAACATTCTATGATGCCATGTTTTTAACCTAGTTGTCAGCCCTCTTCTCCCCCCTTCTCCTCCCCCACTCCCCCATTCTGAACAACACAACCAAATGAGAATTTGAATTCTCATCAGGAAAAGTCTCTGAACTAAATTTATGTCTTCAACACCCAACACTCAGACCTTTATTCTTTCAGGCTCTTAAATGAGAGGTCATTCTCCCTTGCCTTTCCCCTCACCCCCTGAAAAATGTCTAATTCCTCTTGACGCAGTTCCCTTTCCCCTCTGGAGAGAAGTTTTTATTGTTCTTTAGAGCTGGCTCCCAATCTCCCCCTCACACTCACTTCCTGTTTCCTGGCTTAGAGGAAACACAGATTTCTCGACGGGCTAAGCAGATGCCTCTTCCCCCCCCCCCTTTTTTTCTTTTTAAGGCTATGGAAAAAAAATAGCTCAATGCTTTGAATCCTAAAGCCACAGAACACACTATGTAGGAGCTGGAGTACCTCAGTGTACAGAACACTACAGCATAGAACATAGAACGTTAGAGCTAGAAGGGCCCTTAGACACTGTCTGCTCTGAACCTCCTCATTTGACATCTAGGGAAAGTTGAGGCCCAGAGAGGAGAAGTAACTAACTCCTGGTCTCCAGATCATAGATTTAGGAACTGGAAGGAATCTTACAAGTTATCTAGTCCAACTCCTTCATTTTACAGATAAAGAAACTGTGGTGCAGAGAAGTGAGGTGACTTTTATCCCCAAATAGCTCAAAAGCTATTTTCATATTCTAGCATATTCCAGATACCAAGTGGCAGAGCTGGATTCAGATCCAGGTCCCCTGACTCCAGGAGGAATTCTCTTTCCATTGAGCCAGGGGTAGAACCCAGATTTTGAGTTCCCATACAGCCCACTGCGTTTCACAAAGGTTGGGGCCAAGGTTGGGGTGGGGGTGCTGGGGAGAATGGAGAACTGGAGGAAAGAATTCAGTGACACTCCCAGCTCCTTCCAACCAAACCTCAAGCTTGGTAGAGTATCCATAGAAGCACATGATGAAAACTGAGCTCTCACTGCACCAAGCCAGATTGGAGAATCTTTTAAAGCTCCTCAATAACTTCCCATTCTTGGGAATTTCCTTTTTCTCTAAGAAAAATGTTGTTAGTATTGTTCTCTTGGTGTCATCTTTTTAATGGGGTTCTGATAAAAGTAGCCCTGGGGCAAGTCACTAGCTTGTAATTATTCCATCATATTTAATGCCCTGCAGACTACCGCACCGGTGGACCGAAACACTGCTTTTTGTGGTCAAATGGAAGGATCAGGCGCTAAGCGGATCCCATGGGCTCTCCAAAAGCATTCTTGGGGTAACTTCAGAAGCAGACAGGACAACAGGGAAGGGCACCATCTTCTTTGCTCAAATGAATCTGTTACCCTCTGCGAGGTCTTTGTATTTTGAAAACTCATCATTCCATTTAACTTGGAGGCAATGAATCAGTGGTGTGGTGCTATCTATGAAAGACATTCTTCTTACATTTTTATGGACAAGTGTGATGTCTGGGTGAGCATGGGCAACAGTTTGATCTGGAATGATGGTCCAGCTCATTATCATCATCATGATCATTATTAGGTTTTCACAACACGTTAACAGTGGTGTCACTTTGGAAAGTTTCCACTTATATCCCTTAACGTTTCTATGGTTCTTTGTCTATTCTCTTTCCTTCCAAAGCACAGGGTCTTTATTTTTAGCTTTTTTTTTTTTTTTACAAATCCTCACTGGTGGGTTAAACTTCCTCACTGCTTACCCTAGTCGTAGGGAAGTCTCACTTTCCTCTAGCATCTGGACTCCTATGGGACAAGAGGAGAGTGGCATCATCTTTATTTTCTTCTTGCCTTCAGCGGGCTGCCAAGTTTCACACAGGGCAGAGTCAGCTGGGGAGGGAAAGGGCGCAATTCTTAGAGCATGTCAGAGATGAAAGGAGCTTTAGAACATAGGGTTTTAGAACTAGAAGGAACCTTAAAAGGGCATCAGGGAAGGGAACAAGCATTTTTAAAGGTACCTACTATGTTGGGGCAGGTAGGTGGCAAAGTGGATAGAGCACCAGCCCTGGATTCAGGAGGACATGAGTTCAAATTTGACCTCAGACACTTGACACTGGCTGTGTGACCCTGGGCAAGTCACTTAACCCCAATTGCCTCACCAAAAAAGGTACCTACTATGTACCTGCTCTAAGTGCTTTGCAAGTATGACCTCATTTGAACCTCATAACAACTCCGGGAACATAAAGGAACCCAGAACTGGGATCCTTAGGGTTTTTTTGTATCCTATTATAAGCTTTCGAAGTTTGGTGAAGCCTTTGTACAGGCTTATACTCTCATGTTTTAAGTTCTCTGTTCCCAGATCCTGTCTAGTTCTGAAACTAGGGAACATGTTGGACTATTATTACGTGCTCTTTGAATAGAGGACAGCCTATAATCAACAATGCTTTGAAATGTGCAAAATAAAATAAATGAGATTACAAAAGAAACCAATTATATTCAAAGATAGTTATCAACATTTTTTAAAAGCCAAGTTCTTGAACCCCAGGTTAAAAACCTCTGATTTAGAATATTAGGATTTCAAGAGAGAATATCGAATGTTAGAACTAGAAGGAACCTTAGACCCCAGCATGTTAGAACTAAAAGGGACCCTGGGATAGATTATCAGAGCTGGAAGGAAACTTAGAATCTATAATGTTAGAAGCAGGAGGGACTTTAGGACACAGAATGTTAGAGTTGGAAGAGACTTTACCCCAACCCCCCTCATTTAAAGTTAGGAAACTGAGTTATAGAAAGGGGAAATGAATTGTCCAAAGTCCCAGCTTTGAGTTTGTAAGTCCATAGCCAACGGGACTTGGAAATAAGACGAAAACCTAAGTTTTCTGATTCTAATTCCAACACTATCCAATATATCATGCTGCCAGAAGAAGGGGTATTGTAAGGGGGGGAGGGTGACACTTACAGAGGGGGGAGGGGTTGGAAGGAAGGACGCTGCTCATGAAAATAATCTGTTTGACTTCTATAATTCCATTCAATTAAATTCAACAGCTATTCATTGGACATGTCTTGGGTACCCAGAACTGTTCTTGACTATGCTATGTCATTGAAAAAAACAAAACAGAACAAAACATGTTTCTATCTTTAAAGATCTCACAGACCCTTCTGACTATGAATCCATGCATTGAGAAGGGAACCTGGAGATCATGTATTCCAATCTCTTAATTTTACATAAGAAACTGAGTCTCGTAGGAAAGTGAGTTAGGATCATAGGATCATAGGTCTAGAGCTACCTGGAAAGGACCCTAGAGGCCATCAAATCCAACCTCCTCATTTTACAAATGGGGAAACTGAGAACCAGGAAGGTTCAGTGACTTGCCCGGGGTCACATAGGTACTAATTATATTAATCTGAACCCAGGTCTTGTGAGTCCAAAGGCAACACCCTTTCTATGGTACTACATATTGGAACTCACATCTTCTGACCTGAACATAGTCAAGATTTATGTTCTATAAGGTGACCCCTGGCTCCTAGAGCCCAGTCTTCTTTCTATTATACCTTATTTTTAACCTCTGGGTAAGACCGGTTCTTTTGTGCCCCACATTTAAAGAACTAGTTTAGGGACATTCTCTTCCAGAGGGAGATATGGGGAAAGGAGGACTATGTATGAAGAACCCAAGAAGAGGTCCTCCACAGCCAATGCTGGGTGGGGCTCAGCTGATGAAGCAGGGAATCAGGAGACTACACTGGCCTTACAGAAGGACAATGAAATCACAGGACAGGGGTTGGGATGTTCCAGTCCTTATCATCACATGAGGAAATAGCAGGAAATGTCTGGGATTTTTTTTTTAAACAAATTTCTCTCTGATTTGACTATGGAGTCCCAGACTGATATTTGGGCAATTCCTAGTTACTTACTAAAACTAGATTTCAGCCTCTAATTGTTGGGAAGTAGAATCCAAGGGGTTACCTTGCATGGGTTTCCTGGCACTATGCCTGAGACACTTTAAGGTTGACAAGTTTGGATCTCCTCGGGGCCAGAATAATGCTAGTGTCTTTCTTTTTGTCCCTAACTAGAGCACCCCCTGTAAGAATCCACACATCCTTAAAAGCCCAGCTCAAGTTCAAATTTTTCTGTAAACTCTTCCCTTAATTGACTATTTCAAGCAACTGTGACCTCTCTTTCTTCCCCTTAGGTCCTCCAGAACTTTTATCTACCCCATACAATTTAGTTCCTCTTAGTGTGTTGTTGGAACATTCTCCATGTATTTTAAGGCTCAGTTTTGTTAGACTAAGCTTTCAGAAGTGCTTTCCCCACCTCCATAGGCCCTCACCTCACAATTCCAGGAGAATAGTGGTGACATGAGCTATAGCTGTATGGGCCAGCCAACCAAGTTTTCCTCAGACAGCACCAATGTTAATTAATGTCCACATCTGTAAATGGAAACCAAGAGTTCTTAGTTTTATTTTGGGTCATGAACCCATTGAGCAATCTGGTGAATTCTATGAACCCCTACTCAGAATAACATCTTTACTATGGGTATGGTGGCACCCAGCTATAATCCCTGATACTAGCAATGCTGATGCTTCTAGATCACTTCAGTTTGGCAGTTCTGAGGTTCAGTGTGACTAAAGCTGATTGGTTGTTTGTACTAAGTCCAGAACCAATATGGTGGGCCTCTGGGAGCAGGGGGCCACCAGGGTGTCTAAGGAAGCAAGAATCCACCCAGGACAGAAATTGAGCAAATCAAAGATTCCCCGCCAATCAGTAGTGATTGGGAGTGGCCACTGTCTTTCCATTCTGGGTGAGAGAGGGAGGCCCAATGTAAAAAAAAAAAAAAAGTAGATTTTAAAGGCATGAAATAAAATACAGAGGATTACAAAGGAAACCAGTTATATTAAAATATGGTTATCAAAATATTTTAAAAAATCTTAGTTCATAGACCCCAAGTTAGATTCTCCAATGATGGCCTCAGGGAAGTGTCATATATACATCTTTGCTTCCCCTAAAGACAGGAGAATTCATTGCTGGGTTCACCATAAGGTATTCAGTGAATATTTGTTGAATTGAATGGATTGGAATCATGGAAGATCCATATGCTGGGTTTTTCTTTTTTCTTTTTCATGAGCCTCACCATCCCCTACCCTGTAACAATTAGTGAGTGTGGAAATGAGACCCAATTCCCCCACAAGTTAAACAGTTTACCCTTTGGAATATACTGGAATCTCCTTGCATGACCGAGGATATGCACATAATGTCTCCCCTCATTAAACAAAGGGCTCAAGGCTTCATTTGACTCACCTCCTCATAGGCCCGATTATTGTAATCTATCTCCCTGGCAGTTCAATCCATCTCCTCCTGGGACACTCAGAGCCAAGCCATGCAACTCTTCCCAGAAACAGTTCAGTAAAAGTAAATCCAACAAGAATTTGTCAATTACCTACTACATGCAAGGTATTGTGCTATATATTCTGAGGGTACAAAGACAGGATGGAAAACAGAACCCATTCTGAAGGGGTTTACATCAACATGTAAACAGATGAATGAATGAATTTAGAACTGATCCCAAATCTCTTCATCCTGGCTCCATCCTTCAGTCCTCTTCCCTCTGAGGTTACCTTCTATCCACTCTGTAAATATTGAACATATTTCTAGTCATTTACATGTTGTCTCTCCATCAGAATGTGTTAATTTCTTGAAGGCTGAGGCTGTATTTTTAGTACTAAGTACAGTGTTTAGCACATAGTGAATGTTTAATAAATACCTGTTGAGTGACTGAAAAAGCATTTATTAAGCCCTTACAAGGAGGTACCGAGCACTAGGGCTACAAATATATAAAAGCGAAGACAGTTCCTACCCACAATTAGCTTACATTTTAATAGAGTGAAGTCAGGTGGCCTAGAAAGGAAACCTTGGTCCCAAAAGCTAAAGGAATGGTGACTAAGGAGTAGATTAAGACACTCCACCCAAGAACAATGGCAGGGTTAATTTGATCATACTTCCAGAACTGGAAGGGGGATCGGCAGAAGGTTGTATGTGCTTTGTCAAAGTGGTTGGCAAAACTGTACAGAAAATGCCTGGGGAATAGGGAGTGAAGTGAAGCATACCTGGGGTTCTTTTGGGCTAATGGGCCAAGAAGGGCAGTCACCAATGATGATATTAGGATCAGCTAAGTCTGATTATTTGAGAAAGGAGACAGCACTAAAAACATGATAGATCAGGGAAGGTTTCCTATGTGGAAAAGGTTCATGAGCTGATCCTTGAAGGAAGTTAGGAATTCTTTTCTTTTCTTTCTTTCTTTCTTTCTTTTTTTTTTTTGCAGGGCAATGGAGGTTAAGTGACTTGCCCAGGGTCACACAGCTAATAAGTGTCAAGTGTTTGAAGTTGGATTTGAACTCAGGTCCTCCTGAATCCAGGGCCAGTGCTTTATCCACTGCTCCAGCTAGCTGCCCTGAAGTTGGGAATTCTAAGAGGTGGAGATGAAATTTTTGCTATTACAACTTCATCCCCAAAACAAAAGATAGAGAGAGGTAAATGAATGAATGAAAAAGCTACTTAATCTACTGTGCTAAATCCCGGGGAATATAGATACAGAAACTAGAGCAGTCAGTCCCTGTCCTTAAGGAATTTACATTATAATGAGGGAGATAACACCCAAAGGAGAATAGTGACATGGCAGGGCTACTTAGTTCTGAAAGCCACAGGCATGGTGAGTGGAGCTGTGGCAGAGTATGTGTTCCATCCATGAATGATTTGATCATCATTCATGATTCTAGATCTGGGAACAAGGAAAGGAGAGGGAAGAAAGGACATGGAAAAGTAGGACCAAAGCAAGCAGGAGGTGGCTGGAGAGTAGGGAGTGAAGTGAAACATAGTGGCTAGGGCTTTCCTGAGATAGTGGCTCTGGAAAGGCAGTCACCTATCGGGACAATGAGTTTGGGAATGAGAAGATTGCCAAAGGGTAAGGAGGGAAAATGAAGATAAGAGACTACTGACTACCAACAGTGATCTTTACTCTAGAGTTTCTGAGCAGTAAGCTTGGCATGCGGTATATTATCAACATTCTCACTCCACTTCCCTCTTGGAACCCCTAACATTTGCAAGATCAGGGCCAAGGAGCCCATCTGTTCTCATAGTTGTTGTCCTTTATTCTAGAAGAGGACCAAAATGGCACTATGTTACAGTCAAGTTACAGTGTGCCTGACTATGTCTGATCAGACTAACACAAGCTCAGAATGCTCTACCACAAGTTGTGTACAAATAGTCCATATGAACATTTGGGGTGGATTCTCTAAATTTGTACACCTCACTTTTTTTTTTTTAGCTATTTCAATTCTGCTTTGCACAGCACCCTCTTTGATACAGGTACACCATGCTGGGTGGTCCTTTGCCATAGTCTCCCATGTCATGCAATCAATTCCAAAGTTCTTTAGAGACACCTAATAGGAAAGCTGAAGAGTATTGACAAGACTAGTTTAGCTAGAGTTGAAGGTTCACCTCAGAGAGGAGTGGGGTTGGACTTAATTGTGGATTTCCCCATTCCCTGGGTAATATTTTCCAAGATTGTTACAACACTGAAATCAGTGTAGCCCACTGAACTCAGGTCCTCCTGAATCCAGGACCAGTGCTTTATCCACTGCCCCACAAGCCATTTCTAAGGAGAGAATTTGGGAGTCTCTTTAAGAGGCTCACATAGGAAATTCTCAAAGGATCCCAAGACTGGGCCAGCCTGTGGATTTTCCAGGAGGTGTCCATCAACCCTAAAGAATGGGACTTGATCCTACTTGATCCTCTCATGTCTTAAAAATGGCACCACTACAGTTATCCAATTTTTTTTTTTGAGGCAATTGGGGTTAAGTGACTTGCCCAGGGTCACACAGCTAGTAAGTGTCAAGTGTCTGAGACCAGATTTGAACTCAGGTACTCCTGACTCCAGGGCCGGTGCTCTATCTACTGTGCCACCTAGCTGCCCCTGCCACCTAGCTGCCACCTAAATATTGAATGGAAGCAACTAGATCAGATGTTCCTTTTTTTTTTTTTTTTTTTGGTGGGACAGTGAGGGTTAAGTGACTTGCCCAGGGTCATGCAGCTAGTAAGTGTCAAGTGTCTGAGGCCAGATTTGAACTCAGGTCCTCCTGAATCCAGGGCCCGTGCTTCATCCACTGTGCCACCTAGCTTCCCCTTATACTTGTCTTTTTAATAGGATAACTGGGGGCAGCTAGGTGGTACAATGGATAAAGCACTGGCCCTAGATTCAGGAGGACCTGAGTTCAAAATTGGACTCAGACACTTGACACTTAATAGCTGCGTGACCCTGGGCAAGTCACCTAACCCTCATTGCCCTGCAAAACAAACAAACAAATAAATAAATAAAAGACAAGTATAAACGATGGGTATCTGTCTTTCAGTTCAGTCACTGAGTCACAATTCGCCCCCACCAACCTAGAAACCCTCAGTAGCCTCTCTGGCAGTCTGGTCTCTGCTCCTGTTATTAGAAATACCATTTACCATCCTGCCCGCTTTGGCCAGCTGCTGGCTCAACCTAACCAGTTCCAATGGTGTGACAAACAGGAAATGGTGTTTTTTCTCCCCTTCTCAACATGTTCATTCTCTTCTTCCCACCTCTTCTGGCTCACATGGAGATGTCACCAGTACCCATATGTCACATGGTAGTTTGGGATGTGCAGTACAGCCTTAGTCAAGGGTTCTGACCTTTCCTGCTGAGCTGGAGCCTGGGGAAAGATGGCAGCAAGTGATCTCAGGCAAGGACAGGGGCTCTGCATTTCTCAGCCAATTTGTCGTTCATCTGGCCTGCAGAACTAGAAAAAGGTAACTCACTTATTTTCTTGAGGGGAAGGGCTGGAGCCAAGTCATCTTTAGGAGAAACTTAGAGCCATAAAATCTTAGAGCTGGATAAATGAGTTAACCATTTTAAACTGAGGCCCGGAGAAGGAATGTCCTGTCCAACATTACTCTGGTTGTTATTCAGAAAGCCAGGACTATAATCCAGGTCTCCTGTTTCCCAGTCCATTACTCTTTCCATTTTGCCATAATGCCTTTCTCCTAAAACTCCAGGTTCATCTACCAGTCCATAGTCCCAGCTATTTTCTCTTAATGAGGGGGCCTAGAAGTGATTCATGACATCATCTGGGAAGTTAGTCTGAGTTCTGAAAAGGGAAAATATTTCATGTTTAACTGAGAATCTGAACATCTGGTTTGGGATTGGAAGGGGATCCGGATGGCAAATTTTAAAGCTACTTTATTAAAGGTGACTTTGGGGGCTATTGTAGACACCCTGGGTGGGGAAATACTTTCTAAAAAGAAAGAAAGAAAGAAGGAAAGGAAAGGAAAGGAAAAGAGAGAAAGAAAGAAAAAAGAAAGAAAAGAAACCTATGCCCATCTGAGTTGTAGAGACTGTGTATTAAGGTTCTAGAAAATGAGTCAACTAGCCATTCTCTAAGGTCCTTTCCAACTCTAAGATTCAATGATCTAATATTTGTTTATCCATCCAACAAATATCTTCCATGTGCCCAGTACAGTGCTTGGCCCCAAAGTGGAAAAAGAAATAAATTGGATACTATGTCTACCTTCAGAAAGCTTATAGTCTTTTAGGAGGGATAATATACATATGAATAACTATAATCCATTGCTGCAGGGGTTCATGAAAGTCAGCATTGCCAAGTGGGTAGAGGGTTGTCCTTGGAGTTAGAAGGTGTAGGTTTAATTCTTGACACTGACTCATACAGGCTGTTGGATCACAGGCAGGCCACTTAGTCTACAAGTTCTTACTAAGATGATAAATTTCAGAAGAGCTCTGTATCTGCATTGGTGGATGGAATTTCTACACTGAGAATTTCCTATACCAGTGGTGTGAAGCTCAGATAGAAATAAGGGTCACTAAATCATACATAAGGATCTCAGCAGGCTGAATATTAACCTAGAAAACCACATATAAAAATTATTTACATTCTGTTGGATTTTATTTATTTTGTTAAATATTTCCTAGTTATATTTTAATCTGGATTGGGCCACACTCAAGAGTGTTGCAAGCTTACATTTGATACCTCTGTCTTACACCAGTAAAATCACAGGCCAAGAAAAAAAAAAAGTTCACAAAAAGGTTCACTGATGGCTGAGACAATTAGGGAAGGCTTAACCACTGAGGGAGTAGGGATACACCAGATATCAACAGATGGAGATGGAAGGGTGGGAGGGATACAGGCATTGAGCACCCAAAGCATAGGAAAGAACCTGAGTCAAGTCAATGAGTCAGAAGAGGAGGCATAGGAGGAGAATAGGAGGTACAAGGCTACAAGACAGAGTTAAGGCCCTTAGAAGGACCCTGGTAAAATCCATAGATGAGGGGCAACTAGGTGGCACAGTGGATAAAGCACTAATCCTGGATTCAGAAGGACCTGAGTTCAAATCTGGCCCCAGACACTTGACACTTACAAGCTGTATGACCCTGGGCAAGTCACTTAACCCTCATTGCCCTGCAAAAAAACCAAAATTAAATTAAAATTAAATTTTAAAAAATCCATAGATGAGGCCCCAGAATTAGGTCTCTAGCCTTCTTACATGAACACAAGGTGATTCAACCAACCAATCAATCAATCAACAAACATTTATGAAATACCCATTACATGCCAGACACTGTTCAAGGTGCTAGCATACAAAGGCAAAAATGAACAACAGTACTTGCTCTCAAGGAGCTTACATTCTATTATTCATATAAAGTATATATAAGATAAATACAATGTAAATATAAAGTAATATGGGGGGCTGAGAGGTGGGAAAACACTAGTAACTGATTAGATCTTAATTTGTCAGAAAACAGGGATTTGAGTAGATAGACTTAGGAAGGAGTTGGCTCCCATTGGAGGAGGAGAAACTATCATAGGAGAAAGCTGGAGTTGGTGGGGGAGCAATTTCATGATGCCACACCAATGAGACCAGGCAGGCCCTATACCCATAGCAAGTGCCAGAATATTGACAACTAAGAGCTGATTTTACAGGTTTGTAGAAGTTGCCTCAGAATGGTGGCAATATCTGGGACTCTTTAAAATCAGGTCAGAACACCCCACTTCCTGTGGGGTGGAGCAAGCCCTAGAAAGAATCTGGGGGCAAGAGGGTTGGAGCTGGGCCGTCTCAAAGGAGGACAGGATTAGAGGAAGGGAACCCCTGGAGTCAAGCCTGCTTGACTTTCCTAGAACAAAGCGGTTATCATTTCCTATCCTTGCTACTCTGCATAACAACTGACATGGGCTCTTGTACATAGTCAGGGCTCAATAACACCAGAGTTAGTATTTTAAGGACCCATGGTTGTCCATGTGAGTACTCCTCCCTCGACCAGGACAGATCAAAAACCCTCCCAACTTTCTTTGGGAGCTGCTGTGATCATAACATTTATCACCATGTGGCTCAGGGAGGTAATGGAGGAAAGACCTCCAGCCTCCAGCCCAAGGACCAAACATCTGTTGCAGAGCCCTTACTTGAAGCCTTTTCAGCTTGGATGGACCTACCAGGACTTGGGTTTCCCTGCCATAACCTTGGAGAATCTAGGGTCACCTTTATGCCATGATGAGACACGAAAAAGGAAGTTTCTAGTTGAGGGTCTCAGATGTTAGTTAAGTGAATGTTTGTGGTACAGTGGAAAGAGCTCTGGCCTGGAAAAGTGGAGGGGTGGGATGAAAGCTGGGGTCAAAGGACTTGGGTTCAAATCCTAGCCCTGCCATTTGATACCTGTGTGGCCTTCAACAAGTCATGTAATCTCTCTTGGATTCACTTTCCTCATCTGTAAAATAAGGGGTTGAACCAGATGTCCTCTGGGATCCATTCCAGCTTGAAATCTACAATTAATTCTATATCCCCAACTCTAAGTAACTGTGACCTTGGACAAGTCAATTCCCTTCTCCAGGCCCCATTTCTCCAGTGAAATAGTTAGATTTAATGGAGTTTACAGGCTAGGTTACCTGGGGGGCAGCCCTTGTCACCCGAGTGACAAGGAGTTTATCCACTGGGGTGAGAAAGCTAAGGAACTGGTATTAGGCTCCAGGATATAGGTATCTCCCTGTCTCTTGGCTCATTTCTCTTACTGTCTTCCGTGAGGAGCTTTTATGGGCAGTCTGCAGGCTCAGTGTCTCTTTCTCTGTCTGAGTCATTCCCATTTGGGAAGGGGATAAATCAAAGTTGAGTTCCTCTCCCAGCAGCAGCTGCTGCTCTGTTCCCAACCTGATGGATTTCGCCAGCCAGAATTAGAGAAATTCTGGAATTTCTCCCATCTCTCTGCCAACCTCCTCTCCCCTTTTCCCCCAAGAATTCCGCTTAAGTTCTCAACTCAGGTCTCCTGGGAAGAGAGAGTGTTTGACACAAAGAACTGATGACCAAATCCCTCTCTAAGCTGTGTTGGGGGAGATTCATTGGATCATATGATAGAGAACTGGAAGGGATAGAGAGGTCATTCAGTCCAACCCCTTCATTTTACAGATGAAGAAACAGGCGCTCAAAGAGACTTGCCCAGTCACATAGGTTCTAAGTGGCAGAACTGAAATCTGAACCTAGGGTTTTCTAACTTAAATGACAAGGCTCTCTCAATCACAGTGCCACTATTCCCCGATAGGGACCTCCCCCATCCTATGGACTGAGAAGGAGATTGATTGTACTTTGGGAAAGACATTTTAGTGAAGTTTCAGGCCTTCATCCTCTAGGGCTGAGGAGATAACTAGAGGTCCTATGGCTGGCCCTCAGCAGAGTCCTACACCTTGGTAATGGGAGTGGAGGTATTGTCCCCCTTAAGTAGAGGTCTGTATACACTAGGTACTTGATAAGCACTTAGAGGATCCTGGGTTCATAGATTTAGAGATGGAAGAGACCTTAGGAACCTCCTCTTCTTTTTTTTTTTTTTGCAGGGCAATGGGGGTTAAGTGACTTGCCCAGGGTCACACAGGGAGCAAGTGTCAAAGTGTCTAAGGCCGTATTTGAACTCAGGTCCTCCTGAATCCAGGGCCGGTGCTTTATCCACTGCGCCACCTAGCTGTCCCCCTAGGAACCTCCTCATTTTTACAGTTGAGGAAACTGAGGCTCAGAAAAGTGAAACGATTTGCCAAAGGTCACAGAAGTAGCAAGTGGCAGTGGTAGGATTTGAATGAAGATCCTCTAACACCAAATCTAGCTCTCTTTCTGTTGCTCTAATGTGTTTATTGAACACTGTAATTGGAGACATCCAGTTCAACATTTCCCAAGTCCCCATTATGTAAGAGGGACTGTAACAGCAACAGCTCACATCTGCCTGACACTTTAAGGCTTACAAAGTACTTTCCTCATAATAACCCATCAAGATTAGAGGCACAGGTATCATTTCTCCCATTTCATAGATGAGGAAATTGAAGCTTAGAGAGGGAAAGTGATTTGCCTAGGGTTACATAGCTAGGTATTAGTCTAGGTTCAGATCTTCTGAGGCCAAGTACAGAGGTCTCCTCTTTTCACCTGCATTCTCTAGAGGAAGATAGGGCAGGTATTCCTGATAAATATGCTGAGGCCCAGACTTTCTCTGCTTGAAGTGACTAGCTTGAGGTCACAAAGAGAATTAGTGAGAGGGTCAGGCCTAGAACCCAGATCACTTTTCTCCTAGAGTCTGGCCTTATTTCCATCACACCCCATAGATTCTTAAGAACATTTTTAGGGACCCAGGTAGATTGCTGCCCACTCTCCAGAAGCTTAGGAGGGACCTGTGATGTGGGCTACTGCTCCTTTTAGACTCTCCTCCCCACCTCCTTCCCTCCTGCCATCCCCCTGCCCCCATCCTCTCAGCCTCCTGTTTGTTCTGCTGACAGAATTCTCTTTATCAGCGAGTAACACACACAGGAAGTCCGGCCTGGAATTGTCCATCCCAATCCTGATTTACAGGAGACGGGAAGCATAAAAAGCCACCCTTCCTTGCCTGAGAGAGGGGCCTCCCATCTCTGCGTGAAGCTGACCACTGCCACCTGACCAGGACAGATGAGAGGAGAAGAGGCAACAGGGATGGGAGGAAGGAGGCAGCCTCAATGCCTCCCTGAAGGAGGTGGAGGTAGCCTGGACACTGTGATGAAGAGGTGTCTGGTGACCCTGATAGGGTCGAGGCTGGGGAGGGAGATGTGTTCTGGGGGCTGAGATGGAGGTGAAGAAGCAGTGGGGCTTGGAACAGCTGCGGAAGCAGGTATGGTTTGGTGTGGTATGGAGTCCATCTAGGGGAGAGGGGTCCCAGAAAGGGAGGGAAAGGGAAACTTGTTAACCCAAGAGTTTGGTATTTGTTGATTGTCTTCTATATAGGACCAGAGAAATATGGACTGGCTGATCCCTAAGATCTCTTTTGGCTTAGATATTCAAACTCCCTTAATATAGAGAGGAGGTACAGAGACTGAAAGGGCTTATCCAAGGTCACAGAGCTAATTAGTTCAGGGCCTGGACTAGAATTTGACTCTGTCCAAAAGGTTATCAATATATTTTCTTGGATTGGCTATTTTCTTGTAAGTTTGAATCTTGTCTCCTAAAGTACAATTTCCAATGCATTGAGTAAAAAACTATGTCTCATATTCTTCTCTCTCCTTTTTAGCACCTAGCACAGTGCTTTACACACAGTAGGTCTTTGGTAGATGCTTGTGAGTTGCTGAATGGATACAAGGAGGTACTCTAGGAAGGCATTCTGAGACGGTGATATAGTGAGGGAGCCTGGAGCATTGAATGTCCAAACTGGAAAAGAACTTAGAACCTAGAACATAAAATGCAGATCTGGAAGGTGTTAGAAATCACTTAATCCAAATGAATTTTCTAGGTGGGAACAATGAATTCTTCACAGGGGAAATGATTTACCCAAAGTCACACAGGGAATTAGGAGCAGAGCCAGGACTAGAACTCAGCTCTCCTTGTGATTTTTAGGGTACACAAATAGCTTTTCCTTTTTTTTAAAAAAAGCAAAACTAAAATGAGAAATGCTAGAGTTCTGTCTATAGGATTTGATGGCTCATCCCATCCTTTCTGTTGCTGATTCAGACACAAGCTTTGAGTCAAGGAGGGAGAAGTCATCTGAGAAAAGCCAGGCACCTTTGTCAAGCCTAATGGTCAATTTTCTTTTTTTTCCTTCTGCTCTCCTTTACATGGGCCCAGAGGCCCAGGTGGGCCCTGCAGACTTGTCTGCAGTGTCCAGCCTTCCAGCATTAACAATAATCCCACACGTTTGGGATTTCCCCACCCCCCCAAAACTCTTTCACGTCTATTTTCTTATTTAAACCTCACAAACTTCACTTCAGGAAGGCAGGGCAGCAATTATTATCCCCATTTTAGAGAGAGAAAGTGAGACTTAAAGAAAAAGCAAAAATAACTTGTTCAAAGTCATCTAGGGAGTCAGCGGCAGGGCCAGGTCTAGGATCCAGGCTTCTTGTCTCCCTGCCTGGAACTCTTTCCATTTGACCACAGTTGAAAGAAGCTGGGAATTAGAGTTCAGAGAATGGATAATGGCAGGTCAAGGGTTAAATGTCATTAATCCACAGATAAGGGGCCTGGAAGAATTGGGGGTTGGAAAGTGGCTTTGTTTCCCTAGCCTCACCACTGAGCTGGTTAATAGGTTTGGGTCTTGGAAGGGATAATAAAATAGATTTGCAAGTAGGTTCTAGGAAAGAGGGAGGGTCCCCTGATTTCTGACTTTGAGGTACTGTTGCTGAGTGGCTATGGGACTTGGAAATAGCCTACTTACTGTCCCTACTAGGCAGTCCTGGGACTCTAAATGCTTCTTTTTACTAGGGACTTCATCTCTTCAGGGTAGCATATACTTCCCAAGTCCTGGGGATGGATTCCTGGTAACAGAATCCCTTTTGAGGTAGGGATGAATTGCAAACTCCTAGGATCAGTCTCCAAGGGAGTCCAGCAGGGCAGAACTAAGCAATGAGTACCTCTGGCTGGGTAAGACTGCAATGGAAATATAGTCCTGTACCGGGAAGCAGGAAATCTAGCTATGCCATTAATTCGTTACATGATTTTGAGTAAGTCACCTAGCTTCCCCAGGCTTCAGTTTAATTTGTCAAAGGGGGATAATATAAGAATGCCCATCCCTACCTACTTACAAGTGTGATTTGAACAAGAAACATGAAAATGGATGAGGGGCACTTTGAAAGGTATAAAAGTAGGTTATAAGTGAGGGGAGCAGGAAGGAAAGGGGAGGGAAAAAAGAGGGAGTGAGGCAGAAAAAGAAAGGGGAAAAAGTGTTAAAACCAGAAACACAACTGCATCCTAATGCCAGAGAGCTCCTTGAGACTAATTCAGGGGAGCTTTGCCATAATAGGAAGGGAGTGAATGTGCCTTCTGTAAGTAGGTATTGGCTGGTGAAAGTCTGCAGACTTTTAAAGCAAAGAGCTTTCCCGACATTCTCTGGGGGGGGAGGGGGCGGGGAAGGCAGTGCTAGAGGGAGAGCTCCTGGGGGGGCAGGGGTTGTTGAAGGCAAATACCCCTGCTTCCCTTTACCAAGTATGGTTCAAGAATACAAAACTAGGGGGTGGCTAGGTGGTGAAGTGGATGAAGCAGCAGCCCTGGATTCAGGAGGACCTGAGTTCAAATCCGGCCTCAGACACTTGACACTTACTAGCTGTGTGACCCTGGGCAAGTCACTTGACCCCCATTGCCCCACCAAAAAAAAAAAAAAAAAGAATACAAAACTAGAGTCCTGAATTTAGAGTCAGTATACCCATATTTGCATACACATTCTGCCCTTTTAGCATTTTTCTGACCTGAGACCAGTCATCTTCCCTCGCTGGGCCATGGTTTCCTTATCTGTAAAACAGAGGACTTGAATTAGGTGATAACTAAGGTCTGTACCAGCTCTGAATCCTATGTACAACCCAGGATGGAGATTGATTCTGAATCCCCCAGTGTCTGACTCTAGAAAGGAGGAATAGGTATCAGGAGAATGATGAGATTTGGAGCAGTAAGAGACCTTAGACATCACCGAGACCAGCTCCCTATTAATTTAAAGACAAGGAAACAGAATTCAAAAAGTTGTGAGTTGCTCAAGGTCAGTCTCACTGCAAACACACAGCAAAGCTGTAATTCGAACCCAGGTTCTTGAATTCCAAATTCAGTGGCCCCTGCCCAACATCACCCCGCCTGCATCCCCAACTAGTCAGGTAGGTTGTCCCACCAAATGTGACAATGTCCCTGAGGGTTTGGAGGCCTGACTGTTGGCACTCTTGAATTTTCCACCAAGTGAGGGGTGTGCCTAAAGCCAACACCTGCCCAACATGATTTAATGGGGAACTAGGCCCCGAAGACATCACAGCAAGAGCCACCAAGTTTAGTCATTGGCTCCCTTGCTTTAAAATGCCTCATTAATTAAAGCCAACAGGGCTTGGGCTGGAGAAATACTGAATGTAGCACCAACAGAAGGGAAGAACCAGGAGCAACCTCACAAACCAGGCTTTGCTTCAAACTTCAGGATAAAGGCTCATTGTTCTTTGACAGCAAGCCTTGGTAATTGGAGTAAATATTGACTAAGCCCAGGTCCCCAACTCAAGCTTGAGACTTTCACACCTACTCGGGACAATACAAACATATTATCAGTGATTGCTGAGCACGAGGATCAACCGGTCGTCCTGAACCTTCAGTCTAAATAAAGGATTAGGTTTGACAGGAGAAGTCCAAACAGGACCCCAATTAAAGAATTTGCTGGCTGGAGGCAGTAGGATCAGGCTGTGGTCTTAGAACAGGGTGAAACTAAGTACACCATGGGGAACTGTGCCTTTGACCTTCATTTTTATCTTGTGCTAATCAATCTAGGTTTTACTCTGAAATTAAGCAACTGAGTGTTTGGACAAGACTATGACCCACTATATTTTCCTGTTCCCCTTATTCCAATAGCAAGCCAGAGACGATGATTAGAAGGAATCCCAAGAATCCAGACAAATGACTGAACCCCAAAGACCAGGTAAGTAACCACAGAGAAAAACACACAATATGACTGGACACCCCACAGTAGGTGACATTGACACATTCAGGACTGCAACAGAAAGAGGGGTTTTCCCCTTATTTCCCAACCATCCACTCCTTAGGTCAGCCATTTGATTATCCAGCCTCTGGGATTCCTAATCACTTTCTTATTTATTTATTTTTAAAATTTTATTTTATTGTTTTTTTTCCTAATCACTTTCTAGACAAAAGTATCAGTCCCCGTCAATAGCCCTTCCTCCAGAAAAACCAGGATGCTTCCCAAAGCACCAGACATTCTGGCTAGGAGTCAAGCCATTAGAACAATGACCAGCAACACAGAATAGGGAGTGGCACTAGGAGTCAGGAGGCTAGAGCGCCAAGCCTGGAGTTTGAAAGACCTGAGTTTAAATCTGATCTCAGACACTTACTAGCTGTGTGACCCTGGGCAAGTCACTTAACACTTTATGCCTCAATTTCCTCATCTGTAATATGATCTAGAGAAGGAAATGGCAAACCACTCCAATATACTTGCCAAGAAAATCCCAAAAAGGGTCATGAAGACTCAGACACAACTGAGCAACAATAACCATTCCCAGTTAAAGCTGAAGGATTTAGAAATGGAATTCACCCAGGAGCTCATCTCTTCCAACCTTGCATTTAATACATGAAAAGCAAATTAAAAAAAACAAAACAAAACAAAACAAAACATCCATGAAGTTCATAAAGGGGAAGGGAGTTACCCAAGATCACAGAGGTAGTAAGAAACTGAGTAAGGATTTGAATCTAAATTTTCTGATGCTAAATCCAGTGCATTTTTCCCACTATGTTCTTGTCTTCCAAAGGTAAATTGAATCTTTTAAGCATGGGTAGAAAACTTTAGTTTACCTAAAATGTTATTTTATGGGCCTCATGACTCTTAGCTCAGCTGGTTAGTTTATGCAGCCACAATCCAGATACCTATGGGGAGGTGGAGGGAAGATGGAGAAATATTTATTTGTCCCCAGCTGTATCCCAAACGCTTTGATCCAGGTGCATGAGTCCCCACCAGGGAAAATGGGCATGTACAGGAAAGAAAATTCAGCCCTCATAGGGTGCTGGTGGTAGAGACAACTCTGAATTCCCATGATGGCTGGTTTCTTTTTCTTTCCTCTCCTCTCTTCTCCAGATTCAACTTTTAGAGAGTAGAGGACTAATTTCTCTATAGGACACCTCCCTCAAATTAGGACTTTGGTCTAGTTGAGGAGTGAGATTTTGATTGTCCTAATATAGTTGAATGGGAGGAAGAAAATACTATGGCACTTACCTCCCAGGGATGTTGCAAGGATAAAAGGAGATAACATTTGTAAAACGCTATGTCCCGTGCTAGCTCTTATTGTTACGGTTATCATTTGGAGCCTTCATCCCAGGCCCACAAACCAGTCTCTTCCAGTCTCCAAAAGAATACTCTGAGCCTCCAATATTCCACTTGTGTCTCCTCTTGGGAGCTCTAAAGCTCGAACTTCAGCCTCCCCCATCCCAGGAGAGACGGGATCTTATTAGGGATAATGGGAAAAGCTGGAATGTCTTAAGTTAAAGAAGAAAAACTTTTTTTGGACAGTTTCCAAAGATACCTCCCCACTCCTAGCCATTCGTCCCCATATGCTCAAGAAATAGGTTCTCTGGAAGCTAGAAATAAGTCTCCCTGAGTCTAGGAAGGTCCAGAGTTGACATTAGGGATCCTGCACCCTCTCCCAGTGGGGCTAGGGAAGAAGGCTCGCTCCGGGACCGCTAGGGAGGGCAGGCGGCTTAATCCCTGAGGCAGGAAGGTGGGATGGGCCGGGGAGGGGCGGGGACCCCGCTGCTCACGCTCATGCCCTCCCCTCTATCTACCCTTAGTGCTGGGTGGCCGGGATCCCTATCCCGGGAGAAGCCCTCCCGCCTCCGGGGGAGGGGGCTGGAGTCACGAGAGGCGGGGCCTCGAGGCGCCCCCCCCTCCCCATAGTTGGGCACCCCTACAGCTTAGCTTGCGCTCCGCGCCAGGACCTACTCGTGGTGAGTGAAGACTGGCGCGGGGCGCTGGGGGAGAAAGGGGATTAGATTAGGCCGAGCGGGACCATTTCCCTAGAGGGTACTAGCCTCAGACCGCAGGGGCACCGGACTGAGACTTGGGGACAAGAAGTTTAAGTTTTCTCCTTGTGAGTTGGACCGAATTTGGGGTTTGGGAGGACCTCAGGCTCAGCCGACTAGCTGGAGGAGTTGGAGATGGGGAGAAGGAGAAGGAAGAGAACCCAAGAGATCCGGAGAGAGCGAGAGTGAGAGGAGACGAAGTGGACAGAGATGGGACAGAGAAGAGGAACTCAGCAATAGGGCTACGGGGGACGGGGGGGGGGGGGAGAGGAGAGGACATCAGGAGGGGACAGAGGAGGAAGGAGGCGGAGTGGAAAAAAGAGGGGGGACTGAGAGAGAAGGGACAGAAGAGAGCTACTAGGGAGGGGGGACGGTTAGTGGACAGGGAAAGAGAGAAGAAACTTAGCCAAAGGACTGTGGGGGCGGGAAGCGGAGAGTTTAGAGAGAGGGGGGACAGAGAGAAAGAGCAGAGGGGAAAGGGAGAGAGAGATGGAGCAGGAGGGAGCAGTGCGGCAGAGAGGGGCAGAGTGGAGAGAAGGAGTTGGGGGGACACAGAGAGAGGAAGGATAGGGTTCAGAGAGAGAATAGAGTGAAAGGGGGATAGAAAGAAAAGAGAGGAGGAAGGGAGAGGAGGGAAGGAGAGGGAAAGGGAGCACGTGAGGCAGAGAGAGGTCAGAGTGAGGGAGGACTAAGAAAAAAGGGAAGGAGGACTAAGTTCGGAGAGGGGAAGATCCTGGGGGGCGGGGGCGGAGGAGGGCAGAACTGAGTGAGAGAAGGCTGAGAGCGTGACAGGGAGAGGCTGAGTTTAGAGAGAACGATCAAGTTGGTAGAGCAGAAGAAATAGAATAAGGAGACAGAGAGGAAGCAGTAGAAATGGAGGAAGATGACAGGTCACGGGGGAACAAAGAAACAAGGGGGCGGGGGAAGAAAATCGGAGCTGGGGGTGGGGGGAACAAACAAAGGGAAGGGGGTAGTAGCAAAGAGCTGAAGACTGTGAATATGCTGTGTTGAACTCCCAGCCCTAGCTTTAACCCTGAGACTCACAGACACTACTCTTTCCCTCCTTCTTTTTGCTCTCCAGGCTCTATTTGCAGGTCAAGTGGAGAGGAGCCAGCTCAGAGAGGGGAAAGATTGGGGTATCGGGGCTGGTCTGTCACCTAATCAAAGGGGTACGGGGTGCCTGGAGAGGTTGGTCGGCTCAGAGATGTAAAAGGTTACTCTTCACAAAGGCTGAGCCTTTGGAAAATACCCCACCTGGTGGTCACTAGGGGAAAATCCTCAGCTTTAGGGGCCAACGGAATTTGAGCAGGGAAAGTAGAGACAAAACGATACTATTGCAGAGCTGGACTCTTCTACGGTCTCACCCCCACCTCTCAGGAAAGGTTTAGATTTAAACATAGGCTGAGCTACTGCCCAAGGAATCCCTATAACCTCTGTGTCTTTTAAGAAATAGCATTGAGGGGCAGCTAGGTGGCGCAGTGGATAGAGCACCGGCCCTGGAGTCAGGAGGACCTGAGTTCAAATCCGGCCTCAGACACTTAACACTTACTAGCTGTGTGACCCTGGGCAAGTCACTTAACCCCAATTGCCTCACTAAAAAAAAAATAGCATTCACAGTTTGGAGGAAGGAAGCTGCATTGTACAAAGGGATGCACACTGACTCCAGTTAGAAGGTTTGGGACCAAATCACATCTCTGATTCAGTGTGATTTATCAGGTGGCAATGTGGGAAAGTGGAAAGAGCACTAGGGCAGAGGTCCTAGGTTCAGATCTACCCTTGTGATTTTGGACATTTGTCTTAATTTGTACTTAATTTCTTTATACCTCTTTCCTCATTTGTAAAAGGAAGGAGTTGGACTAGCTGGCCTCTGAGATACCTTCTAGCTCTAAATAAACTTAAGCCACAGCCCTCCTACACAAATAAAAATTTCTACTTAAATCCCCCTACTGGTACTCCAAGACTGCTGATGAGGAACTTTCATAATTCTCTGAAGCCCTGGGAAACACATTTCCATCCTACTCCTCCCCCCCACCCCAACCACGTCCAAATCCCCTGAACCTACAGGAGGGTGATTTTGTTTAAGATCAATCACCAGGGCAGCTAGGTGGAGCAGTGGATAGAGCACCAGCCCTGGAGTCAGGAGTACTTGAGTTCAAATCCTGCCTCAGACACTTAACACTTACTAGCTGTGTGACCCTGGGCAAGTCACTTAAACCGAATTGCTTCACTTAAAAAAAAAATCAATCACCAGGTGCATAGAGAGAGGTAACCTTCTCTTCCTTGTTGAAGGGTCTGGTCTGAAGAGACAGGAAAAGATGGTGAAGTTAGAGTTGCTAAGATAGTTCCACTGTCCTCTTTCTTTCTGTTTCAATGGGTGCACAGACTACCTCAGCAGCCCCTGCATATGGGGGGGGGGAATAGAAAAGCGATTAATTTTGTTATTTAAGGAAGTCAAAAAGTCATCCTACCTGACATTGTTTCTTGGGGCCCCAAATTGCTAGCTGGACCACTAGATTTCGAGGATATTGCTGTGGATACTTTCTCCCTCTTGGATTTTTTTTTTTTGAGAGGTGAGGAATCTTCAGGAGGAATGGGAAAAGGATGGTGAGGGTTGTAATGGGGACATTTATTGCCTGCCAGTCTCAAGACACTAAACTCCCCCCGTATCAGGCCCTGACAAAGCTCTACAAAATCACTAGGACTCCAGCTTTCCTTGCCCAGTGAGGGATATGACAGGACTTATCAAAGCAGGAGAACTTGACTTTTTTCTGTCAGGGTCTGACTTAGTAGTCTAGTGAAACCTATAGACCCCATCTTAGAATAATAATTTTAAATGCATAAAATAAAATAGATAGGGATTACAAAGGAAACCAATGATATTGAGATACAGTGATCAAAACATTAAAACAAAAACAAGTTCATGGGCCCTAGGTTAAGAAACCCTGTTTCAAAGTGTCAAATTCTTTTCTCTTATGGCTTTTTTAAAAAATAATTTTTACTTTCTAAACAGCATCCACAAAAATGCCCTTCTGCCATCACATAGTAAGTCTAGAAGGGACCCTGGGTTACCCAAGTCTATGACAGTAGAACCCATACATACCCTATTAGCACCAAGCTGGAAAAGCTACAAGTGTCAGTCCAGTGATGACTCTGTCAGTCAGTATGCATTAATTAAGCTCTTTCTGTGTGCCAGACACTGTCCTAAGCACTGGGGTTACAAACGAAGACAATGGTACCCTTAGTTATTCTCCCCACTTGGACCCTCAGAGCCATTGGTAGTATGTACATGCTTGTGCCTGGCTCCCCATAGTCAGTCAGCCATCTCTTTTCTGTCAATTCTTACTTTTAAATGTCTCCCAAATTCATTCTTTTTTCCTACTCCGACTACCACTACTCTATTCCAAACTTTCATTGCCTTTCCTCTGGCCTAGAATAATAGCTCACATTCCTTATATAGGGTTTGTTTTTGTTTTTGTTTTTTTGTGGGGCAATGGGGGTTAAGTGACTTGCCCAGGGTCACACAGCTAGTAAGTGTTAAGTGTCTGAGGCTGGATTTGAACCCAGGTACTCCTGACTCCAGGACTGGTGCTCTATCCACTGCACCACCTAGCTGCCCCTATTTAGGGTTTTAAGGTTCGTAAAGCAGCATCTCACAACAACCTGATGAGGTATGTTCAGGTTCATGTAGCTACTAAATGTCAGAGGCTGGACTCAAACTCAGCTCTTCTGATGCAAAGACCACTTTTTCCACTATATAGGTAGCCACAATGCCTTTCTTTTATAATAGCCTAACTGATCCCTCTGTCTTTAAGCCTCCTCTCTCCAATCCATCCAGCATAACATGCCAAATTAATCTTTCTAATGAACAACTCTGATCACCTCACTTCCCTGCTCAAAAATCTCTGACTTCCTGTGCCCACAAAAGGCCCAGATTCTTCATCCAAGCATTTGAGGCCCTCCTCAAGTTGTTCCCATTGCCCCTTCTCTAGACTGATTTCTCACTACTCCCAATTAAGAGCCTCACACTCCATTTGAGCTGGTCTCCTCACATTCCCAATATGCATGGGTCTCTCCTGCCTTGCTCCCTTTTTTGAACTATTCTATTTTCCCAAAATAAACTTCTCCAAATGTCACTTTCAAGGCCCACCTCTTTCAGGAAGCCTTCCCTGACCACCCTAGCCAATATGTAACACTTGATTACATTATTTTATATTCTGTTATTTTGTACTGATCTGGTCTTTTCTCTATCTTCTCTCTCTGGTGTGTACTGGGGGAAGAGGAGGACAGGGACCAACCCTACTTCCTAGGGACAGGCTAAAATAGAGTATGTGCCAAAGAATAGGATTTGGAAATCAACAATACAGAAAAATGTATTTTGGTGAGGCAACTGGGGTTAAGTGACTTGCCTGGGTCACACAGCTAGTAAGTGTTAAGTGTCTAAGGCCAGATTTGAACTCAGGTACTCCTGACTCCAGGGCCGGTGCTCTATCCACTGCGCCACCTAGCTGCCCCAGAACATAGAGTATTAATGCTAAAAGGGATTTAGCGATAATTCAGTCTCATTCCCATATATTGCAGGAGAGGAATCTGAGTCCTAGAAAGAGGAAAGTGACTGGTTTAGGAACACACATTGAATTCCAGGTTTCCTGGAACCTAATCCAGTGGGCCACTATGCTTTCTTCCCTGTGTCTGATTGTGTGTTCAGCCCTATACTAACTAGGTGCTGTGGGGGAGACAGAAGTTGTTTTGGTCCCTGCCCTCAGGAAACTTACAGTTTCGTTGTAGAGATGGAGCTGACATGTGGAAGAGTAAAACAGTTCTATGCTGAACTATGTTCTATTAGCATGGAGTACTTCCAGTAGTTGAGTAGTGTTTAGAGAAGGAAGAGGTAGCTATAGGCTAGAGGAGTTAGGAAGGCTTTATGGGCTTTGAATAAGTAGAAAGTAGCCAGTTAGGCCATAACAGATTTGGGGGAGGGGAGGGTGAGCAAAGGGACAGAGATGAGTGAGTATGATCTATTCTGGGTAATGAAGGAGAAAGCTCACTGGATAATAGAAAGTGGGTGGAGAACCACAGAAGATGATGATGGGTGGATAGAAGGTGGTCAACTCATGCAGGGCTTTGAAGATCAGAAGAGAGAATAATCTAGTAAAGTCAGTGCTGAAGCAGGAAGAGATGGGATTTGGCGGTTTGGTACCTTGGAGTTTCTGGGTTGAAAATCCTCTTTGAAATAAAATGGTAGAACTGGGACCTTCTGCCCAGGGCTCCTTATTCTGCTGTCTCCTTTTGAGAAAGAGTTGGGGATCTTGGCCATCGCCAGCATATAAGGAATTTCTTTATTATCTAAATATTCAGCAACCAGGAGATTCCTTCATGGAACACATCCTGGCTTCCTATGCATCTGGTGGGCAGCATCTCTGAGCCAACACCCCCCCCCCCAGGAAGTACTGTCCCTAGGGAAACATTGCTGGGGGAATGCTTAATCTATGGAGGCAAACAAAACTTATTTCCAACATTTTACAAGCACACACTGCCATAAAACTAGAATGTGTATTATAATCCATCTCCTTGTCTTTATTCTTGAAAGTAGGTCCTTGAGTCAGCCTGGACTTAGGCAGCTGTGGGCAGAAAGGCTTGTCTGTATCCAGCTTTGTTTGAACTTTATGATTTCAACTTTCTAGGTCTCAGTGGATTCTCCTGCCTTTAGTCAGTGCTCTCTGAGCTAATCATTATTCTAAATGCTTCCAGGCCTGACCAAGATGCTTTGTTCTTGATGCTAACTCTTCCCTGCCTTTCTAGTTTAACATCTGGCTGATGAGAAGTTTCAGAGCACTTTAGATCCCAAAATATGTTCAGTTTGACAGTGATATGTCTCTCGGAGTGACCCAAGCATTACCAACCTGCAGTATTCTTTTCTCTAATTTGTTCAGTTCATTAGAACATGTGTTAAAGTAGATGCTATTATTTGCTGTTTAAAAAAAAAAAGAGGATGAGCAAATATTTACCCATTTGAACGCATCATGGGTGAATATACAATGTCCTGTTGCTTAGGGATTCTTATGGTGATGACTTGTACAGAGGGAGAAGAGAGAGGTCAATTTCTGGAGACATCTGGTTGGTGGAAAAGAACTGGATGGCACCACATTCACTACTTTTTTGGTTTGTTTTTGTGGGGCAATGAGGGTTAAGTGACTTGCCTAGGGTCACACAGCTATTGAGTGTCAAGTATCTGAGGCCAGATTTGAAATCAGGTCCTCCTGCATCCAGGGCCAGTGCTTTGTCCACTGCTCCATCTAGCTGTCCCCCACATTCACTATTGAGTGCCACCTGTTTGTACAGCCTTACATTGGCATTGTGGAGAGGGAACATTCAGAGAAAGAGATGTGGGACCTGCCCTTAGGGAGCTCCCACTCTAGCTGGGCAGACAATAACAATAATAATGTTAACACATAGTTATATGAAGCTTTAAGGTTTTACACATTGTTTTTATTTACATTATCTCATCAACAACACAGTGAGAGGTAGGCACTACTGCTATTACTCTATACTTTTACATCTAGGAAACTGAGCCTCCAAGAGGTTAAGTGACCTGCCCAAGGTCACATAGCTTAGTCAAAAGTGAGATTTGAACCCTTGTCTTCCTATGATCCAGCACTGTATCCATCTAAGACATTTCCTCCCTACCAATCCCCCAGCTTTCACAACCTACTGCCCAATGTCAAGGAGTATGTGTTCCTTGATAATAACATTATACCTGGTGTTCCAAAAATCTTAGTGAACTTTTAAACTTTATTAAGAAAAGCTCTTTATGCATATTATTGTATTTGACCCTTACAACAACCTTTTGAGGCTGGTGCTGTTATTATCATTCCCATTTTATAGTTGAAGAAACTAAGGTTGAAAAAGGTTAAGGGAGTTGCCTAGACTGCACAACAAAGTATTTGAGGCAGGTTTAGAATTCAGGTCTTCCTGCCTCTAAGTCCCACATTAACTACTGTGTCACTCAGCTGCCTTAAGCAGAGAGAGAATACTTGAGCTTAAAGGTAAAGTGAAGAAGTCAAGAATACTTTTGTAGGGGCAGCTAGGTGGCACAGTGGATAAAAGCACCGGCCCTGGATTCAGGAGGACCTGAGTTCAAATCCAGCCTCAGACACTTGACACTAGCTGTGTGACCTTGGGCAAGTCACTTAACCCTCATTGCCCTGCCCCCCCCCCCCAAATATTTTTGTGGCTGGGAATCTGGGAGGGAATTCTGGAGGGGCTCTTGCTTCCCTCCGGAGGGGCTGAGCCCCTGTCAAGGGAGATGGTCAGGGACCTTACCCTGGATCATGTTTGCCAGTTTCAGGCCATCCCAGTAACCATGCAAATGTGGTAGGAACTGGAACAAGAACTGTACTATTCAGAGAATACAGGAAATGTGGAGTCCTAGGACCTTCCTGCTCACCTGGATTTTCATCTTGGGAGTAAGCAGCACAGAGCATTTCTACCGGCCAGGGTAAGTAAGTCATGACCAATGAGCAGGAGTAAGAAGAAGGAATGAGGACAGAGCATTTCAAATTTATTCTGATGATCAAGATACTGTTTATATGTAAAATACTTACCCTGACAGGGGTTCTTAATCTGGGATCCATGAACTTAATTTGGAACCAATAAACCTGTTTTATTTACTATTTTGACAACTGCATTTTAATATCATAGGTTTCCTTTGTAATCCTGTCTTCTATGCATTTAAACACATAATTTTGAGAAGGGATCCCTAGGCTTCACCAGAACAAGAACCTTTGGCCTATGGGGTCATTGGCCCAGTTTGGAAGATCTAGAAGAGAGTTAAAAACCATACAAGAAGCTCAGCCCCTTTGGACACTATAAACATAGTGACCCAAAATCACATCACGGGAATTCAAATTAATTCCGTTCTGCGTCCTGGTTTAGGTAAAAACTAGAGAGCCCCCTTTCCCAACCCATTTCCTTGAGCTAGGGCTGAGGAGAGCCTACGGTGATCCCCTTTGTTGATCCTGCTTCATCCTTAACTTTTTCTGCTCAGCCGCAGGATATGCTCCATAGCAGCTACCAGAGAAAGTGACCCTGTCACAGAGTCCTATATCCAGAGGGTCTACCAGCCCTACATCACCACCTGTGAAGACCATAGAGCTTGCAGCACCTATCGGTAAGTTGAACAGCCCCAGCGGAGCCAGCTAAGGTTTACACACAAGAGGCCATCAAACAGGTTCAGGTCTCCCAATTACCATGGCTACCTCCATGCCCCTAGCGTCCATTCAGGCTAAAGTCACCACACTGGGGACATCCATCAACCGACCAATAATAAATAATTGATTGTAATCTTCCTGTGTGCCCAGCCCTGTGCCAGGCTGTGCTGAGGGCAGAAGCAGAAGAAGACACTATCCTATCTTTGGGGAATTCACATTCTGGCTAGGGAGATGAGACTCAATACACAAAATAATTAGTGACCCAGAGGAAGGAAAGGCATGGTGGTGTGGTAGAAGGAGATCTGAGTTCTAATTTTGGCTTTGCTGCTAGTTAGCAATGTGACCTGGAACAAAACATCTTATTCCTTTTAGTCTCAGTTTACCCATCTATAAAATTGGGGGATCAGGCCAGATGGTCTCCTAGATCTCTTTGGGCTTTGACATTCTTTGTTCTCATAGCCAAGGGCTGCTTCATGTAGGTATAAAGAAATGAATTGGGCCTTGAAGAGTGGGTAGAAATTAGCTAAGCGGAGGGACATAGCATGGATAAGTATTCTGTTACCCTCATGGGTAACATCTTTCCTGTCCAACTCAAGCCCAAGCTCTTTCTAAGGATAAGCTAGCTCAGTCAGAGAAGTAATAGTAACAACAACAACAACAATAACTATTAGTAACTGGCATTTCTACAGTGCTTTAAGGAATGTTTGCAAAGTTCTGTACATTCATTATCTATTTGATCCTTACAAGAACCCTGGAAGATAGATGTTCATTTGTAGATGAGGTAACTGAGGGTGAGTGACTTGTCCACGTTTACAAAGCTAGTAAATGTATGAAGGATGGTTTTTTTGGTTTTGGGTTTTTTTTTTTGCGGGGCAATGGGGGTTAAGTGACTTGCCCAGGGTCATAGAGCTAGTAAGTGTCAAGTGTCTAAGGTCGGATTTGAACTCAGGTCCTCCTGAATCCAGGGCCGGTGCTTTATCCACTGTGCCACCTAGCTGCCCCCTATGAAGGATGTTTTTAATCCAGGTCTTTCTGACTCCAATTACAGTGTGTTTTTAATGTACCAGTTAGTCATCTAGCCCAGATAGACCCTAGAGTGGTGAGCAGCCATCAATACAGCTTAGTAAGTTTAACGTCAATGGCGTAGAAAGGATCCCAAAATAGGGAATTATAGAGCTGAAAGGGACTTTAAAGATCATCTATTTTACCCTATTTTAGCGATAGGGAAATTGAGGCTCAGAAAGAGAGAAATGATTTGTCCAAGATACCACATCTGATGAACAGAGCTAAGAATAGAATACAAACAAGTCTCTTGACTCCATGCAGTGGCCTTTCTAGTACGCGTGTTGGGGAATAAGCTGGGCATCCTTTCTTGAGAAGTCTTGTCCTCAGTCCTGGGGATTCCCTCCTTCAAATCCCATTTTCCACAGAAGAGCCACAATTTACCTGAAACACAGAATCAAGACTTTTCAGACACATAGTGACAATTGAGCCTATCATATTAGGGAGGGGCATTTGGAAGCTAGCAATCATCTGGCATTTCCTGAGCCCTCCTCTGGCACCTCCCCACAGGACCATCTACAAGACTGCTTACCGTTACACTTCTCGAACTATCTCCCCACCACAATATTCTTGCTGCCCCGGCTGGAGAAGAAGTAATGGGCTCCCTGGTTGTGGCACAGGTAAGGCCTGGCCCCTCCGAAGGCTAAGCAAGCCATAAAAAAAGAGATAGCGTCCTTGGGAATTATGGTAGATGGGAGGAGAAGAACCTTGTTTCTGCAAGAGAGAATCCTATAGGATCAAATAACATGTTAGTTGGAAGGTACTTTGAGATCATCTATCCTAACTTCCTCACTTTACAGATGGAGAAACTGAGACCCAGAGAGGGAGAAGAAACTTGCATAAGATCCTGAAGGTAGTAAATGGTGGAACCAGGATTTACCCCAGGTTTTCTTATTATAAATCTAAGCCTTTTTGTGCTATACCTGGGCCAAAGATAGGGAGTGTCTTATACTGAGGCATTAGTAAATGATTAACAACTTTAGAGATGGCTCAGCTACTAATTAACTGCATAACATCGCAATTCCATTCCCTCTTCTAGCCTTCAGTTTCCTCATTTGTAAAATGATACCTAGTATGTAGCGAAGTGTTAACCCCAGTATCTTCTGAGTCAATTGTCAGTTATGGGACACCATGATCTGGGATAAACTAAAATCACAAATAATACAAAACTATCAGACTATAACCCATTACCCATGATGCTTTACATCTGAGAAATGATCAAGGGTGTGTAAGACCAGAAAAGGAGGTGGGCTGGCCACGGAGCAAGACTGAAGGATAACAAATGAGATGATCCCAGTGCTAGACTAGTGTTCATGTGATAGTAAGAGAAACAGAGGAAGGTCTTTAGCACATTGGGTGTAATATCTATTGAGAAGGTGCCAAAGAATGTGCTCAAGAAATACATGGGAAGAGAAGACCTTAAGGGGTTGCAATGTACATTGATGGAGGGAGTATCAACACTAGGAACATCCTGGAAGCCACCAAAGTGCCCCAAATGACATAGTATAGAATATCAATAATAATAATAATTACCCAGAATGTAGTCATTTAGTAAATTCTTAGTGCCTAGAATTTAATCTAGTGACATAACGACCAGTTTGGTGAAGGGGGCATTTTCTCCTTTAATTCCTGGGGAAATTGCCATTCTTCTTGTCTTTCCCACAATACAATTGCCTCCAGCATCAGTGACTTGATTTCTGTTCTCATACAGCAATATGCCAATCACCTTGTCAGAACGGAGGGAGCTGTGCCAGGCCTGGTAGATGCAGATGCCCTGCAGGGTGGCAAGGAGACACTTGCCAAATAGGTAAGGATATCATTAATAAGATAAGCCCATGTCTGATTTCTATATTAGTGATCCTTTTATAGCCATCCAACACTCTGTGATTTCCAATATTCTTTTTTTTTTTTTTTTAATGAGGCAATTGGGGTTAAGTGACTTGCCCAGGGTCACACAGCTAGTAAGTGTTAAGTGTCTGAGGCCGGATTTGAACTCAGGTACTCCTGACTCCAGGGCCGGTGCTCTATCCACTGCACCACCTAGCTGCCCCTCCAATATACTTTTACCTCCAATATCTTTAAAATTGTGTGAGGCTCTGTTATCTCCATTTCTTAGATGGGGAAACTGAAGCCCATAAAAGTTAATTGTATTATCCCAGGGCACACAGTTACTTAGTAATAGAGTTGGCATTCCCAGGTCTCCTAATGACTAGTCCCAGACCTTTTGTGCTAGACCATACCATCTTCTGAACCCTGAGAATGTGAACTTTTTAACAGCTACACATTCTTGGGAAAGTACCTACTGAAGAGATGCTTTCTCCAGAACTAGCTGAGCCCATTCCAAAGAGGATAGGCCATGGGTCAAAGGGTTAGGGGCTTAGGACATAAATCCTGCCCCCACCAAACGTCCACAGGCAGTCCCCTCCCAACTCATGTCCTGGGACTTGGAGAAGTAGGCTACAACTTCACCTCCTTACCCCCCACTCAATGCTGACTGTTGCTTTAGTGTGGCAACTAAATAGCAGGTTGTATGAAAGTTTCTTGTAACCAGAGATATGGTGCCCAGAGCACTGGCAGTTCCTGCCCCTGCATTTCAGGGAACAATTGTCCCAGGATGGATCCAGGGCTTCAAAACTCATCACTACTGAGGGTAGGGTTGACAGAGCAGGGAAGGGGAAACTCAGAGCTCCATCCTGATCCTCTCTCTTCCCCCTCAATGTTTTAGATGTGGATGAATGTAGTCAACCTGGTCATGGTTGCCCCCAGAATTGCATCAACATTCCTGGGAGTTACCACTGCCAGTGCCAGCAAGGATATGAGCTGTCTTCGGATGGGCGATTATGCCAGCTCCAGAGTGGTTCCCCAGGAGTAACCTCAACTCTTTGTCCCACTGGGCAGCCTCAGTCAGGTAACATGCTACATACCTCATCAGATCCACGGAGGCATCAGTGGATCTGGCAAAAGCCTATCAAGCTCCTAAATGGTCTTAAATGTGAAATAGTCATTTGGCAGCACCAAAGAGGAAAGTCCCCAGTGCTAGGTACTGTGGGGAGATCTAAAGAGTAGGGAACGTGGTCCTCGTACTCAGAGACTTGTAGGAGAGTTGGGGAAGTGGGACTCGACAAGATTGGGCTACAATGAATCTGTGAGGAGATGAGAGAGATTTAAATAAGCTTGAGGAATTACATGGTACACTTAAAGGGAGGAGGTGGCCCCTTCCCTGTCTTCTTTCCTCCTGGGTGTGAATTTCTCTAGCCTGAAGGGATCCTATCCTAGAGATCTGCTCCAACACAGCTCATCATTCTGGAGTCCTCCAAGCTTGTCTTCCTGCCTCTCTCCATCATGGAAGGGAAGCCACAACATGGGCCGCTGACGATGGGTCATTATTACTTTTGGTACGCGCTGTGACACATCAAACTCGTACCGTGAGTAATAATGCGCCATTGGCAGCCCGGGCAACAAGAAAGACAACATGGATCTCATCAATGGACTGTACCTTCCCTAACTCCCAGGTTTGAGTAGAGAATTGGGTAGAGGCTAAGGGAGTCGCTATGTGCGTATGAGACACTAAGAACATCCGAGAATATAAACCATAGAACCTTAGAGCCAGAAGGGACCTTAGAAACTATCAAGTCCAGCCTCCTCACTTTACAAATGGAGAAACATGGCTTGCCTGAGGTCACATGCTGAGTCAGTGCCAGAAAAAGACCTTTGTCTGAATCTCTTCTTTGCCCTGTCATATTCTACCTTGAATTATATATAGATGAGATATAGATATATCTCTGTATGTATTTGAGTTATACTCTCCCCAGTAGATTGTAAGCTTCTTGAAGGCAGAGACGGTGTCCTTTCATTTTTGTACCTCAAGCACTTGGCATAGGGCCTTGCAAATAGTAGGCACTTGATAAATATCAAATGAATTGTTGAATGAGACAACCAAGGCCTGCCGACACCAAATTCCTTGCTCTTTCCACTGCCCAATAATAGCGAGCCTCCCTATAGAGCCTTTGTAAAGAACGTGCATCCATGCCTGATCTCTGACTGACCAAACAGAGGGGAAGCACACAGAATGAGAGATGTTATTGATGAAGAAGGGCAGTTTGAGGGTTGATACAACAGACATTTCTTGGGGGCTAGTGGGTTGGTGGTCTGTACATTTGTAGGAATCATGAGCTTACTTTCTATCCTTAATTGGGTGGGGGGCAGGGGAAGGGAATAATATTTGGAGTGTGTTGAATCTGTCTTTTTTACTTTCTGTGACTCAGTCTCCCCCCTCCCCCATTCTCTGCTAGAGGCTTCTGATGAAATGAAAGAAGAAATACAAAAGCTAAGGAGTCGAGTAGATGTGTTGGAGGAGGTGAGCTTCTGGCAGCTTTCTCAGAACAGATTTGAGATTTATGCAGAGGCATCCATAGGATTCCTCTCAGTAGAAAAAAAAAATCTACAGAGGGCATCTCCTTAGGATGCTGTGATCATGATATTCAGCTCAACCCCTTCCTTCCTAGGTTCTCCCATGTGTATTTCACTTGAAAGCAACTCCAGTACCCTAAAGGCTACTCCACACAATGCTGTCCTGACCAGTGTGGTTTCCTCAAGAAATTAATGTATTATCAACAAAGCCCACTATGACATCTCCCAGAAGACCATATGACCCACAAATCAAGTGGTCTAACACCAGAACCTCCTGGGGCTCAGAGAGTGAACTGACTTGATCAGGGTCACACAACTTAGTCAGTGTCAAAGGCAGGATTGTGAACCCAGGGATTTCTGACTCTGGATAGCAATCTGTCCACAGTGCCGATTGATGTTATAACCTGACAATAAGTCACCTGGAAGAAAGCAAAAACCAGTTAACTTCTTAAAAGTTGATCATAGCCACATAAGTAACAGTGCTATCTAGGCAAGTCAAATACCATCCATTTGGCAACCCTACCAAGTACAAACCATGGAATGGATGGGGGGGAGGGGAGGGCCACTGAGAAGGGAGATCCACGATAAGTGTTAAGGTCAGTTTTCACTGAGAAGAGACGGAAACACAAAAGGCTCTGAACTAGGCAGAGCATGGACTCTGGACCCTTTGGTAACAGAAAATTCTGGTCTCACTCCAAAATCAACTCCCAGTTCAGGCTCACAGAGCAGTGAAAGAAGCCTCAGGAAATTTTCATATGCTAATCACAGTGATCAGAAGTTGTTGGCTGGGTACCTAATACTTAATCCAAGAGCTAACAGGTATTCAACGGCTCTTGATCTTCCAATAACTAGAAAGAAATAAAATTTCTGGAAGCCCAGAACCTTCTCCCCCAAAATACACCCATTTCAAGTGACCTTGGAAGAACATTTTTTTTCAAGTATTTCTTAACTCAATGCAAACTCTACCACTGAAATAGGGAGGAGGGACAACCTCAGTTGTATACAAAGACAACCTCTATTTATTGACCAAAACCAAAGCAGCAAAGACCAAATATTTTTAAAAATACAATGCTGCAGATAAAAGAAACATATATAAACACATTCAGAATATGTCATATACTTTATAAAGTAGCCTGTGCTCTTCAAATCCTACTTTGTAGTTGCAAACTTATAGAACCCCAAATTCCTGTCTGATCCATTTCCCCTGGAAAATGATCCAACTTCTCCCTCAGCAAAATGGTCTCCAGTTTTCTAGGCCTGACTAAGAAGTCTCTCCCTTTTCAGGGATAATGTTGCCTTCTTGTGGGCATTGAAGATTTTGCTGCTAAAAATGATTTTCTCCAAGTTGAGATTATTGCAGCCATAAGCATATATGGTGCTGAACTCCCCAGGGGGAATTTGGAACAGAATTCAGTTGATTATGTTTTTTAGTTACATGCAACTTTACAACAGTATGTCTATTGTACAAATCAAGACTCTAATGAGGACTGGCTGCACTAAGTCATCCACACTCTCTCAGAATCAACCAATCCTAAAATCTCATAGCTGAAAGCTGAAAGCAAATCTAGAGATTGTCTAGTTGAGGGATTCTTCCCTGTTTTGGTGTGTCCTAGCCCTCTTAGCAGTTTTGTGAAGCCTCCCAACTCAGAATAATGTTCTTAAATGAATAAAATAAAACATATGGGACTACAAAGGAAATTAATTATATTGAAAAAGTTATCAAGATATACAAGGAGAAGAGCTAGGACTAAAATCCAAGTCTGGTGCTCTCATCTCCTCATCCTCCCCCACCTATTTCTCACCTTCAATTAATGACACATGAATTACTGTAGTGACTGGAATGAATTTCTAAATTTTTTCTTGGGAAAAAGCTAACTGGTTCTTTGTCTGCTCAAGCAAATCTTTGAGCCTGGATACACCTTAAACAATGGGCAAGACTGCCTCATACTCAAACACACTCAGTACTCAGCTGTGTCCCAATTATACTAAGCATTGAGTAAATATTGAGGGTGGATGGAGGTTAAGAAAAATGATGGAGACACCAACTAGGCTGAGGACCCTGGAACCTTCCCCTTCCTGGACACTTAAAGGGTCCTATGGGGCCTTCCTCCTCCCATCAACCTGCAGGCTCCAGCATGGCTTAGGGATGACTTTGAAACTAGATAATTGGTAGGTCCAAGATGTCGAGGGTGTGCCTGACTGATGGGAGAAGCATCTTTCCTTTTATTCTTCCTATAAAACACCCCTTCCTGACTACCTTACAGGAAAGGTGATGGATGCCACCCACTCCCCCGACCCTGCCCCACACCTTCTGGGTAACCTGGTGAAGCCCAAGTTGTAACAAGTGTCAGCTCGCTAAAAGCTTGTGCTAGTGTTTGGGTGAAGAAGGTATGGTGGCTTCTTCAAATTGTGAGTCAGTTAAGTCAGCCAAGCCCAAAGATTTGGAAACAGTAGGGTATGATGGGAAGAACCCTGGAATGGGAGACAAATTATCAACTATCAAGATCAGCAGGTTAGGAACCTGGCACCTAATCCAAAAGCTTACAGCTAATAAATAGCCCTTAGCCCTTCCAGAGCAAAAGAAAAATCAGTGAGCCCAGCATGTTCTGCACATACACACACACACACACACACACACACACACCCCTACCTGCAACTCTCTGGCAGACTCACCTCAAGGGACCTTAGAAGAACGCTTTTTAAAGCACTACTTAATTCACTGCAAACTCTGCTACTGACCAGTGAGAAAACCATGACATTTATTAAGTGCCTACTGTGTACAAGAGTGGTAGGGCAGTGAAGTGCCTGGGGGAGCCATCTTTGGAATCAAAAAGAGCTGAATTCTAGTTATTTCTGTGATGTATACTGGTTGTGTGACCCAGGGAAATCAGTGAACTCCAGGAGACTCACAAAGACTTTAAGTTACAAATGAGTTGTTGAATTATGATAGGGAATTTCCATATTGGGGTTTCCCCAATTCATGAAATCACAGGTATAACCGAAACAAAACACATACATATTCCCACACCCCCCCAAAACCCATGTGCCCAGCACCATGCTAACACAATGGACCCAGCTCTGCTACTGATTAGCTGTGAAATACTGGGCAAGTCCCTGGGCCTCTGTTTCCTGTTTTCAGTAGAAAAAAATAATTCCTAATCTACTTCCTTTGCAGAGTTGTCAGATTTTAGATCTTGAAGAGGCCTTAAAGATCATAGGAGCAAATGAGATCGTGTACTTAATATAGAAATATTATGAGAAAAAAAAGAGTGTGTTATTACTGTTAACAGTTGAACATTTGGGGATGGGATAGGAGAGAGCAAAGTCTCTGGGAATTTAGACCCACCATCTTTGGATCCTGAACTTTGAAAACCTATGACTATTAGCTGAGGTCAAAGGAAGCTTGGGAGATTGAATAAGGCTTAACCAATTAAAACTTGTTCCCTAAAAAGCCCATTTTATAAGTGCTAGGGACAGGAAGACCTGCCCAGAGCTGGCCCATCCTTTGCCCAGGAGGCCAGGTCACTGAGTAACTTCCTCCCTAAAGGTCTCCTGGGACAGGAGATGCTCAGTCACAGGTCCTATGGTACCTGGAGCTGGTCTCCCTGGGACAGGGTCAGCCTGGAGGCTTTGTTAGAATCCTCATCCGGCCTTTCCCAGAAAGCTTGAAATAGCTTTCTGACATCTCTTTCCCCATCCTCCACAATAACTTGAAATCATTCCTTAGTGCTTTCCCTCTAAAACAACCTTATATTTAACTACTTTGTGTGTGTGCACATACATACATGTATTTATTAACTTTATGCTATATATTTATATGTACTTGTCTTCCCCATTAGATACAAGCTCCTGGTGATTGAATCCCTTGTAACCAGGATTGTTTTATTCTTTGTACTTGTATTCCTAGCACTTAGCACAGGGCTTAGCACACAGTAGGTGCTTAATGAAACCTGGCTGATTTGAGAGCTGAATCTACTGATTATCTTCTAGAAGCTGCAGCTGATGCTGGCTCCCTTCAACAGCCTGGCACCACAGGCCTCAGAGGATGGCCTACCTGCTGACCACATCAGCTTTCTGTCCCACTCTTTTCAACAACTGGACCGGATTGACTCCCTGAGTGAGCAGATTCTGTTCCTGGAGGAACGGCTAGAGACCTGTAAGTGGATGGCATCTTTGCCTCTTCCTACTGATTTGGCCTTTCTTTGCCCCTTGCCCTCAGGTTGTGAGCCTCCTAACTGAGAGGACCCCATCTTACTAAGAGGGGCATCAGCTTTTTATGTAGTGAGTTCTTTTCTTCCACCACGCTGGGAGGTCTCCAAAGGCAGAGAGCGGTTGTGTTCTTCTCTATATCCCTAACAGGTAGAAGTCTGTAGTAGGGAATTGTAGAGGGAGAAATCTCTATAGGTCCTTAGACTTGATGTAGGAAGGATTCCCAAAGGACTGGGGGAATTTGAGCTGGGATCCCCAAAGCAAGAGTAGGAGAGAGGAAAGGGGAGGTATTCTGAGTCAAAGAAACAGCACTGATGTGTGTTGGCTTGGATACCTGGCATTCTGGTTCTTAGGAAGACTTCAGTTTAGGCCCGCCCTGGCCCTTGTCACACTAACACTGCTGGTGTTGCCCAGCTATGAGGCCTAACATAATATGGGAGTTTCCTAAATCTCAGAGAGAGCATTGGACGCCTAGCAGATCAATGGCCAAATCAATGAGTATGGAGCAGCTTCTTTGTGCCCAGGGCCAAGCCAGCTACTGAGGAAGAGAAAGAAAAAGAGGAAGCAGCATTTCTTTGCCTGAAGGGCTTATGATAAGTCTTTCCTTGGAAACCACCCCTGCCTTCCTAAAATAAATATTGTACCCAGCATGTTTCAGGTCCATTCATCTGTTTGTGCTGGGTATTGGAGACCAGAGGTAGGGAAGGCCATAGGGCTGGGGTCCCAGATGGAGAAGGAAGCTCACATATGGTAACCTTCCTTCCTGTTCCAGGAGAGGAAACCAGAGCATTAAGGGCCCCATTTTCTTTGTGGTTAATGGTGGGATCGTGTGGGTTCTGGGTTCCTTTGCCCCCATTGACGACACTCTCTCCTCTACTTCTTCCTGGTGTTTAGGTTCCTGCAAGAATAAACAATAAGAGATGTCCAGCTAAGTCCAGAGGCCTCACGTGGCAGGGCAGTGAGAACTAAGGCCCCAGAATAGGACCACAGGGAACCTGCCACATCTTTTCCTTTTAAAGATGATTGTACCACTAATCCTCTACAAGAAGACAGTCTGGCCTCCTTCCCATGAGCAGACCAAGCAGCAGGCTGCAGGGTTAGCTTGTGATACTAGGATAAATGGAGATCCAGCCACTTATTTTCTTCTTCCATGACCCAAGCTCACCAACTCCCCATTCCTCATTTCCCTCCAGTGATAGTAGGATTTGGTCCTCTCCTCTCCCCCCATCCTGTTTCTGGGGAGGAGACAAAAAGCTGCCCCCATCTTAGTGGGGTTCATGTAATCACTAGCTTGGGGAAAAGAGGCATAATTGCCATCAAGGTCAGATCAGGATCCAGTCAAGCAGGGACAGTTTGGAAGAAGCAACAGTTAGAACTTGGGAAAGGCAAACAAAATATAGATGGGGAACCCCAACCACTACCACTACCCACCACAACATAGGGTTTGGAGTAAGGAACCTGGCTTTGAATCCTCCTGCTTCTTACTGTGTAGTCTTCACCAAGACATTTAACCAGTTTTTTTGTGTTTGTTTTTTTGGGGGGGCAATGAGGGTTAAGTGACTTGCCCAGGGTCACACAGCTAGTAAGTGTCAAGTGTCAGGTCCTCCTGAATCCAGGGCCGGTGCTTTATCCACTCTGTCACCTATTTCCTCTTTTATTAAAAAAAAGAAAGAAAAAGGAAATGAGCTAAGTGATCCCCAGTGTTCCTGCTCCATATTCTTGGATCCTTCAGCTCCACAAACAAAAAGGAAGAAGCCTACATCCTGAGGCAAGATCATCTGCCCCTAACACCCTGGAGTTGGAAGGTTCCTTAAGGATCGCCCCGTCCAATCTCCCCTCCATAACACCCCAACGTGGACTACAACCTGAGCTACCAGCAGGGGGATGTGAGCTAATTTGTCCCTTCCACAAGAGGGATGAGCTGACCCAAGCCATTTCCTATTCCCCCTGTTATCAATAGCCCACAATTGTGTGACATGTCCACTCAAGTTAAGCAGCCTGTGTCTAAGGAATAGGTCTTTTGGGTTTTTTTTCCTCCCATGTGAATCTGATCCAGGAATCAAGCTCACAACCTTGTCCCCATTTGTACTGTGACCTGAGCCAAGGGTAGGGAGCCCCATCTTGAGTCTTGATTGGCCCCAAGTGAGTGATGTCCTTCCCTCCCTCCTCCTCTTAAAGCTGCTCCCTACTTGGATAGCAGCCCCTACCTCTGGCACAACCAATGCCAAAGTCTATTCTAAGCTTGTGTGTGAGGGCAGCCCGCCCACCAGCAAGGGGATGATTCACCCATTTGTCATCCAGGACCTAGCCAAGAGCAAGCTGTCCACGGCATCTGGGCGAAGGTACGCGATCTCTTCCCCACTGACCTTCTGCCACCATCCTGGTGTTTGGCTTCCAGCTTCTGGCAGAGGGGAGAGGAAGGGAGGACCCCACCCCCCAACTCAGGGAAAAGGGCAGCAGTGCCCGGTGGGTAAAATAGAAAAATTGTATCCCACTGCCTCCCTGGACTGACCCATTCAGAAATAACTGGTATTTGTTTAATGCTGTGTTTAGACTAACCTTTGTAAAAATAAAAACCAAACTGTTATCAGGCTGTGATAATTGAGTGCAAATATAGCTGGGAGCCAGCAGCACCATGGCACCTGGCCCTGCTCACCAGGCCTTAAAAACAATGATTCTGTCAGCCTACTTGAAGGCTAGACTGACCCTCACAATGCTTTTGAAATTTGGAGCTGGGTGACAGGGGGTGAGGGGAAGGTGGCCTGCCTCAACCACTGCTATTTCAAGACCAATGTCCCTTTGTGGCTGGGGGAAGAGGAAGCAAGCCCAAGCCCCTTGGAGCACAACCATTTGCAGTCTTCTGGACTCCAGGAAGACAGATAAAAGTCATTCCATGCCATGCACCAGCGCACTAGCTTGCATGGGTATTTGCCAACAGGAATGTGGGTATGAACATGATACAGGGAAGTAGCATGAGGGAAACCTTCCCAGAGGGGGCAAAGAATACAAGTTCACTAAAGGGAGCTGAGTCAACTTGCACATAGCAAGTGTTTAAGGAGCACATGCCCCCATAGCAGAGCAGATACGGAAGGTCAGGCCTGGATCAGCAGTCAGGAAACCAGAATCATCAACTACCTGCATGCCTTTGACAAAATCTCCCGAGTTTCTGTTTCTCTGTCTTTAAAATGACTCAGATACTTCTTTCAGAAGGTCACAGAGAGGATAGGAGGTAACAATAATGGTCACATGTCTCTTTCGCCCTCATAAATGTTTATTGATAACTTAAAAAAAAAATGTCGCCAAAGTTTCCCCCCGTATCCTTCCCCCTCCTAAACCCAGAAAGCCATCCCATATAACAATATTTTCAAAAGGAAAAAAGAAGCAAAACTGATTAATACATTTCAAAAATCTGAAAATCTGTGCAATATACCACTCTTGGACCTCCCACCTCTTTAAAGGAGTAGTAGTAGGTTGCAGATGTCTTCTATCCCTTCTTGGGAGTCATGTTTCTTCTGTGTAATTTAGCAACATTCACTTTCCTTTTTCTTTTGTGAGGCAATGAGGGTTAAGTGACTTGCCCAGGGTCACACAACTAGTACGTGTTAAGTGTCTGAGGCCAGATTTGAACTCAGGTCCTCCTGAATCCAGGGTCGGCGCTTTATCCACCGCAGTGCCACCTAGGCAACATTCACTTTCTATTGCTTTGTGGTAGTTCTTTCCCTTCCATAGTTGACACTGGGCATATTTTCTTGGCTCTGCTTATTTCCCTCTGTATCAAATTGTGTAAATCTTTCCATGCTTCTCTGTATTCATCATTCTTATAGCGAGGTAGTAACACTCCATCACATTCACATACATTTTGTTTAGCCATCCCCCAATCGATAGACATCTGCTTTGTCTCCAGTTCTTAACTATCACAAAATGTTACCATGAATATTTTCACATATATGAGGCCTTTTTCCTTATCAACAACCTCCTTAGGTCTAAGTCTAGTAGTAGAATCTCTAGGTGAGAGGTTACTTTGGCATAATTCCAAACTGCTTTCCAAAACTGTTGTACTGATTTACAGCTCCAATAATAATAATGATAGATTATAATGATAGAAGCCAGGCATCGTGCTAAGGGCTTTACAAATACCCTTAGAAGTAGATATTATTATTATTCCCATTTTACAAAAGAAGAAACCGAGGCACAATGGATTACTATGCCTATCTTCCTATAAACCCTTTGACATTGACTGCTCCCATCTTTTCATCTTTGCTAATTTGTAGGGTAGGAGGTGAAATCTCATAATTATTTTGAGTTGGAGCATTCTTTCATACAGTTAATAGTTTGCAATTCTTTTTGAGAACTGTTCATATATTTGCCTTATCTACTAGGGAATGGTTTCTTTTGGTCATATATAGGTATACACATATGTATATACCTATCTATGCACACAACACATTCGCAGGGCAGCTAGGTGGTGCAATAGATAGAGTGCTAGGTCTGGAGTCAGAAAGACCCGAGTTCAAATTTGGCCTTAGACACTTATTAGCTGTGTGACCCTGGGCAAGTCATTTAACCCTGTTTGCCTCAGTTTGCTCATCTGCAAAATGAGCTAGAGAAGAAAATGGTAAATTACTCCAGTATCTTTGCCAAACAAACAAACAAACAAACAAAACAACAAAAAACCAAAAGGGGCCAGAGTCAGATGTGATTGAAATAACTTAACACAGGGGGCGGCTAGGTAGCGCAGTGGATAAAGCACCAGCCCTGGATTCAGGAGGACCTGAGTTCAAATCTGGCCTCAGATACTTGACATTTACTAGCTGTGTGACTCTGGGCAAGTCACTTAACCCCCACTGCCCAGCAAAAAATCAAAACAAAACAAAAAAAACTTAACACAGATATACTCCATTGTTTCTGTTAATCATGTGTATGCGTATACACACACACACACACACACACACACACATATACACACACACACCCATGCATATGTATTCTGTTGTTTCTATGTTTTGGATATCAAACCCTTATCTGAGAAATTTGGTACAAAATTATTTTCCCCATCCTACCACTTCCCTTTTTATCCTTTACAAATCACTTTTGTCACAACAACCCTGCAAGGGATGTGCTTTCAAGTATTGTCATCTCCATTTCTGAGATGAGGGAAGTGAAGCTCAGAGAGAAGAGACATGCCTAAGGTATCATACAAGTCATGACTTGTCAGAATTAGGACTTGCATTCAGGTCCTCTCTGTCCCTTAGGACACAGGTTAAAGGGAGAGTACAAATTAGCCTGGCCTAGTGGACAGTCCTGGGTTTGAATCCCACACTGTGGGCAGTCACCACCTCTTTGGGCCTCGGGGAGGGGGTGGAGGCAGCAACGCACTGTGGAAAGCAAAGTACATTAGCATTATAGTCTGTGGTCCTGGGTTTGAATCTCAGCTCTGCCACTTGCTATTTGGTGACCATGGGAAGAAAGAAACCAGGTGGTATAATGGCTTTGGTGCTAGATCAAAATTCAGGAAGATCTGGGTTTGAATCCTGCCTCAGACACCTGCTAGCTTTGTGATTCAGGGCAAAGTCACTTAACCTCTTTGGGCCTCAGTTTTCTCATTTGTAACACGAAGGAAATGGATCCGATCATCTAAATTTCCCTTCCAATTCTCAATCTATGATCCTAAACCATAGTCTCTGTAGGTTGCAGTTCCTGGAGGTAGGACTAGATCAAGGGTTCTTAACTTGGGGTATACAGATCTCCAGGGTCTGTGGATTTCAGGGCGGGGATCTATTAACTTCAATGGGAAGAAAAACCTACATCTTTATTCCAACATACTTGGTTTCCTTTGTAATCTTGTGTATTTCATGTTATACATTTAAAAACATTCTGAGAAAGCACCCATAAGGTTTCACCGGACTGCCAGAGGGGACTGGGATGGATGATCTTGAATGTCTTTCCCACCCATAGTTAATGACTAATTCACAGGGGTTATGATTAGCATTAGTGGAGTTTTTCTGCAATGGAAAGTCATATGCTAACAAAATTATATATCCTTCATAAATTGATGTATAAGTGCAACTCTCAGACCCTGGCTCAAGTTGAAATAGTTGCAAATTTCCTTTGTTTTTTTGTTATGTTTATACTGTGTTCATAAGAAGCCAGGACACCCTAGGCTTCCTAATTCTTTCTCAGACTCTAGATACAAATAAAGTGCTTTGTCAATGGCTACTTTTTTATTGCCTACTATCCAATTCCCAAGCTGCCAAGCCTTACGAAACAAACTCATTAGGCACTTTTAGGTAAGGGGTCAAAGAATTTGGCTCAGTTATATAGTAGGGGTAACATCTCCCTCCGAAAGGGGATCTTAAGATGAGAGGGCTGAACATCTTGAGCTAGGAAGACAGGAAGTTATAATGGGGCTGTGACTTAAAGCTATTCAAGAAACCCAGTAATGTGACATTGATATAATGGGGAGGGGGCAGCTAGGTGGTACAGTGGATAGAGCACCGGCCCTGGATTCAGGAGGACCTGAGTTCAAATCCGGCGTCAGACACTTAACACTTACTAGCTGTGTGACCCTGGGCAAGTCACTTAACCCCAACTGCCTCAAAAAAAATAAACTGGGGAGAAGGGGAAGAAGCTGGATAAGACAGGAAGGTCCTCCCTACACCAACTCTATTACCCCATCTATGATCTATGGACATCTGAACTCCCTGCCCCCAGGCTCCAGTCCATCTTCCACATAACTGCCAAAGCAAATTATTTTCTTAAACTATTATCTGATCATCACATCCCTATTCAATAAACTCTAGTGGCTCCCTATTGTTTCTAGGACCAGACACAAACTCCTGCGTTTAGGTGGCTTTTAAGGCCCTTGAAAAACTGGTCCCAGCCTATCGTTTTCTCTTCCCACACTAAAATCCAGCCAAACTGGCCTTTCCACACATACTGCACCCATCTTCTACCTGTGCTTTTGCACTGACTTCTTTCATGCCTGCAATTCGCACCTCACCTCTCTCCCTACAGCATCTTCTATGTAAATGAAGCCTCTCCCCAACCTCCTTCCCATGTTGGTGCTACCTCCTCTATGAAGGCTACCAAGAGCCCCTTCACCGCCCCCTCCTTCACCTTGCAGTTGAGTATCCTCTCTGAAAATTACTCCAGTACTTCCTCCCTTTCATCCCTGCTACACTCTACCATGTTTTATACTTTTATCTGTGTGCGTATTGTATCTCTCCCCTACCCCTTGAAAGTAAACTCTTAAGGCAGCAAAGAGAATGTTGTTTTTAATCTTTATATCAACAGCACCGAGAATAGTGCCTGACATACAATAAGTGCTAAATAAATACTTGTTTGCAGAGGGGAAAAAACACATAAAGAGGAAAAAAACTGGAGGTCCCATGTTTTCTGGGGCAGCATTTCATTCCTGAAAATGCAACCACGAAGTAAATCACTGAAAGAAAACTAGACAAGGCTTATAACTTCTCACATTTCAAAGATTTTGCTGTTGTTGAATAATAAATTCAAATAGCTTAAGACTATTCTAACATCTTGGGGACATCCTGCATAGACGTCCCTTAGCTCCCCTCATGCAGTTTGCTTGGCAGATGGCAAAACAAATGTTGATAGATCATGGATGGGGTAATAGAGAATTGACCTGGGAGAGACAGTGTTCTTCTTATGAGGTTATTGGAACATCAAAGCTGTTGGGAATCTAGCAAGTTGATCAATTATGCTTAGTGCTAATTATCACTTCCGAAGAGTAGGAAGCCTAATATACTGGAAAAGAATACAAGACTTGGAATTAGGAGACAAGTCCTTAAGTCCTTCCTCCAACAATTACTAGTTGTGTGTGTTTGAACTTCGGTTTCCATCTAGGCTAAGTATTAGCAGCCTAAGTAATAGGTAACAGCAACATTCCTTACTTCACAGGGTTTTATGAGCATTACCAATGGTGATAACACACATAAAATGGCTTTTAATCTTGAAGTAGTATACAGATGGGAAAAGGAGGGAATAAACATTTATTAAGTGCCTACTATGTGCCAGGTGTTTTACGAATATTATCTCAATGACAGGCATTATCCAATACCTTTGATGGGCTAAAAGTCCCTAATAAATGCAGTCAATTGAAAACTTTAATATCAACACATGAAATCTGTTGATTGGGAATGGCAGGGTCTACCTAATTTTTGTCTTTACATCCTCAGTTCCTAGACCAGCACACCTGGCACTTAATAGGTCCTCAATACTCATTAGCTAATGGGTCACAACAAAGCTTAGTCTTATACAGCTGAGTGGTATACATGCATTATTCTTTATATTCGGAACTCTGCCAAGGGCGTGTGTCAAATAATCATTGTTAAGTGTTGCTTCCCCCCTCCACCCCGTCTTTGCAATTCTCTTGAGCTTGCGGGTGTGTGTGTGTGTGAGTGTGAGAAAGAGAGAGAGAGAGAGAGAGAGAGAGAGAGAGAGAGAGAGAGAGAGAGAGAGAGATTAAACTGAAAGGTTCATCTTTTGAAAAATGAAAAGCCCTTTGAGAGCAGTATATGTTAAATCCAGTGAACCTCTGTGTATGCTTCCCAGGTTACTCTCCTGATGGCAAGAGGAGCAGGTCACAAAGTGTGGGGTTGGGCAAAGGACAGAAGGAAACTTTGCCAATCTCACAATGAGCCTGATCACATCTGCCAACATGGCAATGGACAGTGGTGAGCTGTGCACATGGCCCATCTCTCGAGAGAACATCCCAGATGATGACCCAATCACATGAACACCAAGAAGCTTGGCTGAGTACTAGGACTCACCCCTGAGGTTGTAGTGTGTGTATATGGGCAGAGTTCAGGACAGCTGGCCTGTGATAGAGAGGGACTGCATGTCAAGTCAGTAATAACTGACTTTTTAAATCTTGCGTCTGATACTTGCTGGGGAAAGTCCCTTAAACCCAAGTCTCAGTTTCCTCATCTGTAAAATGGAGATGGATAGCAATACCTCTGGTGTTTAAGAACATGCAGATTCTTCCCAAGATCAAATCCAACTCTGTATGTAAAGAGTTGAAAAGCATGAGGTTTATGCCTGAATGGTCCATACCCATCTCTGGGGCATGGGTAATGAAGTCGATACTACATGGAATAAGGGGGTTAGACTTGGAATTTCATTGGCAGAGGGAACTCCCAGATGAGGAGACTTCTTCTCCCAACAAAGATAGGACCTTTTCTGCAACTTAAGAGTTTGAGACTTGCCTAGAGCACTGAGAGGTTAAGTGATTTGGTCAGAGTCTCAAAGCCAGCATGTGATGAGAAGCAGAACTTGAACCCAGATCTTCTAGACAGTTCTGTACTGAGGCTCAGAGGATAGAGACCTCCAGGAAGGTCTGGGTTAAAATCCCACCTCTGAAATACACTGGATATGGGAAGCTGGGCAGGTCACCGAATGTCTCAGTGGTCTAGGCAATTCTTTAAGAAACTAAATTGCTGATACTAAGATACTTTAAGATACTAATTGCCACCTGAATCAGTGGAGAGAGTCTCCTCAGGGAGTTCCCCATAAGCCAATGAAGTCAGCGGCCCACCAAATCTTTCAGTGTGGCATTATCTAGGTCATCCAGCCCAGGATGAGCCATCTTTCTGGGACTGCACCCATGGGCCTGAAGCTAGAAAAGGCCAAAGTGCCGAGACTAGACGTAGAAACTCAGTCAGGACCCCCCTCAAATCTCCCCTTGTTCTTTGGAGCCAGGGAAACCGTAAGAGATGCAGTGGGCAAATACAAACCTAAGCCTTTTTGACTACCAGAAAAATTCCCATAAGTGACTACCACTCAAAGAGCTTTTCAAATAATTGCTTTATGAAAAACAAAAATTGTGCAATTTAGATTAAACGTACATTTTCCACAAAACTAGACCTGACTAGCAGAGGCACTTTCCCAAGAGAAGCCCACCAGGCAGCCATGGACCCCATTTGCTGTTCTCCCAGAGCTGCAGAGACCCCAGAACCCCCTCTCACCCTCCCCCACTTCGATTCCTCTGGCTTGCCCCTCCTCAGTAAAAGTGCTATTAGATTTAAACTTTGGGTCACTTAGAGCAAGATACTTCAACTGTCTCTCCCCATGATAAATCACACCATTCCCATCCTTTTCTTCTCTGTAAACACTGAGAAAGAAGAGGGACATTGAGCTCTGGAGGACCCCTCTGAAACATGAGCATCAGGAAAGACCCAGAGTGCTAGCCCTGCCTGCCTTCCTCCCTCAGCCTCCTCAGCCTGAAAGACTACCCCCAAAAGGCTGCCTGGTAAGTCCAGATTCAAGGAAACATCTGACGTGAGCGCTTCTCCCTACACATGTTCCTCAGGACCCATCTGGGCAGTCTGATGGGGAAGCCATCACTGTAGCCCTAGCAAAGGAGCAAAGGTCTGGACTTTGTTCCCTCCGGGGTGCCAACCTAGCGTCTCTGCTATCAGAGATGACATTCAGACTTAGCACAAGAAAAAGTCAATGCGCTCACCAGTTTATCTCCTATGACTGGCTAACTTAAGTTAGCTTGGGAAGAATCCCAGGCTATCCACTGAACCCCCAACCTCCCCAATAACCCCACTAGCTGTGGGGAACTTTTCCTTGCCCCAGTCTTCAGAGTGCCAGCTTCTGTACCAGGCCAGCTACGTCCAAGGACTGAGGGCAGGCCCAGCTCTCCTGGGTCACAGAGGAACTCATTGCTCCACCCATTCTTACTTCTCTCCTTGGCCACAATCTAAGAAGCAACAGGGTCTCTTTATATACAAGGAGAGCATTCTGAACTGTGTGCCCTGGCCCACTGCTGTAAGAAAGCTAACATAAAGTAGATTTCTCTTCACCACCATTCACCCAAGTACTTCTGTCAGTGTACCAGGAATAACCAAGCAGGGAATTCAGGGACAAGGCTGTACCACCTCTGTGTCTCTGGGAATTCAAGCATCTCCAAAGGGGGTCTTGGCCCTTGTCAGAAGCATAGGCTGCCTGTCCATCCAGGGGGATTCTTTGGTAGCTCTCCAGAGTGCCAGGACTCAAGTCATAAGAGACAGAAAGGCTCAGAGAAGAGGGAAGAAGAAGCTTGGGCATTTTCATACCTGCTGTGCCAACGGCAGCCTGGAAGGACATGTTCCTAACACCTGAGTTGGACAGTGGGCAGAGTAAGGACAATGGGGTATGATGTTAACTTCAGAGTCAGACCATACTGTCCCCAAAAGACAGGTGGGTTTACCCCGTTCTCCCCAAAAGTCATTCATTCACCTGGACAAGGCCACAAGCTCCAGAGAAATAGTAATCTGCTTCTCCTAGTAAGGGTCACTCACAGCATAGGACCTCACTGCTCAGCATGTGGGACAAAGGAGAGACTGTGTCTCAGGGCCCAACATAGGGAGGATTAGGGGGGGGGGGGGGGGGGGAAGGCATAGTGTAGAAACCACAATCATGGCTGTCAAGGGAAGGAATGCCCAAAGGTAGATGGTTAAGAGAGCCTTCAGAGAGGGTGACCCAGAATGAAAGCTGAGGGGAGGCACCAGGGATGCGGAAACCATGACATTTGGCAACAGGAAGGGGAGGTGCCTCTCTTCATCCTCTCTCACCCTGGGCAGAGGGACCGGGGATGGTGCCTAGGGCTACTGCACAGGCTGCAAGGTTGGGCCATTGATCCCATTTTCATTCAGCTTGTCAGACAGTCTGAAAAAGGCCTCTCTCATGACAGAACGGCAGTTCTCTAGCAATTCTGGGATGTCAGTCACTGTCAGGCCTTCTGTCTTGATTGGATCCAGCACTTCTATTTTGATCTTCCCTGGAAACAAGAAGGGCAGAGAGTGATGTGTGTGTGTGTGTGTGCTGTGGGTATTGCTGCTGCTGAGCCAGCATGGATGCATTTTGGTGCTTTAGGTCAGGCCACTGCCTAAAACACCGCAGGACATGTCCCCTGGCTGGTCTTACTCCTCCAACCCAAAAAGGTCACAGGGGCTGCTTCTCATGCTGTTGTTATAAGCCCTGCCCTCCCAAGCCCAGTACCAGAGCTTTCCATGCAGCTTCTTGCTGCCACCATTGGCAGAGAAAAGATCAGAGAAGACACTAGAGTCATTCATAAAACACAGGCTGCTAGAGGGAGAAGTCATTTAAAGTGAGATTACAACTCTCTCACCTCTTGTATATAAAACACATACACAGAGATGAGACACATGTGCATTGATGCCTATAATGGAGGGAATATTTCAGAGTCCATCTGGACATGGGCTATGGTCCATGTCCCCCCCACCCAGGCTATTTCTGGAGCTTCCCCCAGAAACAGGCTCTCACAACTAGCTGGGCCCAGACTCAGATCTGGCTTCCTCTTGCTTACCCTCTTATGGAAGCTCTGGTCAACAGGAACAAGGAAGGTGAATATGCTGCTTTTCTGCAGCAGCATAGCTCTTGTGCTCTGTACACATCCAATGTGATGATTCACCTTGGCTCTTGCCAGTGACTTGGGCCCACCATCTCTGGATTCCTCCCTGCCCCAACCCCGCAAACATCTCCAGAAAAGATAGCACCAGTTTTGGGTATTGGTACAGCTAGACCTGTCTGCCTGATACCAGCAGGGCCAAAACCTGCTTGGAGGATGAATAAGCCAAGCTGAACCTTCTACACCTGGAGACCTTTGGGCCAAGGGCATACACGATAATTTCCCTTTATGTCCCTGGTGCAGGACTGTCAATCACTCACTAGAACTTCACAAAAATTCCTGAGAGGCAGGTTGGGCAGGACTTATCGGTCCCATTTGACAGACGAGGAAATTGAGACTCAGAAATGTTACTATTATGATAACTACTCAGTTGATAGGAATACACAGGTTCTAGAGCTGGAAGGGGCTTTAATAAATCATAGCATGATAGAATTCAGATTCAAAAGGACCGCAGAAGGCATTCAATCCAGTTTCTCCATTTTACAGACAAAAAAATCTGAGGCTCAGGGAGATTAAGGGATGATCTGAACCCCTATTCTCTGCCTCCAGAGGCCAGCTGCTTTTCCCACTACACCAAGATGCCTCAACTCTATCATTTTATATTCTTCTCCAAGAGGATGATACACCCAGGGCCACAGGCAGCTAGATAATGACAGAGTCAAAACCAGGACTGAGGTCCCCTGGCCCCAGGCTCATTAGCCTATACCATAGGGGGAATGGAGACTCGTGGGTCAAGTGAAGAGCAGCTTCCAAATTGATTAGGCAGTCAAAGACAGGAGAAAAGGACAGATACCCATTTCTCCTGGATTAGACTTTGGCCTAATTTCCCAGGAAGGCTGTGTACTTAAAGGTGTAAAGGCATTCTAAGACTAGTAGAGTTATCGGGGCCAGTCAGTGCAAATGTCTTCTCCAAAGGTCCCAAATCACCAGGTGCCTCTTGTTTCTAATGATTCCTGGACAATAGGTTTCCTTGATTTTTACCTTGATACTCCAATCCACCCCTTTAAGATTAAGCCATTCCAATCTCACTCATTCTAATTCTGGACAAGGAAGGTTTTATGTAATAGGTGACCCAAGCTTCCTGAACTTGAGAAAGGCAGAGGGATCCTGAGTCAAGGCTTCTTTACTTCACTTTCCTCATCTGCTAAATGGGCGACCACTGGCCCCACCACCAACCTCCAAGGATGTTTTCAGCAAGTGGGTCTGAAAAGTGCCTTGTAGAGTATTAAATACTGGCTGAATGGGGCTACCTAAAGCACCCAAAGGCCTGTCCCACCCACTTCCTGCTTGGGAACCAAAGTATCCTTTCCCCTTTAAAAAACAAAATGTGCCTCCCAGTGATTCAACTTGATTTTTTCTTCTCTGTTGAGCCCGGCTCATGGCCCACCTATTTGTAGCTTCTGGGCAGAACCGAGCAGCCAGCACATTGGTATGCAAGAGTCAGGATTCCAAGTGCAAGAATGACCACGGGACCAGTGTCCTAGCTATTGCCAACATCAGGTCAGCATTGTGCCTTCTGTGTATTAGGTCCCTAGGGGAAGGCAGGTCTGATGGGTTGCTCATCCTCCAGATTGTAGAGAAAGACCTTGGAGCCAAGGTTCAAGAGCCCTGGGGCAGATAAGAAAGACTACTAGCCTGGAGTTTGAGAGACCTGGTTTCTGATCCCCCACCCTGCTGTAAACCAGCTGTGTGATCTTGGACAGGCCAAGCTCCTTCCCTTTTTTTTTTTTTTAGTGAGGCAGTTGGGGTTAAGTGACTTGCCCAGGGTCACACAGCTAGTAAGTGTTAAGTGTCTAAGGCCGGATTTGAACTCAGGTACTCCTGAGTCCAGGGCTGGTGCTCTATCCACTGCGCCATCTAGCTGCCCCGCTCCTTCCCTTCTTAGGCCTCTGTTTCCTCATCTGTAAAATGGGGGAAGGAGGGAACTAGGTCACTTGTTCCACCATCCCAAACTGCGTGCCCTCAGGGATGAGGAGAGAATTGGGGTTTCACTCCTCTCCCATACCAGCCAGATTTCAAGCTGGCCTGGGGAAGTGTGAGAGCAAAAACCTTTCTATAATAACTGGCACAGGGGCTCAATAAAAACAAAACTAACTGGAGCTCAGATCTTCATGGTCAACATCCATAACAGCCAAGGAGGGAGAAACAGATCAAGGAAAGGGGTTAAAGATGGAGAGACACATTCACAAATATAGCCAGGGAGGCGAGTGAAGTACCTGATGTGAAGATTTTCTTCTCTGGCTGGTAGAAGGAAGAGAATGATGAATATACCACAGGAATGATTGGCACCTAGGGTGAGGTAAACAAGCCACCAATGAAAACATGCCAGAGAGAGACAAAAACACAGGGCTCTCGTAGTGGGACAGGCTGAATGGGGCAGGCCTCCCCCTGGCCTCAAGCATGTCTCTCAGGGCTACTCCCTTGGCAACAGGCCCAGGGAACCATTCATTTATAAGGCTTCCCCCACCTCCCCCAGGGATGAGCCTGAGAAAGCCTAAGCCAGCCACCCCATCTTCACCTGTTGCCAAATAAAACCCAAGCACTAGCCAGCCTACCCACTTCCCAGCTGAGTTTTTCCTCCATCATTAGTGGAGGCTGATAAGATCACGTGACACCCTGCCATTTCTAGACCTCTTTTGGGGAGTGTCTGCCTGAATGTGCCTGGCTCCTCTAGAAACAACCCCCTGCTTTCCATAGAAAAGATGTTCCCCCCTTCAGGAACCCCAAAGCCAACGGCTGTTAGCCAAAGGGGCTTTAAAAGCAAAGCTAAAAATGGAGTCCACTATCTTGTGATCCCTTTTGGAACAGCTGAGAAACAGGGCAGAGTGGAGAATTCCATTCAGACCAACTGGACACCACTTGAGAAGCCCTTTGCCACTGGGACATCAGAACTTGAACAGTGTAATCTGATTCAACTTTCATCTCTGGCTCTGCCCTTTTTCTTGCCTCATCTCCACCCTTTGGAAGGAAGAGGGATAATGAAGCAGGGCCTCCCAGCTGATCATCTGACTGCTGCCTTGTACCGCACTTGCCTCCAGTCTGATTTCCAGCCTCCTTTGGGAAGTGGCATGGCACCCTCCACCTAGTGATGAACATTCTTATACCTGGTCATACCCTTCACATTCCAGTGACTCTCTGAAACCCTCTAGTCATCATCCAAACTCTTTCCTTCCCTCCTGCCCTCCCCCCACCAATTCCTTTATTCCCACACCCTCAATCCTACCACCTCAAAGTTTCAACCAAATACCATCCAGCCATTTCGATGCATTACCTGGAATGCTTGCTCTTTCCTGCTCCACAGAGGAAACAAATTTCCCTTCATCCTAAATCTTTTCCTTTCCTGCTTCTTGGATCTACTGGCTATTCCCAAAACCTGGCTCCCCAATAATGACACAGCTTCTTTGGCCATCCTCAAGTGCCTGCACTTTCACTCATCTCCCTCAGCTCACTGGTCAAGGAAGGGAAGCTGGAAAATTCTTTGCTCCCCAATGCTACTTCCAGCTTCTCCTCCTATTCCCATCACTCAGTCACTTCTGCTCCTTTGAAGTTCATGCTATTCATCATTATTATCCAATCGAAATCCTGGCAGCTGTTGTCTACAGATCTCTAAGCCACTCCCCTTCCTTCTTCAATGAGCTCAGTACATAGCTCACAATCTTCTCTTTTCTCCAACTCCTGTCCTACCATAGGATTTCAACATATATATAACTCTCCCTCAAACACACCATCCAGTTCCTCAACCTGCTCACTTTCCATGAGCTACACCTCCAGTTCACCTCAGCCACAAAGACAGTCATACCCCTGACCTTGTCATCGTCGACAAATGTACTTCATCCACATTCAAGAACTCCAAAATTCCTTTATCTTATTATAATCTATTGGCTTTTCACCTTTCCCTTTGTTTTTCCTTGTAAAACCTTACTCTTCTTCCACACTATAACCTCCAATCCCTTAACTTTCTAATTCTCAGACCATCTCTACTACTTGCTACTCTTCTCTCCTCATTTCCCCATCTTGACCCCTTGGCGAACCAATTCAACTTGATATTGTCCTCTTCTTTTGAATCCCTAGCTCTACTTTTTTCACCAGTTATGCCCTGCCAAGCCTCAGCCTTGGATCACCCCCACCATTCATTGCCTGCCCACCTACACAGTGTGCCATTGAAGGAAGGTAGAGAAAAATTACACACCCATTCTAATTGGGTCCGCATCAAATTGATGTTAACCGCCACTGGGCCCTCCCTGCTGCTAGGCAATTCTTCTATCTGGCTTATTAATTTACTATCCCACTATGCAAAACTTTTTATCCCATAGTTCCCTCTCCTCCACCCTGAGCTCAGAGCCTTGTTTTACATTTTACAGAAAAATTTGAGACTATTTGCTGTGAACTTCTGCTTCTCCCCTCTTTATCATCTCAAATCACTCAAATGCCTTCTGCCACTATGTCCTCTTTCACCCCTATCTCACATGAGGTAGCCTTACTCCTTATCAAAGCCAACCTTTCTACCTGCTCAAGTGATTCCATTCTTTCCAGCTGCCCCCTCTTCCACTCCACCTCTATCATTTATTTTCAATCTTTCCCCTATGCTGGCTCATTCATTAGTATCTATAAATGACCATGTCTTCCCCATCCTCAAAAAACCATCACCTGATCCTTCCATCCCTCTTAACTATTGTCCTACATCTCTTCCTCCCTTTGTGGCTGAACACCTTGTGAAAAGACTGTCTATAGGTACCTCCACTTTCTCTCCTCTCATTGTGGCTTTCAACCATATCATCCCACTAAAATTGTGCTCTCCAAAGTTACCAATGATTTCTTAGTGGCCAAATCCAATGGCAAACCTCATTTTCCTTGACCTTTGATAACTGTTGATCTATCTCTCCTCCTCCATGCTCACTTCTCTCCAGGTTTTCAGGATATCATTTTCTCCTGATTTCCTACCTGACTGCTGATCTGGATCCTTATCCAAATCATACCTTTTAACCACAGGTATCCTTCAGGGCTCTCTCCCGGGCCCTCTTCTCTTCTCTTCTCTCTCTATACTACTTTCCTTGGTGATCTCAACAGGTCCCAAGGATTTAATGACCATTTCTATGCTGATGATTTTCAAATCTATGATTAAGTAGATTTAAAATCAACATATGCAAAACTGGAACTCATTATCTTTCCTCCTAAATCCTCCCTACCTTCCCAATTACTATAGAGGGCAACACCAACCTCCCAGGCCCTCAGGCTCAAAACTTAGGAGTCATACTGGATTGCTCAGCCTCCATATCCAATCTCTTGATAATGTCTGTCGATTTTACCTTTATAACATCTCTTGAATAGGATTCCCCTCTCTCCTTAACATTGCCATCACTCAGGGGCACACTCATCAGCTTATACTCAGTCTTCATGGATCTGCCTGCCTCAAGTCTCTCCCCACTCCAATCCATTCTCCATTTGGCCATTAAAGTAGTGTTTCCTAAAATACAGGTCTGACCATGTCATCACACTCCCCTATTCAGTAAATTTCCTATTGCCTCCAGGATTAAATACAAAATCTTCTGCTTGGCATTCAAGGCCTCTCATACCATAGCATCCTCTTACCTTCCCCTCTTCCTGCACCTTACTCCTTGCCACATACACTTGGATCCAGTGACAATGGCCTCCTTGGTATTCCATGAACAAGACACTTCATTTCTTGGCTCAGGTTATCCCCCATTCCTGAAATGCCCTCCCTCTTTATTTTCAGCCTCCTGGCTTTAGTTGAGACCTTAGGTCTCAACTAAAACATCTCATCTTCTTTAGGAAGCCTTTCCCAATCCCTCTTAATTCCAGTGTCTTCCCTCTGTTATTTGCTAATTCGACTAATTAGCTTGTTTGTATATATTTGTTGTGGTGGTCTCTCTCCCATTAGATTGTAAACTCCTTGAGGGCAGGAAGTATCTTTAGCCTCTTTTTTTTACCCCTAGCACTCAGCATGGGGCCTGGCACATAGTAGGCACTTAAATGTTTGTTTCTCCCACTCCTAGAGGAACTATTGAATGACTATCCTTTTTTTTTTGGTGAGGTAATTGGGGTTAAGTGACTTGCCCAGGGTCTGAGGCCGGATTTGAACTCAGGTCTTCCTGATGCCAGGGCCGGTGCTCTATCTACTGTGCTACCTAGCTGCCCGAGTGACTATTCTTTGACTGGCTAGGAATAAAGTTTGAGATCCGAAGGTTGTGGAAAGAGGAAGATTGTCCATCAAATATTGATGAAGCCCCATACTAAGTTCCAGGAACTGAGCTAGGCACTGGACATACAAAGACGGGGAAACAAGACCATATCCTGGATTGCCCTAACTGCCTCACCCTGCACCCTCATCCCAGATCCTAGCCTTCCCAGACAGAAGATGGCCCTTGAAGGAAGCCTTTCCCCAACTTGTCCCCAAATGCGTCACCTGGGCCTGGACAGCCAGATAAAAGGCACCCTTCTTAAATGGCAAAAGGTCACAACTTCCATTCCGTGTTCCCTCGGGATAAATCCACACTTTCAGCTGTCACAGAGGAAGAAAAAAGAGGGAGAAAAAGTTTATCTCTGATATCCCCCCCCTTTAAGGATCGCAAAACTCTAGAATCTTAGCCATGGAAGAGACCTTAAAGACTCTCTTGCCCACACTCCCACCTTATGCAGAAATCCCTTCTATGACACCTCTGATAAAAAGTCCTGACTCACCTAGAGACTCATCAGAGAAAATGAGGCTCAGATAGTAACCTTTCTGTAACTTTACTAAGGCCACACAGCCTGTGAGCATCAGAGCCAGAACTAGAACCCTGTGCCCTGAACTTCTAGAAACAGAAATGTCCAGGTTTCTAGCATGCCCCACCTCCCCTTTGGTATGGACCCCTACTTCACCTTTGACACCAAGCCAGACTCACATTCTTCTGAACCAAAATGTTTCCAACCTCCTCCATTGCTGACATGGCTGTGCTTGTCCGCTTTCTGTTGATGAAGATGACACCCCCAAGGTACATGATTAGACCCACAGGGCCCGTGAAAAGCAGCTCCCGCTTGGCGATTTGGATGCAGTTTCTTGGGAGGATCTCCATCAGACCTACAACCAGGGCAAAGTCAGAGAGAGAGAAAAGGAAATCACCCTCTCACCCTAGATGCTCCCTGGCACAGCAAGCGTATCCACTGTGACTGCCTCCAAAGAAGCGTAATAACAACCATTCTAGGCAGAGGGAATAGAATGAATGAATGAGGGGCGTGGAGATGCCAGGAAAGCACAGGGAGGGTCTTGGAAATACTGAGTCATTTAGACTGGCTACGTGCAGATTATGTGAAAAGTAGGACAGAAGAGAAGCAAAAAAGAATCATATAAGGTGTGCCCAGACCCTAAAGAGGCCTTCTTTTAAAAATAAAATGAATAATTAAAAAAATGATTAGCTTAGGGGGCAGCTAGGTGCCACAGTGGATAGAGCACCAGCCCTGGAGTCAGGAGGACCTGAGTTCAAATCTGGCCTCAGACACTTAACTAGCTGTGTGACCCTGGGCAAGTCACTTAACCCCAATTGCCTCACTTAAAAAAAAAAAATAAGAGGCAGCTAGGTGGCGCAGTGGATAGAGCACCAGCTGTGGAGTCAGGAGGACCTGAGTTCAAATCTGGCCTCAGACACTTAACACTTACTAGCTGTGTGACCCGGGGCCAGTCACTTAATCCCAATTGCCTCACCAAAAAAAAAAAAAAAAAAAAGATTAGCTTAGTAATGATTGCAACAAATCCAATCAAATAAATAAAGTGAGAAGAAATCCTAAATAAAATCATGAGTTATGAGCTATCTTCTGATGAAATGAAATATACAATTTAAAAATGTTATCTTTCCCCTCCCTGCCCAGTCATGCTCTAAGAGTACAAAGACTCAAGAAAATCAGCCCAAGGAAGGATCCTGGCTCTTTTTAGTGAGCCAACCTCCGCCCCATCCAGGTACAGACTCTCTTGCCCACCTAAAATAGCATCCTTGCTTAGCAACACACCCTGCACTTAAGTGAGTCAGCAGTTTGTGAAATGTAGGAAGGGAGGACTTGCTACACAAGCAAGTTTCTAAGGCACTGTCCTTCTAAGTCTTCCTAACTCCTAACCTAGAATTCAGAAGGGAGGGGCCCAGCTTACCAATCATATCCAGGATGCTCTGGTGGTTGGAGATGATGACACATGGCTTGTCCTCATGCAGTTTCTCTTGACCGTGGGCCTCCAATCGAATGCCATAAAAGTACTTAAAAATTCGGACAAATCTCTTGATGATACTATAGGAGAGAAGATAGTGACTGTGAGTTCAGAAGACCCAAGTTCAAATTCAGTCTCAGACACCTACTAGCTTTGTGACCCTGGGCAAGTTACTTAACCTGTTTGCCAAAGTTTCCTCATTTGTAAAAAGGGAGGTAATAACAGCACCTACTTTGGAGGGCTGTTATAAGGATCAAATGAAATAGTAATTGTAAAGCCCTTAACACAGTGCCTAGCACACAGTAAGCACTGTATAAATGTTAGCTATTATTATTATTATTAAATCCAGCCTCAGACACTTACTGGCTGTGTAACCTGTGGCAAGTCATTTAACCTCTCTGCCTCTGTTTCCTCAGCTATAAAATGAGGATAATAAGAGCAAATACCTCAGGGTTGTTGTGAGAATAAAATATTTGCAAAGTGCCTGGTATATATAGGCACTTAATAAATGCTTGTTTTCTTCTTTCTTTACCTACCTACTTCAGTGATGACCAGAGCAACAGACCAGTCTGAGTAATGGGGTAAGGCAAAAGCAGAGAAAATAAACATAAGTTATAGGACAGAAAGAAAGGGAGAGGTACAAACACATGGATATACTGGTGCTGAGATTCAGTGTACCGGAAAGAACCATGGACTGACTAGAAATCAGGAAGGCTAGATTCTAGTCTTAGCTTTGCTACAGACTTCACTGGATGGTCCCAAAGTTGAGTCATCTTTCCTGGACATAGTTTTGTTCTGGGACAGACCCAAACAACTTCGTGTGATGAGGAAGCAGTGTGCTCAATGGAAAAAGCCCTGGCTTTTGGAGCAAGAGAGACTGGATTCAAATTCTTGCCCAGCCATTCCTACCTTGGTGGCCTTTGGAAACTCACTTCACTTCTCTTGGAATCAGTTTTCCTATCTGTAAAATGAGGGCATTGGACTTAATTCTTGGGCAGTAGCCCCAAATGGGGCCATGAAGAGTTGGAAATGACCAAGACAAATGAACAGCAACAGAGGTTTCTTACCACTCCAAGCCTAAGAACATATGTGAGATTGTATGGAAAAAAAGGGGAAGATTTTGTCCCTGGGAGAGAAGGAACTTAAATTGGTGGAAAAGGACCAAGAATGTGGGTAGCCTAATATTCAAGTCTCTCTGTCAGGAAGACTTGAGTTCAAATCCTGCCTCAGGTACTTACTACTGTGTAACCCTGGACAAGTAATCTAATCTTCTCTCTGCCTCAGTTTCCTCAATGATGAAATTGGGGTAATAATAGCAACTGTCTCATAGATTTGAGAGTTTTCCTCAGGCAGCAATTTTTCTATCAGAGTTGTCCAAAAGTGGAATAGCCTTCCTTAAAAAGCAAAGGCTAGGGGGCGGCTGGGTGGCGCAGTGGATAGAGCACTGGCCCTGGATTCAGGAGTACCTGAGTTCAAATCCGGCCTCAGATACCCGACACTTACCAGCTCTGTGACCCTGGGCAAGTCGCTTAACCCCCATTGCCCCACAAAAACAACAAAACAAAACAAAAAAAGCAAAGGCTATCTCCCCTCCTTGATCCCTCCCCATGAGAGATCATCTTCAAGCAGAATTTGGATGGCCAAATTGTTGGGGTTCTCTCTGTTTTGGTGTGAGACATCGGCGTGGTGGCAGAGGACTTCAGAAGTGGGAGGTTTAGGAAGGCTAGGATTTCCATGCTATAAGAAAACTGTTCTTGATCTTTCTGTCTTTACTATCTTATATCTTTTTTTTTTTTTTGCAGGGCAATGGAGGTTAAGTGACTTGCCCAGGGTCACACAGATAGTAAGTGTCAAGTGCCTGAGGCCGGATTGGAACTCAGGTCCTCCTGAATCCAGGGCCGGTGCTTTATCCACTGCACCACCTAGCTGCCCCCCTCTTATATCTTTTTAATAAACCCTTAAAAAAACTAAACTCATTTATCAGTGATTTTGGCCAGTTTCCCCCCAAAACTGGAGGGGGGACAGATTAGAACCCACATTTAGAATTTTAAATTACACACCATCCTCACTAATCCTCAATCTCTTCCTACCTCCAGACTACTTCCCTACTACCTCTAAACATGCCTGTGCCTTCTCCATCCTTAAAAGCCCTCACTTAATCCAGCTATCCCTGCAAATTTACCAGTCTACATCTCTCCTTCCCTTTGTGGATAAACTCCTTGAGAAAATAGCCTACACTTGGTTCCTCCTTTTTTTTCCCTCTCAGTCTCTTCTAAACCTTTTGCAATCTGGCTTTTGACCCTTTCATGCAATTGAAACTGCCCTCTCCAAAGTCATCAATAATCTTGTAATTGCCAAATTCAATGGCCTCTTCTCTGTCCTCATCCTTCTTGACCTCTCTGCAAGCTCTAACACTACTGATCTCCCTCTTCAGCTGGATACTTACTCTAGTCTATGTTTTTATGACTGATCCCCTCTTCACGTTCTGACTACTCTTGTCCCCCACAAACTGTGAATGTCCCCCAAGGCTCATTCACAGGCCCTCTTCTCCTTCTCACTGATCTCATAAGTTACCATGGGCTCAGTTATGTCCATGCTGAGATCTATTTCTCTTTAGTCCTAACTTTTTCCTGATTTCCAATCTCACATCACCAAATGATTTTTTTTCCTTTAATGTATAGTGAACGTCAAATTCAACATGTCCCAATGTCTATGCTGCTGTGAACTATCCTCCCGGTTACTCTGATTGTCATCCTTGCCTCCTCATTTACCCTTACCCTCACGTAATCTGTTGCTAAGTCATGTCTATCTTCTCAACATCTCTCCTATGTGTCCCATTCTCTTCTTTTACATAGCCACTACCTTGGTGCAGGCCCTTATCACCTTCATACTGGGGCTACTTCAATACTTTCTGGTTGGTCTCCCTACCTCAAGCCTCTCCCCACTCTAATCCATCGTCCACTCGGCTGCCAAAGTGATTTTTCTAAAGCAAAGGTCTGACCATCACTCCCTGACCTAATAAATTCTAGTGGCTATGATCTCCAGGATCAAATAGAAGATCCTCTCTTTGGCATTTAAAATGCTTCACAACCTGGCCCCTTTCTATCTTTTGGTCATCTTAAAATTTACTCTCCTTCATGTACTTTGCCATCCAGAGATGCTGGTCTTTTTGCTATTCCTCAAATACAACACCCACCCCAATCCAGGGCTTTTTACTGGATGATTCCCCCAGACCAAGACAGTTCCCTTTCCTCACCTTCTGCAGGAAGCCTCTCCCCATCCTTCTCTTATTCCCATTCTAGTAGTGCCTTTCCTATGAGATAATTTATCTCCCCTTTTAGAATATGAGCTCCTTGAGAGCAGGGTCTGTGTTTTGGGCTTTTTTCTTTTTCTTGTGTACCCAGTACTTAGTACAGTGCCTAGACCATAGTAAGAACTTAATCAATTCTTGTTGGCCGACTATCTCCACCAGAATTGCCAATGGACAACTTGAGACTCAGTGATAGGATTCAAACACAGTTCTCTTTTGTCTTACAAATCCAAGGCTCTTTCCATCATACTGCAGTAGATTCAAATTAGCCTCCCTCCCCAGGTCAGCACTAGCTAGTCTGGAAGATGTTCAAGGTTAACCTTAATAACGACCCTTGTTTTTTAGTGTGAGCTGTCCAATCCATTTCTCTCCTTCTAAGATGTGAAGTAGGGTTTAGGATAAGACTTTTTACACAATCAGATAAACCACCGCCACAGTTCTTCCCTGTACTTGAGAAAGCAGCACAATGATCCTCTTATAGAGACTCTTAGTATATTCAAAACTCTGTACTGTCCTCAATGCCTAGAAAAAAGAAAGGAGTTCCTGCAAAGTGAGAACCTGGGAGGAAGAAAATTGTTCTTTCTACTGGCCCCTTAGCATCCAGACCGATGACATTTATCCAAAAAATACAACCCCCCCCCCCAAATTCCTTCAATTTGGCTCATTTTCTAGATGTGCTACTGCTATCTTCCTTCAGGGAAGCAGCATAATAGTATCATCTTTCACCATGATCCCCTCTGTTCAGTAGGGGAAAGGTAATCTATTTCATCATAGGTCTGCTAGCACATAGTCCTCCAATTTTAACTTAACTCCCTCTTACTAGACATAAGGGCAACTGATAGTAAATAGCATTATATAGGATCATAGATTTGGAGGCAGAAGGACCCCTGGAGGCTATCTAGTCAAATCCCTTTGTTTTACAGATGAGAAAAACTGAGACCCAAAGAGGTTGTCCAACTTAATACAGATAAGTATCAGAATCTGGGCCCTTTGATTCTAAATTCAGTGCTCTCTTCCATTGTACCATCACAGGTCTTGGGCACAGTCTTACCGCCACTTCTGAAGTAGTGGCTGGCAAGTAAATATCTTGAAAATACTGAAAAAAATTTAAAAAGTGAAAAAATAAAAATAAAAATAAAAATAAAATACTGTACAGAAGGCCCATAGACCTAGAGGTGTAAGGTGTAACAGAGGCCATCCAGTCCAACTCCTCATTGACAGACGGGGACACTGAGAAACAAGGAGGTGGTTAAGTCACTTGCCTTTCTCTGTCTCTCTGGTTTCCTTCTAGACTCAGTTGATCAAGTTGTGGCATATGAATGGAATGGAATACTATTGTGCTGTAAGAAATGATGAGCAGGCAGATTTCAGAAAAATCCAGAAAGACTTATATGAACTGATGTTGAGTGAAGTGAGCAGAATGAAGCGAACATTGTACACAATAACAGCAATAGAGTGATGATCAGCTCTTCTGAGCAATACAATGACCCAAAAGACTCATGATGGAAAATGCTCTCTGCATCCATTAAAAAGAACTATGTTAGGGCAGCTAGGTGGTGCAGTGGATAAAGCAGTGGCCTTGGATTCAGGAGGACCTGAGTTCAAATCCAGCCTCAGACACTTGACACTTAACTAACTGTGTGACTCTGGGCAAGTCACTTAACCCTCATTGCCCTGCAAAAACAAAAACAAAAACAAAAAAAGAACTATGGTGTCTGAATACAGATCAAAGGATACTATTTTCACTTGTTTCTTTCTTACGTTTTTTCCTTTTGTTCTGAATGATGTGGAAATATGTTTAACATGATTGTATTGTATAACCTATGTCAGATTGCTTGCTGGCTTCAGGAAGCAGGAGGGAAGGGAGGTAGGGAGAAAAATCTGGAACTCAAAATTTTACAAAAATGAATGCTGAAAACTATCTTTACATGTAATTGGAAAAATAAAATAAAAATACTATTTTTACAAAAGACTCAGTTCATATCCCTTCTTCTACAGGAGACCTTTCCTGGTCCATACATCCCAGCTGCTAATGCCTTTTAAATGATCTGTATACATTTTATATGTACCTATATGTATTTATATGTATTTACATGGGGTCCCCTCATTTAAAATACACAGTACTTGAAGGCAGGGATTATTTTGTTTGTTTGTTGGCTTTTCTTGTAGCCCCAGGATTTAGCATAGTAAGTGCTTAATAAATGCTTGTGAACTATTGGTGGCTCATCCTTTTAGCTAAAGACCTTGAGCCTCATTTAGAGAGTGAACCCTGGAATCAACAGAATAGGTTTTGATGGGATTAGGGAGGAAGAGAAGAAAGGACCAAGCACTGATTTGGAAGGGGATATGTGGAGTAGTGGGAAAGGTGCAAAAATAAGGAGTTGTAGGAAGGGAATTCCTTCCTTATGGAGTTGCCTGGGGTTTGGCTCTGTGTAGAGACCTTAGCTCCTTTTGAGGTTGTGTTCACAAGAACAGAAAAGACCCAACGCAAACCAAGAATAAGTAGGCAAAGAGGCCTCCTCTTTGGAAGATGTGAGACTCTTCTATTTAGACATCAGCTTCTAACCACTGCCTGCTCCAGGTTTCGAGCTTGGATAGAGCCCATGCTCTATCCAAGGGCAGGGATCCAGTCTTGCAAAATTGTACTTACTGATCAAAAGGGAGAAAGGGCTAAATGGGACCGGAGGAAAGGAGAGAACATGGATGGCTCTGTGTTGAATTATCCCTGTTCAATTCCAGGAATTAAATTTAGGAATCTTAGCCTGGAGCAGAGCTCGGTAGGAATAATCCTATGCTGGCTTCATTAAGTCACAGTTGAGGGGGAAGCTAGGTGGCACAGTGGATAAAGCACCAGCCCTGGATTCAGGAGGATCCGAGTTCAAAGCCGGCCTCGGACACTTGACACTTACTAGCTGTGTGACCGTAGGCAAGTCACTTAACCCTCACTGCCCCACAAAAAAAAGAGAAAAAGAAAAAAAAGTCACAGTTGAGTGTTCCCCTCCTTAATCGATCATGTCTGCTTTGTGACCCCAAATTCTTAGGGAGGACTGAGGAAAAGCAGTGACTCAAGAAATCTATCAACTGACTTGGTCAACCACACTGGCATAATAGCTGGCCCAGCCAATGTGGATTCATCTTAAAAGTATGCTTTTGTTTATCTAATCTGGGTTAAAATCTAGTTAAATGGCCAATGAGCACTAACACCCCTCTAAGAAGGCATTTTGATATATATATCATACTCTTCCTGCTTCACAGAAGCCTCTCTCTGGGAAGGTTGAGCTTTGGGGAGGGGGGGGGGAATAAAAAGTTCCCCTTCCTTCTGATTGGGCAGACCAAAACAAGGGGAACAAATGTACGGCGTAAGAGACACCATGTACTGAGAAAGGAGTGAAAGCTTGCCCCACCGAACATGATTAGCGAAGGTTCCCTCTCTCTGGGACAACTCCTCGTTAACGAATCCTTCCAAGGAGTCGCTCACTCCCCAGGTTTTGATAATTATAAGGTTTAAAAGCTTCTCTGGGCCGCATCCGGGGTAGTAGAAAAGAGCTCTGGATTTGGACAATGAATCCGGGTTCTCGAATCCCATTTCTGCCAATGATTGTGTGGGGGTAAATCACAATCTCTTTGAGGCTGGAAAATACCAGAAGCCTGCAACCCCTCTTCCTGGGACAATGCAAATTCCCTTGAGAGAAGGTACTCAGGAACAGCCAGTCTACCACAGTGGGGAAGAGAGACGGGGAAAGGAGGGGGAGGGGAGAATGACCCAGAAAAAGCTAAATCTCCCCCCTGCAATTGGTCTAGACCACACAATCAGTACAGGGTAAAGCTCTATTAAGGAATCCCTCAGTCTATGTGTTTCTCCACTGGCTTCAGTCTATAGCAAAGCTTCTTAAACTGTGGGTTGGGGTCAAGAAAAATTTGGCAATAAATGTTTGATTTGTATACCTATTTTATAGCGAAAAGAGGTGGGGAGTGGAAAAAGCTTAAGACGCTTAAGAATTCTATACAGCCTCTCAGCTACTTCTCTCTTTGCTACCCTCAGGCCATAAAACCTCAGACCTGGGCCCCAGCGGACTACATCCCTCTCCCCCCTTCCCTTCTTTCTATTGTTGTAAATGACAAAGCAAGAACCAATGACTTTGAATGACAGTCTGACCTAGTTCCCCAAAACATCCCCTTAACTGAAAACTAGTTGATTAGTGTAACCAAGGAAGGTACCACCTTAAAGGAGAAAAATAGGTAGCAAATTATCAGGGGGTCTCAGAAAGTCTCATCCTCTTTTTCAAATGATCATCTTCCCCAAGTGCCAGCTAGAAGATCTGAAAACTCCACCATTAAGGATACTCATTAATCCTTAAGCTCCATTAGTTTAGCATATCTACCAGGAGAAATCGACTAGCACAGGATTTTTCTTTCTGTAGGGAGGGAAAGAAATGTGAAAGAGAATCCAGAATGTCTGGAACTAGAGCATTATCTAAATCGAATATTATATAATTGGGGTGGGTGACAATACCCCTGGAGGCATACAAGGGCTCTAGAAACCTAGGGTGGAGTGGGGGTGGGGGAGAGGAGAGATGCCACAAAGCAAGTTACATAAACTGCCCAGCCATTCTCCTTGTCCTTTAGTCCAGGCCAGAATAGGCAGGAAGCCTTAAAGGATACAATAAATTCTTTGAAGTGCTCAGTTAGTATCACCGCAGGAAGGGTTGGAAGAAAAATACAGAAATTCTCAAAAGAAGGCCTTGCCCATTAACAGGACTCAGAAATGGTAAATAGTGGCTTACTTGCAGTTTCCCCTTAGACATTCTGGCTCCCAGAATCACTAATACTTAGCTCAAGAATCACTCCCCAAGAGGAGGCCTTTCCTGATCTCCCCCCCTCCCCCATTAGTGCTCTCCACCCCACTTTCCCGGAAATGGTCTAGTGTAGATTTTGCATTGGCTTATCCGTATTCATGCTGTCCCTCACCTCCCACAGGAGAGGGCTGGAACTGTTTGATTTTGTCCCCGTAAAACTTAGTGCCTAGCACAATGCCTGGCACATTAGTAGGTATTTGATCAATGCTTTTAAAATTGAATTGAATAGAATCATCTCATGTGCTAAGTGTTACCATATCCTAGTACACCCTAGGCCTCTCACAATTGGCATAACCACCTCCCCCCACTATACACACCACAGGTCAATGCTCAAGAAAACACCACTGTGGTCTGAACAGTTCCAAGTTCCCATGTGCCCTTCTCCCTCCCCCCAAGTCAAACAAGATGGGGAAGAGCTTAGACCATTTGGTTAGAGATTATTTCAATTCTATCTAGTTTCGGTGTCATTCACTTTGAGCAACAGTCATCCTTGGATTGGATTTGACTGGTACTGGCTAAACTGGGCCTGTGGATTCATTAGATTTCCCACCTTCAGTTTAGACTCCAAATTTTAACTGTGAAAAACAAGGAGGGGAACTTGTTCAATTTCAGTTCTTTACAAAGAGAAAAGAAAACCTCTGGGTTCTGCTTATTAAATGGCATTAATAACAGGGCTTTGCCCACAATCTAGGAACACTTATTAAGTGCCTACTAGGATGCAGTTAGGTGGTATAATGAATAAAGCACTGGGCCCTGAGTCAAAAAAGTCCAGAGTTCAAATGCAACCTCAAACTCTTACTAGCTGTATGACCTTGGTTAAGTCTGTTTCAGTTTCCAACAGCACATATCTAAAAAGGGTTGTTGTGAGCTCAAATGAGATAATATTTGTAAAGCACTTGGCACAGTGCCTGGCACATAGTGGGTGCTTAATAAGCCCTTATCCCTCCCCCACCAGTTACATGCCTGGTGCTGTGCCAAGTATGGGGATAAAAAGAAAGGCAAAAGCCCGAGATTAAGGAGTTAGTACTTAACAAATGTTTGCTGAGTCATTTGCCCTCTGAACAGCCAATAACATTGGTGCAACACTCTCAGAGCCAACAGGGCATGGGTCCAATACAGGGAGGACCATTATCTGCCCTGGTGAAAAGGGGACCCTTTTCACTCAATTACTCCTGGGGCATCTTCCAGAACAGAAGCTCTACAGATGATGCTTATGTAGTGCCTGTCTCCCAACAGTATCTCTTTCTTTCCTGTAGGAGCTCTGGAGGGGGTCATAAGATCTATTCCCATAGGGCTGCTGAGTAGAGGTTTGAATATGTGCTTACACCCACTGAAACCAACAGGACCCAGGAGAACAGGAAGATCCTAGCTCAACTTACACAGCCAAGTACAGTTGGGGAAAAAAAAATCACTGGACTGTGGATCAGGAGGCCTGCTCTGCCACTCACTCCATGTGACCACATAGTCCCTTTCTCTCTCTGGGCTTATGGTTTCCCATCTGTAAAACTAAAGTGGGGGGGTGCAGGGGAGAAAGATACCTGACTGGATGTCAGACCAGTTGAAGACAACATACAAAAAGAAGGAAAGTGAGGGTAAGTTAGGGCATAACATTTCTTTACAGGGACTCTTGCTCAGCAAAAGCCCATGAGGCAATTATGAGGTGGTGGAAAGCATAGTCTTAAGATCTGAGCTTGATTTTGGGTTCTAGTAGCTTTTACTTAGTGTGATTTTGGCCAAATGAAGGTGATACACTAGATGACCTCTAAGATCCCTCCCCAAATCAATGATTCTACATGACTTTGGGCAAACTGCTTCACCTCTTTGGGCTGAGGTATACTGGGAAATGTTTAACAACTGGCTCTCTGAAGAAAAAAAAAGTGGCCAAGAAACACTTTTAAGTTCATTTTGCATTACTTAGATTTGTCCTATCACTTTCTTAAGTCTAAACCACAAGGTGTCAAACTTGCTGCCCTCAAGAGGTCTGAGCATGTCTGAACCAGATTTAAAATGCAACTGGGAAATGTTGAACAAAGTAATCAAAAGTACAATAAAACAAAGATGTTAGTTTGTGCTTTTCTGTCTCCATGAATTTGACATCATTGGTCTATACAATAAAATCTATCAAGTCCTGATTTATAGCATCTGCCAATTTCTGAGGTGTAAAAACTCACATTTGAAATGTAACAACTGGCTCCACAGAGCTGGTTTCAGCTGGCTCTGTCCTTGGGTCTCGGTTTCCTCCTTTGTAAAAGGAAGGAGGCTGCACAGTCTCTAAGATTCCTTTCCACTACTAAATTTATAATCCTATGTGACCTTGAGCAAATCACTTCATCTCTTTAGGGTTCAATTTCCTCATCTGTCAAATTTTAGGGGGCTGAACTAGATAGCTTCCAAGGGCTCTTCCAGCTTTACATTCATGATCCTATGGATCCTACTGGGCCCAAACCGGCACACTGCCTCTGGAGACTGACCAGAATGACTTCCTCCCCACCCCACCCCACTCCCAACTCCCCTTAGACAGCTGGCTTCAACGGTAGAATTAATGATAAGGATGATAAAAATATTAACTACTGACGTGTATATAACTTTAAGATTTGCAAAAGGGGCCAGAAACCCTCATTGTGGGACAAAGAAGGAAATGTAGTGATACAAACACTAGGACTTTTTCAAAGGCCAGTAAGACAAAAAAGAATTTCCCTAAAAAACCCCAAAACAACACAACACCCATCTAATCCATTCCAGAAGCCTCTGCTCCACCTAGCTTTAAGGAAGTGGGCTGATCATTCATTGGCCATTGAATGATTTACCGATCTCAGCTGATGCCTGATTTGGGATGGGTGTGGCACCTGGGCTACAAAGCGTATGGAGTCTAGCCTTGGTTAGTCAGCTCAAGTGACTGTTAAGAATGAACTTTACCAGGAGGAACATTCCATCCCTACTTCCTTCACTAAACTTGGAAGCTATTAAATTTCCCCAAACTCCCCGACCATCTTTTCCTCAATATGCTTTTTCAACATGTAATACAGAAATTGATATTCCTTCCCATAGGTCTTGGGGAAGGGGTGGGGGTAGAATTGGGAACGGTTAGATACTCCTGTCGTTCCCATTTCCACCTAGGAAAAAGGACTGCCCTTAAAGGGGAGGGGAGACTTAAGACTCTTGACCAGAGTTACCAGCGTTCTCCTATGTCCTGCTTTTCACCGATGTAGCTTTGGGCTCCCTCTCCCTTCGAAGCACTGAATAAGGTCTGGACTTGTGGGCTTTAATGACCCGGCTCAGTCGCTGTACTGACTCATTTCAAGTGTAACCTTGGGGGCAAGTCACTTCCTACCTAAGGATTCCCCGTTTCCTCCACCGTGAGAAGGAAGGAGTTTAATTGGTCGATTTCGAAGCTCCCCTCCAGCTCTGGGCATTCTAAGACCTACAGCTGGACCAGGAAGCTCCCCCCCCCGCCCCAGCCTCCTGTTCCAAGAACCCAAGCTAGGACATGCCCCTTTTCAATTCAAAAGGGGTACCAATCTCTCCGCACCCTCTTCCTCGCCACTCTTTCTTTACTAGGGCCAGAAGGAAGATTTTCCATATACCTTCCCTTCCCAACTCTCCCCTGCCTCCCACCCCCAGAGATACAAGGGATAGGGGAAGAGAGGGTTGTCTGGCTGTCCTCGGCAGATAGACAGGTAGGAGGGGAGAGAGGGCTCAAGCAGGGCGCTGGACATTATGACGACTGCTTCTCCAGTGACCACAACGTGGTCTCTCCCCCGACCCCTCCGGAACCCGGAACCACTGAAAGAACAGAGGAGAAAGTTTGCAGCCCGGAGGGGAGGGAAGCGGGCTAGGGATTCAACGCGGCTTCTCCCAGAGTTGTCCAGGACGGGAGCCGCCAGGAAGCTGGGGCAGGCGGGGCAGGAAGAAGGGAAAGGGAAGAAATAGAAAGTTAGAAAAGCGGAAGGAGTTGCCCTGGAAGCAACTGCACAGAGTGCGCCCGCAGCAGGCGCGGCTCCCGGACCCCCGACCCCCGACCCCAGTGCAGCCTGGTGCCCAACTTGCCTCATGTTGCGCACGGTGCGGCCCCCATGGCGCAGGAAGCAGACCACGCAGGCCAAGAAAGAGAACACCACGCATAACACGCAGTAGGAGCCGATCTTGAAGTAGAAGTTGGCAGTTCGGCTGAGCAGCGGCAGGGCGAGCAGCAGCAGCAGCAGCACCCAAGTCCACGGCTCCAGGAAGGCCATGCTGGCTTGGGCTCCGGGCCGGCCCGACGGGCAGGAGCGCTCCAGGAAACGCGCGCGCAGCCGTAGCTCCGGAGAGCCAGGTGTGCCGGCCTGGGAGCGTCGGCGGGGCCCCCCCCCCTTCTCCCCGCTGTCAAGGGGGAGCGCCCCGCGCGCTACGGCCCGGTCCGGGGATGTCCCGGATCTTCTGCCCCCCCCCCCTCACCCCCGACGGCCGGCCCGTCTCTGCTCTCCGTAGGTGCTACAGCGCGGCTCCCCCTCTCCCCTCCCCTCCCCCCTCCGCTCCCCTTATTGCATGGAAGGAGGGGCAGGGAGGGGCGGGCACAGGCGGCCCCTGGGGTGGAGAGAGGGAGCGGGCGAAAGAATAGGCAAGGTGCAGCCCAGAGCCCCGCCCAACCCTCTCCACCCCCCAGACACCACCCCACTCCTCCGCTGCTCCCCCCAGCCCACCCCGCCTCTTAGGTCCTCGGCCGGTTTTCGATGGCCTTTTCTTTCGTTTGTTCCACGCCGGTCACTCTTAGTATTCCCTTTCTCTGCCTGAGCCTCGGTCTTCTCCACCTCACTCTATACCCCGTTCCACCCGCTCCTTCTACACTCTCCAAATTCCCAGTGCCCGCCCTCCGCTGCCCCTCACTTGTTGGCAAGCTCTCAGACACGCGTTTTCTAGGCCCCCTCTTCTCCTTTCGTCACTCTATCTACTTTGGCTTCCAACCTCTAAGAGCAACAACTGCTAAAACACCGCAGCCCCACCGGGACGAAAATAAACACCTGGGAAACACTATTCTTTTGATGCTGGCCCTGGAAAAGCGGAGAGGGAGAGTAGAAAAGAAAACATAGTAAATGGACACGGTTACCTAGAGAAACCGAGAGGAAGTTAAAGAAACACCGAAAACGGTCTTCTTCACTTGCCTTATCCCCAAATTTAAGAGAAAGGTGGAATTAGGGGGGGCCTAGGGTCAATTGTGTGATATTTGAATCCCATCTGCTTATGTGCACTGCTGCTGCTTTATTAATTGCTCCACTTTGTCTCGAGGAATCTTTTCTGTGCTTCTTGTGCGGGTCTGCCAGTGACTTCTGCTGGGATCCTGGGAGAGGGTAGTTTAGAGTTAGTAATTGACCCTTGCGTAGGTTAACCCACTTAACCTCCTCCAGTCTGTCCTTGAGGTGATGATTTGCCACTGCAATCACTTTTTTTTATAGATGGTAGTATATTCCATCCCCTCCCTCAGCTATTAATGACCTGAGGACTCTCAGACTTCCTTGTATTTCATTTGCCATTTTGCATTCATTTGTATTAATTCTCTTTATATTTAGTTCTTGTATATTTTCATATGCATTTATATTCCCTTAATGGAATGTAAGCTTGAGGGTAGGAATTATTTTGTTCTTTGTCTTCATATCTCCAGTGACTAGTGAAATGCCTGACACTTAATAGATGCTTGTTGATTGATTGGAAAAGACTTTACCTAATCATCGATTTAGAGCTGTAAGGGACCTCAGTGTTCATCTAGTCCTGTCCCCTTACTGTGCAGGTGAAGAAATCAAAACCTTACATCATAAAGTAAGTAAGTAGCAGGCTAGCTCACTTTAGGGCAGTTAGGTGGGACAGTGGAGAGAGTATGCTGGACTTGTAGTCAAGAAGACCTGAGTTCAAATGTGCCTTTATTAACTGTGTGACCTTAATCCTGAGTTTCCTCGTCTGTAAAAATGAACTGGAGAAGGAAAAGGCAATCCATTCTAGTATCTTTGCCAAGAAAGCCCCAAATGTGGTCTCCAAAACTCAGACACGACTGAGCAACAAAAAGCTCACTCTAAATTCAGTGATTTTCACTATACTACAATGTCTTTCCTCTGTTACTAGCCACGGGGGGCACAAGTGTCTCTTCTCACAAAAGGCTTTTGCTCTGAGTTCACATGAAGCCTGGACTCATCTTGGGGTAGCCTGACCACGATGAACTTCCTCCCTCCCTCCCTTCCCATTCTTTCTTCAGATCCTCTAGATACTAAAAAAAAATTTTTTTTAAATCTATTAAATAGCACTTATCAAAGTGTGCCTTTATTAATCTAGCATTATTATTCAGTAATAACGTAGGCATTCACTGAGCACCTTTATGGGGAAGTGATATAGTATATTTTACTTAAGGGGTGTGGAAATTTATTTTGATTTGGGGACCCTACCTTTAGGCTGAGATTAGAAAGCCTTAGGCCCTCAGGGTCTCTTCCCCTCCCCCTCTGCTTCAGCTGAGCCAGAAAGCCCCATGGGCTGTACAAGATGCCAGGTCAGACAGCTGGGGGGAAAAGCCCCCAGCTCCCTCCGACCTGAGCGGAGGTATCTGAGAGATGCTGGGCTCTGGTGTAGCCTGTGCGGAGGCACGAGCTGCTCGAGCACCCCCCTCCCCCCACCAGCTGCAGCCCTGGCTAACGGATTAGCTTGGTGAGTGGGTGCAAGAAGCCCTGAGATTTGAGTGGAGAGAAGAAAAGGTATATATAGATCTGGGGGTTAGACTCAGGGGGGTGCTGACAAGATTAGAGGGGTTCGGATGGACAAGGCAAGGCAGAGAAGAGGTCAAGCAGCGGCTGATGAAATTAGAGATGAGGACGGACGAGAGAGGCTGAGAAGAGGTTCAGGCGGACAAGAAGAGGTCAAGAGGCAGCTGAGGAGACGGCAAGGATCAGACTAGAGATGGGGCTATAAGGACGCAGGAGAAGACAAGAAGGACTAGGAGCAGAGAAAAGAGAGGCCGAAGCGCAGACTGACGGAGCAGACAGACAGAAGGTTGGTGAGAGAGAAACACAGGGGTTCGGAGGTGGCTGAGGAAAGTTAGAAGCAGGGGGATTTACAAAATGAAAGGGGCTCCGAGTTAAAGTACCTGAGTGCCCTGAGTCGAGAGGCGGCTAAGGCCCTTATTGTATTAAAAAAGTTCGAGGCACAGCAGGTGGAAAAGAGATGCAGTAGAAAGAGAAGCACTGCAACGCAGTCAGGTCGTATGTTTTATTTCCCTGTATTCTTCATTTAAAATAGTATCTCACAGATAAACTCTGCTTTCATTATTTAGTTAAGAGGCTTCTTAATCCTTTGCTTATCAATTTTGGGAGTGGAGCAGTGTGGTGGAACTTGATAAATGGCCCACATTAAATTAACAGCAGTCAGATAGCCAAATAGTCATAAATCCCCAGATTAGTCATCCACAGTTTAGCCCCCCAAATTAGCCCTAGTCAATTCAAAATATTTTTACAGGGGAAAACCTTAAGCGCTTGTATGCTGAGGGAAAATATTACCTCACATGAGACAAGAAGGAACAGTACAGGACTGTATGTAGGGTTGAAGGACCAATAAAATATTAGCCCAGTTTATCCTTGGGACAAGGTAATGAGATAGCAATGGCCTAGCCTCCTAGTAAAGTACCTATCTAGGTTTTATATATATATATATGTCTTCCCACCTTGAGCAAGGTTAAGTTTCTCCACCAAAACCCCAAATAAGAAGCAGTTGCCAAGTCTTGCATCCTATACTAGCCCCACTTCAGTCTGAGCCAAGCTTAAATGAAAACAACACATAGGTCAATGGTTCTGAATCTTCTTTATGTCATGGACCTCTTTGATAGTCTGGTGAAACCTATGGATCCCCTTCCAGAATAATGATTTGTTGTCTCTGTTCATAAATGAAAGCAATGTTAAATTTCAGTTAGAGGTTAGTGAGAAAAGAAATTTATTTTTCTTTATCCAAGTTCACAGACTGAAATTTGTCTACAAACCCCCAGTTAAGAATCACTGAACCTAGCTTGTGTTGTAGGTGAAGGGAAGGTTTCTTTATGGAACTACAGGTATCCCCATGTCCCTTCTCTCCCCATAGCATTTATTTGGACCCCTAGACCAAGGCACCGGATTTCTCAACCTGATTCAATAAGCCAACTCCCCTTTGCACACTGACTCGACCCAGAGAGTGAGCTGCTAGCTGTTCTGTTTCAAAGGTCAATGGCCTGTGGTACTGTCAAAAGGCAGAGCCCCTAACTGTAATGTGGCCCAATTGTTAAGGATAATCTCTTTGTGCCCACTGACTTCTAAGATCTAGGTGCCTTTTTTTTTTTTTAAACCAAGGAAGGGGGAAGGTGTAGAACACATGATTCTTTGCTAGAGAAGGTAATTCAGGTAATTAATGCTGAGTTGGCACACAAACCCTGGAGACTGGACTGAATAGACTTGTTAGGGAAAAAGATACAGCTAGGGCAGGATTGAATGGGGAAGCAATCTGTGAAGCAAAATCAGAGCCCTCCAAGATGCATGCAACCTTACTGAGAAGCTGAAAAACCCATGCCCTAAAAAGAAACAAGGTTGGGCCTCCAAGAAAGAGACTATATAGCAAATAAGAGTGTTAATGAAAATGAATGCTTGAGATCCATCTGAGATAAAACTGAGAATACTTTGTGAAAATGTAGGCACTGCTATAAATGTTAGCAGACAAATGAGAAATTGCATGGTGTGGTAGGAAGAGTCCTGGATCCATTGTGAAGTGAGACCTAGATTTAAATCCTGGCTCTGATCCACACTAGCTCAGTGACCAGAAGCAGATCACTTAACCTGACTGAGACTCAGTTTCCTTAACTGTAAAATGAAGGTGATTATATTTATACTGCTTAAGATTTTAGAGCTAGAATAATAATAGTTTGCATTTATATAGTGCTTACTACGAGTCAGACACCATGCTAAGCATTTTACAAATATCTCATTTGATCCTCACAACAACCCTGCGACATAGGTGGTATTATTCCTATTTTACAGTTGAGGAAACTGAGGTAGACAATATCACTGTACTACCCAGCTGAGTAAGGGTCCTTAGAAGTCATCTAGGTTATCCCCCTAATTTTGCAGATGAAGAAACTGAAGCCCAGAGAAATTAAGTGAATTAGGGTCACTCAGGTATTTAAACCCAGTTCATTTGACTTCAAATCTAACATGCTTTCCAGTGCCCCATGCTGTCTCTTACCACATTGGATTGTCACAAAGCTGAAATCCAATTACACTCTAAATATCAGCAATTATTATTGTTATAAAACTGGAATTATGAATGAGGAAAGTAAATAAGGAGAGGACTTGATGGCATAAGCTGGGTGGCCTTGGAAGTAATAGCTTGCCCTGGAGGTTGGTACAAGCAGACTCAGCTTTTCTGAATTAAGTAATGTGGATAGTGACTGTGTCCCCTAGGAACCTGGATGGCCATTGAAACTGAAGGGATAATAGGCTAGGGCTAATTTAAGTAATAAAGTTTGGTAGATGCTACCTGTAGGACCTAGTCACTTGTTCTAAGTTTGTTTTCTTCATCTGTAAAATAGAAGGGTTAGACAAGATAGCTTTTAATCCCCTTCTAGCTCTAAAACTAAGAGTTTTCCAAGCTGAGAAAAACAGATTCATAAATTCATGTTGTAATGTTATCGACAAAATTGGGGAATATGCAGAAGAAAATGATCAGAATAGGTTAAGAAAGAAGGTCGTGGTCCTTACTAGAACTCCATTGGTGATAACTATTTAGCATTCATTCATTCATTCATCAGAAAGTGTGTACAATACAGCCTCTTCCTAGTGACTTTATATGGGGAAGTAAAACCAGCACACAGCATCAATATTCAGGTAGAATTCTTGTGTTGGGCAAATTCAGTTGTGGGAGAGGGGAGAGAGTGATGGAGAGAATAGTCCTCTTGGTTATCATGGCCGTGCTGGAAGTGAGTTCTGTCTGTCCACCAAAGGCCCTGCTCCATACCCCTGAGGAATTTACTGGAGAGACCACTGGGATAGAAGCAGCACAGACCCCACACAAACCTTGGTGAATCAGTCAATCAATAAGCATTATTAAGCACTGACTCTGTGCCAGACAGTGTGAAGATGTTCTGCTAGTTATTGTTCTTCATGAGACTACTCTTACAAGACAGTGTCTATCTGTGCTAGATGCCAAAGGAATGGTAGGAATTGAGAGGAATGTTTTTCACTTATATCCATAGCACCTAGTAGGATGCCTGGCATACAGCAGGTGCTTAATAAATGCTTCTAGATCTGAGGCCTGCTTTGGTAACCCCCATACATGACACACCCTGAAAGCTGCTCTCCTCCCATAAAGGTCTTGTGAGGGAAAGGTCCAGTGCCTGCTCCACAGTCAGTAAATCAGACAAAAATGAAAAATAACAAAGAATAGTTTACTTCTTTCCTCCTCGGTCCACCCCCTCCTCCCAGTCTGGGGAGGGATTGAGATGTGGCTACTGCCAACTCCCCTGGGGGTAGCAATGACTTTTCACAGGCTTGGGATTTTCAGACTGGCTGCCTTAAATCGCCAGTCTGGTAGGTAGGCTAGGATACAGTGCTTGTGTGTAGTGTTAGCACACGCTAAGCATAAAATAAGCTCGTGGAGAAGGACCTCAGAGGGTATGCTAAGCCTTCTGTACAGTTCATGAGCCCAGTAGGCCCTAAAGCAGGAGTCTTTTTTTTTTTTAAGTGAGGCAATTGGGGTTAAGTAACTTGCCCAAGGTCACACAGCTAGTAAGTGTCAAGTGTCTGAGGCTGGATTTGAACTCAGGTCCTCCTGACTCCAGGGCCAGGTCACCACCTAGCTGCCCCTAAAGCAGGATTCTTAACTTAGGGTCTATAAACCCTGTCCCTGAATTGATCAAGGAGTCCAGGTATTTAGATGGGGGGGGGGGAAATGACACCTTTATTTTCACTAACCTCTAGCTGAAATTTAGCATTTTCTTTTATTATTTAAAAACACTTCTGCCCCACCTCCCCAAATAAAATTGGTCCGGTATAAATTGGGGCAGTTCTAAGTTGCTTCTGAGGTCTCTTCTTAGTCGGGATTCTGTAATTGTGGGTTGGGGGGGAAAGGTTAGTGTGGGGTACCTGTGGTCCATAATCTCTTCATCACCAAATTATATTTATAAATGGTATAGAAAACTTTTTTTGGGTCCAGTGTCATCAAATCTGCTTCATTATTTTAAAAATCTTTGACACTCTGTGGTTCTGTTTGGTCCTTGTTTTACTTTGATATGATAGGGACTAGATCTGTGATTTCGCTAGTGGTAAAGGGAACTCCCATAGAAAAAAATTCTCTCTACCAGTGCATGTTGGCATCTTCTCTGCAACTTTTTCTCCTGGAGACTTGTCTAGGGCACCGAGAAATAAGGGATTTGGGGCAGCTAGGTGGCACAGTAGATAGAGGCAATTGGGGTTAAGTGACTTGCCCAGGGTCACGCAGCTAGTAAGTGTCAAATGTCTGAGGCCGGATTTGAACTCAGGTACTCCTGAATCCAGGGCCAGGGCTCCAAAAGAATTCCAGGGGGCAGCTAGGTGGCGCAGTGGATAAAACACTGGCCCTGGATTCAGGAGTACCTGAGTTCAAATCTGGCCTCAGACATTTGACACTTGCTAGCTGCGTGACCCTGGGCAAGTCATATAACCCCAATTGCCTCAAAAAAAAAAAAAGAGAGAGAAGTAAGGGAAATTTTTGTTCAGGGTCACACAGCCAGTGTGTGTCAAGAGTAGGACTGGAAACCAGATCTTTCTGACTTCTGTATTGCTTCTAAACTTACTTTCATATTTAGTTGAATGTCACTCATAGCTGAAAAAGATACCTCACAAAAATACATAGATCTAAATTGAAGAACATCATAGGCTGTGTTTACTAAATCATGATACTAATTTTTTTTCTTTTTTTACCTCCATCCACCAATTTTGTGTAATGGGAGTGGTCAGTGAAAGCCCTTATGAGAAGGCTGCACTTGTTGAAATCCTTCCTATGGACTCTGGAGCGTGTGTAAATATTTTTTGTTTCTTAGCTATTTACTTTACAATGAAGAAAAGTTTTTCATTTGGGTTCTAAACCGGAGCTGAACATGCATACAAAAGGCCCCAACAACTTAACCTTACCTCCCACAGGAGAGAGCACCAGTGAGTGGCCTACGGTTCCCACTTGAATTGACATGAAACCACATGGATACAGACCTTCTGTTACTACTTTCCCTGTATTTTTTCCATGCTTTAGGTAAAGATGTATTGGGCACACACAAACTCTAATATATTATAATATGCCAAAAGTGTGGGACTCACATTTCTTCCCTCAGGAAACATCACCTATCACAAGAGAAATATGACTATAACTGCCTAATATAGGAACTAAGTGAGGGTGCCAATGACAGTCCATATAGGACATTAGTAAAATTTAATTTTGTTCTTATTTTTAGATAAAATATTTAAAATAGAACTTCTAATATTTTCTTCCCATATCCCCAGTGGATTGTCTCATTTACCCCAATTAGGAGATCACCTTGGAGTGACCTTTTTTTTAGCTATGAAGACCAAACATAAAAACCCCTTTTTATAAAAAAAAGTCAAAGGATAGTAGTTATGCTTTGGCATATATTATTTGAAATATATATATATATATGAGTTCTTATGAATTCAGGAGATTTTAAGCTAGCTTTTATTTTATTAATCATAGCTCCTATCTACATGATTTGAAAATGAGGCATGTATGTTTGAGTCTTTTATTTAGCGTGCAGAAAATACGTTTATCACAATGATTTATAATTTGGTGGGCTACTTGCATCAGCTCCAAAGGTCCCCAAGAGTCTAGTGCCCTCAGGCTGAGAACTAAGGATCTGTAAGTCATGCTCCATTGTGCTCCTTTTTTTTTTTTAAGTGAGGCAATTGGGGTTAAGTGACTTGCCCAGGGTCACACAGCTAGTAAGTGTTAAGTGTCTGAACCGAATTTGAACTCAGGGCCTCCTGACTCCAGGGCCGGTGCTCTATCCACTGCACCACCTAGCTGCCCCTATTGTGCTCCATTTTGATTGGAGGAGAATGAACCTCTGTGGCCCGCCCAGGAAAGCCCCTCAGAACACAGTTGGGAAAAATACATCAAGGATTTGTGGTTTCAGTCAGTGTGGACATTTCCTCTCTCAACTGGGTAGCAAGTAGCTTTTAACATAGAAGTTAAGACTAACATAATTCCCTAAAACTCAATTCCTTTCCCAGAGGTAGGATTTGAATTCTGATCTTCATGAGTCCAATTCTAACATTTTATCCATTCTTCTATGTTGCCTCTCACCAGTGAGGCTATTAGCTATATAATATGTCCTTACATTTCTAAACTAACAATGAAAAAAATTTCCCCATGCAAGACACTGTTAGGAATTCATCTAAAAAAATGGATTTTGATTGTAAAGTAGGTTTTAAAAAATAATCATATGGGGGCAGCTAGGTGGCACAGTGGATAAAACACTGGCCCTGGATTCAGGAGTACCTGAGTTCAAATCCAGCCTCAGACACTTGACACTTACTAGCTGTGACCCTGGGCAAGTCACTTAACCCCCATTGCCTCTCCAAAAAAAAAAAAAAATCATATCAATTTAAATTCCCTCGACCCCCAACTTTCTGGATTTCTTCCCCTTCAACCAAATGACCAGAATTTCCTGACGTTATAAACAGGTAGCTTCATATTAAAGTACTGGGCTACCTTGGGTTAGGGTTAAGCCAAGCCCCAGTTCCAGGACTTGATTGAGTTCTGTGGCTGGTGCCAGACCCCATGTTCTCCAAGCCAACTTTTCCAGACTTACTCTCCTCCTCAGTCCTGTTTGGATCCTCTATCCTATTGGGATAAGAAAGCACCTCCTTGTTCTTTAGTCTAGTGTTAGGAATTCCAAGGAGCAACTAAATTCCTCTGGCTCCAGTGAATATATTGACACCAGGAGAATGCCCTGCACTCCAGAATCAGATCAATTAGCAATTCTTCCCTCTCATGTCATGTTACTCAGTTCTGAAGCTCTGAAGCAAAAAACAGAGAGGAACTTAGAATTTGTCTGGAGCCTAGAGCATGGTCATAGCTCTGCCATTCTCATAAAGAGAACCCTCTCAGGGGCAGCTAGGTGGCTCAGTAGATAGAATACCAGCCCTGGACTCAAGAGGACCTGAGTTCAAAGCCAGCCTCAGACACTTAACACTTACTAGCTGTGTGACCCTAGGCAAGTCACTTAACCCCAATTGCCTCACTAAAAAAAAAAAAAAGAGAACCCTCTCTACCACCTACCTCCCAGGTAATCATTACTAGGTACCTGGAGGAATATGCAACATTAGGGAGACACAGTATCTGTCCTTAGTCATCGGAGTAGGGAATGGAGATGGGAAAACTGGTTTATTTTTGTCTTGTAAAGAATACCATTCTCACTTCTGATATGAATAAAGGGTTAGAGTTGAGTCATGGGTAAGTAGAATTCATTCTGTTCATTGGCTAGGATTTTTAGGGGACAGCTTAGCCAACCTTGATAATAACAATCACTACCATTATATAGCCCTTTTAGATTTGAGAAGAGCTGGGAGGTTGGTGCTATTATTATCCCAATTCACAGATGAAACAGACATAGGTTTGCTCAGGGTCATGCAGATAGTGAGTGAACATTAGTATCTTTCTGGCTCCACGTCCAGCCTTCAGCATCAGGCCCCCTCACCCCCCACCCCCACCCCCAAATCTGCCTCAGAAGGAAAAAAACCAAGTCCTGGTTATCCATTTGAAGGAACTTTTTTGTGTGTGTGAGGCAATTGGGGTTAAGTGACTTGCCCAGGGTCACACAGCTAGTAAGTGTTAAGTGTCTGAGGCCAGATTTGAACTCAGGTCCTGCTGAATCCAGGGCCAGTGTTCTATCTACTGTGCCACCTAGCTGCCCTGGAACATATTTAAAATACAAAAATGTGTATTTTTTTTCAAATATTATTTCTCATAAGAGAAATGTTAGAAAAACAGTTTGTTTTGACTTTGTGTCCCTAAGGCCTCTTCTCCCATTCTTTCTGTACAAATCAAATACAAGGACAAAATCAAGATAAGGAGATTTCTCAGGCAAACTGATAAAATCAGGGATGGACCTGACAATCAGGAAGTAAACCCACTCTGGACAAATTCTATATGCCAGGAAAGAAAGAATTTTCTTAAAAGTCCTTGGCTTTGGGGCGGCTAGATAGCACAGTGGATAAAAGCACCGGCCCTGGATTCAGGAGTACCTGAGTTCAAATCCGGCCTCGGACACTTGACACTTACTAGCTGTGTGACCGTGGGCAAGTCACTTAACCCCCATTGCCCCACAAAAACAAACAAACAAACAAAAAAAAAAGTCCTTGGCTTTTCACCAACTCTTTACCTGGGAGGGGGCTGGAAGAATTTGATTGGAATTTGTCTCTGAGCCAAAGTTAGCACTGATCAAGCATGAAACAACTGTACTAAGAGTGTCCTCTGAAAAACTAAGAGGCAGGAAATGAGCCGGCAAAACTCCAGGCAGGAGAGAAAAAAAGAGGGTGTGGACAATGAGCTGGACTTTGGTCAGGTCAGTGGAATAGACACATCTCTCTTTAATTATCCTGGTTATCTTCATGCCTCTTAATGGGAGAGATTGCAGTTATTTTTTTTTTTTTACTTCACTGGGACTCCAGCCTACAAACTAAGCATCAGATAAATATTTTATGGGTATTTATTTGGAAGCAAATAGGTTTTGAACTGTCCACTTGCATATCTTGTACAAAATCATATTCCATTTGTATAAACTCACTCCTGTGGATAAAGTGAAAGCCTAAAAGGTCGATCCAGGGCTTAAGCAAGAAACTGTTGGTGCTCTGCCAGAGTGGCTCATGGGAACATATCTGTCACTTAGTCCCATGCATTATGGAGTTATTCATCTTCTGGGCAACTTGATTTATCGTCCCCTGATTTCAGACCCATGTGAGACTCTGGAACTATAAGTAGCTGATGTGATACATTTCCTCCCCTAAGGAATAGATTTCTACTTTAGAATGCTGAGCCAGGGCAAAGAAAGTGGAGCAGAGACAGGAAACCCAAGGGGTGGGGGTGGGGGGAAGGTAAGGACTCAAGAGGTGGGGCTATGAAAATAAAAAGGAGACATTGGTGCTGCATCAGTGCTGGGAGTTCATAGAGTAACAATATCTCATCTATATAGAGCTCAGCTGTCTAATGCCCTCACCTATCCAGAACATTTCTAGAGGATGTTATAGGTCTTCATGGAACTGATCTGCTTAGGCCTCTTTGGCATCAGTGGTTGGAACATGGACTTGTGTTAATGTGATGGTGAATGGTTTGCCTTGGATTCATTTTTGAGATTATGCCTCAGCATTGCTTTTCTTGCCCTTTTATCATGAGGGTTACTCCATGTCTTCTAAGGGATTCTTGTCCACACTAGTATATGTTGTGATCACCTGAATTAAATTCACCCATTCCAATCCATTTAAGTTCACTGACACCTAAGATGTTGATATTTAATCTTTCCATCTCCTGTTGGACCACATCTAGCTTCAAAAATGGGCATGATAAGAGATTTAGATAGGGATTTAGCAGAAGCGGAAGAGATTAAGAAGAGGTGGCATGAATATCCAAAAGAACCATACAAGAAAGGTCTTAACATCACCAATAGCCACAATGGTGTGGTTACTGATCTAGAGCCAGACATCCTGGAAAATGAAGTCAAGTGGGCCTTAGGAAGCATTGCTAACAATAAGGCTAGTGAAGATGATGGAATTCCAGCTGAGCTATTTAAAATCCTAAAAGATGATGCTGTTAAAGTGCTACACTCCATATGCCATCAAATTAGGAAAACTCAACAGTGGCCATTGGATTCGAAAAGATCAGTTTAAGTGCCAATCTTAAAGAAAGGCAATGCCAAGGAATGTTCAGATTACCAAACAATTGAACTTATTTCACATGCCAGCAAGGTTATGCTTAAGATTCTGCAAGCTAATATAGAAAACTGAATCTAATTTATAAGACTACAAGTCATTCCCCAATTGAGAAAAAGCCAAAGGCAGTTTTCGGGATGAAGAAATCAAAACTATCTATTGTCATATGAAAAAATGTTCTCAATCACTATTGATTAGAGAAATACAAATTAAAACTACTCTGAGGTACCACCTCACACCTATCATATTGGCTAATATGACAAAAAGAGAAAATGACATTGGAAAAGATGTGGGAAAATTAGAACACTAATGCATTGTTAGTAGAATTGTGAGCTGATTGAACCATTCTGGAGAGCAATTTGGAACTATACCCAAAAGGCTATAAAACTCTGCATACCTTTGACCAAGTGATACCAGTATTAGGTCTATATCCCAAAGACACCATAAAAAAGGAAAAGGACCCACATATACAAAAATATTTATAGCTGCTCTTTTTGTGGTGGCAAAGAATTGGAAATTGAAGGGATGCCCATCGATTGGGAAATGACCAAACAAGTTGTGGTATATGAATGTAAAAGATTACTATTGTGTTTTAAGAAATGAAGAGCAGGCAGATTTCAGAAAAACCTGGAAAGACATGAACTGATGCTGAGTGAAGTGAATAGAATCAAGAGAACATTGTGAGATGATTAACTGTAATAGACTTAGCTCTTCTCAGCAATACAATGATCCAAGACAATTCCAAAAGATTCATGATGGAAAATGTTCTTCACATCCAGAAAAAACCCCAAAACAAAGTATAGATTCTGAATGCAAATCAAAGCATACTATTTTCGCTTGTTATTGTTGTTTTGATTTCTTCTTCTGGTTTTTCCCTTTTGTTCTGATTCTTTTCTCACAGCATGACTAATGTGGAAATATGTTTAACATGATTGTAATGTATGAACCATATCAGATTTGGAGGGGGAAGGGAAGGGAGGGAAGGAGAAAAATTTGAAATTCAAAATCTTACAAAAATGAATGTTGAAAATTATCTTTACATGTAATTGGAAAAAATAGAATAAAATAGTTTTTTTTTAAAGATTATGCACACTAAGTTTCTTTTTTTTTTCTTTTTTTCCTTTTTTTTTTAGTGAGGCAACTGGGGTTAAGTGACCTGCCCAGGGTCACACAGCTAGTAAGTGTGTTAAATGTCTGAGGCGGATCTGAACTCAGGTACTCCTGACTCCAGGGCCGGTGCTCTATCCACTGCGCCATCTAGCTGCCCCTGCACACTAAGTTTCAACAATTTGTGAATTGAGAATTACCTGAAGAGCAGACTAGTTTTCAGAGATGTGGATGAACTAGAGACCAAATTGTTAACATTTGCTGGATTATGAAGAAAGCAAGGGAGTTCCCGAAAAACATCTACTTCTGCTTCATTGACTACAACTAAGGCCTTTGACTGTGTGGATCACAACAAAATGTGGCAAGTCCTCAAAGAGATGGGAGTACTGTATCATCTTGCTTATCTCCTGAGGAACCTGTATGTAGGCCAAGAAGCAACAGTTAGAACTAAGCATGAAACAACTGATTGGTTTAAGATTGGAAAAAGGAGTATAAGACTGCATTGTCACCTTATTTATTTAACTTATATACATAGTACATCATGTGAAATGTCAGGCTGGATGAATTAAAAGCTATACTTAATGCTGCCAGGAGAAATATGAGCAATCTCAAATATGCAGACAAGACCACTCTGATGGCAGAAAGCAAAAAGGAATTATAAGAAGCCTCTTGATGAGGGTGAAAGAGGAAAGTGTAAAAGCTGGCTTGAAGCTTAACATAAAAAAGCCCTAAGATCTTGGTAACTGGTCCCAGTATTTCCTGAGAAATAGAAGAAGAAATGGAAGCAGTACTAGATTTTACATTCTTGAGTTCAAAGATCACTACAGATAGTGGCTGAAATTAAAAAACCACTTGCTCCTTGGAAGGAAAACTATGGCAAATCTGGACAGCATACTAAAAAACAGAGACACCACCTTGCTGACAAAGGTCTGTATAAGTAAAGCTATGATTTTTCCAGTAGCAATGTATGGCTGTGAGAGTTGGACTTTAAGAAAAGCTAAGTGCCATAGAATGGACAGTTTCAAATTGTGGTGCTGGAGAAGACTTTTGAGAGTCCTTTGGATAGCATAGAGATAACATTAGTCAATACTTAAAGAAATTAATTCAAACCATTCACTGGAAGGTCAAATACTGAAGCTGAAGCTTAAATACTTGGGTCATGTAACGAGAAGACAGTGTGCTATGATCCACCACGGGGTGACAAAGAGTCAGACATGACTGAACAACAACAACAAATTCAGAACATAGCTGAGAACCAGGACTGAGGCACAAAAAGATTTCTGAATAATCAAGGAGAGATTCTTAGGCACTGAGAGGCATCCAGTTTACTTAATCAATCAATTAACAAGTATTTATTAGGCTAATCTGCTGATATGAAGAAAAAGCAAAAATATCACTGTCACTAGGGAGCTTATGTTCTTTTTTAAAGGTAGATTTATTTTTTCCAATTACATGTAAAGACATGTTTTAACATTCATTTTAAAAAATTTCAAATTCCAAATTTTCCCCCTTCCTCCTTTACCTCCCCCCTCCCTAAAAAATAGCAAGCAATTTTTTTTTTTTGCAAGGCAGTGGGGATTAAGTGACTCACCCAGGGTCACACAGCTAGTACAAGTCTCTGAGGTCGGATTTGAACTCAAGTCCTCCTGAATTGAGGGCTGGTGCTTTATCCACTGCACTACCTAGCTGCCCCTTGGCAAGCAATTTGATATAGATTATTTATATTCAGTCACATAAAACATATTTCCATATTAGTCATGTGAAAAAAGAAACAGACAAAAAGGAAAAAAAACAAAAAAATAAAGGAAAATGAAAATTGTATGCTTCGATCTGCATTCAGAATCAATCAGTTCTTTCTCTGGATATGAATAGCATCTTTCATCATGAGTCCTTTGGAATTCTTTTTTTTTTGTGAGGCAATGAGGGTTAAGTGACTTGCCCAGGGTCCCGAAGCTAGTAGGTGTCAAGTGTCTGAAGCTGGATTTGAACTTAGGTCCTCCTGAATCCAGGGCCGGCGCTTTATCCACTGTGCCACCTAGCTGCCCCCTGGAATTCTTTTGGATCATTGTATTCCTGAAAGTTGGTCATCATACAATGTTGCTTTTACTATGTACAATGTTCTTCTGGTTCTGCTCACCTCACTCAGCATCAGTTCATGTAAGTCTTTCCAGGTTTTTCTGAAATCTGCCTACTTGTCACTTCTTACAGTACAATATATTCCATTACATTCATATACCATAACTTGTTTGGCCATTCCTCAGTTAATGGGCATGGGATCATATATTCTAAACGGGGAGACAACACATACATTACTCTGTGGAACAGAGGTTCTAAAAATATTTTGATAACTATGTTTCAACATACTTAGTTTCCTTTGTCCGTCAACTAGCATTGATGTCATACCGACTATGTGCCAGACACTGTGCTTTGTAATATTATGTATATTATTTCATACATTTAAAACCTTATTCTGCCAGGTATGGCTCAAAGTGGCTGAGACTGTCTAATCTCTTAACTTGGGAGTTCTGAGTGGGCTGTGCTGATTGGTCAGATCAATGGTCAGATGGATTAAATTCAACATTAATATCCTTCCAACCCCCTCGCCTCTATCCCTCACACAGCAGAAGGCCATCAGGTTGTTTAAGGAGGAATCAACCAGCCTAAGTCAGAAAGCAAAGCAAATTAAAGCTCCCCTGGGGATTAGTAATAGGATGGGGTCCATGAGTAACCTCTGAACTGCTAGCCTAGGTGAGATGGGGAGAGCTAGTCTTAAAAACTAGAAATAAATGTAGTGAAGCTGTAGTGTAGCACGAGGGTGTCTGTGTGTGACTCTGAGAGAGGCAGAATAGATATCTTTGACTTCTTCCCCAACCCTTCTTCAAGAGACTTTAATTTTTGCCAAGAGAGGAAGCAAGAGGTTGAGGCCAGTGGCTGGCCACACTGTTCTTCGTAGAGAGAGGGCATACTGGGCTCTCTTAAATATCGTTAGTTTAGAGGATATGGTTTTCAGGTTCAACCTAAACTTCTGATGGCTTTTCATTAACGTGGAGGGAATGGAAGACCTCAAGCTTTATACCCAAGGTTTGACCCCTTTCCCACCAAATACCAGTTGTACAATGAACACATAACAAATAGCAAGGCAGCGAGGTGGTACAGTGGATAGAGTACTGTGTCTGGAGTCAAAGAGACCTGAGTTCAAATCCAACCTCAGGCACTTAGCATCTGTGTGACCCTGGGCAAGTCACTTAACCCTGTTTGCCTCAGTCCCACATTTGTAAAATGAGCTATAGAAGGAAATGGCAAATGACTCCAGTATCTTTTCTTTTTGTTTTTGTTTTGTTTTGCGGAGCAATGGGGGTTAAGTGACTTGCCCAGGGTCACACAGCTAGTAAGTGTCAAGTGTCTGAGGCCGACTTTGAACTCAGGTACTCCTGAATCCAGGGCCGGTGCTTTATCCACTGTGCCACCTAGCCGCCCCTCCCAGTACCTTTTCTAAGAAAACTCCAAATGGGATTACAAAAAATTAGACACAACTAAACAACAACAAATAGCAAAGGAATATATTTATCCAATTCAGTAGTAAAAAAGAAACCAAAGAAAGTATACATAGGAGAATATGGACCAGATGATATAGAGTGAAGAAGCTCTTCCACTGGGAGTGAAATAACTCACCAAGAAATAGTCCCAGATCTCCCCCAAGGGGAAACTCTTTAAAAAATCTAGTGTAGCAAGTTGGAGACAGGGACATGATATAGTTTGCCAGCTTATCTCCTGTTAACATCTTCCCAGAGTATTTTGTCCGTTCAGCAACCTATAGTGGGTTGGCCTCATCAGTCTTCTCTCTCTCGAAGCCAAAAGCCAAAAACCCCTAAAGCAACTTCAGAGTCTAAAGACTTTCAAGAAACTGGAATAGCCTGGCACTCTCCTCTCTCTCCCTCTTGCCAATTCTACCTTACCCCTTTCAGACACAAGGCATTGATCTCTACCAATGAGGAGAAACTCCTATACCGATGGGCTTTGAGATTTGGGTTACTAAAGCAAACAAACAAATAAATAAACAAATAAAAGGGTGAATGAATAAATAAATAGGTGAATGAATGGATAAATGGCTAAACAAACAAATAAATGGATAGATAAACAAAACATTATTTTGAGAAGGGGTCCATAGACTTCATTCACCAAATTGGTTAAAAACCTCTGCCATAGAAATCTATCAGCACTGGGGCAGCTAAGTGGTGCAGTGGATAGAGCACCAGCCCTGGATTCAGGAGGACCTGAGTTCAAATCCAGCCTCAGATACAACATTTATTAGCTGTGTGACCCTGGGCAAGTCACTTAACCCTCATTGCCCTGCAAAAAAAGAAAAAAAGAAATCTATCAGCACTTACGCAGAATCTTTTGACTCTTATTTTAAATACAAATCCAAGAACTTAAATCTGGCTTTCCAGTATACTGTAGAATAACTAATATTTATATAGGCTTTAAGGTTTGCAAAGTACTCGCTATCTATTATCTCTCTTTTTTTTTTTTTTTTTAGTGAGGCAATTGGGGTTCAGTGACTTGCCCAGGGTCACACAGCTAGTAAGTGTTAAGTGTCTGAGGCCGGATTTGAACTCAGGTACTCCTGACTCCAGGGCCGGTGCTCTATCCACTGTGCCAACTAGCTGCCCCTCTATTATCTCTTTTGTTTCTCACCACCTTGGGAGGTAGGTGCTTTTATTATTCTCAAGCCCATTTTACAGATGAAGGATCTGAGGGTGAGAGTGGTTAAGTGATTTTCCCATGGTCAAAGAGCTAGTAAGCATCTGAGGCAGTATTTCCACTGAGGTCTTCCTGACTGCACATCCAGCACTCTATCCACTATGTTATCTTCTTGCCAGTGGCATGGCAAATATTAGAAGTATGGAATCGGGGCAGCTAGGTGGCGCAGTGGATAGAGCACCGGCCCTGGAGTCAGGAGTACCTGAGTACAAATCCGGCCTCAGACACTTAACACTTTACTAGCTGTGTGACCCTGGGCAAGTCACTTAACCCCAATTGCCTCACTAAAAAAAAAAAAAAAAAAAAAAAGAAGTATGGAATCAAAATGGGAAAGAGGGCCTGCTCTAGACCCTTACACCTAGAGCTAATAGTGGGATAGTCGCGGAAATTTGGGCCAACCCCCTAACCTATCCACGCCTCAGTTTCCTCAACTGCCTAGCAAGATCTTTAAGCCAGATGCTCACTAAAATCCTTTTAAAATGATGTGATTTAATAATCAAGTTAGGACTTCTTTCCCACAGGGTACTAGCACAGCCACCGTGGGCAGGAGATTTAGGGTCCTGGGGTTTTCTGACATGCTCCTTACTCCCTGGGTATAATCTTAGAGAGATGGGCATCCAGGAAGGTGGTGACAAAATGCCAGCAGAAGAATTAGAGAAGCAGCTCAAAGTCACCTTCCACTCCCTAGCAAGGTCCTCTGGAAGTAGAGGAGGAGGTAGGTGTAGTTTGCAAACCTGCTGGGGGAGGTGCAACCTCCCCCAGCCACATCACTGGCACAACTGACCACAGACCTTTGGCTTAGTCACTACCAGAACTCTAGGAAACAGGAAGGCAGAAGCAGGTTGAAAAGGAGCAAACAGTTCCAAGCATGCTTGGGGGAAGAGCAGAGGAAAGGGTGCAGCTAAATGCAAGGCTTGTTACTTTTTTGATCATTAGGTACATGGTCCACCACATCCTGGTAGAGCATACCAACTATGGCCTGGTGAGGCCACGGGCCTCTCGTCTCTGGAAGACTCCCAGAATGCCAGAGCCAAAAGGACACAAAAGAATACCTAGTTTAGCTGTTCTCAAATGTGGTTCTTTCTTAGAGGTTGTGTGAGGAAGAAAGGCTGTGGGGTATAGTGGACAGAAAGCAAGCCTGAGTCAGTCAGTAAGAGCTGCACTGAAATTCTACTTTTGACCCACATTAGCTGTGCGAGCCTAGGCAAGTCACATAACCTCTAAGTGGACCCAGAAAATTCCCTAAGACTATAAATTATAAAGCAGGCACAAATTTCCACTAGTGGAGGAAATTTCCTTATCTGGGAATTCTCTATACCAATGAAATCAGAGTTCTGGTCCTCAAAAAAAAAAAAAGGCACATAAAGAAATAGAGAAAGATGTCATAACTTGCAGTGAACTGAATTTAAGTGAGGGAGGGGCTGTACAAGGTCACCAACCTCTCACTCTGTCCTCCAGAGCCATCTGGGACCAGTAGCATGATAGGCATCAGGAAGACTTTGGATGTTTAAAGCAATTAGGATTAAGTGACTTGTCCAAGGTCACACAGCTAGTAAGTGAGATGAGATTTGAACTCAGGTCTTCCCAACTTCAGGGCCAGTGCTCTATCCATTCAGCCACTTAGTTGCCCCAGAAAGACCTTATGACATAATGGAATCTGGGAATGGGGAACAGAACCAGAAGAATGTAATATATATTAATTACAACCATGTTTTCAAACTACCTTTACAGGTAACTGGAAAAAATAAAATACTATTAAAAAAAGAAAGAAAGAAAGCACTTCAGGTATTAGGAAATGTCAGTGGAATGGTTTGGAGACTGGAGATGGTGGGTCATGAGTGAGGAATAGCTAACTGGGAGGGGAAATTAGGAAGGGGTCGGGGTTTTTAGGAGAAAGATGAGTTCTGTTTTAGACGTTGCATTGAAGATGTCTGTATCCAATTCAAGAGGTTTAATGGGCAGTTGGAGATGTGAGAAGTATGGTTAGCAGAGAGGTAAAGGCTGGACAAGAAGATATGAGTCAATTTCACAGAAATGATCATTGAAATCATGAGAGCTGATGAGATCACCTAGTGAAATGGTATAGAAAGAGAAGAGAAGAGAAGAGAAGAGAAGAGAAGAGAAGAGAAGAGAAGAGAAGAGAAGAGAAGAGAAGTGGGTCCAGTTCAGTCTTGCAGAACTACCATAGTTAGCAGGTGTGATGTGTCTATCAGGATCCAGCAAAGGAGATAGAGAAGGAAAGGTCAGGTGGGTGGGAGGAGAACCAGAAGAGAGCATTGTCACAGAGTATCAAGGGGAAGTGGATGGGGGGCAGCTAGGTAGTGCAGTGAAGAAAGCATCAGCCCTAGATTCAGGAGGACCTGAGTTCAAGTTTGGCCTCAGACACTTGACACTTGCTAGCTGTGTGACCCTGGGCAAGTCACTTAACTCTCATTGCCCCTCCAAAAAAAAAGTTAAAAAAAAAAAAGTGGATAATGAGTAGTGTCAAAGGCAAAATAGAGGTCAAGAAGGCTGATGATTAAGAAAAGGCCATTAGTGGGCAGCTAGGTGGCACAGTGGCTAAAGCAACGGCCCTGGATTCAGGAGGACCTGAGTTCAAATCTGGCTTCAGACACTTGAGACTTACTAGCTGTGTGACCTTGGGCAAGTCACTTAACCCCCATTGCCCCACAGAAAACCCCCCCAAAACAAACAAACAAACAAGAGTTACACAGCTTAGTGCTGTGAGATGATGAATATGGGGAAAGAGGAAACTCTTTGAGAATGAACTCAAGTTTTCCAGTGAAATATATAGCAAGGTTCTCAGCTGAGATGATGGGGGGATAGAAAGCTATAGAAGTTTTGAGGAGTGATGAAAAGGTTTGCAAAAGGTGCTGTGATGAGTGACATAGTAAATTGATTAGGGATCCCTAATCCCACCAAGGCTTAGTGGATTCAGCACAGTTTCATGATTTTCTCCAGCTTCATTGAGCAGCACACCTGTAGAAATAAAGGCAGCATGGGCAGCTAGGTGGCGTAGTGGCTAGAGCACCAGCCCTGGAGTCAGAAGGACCTGAGTTCAAATCCGACCTTAGACACTTAACACTTACTAGCTGTGTGACCCTGGGCAAGTCACTTAACCCCAATTGCCTCACTAAAAAAAAAAGAAAGAAAGAAAGAAAAAAGAAAGAAAGGCAGCTGATGATAGAGTAATCTAAGACTGAGGTTTGGCAGAGCAAAAGGTCTTTGATAGGATAAAGGAGGGAAGGACTCAAGAAGAGGCCAGTGTAGGGGCAGCTAGGTGGTGCAGTGGATAAAGCACTGGCCCTGGAGTCAGGAGGACCTGAGTTCAAATGTGACCTCAGACACTTGACACTTACTAGCTGTGTGACCCTGAGCAAGTCACCTAACCCCAATTGCCTCAGAGAAGAAGAAGAAGAAAAAGAAGAAGAAGCAGCAGCAGCTAGTGTAGAATTTAACTGGTTTACCATGGGATCAGGATGGCAAAGAGAATAGAGTATAGCCAGTGCAGGGGTGATGGTCTGGGTAAGAACTGAAGGGTGGAGGAACTGGAGGTCACACTATGGAAGAACAAGATTTGGAATTGTAAGGCAGAAAGAGAGGTGGGGTGACAACAGATTTTGATCAAATAAAGGAATTTCAGAGTTCAAAAACATGGTTGTGGATTGGTTGGAGGTGATGACAAGATCAAAGGTATGACAGCCTCCATGTGTAGCTGTGATGAGGTCATGGGAAATGACTTAAGTTAGGGAAATGGGATGTTAGGGTTTTTGAGGGATTATTAACATGTATGTTAAAGTTCCCCAGTATGAGGACAGAGAATGAATGTGAGCCAGGCTTACCGAAGGACTGAACTCACAAAGAAAGGAAGAATAGTGCCCTAGAGGTCTATGGACAACAACTACCCAAATTTTGACTGGATGATAAATATAGACTGAATGAACCTCAAAGAAAAAGAGGTTACTGAGTGATACGGGTAGAGAGGGAGCCTAGAGCACTGGGGAGCAAGTCATCGTCCAGTTCCCCTACCGGACCAGTGAGTGGAGTGGGTGTAATTGAAAGTGCACCCAGTACTGGAAAGGGTACCCAGGGCAGTTGTGTCATCAGGAGGGAGGCGGGTCTCATTGAGTGCAAAATGGCAGGACCACAAAAAGGTAAAGGTTAAGATGAAATCTACAAGGGGGCAGCTAGGTGGCACAGTGGATAAAGCACAGGCTTGGATTCAGGAGGACCTGAGTTCAAATCTGGCCTTAGACATTTGACACTAGCTGTGTAACCCTGGGCAAGTCACTTAACTCCCATGGCCCCACCAAAAAAAAAAAAAAAAGGTGAAATCTACATTGCTACCTATCGAGTAGGCATTTCAGAGGGCACAGTGGAAGTGCTGATTAATTTTAGAGTAGGAGGTTGGGGTATGGTGGGATTAGGTTGAGGGAAGATCAGTGAGGGACAGAGAACAGAGTTTGAACAATGGTAACTAGAGGTTCAGAAGCACTGGAAAGGAGTGTGTATGATAAGGTGGAAATAGGTTAATCATTGAAGAATGAGTTCAGGTAGCTTATCATTGTCCACAGGGGTTGTGTCTCAAGAGGAGTTGTCCCAGGCATTGCATCTGTGAATGGCTAGAAAGAAGGTGGGTGGGAAAGAGGTGTGGAGGGTGCCCAGGTGGGGGTAAGGTAAACCCTATGGATCTGTAGGAGGCTGAAAGGGGCACCTGGAGGGTGAAGGAATGGCATAGGCAAGGCAAACCTGACAGTTCCTTGATGACATTCTGTAGTCCTGTTCATATTCAGAATTATTTGTTTACACTTCTCCCGTACTTCATGGACTTCTGGGTGATATTCATCTTTAGTTCCTCAGAGGCAGTGGTGTTCCAGGTCTCTGCCACACAACAACACTAGAATAATGTTTGTATTGAAAAGATTGGCCTTTGTTTTCAAGGGAAGTTTGGCAGCTTAGGAGTTCTACAATTTCCTGAAAACAATACAGACTATTCTCTTGCTCCTATCAAAGCCAGATGTATCGATATATCTCTTTATCTCCACATAGATCTCTCTCTCACTCTGTGTGTGTATATGTGGTTATCTATATCTATCTAGATATAAATACACATACATGCACATACATATTTACAGTGTTAAAAAAATCTCCATAGGGTGTTCTGAGACAATCTTTAAATTTGAATATGACAAGGTATAGTATACATAGAGTAACTAGGCGGTACAGTGGATAGAGTACTAGGCCTGGAGTCAAGAAGACCTGAGTTAGGGGCAGCTAGGTGGCGCAGTGGATAAAGCACTGGCCCTAGATTCAGGAGGACCTGAGTTCAAATCTGGACTCAGACATTTGATACTTACTAGCTGTGTGACCCTGGGCAAGTCACTTAACCCTCACTGCTCCCCCCCCCCAAAAGAAAAAAGACCTGAGTTCAAATTGAACCTCAGACACTATGTGGCCCTGGACAAGTCACTTAACCCTATTTGCCTTAGTTTCCTGATCTTTCAAATGAGCTGAAGAAGGAAATGGCAAAGCACTCCAGCATCTTTGCCCAAAAAAACAACAAATAGGGTCACAAAAAATTGGACACAACTGAAACTACTGAACAACAACACATAGTATACAGAACTGTTTTATAATTATGGAGACAAATGCAATTCATCTGATTATAGACAGAAGATGAGAATGTTGGACTAATCATAAGATAAGGTGGACTGATTCATAGAAAGGAAAAAAGACAAACCTAGAAAGATAAAAGGATTACAAGATAAGATAAAATAAGGGGGGTTAAAGGACAGGTTTCAGAACTGCATCAACTCTGAGCCCTATGGGAGAGGTGGGAGGTACAACAGTATGAATGGCAACCTTACACCCCACTTACACATTATGATCATTTTCCCCAGTTACACTGACATTTCTTTGAGTGTTTGCAGATCTCTTCCAAAAGACTGCCATGTCTGAGGCTTGTATCAACACAACATTATCTACAAAGTGTTTGTAGGACATCACCATCTACAGAGGATGTCTCAACAACATGAACTCTGGGCTGCATCTTCTCCATCATAGTCAGAGATTCTTTTGACTATCATACATCTTCCTCTTTTATTTATTGACCAACTGACTATTTCAACTGATGATTTATATAATAGAGTCATTCAACAGGGTTATTTCCAATGCTACATCTCCCAAGGCATCTTTATGTAATCGACAAACATTGAGCACAGTGAGCTCTTATGCTTTCTATATCTTTCAGGCATTTGTGAGATGATAAAATTGTGATCTCTTATTGAATATCACTTTAGAGAGGTTTGCATTCCCTATTAATACCCTCCTCTAGAATGTCCTCGATTTGTGCAAAGATTGACCCTCCTAAAATTTATTAGATAAAAGAGTATATAAATCAAGTTATTAATATTATCCCCATTACCTTTTGGGGATTATTTCTGTTGTCCATTTGCCATATTGTATTTTCAATAACTTCTTGAAATAATTCTGCATTAAATCTTTTTCTATCTTTTTTCATTTTTTTTATTATAAATTCCAATCTTAGCTCTAGTGAATTAATAGTCTACTATGGGCAGTCAGAAATAACTCCCACATCAGGAGTTAATCTTTCTGACTATTAAAATGCAGTAAGTTTCATTCTTTGTGATGTTATTTCATGTTCACTAGAACATTTACTGATGAAAAAGTTGTCAGACAGAGGTTAAGTGACTTGCCTAGAATCATACAGCTAGTAAATGACTGAGGTCAGATTTGAACTCAGTTTTTCCTGACTTCCAAGTCCAGTGCTCCATCCCTAACAGCAACAAGAAAACCACTTACTGCACTTGGTGCAGTAAGGTGAGGTATTGATTTTAAGAGTGTTACTAATCTGTGTGTTTCTTGATGAAACTGTTATATGTCTAAAAAGATGTTTTATTCAGGATTTTCTTTTACATTTGTCTATCTTTAATCAATCAGTATTTTATTTTATTTTTCTCTTAGCACAATTTAGGTATGAAAAATCAACATGGAACTTTGGTTCGTGATGGTTATGTAACTCTCATAATATAATAATCCTTTTTTCTTTTCTTAAATAAAGGTCTAAATAAAAGTGTTTTGTAAAAGGTTTGTTATTAATTTTTTTAAAAGAATGTATTCATGATGTAGAGGCAGAGCATCTTTATAATCCATGTCTTTAGCCTCTCTCACTTCTTTCTAATAATTCTTTCTAATCCTTATCTTTTCGTAACTATGCATTGAAGCTCCTGTATATCAAAGTATATATTGAGTTAATTTATTGGCTTATTCAAGTTCTTAACATAATTTCTCTATGTCCTTGTGATCAGCAACTTCAAAGGAGGAAAAGTAGAAGAGAATGAGTGGAATCCTTAGTTTCACTTGTGGTAAAAATTATTTGTGATACAATTATTATTGCAGTTTTTAACTGACTCATTTGGGAGGGGCCACACCTGGCCCACCCTGAAGTTATGTATACTACTGAAGTCAGAAGGAGAGTTCTCCTCCATAGGCAGTTTTTTGAAGGGCCTCCCCTTTTGGGGGAGCAAAGATTGAACGCTCCCTGAAGGGAAGTGGAGGGTTCTTCCAGAACACTAGGTTCTTCTGGAACTCACTCTCTCACTGGTGTCTGTTGTCCCGGTGGTGTGAGCAACTGTAGGCTGTCCAGGTTTTGGTGAGTTAATTACAGAAAACCCTAAATTCCTTTGAACTAGCTTAATTGGAAACCACCTGGGGATTGCATAGGTTAAGTTTAGAGTTAAGAATATTTATCTGTTTTTCTTTTTTTCCTATTTCCTTATCTTTGATTTTTATTAGTTTTACCTTTGTTGTTTAATTAATTCCCAAGTAATAAAATCTGATCCTTTTGTGAATTAAAGCTTAAAGGCTCCTTTCTTATTGGCCTGGGAGAAATATCTAAAAAGGGCAGTTCAGAGGGGAGGGTGAACCTAAAAGGTCCCTCATTATTTCTGGGACCCTAATATTAAGGCGAATCACCCAAATAACACTCGGTATATCAAATTTTGGCCCTCACACACTAAAAGTGCCAATCAGGTGCCACATATGTTGGGCTGTGCCTGTTCTGATTCCCCTGGATGTTAGCACTTCTCCCCCAAACCCCTCACTTTTTATATATTTTGTATTTATTTGTATACATATTGTTCCCCTCTCCCCCTAAAATGTAAACTATTTGAGAGCAGAGATTTTATTTTTGTCTCTGTATCCTGAGGGTCCAGCATAGTACTGGGCACACAGTAGGTATTGATTTATTGCTTGTTGGATTTAATTGAATGAGGGGCAGCTAGGTGGTGCAGTGGATAAAGCACTGGCCTTGGATTCAAGAGGACCTGAGTTCAAATCTGGCCTCAGACACTTGACAGTTACTAGCTGTGTGACCCTGAGCAAGTCACTTAACCTTCATTGCCCCACCAAAACAAAACAAAAATTTAATTGAATGGAATGAACAAAGAATCCTGAGAAGCACTTAGAAAAGAGAATGACTGAAAAGTTATTAGTATGCTTTATACATTGAAGTTAATTTAAATATAGTCATAGACCAACATCTTATACTATATGCCAAGATCAGATCAAAATAAGGACATGATTAGACATCAAAGGTGGTACCATGAGCAAATTAGGGGAGCATGGAATAGTTTGTCAGATTTATGAATAAGGGGAGAATTTATGACCAAATCAGAGAAAAGAGCATTACAAGATGTAAAATGGATAATTTTGATTACATTAAATCAAAAAAGTTTGCATAAACAAAACCAATCCAACCAAAATTAAAAGAAAAGCAGAAAACTGGGAGAAAAAAATTTATAACAATTATCTCTGATAACGACCTCACTTCTCAAATATGTAGCAAACTGAGTCATATTTATAAGAATACATCATGCAAAAAACAAAACAAAAAAATAAGAATATGTCATTCTCCAATTCTTAAATGGTTAAAGGATATGAACAGACAGTTTTCAGAAGAAGAATTCAAAACTATCTATAGTCATATAAAAAAATGCTCCAAATCACTATTGATTAGAGAAATGCAAATACAAACCATTCTGAGGTACCATCTCACACCTATCAGATCGGCTAATATGACAGAAAAGGAAAATGATAAATGTTGGAGGAGATGTGGGAAAATTGGGACACTAATGCCTTGTTGGTGGAATTGTAAACTGATCTAACCATTTTGGAGAACAATTTGAAACTATGCCCAGAGGACTACAAAATAATGCATACCCTTTGATCCAGCAATATCAACTATTGGGTCTGTATCCAAATGAGATTTTTAAAAAGGGGAAAGGACTTATTTGTTAAAAAAATATTTATAGCAATTCTTTTTGTGGTGGCAAAGAATTGGAAATTGAGGAGATATCTATCAATTGGAAAACAGTTGAACAATCTCTGGTATATGATTGTGATGGAGTACCATTGTGCTAAAAGAAATGATAAGCAGGATGATTTCAGAAAAACCTGGAAAGATTTGCATCAACTAATGCAAAGTGAAATGAGCAGAACCAAAAGAACATTGGACACAGTAACAGCAATATTGTATGATGATCAACCATGAATCACTTAGCTATTCCCAACAGTACAATGCTCTAAGACAATTCCAGAGTTCCCATGATGAAAAATGCCATTCACTTCCAGAGAAAGAACTGATGGAGTCTGAATGCAGATTGAAGCACACTATTTTTCACTTTATTTTTTTGCATTTGGGGGGGTCTGTTTTCTGTTACTTTATTAATATGGAAATGTTTTGCATGATTGAACATGTATAATTTATGTCAAATTGGTTACCATCTCAGGGAGGGGATGGGAGGAAGGGAAGGAGAGAATTTGGGACTCAATTTTTTTTTAATGTTAAAAATTGCTTTTATATGTTATTGGGGAAAATATTATTAAAAATTGTAAATAGTTTAATTGGATGTCTTGCTTTTCAGTGTTGTTTCTAATGGGGGATAAGGACTGGATCTGTGATTTCATTGTATAAGGTATAGAGAAAAACTAAGTAAGAAAACTCTCTTTCCTCTGTAATTTGCAGTCTTAGAGAATTGGCCAGACCACTGAGAGGTTAAGTGACTTGTCCTGAGTTTGCATACCCATTATGTGTCAGAAGTAGGACTTGAACCCAGGTCTTCCTGGTTCTGAGGCCAGTTCACTATCCATTTTACAGTGTTGCCTTTCTTTGTGACAGCTTTTTTTTTTGGGGGGGGTGGGGTGGGAGAAGAAGCACTAGTAGGTAAAGGGTCTTCTCCTAAAGAACTAAGTCTTGCCCTAAGAACCAAATACAGGGAGCCTGAGTCAAATAGCAGATGTGAACCTCCAAGTCACACCACCCCTCCAGACCCAGTGATGGTGATTATTTTTTCCTTACCACTCTTCAAGGGTAGGAGAGTGACACTCTCATTCCTTTATCTATACTGCTACTGGGTGAGGGTTCATAACCAAAGTTCAGAGTATTCATAAGAAAGTTGGCACTGCAATCCTCTAAGGACCTGACTCACTTACCAAGGATAATAAATGCCTGAGTGTTGAATCATAGTTCTGGAACACGACTTCTAGAGCATTAGAACATTTCGGGGCATTGTGAGGACAGTCTGAGAATCTTACAATATCCTGGATTTCCTCACTCCCTCTTGGAGGGTAAAGGGTAGAAGTGGCAATAACTGAGATTAAAAAAAAAAAAAAAGGAGGAAGGAGGATTACTGAGTATGTTTGTGTGGGTGGGGAAGGTAAGATGGAACCATAGGATATTAAAAAAGATTATAGATGAGAAGTGTATATGGACAGATGGTTACAAAAGAGAGTGGGGATGGAGTGTGGTCTCCAGGCACACAATTTTGCTTCAGGAACATGATTTTTCCAGGTTCAGGTCAGACTATCCCAGAATCCTAATCATTTCTTCACCCTGTTAGCTCTGAAAATTAGGAAGGTAGCTTGATGGAATGGGCAATAACTGGAAGCTTAGAATTCCTGGATCCTAATCCATTCCAGTTTTGATCCTAAAAAAGGTGGAAACCAATTTTCAGAATGATTATTTCCCCAGATATATGTGTAATGCTTCAGTTCTTACTACCACTGGCACTTTGGGTCCTCAGAGGAGTGGCTGTCACAACTGAGTTTTATGTGTCACCCTTTGGGTTGCTATCTTGCTAAATACTAGCTCTTGAGCCCCTACCCTTGTGCTTCTCTTTAATTAGCTGGTAGACTCATTTAGTTTTTAGCCAAGGCATTTACTCAAGTGGCATAGCAAGGACAGTATTTATAAAACATTTCCCTCCTCCTCCCTCCCCCCATTAAAAAATCAGGGTACACAAACATATGCTGAGTCCAGGAGGGGAGAAGAGTGATAACATATTTAAAATACAGTGGTAGTGAGGCACACATGCTGGGAACACATGTAGTAGCCAAGGCAACTCAAAACCCTGAAACTGTAAGTCTTCAATGTCTTTTCTCTCTCTCTAGAAAATTCTCTAAAAGTTTATTATGAATCACTCAGCTGTTCAGCTGAGCTGGCTCTTTGCAGGGATGGCATGGCCCTAGAATGGTATCTGAGCTGAGTTACCACACCCTAGGAATAAGTCAAACAGGGCATTCTGTGGTTGTGTGGGCTCTTCACCCGACTGTGGGCAGTGACTACAAGGTGGGGGCTAAGCAGGACCCTCTGCCACTGGATGGTGATTATTAGATGAGACTGGACAGACTACTTTGCTCCTAGTAGCCATTGCTGGACAATGCCTGGTAAGCTACTAGGCAGTGGCTGCCAGATGGGGCCAAACAGGCTGGTTTGTCACTGGGCAGCTGATGCTAGGCTGGGACGAGTAAATTGTTTGGGCTCTTTTCAGAATGAAGTGTCTATCCACTGTTTTCTCTCTTGTCTACTTTCAGCCACTGGCTGGGTTTGGGGGTTAAGGATCTCTTTCAGCTAGGGCAACAACCTTCAGTTTTGGCTCTGAAAAATTTTCTTCCCCTTGACTCCTGCTCTGAGGCTTTTACCTTCAGGCAAGAGAGAAAAGAAGACTAGGCTCTCCTTTAGAAAAAATTCATTCTGCCTCAGAAACTTCTTCCCTCCTTATGCCATTTACTGGTAATTTAAGGTGATTAGTTTCAATTTATTATTTTCACTTCTCACCCTTTTGTTTTGGAAATCTTACACTGAGTAATCTTACAGCTGAGTACCTAGGGACAAAAAGATGTAGACACAGTTTGCCCTGGAGGCACCTTCATTGTATTGCTGGCCTCTTCTTATGCACTTAAGATTTTTATTCAATGAAAAAAAAATTTTTAAGTCTATATAAGCTATTATTATATTGAAGGCTAATGATGTGAATGAATCTGTGACCAAAAAACTTATGTAGAATGAAGTCATAAAGAATGACTCAAGGGCAGCATGGATAAATCACCGTCCCGGGATTCAGGAGTTCCTGAGTTCAAATCCGGTCTCAGACACTTGACACTTACTAGCTGTGTGACTCTGGGCAAGTCACTTAACCCACATTGCCCTGCAAAAAAAAAAAAAAAAAAAAAAAAAGAATGACTCAAGATTTCTCACCTGGAAAGCTAAAGGGATGGGCAGGAAGGGAAAGACAAGCTTAGGGTAATTGACTTGGAACTGGAATCACTATTAGAGATAGAAGAGAAGTTTGGTACAGTGGGAAGAATGCTGGATTTAGTCAGAGGGCCTGGGTTTAAACCCCAACCTTGCATTTTAACTCTGTTTGTGTCTCTCTTTCTTAAATGTATTTCTTGTAAACAATATATTGTTGGATTCTGATTTTTAATCCATTCCAGTTCCTTATGGGTGAGTTCATCCCAGTCACATTCAAAGTTAAAATGACTGTTTGTGAATTTCCCTCCATCTTATTTGTACTCACTATTGTCCTTCTCCAGCCTCTCTTTTTACCCTAATCTTCTCTCTTTACCCACCTAGAATAAGGAATTATTCTATCCACCTCTCTAAAAGTCCCTCCCTTATTTTCTCCCCCAACCCTACTACATCTGAATCTACACACCCTTCTAAAAGTCCCTACACCCACCCTATCTGCCAGTCTTCTCACCTTTCGACAAGTTCAGAAGACTTCTACACCCCTCCGGATAGATGTACATGTTGTTTCCTCTTCAACCCAGATGCAATGAAAGTAAGGTTCCAACATTACCAGCCTCTTTACCTCCATCTACTTCCTCTGGAATTCTTCCTTTAACATCCCATTTTTATAAGATAATTGCTCCTTTATACCTTTTGCTACCCAATTTTTTTAGAATCAACCCATCCTACATAACTCAGCCCCAACCTTTCTTTCAAACTATGGCTAGTAATGATGACAGTCTTAACAATACTAATAACATTTTCATATGTAAGAAGTAAACAGTTTGACCTTATGAGTCCCTTATAATTGCCCTTAGTGTTTTCCTTATATTTCTTTTGGATCTTTTATATCAAACTTTCCACTGAGTTCTGGTCTTTTTGTCAACAAATACCTGAAAGTCTTTCAATCTGCCAAATGTCCTTTTTTATTCCCATTCAGGATGATATTTAACATTGCTGGGTAAATTTTTCTTGGTTACAACCCCAGTTCTTGCTCTTTGAAATATAATGTTCTAAGACCTATGGTCTTTTAGTGTGGAAGCTTCCAGATCTTATGAAATCCTCATTGTATCTCCACAGTATTTAAATTGTTTCTTTCTTTTTTTCTTGCAATATTTTCTCCTTGCCCTGGGAGTTTTGAAACTTGACTATGACATTCCTCTAAGTTTTTCTCCTGGGATCTCTTTCAGATGGTGAACAGTATGGTTTTTTTTTTCTTATTTCTACTTGGCCCTCTTGTTCTAGAATTTCAGAGCAATTTTCCTTAATAATTTCTTATAATATTATATCAAGATTCTTTTTTTTAATCATAACTTTCAGGTAGTCTAACTATAGTGGGACACAGGACCTCAAGAACACCAAGAACACTAACTCCATCATCCTTAAACTTTAGACATTGAAACCAAAGAATCCAGAAGTAAAAAACAGCTCTGTCTCCTACCTCAGGAATGCAGTGTAGCCAGGGCATGTAGACCCTGGAATATTTAAAGACAATTCCATATATGGTATTAACACTGATAAGCATACCAAGGCTTGCAAGGAACAAAGATGATATTCAAGTTCCATACATCTGACATATGGATTCCTTGCAGGTCAGCAAGGTATATGCTGCTTTTTTACTCATAGGCCATTACTCAATCTCTAGGTACCCACTCCCCAGTAGTTCTGCAATACCCTCACTTGGCACTTAGTCTTCTTTGTAAATGTATATAAGATCAACTCTCTTTCCACTCAGGGAGGTAGACTCCATCTTAACTCTGCCTCTCAGCCATGTATTCCTCTCTCCTAAGAAATCTCTCTATTTTACAAGATTTGCTGTGAGCCTCTAATTCTTTGGGTAAGTTAGTCTTCAGGCATCAGGTTGGAACTCCTCCCACAACACAATGATTCTTATATTGTCCCTTCTTGATTTATTTTCTTTTTTCTTTTGGATGGGGTAATGAGCGTTAAGTGACTTGCCCGGGGGAACATAGCTAGTAAGCATCAAGTGTTTGAGACCAGATTTGAACTCAGGTCCTCCTGAATCGAGGGCCAGTACTTTATCCACTGAGACACCTAGCTGCCCCCAATCTATTTTCCTGATCAGTTGTTTTTCTAATGAGATGTTTCAGATTCTCTTCTGTTTTTTCTAGTTTTATTATTTTTTGGTGTCTTATGATATCATTCAATTCTTCTTGCCCAATTCTAGTTTTCAAGGAGCTATTGATTTTGGATCTCTTTTTCCAATTTTTAAACTTTCTTTTCATAATTTTCTCAGAGTGCTTTCCCCCCCTAATTTTTCCTTGATCTCTCTTACTTGATTTTTGAATTTTTAAAAAATTTATTCAAGAACTGTTTTTAGGCATGTGACCATTTGATGTTACTCTTTGGGGTAGGAGTGGCTTCTTTTTACCTCACTATCTTCCTCTGAATATGAATCTAAATCATCTTTTATACCAAACAAGCTATCTATGGTCAGGTTCTTTCTCCGTTGCTTGCTCATTTTGATTTGATTTGATTTTTAGCAGCTTATTATTGTAATCAAATTTTAATCCTGGGTGGGGGGTAATGGTGCCCTAGGCCTCAGGTCTTCCTTACTGTTATTTTCTGAATTTTGTCTGGGGGCTAAACCTCTTTTGGAATTAACATAAAAATGAATATCTTTATATACAAAAAACAGAAAAAGAGGATTATGTATAAAACAAAAAAATATGATATACATCTTAGTTTTTCTTTTATCTGATTTATTATGGTTCAGAGGCAACAAAAAAACATACTACTCCTTTCTTCCTTTTCCCTCTTGAATCTTCCTCTGGCCAAAGGTCATATTAGAACTTATCAGCCACTACCAGGAAGACTTATTTACTGGGCATTTTGAAATGGGAGAGTAGTGAAAGGGCTAGGAGTCAAACATAATTAATTCTTACCTCTTATGTAGGACTTCCAAATCTATATATTAATTGCTAATCTCTCCTGAGCTCGTCTCACATCATCAACTGCCTATTGGATATGGAAAATTATTTCACCTTTATGAATGTTTCTTCAATTGAAAAATAAGGACATTGGACTACACTAAGATAACTTTGCCACCTCTTAATATATGATCCTATGATCTTCATCTGAAAGTCTCACAGGCAAACAACATATCCAAAATAAAACTTATTATATATTTCTCTCCAAAACTATCTCAACTCCAATTCTAATTTTTGTTGAGGGGCCTTCCATTTTTCTAGTCACTCATATTCACAACCTTAGAGTCATTCTTGACCATTAGCTCTTTATCATTCTCACATCTAATCAGTTACCAAGTTTTGCCAATTCTATCTATACAGTTTGTTTAGCCATTCCCCAATTGATGGGCATTCCTTTGATTTCCAATTCTAAGCTATCACAAAAAGAGTGCAGTGGATAAAGCACTGTCCCTGGATTCAGGAGGACCTGAGTTCAAAACCAGCCTCAGACACTTGACACTTACTAGCTGTGTGAATCTGGGCAAGTCACTTAACCCCCACTGCGCCCCCCCCCCAAAAAAAGAAGAAGTTAACATCAAGCTTAACATCCACAAGTTTGAAATATCCAACAAAAAGAGCTGCTCTAATGGTTTTTTGTACAGATAAGTTTTTTTCTCTTTTGGGGGATGTCTTAGCAGAGGTATTGCTGGATCAAAGGGTATGCGCAGTTCTATAGCCCTTTGGGCATAGTTCCAAATTGCTCTCTAGAATGGTTGGATCTTTTCATAACTCCACCAACAGTGGGTTAGCATCCTAGTTTTCCCATAGCCCCTCCAATATCCAATATTTCTGTTATATTTGCCACTCTTATAGGTGTGAGTTGATACCTCAGAGTTGTTTTAATTTGCATTTCTCTGATCAATAGTGATCTAGAACATTTTTTCATATGATTATAGATCGCTTTGATTTCTTTGTCTGAAAACTGCCTGTTCGTATCCTTTGACCATTTGTCAAATGGGGAATGACTTGTATTTTTATAAATTTGACTCCGTTCTCTATATATTTGAAAAATGAGGCCTTTATCCAAGATATTTGTTTCAAAAATTCTTTCCCAGTTTTCTACTTCCCTTGTAATCTTGGTTACATTAGTTTTGTTTGTGCAAAAGCTTTTTAATTTTATATAATCAAAATTATCTATTTTACATTTAATTTTATTCTCTATATCTTCTTTGGTCCTAAATTCTTCCTCTGCCCATAAATCTGACAGATAAATTATTCCATACTCTCTTTTTTTTTTGTTTCTTTTTTGTTTTTTGTTTTTGTTTTTTTAAATGAGGCAACTGGGGTCAAGTGACTTGCCCAGGGTCACACAGCTAGTAAGTGTCAAGTGTCTGAGGCCGGATCCGAACCCAGGTACTCCTGACTCCAGGGCCAGTGCTTTATCCACTGCACCACCTAGCTGCCTCTTTGGTTGTTTGGGTTTTTTTTCCATACTCTCTTAATTTGCTTATGGTATCATCCTTTATGTGTAAATTATGTACCCATTTTGACCTTATTTTAGTATATGGTGTGAGATGTTGGTCTATACCTAGTTTCTGCTCTACTGTTTTCCAGTTTTCTCAGCAGTTTTTGTCAAATAATGAGGGTTTGTTTCAAAAGCTTGAATCTTTGGGTTTATCATATACTAATGTGTTTTCTTCAGAAGATGATAATGCAGGAAAATATAAAACCTTGCCCCTACCATCATCTGTTCTGAAGAAACAAAAGTTTTCTTCCAGCTTGCTCATCCCAGAAGCAGATCTCCATGTAAACTCTGAGGTCTTGTTGTGATCTAACTATGAGTTTATTTTTTTAGACACAGCTCAAGAGACTCTTCTCAGGACCACTTACAGGTCTAGTCTTAACCCCCTTAGAGATACAGTCTTGATCAAACATACTGTTCCAAAGGAGGGTCTCTTGTGTGACAACTCATTTCTATCCTAGAGTGAGAAAAAAAATCCACATTTCTGTCAGCCAAGCTATAAATGAGCAATACACTATTATCCCATGGTGACCAAAGTGTTAGGGTTTCTCAGCTTTCAATCTTAATTTCTTTTCTTTTTAAAAATTTTATATTTTCCCCCAATTACACCTAGTGACAATTTTTAACATTCTTTTTAAAAATTTTGAGTTCCAAATTCTCTCTCTCCCTTCTCTCCCTCTTCCTCAAGAAGGCAAGCAATTTGATATAGGTTATACGTGTGCAGTCATGCAAAACATATTTTCATATTAGCCACATTGTGAAAAAAAACACACAAAAAAATCAAGAAAAATAAAGAAAGCAAAAAAAGTCTACTTTGATTTGCATTCAGACTCCATTGGTTCTTTCTCTGGAAGTGGATAGCATTTTTCATTATAAGTCCATTAGAACTGTCATGAGAATAGTTAAGTCATTTACAATTGATCATTGTTTAATATTGCTGATACAGTGTCCAATTTTCTCCTGGTTCTGCTCACTTCACTTTGCATTAGTTCATATAAGTCTTCCCAGGTTTTTCTGAAATCATCCTGCTCATAATTTCTTATAACACAATAGTATTTCATCACAATCATAAACCAGAACTTGGTCAGCCATTCACCAATTGATAGACATCCCTTTAATTTCCGATTCTTTCCTACCACAAAAAGAGCTGCTATAAATATTTTTGTACATTTGTCTTTTTCTTTGATTTTTTTTTTTTGGGATACAAACCTAGTGGTATTGCTTGGTCAAAAGGTACACACAGTTTTATAGCTCTTTGGGCATAGTTCTAAATTGCTTTCCAGAATGGTTGGATCAGTTCACAAGTCTGCCAACAGTGCATTTGTGTCCCAATTTTCCCACATCCCCTCCAACATTTATCATTTTTCTTTTCTGTCATATTAGCCAATATAATGGGTGTGAGGTAGTACCTCAGAGTTATTTTAATTTGCATTTCTCAAATCAATAATGATTTAGACCTGGAGGGTCTTGCGCGAGGTGATGATGAGTAAGATGAGCAGAACCAGAAGAACATTGTACACAGTATCATCAACATTGAGTGTTGATCTACTGTGATGGACTATATTCTTCTCATCAATGCAATGGCACAAAAGAATTCCAGGGAACTTGTGATGGAAGAGGATCTCCAAATCCAAGAAAAAAAAAAAAACTGCGGAGTATAGATGCTGAATGAACCATACTATTTCTTTTGTTTTTGATGCTGTTGTTTTTTTCAATTTTGAGGTTTTTCATCATTGCTCTGATTTTTTCTCTTATAACATGACTAATGCAGAAATATGTTTAATGTTATTATGTGTGTGTGTGTGTGTGTATATATATATATATATATATAAAACCTATATCAGATTACCTGCTGTCTAGGGGAGGGGGGAGGGAGGGGAGGGAGGGAGAAAAATCTGAAATTGTAAAGCTTGTATAAACAAAAGTTGAGAACTATCTTTACGTGTAACAGAAAAAAATAAAATACTTTATTAATTTTAAAAAATAATTATTTAGAGTATTTTTTCATATGACTATAAATAGCTTTGATTTTTTTCTTCTGAAAACTTCCTATTCATGTCCTTTAATCATTTATCAACTGGGGAATGACTCATATTCTAATAAATTTGACTCAGTTCTCTATATATTTGAAAAATGAGGCCTTTTGCCCAAGAAGCTTACTATAAAAGTCTCCTCCCCCCAACCCCCCAGCCCCAGTTTTCTGCTTTTCTACAATCTTAATTTCTCATGCAATCACATGTAATCCTACCAAATGCTAGGAAATATGATGTTTTGACCATCTTTATTCTGAGATGGGGTCTTTTGGGGGGGTGGGGCTGCTTTTTTCATTATTTCTAATACAACCATCTTTTTTTCTGTTCCTTTCAATCAATAAATTATCCCAGTCAGGAAAGGTCATCTTGGACCAAGATACATTCCTCAGTGGATAAGGAAACGATATAAACAAATAGTCCTCAAAATAGAATTGCAAACTATTAACCATTTGTAAGATTATTCCAAATCATTTTTCCTAGGAGGATGGTAAAGGAAAACTACTTGGAGATTTTACCTATGACAAAATAAAACTTAGACCCTTGGTTTTCCAGAGCTAAGGCCCAGTAAGCAAGTTGTGCCCTAAGCTTGGCAGGACAACAATCCTTTGCAATCACCCTCTGGATGATCTCACCCTCTGGGCTAGTCACATAATTTCCCAGGTGTTCTTTGATCAAAGACAAACATTGGACAAACTCAGAAAGTCCTGCAATGAACCAAACTTGTCACATGCTTGCTGCTCCCTCATTGTCAGGGCTATAGCTCACTGGGCAGCCACTGTATAAGTATTGAGATCTCCCTACATTACCTTGGGCTCCCATTAGTGGTAGGGCCTCAGCACAAGTATCTATAGCTTCTCCTTTCTTGCAAGCTTTTTTCCTCACTCTGAAAATGAAACCTTATTTAATTCCTGACTCTTCTTTCTCTGGCCTACTCTGTTCAGCTCTGGCCATTCACAGGTTAAAGGCTGGTTCTATCTGGTTGACATTTTGGTGTCAGAAGTGAGATTGGGCATGGAACCAGGCCAACTAACTGGACCTCCCAGAACCAGCAGTAATGGACTAAGCACCACTGGAGATTTCTCTGGAGTCTAGCTTCTCCTTGTCTGGAGAGTCCATGAGGCCTCTTCCTGCCCCAATCCATCCTGAGCTCCCACCTTTGATCAAGCCTGCCTTTTTTTTTTTGGTGAGGAAAAACCCCTGGTCCCCTTTGGTGATTTATCTTGGATCACTTGGGTAAGATGGATATCCTTTTATAATGGCATGCCAGCACACCCCTGGTTAAATCCTGGTTAAGTTTTCAAACACCGTGTCTTCTTGGGTTTTCCTCTGCATGTCTCCGGTTACCTTTTGCAAACTGTGTGCCTCTGGTTTTTGTATGTCTCTGGTTAAAATTTGCAAACTCTGTGTTTTCTGTCGAACCAGTTAAAGTTAAGTTGAGATTATAATTACATGATTTGTGAATTTGTGGTCTAATTTGTCTTTGTGGAATGCTGCCTGTTTCTTGTTTAAGTGGTGTTTGTTTGAAATGGCGAGTTTTGTGTCTGTTTGTATATGTCCTGTCATTTTGTCTGTGTGTCTTTGTAGAATGCCTGTGTCCTATTTGTGCTGTTTGTAGATTCTGTTGCATTGAAAGATTTAAAATGCATCCAGCCAGAAAAACTTCTAAGGTTTGTAGCTAAAGAGTTTAGAACACTGGCAAAGATTAATAAACTTTCATACTTGAAGCAATTGTCTCAGTAAGCAGGACTAACTCCCACTTTAGGCTTTCTGTGGGAGATTAGGTTATAAGAAAAGAAGAAAAAACACAGAAATAGTCAGATAATGAATTAAAGTTTGTAGAGCTGCTAAAAACATCTTAGCAGGTTCTGGTAGTTTGGAGATTAATCATTAAGGATTTTGAAGATTAATCATTTTATGATTATAGGGGAGAACTTTTGGGGTTTGTGGTAATTACAGGAACTCACTCCCTGCTGAAATATCATAGTAATTTTTGGGGTACCACTATATAGAATTTGTTTTAAGGAAAAATAAGGATTAAATTTTATAAAAGTTTTTTTTTAAGTAGATGACACTTACCTTGAAGATTGATAGCTTCATTGTTCCAGGGCAATGAAGGAAGGCAGCTAGTTTGAAAGTAATTTCAGAGTGAAGAAAGGAAAAAAAATAGGTATAGCTATAGCTCGTTAACCCTTCCTTGACATTTCTGACCATGAAAAGAGAAAAGATTGTTTAAACCAAAGATCATTTTGATCAGAGACCCTCTCCCTCTTATTCTGTTGACTCTTCTCATCTCAGATCAGTGTCCCAAATACAGGTGTTGAAAAAAAGCTGGAAAAATGTAAGGAAACTTGAATTATATTCTGGTTGCAGAAATTTATTAGCTATGTAACCTTAGCCAAGTTATCTTACTCTGCCCCAGTTTCCTGATCTGTAAAGAGGAAACTAATAATAGTACCCACCTCCCAAGGTTGTTGTGAAATCAAAATGATATGATCCTAAAGTGCTTAATGCAGTGACTAACATATGCTAAGCACATTTTTATTTCTTTTTCTTTCTTTTTTGCAGGGTAATGATGGTTAAGTGACTTGCCCAGGGTCACACAACTAGTAAGTGTCAAGTGTCTGAGGTCTGATTTGAACTCAGGTCCTCCTGAATCCAGGGCTGGTGCTTTATCCACTGTGCCACCTAGCTGCCCCTGAATATTATTTCTTTAATTGAATATAATCGTTCCATGCCTGATAACTTTAAAAGTGGTTTTAAAATGCCAAAAGTAATAAGGTCAATGATTTTCATATGGGATAATTTGAAAATGCAATTGATTTCATCTGAAGTTTTGTTTCATGTTTTAAACACATGATATTGTTTATATAACTATTGTATTTCTAAATTCTCTTATATTGTGACATTTGAGATACCATTGTAACAAAGAATGCTGTTAGACAAAACAATTTTTAATCTGGATACTGTCATACGTGAATTGGGATTTTAAAAGGATATGATAAAAATACAGATATTTGAAAACTGTTAAATAATATGTAATAGTGAATTTCATTTGAATATCTTGGCTATTATGAAAGTATATTAGATGGTTTAAAGATGTAGCTTCAACAGATTAATCATGAGTCAACTATCAGGTATTTGTTCTATGTCTGAAGCCCCAGAATATGGGTGGTTTTAATTTATAAGTAAATGATAAATTAAATATTAGCTGTTAGGGAAACATCAGGAAAGATATTCAAGTCTAAGTTGTGGTTGGTGAAATTTTGCTATTTAAAGTAAAAATTCCTGGGATTGTAACTTACTATTATTTTGAGCTTTGATTACAGGGACAGTTGTATGGTATTGAAACCAATAGTAGAAAATAGCAAGTGCTGCAGTCTAGGAATTGCTAAAGGTGGATGTCTGTGCCTGGGAAAAGTTTTGGGGACAACTTTGGCCTGCCCCAAGGTATGATCCTCATGACCCTATTTCCCCAATGTGCTGTTTTCTTTTCTAAAAAGGAAACTCCCACCTGGTTAATCCTGAGCTTTGCTTTTCAATGCCCTGTGAATACATAATTGGCTATCAGATATGATTCATGCATGGAATCAAACAAAGCTAAGGGAATTTTTTTTCTCCCGTTGTGATATATGACATTGATACAACTTTTCCCCTCTTTTTCCTTTCATAGCAAATTTCTATAATCAAGAAGTTTTGTAAGTACAATACTGAATATATTAAATAATATATTGATACTGGACCATCTCTGAGTTACTATTATAAGATGCAAATATGAACATTTTACAATTTTAATCTGTAGTTGTGGTCAAATTATAATATAGGGATGATATCCTCCTAAGGGGGAAATGATTAGGCAACAAAATAAGACAAAGATGTAATGTAAAAGTTTTCTAATTAAATGGAACAGTAAATTTTGAGAAAAGCAACAGGACTAGACTTTTTCTCTAGGCACTATATACAGATTTATATGACTGGCTATAAAATGTGTCTATCATGGAAATTCAGGCTTTGAGTATTTGGATAATAGATTCTCAAAATTGGATTAAGGACTTATTAATTAAGGATTAATTGAATTTTACATGCAAATTATATTGATAATGGTAAAGAAAGAGAAATTATTTTCCCATTTTTAAAGTATCCATCTGATAATATTAAAAGACAGGAGAGTTCATTTTACAGTTGGACCCTCATAAATTTTTTTTTTGAGGCAGTTCGGGTTAAGTGACTTGCCCAGGGTCACACAGCTAGTAAGTGTCAAGTGTCTGAGGCCAAATTTGAACTCAGGTACTCCTGACTCCAGGGCCAGTGCTCTCCCCACTGCATCACCTAACTGCCCCCCTCATAAAGATTTTTACATCAGGTACAGGATTTAGGAAGGGATAGAAACAGCAAATAGAATGTACAAACTGAAATTCTCTGAAGTTTCAGGATTGGAAAACACTAAATTGTATTAAGTCTTGTTACTAGGAGAATTATCTAGGAATCTCCAGATATGGAAACAGAGAAGGAAACCCCTTCAGAGCTGTCCTGAAAATAAAGCCTATTGTCCAAGAAAAGATATCTTGTTATCTAGATAACTACATAAGACATCTGGGACTCAAAAATATGCTCATTAAATAGACATTGAGAATGGGTCACTAGGATACAAGGAGAATTGATATTAGTTAATAATGGTGATAATTATTGTGTTGCTTTGTTCTTTTGGTTCACGACATTCAAATTTAAGTTTTCATGGTTACCTTGGTAACATTTAAATCTTTCTTAAAACTAGTCCATTCATGAGCCTTCTAAGTAGTTTGATCTGTAATCTGACATTAATGTAACTATGATATGAATATTTTTTGGGAAAAAAACTTATTGCATTGTTCAAACCTACTCCCATAGTTGCCAAACTTGTAGGTGTGTTCTCCTGGATGATCTGAAGAAAGCCCCTGCTCCTAAGTGAATGGTAGAACCCTCTAGGGACCTCAAGGTTTGTCTAGTACAGACCCAGAAGCAGCTGACACCCAGAAAAGACAGCTGTCCCAAAATTCTGGATGAGGGCTAAATATACCGTCCTAGGTACTGTGTTCTTTTAAAAAATTATTCGCTATTACTGTTGTGATGAAATAATGGGATTTAGCAGATACTCAAAGACCCACCTGGAGATTAATCAAGACTGATTGAATCAAGTGAGAGTAATTGACTGCTGATTAGCCTACTTCAAGTTAATTGGATTGTAATCACACCTGGCTATCCCTTAAGAAGGTATTGTTCTCAGAAACTAGACTGTGAACTCAACTTGAGAACACCTTCAAAGACAATGGATTTGGATGACAACAACCAATCACCTTGAAGCAGTGTGTAAGGACCGCCTCTGTTCCAGATCTATAAAAAAGCTTCCACAAACAGCTTAGGAGGGAGTTCCTGTTTAAGACAGGCTCGTTGAGGAGTTCCTGATTAAAGCAGGCTTGTGGAGGAGGACTTCAGGAAGAACCCAACCAAGCTGGAACTCTAGGCTAGGTAGGACTTCTTTTTCATAACCTTCTGAACTCTTTGTAAATATCTGTATGTTCTAATAAATGTTTACTGCCCAAAGACTGGTACTGAAGCCTTTTAATTTTTGGTGACCACAATTAAGATTTTAAACATCACACTGTGTTCTATAAATTAAACTGGGGCTAATTGCTATTGCTGTGTTTTTTATATATTAAATTGCTATTGTACCAGTTTGGGCAGTAAGCATATTATTATTTTATTAATATAATATATCAGTAGGGGGCAGTTAGGTGGTACAGTAGATAAAGCACCAGCCCTGGATATGGGAGAAGTTTAAATTCTGAGTTCAAATCTGGCCTCAGACACTTGACCCTGGGCAAGTCACTTAACCCTCATTGCTCCGCCGCCCCCTCCCCCTCCCCCCACATCTCTATCTCTATCAGTAAAGGATTGACCATGTGGCAGTTAGCCATGAGCATGAGCAGGAGAAAAGCCCCAAACTCATACTGTCTCTCAGAGAGACAGCATGTGGTCCCAAGGAGAATTCAGAAGACCTACAAAACCTACAGTGTCCTAAGAGGAAGAGAGAGCACCAAGAGCCTGAGACCCTGGCATGGCCAAGGGTTTATCCTCTTTTGATACAGCCGGGTCATTATACATTGATCAAAGCTAATTGGTTAGCATTATTCAATTCCACTGATTGACATGACTTGAGGGTGGTCTAAATTAAAATGAACTCTACAGATGACATCAGGTGAGAGTATGCAAAAGACCCTTGATGAAGGGCAAAGGCAAAGTCCAGTATCTAGGTATGGTTTGATCCCATCAATCCTTCACTGAGCTAGACAAAAGAGTGTCTCCATTTCTTTTGTCCCCTTGGGTTTATCCCAGATAACATTTGCTAAAGTTCCTCAAGAACTGCACTTTCTGGAGTGGGGGGTGGGGGGGTGTGGTGATAGAGGGAGAAAGGGCTGAAACTGATCTCTGGGTCCCCCCAAGAAATCCATTATTAATTATCTCACAGTGCCCAGTCACCAAGGCCCTGATTCAAGTATGTTGGCATTTTCTCTCTACATTCTTGCCCCCACCTTTTCTGCTTGCAAGCAAACAAATGTCTAGCAATGATACCTGGAACACATTTTCCCAATAGGTTCCCTCAAGGAACTGACCCCCTGGGCAACATCTCATTCCTGACCCAACTGGCTGCTTTTGATTATTGGCCAGAAGGGTAGGGGCCCTTTCAGATACCTTCCTCTTTCCCAAAAGGAGGAAATGACAAAATAAAATTTAGACCCCCCTGTTTTCCAGAGTTAAGGCCCAGCAAGCAAGCTGTTCCTTGAGATTGGGAGGATAATAATCCTTGTCACATAATTCACCAGGTGTTCTCTGATCAAAGACAAACATTGGACAAACTCTGGAAAGTCCTGCAATGAATCAAACTTGTTACATGCTTGCTGCTCCCTCGTTGTCAGGGCTACAGCTCACTGGACAGCCACTAGTATTAATATTGGATCTCCCCACACTACTGTGGTAAAATTATTGGAATTTGGCTGACTCATTCCGTATGCTGCTGAGGTCAGAAAGAGAAACCTCTCTCCATAGGCAGTTTTTGAAGGACCTCCCCTTTTGGGTGAGGAAGATTAAACGCTTGCTGAGGGGAGCTTGCTGTTCTTCTTCTGGAGCCCTGTCTCTTCTGCCCTTCCAGTGGCATGAGCAGGAGCAGCAGATGAGTCATTCAAACCTGGCAGTAAGCTGTTCTTTCCATTGAAGCTATGCTCCAGGTGGTGAGTTTCTCTGCTCTTTTGAATAGACTTAGGTTAGAGCTAGGAGGATTATCCGTATTTCTTCTCCCCTATTCCCTTGTCTTTGATTTTATTAATTTCACCTTTGCTGTTTACTTTATTCTCCTTAATAAAACCTGATTCATCTGTGGAACAGAGGCTGTAAAGCTCCTTTCTTATTGGCCTGGGAGAAATATCTAAAAAGGCACTTTCGGAGGGGAGGGAGCTTTAAACCTAGAGGTCCCTCATTATTTCCCGGACCCCAATGTTTCGGCGAGCCACCCAATTGACTCTCCATATATTAAATTTGGCCTTCACACTACCTTGGATCCACCCCCTGCACATGTGTCTATAGCTCCTCCTTGCTTGCAAGCCTTTTTCCTCATTCTGAAAACAAAACTTCTCTTTAATTCCTGACTCACCTGTCTCTGACCTGCTCTATTCAACTCTGGCCATTCATAGGTTAGAGACTGATTCTGATCTGGTTGATATACCTCATATCCAGCAAATTAGCAAAGATGGCAAAAGATGGGAATAGTCAGTGTTGAAAGGGCTGTGACCAATACATTAATACAGTATTGGTGAAGCTGTGAATTGGTCCATCTATTCTGGAAAGCAATTTGGAATTATACTAAAAAAAATGACTAAAATGTCCAGATCCTTTGACCTAGAGAGGCCAATAAGTAAGTATATATGATGCAAGGAGGTCAAAGACAGAAGAATTCCTACATACACCAAAATATTCATAGCAACATTTTTTATGGTATCAAAAAACTAGAAACAAAGTAGATGCTGAGTTTGGGGGGAATGGCTATAGAATTTATAGGCTATGAATATAATGGAATATTTATTCTGCCTCAAGAAAGGACAAATAAGAATAAAAAGAAGAATGGAGAATGGCAACAAGGTATAGTAGAGAACTGGTCTGAGAGTCAGGAACATCTGGGTTCAAATCCTGCCTCAGACCTAGCTGCTACATATATACCGGCTCTCTGACCCTAGACAATTCATTTAACCTCTCAATTATTCTAGCCAACTCTGTAAGATCATTAATTGGAGAGCAAATACAGCTGTCTGTAGAGACAGTTCCTTACTAGAAATCACCTTACAAAATCGATCAAGGTCCTGTCAAAAAACAAACATCAGAAGATTTCTGTGACCTGATACAGAATGAAATAAGCAGAACCGGTAAAATAAACTTACTTAAGGACTCCAAAAATGTAAATGAAAAAACCCAACATGCCACTCAGTTCCTTCCAAAGAGGAGATTAAACTTAAAATGTGGAGGGGCATAGTTTATTGCGACCCTTTGTATTACTCTACTATGGAGATAAGCACTGAGGGATTTGTTGTTGTTATTATTATTATTTTGCTTAAGGGGAGTAGCTGGAGGGGAAGATTAATTAAAAATACTTCTTACTTGAAAAAAAAAATAAAACATTGAAATAAAATAAAAATAATGACACGAACCCCTAAATGACTGCATATATCCCCAAAGAAAAGAAAATGCAACTTCCTCCCTTATTTGCAGGGGTGGAGGACTATGGGCATGGATAATTCCATACACCAATGAGATCGGTTTATATATAATACACACACACACACACACACACACACACACACACACACACACACACACACATATATATATGCTGGTTAGTTTTACTGAACAGTCTTCTCTCCTTCCTCCATTGCCTTTTTAATATTTTATTATAAGGGACAGCTTGCTGGGTAGGGGAGCAAGGAGGGAGAATTTGGAAATAAAGGAAATTTAAAAATAAGGAAAAAATCAACAGATGCTTTAAAAAGAAATTATAACTTTGCATTTCTACTTTTCTGTGTATGTGTTGTAGCCGCCCCCCCCAAGATGTAAGTTTCTTGAGAGCAAAGACTTTCATTCTTTATCTTTGTACCCCCAGGCTTGCTCAGTGCCTTCCTAGTATATGGCAGACCCTTGAATGTTGGTTGAATTGAATTCAAATGACAATTTACCATATTCGCACAATTAAGAACCCTTCATTTAGCAGGTAGGGAAACTGAGGCCTAGAGAAGTGGTGGAATCTGCCATAGTTGATAGACTATATGCCAAAGCTGACACCAGAACACAGATCTCCTAATTCCCAGTTTAGTGTTTGTTGTTCCCCATAACTACCCATGGTGCCACTGAATTTGGTGACATCACTCCAAACAGTTGTTGTTGGATCATATCATGTTGCCTTTTGCTTCCTTCCCAGTTGTTTCCCTGCTGAGGTCCTGGGCTCCAGAATTGAATCACAAACCCAGGATGGGATGCAAGGGAGGGGAGACAGTCTTCTACCAGAAAGGAGCTTAGAAACACACTAAGGGGCAGAGCTCTGAGATCTTATTAAATCCCTACTGCCCCCTAGCTAGAATCCTGAAAGTGTAAGGTTAAAATCCAGTTCCCAGTCAGATTAGATAGTAGGGTAGAAAAAGGACTCAGAAAAAGGACTCTTTGGGGAGTTGAGGCTGAAACAGCTTTTACAAGAGGAAAGGAGTAGGAGAGCAAGAGGAGGATTCTGGGAAATGGATAGGACAATAATTTTTCTTTTTATTCCTTCTCAGATTCCTGTTTTTTTCTACTCCCATCCTCCAGCTCTTCCAGGGAATCTACCAAACAATGCTGCCAGAAGCTAACAATGCAAATTTAAGATGTTTAAATTCATTGGGGGAAATGGCCTCTGAAAAGTTTCTCTTCTTTTCCTGGCTTTCTCCTCATACCTTCCCCCGCTTTAAAAAAAATTCAACTCCGTGTGTGTTTTTAATAACCGTATACAAAAATAGAAAAAACAAAACAAAACAGAACCTTGTAAATGCAGTCTTCTCTGGAAGATCAATGGAGTGGCATTAAGTAGGCATACAAAGGGAGATTTCTGTACTCAGACACGTCCAGAGTCATCTTGGAGAACAGAAACACAACTTAATCAATATTTCATCATTTCTTTTCTTTCCTTTTCACCTCAATGGGTAACAAAGAATGGCCTAAAGCCCTTCACTGAGGAGATTATAGCAATGTTGATTGACCAGTTCTGTAAACACCATATGGAGCAGGCCTCCTGTTGGGTCACAGGAGAAGCAGGCCCTTCTCTGTATGTTTCTGCAGACTGCCATTGGGAACTGACCTCAAAGGTAACTAAGTGTAACTGTAGTTTTGATACCCTTCCCAATTTAATCAGCATTTATTTAGTTCAATGTGATTTGATGAATATCAGTGATTATATTAACGAATTAAGCAGAATAGGATTAAGAGTAAGGTGATTATTAGTTAATACTTTTAGGATAAGGGGGCAGCTAGGTGGCACAGTGAATAAAGCACCAGCCCTGGATTCAGGAGGACCTGAGTTCAAATTCAGCCTCAGACACTTGACACACTAGCTGTGTGACCCTGGGCATGTCACTTAACCCTCATTGTCCTGAAAAAACAAACAAAATCTTTGAGGATAAATTATAATTGATTAATCTACCATGTATTGATGATTATATTGACAAGTATAGTACTTATAAGTACTATAAGTATAATAATTATAATAAGTACTTATAAGTATAATAAGGTTCACTTGCCTCCCCACCCTCAGTGCTGGCTACTCCTTAGTGACCTTTGCTCCAAATCCACAACTTCCTTGCACCCTAGGATACTGTTGGTCAAACACTAGGGTCTTATGACCTGTGGAAGGCCCTGAGATGTTGACAGGATGGCCTGTAGTTGATGACTGGTGAAAGACCTGTTGACAAAGTGGTTATGATTGATGGACATTTCCCTTAGCCAACCATAAGATTTCCTCGCTTCTGGATTTGACTAATCATGGAATTATACCACCTCATTCTATTTTGGGTACCTAAAAGACTATTTTACAGAGAACTCACACATGAGAGGTACTCACATGGTGGTCAGAAAAAACGATACAAGGATACCTCAAGGTCTCTCTGGAGAACTTTGGAAGTGATTGTGAGATATGGGAGACACTGCAAAGTATTGCCCAGCATGGCATGTCCGAATCAAAGAAGGCACTGTGCTCTATGACTGAAGCAGAATTGCAGTAGCTCAAAAAAAAAAAAAAGTAAGATCGACAAATTTATATACATCTTAACTCCAAATATTCATGTGGACTACTTGTCCCTGACCATGAGGAAGGTCTGGGACCCAATTAATTAGGGACCACCAGTTTCCCTAAAAAATTGATCCATCGTGCTCGAGGTCAAAGTGACTTGTTACAGATTGAAATTCTGTAGCTCTCACACAGAAGAAGCCTTGGGTCCCTAATAGTCAGACTTAACTTAAAAGCTGTCCATACATTGCTCTTCTGTCTAACTCAATATTAGATACCTACTACTATTTGCAAACCAGGGTGCTAGGTGTTGGGAATACAAAGACAAAAATGAAAAGTCTTTAAGGAGTTTACACTATACTGGAATATACAACAAGTCCACAGGTAAGTAATTAAAAGTAATATAACAGTGGCTACCCTAAATTCCACTGCCTGGAAGGTCAGAGGTGTTACATTTCACCCCTCTCCCAGGGTTCTCCAATCTACTTATTGGGGGGAAGGATTAAGATGTCTAGTCCCTCTGTTATTGGCTTAAGCTTCTACCAATAATGTTTCCCCAATTTTAGGGGGTCTCCTACAACCCAGTTCTTTTCTTTTCTTTTCTTTTTTTTGTGGGGCAATAAGGGTTAAGTAATTTGCTCAGGGTCACACAGCTAGTGTCAAAGGTCTGAGGCTGGATTTGAACTCAGGTTCTCCTGAATCCAGAGCCAGTGCTATATCCACTGCACTACCTAGCTGCCCCCCTAACCCAGTTCTAATTAACCACCTAACTGTCAGATTAGCTTTCACAAAGAAACATTTCCTTCAAAGGTATATTATTATAACAAATATATAAACATCTTCCCTCCCCCATACAGCGAGGCATAATTCAACTAAGATATCCTGAGGTCCGCCCTCTGTACAGCAGCTGTGACATGATGGCTGGAGAGATATAGAACTGATTTGGTCCATAGATGACAAGAACTACACTAACCACATATCACATTGATACACAATAGGTTTGGAGACATGGGTCACAGGGATAGGGGAATAATTGGCATTTTGCCACAAAAGAATTTTTTTAAGAATGGCATGGACAAGTGGGCGGCTAGGTGGCGCAGTGGATAAAGCACCGGCCTTGGATTCAGGAGTACCTGAGTTCAAATCCGGCCTCAGACACTTGACTTACTAGCTGTCTGACCCTGGGCAAGTCACTTAACCCCAATTGCCTCACTAAAAAAAAAAAAAAAAAAAAAAAGAATGGCATGGACTGGGGCAGCTAGGTAGCAAAGTGGATAGAGTATAGGCCCTGGAGTCAGGAGGACCTGAGTTCAAAATCCGACCTCAGACACTTAACACTTACTAGCTGTGTGACCCTGGGCAAGTCACTTAACCCCAATTGCCTCACTAAAAAAAAAGAAGGCTGGGAAAAGTTCCCCCTTTTTTAAATCTTAAAAGTATTTTATTATTTTCCTGTAAAAACATGTAAAAATAGTTTTCAACATTTGTTTTCATATGATTTTGGTTCCAAATTTTTCTCCCTCCCTTCCTTCCCTCACCAAGACAAAACAATCTGATATAGGTTTTATATATATATATATATATATATATATATATAATCACATTAAACATATTTCTGCATTAGTCATGTTGTAAAAGAAGAATCAGAACAAAAGGGGAAAACCTCAAAAAAAAACAACAACAAAAAAGTAGAAACAGTATGGTTCAATCTGCATTCAGAATCCATAGTTCTTTTTTTTCTGGATGTGGAGAGCATTCTTCATCATGAGTCCTTCGGAATTGTCTTGGATCATTGTATTGCTGAGAAGAGCTAAGTCTATCACAGTTGGTCATCCCACAATGTTGCTGTTACTGTGTACAATGTTCTCCTGGTTCTGTTCACTTCACTCAGCATCAATCCACCTAAGTCTTCCCAAGTTTTTCTGAAATCTGCCTGCTCATCATTTTTTATAGCACAATATTATTCCATTACATTCATATACTACAACTTGTTCAGTCATTACCCAATTGATGGGCATTTCCTTGATCTCCAATTCTTTGCCACCATAAAGAGAGCTGTTATAAATATTTTTGTACATGTGGGTCCTTTTCCCTTTTTTATGATCTCTTTGGGATACAGACCTAGTAATGTTATTACAGGATCAAAGGGCATGCACAGCCCCATAGCCCTTTGGGCATAGTTCCAAATTGCTTTCCAGAATGGTTGGATCAGTTCACAACTCCACCAACAATGTATTAGTGTTCCAATTTTTCCTTATCTTCTTCAACATTTATCATTTTTTTGGTCATATTAGCCAATCTGATGGGTGTGAGGTGGTTAAAAGGCCACAAAGAGAGGAAAATAACTAGGGCAGGGGATTGGACATTATCCCAGGGTGCTGATATTTAAAGGATGTGTATTGGACTTACTGAAATCTAATTGTCTGTTAATAGTTCTCTTTGCCTGTAGTCCCTCCATTATCCAATCCCATTCTCCATACAGCTGCCAAAGTAGTGTTCTTTAAGATCTAAATACATTGTTCCATTATTCAAAAAATTCCAGTGCTTCTCCATTGTCCCTAGTATCACATATAAACTCCTGTTTGGCACTGAAAGCCCTTCTCAACCTGGTTCCAACTTATCTTTTTAGCCCCATTATACATTATTTCCCTTTTTCTGCAATCCAGCCCAACTGGCCCCTATGTTTCTCACATGAGTCGCTCTATCTCCATCTTTTGTGCTTTTGCACTGACATTTCAGTGGTGGGATGCACTCCCTTCCCATCTCAGCCTCACACAATCCCTTCAAGACATAGTTCTTGAATACTACTGTGCTATAAGAAATGATAAGCTTGATGATCTTAGAGAAACATGGAGAGACAGGCATGATATAATAATGAAAAACAAAGTGAGCAGAACTAAGAGGTTTGTATACAATAACAGCAATATTGTTTTAAAACTGAGCAAATAAGTATTTTGACTATTATGAATACCCAAATTAACTACAAAGGACCTATGGAGGAAGACACCATCTGCATCCAGAGAAAGAACTGATAAGTAGAAGTATGAGTAGAATGATTTTTACGTATATATGTATATGTGTGTGTCTAGTGGAAGCCTTCTCTAGAATTGGGAGAGAGGGGAGAGAGTATGCTTTGGTAGAGAGACTACCAGATTTTTTGTTTTGTTTTGTTTTGTGGGGCAATGAGGGTTAAATGACTTGCCCAAGGTCACACAGCTAGTAAGTGTCTAAGGCAAGATTTTAACTCAGGTCCTCCTGAATCCAAGGCCAGTGCTCTATCCACTGTGCCACCTAGCTGCCCCAGGAGAGGGAAGAGAAAAAAAGGGGGGGAAGAAATTTACATAATAACTATTATATATGTAAAAGGAAAAGCAATCTGTACATAATAGACTTGCAATTTCATGTACAACCACTTTTTAAAAGTATACTATGTTATGGAAATACTAGTCTTATTCCATATATTAAAAACTAAAAACATAATTTTTTTTTTTGTGGGGCAATTGGGGTTAAGTGACTTGCCCAGGGTCATACAGCTAGTAAGTGTTAAGTGTCTGAGGCTGGATTTGAACTCAGGTCCTCCTGAGTCCAGGGCTAGTGCTCTATCCACAACATAAAAATTTTTAAAAGACACAGTTCAAGTACCATCTTCTATTCTTCAGTTGGCTTTTTTTTTTTTTTTTGGTGAGGCAATTGGGGTTAAGTGACTTGCCCAGGGTCACACAGCTAGTAAGTGTCAAGTGTCTGAGGCCGGATTTGAACTCAGGTCCTCCTGAATCCAGGGCCAGTGCTTTATCCACTGTGCCCCCTAGCTGCCCCGCCATCTTCTATTCTTTGTCTTTGAATCCTCAGTCTCTAGGACACTACCTGACACATTACAGGTGCTCACTAACTCTTTATTCATTGATTGACTTGCAATCTTTGGGTAGCACAGAAACACCTGAGCATGGCACCTGGCCAGTGAGATTAATCAGTTAAAATAGGAAAGTCCCAGTTGGCCAAGCTCCCTCCTGCATACACACTCCAGATAAACTCTTCCTGCCCTGCTTCAGCTTCCTCCTCTCTCCCCCTCCTCCAATGTCTTAGGTCTCTAGGTCTCCCCAAATAGGGCAATATCCAGAAGTTTCCCCTCACCCCAGCCTTTTATTGCCATGGAATGAATTTGGCTTAACATTTTGATTTGAGTCCAGTGCACACTTGTAATCCCTGCTAATGGGAAGGCTGAGGCTGGTGGATCACTGGAGTTCTGAACTTCAATGCCAGTTGGAGTATCTGAACTGAGTCTGACATAAATATGGTGAGCTGCTAGGGGCTTGGGACCAGCAGGCTGCCTAAGGAGGGGAATACCGGCCCAGGCTGGAAATGAAGCAGGTCAAAGATTTGGTACTGCCATGAAGGAATCAACTGCTAGTACTGAAGGCATGGCAGACTATAGGAGTCAGATAAGAGGGAGAGAGACATAAGGAAAAGCTGTATGGAAGGGTGACAAGTAAAGTAAACATTGTCATAACCTGCTTTAAATGATCCCCAGTTGGTCATTCTTATAGTGTTTTCTCAATTATGAATGAACTTTGGGGATTGTTCTTTCTTTCTTCTCCTCCACTCCATGACCCAGCTACCTTTGAGGTAGAGTCAATCCACTAGAGTAAAGAGATCCCTGTAAAGAGATCAAAGGGCATGCATTGTCTTGGTTGAGTCAATAATCTCCCTGGGCCTCAATTTCCTCATCTGCAAAATGAATGGGGCTAGACTAGATTGCCTTTAAGACTCCTTCCAGTTCTAAATCTGTGATCCTCTGAATCAACTAACAATACTTGTTGTCACATGGTATTTCAAAAGTGGGGCTCTGGGGCGCAGGAGATAGAGCACCAGGCCTGGAGTCAGAAAGACCTGAGTTCAAATCTTACCTCAGTGATCCTGGGCAAGGCACTTAACCCTGTTTGCCTCAGTTTTCTCATCTGTAAAAGGAGCGGGAGAAGGAAATGGCCAACGACTCCAGGATCTTTGCCAAGAAAACTCCAAATGGGCTCAAAGAAGAGTTGGACATGACTGAAACAAATGTACAGCAAAAAATGCTTCAAAATTGGCAAAGATTTGATCAGGGGAGGAGCTGGGGGGAAGGAGAGAATTTGGAACTCAAGATTTGTAAAAATGGATATTGAGGGGCAACTAGGTGGTACAGTGGATAAAGCATTGGCCCTGGATTCAGGAGGACCTGAGTTCAAATCTGGCCTCAGACAATTGACACTAGCTGTATGACCCTGGGCAGGTCACTTAACCCTCATTGCCCCACCAAAAAAAAATTAATTAATTTTTTAAAAACCCTAAAAATGGATATTAAAATAAATTAATTTTTAAAAGTTTAAGTTGGCAAAGTGTTTTAAATATATTATCACATTTGATGTAACAGGGCTGTGTCAAGATAGGATCTTACTGCAAAGAGGTTGTGTGTTTGATATTGTACATGTCTGCCTGCGTACTTCTGACGTATTCCAAAGCCAACAAGACTCTGCTATCATTTTATGCTATTTAGATTCGGAGGCAGTTTGTCAGAGTAGACAAAAGGCTGGGTTTAGAGTCAGGAATCCAATCCAATCCAACAGGTTTTATTAAGTAACTGCTATGATGAAAGAACCGTAGGGAGCCCTGGGTTCCAGTCAAATCTCTGACACTTGCTGGATGAGAATGAGTAAGTAGCCTGACCTTTCCTAGCTTCAGGCAGCTCTCTAGACATTAACATCATAGATAGATAGGCTGAATCTGCCTAGGTTGAGGGTGTTCTTGCACAAATTTTTGTTGTATTGTCATTGGCTGAAATGATCTGTGCCTCTTCCCTCAAGATCCAAAGTGTGAAGTTGTGCAATCAACTAATTGAAAGATAGGAAGAAAGGTCACATCCTGCTCACCCCAAAATAGCCAACCATAACACATGACTCCAATACAGCCACACATACCCTTTACCTGTTACAACTCATGTTTCTTCATTCTGATCCTTTCCAGCACAACCCAAACGCCCAATCCCTACACCCCAACTCCTTTTTTGTTGGGCATTAGACATTGCTCCCTTGGGGCAGTTATATAGATCAAATGAAATAATATTTGTAAATCACTTAGAACAGTTCCTGGCACATGATAGGATCTTTTTTTGTTGTTGTTGTTGTACATGTGCTGTTATGCAGAACATCCTCACCTTTCTCAAAAGTGTTTTGATTTTTGCAGCTCCCTCCCCCAAACTTCTCTTCCCTCCCTCCCCTCTTCTCCTACCCCCCCCCATCTCCTTCCCCTCCCACCCTGCCTCAGGGCAAACATATATTACTATACCTGCTTGAGTATGTATGTTATTCCCTCTTTGAGCCAATTCTGATGATAGTAAGGTTCACTCACTCCCCCACTCCTTCCCCCTCTTCCACTCCCCTCCATAAGCTTTTTTCTTGTTTCTTTCATGTTGAGTTACCTCTCCCTTTCCCCCTCCCCCAGTCTATTCCTCCTACCCCTCAACCCTATTTTAAAGATACCATCATGGGTTAGCTAGGTGGCACAATGGACAAAGCACCAGCCCTGGGCCCAGGAGGCCCAGAGCCCAAATCCAGCCCCAGACATGAGACAACCCACCCTGTTTGCTCCACAAAGGACAAGGATACAAAAAAAAAAATGCTTTACAATTACCATCCCTTCATATTCAGTTCAGACCTATGTCCTCTGTATATTCCTTACTGAAAAAGTTCTTATGAGTTGGAAGTATTATTTTCTCATGTATGAATGTAAACAGTTTAACCTTTTAATGTCCCTTGTGGTTTCTTTTTCCTGTTTACCTTTTTATGATTCTCCAGGGTCTTGTATTTGAAAGTCAAATTTTCTATTCAGTTCAGGTACTTTTATCATAAATGCCTGAAAGTCCTCTTTTTCAATGAAGTCCCATTTTTTCCTCTGAAAGATTATACACAGTTTTACTGGGTATGTGATTCTTGGCTGTAGTCCCAGTTCCTTTGCCCTCTGGAATATCATATTCCATGACTTCCGGTCCTTTAATGTAGATGCTGATAGATCTTGTTTTATCCTTATTGGAGCTCCACAGTATTTGTTTGTTTGTTTTTGGTGAGGAAATTGGGGTTAAGTGACTTGCCTAGGGTCACACAGCTAGTAAGTGTCAAGTGTCTGGAGCCGGATTTGAACTCAGGTCCTCATGACTCCAGGGCCAGTGCTCTATCTACTGTGCCACCTAGCAGCCCCAGCTCCACAGTATTTGAATTCCTTTTTTTCTAGTTGCTTGCATTATTTTCTCCTTGATCTGGGAGTTCTGGAATTTGGCTATAATATTTCTGGAGGTTTTCCTTTTGGGATCTCTTTCAGGAGGTGATCAGTGGATTCTTTCAATTTCTATTTTAGCTTCTGCTTCTACAACATCAGGGCAATTTTCTCTGACAATCTCTTGGAGGATGGTGTCTAAGTTTTTATTTTGGTCATGGTTTTCAGGTAGTCCGATGATTTTCAAATTATCTCTCCTGGATTTATGAACAGACATGATAGATTATGATCCAAAATGCAGATTTCACATTTTTGTGAGGGGACTACCACTTTTCCCAGTCCCGGAAGTGTACAACCTGACTGCCCTCTTGACTCCTCACCCTATATCCAAACAATTGACAAATCTTGTTTCTATCTATGCAGCATTGATCACCACCCACCCTCTTCTTTCTACATACGCAGCTATCACCCTAATTCAGGTCCTCATCACCTCTCACCTGGACTACTACAGCAGCTTCCTGATTGGTCTCCAAGTCTCCAATCTGTCCCCTTCTCCAGTTCATCATCTCCAAAACTCCCAAAGTGAGGGATCTTCCTAACTCAAAGGTCTAAACATGTCATTTCCCTCCCCAAATCAATAAGCTCCAATGGCTCTCTGTTGACTTCCAACCATCCTCTCTTTAGCATTTTAAGTCTTTCTCAAACTGGCACCAACCTCCTTTTCCAGCCATATGATACACTACTCCCTCTCACATATACCTTGCTGTTCTTTTACTCATACAAAAAATATAACTCAATTATCCAAGCAGAAATAGGAAATTCAGGTATGATACCATCCATTAAACAGAAGTATGAAGAAAAAGGAAGAATGGATTCCTGTGGAAAACTCTGCTGAGCAGAAATCCAGAACACCAGACTTTTGTTTTTATATTATGTGAGACAAGTATCTATACATAGAGAAACACAACTCTTGTTGAAAAACTGTTAGATTTCCTGGCTGCTATGATCTATTATTTAGTGCTTGTATTGTATAGCTTTCAATAAAAATATATTTTTAAAAAGAAAAATTCACTTGCTTTGTTAGTGTGGTACAGTGGATAGAATGCCAGACCTGGAGTCAGGAAGACCCCAGTTTAATCCAGCTTTAGACACTTTTACTAGCTAGCTGTGGTGCCCTAGACAGGTCACTTAAGCATTGTCTGCCTCAGTTTCCTCATCCATAAATTGAAGAAATAACAGGATTTAGCTCTCAAGATTATTGTGGGGATCAGATGAGATAATATATGGAAAAGTGCTTTGTAAACCTTAAAGTGCCATATAAATGCTCACTAATATTATTATTCATCAAAATAGCTGAATTATTCATTGCTGTTTAATCATTTTCAGTAGTTTGACTCGGTGATCCCTTTTAGGATTTTCTTGGCACAGATACTAGAGTGGTTAGCCATTTCCTTCTCTAGCTCATTTTACAGATTAGGAAACTGAGGCAAACAGGGTTAAGTGGCTTGCCCAAGGTCATACAGATAGTAAGTATCTGAGGCTAGATTTAAACTCAGATCTTCCTGACTCCAAGCCCAATACTCTATCCACTGCTCTACCTAGTTGTCCCTGAATTATTAATTACCACCAAGCAATAATTATTTGCAAGTCTTCTCTAACCTCCACACCAAACACATGGATTTTTCCAAAATAATCAGTCATTATCATATTGCTCTGAAATAATAATTATTAATATTATTATGACATTGTTTTAAATACCATTTTAGTGCAAACACAAAGGCTTTGGTACTTTAAATAAATAAAAAAATTACAATTTTAACAATTTAATGATTGTTTATAACATCAGTTTTATCTCTTTTAATTTCTTTTTTGTATATATTTTATAATATATGTAATAAAGGGAATCCCAAAAGTTTTAGTGCAGCTTTAAGCTGTTAAGCCTTTTGGATACTCTGTATATTAATATAGTCCTACATGTGTGTATATACACATATATACATATGTAGGCATATGAACACATATACATATACATACACATGTATATATGTATATATTCATCTAGGTGGCACAAAAGATAGAACACTGGGCTTGGAATCAGGGAGACTCATCTTCATGAGTTCAAATCTGGCCTCAGGTACTTACTAGCTGTGTGACTCTGAGCAAGTCATTTAACTTTGCCTCTCAGTTCTTCATCTCTAAAATGAGGTGGATGGGGGCAACTAGGTGACGCAGTGGATAAAGCACTGGCCTCAGATTCAGGAGGACCTGAGTTCAAATCCAGCTTCAGACACTTGACACTTACTAGCTGTGTAACCCTGGGTAAGTCACTTAACCCTCATTGCCCTGCAAAAAACCAAAAACCAAAACAAAATAAAATGAGGTGGCGAGCACCAAAATGGGGTCATGAAGAGCTGGACATGACCGAAACAACTGAACAATAAAGCACATGTATATAACTATTCCTGTTTTCTGGTCTGGTTTGATAGCTACATGTTCCCATTCTTTGGTCTTTTTTTATTCTTTTTTTTCCTTGAAATTCTAGACCTTTTGTTCATTCAAATAAATTTTGAGTAATTGCTCAATTTTTTTAACTGATAAGGGTATATAGACCAAAAATTTTGGGGACCATCACTCAAGATAATTGAATTTGAATTGAATCCAACCAATTCAAGAGAATTGACTCTTTCATGGCATCTCTGAACCTCTTACATCAACTTTATTTCTCTTGCTCCAGCTTCTTCAGAATTAGCTGTATTATCCAGTTGGCAATTTTTCTGTTTCCTGTAATCCAGAAGTCCCCAGACCCAATCCCCATCCTATAATTATCATCAAAGAATAAAAAATGTGTTTTATAAACAATCAGCCCAGTGGCCTCAGTATGGCCCTGGAATTTGTACAACCTGTAATATGAATATGACTCACTCTTTAATGTGGCTCTTTAATTTATTATGACCAGGGGAATCATGCTGGGACAAACTATTGTCACTAAATCAGAGAGAAACAAGAGGCTGCCTGCTGAAATACAAAGGAGCCATATAAAAAATGGACTCATTCAATGGCAGGCCTGATAGATGCTGGCAGACCGCTGTGGGTAGCAATTTATTTCTGCCACCCATGGGCAGCCAATGATTTCTCAGCTAATTCAATATTTGATGAAAAATAATAGGGGCGGCTAGGTGGCGCAGTGGATAAAGCACCGGCCCTGAAGTCAGGAGTACCTGAATTCAAATCCGGCCTCAGACACTTAACACTTACTAGCTGTGTGACCTTGGGCAAGTCACTTAACCCCAATTGCCTCACTAAAAAAAAAAAATAGTAATTTCTGTGGCTTGATGACTGATACAGCTTGGAAAGATGTCTTCTCTCCTTGGTCACCAGAGGACCAATAGTAGTGCCCAGAGATGTGGACACATGCCTTAGAGTAAGCTCTCATGCCTTGTGTACTGTTTAAAAAGACTTGGCATGAGGCAGCTAGATGGCGCAGTGGATAAAGTACCAGCCCTGGATTCAGGAGGACCTAAGTTCAAATTTGGCCTCAGACACTTGACATTTACTAGCTGTGTGACCCTGGGCAAGTCACTTAATCTTCATTGCCCCACCAAAAAAAACCATACTTGGCATTCTGCTAAAGTTCTTTAACTTCTATTATAGTAAATATCTATAGATATAAACCATATAAACAAAAGTTCTTTTATATATATTATTTTCCCCCAATTACATGTAAAAACAATTTTTAACATTCATTTTTCTTAAATTTTGAGTTCCAAATTCTCTTCTTCCATTCCTTTAACCCCCCTCCAAGATGGTAAGCAATTTGATACAGGTTACACATGTGCAATTATGCAAAGCATATTTCCATAATAGTCATGGTTAAACAACATTTCTTAATAATTTTTAAGTGTATAAGGGTGTCCCGAGACTATAAAAATCTGAGAATGACTGCTCTAGGTCATACTGCCTCTCAGGGATGTTTATAATGCCTACTAATACACGACTATATCAGAGAGGTACAAAACAAAGCACTGTGTAAAATGAGTGGTTTCCTCGCCTCAGCAGTTTGGGAAGGTTGCCATCTGGCTGCTGAACCATTTATTTCTCCAGAAAGGGAGACTGCATTGATGGACAAAACACTTCATTTCAGAATGTCTGGAGGAATTTGGCTCTAAGAAAGAACTCTACTTTCATGAACTCCTAGTATTAGTTTCTTTCAGCAACTTCAAATTCAGGCTTCTTCACAGACCCTGGAATTCCCACTTCGATTGCCCCTGTAGAGCCTACTCCCATTTTAGGGTTGGGCAATCACTAATCAAGACCTGATGCCCCTCACCTGTGCCAGCTGCCTGTGTGCTCTCCGTTGCTTCTCACTTCCAGGGATTCCTTTGTGTGGCTGGGGTAGGAATGGAGAGGGAATAGCCCTGACTAGTACTACACCTTTAATGAAATGGTCCCAGGAGCCTAGCCCACCCTGTTAATAGTTCTAATTACTGGGGCCCAGCTTCCACACTAGATGTCTACTCCAGATGAGTTGACAATAGAGCTAGGGACACCCAACACACATATGCAGATTAGAACTAGGAATCTTCCAGGGCAGTATCCAAAGGAATGCAAATATGTCTCTTGGAGCTAATATCACTGAAGGACCAAAGGGAAAAGAAAGCTAAAATGAGAGACTTAAATATGCCTTCTTCTGGGGACTAGTAAAATTAAAATGCCCAGGGAAATAATACTCGAAAGTTCAAGGGTTCAAGTCTTCAGGGAGGAACTTGGTTGGTACACAGATTAGAAGCCCTCCCCCAAAGAATCCCCCAATTCCATGGGGCTCAGGTAAGAGCTGTTCTTTTTTTTTTTTTTCTTCAGGGCAACGGGGGTTAAGTGACTTGCCCAGGGTCACACAGCTAGTAAGTGTGTTAAGTATCTGAGGCCAGATTTGAACTCAGGTCTTCCTGAATCCAGGGTCAGTACTTTATCCACTGCGCCACCTAGCTACCCCAAGAGCTGTTCTTAACATCCAAATAATGGTAACAAAAGGAAACAGATCATGAGGCCAAGGCAAAGCCACCTTTTAGGGATGTTTCTCACCTGACTAGAATTTCATGTTTTGCCTTTTCATTGCTAATCACCCTACTTTGAAAAGTATTTGCCTTCTATTTATAAGGGTAATGGTCAGAAACATATCCTGCCCCTCGGAGATGTTGTCTCTCCTAACGTAAGGAGCTGCCTCTGGGAGAATTATGGTGACATGTAAAAGAAAAGGCCTGGGAGAGATGGACTCTGGAACGTGTGTAGACATTCTGTAACTGGTTTCAATCAACTAAAAAACAAATAGAAAAGGAGGCTCTTGGGTTGACTGCAGAGGGCAGCCAAAAAGTGCTGTCAGCTTTGGTTGTGGTCTCTGCCTCAATCACTTCTGTGGGATCTTGGTGAATCTTCTTATGGCATCTGGGGAAGTGAGTGTTAGTCTCCAAATCTTTCCAGATTTTTCTGAAATCTGCCTGCTCATCATTTCTTACAGCACAATAGTATTCCATTACATTTGTAACAATTGGACTGACGTCACCTGCTGGAGAGTTATTGTAGGAAAGTTCCTCTGTGAGGAGAAGGTGGCTGAGGGCAAGCCATGTGGTTTGCAAGGTCAGTTCCTTGGCATCAGGAAGTGACGTTTGCTCATGGGTACTGTTGATCAAAGCTACCAGCCACTTAACTTGGAGCTGTATGTGCGCATGTAGATGGGATGTTTCCAGTTCCACAGGAGGCTTGTGGGACAAAGAAGGGGCAAGGCTCACTCTCTCACTCTCTTTTATGAGGACCTCATCAGGGAGAGGAGCAGGAGACGTGGGCTCCCTGAGATAGATAGCTGAATCTAGGCCTTTCTCTTCACCAAATTCTATTCTCCTTAATAAATGCTTAAAAGTCTAAACTCTTGTTAAAGCTTATAATTTATTGGCAACCACTCTTTAGATATTTTAGACAGTATATCTAGAATTTTAGGCCCTTACACATTTATATACTATAACTTGTTCAACCATTCCCCAACTGATGGGCATTTCCTCAGTTTCCAATTCTTTGCCACCATAAAGAGAGCTCTTATAAATATTTTTGTACATGTGGGTCCTTTTCCCTTTTTTATGATCTCTTTGGGATACAGACCTAGTAGTGTTATTACTGAGTCAAAGGGCCCCATAGCCCTTTAGGCATAGTTCTAAATTGCTCTTCAGAATGGTTGGATCAGTTCACAACTCTACCAACAATGCATTAGTGTTCCAATTTTTCCACAGCTTAAATTGAGCTAAATTTCAAACCTACTCCCCTAGAGATGAAGGTGCTATAGGGGAAATGTTTGTATATTTGTTCTTGCTATATCTTTGAAGTAAATATTCCTATGTAAACACTATCATTAAGTGGTTAAATGGAATTAGAAGTATTAGTTACTGCCTCCCTAACTATGGGAAAGGGGAGAGGGGAGGGGAAATATAATCAATGGGGCTAGATCTGATGCTAGAGAAAAGAGCTGACCCACATCCCTTCTCAGAGTACCTGAGAACCCTGAGGGTGAAATAGAACAATTCTACTACAGAAAGAGTGAGACTAGTGTCAGCTATGTTACTTAACAGCGAGGTGGTACAGTGAGTGCATGAGGGGTGGACTTGGAATTAGTAAATTGTTGTTCAGTCATTTTCAGTCTTGGCCAACTATTTGTGATCCCTTTTGGAGTTTTCATGGCAAAGATACCGGAGTGGTTTGACATTTCTTTCTCCAGTTTTATAGATATGGAAACTGAGGCAAACAGTCACACAACTCATAAGTGTATGAGGCCATATTTGAGCTCAGGAAGATGAGTCTTCTTGACTCCAGGCCCAGCACTGTTGTTGTGTGTTCCTGGGCAAATCACTCAACCTCTGCCTTCCTGAGTTTCTTCTTTAGTAATATGGGAATAATCATAGCACTTACTACTATACAGGGCTGTTGTGAGGATCAAATGAGATAGACTCCTAAAATGCTTTGTAAACCTTCAAGCCCTCTATAAATTATTATTATTATTATTATTATTAACTGAATGCTTCTTGATTGGAAATTATCATTTGATTAGAAAGGTTAATGGTGAGGTGATTTGAGAAGAAAACAGAACAAGAGGGAAAAATGGGTAAGAGAGAAATCTTGTCACTTCTTATTTCTATAACACAGCCATGCAAACAAACATAAAACATATACGGGGTGGGGGGTGGGGGGCGATTAGGTGGTACAGTGGATAGAGCACTGGCCCTGGATTCAGGAGGACCTGAGTTCAAATTCGGCCTCAGACACTTAACACACTTACTAGCTGTGTGACCCTGGGCAAGTCACTTAATGCCAATTGCCTCACCAAAATGAAACAAACAAACAAATATATACCGGCTCAGGAACTTTTTTTTTTAACCAGGCCATGAAGCAATTGGTAGTTTAAAAAAAGGAAATCAATATTCTTTACCACTTGCCTGGAATAAAAAGACTTTTTGCCCCAGGCCTATGACTCTTTGGAAGTCGGCTAATACATGCCTTAAAATGAACCAGAACACATGCATTTCTCTAAACCTCCACAGTCTTTTTCTTTCCGTCAGCTCTCTCTGAGCTCTACAGCCCATGGCATATCAAGAGATAGGAGGTGGCAGGCCTGGGAGCAGGAAAGGATAAATCAATGTCAAATTAGAAACTCTGGCAGCTTTATAACCCTCTCAGGGCATCAGCATGGGCTGGGATGAAGGAGGCACACGTAGCAGAAGGCTTGGGCTTGAGGGAGATGGATAGATGGGTGTTGACACTACTGTAGAATTTATATGTTCTGTGTTGGGGCAGTGGGGAAGGAGAAAATGCCCTATAAATATATAAATGCTCTTCTCTAGCTAGGCAAGTCTCTATGGTGCCCTCCTAGACTATTCCTTTAGTAACTATCCTGTTCTCTCCAGTTTGGGCCAACTACCTACTTTTCTGAGGCTGGTGACTACCCAAACTGGACCCACCCTGAGAAGGCTGTGCCAAGCAGTAAGTTTTTCAGCATCCCCTCTAGAAACCAATGGATCCTATTCACCCTGGTAATTGCAAACAATTTCATTTCTTAACAATGTCTGTTTTGATCAATTTTGTTTCACCATATCCTAGGGTACTCCCAAATTAATTCCCTACACTGTACAATCCCAGAAAACAGTTATATAAACCAATCTAAACTGTGCAAACTCATGCTTGAATAGTTTTTCATTTGTTCAGGCAGGACAGCCATCTACTTTGTAAATTAGTTAAGTACTAACCAACTCTTGTGTTATCTATTTGAATTTTGCTGCCATTTATAGTTGTCTTTATTTACACAGTTGTCATTATGACTATTGGGTTTTGTTTTTGTTTTTTTAATTCTGCTTTGTTCCCTATGTAATACTTATCTGTATCAGTCAGGTGAATCAAGTTCAACTGCTACCTTTGAAAGGGCATTGTCTCAGACAAACTGAGACCTGGAAAATACCTTAATTTAGAAAGGCCATGGTCATCCATTGCATCTTGGGCCATAGACTGTCATCTTGATTTATGTCTTGCCACTGGACTTCGATGACTCTGGAAGAGACAGTGAAGCTGACAACTTTGTGCAGCTCTGTCTCTCTTAAATCCAATTGACTGGCAAGTTGTCACACTGCAATGTCACTGGTCCTCTTCCAACACAAAGGGCACACAATAACAACTCATTGCTTATCCCACACATTCTATATCTTGTAGCATTCCAATACGTAATTTGACCAATGAGAGAATTGTCTTCAGGCATTTCACACCCACACCCACACCCACACTCCCACCACCACCACCTTAGACACTTCTCCCCACATACAGTCTCTCCACCTCTTTTCCCCCTCCCCCATTTATTGATTAGGCATTGAAGCTCAATAGAAGCTGGCTGTAATATGTAGAGGCAGATAAGCTGGAATCTAGAATGGCTGTCCAGGAATTCTGAGTTAAGGATGTGGCATTTAAAATTATGGTTGCCTTATTTCTGTCCCAAGTTTAGGGAAAATTAGCTGGGGTTTCTAATATATTTGTTACTTATAAATTAGAAGCTTTAACACCAGTTTTGGGTATTAAACATTTATTAAAGCATACCAAATATTAGTAAAGAGAGAATACTTGGCTCAGAAAGTTAAGAAGCCTATCTAGCCTAGAGGAGAGATCAGAGCTCAGTCTGTCCTCCTTCCTTGTCCAAGTCCCCCACCATGAGCCTGTTGGAGAGTGTGTCTAAGCATGGAATCTTTCTCTGGGTCCGTAGGAGAGGCGGCCCTTCCACACTACTCAAAGCTAATTGGCTGGCATCCTTCAAATCTACTGGTTTATTGGACTTGAGGGTGGTCCATGAGCAGAATGTGCCAGGGCAGAATTCAGAGAACATATTCCCTGAAGGCCAAGCCTTCAGGTAGGTGGGGTTCCAATCAAGTTAACTCCAAGTGAGTCAATCAGCAAAGTCAAAGCAATCAATCTTAATAAAATCCTCTCAAGAGGGGTGGGGGGGGGTGGGGGAGGAGGCCCTCTGGGTGTCCCAAAACCCATTATTTTCTCACAGGATCTATTGCTGAGAGAAAGAGAAAGGGAGGGAGAAAAAGAAGGAGAAAGAGAGGGAAAGAGAGAAGAAAGAAAAAGGAAGATTGAGAGGTGGAAGGAAAAAAGTGCAAGAGAAAAGGAGGAGGAAGAAAGTGAGGAAGAGACACAGAGAGACAGAAAGTGAGCACAAATAGGAAAGCACTTACCTTAAAACACTACATGAGCATTAGTATCTTTTTTTCTCAGAGCAATGAGGGTTAAGTGACTTGCCCAAAGTCACATAGCTAGTTAGTATCAAGTGTCTGAGGTCAGATTTGAACTCAGTTCCTCCTGCCACTGTGCCACCTAGTTGCCCCTCATTAGTATCTTTTCAATGTAACATAGCCTGAATTTCTTGCCAACATGACTGCCCAGTTCCCACACACCTACTCCAGAAAAAATCCCTGATGTTCCCAGATAATCATCAAGAATTCCTATACAAAACTATAGTAAGTGACTTCTTCATCAGAACTGAAAAAAATTAACCAGACACCCATTGGTAAAATGAAAGAGGGCTCCTCCAGCAAATCCCAGTGTGACCAGAGACAGGACACCTATGTCCAAAGGCAGAAGAATAGAGAGATGGGGGCAGCTAGGTGGCACAGTGGATGGAGTCCTGGAATCAGGAGGACCTGAGTTCAAATCCAGCCTCAGACACTTAACACTTACTAGCTGTGACCCTGGGCAAGTCACTTAGCCCCAATTGCCTCACTAAAAAAAAAAAAAAAGATAAGCAGAAGAATAGAGAGATGCCCTGAGAAGGCTCCAGTACGGGGAGCTGGGAAGCTCTGGCCCACAGCGAGTGGTAAAACAGGCCCACTAACCTGTATTAGTTACAGGTTAGTAACTGTGAATTGGTTCTACCATTTTGTAATTTTATTTGGCATTATGGCATGTACTATTCTATTGCATTGGTGCACCACAATTTGTTCAAATCATTCCCCAACTGGGAATATAATTGTTTTCCCATTTTTTGCTATTATAAATAGCACAAGTACAAATATTTTTGTCCAGGTAACTCTTGTTATTTCTTATCATCAACAACATCTTTTGTATGCTTACAGAACAAAGGGGAGGGAAGGGCAAGATAACTGTGAGGGGATCTTTGAATAGTGGGGTATCCGAAGGATATGTAGCATCTATCCATACCCTGCATATCATCTTGCAGATATTGTATTGCCTATCATCTCCATAGCAGGATCATGCTCAGCAATACCCATTCCTGAGGTAGGAGACAGAGCTGCCCTTCCCCTGGGAAAGTTCAAGGATTCCTTGGGGGTTGGAATTTTGGGGTTTCTTGGGTCCCACTACATTCCCACAACACTCTCATTTCGAAGTCACTCATAATCACAACATTCAATGCCTTAAATCAGTGGTTCTCAAAGTGTGGACCACAGAGCCCTGGGGGTCCCTGAAACTCTTTCAGGGGGTCTTTAAAAAAAACTATTTTCATATTAATGCAAAGACATTATCTGCCTATTAAAATATGCCTCCCTTTTCCATCTACATATCTGTGTAAGGCCAGATTTTCTTCATATACTTCAACCAAAGCAACATATCCCAACAGATTGAATGCAGAATTAGATATGAGAATCCAACTGTCTATTAGAAGTTAAAAAGAGTTGAAAAATGTGCAAAATAATGCTGCTCTTCTCACGATTTTTTAAAATTTGGAACAGTTTTTTTCCCATTAAAATGTTATTCAGGTGTTATGTAATGGGTTTATTATTTTTAATGAATTAATAAATATTTAAATTTTTATCCATTTTAACTTCTACTATAGTAAATAGCTATACATATAATCCAGATAAACGAAAGCTCTTTGGGATCCTCCATGATTTTTAAGAGTGTAAAGAGGTCTTGAGACCAAAATACTTGAGAACCAGTACCTAGATCATTTGGTATCTCCCTGGAAAACTCTGCTTATGAAATAAAAGAGGAGAAGCCCAGACATCTATAATTCAGGTGTTCCATCCTGGGTAGAATCTTACTGCTTGTCACCACTGATTCATTCAAATTAGCATACCTTAGGTTGAACTCTCCAGCAACTAGGTGACATGACCCAGGCTCAAGAACAGACCACAACACCCAGGCAGAGAAAGGAGCAGTATGGTCAGATCCAAAGGACCCCCTTCCTTGCCCTCAAGAGTTCTCACCTTTACTGGACTGAAGATTTGACTCACTCATATCAATCCCAAGTGAACAATTATTACAACCAACCTTCTTTCTCTGAACACCTCTCCTCTCCACAGGTTTCACATTCAAATTCACCTACTCTGATTCTTACTGACCAATGCCACTCTAATGAATCCCCAGAATACCCTTTTACCATAATTGTGTGCTCTCCTTCTATACTATTGTACTTATAGAAATCAACAAGTATTTATTAAGTACTTATGTGCCAGGCATGGTGATAACTACTGGAGATATGAAGAAAGACAAGAAAACAAGCCCTGCCTTCAAGGAGCTTATAGTCTTTTTTTTTAAATTATAAAAGTATTTTATTATTTTCCAGTTACATTTAAAGATAATTTTCAACACTTATTTTCATAAGATTTTTAGTTCCAAATCTTTCTCCCTCCCTTTTCCCCAAGACAGAAAGCAATCTGATATAGGTTATATATGTATAACCGCATTAAACATTCCTGCATTGGTCATGTTGTGAAAGAATCAGAACAAAAAGGAAAAACCTCAAAAAACAAAAACAAAAATAGAAACAGTATGGTTCAATATGCATTCAGAATCCAAAGTTCTTTTTTTCTGGATGTGGAGAACATTTTCCATTATGAGTTCTTTGGAATTGTCTTGGATCATTTATTGCTGAGAAGAGCTAAGTCTATCACAATTGATCATCACACAATGTTGCTGTTACTGTGTACAATGTTCTCCTGGTCCTACTCACTTCACTCAGCATCAGTACACTTGATTCTTTCCAGGTTTTTCTGAAATCCTCCTGCTCATCATTTCTTACAACACAATAGTATTCCATTACATTCATCTACCACAACTTGTTCAGTCATTCCCCAACTGATGGGCATTCCTTCAACTTCTAATTCTTTGCCACCACAAAGAGAACTGCTATAAATATTTCTGTACATGTGGGAAGGAACTTAACATTCTTTTTTTTTTTTGTGGGGCAATGAGGGTTAAGTGACTTGCTCAGGGTCGCACAGCTATTGTCAAGTGTCTGAGGCCAGATTTGAACTCAGGTCTTCCTGAATCAAGGGCCAGTGCTTTATCCACTGCACCACCTAGCTGCCCCCAGGAGCTTACATTCCAATTGGGAGACAACACGTAAATAACTAGGTAAATACAGGATATATACAAGTAGATGAAAGGTAATGTGGAAAGAGAAATCATTAGCAGCTTGAGGGGTGGGGAATGGGTGGAGAGGAAAGCTTGTAAGAGGCTTCCTGCAGAAAACATTTGGAAACCAATATTCCAAACTACTAATTGATGCATACTAACCTAGGGCCTATTTGCTAATATTTTGAAATATCACTTCTTTTCTTCTGTCTTAGCTATGGACCATCACTCTTTTAGGTAGCATTAAGTTGGTCTTCCTACCTCAAAGTTTAAACTACTCAGGACAGGGATTGTTTTTGTATTTTCTTGTTTGAGCCAGCTAGGTGGAACAGGAGATATGGTGTTGGACTTGGAGACAGGAAAACCTAGGGGGAAACCCTCCCCTAGATATTAATTAGCTCTTTGACCCTAGGCATATCATTAACCTTTTTTTCAGCCTCAGTTTCTTCATCTGAAAAAGTGGAAATAATAATACCATATGCCTCACAAGGCTGCTATAAAGATCAGGTGGGCTAATCTATATAAAGTGCTATATATATAGTCAGTTTTTATTATCTATAGACTTTAGCACAGCATCACGCACATAGTGAGCACTACATAAATGCTTGTTGACTTACCAACGCATTGCTCTGTTTGGCACTAGGAATATGTTATGCTAATTAAGTAAAGCCACTGGGATTTAGTATTCTTATCCATCCTTCAAGTGTAAGTTTCACTTTCTCTATGAAACCTTTCTTGACAGTGTCAGTTCAGACTGATTCCTTTTCTGATTTCTTCTGTTCCTATTATGTGTAGTGCACAATTAATACTTCATCATGTGCTGTTTTGTTTTTTGTCCCTATTGAACAATTTAGCCTTCATCCCATCAGTATGTAATGTTCCCTTGTGCAGCAATTACTACTAGTCTATGTTTAGTCTTCCCAACTACAATACAAACTTCTTGAGAGCAGGAATTGCATGTGCTACAATGGAAAACACAACAGACCCTAACTAAATAATAGTTAATTACTGCTAAATTGTTTTCTTGTTTCCTCTTTTGCTTTCAAAGCCATTATTTTTTTCTTGAGTATCCTTCTGGTGTGATCCTAGAAACTAGTTAAATAAAGCAAATAGAGCAGTAAGTCTATAAAGGCACAATCTAATTATTTACTGATGCTTACTAGGTGATAGCTGGGTCAAGGAATTGAATTCCACCTGTTTTTATTTTTATTGTATTTAATTTTTTGAATAATATTTTATTTCCCCCAATTACATGTAAAAACAATTTTTAACATCAATTTTTTAAAATTCTGAGTGCCAAATTCTCTTTCTTCCTTCCTGCCCTCCTCCTTCCCTGAGACAGTAAGCAACTTGATATAGGTTATACAAGTGCAATCATGCAAAATATATTTCATATTAGTCAGGTTGTGAAAGAAAACTCAGACAAAAAAAAAACACGAAAAAGTAAAGTGAAAAATAATAGGCTTTGGGGCAGCTAGGTGGCGCAGTGGATAGAGCCCCGGCCCTGGAGTCAGGAGTACCTGAGTTCAAACCCGGCCTCAGACACTTAACACTTACTAGCTGTGTGACCCTGGGCAAGTCACTTAACCCCAATTGCCTCACTAAAAAAAAAAAAAGGCTTCAATTTGTAGTCAGACTCCATAAGTTCTTTCTCTGGGAAGAGCTAAGCCATTCACAGCCGATCACCATACAGTATTGCTGTTACTGTGTACACTGTTCTCTTGGTTCTGCTCACTTCATTTTGCATCAGTTTATGTAAGTCTTTCCAGGTTTTTCTGAAATCATCCTGATCATTATTTTTTTTTCTGATCATTATTTCTTATAGGACAATACTATTCCATCACAATCATATACAACAACTTGGTCAGCCATTCCCCAATTCCCCTCAATTTCCAATTCTTTTCCACCACTAAAAGAGGTACAGCTATTGTCAAGTGTCTGAGGCCAGATTTGAACTCAGGTCTTCCTGAATCAAGGGCCAGTGCTTTATCCACTGCACCACCTAGCTGCCCCCAGGAGCTTACATTCCAATTGGGAGACAACACGTAAATAACTAGGTAAATACAGGATATATACAAGTAGATGAAAGGTAATGTGGAAAGAGAAATCATTAGCAGCTTGAGGGGTGGGGAATGGGTGGAGAGGAAAGCTTGTAAGAGGCTTCCTGCAGAAAACATTTGGAAACCAATATTCCAAACTACTAATTGATGCATACTAACCTAGGGCCTATTTGCTAATATTTTGAAATATCACTTCTTTTCTTCTGTCTTAGCTATGGACCATCACTCTTTTAGGTAGCATTAAGTTGGTCTTCCTACCTCAAAGTTTAAACTACTCAGGACAGGGATTGTTTTTGTATTTTCTTGTTTGAGCCAGCTAGGTGGAACAGGAGATATGGTGTTGGACTTGGAGACAGGAAAACCTAGGGGGAAACCCTCCCCTAGATATTAATTAGCTCTTTGACCCTAGGCATATCATTAACCTTTTTTTCAGCCTCAGTTTCTTCATCTGAAAAAGTGGAAATAATAATACCATATGCCTCACAAGGCTGCTATAAAGATCAGGTGGGCTAATCTATATAAAGTGCTATATATATAGTCAGTTTTTATTATCTATAGACTTTAGCACAGCATCACGCACATAGTGAGCACTACATAAATGCTTGTTGACTTACCAACGCATTGCTCTGTTTGGCACTAGGAATATGTTATGCTAATTAAGTAAAGCCACTGGGATTTAGTATTCTTATCCATCCTTCAAGTGTAAGTTTCACTTTCTCTATGAAACCTTTCTTGACAGTGTCAGTTCAGACTGATTCCTTTTCTGATTTCTTCTGTTCCTATTATGTGTAGTGCACAATTAATACTTCATCATGTGCTGTTTTGTTTTTTGTCCCTATTGAACAATTTAGCCTTCATCCCATCAGTATGTAATGTTCCCTTGTGCAGCAATTACTACTAGTCTATGTTTAGTCTTCCCAACTACAATACAAACTTCTTGAGAGCAGGAATTGCATGTGCTACAATGGAAAACACAACAGACCCTAACTAAATAATAGTTAATTACTGCTAAATTGTTTTCTTGTTTCCTCTTTTGCTTTCAAAGCCATTATTTTTTTCTTGAGTATCCTTCTGGTGTGATCCTAGAAACTAGTTAAATAAAGCAAATAGAGCAGTAAGTCTATAAAGGCACAATCTAATTATTTACTGATGCTTACTAGGTGATAGCTGGGTCAAGGAATTGAATTCCACCTGTTTTTATTTTTATTGTATTTAATTTTTTGAATAATATTTTATTTCCCCCAATTACATGTAAAAACAATTTTTAACATCAATTTTTTAAAATTCTGAGTGCCAAATTCTCTTTCTTCCTTCCTGCCCTCCTCCTTCCCTGAGACAGTAAGCAACTTGATATAGGTTATACAAGTGCAATCATGCAAAATATATTTCATATTAGTCAGGTTGTGAAAGAAAACTCAGACAAAAAAAAAACACGAAAAAGTAAAGTGAAAAATAATAGGCTTTGGGGCAGCTAGGTGGCGCAGTGGATAGAGCCCCGGCCCTGGAGTCAGGAGTACCTGAGTTCAAACCCGGCCTCAGACACTTAACACTTACTAGCTGTGTGACCCTGGGCAAGTCACTTAACCCCAATTGCCTCACTAAAAAAAAAAAAAGGCTTCAATTTGTAGTCAGACTCCATAAGTTCTTTCTCTGGGAAGAGCTAAGCCATTCACAGCCGATCACCATACAGTATTGCTGTTACTGTGTACACTGTTCTCTTGGTTCTGCTCACTTCATTTTGCATCAGTTTATGTAAGTCTTTCCAGGTTTTTCTGAAATCATCCTGATCATTATTTTTTTTTCTGATCATTATTTCTTATAGGACAATACTATTCCATCACAATCATATACAACAACTTGGTCAGCCATTCCCCAATTCCCCTCAATTTCCAATTCTTTTCCACCACTAAAAGAGGTACTATAAATATTTTTATTAAAATAGGTCCTTCTCTCTCTCTCTCTCTCTCTCTCTCTCTCTCTCTCTCTCTCTCTCTCTCTCTCTCTCTCTCTCTCTCTCTCCCTTTCTCCCTGTCTCTCTTAAAATCTCTTTGGGACATAGACCTGGAGTGGTATTGTTGGGTCAAAGGGTATGAATACTTTTATAGCCCTTTAGGCATACTTCCAAATTATACTCCAGAATGGTTGGATCAATTCACAATTCCACCAATAGTGTATTAGTGTCCCAATTTTCCCACACCCATTGCAAAATGTGTCATTTTCCTTTTCTGTCATATTGGCCATTCTGATAGGAGTGAGGAGGGTACCTCAGAGTTGTTTTAATTTCCATTTCTCTAATCAATAGTGATTTAGAGCATTTTTTCATATGACTATAGATAGCTTTGATTTCCTCATCTGAAAACTGACTGTTCATATCCTTTGACTATTTATCAAGTGGGGAATGACGTATATTCTTACAATTCAGTTCTCTATATTTTTGAGAAATGAGGCCTTTAGCAGATACACTTGTAAAAAAAATCCCCAGCTTTCTACTTTCCTTCTAATCTTGGTTGCATTTCCACCTGTTTTTATTAAGTGCCTATTCTTTGCAAGACAAAGGCAGTTATATGAGGGGGTGGACAGGAGCCAAGTAACACAGATCTGATATTTACACAGCTAAGTGTAAAATAATTTCAATTGGGAGATAGCACTAACCACTAAGGGGATGAATCTTCAGTCTGAAACTACTCTACCTAACTCTAAGAGTTCCTAGCTTTTGGTTTGGGACAGACCCACGTCTGAGTAATGTCAAGGCTATCCCCTCCTCAGAGGACAAAGGAGTTGGGAGTAAATTAAGGCAGAAAGCATTGAGATTTTCTTAGTACTTTCTTAGGATCAAAGTTAAACCATGAATCAAATTTTCCTAAGGCAAAGGGAGACTCCACCTTTTCTGGAGATGTGCAAGGACAGGACTGACTGTCCTCGTTGCTCTAAGGGCAATAAATCCAGGAGGCAGGGGGATGAACCAGGTGACCTGAGAAGGGTCCTTACAGGCTCACAGGTTAGTCTTTTTTTTTGGGGGGGGGGGGCGGCGGCGGGGCAATGAGGGTTAAGTGATTTGACCAGGGTCACACAGCTAGTAAATGTCAAGTGTCTGGATCTGGATTTGAACTCAGGTCCTCCTGAATCCAAGGCAGGCGCTTTATCCACTACACCACCTAGCTGCCCCCACACAGGTTAATCTAAGGCTTCCTTGCTTTACAGGCTAAGAAGGACAGTCCCAAAAGGCTGAAGAAGCTTACCCCAGCAACTGACACATTTTCCCCAGTCCCATATTAACTCAATTGCCAAGAGATGCTCTTGAGAAATGAAGCCGGACTTTTATAAATGCAGTTGTGTTCTTTTCCAGGCAAACACCACTCAAAGGAGCTGTGATATTTCACAAGTTATGCAGGCAAGCTGAGAATTGCAGCTGATAGGAGGAAATGTCAGTTCCTGCCTCCCCAGCTTTATGGTAATGATGCTGTAACCTATTCTCCACCCTAGCCTGATGCTGTCAGCAGAGAGCTGGATTCTTTGTGAGAACACAGAACAGCTCCGGAAGCTACCTTGTCTATCTGAGACTGAGATATTTAACAGGGTTTGTGTTTTTAGGCACATGATTATATTCCCTGGCCGGGGGATGGAGAGGGAAGGGCCATAGCTTCCTGAAAGGACAATATTGAGGTTGATGGACTAGGAGCGGCCAAAGAGGAAAAACACTTTGCTCCAGCAGTGTCCCTGGTGCATCCAGAAAAAATCAATACACAATTAGTTCTGCTGGCACTGTCAGGGGTGACTTCCTTTGGCTATAATACTAAATTCTGCTCTTAACCAATGGGCCTAAAGAGGCCCTGGAGGAATGAGAGACTGAGCTATTTCTTTTCTCCAAAGTATTCTCAGGATAGATGGCAGTGGAGTCTTTCATTAAAAAGGATCCCAGGAGCCTGGACCTCTACCCTTTCCATAACCAAACGGTTTACAGAAAGGCGCATTCCCTTCTCTTTTAGTCTATTCAGATCTGAGGCCCTTTCCCAGAATCCTCTCACTCTCAGTCTCGACTCTCTGTCCCTTTCTCTCTTTCCTCTGTTAAGTTTTCTCCCTTTTGCTTTTCTTGAGGTTTACAATGGCACTGCCTTACAGCTAGGGAGTGTGGTCTAAGGTTTTCCAGATTATTTGATTTGGGAGCTTTGGAAAGAAAGGAACAAATGAGGAGTTTGGAAGGGAACTGAGGAACCTAAAGAATTAAGATGGGGCGGTAGGGAAACGGAAGAGAAAGGGAGTGTAAGGAGCCGGGCCTGGAGGATTTCTATGTATGCTGATATGAAATCCAACATGCAAATTAGCAGCTGTTATTTTTTAAATTACCTTTCCATCAGAGCTCATAGCAATGAGGCAGCATGGAGATGTCCCACAGCACAGGAGGCTCCAAACTAGGGGAACTCTGGGCTGGGGAAGCTTCCTGCCTTTGCGTTTCCACCTCAATGAGATCGGTGGGCCTCCCAGATGCAGTTCCCTTGGCTCTGTCACGCTCCTCTCCACCCTCCATCCCAAGTTGTCTCAGCGTTTCACTCTGGCATGCCAGAGCAGACAGCCGCAGCTCCCTAGAGACAACGAGGCAGGCAGCAAGGGCAGAGTCGAGACTGATTTGCATTTCTAATTATATGTGTTTTACCTGCCACTCTTTCTGTGCTGTCATTTCCTGGGGATTGAAGGCTTTGTATAAACCCAGCTGGGCAGGCAGTGCCTACCCCACAGCACACAGTTACCTGGCTTGTTTGGCCCAAGGTGGGGGCCCAGGCTCAGAAAGGCCTGGAGGTTTAGTGGGCATCCTCCCTCTGGCCTGGGTATGTGTATGACTGTGTGCATGAACAGAGAGGCCTGCTCCCATTTGACAGCAGTTTTTAGGATCATCCACTTTGAAAGAGGGATTCCTGTAGGTGAGCCCTTCCTTACCCAACAAAGCCAAAGTGAACTGTGGTGCGTACACCTCAAGCACAGAATGCCTTGGGGTAGAAAAGTGAGAGTCAGATTCTCTCCTCACAAAAAACAGGAAAGACAAAAGCTACAGAATTTCAAAGCTGAAAGATTAAATTTCCTGAACCTTCCTCTCTTCCCCCATAGCCCCACTCCTAGCAACAAAGATCTCCTTATTCCAGGCACCATCTTCAATTGCAAACTGACTTCTGACCTCAATATTTTAACTCTTTGTAATTTATTTTTCTTCTTTTTTTAAATAAACATTTTAATTTAAAGTTTTGAGTTCCAAATTCTATCCCTCCCTCCCTCCCCGTTCCCCATTCCCCTCCCTGACTCAGTAAGCAATTGGACATAAGTTATACATGTGCAATTATGTAAAACATTTTCATATTAGTCATTTTGCATAAAAAGACTCAGATATGGGGGCAGCTAGGTGGTGCAGTGGATAAAGCACTGGCCCTGGATTCAGGAGGACCTGAGTTCAAATCTGGCCTCAGAAACTTGACACTTACTAGCTGTGTGACCCTGGGCAAGTCACTTAACCCTCATTGCCCTGCAAAAGGAAAGAAAGAAAGAAAGAAAGAAAGAAAGAAAGAAAGAAAGAAAGAAAGAAAGAAAGAAAGAAAGAAAGAAAGAAAGAAAGAAAGAAAGAAAGGAAGAAAGAAAGGAAGAAAGAAAGAAAGAAACTAAAAAGACTCAGATAAAAGAGAAGAAATCAAAGAAAGCCAGTGAAAATAGCATGCTTCAGTCTGTGTTCAATCAATATCAGTTTTTTCTTTGGAGATAGATAGTATGCTTCATCATTATGTTGTGGGATGAGGGACCCCAACTTCCAAGGAATCTTTGAACTTTCCTGGGGATGGGCAGCTCTGTCTCCCACCTCAGAAATGGGTGTTGCCGAACCTGGTATGCTGATAAGCAATGACAAGGTCTATAAGATGATATGCAAGACATGGATGGATGCTACATATCCTTCTGTTTGTTTGTTTTTATTTGCAGGGCGAGGAGGGTTAAGTGACTTGCCCAGGGTCACACAGCTAGTAAGTGTCAAGTGTCTGAGCCTGGATTTGAACTCAGGTCCTCCTGAATCCAGGGCCAGTGCTCTATCTACTGCGCCACCTAGCTGCCCCCCCCCTACATATCCTTCTGATAACCCATTATTCAAAGATCCCCTGACAGTTATCTTGCCCTTCCCTCCCCTTTGTTTTGTAAACATATAAAAGACCAGGTCTTCCCTCACTCAAGAGGGACAATTTTCCATAGTGATCTGTCCCCCCACCATATATTCTTTTCTTCTAATAAATCTTTTTATTTGACAAGATTCATGATGAGCCTCCAATTATTTGGGTGAGCTAGCCCCACCCCCATCCAGGTCAAAAGTGCCCCCAACCTTTGGTTCAAGGCTTTGTAATTTCATTGGAATGGATACTCCCTCTGAATCAAGAGGCCTGAAGAGGTCCATTGCTATGGACAAGCAATCCAGTACCCTGGGGCTGAAGTTAGATAGCAGTGATGCTGCCGCTAGGATCTCTTGATTCCATTGACCATTGACCAGACTTATGAGAACCAAGATGAAGTAGAGGCTAATCTTAGACTTAGCGTGGGGAAGACCAAGGTTAAAATCCCATCTTAGATACTTCTAAACCAACCTACCTTCTTGCGTCTGTTCCAGAGATTCCCAGAAAGTTTTTTTTTTTTTTAATCAACTTTGGATCCAAGCAACACCCCCTTATGGCCTCTTAACTCTGAGGATGTTTATTTCCTCCAGTGCTCCAGGGCCTTCTACAATTCTCCTGAGGCCATCCCTGGACCAGACCCACTTCCCATTGTCACCTCCTGCCCTCGCACTGGACTCCACTCCCCTCCCTGTACCCTTCCTGCACCTGCTCCTTCCTGCTCTGAGGTGGGTCGCCAGAGGCCTCACAGAATACAGTAATCACATTCTGACAGATTCCAACCTTGGATTTATTTCTCCCACCATTCTTCACCTTTACTCTTTCACTTCACATGTTGCTGAACAGAGCTGGAGAAAGTCACAGAATCATTTTGATTGGGTCCACTACAGACTTATGTTCTGTAATTTCAATGTGCCCTCAATGTAACAAAGCGATCCTTTTATACCATCTAATTGATTTGCTTTCCTACTCACCACAGCGGTTTTTCCCAATCTTTTCATTCCTCTTTAAACCTTTCACAGAAACTTCCCCTTGTTTTGTTTTTCATTGGGAAAAAAAATAGAAAAGAAAATTGAGGCCATTTGCCTTTTTTCAACCTTCTTCATCTTACATTGTTCAGATGTCTTCACCCATTCTCCTGCCTTCTGGATTTCTTGGCTTTTCTTTAAGACTCAGTTCAAACCTTACCTTCTTAAAAAGGTCTTTCCAACTCCTTCCTCTCCAGCTTGTGCCTTCCCTCTGAGATTGCCTTCCATTTGTACTGTCTATATCATATGTGTCTGTGTCTGTTTGCATGTTGTCTCTCCTATTAGACTGTGAAATACTTGAAGACAGGGACCATGTTTTTTGCCTTTCTTTGTATCCTCAGAGCTTAACACAGGGCCTGAAATATAGTAAACACTTCACAAACATTTGACTGACTGACTAGCTTTGTGATACTTGGCAAATCACTTGCTTTTAATCAGTTGTTTCTACAATAATAAAAATAACAACAACAACAATAACAACAATAGCAGCTAGCATTTATATAGCACTTGAAGGTTTATAAAGCTCTTTTAAAAATATTTTATTTTTCTCAATTGCATGTAAAAGCAATTTTTTAAATTATTTTTTAAAAAAACTGAGTGCCAAATTCTCTCCCTCCTTCCCTCCCTACCCCCCTCCCCAAGACAGTAAGCAATTTTTATGTAGGTTATACATATGCAATCATGAAAAACATATTTCTATATTAATTATGTTGTAAAAGTAAACAGACCCCAAAAATTTTTTTAAAAAGTGAAAAAATAGTATGCTTTGATATGCATGCAGACTCCAGTTCTTTCTCTGAAGGTGGATAGCATTTTTCCTCATGAATCCTTTGGAATTGTCTCAGATTGCTGAGAAAAGCTGTCATTCACAGGTGATCATCATACTCTATTGCTCTTACTGTGTACAATGTTCTCCTGGTTTTGCTCCCTTTGCATTATTTCATCATCAGCTTACAGGTTTTTCTGAAATCATCCTACTCATCATTTCTGTATTAGGGTTTTTTTTGTTGTTTTTTGTATGGGGCAATGGGGGTTAAGTGACTTGCCCAAGGTCACACAGCTAGCTAGTGTCAAGTGTCTGAGGTCGGATTTGAACTCAGGTCCTCCTGAATCCAGGGCTGGTGCTTTATCCACTGCACCACCTAAGCTGCACCCTACTCATCATTTCTTATAGCACAAAACTATTCCATCACAATCATATACCACAACTTGGTCAACCATTCCCCAAGTGATGAGCATCCCCACAATTTCCAATTCTTTGCTACCATAAAAAGAGATGCTATAAATATTTTCACAGAAATAGGTCTTTTCCCCCCATCTTTTTTTCTTTTTGGGATATAGATCTATCAGTGGTATTGCTGGGTCAAAGGGTATGCACAGTTTTATAGCCTTTTAGGCATAGTTCCACATTGCTCTCCAAAATGGTTGGATCAGTTCACAATTCCACCAACAGTGTATTAGTGTCCCAATTTTCCCACATGCCCTCCAACATTTATCATTTTCCTTTTCTGTCATTTTAGCCAATCTGGTAAGTGTGAGCACCTTTTAATTTGCATTTCTCTGATCAATAGTGGTTTAAAGCATATAGTTTAAAGCATATAGTATATATAGCATAAAGCATATAGTCTATATGACTATAGAAAGCTTTGATTTCTTTGTCTGAAAAGTGCCTGTTCATATTTTGATGATTTAAAGTTTATAAAGCTCTTTTAAAATATCATCATTTTATCCTCACAACAACTGTAGGAGCTAGGTTCTATTACTATTCTTATTTTACAGATAAGGAAACTCAGTCAGATATAACTTAAATGATTTACCTAGGGACCCATATCAGAGAAGGTAGTTGGGTCCAGGATTTGAACTTAGGTCATCCTGAATCCCAGTCCTGGGGTCTTATTCATTGCACCACCTAGTCACCTCTACTACTAGGAAGAAGACAGGAGATAAGAGGACTTCAGTACACCTGAGAAAAGGTAACTAAGGTCTCTAGGTTTTTAACTTGTCCCCTTTACTAGAGGGAACAAGCTGGTTCCTCTCTCAATCTCTTCCCCCTCTTTAAAATACAGATGATTATCCCAGCATGAGTTCTTCACATGGGGTCCCCAAATCCACTCCATGGATAGATTTCAGAAGGTCCATAAAATTGGATGGGGAAAAAAAAATCACTTTCTCACTTTCATGGACTTCTAACTGATATTCAACATCTGCTTCAATCATTTAAAACCATTATCCTGAGAAGGGGTCTCTAAATTTCCCCAGATCGCCAGAGGGGCCCATAAAACACAAAAGGTGAAGAACTCTTGCCTTACAGGGTTGTTGTAAGTACTAGATGAGATCCTGAATGTAAAATGATTTGCAAATGTTAGAGCATAGTGCAGTGGGGTGGCAACTGGCTTTGGACCTGATTCAAATCTCAGATGTGCCATTACTATTACTCTGAGTAAGTCGCTTAATTTTTTGTGACTCTATAACTTGAGGGAGCCAGACCACATAGCTTTTGAGACAACTATTTCAGCATAGGCCTTACGTTTAAAACTATGACTAAGGCCTATGCCCAAATACTAATCTTTTAAAACTCTGGACTTGGGGGCAGCTAGGTGGTGCAGTGGATAGAGCACTGGCCCTGCATTCAGGAGGACCTGAGTTCAAATCCAGTATCAGACACTTGACATGTACTAGCTGTGTGACCCTGAGCAAGTCACTTAACCCCAATTGCCTCACAAAAAAAACCCCCAAAACCCAAAAAACTCTGGACCTGTGATTTCATCAATGTAGGGAACTCCCAGAATGAGACTTCCCTCCACTAATGCAGTTAGGGAGTACAATGCATAGAATGCTAGACTTCAGTCAGAAACACTTGAGTTCAAATCCAGCTACAGACACTTACTACCTATGTGACCCTTGGCAAGTCACTCAACTGCTGTCTGCTTCAGTTTCCTCATCTCTAAAGTGGGAATAATAATAGGACCTAACCTTGGAGGGTTGTTGTGAGGATAAGATTTGTAAAGCACTTGGAAATTTTTGAAGAGTTATATAAAGGCTAGTTATTGTTATTATTAACCAATATTTATTTAACACTCTCATAGGATCACAGATATAAGCTGAAAGGAGTCCTGGTTACCTACAGGAGCCAAATTGAGCTCATTGTGTCATTTCATCAAAATCATGCAGCCCCCAGTGGGGATGACAGCTCGCTGTGTGTCACCAGAGGCTGGGGACTTTTTTTCTTATCAATGGTATCCTTAGGGCATAAAAATTGCTTTCCAAAATGGTTGTACCATTTCACATATTAGTGTGCCTATCTTCCCACAATGTTATCAACATTGACTTGCCATTTTGGGTCATTTTTTTTTTCCAATTTGCAGAGTTTGAGGTAAAACCCCCAATGTTTTGCTCTGCATTTCTCTTATTAGTAATTTGAAGCATTTTTTTCATGTGGTTGTGAATACTTGATACTTCTTTTGAGAACTGTTTGCTCATATCTTTTGATATAGCATATATATGTATGTACATACATATATGTGTATATGCGTGTATACATACATATATGGAGAGAGAGATTAACTGATTGATTCTAAATATTGGATACTGTCACGGGGAAATAGGTGGTGTGGGGGTCCTTAGGTACTCCTCTTTGAAGAATTACAACTCTTGCTAACAATCCAATTAGAATAAAATGGTCTTTTATTTGGGCACTAGAGAAGGTGACCAAGAGGGAAGTCAAAGACTTCACCTCAAGGGGAGGAGATGGCTTAAAGACATCTTTCTCATTGAATGGAAGAAAGGCCAAAGCTTTTGTAGGGGATGGATGGGGTGACCACCTGACAATGGAAAGTTCCTTTTTGGGGTAGGAAAAGCTTGAATGAGAGGTGGTAGTCCTGACTTCCGGAGTTATTTCTGTTCCCTGTCACCAATCAGGCAGCAGCCAACCTAATGGGCTTATCTCCCTTACTTCTTAAGTGTGTCCATCCTTTAGTCCAGCTTCTCAAGGAGAGTTACCCCAGACCCATATTAATACCAAACTCTTATCAGAGAAGTTTGATGCAAAAATTTTTTCCCATTTGACCACTTCCTATTTTATTCTAGATGCATTAATGTTGTCTGTGCAGAAGCTTTTCAGTTTTAAGTAATCAAAATTATCTATTTTTTCATTGGTAATTATCTCCATCTCTTGTTTCATTAAGAATACATTTCTTATCCATAGCTATGAGAGGTCGGTGTTCTGTTTATCTTCTGATTTTTTTTAGTATGATCTTTAATATTACAGTCATATATCCATTTAGAATGTATTGTGAAGTATGGTATAAATATTGGCCTAAGCTTAATTTTTGCCAGATAGATTTCCATTTTTAAAAATTTAATAGGGAGAGGCAGCTAGGTGGCACAGTGGATAGAGCACCAGCCCTGGATTCAGGAGGACCTGAGTTCAAATCTGGCCTCAGACACTTGACACTTACTAGCTGTGTGACCCTGGGCAAGTCACTTAACCCCAATTGCCTCACTAAAAAAAAAAAATTAATAGGGAGTTTTTTGATAGATAACTTTTGTTTTTTACTTTATCAAATCATGGGTTATTTAATTCTACTGTTTATGAATCTCCTTTGTCTAGCTTATTTCACTGATCTATCCATATATTTTTGGAAGCCTTTTTTTTTTTTTTTGGTGGGGTACTAAGGCTTAAGTGACTTGCCCAGGGTCACACAGCTACTAAGTGTCAAGTGTCTGAGGCTGGATTTGAACTCAGGTCTTCCTGAATCCAAGCCTGGTGCTTTATCCTCTGTGCCACCTAGCTGCCCCCTATCCATCTATTTTTAACTAATACAGGTGGTTTTGATGCCTGCAGCTTTATAATACAGTCTGAGGTCTGGAAGTACCATTCCCTTTGTGATAAAATAATGGGATTTTGGCAGATACTCAAAGGCCCACCTGGAGATTAATCTAAATTTATTGAATTAAGTGAGAGTGATTAGCCTACTTCAAGTTAACTAGATTGTAATCACACCTGGCTAGCCCTTAAGACAGTTCTCAGAAGCTAAGGACTTTGAACTCAACTCAAGACCACCTTCAAGTCCAGTGAACCAATGGATTTGGATGACACTAATCAATCCAGCTTGAAGCAGTATGTAAGGACCGCCTATGCCCCGGACCTATAAAAAGCTTCCACACTCAGTTTGCTGGGGAGTTCATGGTTGAAGCAAGCTCGTGGTGGAGGACTTATAGAAGAACCAGACCAGGCTGGAACTCTAGGCTAGATAGGCTTTTTCTTAACTTTCTGAACTCCACATGTTTTCCTTTTCACTAATACCTGGTATGCTTTAATAAATGCTTAATGCCCAAAGACTGGTGCTAAAGCTTATAATTTAAGGCGACCACACAATTTAGATTTTAAACAACACACCTTTCATTATCTCACTTGATATTCTAGAATTCTTGTTTTTCCAAATGAATTTTGTAATTATTTTATCAAGTTCTGTAAAGTATCCTCTTGGCAATTTGATTGGTAGAGCATTAAAAGTACACATTAATTTTGATAGTATTGTCATTTTTGTTATATTGGTACAGCCTAGCCATGAGCACTGAATATTCCTCCAGCTATTTATATTGTTCTTTAATTCTTTTTTAAAATATTTATTTAGAATTTTATTTTCCCCCAATTACATGCAAAAACAATTTTTAATGTCCATTTTAAAAACTTTGTGCTCCAATTCTCTTCCTCTCTCCCTCTCCCCTTAAGAATGCAAGCATTTCAATATAAGTTATACATGTGTAGTCATGCAAAACTTTTCCATATTATTCAGGTTGTGAAAGAAAACAGACCAAAAAAAAAACCCAAGAAAAAGAAACTTAAAAAAATGGTGCTTCAATCTTTATTCAGACACCATCAGTTCCTTTTCTGGAGATGGATCACATTTTTCATCATAAGTCCTTCAGAATTGTCTTGGATCATTGTATTGCCGAGAATAGCTAAGTCATTCACAGCTGATCATCTTACAATATTGCTGTTGATGTAGGAGGCAAAAAAGGGGCTAAAATGACATGGGATGGAATTAGGGTCAAATTGATCTAGAGTCCACCCAAAAGAATTACAAGATTCAGTGACTTAGTTTCCCAAGTTTTATTGCAATACTGTGATTGACCACAGGGAGAGAACCAGAAAAGTAGAAAGGTATCTCTCAATTAAGGAAAGGAAAGACAGTTATATTTATAGTATGGATAAATTGATTATCAGTCTCATTCTAGTAATCTCCACTTTAGGAAGGTACAGGGGAGAACCTGTCCTAATTTGGAGTTCCTGAGGTCCTAAGCCAACCCCTGAGGTGGGTACCTTTTACCATGGAAGTGTGTTTTAAGGGTTTACACGTCATAAGGTAAATCTGGGGACAAATTTGGTCTTTTCTGTGCATGTCACTTTTTGATTCCCATGGCTTGTTTCAAAATATCTTCATTTTTCATTTATTTCAAGTTTGAATTTCTATAGCCTGTCATTTTATCATTGTTATTGTTATGGTCTTTTTGACCTGCCTTGGGGCAAGGTGGGGTCTCTCCCCTGTGCTCTCTTCTCTCTATCCTAGGTAATATAGGGCTTCTGAACTTTCAGAGCCATGTGCTCTCTCTTTACTAACATTTAATATGCTTCAATACATGCTTAATGACCAAAACTGGTGCAGTAGCCTCTAATTTATAATTAGTGTGAGAGTTGGTTTGGCATCCCCTACTGGAGAGATGCTGTGGGGAGACTCCACCATGAGGAGAAAGCATGTGATTTAGAGACCATGTGACTTTAGCATCCAGGAGTTACATCTATAGAACCCCCTGTGGGACTTATCAATCATAGCTACCAGCCAATTAGCGTGTGTGTGTGTGTGTGTGTGTGTGTGTGTGTGCAGCCCTGTTTCCTGTTGGAGAGGAGGCTTCTGGGAAGAGGAAGGAAGCCTTGGGTCCTTTTGGTTCCTGACCTCATGATGGCAGGTTGGATGCTGGGGTCTCTTAGAAATAGTTAAATTTTTATCTTTCTCTCTGATCATTAGATCCTAATGCTCTTTAATAAATACTTAAAAGTCTAAACTCTTGCTAAAGCTTATAATTTATGGTGACCACTCATTAGATTTTTAGACAGTCTAGCTAGAATTTTAGCCCCTTACAGATAGCAACTTTACATTAACAATATATTAGAAACCCCACTGTGTGACCCTGGGCAAATCATTCAACGCTTGTTGCTCCCCCCACCAAAGAAACCCCAGCTAAGTTCCCTAAAACCTGGAACAGAGATAGGTATCCCCATATATTTTGAAACGACACAGGTAGTTGAGGGATTAGGGAAACAGGTGTAGGAATGATGGTCTGGACCCGACCCCCTCCCCACCACGAACCTGGTGTCTAGAGCAGGGGTTCTTAATTTGGAGTCTTTAAATTAATTTTTTAAAAATTGTTTGATAACTATACTTCAATATAATTGATTTCCTTTATTATCCTATGTATTTTATTTTACACATTTAAAAACATTATTCTGAGAAGGATTCCATGGACTTTACTAGATTGCCAAAGGGGTTCATGACACATAAGCACCAAGTTAAGAACCCTTAGATTATTAGGGGCAGCTAGGTGGTGCAGTGGATAAAAGCACTGGCCCTGGAGTCAGGAGTATCTGGGTTCAAATCTGGCCTCAGACACTTAACACTTACTAGCTGTGTGACCCCGGGCAAGTCACTTAACCCCAATTGCCTCACTGAAAAAAAAAAAAAAAAAGAACCCTTAGATTAGGGTCCCCTGGCCAAACAAGACATAATTTCTCTAAGGTTCTTGGTTTAGAAGAATCCCACCAGGCCAAAGACCCACTGAGTAATAATCATGATGGTGAAGGGGTGAAGAACTAAAGATAGATTGAAGAAGAGTGTTCAATTCCTGCTTAGAGGAGGTTGTCCATTCTTCCTGATAGATAGCCTATGTCATTTTGGGAAGAAATAAAAATAATGATAATGAGATATTGCCAACATCCTAATTGCTTTGTCTTGAAAGGCCTAGAAAGAGAATTTAGCTGTGTTCTGATTAGGGAAATGTTGCTAAGATCTCCAGGGCAAGTTATTGCATAATTCCTAGGGAAGAAGATGATCCTAAAACACTTGCAGAGTTATAAAAGAAAATAGTTTGGTTTTGGGCTGACAACCATTAGGAAATGTACCCTTGGGGCAGCTAGGTGGCGTAGTAGATAAAGCATGAGCCCTGGATTCAGAAGGACCTGAGTTCAAATTTGATCTCAGACACTTGACACTTACTAGCTGTGTGACCCTGGGCAAGTCACTTAACCCCCATTGCCATACCCCCCCCCAAAAAAGAAAGAAATGTACCCTCAAGGAAACAGAATAGTTGTTTCTTGTAATGATATTCTTTGTACTTGTTTTTCAGTTGTTTCAGTTGTGTCTGATTCTCCATGACTCCATTTATGGTTTTCTTGGCAAAGATACAGGAATGGTTTGCTATTTCCTTCTCCAGCTCATTTTTCAGATGAGGAAACTGAGGCAAACAGGGTTAAGTGACTTGCCCAGGGTCACATAGCTGGTGAATGTCTGAGGCCAGATTTGAACTCACTCTATCCACTGAGCTACCTAACTGCCCAATGAAATTCTAGGTAGGTATTAAAGTCAGGAAATGAGGGCCCAATGTTGATGTGCACACAGATGAACTAATATTTCTGGGATAAATGTGTAATTGAGGGAATGGGGTACAGGTTTAGATTAGGGGTAGGGGTTCTTAGGAATTCCTCTTTAAAGAATTACACCCAGGGGCAGCTAGGTGGCGCAGTGGATAGAGCACCAGCCCTGGATTCAGGAGTACCTGAGTTCAAATCCAGCCTCAGACCCTTGACACTTACTAGCTGTGTGACCCTGGGCAAGTCAATTAACCCCAATTGCCTCACCAAAAAAAAAAAAAAAAAAAGAATTACACCCTCTTGCACACAAAAGTAGTTAGAATAAGATGGTATTTATTTAGGGGCCCGGGAAGGGAAGGAGGGGCGGGAAGGGAAACCATGAAAGAAATCCTTGGACTTCTCATGGGGAGATAGGCACAAAGCACATGGCTCAGAGGTACCAATCTCCTCGAGCAGGAGACTGGCAGGTACTTTTTTTTTTTCCTGGGCAATGGGGGTTAAGTGACTTGCCCAGGGTCACACAGCTAGTAAATCAAGTGTCTGAGGCCGGATTTGAACTCAGGTACTCCTGAATCCAAGGCCGGTGCTTTATCCACTGCACCACCTAGCCGCCCCATGGCAGGTACTTTTATAGGGGGCTGATGGGGGTAACCATCTGCCTGTGGAAAGTTCCTTTAGTGAGGGAGGACCATCCCCCACTTGCAGTGACTGGAGGAATTGGGTGAGGGGTGGCTATGGATCACTCTTCAGGACACAAAGGCCGCAGCCACACCCAAATTTATCTCCCCAGGGGTAAGAGAGACCAGAATGAAGGGTGGAGGTCTGAGCTAGCTCAATTCTGATTTGGTTCAGTTTATCTCTCTAGGCTTATCTGTCCTCTGGTTTAGTTTCTCAAGGAGAAGATTCCTTGATGTGCCCCAGAGAACTTCTGGGGTGCTCTGTACCCCATGACAAATAGATAGTTTAAATGTAGGACTGGGCAGCACCTAGATAAGCCTAAGGCACCCTTATCATAAAGAGCCCCAGAGGCATAGCCCCCTATCTCCTTTCCACTACTACAGTAATAAATAGACTGAAAAGAAACATACCATAACCTGAGAAGGCATGGACTTTCTTTTTTGTTTTTTTGTTTTTGTGTTTTGTTTTTTTCCAGGGCAATAAGGGTTAAGTGACTTGCCCCGGGTCACACAGTTAGTAGGTGTCAAGTGTCCAAGGTCAGATTTGAACTCAGGTCCTCCTGAATCCAGGGCCAGTGCTTTATCCACTGCACCACCTAGCTGCCCCCTAGCCATTGACTTTCAAGAACTGAGAGGATCATAGAAATCATTCACTACAACCTCTTCCTTTGAAAGATGAGGGAACTAATATAGAAAGAGATTTGCCTGAAGTCACACAATAGTAGTGGCAAAGGCAGGACTAGATCTCAGGGTCCCCTGACCATTAGTTATCTACTCTTACCACTACAACACAAGGCTTCCTTTGGGATGAAACAAAACGCAAACCTATTAGACCTTCTTTCTTGGTCTAGCCACAAAGCTTGTCCAGATCCTAGTCTCCCTGAGGGCAGTGACACATACAGTAGCCCCAGAATCTAAAATAGTGTTTTCAATAGTATGCTCTTAAAAAAAGGGGGGGGGGGGCAGCAAGGTGGCTCAGTGGATAGAGCACTGGCCCTGGAGTCAGGAGTACCTGAGTTCAAATCCAGCCTCAGACACTTAACACTTACTAGCTGTGTGACCCTGGGCAAGTCACTTAACCCCAATTGCTTCACAAAAAAAAAGAAGAAGAAGAAGAAGATGACCTGTGATTTTACTGGTATCTATTAATATAGCTCAGTACCTCTACCACTTGGAATCTTAGGGAGCTGTCTGGTACACATAGTGCTTATGTGTCAGTGGGAAGACTAGAACTCAGGTCTTCCTGACTCTGAAGTCAGCTTACATTATTCCAAACTACTTCTCCAAATAGTAAGTGCTTAAAGAAGACTTATTGGGGGCAGCTCTTGGTGCAGTGGATAGAGCACTGGCCATGGAGTCAGGAGTACACTTACTAGCTGTGTGACCCTGGGCAAGTCACTTAACCCCAACTGCCTCACTTAAAAAAAAAAAAAACCCAAACAAACAAAAAAGAAGACTTATTGTAAAAAATCAAATTAAGCTAAGGAGCACCCAAATTTTTCATAAAAACTTAACTTGGGTTTACTTGAAATCCTCTCACTCAGGAATATTTACCCCAATTCATATTATTGAAAGTGTGAGACTGGTAGAGAAGGAAAGTTTGCCAGATTATATCAACCTAATGACGGAAATAATTTCTATGGCCTTTTCAAATGTCTGTGCTCATAAGACAGACTAGAAAGCATTCCTTTGTCTGCTTGTACTTACTATCTGTCTCAGTTTAACAGATCTTATTTAGGTTTCTGATATCAAAAGTAATGAACAGACTCGCCTTCAAACCCCTAAAGCAAAAAGATATACTGTAAGAAAGACTCCTAGAAAAACAAGTTTCTCATCCATATTGTGTAGGGAAATTGTCTGTGTTCAGTCATTTTTTTGTTGAGTTAGACTCTTCATGACCTCATTTGGAGTTATCTTGGCAAAGATACTGGAGTGGTTTGCCATTTCCTTGTCCAGCTCCTTTTACAGATGAGGAAACTCATCAAGAACAAACAGGGTTAAGTGATTTGCCCAGGGTCACACAGCTAGTAAGTGTGTGAGGACAGATTTGAACTCAGGAAGATGAGTCTTCCTGATTTCAGGCCCATCACTCTATCCACTGTACCAGCTAGCTGCCCTAGGGAAATTACTGGTACTAAAAAACCCCAATAACCATAAATGGACTACCAGTAAAAAAATACACACACACACACACACACACACACACACAACCATGTTGACTACAAGGAATATAAAAGGAAACCACTCATGCTACATAGTAAGGAGGATGCCCTCACATTCAAGCTAATGATGTCTTTTCTCATCTGAGAAGTCTTGCAGAGCCAGACTAGACTCCAGTTTGCCTTTCTCGGAGAGACACTCATCTTTAGAATGGTTGGCATTCAAAGTGAAGCATCACACAGATCAGTGACCCCAGGCTGAATGACTTTCCCAGGGCCATTAATCTGAGGGTTTTTCTCTATGTATCCTAGAGGCTCTGGTAACATACAATTGGTCTTTTCAAACATCGCCATTTACCCATTCATAGACACACCTTGCCCTGGTAGAATATCGTTATGAGGACAACGGGTCGGTCACATGATCATGGATCTGGCATTGGAAGGGATCTTAGAGTCTATCTAGTCCAACCCCCCTTTTTTTTAAAAAAAGTATTAATTACTTTTGTTTTTATACCACCTACATTTCCCAATATATCCCTCTCCCTGTACCTCTCAGAAAGCTATGGGGGGGAAAAAAAGATAAGCAAAAACAACCTACAATGAAAAAGTCTGACATTCTAGGAGAGGAGAGGAGAGGAGGGGAGGAGGGGACGGGAGGGGAGGGGAGGGGAGAAAGGAACATTTATTATCTCCTTACAATATGCTAAGTACTATACCTAGAGGTGAGGATACAATACCAGAAATGATGATAGTCTCTGTTCTCAAGCTCTTGCTCTAATTGGTGCAGATAATATATCTTTTTTTTTTTTTGTGGGGCAATGGGGGTTAAGTGACTTGCCCAGGGTCACACAGCTAGTAAGTGTCAAGTGTCTGAGGCTGGATTTGAACTCGGGTCCTTTTGAATCCAGGGCCAGTGCTCAATCCACTGCGCCACCTAGCCGCCCCAGATAATAAATTTTTAAAATTCTCTCCAGGGCAAATGACCAGGCTCAGAAATACCAAGGTGGCTGCCTTGGAGTAGACAACAAGGTCCAAGATCATTAGGTATTAGTAGATCAGATGACAGTGTCTGGAGGGCCTAGAGGCAGGACCAGTGGTAAGGTCTGGTCATGCCTTCCATTACAGGAGGGAATAGCATTAGTGATTTCTGTATCATCCAAGTGGTGCGAGCAGTCAAGCAACTGGGTGGCCATCCAGAGAAAGGGGGGAGAAAAGAGAATGGGGATGGGCATCTTCCCATTGGATCTGCCCAGATGGCTTTGGTGAATCGTGTGTGTGTGTGTGTGTGTGTGTGTGTGTGTGTGTGTGTGTGTGTGTGTGTGTTGGGGGTGAAATTTCCACATTGTCCAAATTTAATATTTGATTGTTACAAGCACCACAGCAAAAGGATGTATGTGGTAAGTGTTGAACATACTATTGACCTATCATTTGTTGTTGTTGTTGTTGTTGTTGTCTTTTTGGTGAGGCAATTGGGGTTAAGTGACTTGTCCAGGGTCACACAGCTAGTAAGTGTTAAGTGTCTGAGGCTGGATTTGAACTCAGGTCCTCCTGAATCCAGAGCCAGTGCTCTATCCACTATACCACATAGCTGCCCCAGACCTGTCGTTTTATTTGCCCAACATATTGTCTTTTGGGGGGGGGGTGGCAAAGGCAATTGGGGTCAAGTGACTTGCCCAGGGTCACACAGCTAGTAAGTGTCAAATATTTGAGGTTGGATTTGAACTCAGGTCCTCCTGATTCCAGGGCCAGTGCTTTATCTACTGCACCACCTAGCTGCCCCCCAACATATTGTGTTATGAGCTAATACTCAAGCTTTGACTACCAGGGTAATAACAGGTTATACTAAATGAGGGGGTGGGGAGTGGGGAGGTGGCATTCAGCCCAGATCTTTGGATATGGAGATGTAGGTAAAAGGCAAACTTTAATCCACTATAAGTTGTGTAAGTGGGAATGGTGGTAGTCCTATGTACAATGGGATAAGGAAAGATCAGTTCTTGGATTGATTGGCAGTGAGAAGGGAAAAGATTTGGAATATTTGCTCTGCATTTCTTCTTCCAGATACTCCCTCTGTGATTTAACCAAGTACATAGTAAACTCTCTGGCTTTGAGGTTCATTCTACCCATCTACATAGTCATTGTTATCTATTTCTTCCCAAGTCAGTTTCATTATTTTCTTTTTCTTTCTTTCTTTCTTTTTTTTTTTGTGGGGCAATGAGGGTTAAGTGACTTGCCTAGCGTCACACAGCTAATTAGTGTCAAGTGTCTGAGGCCGTATTTGAACTCAGGTCCTCCTGAATCCAGGGCTGGTGTTTTATCCACTGTGCCACCTAGCTGTCCCCCAGTCTCATTATTTTCTGAAGGAGTTTAGCACCTGGCTCACAGTCTTTCTCTCTACTCCATCCACTGGATAATTTTGAACCCAGAGTCAGGAAGCCCTAAGTTTAAATTTTGCCTCAGACACTTACTAGTTGTGTAACACTAGGCAAGTCACCTAGTGTCTCTGTATCTCAGTTTCCTCATCTATAAGATAGGGATAATAACAGCACCAATCTCCCAGGGTTGCTGCCCTGAGGATAAAATGAGGTAATATTTGTTAAGTTCTTTGCAAACCTTAAGGTACTATAAATGCTGGTTTTTATTTTTTATATATAATGATTGATGTTCCTTTAAATACCTGGCTTCCCAGTTCATCAGTCTTCTCAACTCCCATGATCTATACCTTCACTCCACCCTAGGCACACCCAAGGATAGCCATAACCTTAATCTCACGTTCATAATCATTCATTTGACCTCTGTGATCCTTGATTTTGAAATTCATTTCTTATACCATAAATGTTTTTTTTTTTTGCAGGGCAATGAGGGTTAAGTGACTTGCCCAGGGTCACACAGCTAGTAAGTGTCAAGTGTCTGAGGTCAGATTTGAACTCAGGTACTCCTGAATCCAAGGCCGGTGCTTTACCACTGCGCCATCTAGCTGCCCCCTATTCCATAAATTTTTAGACTTCTGTTTGTTCCTCTGACTCACTTTCTCCTAAATCTATTCTTCATCTTTATTGTGACTATTAATAACTCCATTCTTGCTTCCTGCTTTCCTAGTCCATTATCCCTGATCTGGTCTCACTTTCCTTCTTTTGTAATCTTGATTCTGTGCGGGGCAGCTAGGTGTCTCAGTGGATAGAGCACTGGTCCTGAAGTTGGGAGAAGCTGAGTTCAAATCTCACCTCAGCCACTTACTAGCTGTGTGACCCTGGGCAAGTCACTTAACCCCAATTGCCTTAAACATCTGGGGCCATGATAAAGCTGTGCATACCCTTTGACCCAGCAATACCACTTTTAGGTCTTTTCCCCAAAGAAATCATGGAAAGGGGAAAGGGACCCACATGTACAAAAATATTTATAGCTGCTCTTTATGTGGTGGCAAGGAATTGGAAGTTGAGGGGGTGCCCATCAATTGGGGAATGGCTGGACAAGTTGTGGTATATGAATGCAATGGAATACTATTGTGTTGTAAGAAATGATGAGCAGGAGGAGTTCAGAGAAACCTGGAGGGTCTTGCGTGAGCTGATGATGAGTGAGATGAACAGAACCAGAAGAACATTGTACACAGTATCATCAACATTGAGTGTTGATCTACTGGGATGCACTATATTCTTCTCACCAATGCAATGGTACAGAAGAGTTCCAGGGAACTCATGATAGAAGAGGATCTCCAAATCCAAGAAAAAAAAAAAAGAACTATGGAGTATAGATGCTGAATGAACCATACTATTTCTTTTGTTTTTGGTGCTGTTGTTTTTTTTCTATTTTGAGGTTTTTCATCATTGTTCTGATTTTTTCTCTTATAACAGGACTAATGCAGAAATAGGATTAATGTTATTATGTGTATATATATATATGTGTGTGTGTGTATAAATATATATATCTATATATATGTATATAGATATATAGATATAACCTATATCAGATTACCTGCTGTCTAGGGGAGGGGGGAGGGAGGGAAGGGAGAGAGAAAAATCTGAAATTGTAAAGCTTGTATAAACAAAAGTTGAGAACTATCTTTACATGTAACGGAAAAAATAAAATACCTTATATGTAAAAAAAACAAAAAAAAACATCTGGGGCCATGTCCAGTCATCTTGATGAACCCAGATGGTTCTGGAGGAGAGAGTGAGGTTGGTGACCTTGTCACAGCCCTCCCTCACTTAAATTTAATTCATTGCAAGCCATGACCACCCCAATGTCATGATCCTTTTCTGAGAATGAAGGATAAACAATAACAATCTTGATTCTGTATTTAAGAAGTTCAACTGGATACAGTCTCCTACACTTGAATCCTTTGTCCCTTTGTCCTATTTGCTACTTGTGCCTTTTGAAATTCCAACCCTGGGCTCCCCCATCATGTTTTCTGCTTCTGTTCCCATGTTCCTGGAATCTACACAACCATGCTGAAAGAGTTAAATACAAATTTGTTATCTAATCTCAATTATACTCCTAACTATCATGTGCCCTTCTTTGATTGATTGATTCTCCATCATACATCCCTACAGCCCATTCCAAATCTTTTCTTCTCTCTTTAAGCCATCTATACACACCATCTCTTACCTTCTCCTCAGACTTTACTGAGAAAATAAAGACATCAGCTATAAGGTTCTTGATCACCTCAGTTCTACAGCTTAACTCTTCTCAGCATTATCCCCATTCTCTCCTCATTTGCTATGGTCTCCAAGGAAGAGGGTAGCATCTTTTCTGTGCCAAGATTAAACCCTTCCATTTGTACCCTCAACTGTATCCCTCTCACTCCTCCAGGAGTTTACCTTTTTATCCATCTCTGTCTCTCTAATCATCAATATAGCCCTTTATCTGTTGGGTCCTTTCCAAATATGGCCAAATTTTCCCCACTTTTAAATAACCTTCACTTGACTTTGCCAACTCCTTAAGCTATTACCCTATTTTTCTCTTCCTTTTTGTAGATACTCATAAAAAAGCTATCTATACTCACTGCCTCTGATTCTCCACCTTCCACTTTCCAGCTTTAGACCCTACCACTCAAATGAAATGACACCTTCCAAAGTTACCAATTATCTCTTTTTTTGTTTGTTTGTTTTGTTTTTGTGAAGCAATTGGGGTTAAGTGACTTGCCCAGGGTCACACAGACAGTAAGTGTTAAGTATCTGAGGCCAGATTTGAACCCAGGTCCTCCTGACTCCAGGGCCAGTGCTCTATCCACCGAGCCACCTAGCTGCCCCACCAATTATCTCTTAATTGCTAAATATTTTTTTCTTCGTTTTGATAATATTTTATTAGAATAGCCGATAGAAGGAATGCCAGCTGTTTAGAGTTAACCATACACTGGTTTCTCATAATGGTGAGAATTTCAAAAGAATCTCCTATGACCCTTATGTCTCCCACTATTTCCTTTCTTTTTTATACTTGTTTTTTTTTTCCAATTACATGTAAAAACAATTTTGAACATTCACTTTTTTTTTTCTTTTTAGTGAGGCAATTGGGGCTAAGTGACTTGCCCAGGGTCACACAGCTAGTAAGTGTTAAGTGTCTGAGGTCAGATTTGAACTCAGGTACTCCTGACCCCAGGGCCAATGCTCTATCCACTGCGCCACCTAGCTGCCTGAACATCCACTTTTTAAAAATTTGAGTTCCAAATTCTTTCCCTTCCTCCCTTCTACCACCCTCTGTGAGAACGCCAGCAATTTGATATAGATTATACATGTAGTCATGTAAAACATATTTCCATATTAGCCATGTTGTGAAAGAAAACACAGGCCTGAAAAAAGAAAAAGAAAGTTTTAAAAAGTATGCTTTGAGGGGCAGCTAGGTGGCACAGGGGTACCTGTGTGACCCTGGGCAAGTCACTTAACCCCAATTGCCTCACTAAAAAAAAAAAGTATGCTTTGAGGGGCAGCTAGGTGGCACAGTGGATAGAGCACTGGCCCTGGAGTCAGGAGGACCTGAGTTCAAATTGGCCTCAAGACACTTGACACTTACTTAGCTGAGTGACCCTGGGCAAGTCACTTAACCCCAATTGCCTCACCAAAAAACCCCCAAAAATATGCTTTGATCTGCATTGAGACTCCATCAGTTCTTTCTCTGAAGGTAGATAGTATGCTTCATCATTTGTCCTTCGGAATTGTCTTAAATTATTGTATTGCTGAGAAGAGCTAAGTCATTCAGTTGATCATCATATAATATTGCTGTTACTGTGTACAGTGTTCTGATTCTGCTCACTTCACTATGCATTAGTTCATATAAGTCTTTCCAGGTTTTTCTGAAAGCATCCTTTCTTTTTTTTTGGGGGGGGGCAATGTCAAGTGTCTGAGGCTGGATTTAAACTCAAGGCCGGCACTTTATCCACTGTACCACCTAGCTGCCCCCTGCTTATCATTTCTTATAGCACAACAGTATTCCATCACAATTATATGCCAGAACGTGTTCAATCATTCCCAAATTGATGGGCATCCCCTCAATTTCCAATCCTTTGACCATGCCCAAAGGGCTAAAAATCTGTGTATATATACCCTTTGATCCAGCAATACCTCTACTAGGTTTTTATCCCAAAGACATCCCCAAAAGAGAAAAAGACCTATTTGTACAAAAATATTTAGAGCAACTCTTTTTGTGGTGGCTAAGAATTGGAAATCAAAGGAATGCCCATCAATTGGGGAATGAATAAACAAATCGTGGTACATGATTGTGATGGAATATTATTGTGCTGTAAGAAATGACAAGCAGGATGATTTCAAAAAGGCCTGGAAAGACTTATATGAGCTGGTGTTTAACGAAGTGAGCAGAACCAGGAGAACTTTGTACACAGTGACAGCAATATTGTTCTATGAAGAATTGTGAATGACTTAGCTCTTCTCAGCAGTACAATGATCTAAGACAATCCCAAAGTACTAAAGATGAAGCATACTATCCCCCTCCAAAGAAAAAACTGATATTGATTTATACTGAATCATGCTATTTTCATTTTTTCTTTTATTTGTTTTTTTTAATATAAAATGACTAATATGGTAATGTTTTACATAATTACACATGTATAACCTATATCTGATTGTTTACTGCCTCAGAGAGGGGGAAGGGAGGGAGGGAAGGAGGGATAGAATTTGGATCTCAAAACTTTAAATAAAAATATTTATTATTTTAAAAAATCCAATTCTTTGCCACCACAAAAAGAGCTGCTATAATTATTTTTGTCCTTTTCCTTTTTTTTTAATCTCTTTGTGATACAGATCTAGTAGTGGTATTGCTGGGTGAAAGAGTACTCACAGTTTTATAGCCCTTTGGGCCTACTTTGAATTGTTCCCCTGAATGATTGGATCAGTTCACAACACTTAAATGTTGCAGCTTAATTGCTAAATCTAATGGTCTGTTGTCATTCCTTATCCTACGTGATTCAGGCATATTTGACACTTAAAAGCTGAATTGTAGTTTCTCCCTTGAGCTTTGGGACTACAACACCAACTGCCTATTGGACATCTTCCCCGATGTTCCATAAGCATCTCAAATTCAACATGTCCAAAACAGAACTCATTTTATTTCCCCCCCTAAATCCATACCTCTACCTAATTTTCTTGGGAGCCCACCACCATGCTTGTAGGTACCCAGATTCACAACTTCAGAATCATGATTGTGGAAGAAAATTCTGTACTCTACATTTTGGGCACAAGCCAGACAGACAATTCTATTAACTAAATTATTCTAATCTAAGCATTTCTGCTTAGAGATCAAAAAACAGTTTCTTTATGAATAATAGACTTGGAAAGTTTTCTAGCACAAATGGAATTTATTACATTTTAAAAAAATAAGTAAAACTCCATAGTTAAAAGCAATCAAATGTTTAGAATTGGATAAAGCACTGGCCCTGGATTCAGGAGTATCTGGGTTCAAATCTGGCCTCAGACACTTAACACTAGTTGTGTGACCCTGGGCAAGTCACTTAACCCCCATTGCCCCGCAAAAACAAAAAACATAAAACAAAAAACAAAAAATGTTTAGAATTTATATAACAGTCTCAGAACAATAGTAACTTCAAATGTAGACACTCCCTAGGGAATCATTTAACCCAAAGCATTCAACCCCTCTTCAGCTACTCCCTCCAAGGATTTACCTTTGCTTCTGGTCAAAGATGAACTCAAGAAATTCTTTTAAACTGATTAATCAAAGGAATTTTCTTTATCTAAGTCTGATTATTATCCCAACCACTTGAGGGAAGAGATCTTGGGCTTAAAGGGTTTTTTGGTTTGTTTTTAGAATCTAGTTAGGTCTTTGATAAGAATGGTAAAAAGGATTTCCATCATGTCCACTCTTTGTGACCCCATTTGGGGTTTTCTTGGCAAAGATACTGGAGTTGTTGGCCATTTCCTTCTTATGTTCATTTTACAGAGGAGGACACTGAGGTAAACGGGTTTAAATAACTTGCCCAGAGTCACAGAGCTAGTAAGAATCTTCCTGACTCCAGGCCTGGTGCTCTATGCACTGGGGCATGTAGCTGCTCCCTCTTTTTTTTTTTTTTTGGCAGGGCAATGAGGGTTAAGTGACTTGCCCAGGGTCACACAGCTAGTAAGTGTCAAGTGTCTGAGTTCAAATTTGAACTCAGGTCTTCCTGAATCCAGGGCCGGTGCTCTATCCACTGCGCCACCTAGCTGCCCCTGATTCTCCCTCTTTGAGAAGACAAAATATTACATGATATTCCAAGAAGGAGACAAAGTTCTCTTCTACTTTTATTTTGTGTGATCAAAGTCCATCCATTTAATTTTTTTCAAGTTTCTTTGAAAGGAGGATTGAAGAAAGCATTTTCAAAAGATGCAGCCCCGGGGGTGGGGGGCAGCTAGGTGGCACGGTGGATAAAGCACTGGCCCTGTATTCAGGAAGACCTGAGTTCAAATCTTGCCTCAGACACTTGACATTTACTAGCTGTGTGACCCTGGGCAAGTTACTTAAACCTCATTGCCCTGCAAAAAACAAAAAGATGCAGCCCAGAGCTGGGCTTCTAAGGCCTATAATTTTATGGTCTTTTCCAGTCCTGATAATAACATACTATTGATGTGGGAGGTGGATTTAATTGATCAGATTGATCATGAGACATCCCAAAGAATTACAAGACTCAGTGACTCAATTTCCCAAGTTTTTATTGCAATACTGGGAGTGACCACAGGGACAGCACTATGGAGGTGTCTATTGAATAGGGAAAGAGAAGACAGTTATATTTATACTATGGATAAATTGATTATCAGTCTCATTATAATAATCTCCACTTTAGGGAGGTACAGGAGAGGGCCCATCCTAATTTGGAGTTCCTGGGGGCCTAAACCAACCCCCTGGGGTACCTTTTTCCCTGGAGGCGTGTTTTGGGGGTTTACAAGTCATAAGGTGAACTGGGGACAAATTTGGCCTTTTCTGCTTATGTTCCCTCAACTTGCCAAGGTCAGAGTGTCCTTGTGTTTTTCATTCCCAGGCCTAGTTTCTGGGTATTAACATTTATCTGTTAGAGTTTCTATAACCTGTCTCTTTATGTTTTTGTTGTAATTAAGGTCTCTATGACCTGCCTCCTTATGTTTTTATTGTGGGTGGTGATTAATAGGGGTAATTAATAGGAGCCAGACCTCTAGGTAACAAGAACCTAGGCCCTGACTTTGATGAGAATCCAAGTCTTAAGTTATCCGTTAATCCCTTTCAGAACTGGGGTCTGTACATTATAGCTCCTCTTGGAGCTCAGATCTAAATTAGAGCTTGGGTCCCAGGTTTGTCTGTTAACCCCTTCTTTCCCTCCTACATCACTATCATGCCTCTGATGATCTCTATCTGTATGACTTTTTACAAACCACTTAGTCTCCCTGGGACTCAGTTTCCTCATCTGGAAATGAGGTTATTTGACCAGATGGACTCTGAGATTGCTTCCAGCTTTAGATCTATGGTCCTATAGTTCTATAACATCTCTGAAGATGGGCTAAACCAGGTTGAGGGTAACTGACAGGCCTCAAACTCACTGGTGAATCAGGGGCATGTCTACTTCTTTCTTTCTTTTTTTTTTTTTTTAGTGAGGCAATTGGGGTTAAGTGACTTGCCCAGGGTCACACAGCTAGTAAGTGTTAAGTGTCTGAGGCTGGATTTGAACTCAGGTACTCCTGACTCCAGGGCTGGTGCTTTATCCACTGCGCCACCTAGCTGCCCCGGGATGTCTACTTTAAGCACATAAAGGCTTCCCCAGTGGAATAGGACAATGAGAACAATTTGTCCCAACGGCCATAAAGGTAGCATAGAGCTTGGTCAGACATCATAGATGCCCAAGTCATCCACTGCACACCAGAGCCATCACTAATTATCCTGATTTTTATCCTACCACTGAACTTTGATGACTGTGGACTGATAATTTTGTGCAACTTTGCCTCACTTAAATCCACTTCACAAGGAAGTCAAGATGTCACCCAGTTGATGTCATTGGTTTTCTTCAAAAATGAAGGATGGGGGCAGCTAGGTGGCACAGTGGATAGAGCCCTGGCCCTGGATTCAGGAGGACCTGAGTTGAAATCCAGCCTCAGACACTTAACACTTACTAGCTGTGTGACCTTGGGCAAGTCACTTAACCCCAATTGCCTCACCAAAAAAAAAAAAAAAGAAAAGAATAGAAAAATGAAGGATGAACAACAAACAAAAAGGATTTCAGACTAGAATACATATTTTTTGGCAAGATTTTATGTTTAGACTAAAGTATTGTCCTAATGTCGTTTGGGAGTCTGTAGACCAAAGGGTAGGGTGGGGAGGTGGAGTCAAACTTCCACATGATTCTACCATCTTTGGTGCTATCCACACCTTACTTACCTGATCTCATCAGCTGCCAGATTTTGTCAGTTCTGTGTGTACATCATCTCTCCAATCCATCTTCTCTCCACTCACACTGCAACTACCTCAGTGTAGGCCTTCATCAGATTGTATGAGATGATTATGGATTTGAGTCAGATTAAACTCTGAGAATGGGGTCTGGAAGATACGCAGCCCCACCCCAGTATAGTTAGTTTAAAAGTTTATTGCTGGGGCAGCTAGGTGGCACAGTGGATAGAACACCGGCCCTGGATTCAGGAGTACCTGAGTTCAAATCCAGCCTCAGACACTTAACCCTTACTAGCTGTGTGACCCTGGGCAAGTCACTTAACCCCAATTGCCTCACCAAAAAAAAAAGGAAAAAAAAGTTTATTGCTTGTCAAATTTTCACTGTCTGCTTTAAGTTTTATTGCCAATTAACAGTATTTTTACTTCTGCTCAGTCTCCCCACTTGTCAGCTACATATTAGTTTTTTTCTGGAATCCATCATGTGTCAGAACCCCAGTCCCTGTTGAGTGGGTCGGGGAGTTTACCCACCAATTCAATACTCGGGACTCAAGAAGAAAGGACAGGGCTCAGCACAGGATGTGGCAATTAAGTTGAGACCAGATGTTAAGTGACATGTCTCTTTTTCTCAGAGCAGAATCCCCTTGACCCTAGGGTCCCAACAATGGATTATTCTTTTATTCTTTATTCTATTTCTTTGATTTCCCAACATAGCAGAAGATAAATTTTAACCCTGTCATCCTTCTAAAATTAACACCTGAGTGACTCTTCCTGTTATTCAAGTTGAATATCTTTAGAGATAGGGGCCAGGAGAGGGGAGTCAGTGGGAACTGTGAGATCTGAAACATCTGACTGTCACTCCCCCCCCCCTTCCTTCTTCCTTCGGTTTGACCTTGTTCCCCCTCCCCTTTTCCCCCTTGTTCCTGGAACACGTATGCATGTCTCCATACATTGATTACGAGCTGAACACACACCCTGGGTGAGACAGGATTGGATGTTAGATTGTGAGCTTGCACTAGTGTGCGTGGGGACTTCCCCTCTGACCAACATTCCTATAAAAGGTCAAGGCATGTATTAGCTATCTCGACTCAGGCATTGAGTTTGCCCATTCCTGCAGGAATGTAATAAATCTGTCTCTGCTTGACTTGGTGGTCTCCTCGAGTTATTTGGGTAAACTGAGGCAGTTTGCCCCAAACAAGATCTTGTCTGGACAACTACAACAGCTCTTAATTTACCTCCTTATTTCCAGTCTTTACCTTCTTGAAACCAGGCTCCATACAGATGACAAATGTATATTATAATCACATGGGTTTGACCAAGAAAATTCAGTGATTTCCAGTTTTCTAGGTGAAAATGTCACTGGAAAGCTTTCACAATTAGATGCCAATCTATTTTTCCAGATTGATTTCACATTAATCCACCATGTAAACTCTGTTTCAGGCAAATTGGCACACTTACTATTTCTGAAACAGAATAGTTCGCCACTAGCACTGTGCCTTTGCCCAGCCTCAACTCCTCCATACCAGGAATATCTTTGCATCTCTCCAAGTCCCTAGATCTGTTCAAAGATTAGCTCAAGTCCTCCCTCCTACACATGGTCTTTTCAGTTTGGGGAACTCTTAGTACTTAGTACTCTCCTTATCTCCTAAATGTAACATGCATATTATGTATCTATTTTATATTTACGTATGTGCATATCGTATCAACACCAGTGAAACTTAAATTCCTTGAGACCCAGGACTGTAGGTTTTTGTCATATCTCTAGACCAGAGGCATTTATCTTTCTTGAGAAAGGCACAAGGAAGAAAAGTAGAGATAAAGGGAGGGGGGGGGGGAAGCGGGGATTCCAGAGAGGGAAAGAATAGCCCACATTCATGACCAGACACTGGAAGAAACTGATATTGAAAGGACGAAAGCTTTGTTATTGGTTTTTTTTTTAACAAACCTAGAGATGTAGTAAGTGGTCTTTATAGAAATACTTAAGTGAAGTGCAGAGGAAAAGAGAGAAGTCCGAAGGAAGAAGCAGGGGATTTGGGAACTGAGAACTACAAAATTTACTGAGAACTGATTCCCTACCCAATCCCCTCTCTCCCAGACAAATAAATTGCCTGGAGCTAACCAATCTTTGTCATTTCCAGACTCTTGATGGACTTAAGGACCTTCTCCCAAACAATTTATCCCCTCCCAATGTTTCCCCACCTTACTCTCCAGACTTTATATTATTATGTAAAAAGGGTCCACCTACATTAAGTAGTTTCTATTTAGAGTTGGTAGCTCCTATACTTTTAGGAGCAGTTCTATTGTTTCTTTTGTTAAAGGTTCATTTACAGTAAGAAGTTGTACGTCACTCTGGAGCAATCTTTTGGTTCCCTTTTTGTTCTGTTACCCCATAAAAACCCTGTCCTCAGTTCCCATCTTTGGGTATTCCTAGCCTCCGAGCTTTTGTGATACCACGAGCTATAGTTCCTCTGCCCCAATTAAAGACCTTATTTCTCCTATATTGATTGTTTCCTTAATTTCCAGGTTAATAGAACCTAATACATAAGCTCTGGGTTTATGCTTATTCATTATCCCTGTGTCATGGGGCGCAGAGCACCCCAGAATTTCTCTGGGGCACACTGAAGAATCTTCTCCTTGAGAAACTAAACCAGAGGACAGATAACGCCTAGAGAGATAAACTGAACCAAATCGGACTGAGCTAGCTTGGGATTCCTACCCTTCATTCTGGTCTCCCTTACCCTGGGGAGATAAGTTTGGGTGTGGCTTCGGCCTTTGTGTTCTGAAGAGGGATCCGTAGCCACCCCTCACCCAATTCCTTTAGTCACTACCAGTGGGGGATGGTCCTCCACTGCTCACCCAATTCGCCCAGCTACCACCAATGGGGGATGGTCCTCCCTCACTAAAGGAACTTTCCACAGGAAGATGGTCCACCCCCATCAGTCCTCTATAAAAGTACCTTCCAGTCTCCTGTTCGAGGAGATTTGGTACCTCTGAGCCATGTGCTTTATGCCGAATCTTCCCATGAAAAGTCCAAGGATTTCTTTCATGGTTTCCCTCCCCCCACCCTTCCCTTCCCTTGGCCCTAAATAAACTATCACCTTATTCCAACTAAGTTTTGTGTGCAAGAGGGTGTAATTCTTTAAAGAGGAATTCCCAAGAACCCCAACCCATACCCCATTTTCCCACCATATCACCTGGATATGTTCCTTTTCTTTCTTTCTTTTTTTTTTTTTTGCGGGGCAATGGGGGTTAAGTGACTTGCCCAGGGTCACACAGCTAGTAAGTGTCAAGTGTCTGAGGCCGGATTTGAACTCAGGTCCTCCTGAATCCAGGGCCGGTGCTTTATCCACTGCGCCACCTAGCCGCCCCCCTCCTTTTATTTCTAACCTGGTATGAAGCTACTTCTGGGGTCAATAATTTACCATCGGTAAAAACAATGGGGGATGTCCCAGTGGCACAATGTCAAAGTCTTTAGTGTTCTACAGCAAGTGGGAAAAGTCATCCATGCAAAGAATCTCAGTCTTGGGAAGGGATTTTAAAAAGACATTCAAATCATTACATTTTCCCTCTCAATTCTTCCTTCTTAAAACTCCTCAAAGAGCAAAATCACAGTTTCCCTTGTGTTCTATTGTTCTACCCACAGCAAAACTCCATCTAGAGCCTCAAATGACTGATGATAGACAATCACTCTGGGAAGGAGCTCCTTCTTCCCCTGTTTTACAGATTGTAAGAATTCCTGCTGTAAAGTCATTAAAAACACATTTGTAATGGATTCGTTCTAGTTTTACTCCAAAACAATCCCAAGGCCTTGATTTTTTAAGAAGACTTTACAAGTCATGGAGGACAAGGGCTTTCTCAGGTGGCTCTACAGACAATCAGTCTTGAAGAACAAACCTATTTTTGGTATATAACAAAGGAAAGAACTGGCATTTAAGTGCTGATCATGTGTCATGTTGTGTGCTAAGTGCTGAGGATACAAAAGCAAAGGCCCTTTCTCTTGAGCAGTTTACATTCTAATGGGGGAGATGACACTCATAGGAAAGGGATGGCCAGGAAGGAGCACTTTGGTTCAGAATGTTAGAGGAATTGTAAGTTGGGCCATAGGGAAGTAAACTGAATATATCTTTCTAGCAATGGAAGGGAATGCCACATATTACAGTGTGATAATGAATAGGGTCAAAGAAGAATAGAATACACCACTTCCAGGAATATTCTTACATATTTCTTTCTCAGGGGCAGCTAGATGGCACAGTGGTTAAAGTGCCGGCCCTGGAGTCAGGAGTACCTGAGTTCAAATCCGGCCTCAGACACTTGACACTTACTAGCTGTGTGACCCTGGGCAAGTCACTTAACCCCCATTGCCCCGCCAAAAAAAACCAAACAAACAAAACCAAACAAACATATTTCTTTCTCGTTCTCCTGGACATCCATCTTAAGGAGACTGATATCTGAGAGACATAAAGTAAAAAAAAAAATTAATCTCCCCAAAGACTTATATGAACTGATGTATAGTGAAGTGAGCAGAACCAGGAGAACATTGTGCACAGTGATGTTGGGGTTGCGGGTTCAGGTCGACAACGGGAATTGAGGATCGGAGATGATAAATAATTGACACAGCAGCACCACCTGGTAAGTGAATAACTGTGTGCACCCTTTATTAAGATAGAGTAATATTTAAAGCAAAAAAAACACAAAGAAATCAAATAAAGTCTTTGCAAGAATAATTCTAAGAAGGAGCAGCTAGGTAGCACAGTGGATAAAGCACCAGCCTTGGATTCAGGAGGACCTGAATTCGAATCTGGCCTCAGATACTTGACACTAGCTGTGTGACCCTGGGCAAGTCACTTAATCCTCATTGCCCCACCAAAAAAAATTTTTAAAAAAGAATAATTCTAAGAGAATAAGAGTAATTTTTCAACCTTTCACCCTTGACATGACAGAACTTGTTCCAGGCCTTAACAGGGCAAGGCTTGCACAACTCACTCCCCTGACCTTAGAAGACCAGCCAAGCATTGTCTCTGGAATTCAAGCTTTGACCACAAAGCTCTCCCAGGAAACTCTTGCTGCTTCAGTGACTATGGTCTAAATCTGGGAAGGGGGAACTCAGTCAGATGGGCGACAGAGAGCCCTCTGGGTTCTCCACACAGTGACAGCAATATTATTTGATGAAGAACTGTGAATGACTTAACTATTCTCAGCAATATCCAAGATAATCCTAAAGGACTAATGATGAAGCATACTATCTACCTCCAAAGAAAGAACTGATACTGACTGAACACAGACTGAAGCATGCTATTTTTCACTTTATTTCTTTAATTTTTTTCTTTTATTCAAGTTTTATTGTACAGAATTACTAATATTGAAGTGTTTTACATAATTGAACATATATAATTCATATGTGATTGCTAACTGCCTGGGGTAGGGAGAGGAGAAAGAGGGAAGGAGGGATAGAATTTGGAAATCAAAACTTTAAATAAAAATGTTTATTTTTTTAAAAAGAAAAGAAAAAAAGAAAAAAATTTTAAATATTGCAAAAAAACCCTCCAAACCTTCCAAACAAAGCCTACTCCTTTCTGAAAGCAATCATTCTCCAACTATTTGGTATCTGAGTCACTAGAAGCAATACCACTGGGCAGTACAACATCTTTGATTTCAGCATATCCATGACTAGAGAACAGGGAGCAGGCAATATATGTCCATACCAGTGTTTAACAAAATCAGTGCTTAACATCTGGAGTTTTGACTGAAGTCTTCTCTCCAAGTAAAGAGCTCTCATTTGCCCCAGCACTGGCTCCTTCCAAGGGAGATGCCTCATGAAGCCCCTAAAAATCCCTGTGAAAACTAGAAGGCAGATGGCTTCAGTAGCAGCCAACCTTTTCAAACATCTCAGCATCTTGCTCTGGCTGCTACTTTTTCCTCAGAAAATTGTAATATATGTTAAAAGAGGAAAAAAATGGAAAGAAACAAAACAAACAAAAACGGTATTTCTGGAAATCTCCTTATCAAATGAGATAATAGCTCTAAAGTGCTCAGCCCAGTGCCCAGCCCATAGTAAAGACTTAATAACTATTTATTCCCTTTCCTCCCTCCCCCAGGGGGATTTTGATGAAAGACCCACTGAAACAAACTTCATCTTCTCACCACCATTTCCCCTAACCCCAAATGGTCATTTTAACAGGCCATAAGATAGGGGAGGGGAGGAGGTAAAAGTGTCTGGTGTGGGGAGGAGATGCAGATTTAACACAGATTAACTAGATGTCATTGTCTAAATGCCTAGTGAAAAATGAAAATGAATTCTTGGGAGGGTGGGGAAAGGGGAAGGTTAGTCAGTGGAAAAGCAATGCAGTAAGAGGGCAGCTGTGTGACCCTGGGCAAGTCACTTAACCCCAATTGCCTCATCAAAAAAAAAAAAAAGAGGGCAGGGCTCTGTGGAAAAATTCAGAGAGTGTCACTCAGTGCCCTGTGGGAAAGGGGGCAAAGATCAGGTTGAGGAGCCCCTACTGATGATAGGGGCACAGGAAAAACCTAAATACTGTAATTCACATGAGGCTTAAAACACTATCGATTTAGCATAACCAACACTATCCATCAAGTGCTTCCTATAGGAGACTGCCTTCTAGGAGCCCAGCACCTAGTTGTACTCTCTCTGAGATACAAAGTTTAAGACAGGGTATCTAACCTGATGGAACTCAATCTAATACTGGATGTTATACACATACAATTTTTTTTTTTGAAGTGACCAAGGCTCTTTATTTCATTCTCATGAGAAGGAGGCACCCTAGTGTGCAGCTAGTGGGTGCCCACACATATAATTTTTAAAATAGTCAAATCAGTTATTTGGGGTTCACCAAATGATGGGTTGACAGCTGGTTACTCTGTCCCCCAAGATGCAACTATGTTCTATTATCTCTCAAACATCTCCCTTTCCAGTAAACATCAAATCTGATAAACATTTATTAAAGGACCCACTATGTGCCAGGCACTTCTGGGGATGCAATTAATAAAAAGAAAGATAGTCCTTGCCCTCAAGGAGCTTACAATCTAATGGGAAGGAAGCAGGAAAGGAGTGGTGTCCTGGGCAGGGACATTTTATTCCACAGAGTTGAAAGCAGGCAGAGTTCCAAAGCAAAGTAAAGTGAGTTGAATCTAGTTTTCCTTCTTATAAAGGAAGGCATTGGGAGGAGTTTGGTATTCCATCTTCCATCTCTCCAATCAAAGGGGAAAGAAGGTTAAGGGAGGTGGTGTCAATCAAGGCTTTGCCTGGAAAAACCTCTCCTGCCCCCTATCTCTTTTTGTCAGCTGAATTCCTATCTGTGTGCCATTTTACTTCTTTAAAAATATTTTATTGATTTTTAAAAATCCATCACTGTCACTTTCTACTGACCCCATAGAGCTCTGCCTTGTAAGAAAATAGAAAAACCAAAACCCGGTATAGTGATCATATCTGAAAATGGATGCCTCACTCTGCTTTACCACCTCTCTGCAAGATTCAGAAGGTGTGTTTTGAGTCTTCTGAAGCCATGATTTCTACCTCTGCTTAAAAGCCCAATTTACCCTATCCATGAAGTCTTCCCAGACTTCATAGGACACTTTCTTTTATACATGTCTTTTATACAAATCAGCCAGCTGGGTGTCTCAGTAGATCCTGGAATCAAGAAGACACATCTTCCTGAGGTCACACCTGGTCTCAGACCAGACTAGCTGTGTGACCCTGGGCAAGTCACTTAACCCTGTTTGCCTCAGTTTCCTCATCTGTAAAATGAGTTCGAGAAGGAAATGGAAAACCACTACAGTATTTTTGCCAAGAAAACCCCCAAATGGGGTCACAAACAGTCTAACATGACTGAAAAATGACTGAACAATAACAGGACACAAATTACACAATATTTTATATTTTATTTCACAAAACCCCAGAATTCTACTGTTGGAAGGAAACTCAGTGACCAGTTAGTCCAACCCAAATCTGAAAAAGGATCCCCTTTACAACATATATGACAAGTGGACCATCAGGCTTTGCTTGAGTTCCTTCAATGGTTGTGGTATTTGTGAACCCACCACCAGCAGCCTCATTTTGCTTTTGGACAGCTCTAATTTTTTTTAGCAAAGCTGACCTCCTTGTGACTTCTATTCATTCTTCATAAATCAGCCTTCTAAAGCTAGGCAGAATAAGTCTAAAAATAGTTAATAGAATCATAGATGTAGAGCTGGAAAGAACCACAGAGGTTATCTAAGCCAAACCCCTCAATTTCTATGTAACTCAGCTATGGGGTACAGTCAGATCACCTGAGATAAAGGCACCCAGATGAGAGATGCCAGAGATATGTTTCTTGTGGGAGAAAACTTTTTTTTTTTTTTTTGGTGGGGCAATGGGGGTTAAGTGACTTGCCCAGGGTCATACAGCTAGTAAGTGTCAAGTGTCTGAGGCCGGATTTGAACTCAGGTACTCCTGAGTCCAGGGCTGGTGCTTTACCACTGCACCACTTAGCTGCCCCCAAGAAAACTTTCTACAGTCACCTGTTCTGTGAGTAGGAACAGCCTCGTTTCAGTAACTACGTAGTCCAAATAGGCTATGTCTTTAAAACTACCAGACTAAGGGCAGCTAGGTGGCGCAGTAGATAGAGCACTGGCTCTGGAATCAGGAGGACCCGAGTTCAAATCTGACCTGAGACACTTAACACTTACTGGCTGTGTGACCCTGGGCAAGTCACTTTACCCCAATTGCCTCACCAAAAAAAGGAGGGGCTAGGGACAGGGAAAAGAGCCCTTCTGTTTAGAATTTGGTAGGGCAATTTTATATAGGAACTGAATTAAACTGTGATCCTAATCTCCACCCCCACCCCCATGCCCCAGAGACTGAGGTAAAGCAAAGACAAACATACCAATTGAGGGGGAGGGGGTATATTTCTTCTTGTTCTGCCTTTGAATGTTTAGCATTCCTTGTAACATTTAATCTGATTATTAAGTGACTAAAGGAGCCAGGGTATTTTTCAGTCATTTTTCAGGACCTCTAACACTTTGTGACCCCATTTAGGGTTTCTTGGCAGAGATACTGAAGTGGGGGGCAGCTAGGTGATACAGTAGATAAAGCACCAGCTCTGGATTCAGAAGGACCTGAGTTCAAATCTGGCCTCAGACACTTGACACTTACTAGCTGTGTGACCCTGGGCAAGTCTCTTAACCCTCATTGCCCCACAAATAAAAATAAAACAAAACAAACATTACAGATGAAGAAACTGAGGCAAACAGGGTTAAGTGACTTGCTCAGGGTCACACAGCTAGTAAGTGTTTGAGACACTGTGCCACCTACTTGACCAACCAGGGTGCTGGGGACCCCAAAATCAAGAGCACACAAATATAGGGGCTTGAGTCAATGGCAGAGACTAGCTATCCCTTCCAACCCCCTTGAGGGTACCTAAGAATATGGGAGGAGGGGTGAAATGTGTCATAGCAGGCCTTCAGGGCCAGAGTACTCACTGATAACATATCGATGAGGGAGGCTTAAAGAAAATACCCAAAGGCACAGGTGATAGGGAGATTAAGATTAGAGCTCAGGCCCTCTGCCATAAATCCAGTGCTCTTTCACTCTGCCAAGATAAAGACTGAAGCTCTATCCTCCTAACTCTTCTTCTCAGGTCACTCATCTTTAGGTCTGTCCCCCTAATATGCTAATTTCCATGATGACAGGGATTGATTATGTCTTATCTAATAACTCATTTATGAATAACTCACTGTCTAATAGCACTTTAAGGCTGACAAAACATTTGCCTCCCAATTACCCTGAGAGCTGGCTCATTCAAGTATTACCATCTTTCTTTTACAGATAAGGACAATCATATCTGGGGAGGGTACCTCATTTGCCTGAGGTCACACAACTAGTAAGTATGAGAGGAAGGATTCAAACCCGGGTCTAGCTCTGGAGTCAGAGAACTTGGGTTCCAATCCTACCCCTGTCACTAACTATCAGTGTGACCTTAAACAAATCACAGCCTCTCTGGGCATCAGTTTCCTCATTTGCAAAATGAGGAGTTTGGATTGGGTTATCTCTCAAATCCATTATGCTCCTTAGACCTGAGTAGTCTTCAGCAAGCCACTAAACCTAGTGGAGACTCAGTTTTCCCATCTGTAAAATGAAAGGCAAGGACCAAATGCCCTCTGAGCTCCATTATAGCTCTAGGTCTATGTTCGATTGACTCAAATCTAACACTGCTGCCTGATTCTCAATTTTTCCTCTCTCCCTTTGATTATCTGGTGCACAGTAGTGCTTGACAAATATTTGTTGAAGCAAATTGAAGTTGGCATTGAAGAAATAATAGTTGACCTGGAGCCCAGCAGCCCTCCCACATAGCAGAGTCCTCTGTGCTGAGAGAAAAAGATTTCTTCCAGCCTAGGATGGCATCTGAGGACAACCTGAAGGAAAAAAAATGGACTCAAAATGCGGCAGCAAAGCTACCCACAAACCCCAAGCCTTGAGCAATGTTGCCTGTGTTGCAATGGTGGCCAGGGTAGGGAATAAGGAGAAATTACTATAGGCTCTTAAATATGGAAATGTTGTTCTTGAGTTGAGTCCAGTCTTCATGACCCCATTTGGAGTTTTCTTGGATTGGTTTGCCATTTCCTTCTCTAGCTCATTTTACAGATGAGAAAGCTGAGGCAAACAGGGTTCAGTGACTTTACCCAGGGTTACACTAGTGTCTGAGGCTTGGTTTAGAACTCAGGAAGATGAGTCTTCCTGATTCCAGGTGTGGCATGCTATCCACTGCGCCATCTAGCTACCTAAAAGTTCTCTCTTCCTGGATTGCTTGACTTCAAGTCTCCTCAACATTGAGTCTGGGAAAGAAGCCAAGGTGGAACTTCCCACTTCTACCACCAGGAGGTGCTCAGAAATATTCCTGTTGGCTTTAGTGTAATCTGCATTTTTCTTTCTTGCAGAATATTCATGTGCTGGTCTCCCTCCTTTTCATCTTCTTTCTTCCCTCTTTAAATCCCCTCCTTTCTCCCTTCTTCCTTGCTTCCTCCCTTTATTTGATTTTTCTTTTCTTCTCTCCTTCCTTCCTTTCCTTCTCTGTTTCTTTTTTTCCCCTCCCTCTCTGTTCCTTCTTCTAAGACCTCTTGTCTTGCTTCCAGCCCAGCCTTCACGGCCATCATCTAAGGAAGCAATTCTTGTGGCGAAGGAGCCAGGCGTCTCCAACAACTGCCCAACAATTGTCATACGTGGGGCAGTCAAGCCAGCCTAGCAGTTCTCCTGAGGGAAAAGCATGAGGCATCATGTACCAGGCAAGTCAAACTACCATCACCTTGACTGCGCAGACCCTGAGCCTAAGGGCATTGGGATAGCCATACTTCCAGCCCACTAGCTAAGGCTATCGTCCTGGGAAACAGTCCCTAGGGAGATGCAATCTGGTAGTTGCTCCTGCAGGTGTTACAGCTACATCTATTGAAAACCCAGAAAAGAATGTTCTTACACCCAAGCAAGCCCTTTGGCTCCATAGAATAGTTCTACATCAGACACTGATAATCATTTTATTAGTGCAAATGACATTTAAAAAGAGGTGTGACCTTCTGCTTTGCCACCTTATTTTAAGGACCATGTGACCTTAACATCTGACTTGCAGCTGGAAACTTCCACAAATGTCTTCCCCATTAAAAGGTGACCTTCTTGAGATCTGGGGCTGCCTTATTTTTCTCTTTGTTTCTCCAGGGCTTAGAATAGTATTTTATACACATTAGGCGCTCAATAAATGTTTCTTTCCTTCCTCTCTCTGTCCCTCCATCCCTCCCTCCCTTCCTTCTTTCTCTGTGTCCTCCCCCCTCCCCATCTGCTGCTTTTCTTCTTTGTTTGCAATTCATAGCTTATTGGAGAAGTAACACATTCTAGGCTCACCTTTCAATTTTTCTCATCACTGGGAAAGTCCTTTTCTGGAAGGCAATTAGAGGGAAAGAACAGTAATAGCCCTCAATTTCTTAGAAACTCTTCTTCCAGGATCTTCAACAGTCAGATCAAACTCAAATAGAAACAAAGGATCCCTGAAGGCCCCATTTTGACTTATAAAACCACAAATTAACATTATCTATATTGTATTGTATTTAATCACATTTCAATCTGGTTGAGGCCCACTGTGGCCTTGGGCCATAAATTTGACAATTCCAATCTACAGGATTATATTTTTAAAATATATATTTTGTTTTAATTCCACAAGCTCTGTCTTCTCACTTTTCCACCCCCTACCTCCCCATTAAGAACACAAGAAAAACCATTATAAACTTATATATCAATCAATCAGAATAACTTTCCACATTGGCTATATCCAAATAAATATTTTTCTCCTTCTTAACATCCTCTCTATCAGGAGGTATATAGCATGTTATATCATTAGTCCTTTGGAACTGTGGTTGGTCATGACACTGCTAAGAGTTCAGCACAATTTTATGCAATAGCACTTATATACTATAATTTATTCATCAATTTCCTAATTTATGAGCAGCCCTTAGTTTCCCATTCTTTGCCACCTCAAAAAGAATTATGAAGATTTTAATATATTCTTAGATATAATCCCTCCTCCATGCTTCTTCCCTTTCCCTCCTATTTCTTTGTCGAGTGAAAAGTATTTCTGTACCTAACCATGGATGTGTGTGCATTCTTTCTCTTGACCAGTTCAGAAGAGAGTGATGTTCAAGTGGCAGTCACTCTTCCCCCGCCTCCTTGTATGTATAGATGTCTACTTGTGCACAATGATTATGTGTGATCACTACCCCAATCTTCCTTTTCCTTCTGGTCTTATGTATTCTTCTTCCCATCTCTTTCCATTCTTTTTTTTTTTTTTTGGTGAGGCAATTGGGGTTAAGTGACTTGCTCAGGGTCACACAGCTAGTGTCACGTGTCTGAGGACAGATTTGAACTCAAGTCCTCCTGAATCCAGGGCTGGTGCTTGATCCACTGCGCCACCTAGCTGCCCCCTCTTTCCATTCTTAAAATCATCAAGACACATAACAACCACTTCCAAGCCTTGGCTAGTTGGACCTCCCTCTATGACCCCTAAGGATGTTAGGATTCATAGGGCACATGTATCATGCATTCTCATATTTGAATGTAAGCAGTTTATCCCACTTTAGTCCCTTTGACATTGTTCATTCATCTTTATCTTTTTATGCTTCTCTTTACTCCTGTATTTGAACTTCAAAGTTTCTGCACAGCTGGGGTCTTTTCATCAGGAATATTTGGAAGTCCTCTATTTCATTAAAGATCCATTTTCTCCCTGTAGCATCATGTTTAATTTTTTTTCAGGGCAATGAGGGTTAAGTGACTTGCCCAGGGTCACACAGCTAGTTAAGTGTCAAGTGTCTGAGGCTGGATTTGAACTCAGGTCTTCCTGAATCCAAGGCCAGTGCTTTATCCACTGTGCCACCTAGCTACCCCATCATATTTAATTTTGCTGGGTAAATCATTCTTTAACCCAATATTGTTCACCTTCTGTGATATTGTATTCCAAGTACTCCTCTTCTTTATAAGGTTAGCTGCCAAATTATGTGTAATTATGACTGTGGCTCCTTAGGATTTGAATTCTTCTGGCTGCTTGCAGATTTTTTTCTTTGACCTCCAAACACTGGATTTGGTTATGAAATTACTTGGAATCTTCATCTGGGTGTTTCTTTCAGAAGATGACTAGTAGATTTTTGCTATTTTTACTTTGCCTTCTGGTTCTAAGAGCTTGGTCAGTTGTCTTTTAAAATTTCTTGGAATGGGGTATCTAGGTCCTTTTTCTGGTCATGAGTTTAAGATAGGTCCATGATTTTTTTCTTTTTTTATCATAAAAGTATTTTATTATTTTCCAGTTACATGTAAAGATAGTTTTCAACATTTGTTTTCATAAGATTTTTAGTTCCAAATTTTTTCTCCCTCCCTCCCTTCCCTCGCCCCTCCTCAAGACAGAACACAATCTGATATAGGTTATATATGTACAATCATATTAAACATATTTCTGCATTAGTCATATTATGAAAGAAGCATCAGAATACAAGGGGAAAACCTCAAAAAAGGAAAGAAAAACAACCAAAAAGTAGAAACAGTATGATTCAATCTACATTCAGAATCCACATTTCTTTTTTCTGGATGTGGAGAACAGTTTCCATCATGAGTTCTTTGGAATTGTCTTGGATCTGCTGAGAAGAGACAGTTCTATCACAGTTGATCATCATACAATGTTGGTGTTACTGTATACAATGTTCTCCCGGTTCTGCTCACCTCACTCAGCATCAGTCCATTTTAGTCTTTCCAGATTTTTCTGAAGTCTGCCTGCTCATCATTTCTTACAGCACAATAGTATTCCATTACATTCATATGCCATAACTAGTTCAGCCATTCCTCAATCGATGGTAGGCCCATGATATTTAATATTTTTTCCTTGATTTCTTTTCCAGGTCAATAATTTTTGTTATGAGATATCTTAGATTTTTTTTTCTTTTTTTCTAGTCTTTTGACTTTGTTTTAATATTTCTTGTTGCTACGTGGATTCATTTTGTCACATTCTAATTTTCAGGAAGTTTCTTGCTTGAGCAAGGTTTTGTACCTCTTGTGCCAAGTTGTTAATTCTCTTTCCAATTCTTTCATAGCTCTCATTTTTTCCATTTTTCCCCTCAAGTGCTCTCATTCCATTTATAAAAGCATTTTAAAACTCTTTTTAAAAACTCTTGCCTCATCTCTTCCAGGAATTTGAGTTAAGTTTGTACCCAAGCTGTGTTTTCCTCTAAAGTTTTGCTTGTAGATGCTTTGGAGTCATTCTCTTCTTTTGAGCTTGTGTCTTAAATTTAAAGAACCATAATATCTCTTTATGATGGAATTCTTTTTTGTTTGCTCACTCTTTTAGCCTACTTCCTGATGTTAGATGAGGTTAGGACTGTGTTCTGTGGCAATTCTAGAAGGAAGAGATTGGAAGGTTCCTTTGCTGCTTTCTTGAACTATTGAATGTAGTGTTATTCTGGAATGTCAGTGACAGGCTGAGCAAGCTTTCAGTGGTCCTAAAGTGGTCTGATGCAGGACAAAGTCTGATTTCTGAATGCCTGGTCTAAGCTCTGCAAGTTCTTTTTAAAATATATATTTATTTAATATTTTATTTTTCCCAATTACATGTAAAAACAATTTTTACATTTGTTTTTAAAATTCTTAATTCCAAATACTCTTCCTCACTCCCTTCCACCTTCCAAAAACAGTAAGAAATTTGCTATGTTATACATGTGCAGATCATGCAAAACATATTTTAATATTAGTCATGTTGTGAAAGAAAACATACTCTATCCCTGCCCCCCCAAAAAAAAACCACAAGAAAACTAAATAAAGGTTTTTTTAAGTATGTTTTGATCTGCATTTAGATTCCATCAGTTTTTCTCTGGAGATAAATAGCACTTTTCATCATTAATCTTTTGGAATTGTCTTGGATCATTGTATTGCTGAGAATAGCTAGGTCATTCACAGTTGATCATTATACAATATTACTGTTACTGTGTAAAATGTTCTTCTGGTTCTACTCATTTCACTTTGCATCACTTCATGTAAGCCTTTCCAGGTTTTTCTGTGAGAATTCCGATCATCATTTCTTGTAGTACAATAGTATTCTATCACAATCATGTCCCACAATTTGTTCAGTCATTCCCCAATTGATGGGCATCCCCTCAATTTTTTTTGGTTTTGGTTTTTTGGTTTTTTGCGGGGCAATGGGGGTTAAGTGTCTTGCCCAGGGTCACACAGCTAGTAAGTGTCAAGTGTCTGAGGCCAGATTTGAACTCAGGTACTCCTGAATCCAGGGCCGGTGCTTTATCCACTGCACCACCTAGCTGCTCCCCATCCCCTCAATTTTTAATTCTTGCCATCATTAAAAGAGCTATTATAAATATTTATTTATGTTCAGTTCCTTTTCCTTTTTAAAAAATTTCTTTGAACTACAGACTTATTAGTGGTATTGCTAGGTCAAAGTGTATGCATGGTTTTATAGTCCTTTGGGCATAGTTCCAAACTGCTCTTTAGAATGCTTGAGTCAGTGTCTCAATTTCCCCACATCTCCTCCTCTGCAAATTTTTCACCTGGGTTTTGGATCTGAGCAAGAATAAACTGCTGTTAGACTCTGTCCCTATCAATCAACTGGAAAGCTTAAAGTGTAGCAGAACTGAAGCCCCCCCCACCCCCACCCCTTTGGTTTTCAATTGCTGTCCTGGTTATTCCTCTGTAGGCTGGGCTAGATGCAAGAAACAAGCCCCTGGTTTGCAGCTGCTGGCTTCTGAATTTCTTCCTTTCTTGTTACACTACTTTTTTTTTTTTTTTGCAGGGCAATGGGGGTTAAGTGACTTGCCCGGGGTCACACAGCTAGTAAGTGTTAAGTGTCTGAGGTCAGATTTGAACTCAGGTACTCCTGAATCCAGAGCCAGTGCTCTATCCACTGCACCACCTAGCTGCCCTTCTTGTTACACTACTGAGGGACCTCACTACCTTGGAATGCTACCACCTGTGCACAGGTCCCCTTCTCAGTGGGCTCTGTGACCCCATACTAGGTAGCAGATGATAAAGCTGTCAGCTGGTGCTGTCCCCATCACTGTGACTCAGTATGGGTTTGGTGCTGCCTTGTAGGGGGTCTGAGACTTTCCTTTACATTGGTACAGTCTCTTCCTGGGTGCTGGAATGTTCCACAAGGAGCAAGCTTCTAGGTTGGTTCAAACCCAGTGTCTACAGACTTCCTTGCCTGTCTCTCTATGTCAAGCTTAGCTGGACAAATGACTCACTGTGACTTTTTCTGAATTTCTCCAACAGGATTCGATCTGGTGCATATTCAAAAGCTGTTCAGAGGAATTTATATGGTAGGGAGCTCACCACATTGCTTCTTATACTCCATGATCTACCCTGTCGTCTATATGGGTATTATAGAGAGCAGGTGTTGGACCATCTCTCCTCCCTCATCACTGTGGATAAAACATGAGGAAAAGAGAGGGTAGTTCATAGAGTCCTGGTATTTGGAACTGGAAGTGACATTAGGGAGCATGTAATTCAATTTCCTATTTTGCAGACCAGGGAACTGAAGTTAAACGAGAAGTCAAGTGACTTGTCCATGATCATACAGGTAGTTTTGACTACATGTAGAACTGAAATCAGACATGAAGAGCTTGCTAATGATGGAGATTGAAGAAGGACCAAGGGGAGCTGTGGAATCTACTTGGACAGTGACCTTGGGCAAATCATTTAGCCAACCTTGGTATAGCTTTGAAGTTTTCTTATTATGCCTTTGAAATTTATGCTCCTATAACAAAGATAATCTCTATACTTCAAAGATATATTATTTTTCAGTTCAAGTACTTTCTCTTCTAGCACAGTACTTCCCCTCTTTGACTTAGTAGATGGAATCTTTCAGGCTAAAATTTTCATCACCCTGTGACCAACTTTGTGATAAGCCCCTCAAGCCCAGGCGAGCTGGTTCTCTGCTGTCTGGTAGACAGTCTGTTACTGCGTGTCTACTAGCTTCATTGGCTCTGATAGAACTTAGTCTCTGCTGGCACAACCTTCAAAGAACCCAGGAATCATGGAATGACTTGCATGAAATGATGAAGGTGAAATGAGCAGAAGCAAGAGAACAGTGTATACAGTAATAGCAATATTGTTTTTGTTTTATTTAAAAAAATTTTTTTTGCAATATTGTTTTAAGAACAACTTTGAGTGAATAAATTATTTTTGACTATTATAAATATCTAAATTAATAAATACAAATAATAAATATATTATAAATACCCAAATTAAATAAATATCCAAATCAAATATAAAAGATATATGAACAAAGATGCTATCTGCATCCAGAAATATGTATAGGATAATATAAGTATGTATAGAATAATTTTACATACATATACACACACATATACACACAATAACATACACACACCTATTTGTATCTAATGGTAGCCTAGGTAACTCTAGGGTGGGAGGGTGGAAAGTGGGGAGGGAAGAAAAAAAGGGAAAAAAAAGAAATTTATATGTTAATTTTGCTGTATTTTTTAAAAGAATAGCAAGTTGTGCATAGTGGATTTGCGATTTCATATGTAATCATCTTTTTATTAGACTATGTGATGGAAATGCTTGTTTTATTCCATAAATTAAAAACAAAAAAATAAATTTTTAAAAAGGAACCCAGGAGACACTATGATGTCACCATGAAATTTGGGAGGAGGGCTTTCTTTTTTCTTTCTTTCTTTAAGAAGGAAAGACAGGTGGGGCAGCTAGATGGCACAGTGGATAGAGCACCGGCCCTGGATTCAGGAGTACCTGAGTTCAAATCCGGCCTCAGACACTTAACACTTACTAGCTGTGTGACCCTGGGCAAGTCACTTAACCCCATTGCCCTGTTAAAAAAAAAAAAAGAAGGAAAAACAGTGAAAATTCAAATTAATGATACATAATGTAAGCTGGCCCCTCACTATACCCAGGCAATCCCTTTTCACACCCGTATTAATCAGCCAGGCAGCTAAGTGGCTCAGTAGATAAAGCACTGGCCCTGAAGTTGGGATGACTTGAGTTAAAATCTGACCTCAGACACTTACTAGTTGTGTGACCCTGAGCAAGTCCCTTAATTCTGATTGCTTTAAACATCCCGGGCCATCTCTAATCCTCCTGATACACACACATACATACACACACACATATATATATATATGTATATATATATGTGCATATATATCTCTATATATCTATATATTTTTTTTTTGCGGGGCAATGAGGGTTAAGTGACTTGCCCAGGGTCACAAAGGCTAGTACATGTCAAGTGTCTGAGACTGAAATGGAACTCAGGTCCTCCTGAATCCTGGGCCAGTGCTTTATCCACTGCACCATCTAGCTGCTGCTGTCCTGATATATATCTTGCCACTGCACCCAGATGGCTCTGGAGGAAAGAGTGAAGTTGGTGACCTTGAATAGCCTTCCCTCACTTAAATCCAATTCACTGCAAATCATGACATCAACCCAATGTTATGGTCCTCTTTGAGAACAAAGGACAAACAATAACAATCAATTAGCTATCCTTTTTACCACAATGAAAGTTGCAAACCTTTTCATCCCTTCTTGCCCTCCCATGTCATTCTCTTTCCCCTCCAGTCCTGTCATCTGAGAACCTCACCTCATATTTCACTGGAAAAATTAAGGCCATTCATTAGGAGTTTTCTCATCTCAGATGCTCTTCATCTCAGACCACTCAGATGTCTTCCCCTACCATCTCCTCCTACATTCCTCTTCTTACATGAAAAGGTAGTCCTTCTCCTTGCCAAGGCAAACCCCTTTACATGTATCTTTGATCCCATTCTGTCTTCTCCCGTACATTGCCCCCTCTCCCATCCTTGTCCTTCCACACTTCGATCTCTCCTTGTCTACTATTGGTTGCTTCCCTACTGCCTACAAACATGCCCATGTCTCCTTTTTTTTTTTTTTGCGGGGCAATGGGGGTTAAGTGACTTGCCCAGGTTCACACAGCTAGTAAGTGTCAAGTGTCTGAGGCCAGATTTGAACTCAGGTACTCCTGAATCCAGGGCCGGTGCTTTATCCACTGCGCCACCTAGCTGCCCCCATGCTATTTTTTTGTTTGTTTTTTTTTTCTTTGTCTCTGCCCTCCTTTTTTTTAGTAAGGCAATTGGGGTTAAGTGACTTGCCCAGGGTCACACAGCTAGTAAGTGTAAGTGTCTGAGGCCGGATTTGAACTCCAGTCCTCCTGAATCCAGGGCCGGTGCTTTATCCACTGCGCCACCTAGCTGCCCCTGGTATAACCTTTTAAAAATTATTAATTTTAACATTCTTAAATTTTTTTTGGATTCCTAATTATCTCTCTTCCTATGTTGCCCCTCCCCCATGAATTGAGAAGGCATGCAATATGATATCAATTATATATATGAAATCAAGCAAAATATATTTCCACATTAGCCATGTCTCCAAAAAAATAAAGAAAAAAAGTTTTAAAAAATTATACTTCAATCTGCACTAAGAGTTCATCAGTTCTCTCTCTGAAGATGGATGGCATTTCTCATGATGATTCCCTGATTCCCTGGAATTATCCTGGTTCACTGTATTGATCAAAGTAGCTGAGGTGGGGGGCAGCTAGGTGGCACAGTGGATAAAGCACTGGCCCTGGATTCAGGATGACCTGAGTTCAAATCCAGTCTCAGACACTTACTAGCTGTGTGACCCTGGGCAAGTCACTTAACCCTCAATGCCCTGCAAAAATTAAAAAAAAAATTTTTTTTTAAGTAGCTAAGGTGTTGGGGTGGTTTTTTTTTTTAATCTATCCCAAATTTCTGTTGATTGGCTATATACTCCAAATGGGCCTGAAAAGTTGTAAAAAACTAAATCAGAAACCTAGGAAGCTGAGCACTCTTCTTTAGAATGGTAATTAATCTTTTCTTTTCAGTAGTTATGTGATCCCCAATCAGCAAGATCTAGCTGGTAGGTGAGGAGTCAAACACCCCATGCCTAGAATGCTCTCTGTCTTTACCTCTGCCCCTGGCTTCTCTGGCTATTTTCCTTCAAGGCTCAGATCAAATTCCACATTGTATCCCCCCTGTAGCTAGTGTCTTCCCCTTGAGATTGTCTCCCATGCAGACTGTATGTAGATATTTGCATGTTCTATCCCCCTTTAGAATGTGAACTCCTTAAGATCAGGGTTCATGCTTTTGTCTTTTTTTTTTATCCCCAGCACTCAGCACAAATGCTTGACACATGTTTGTTGTTGTTCAGTCATTTTTCAGTCATAATCAACTCTTCATGACCCCATCGAAAGTTTTCTTGGCAAAGATACTGGAGTGATTTGCCATTTCCTCCTCCAACTCATTTTACAGATGACGAACTAAGGTTAACAGGGTAAAGTGACTTTTCCAGGTTCACACAGCTATTAAGTGTCTGAGGCCAGATTTGAATTCAGAAAAAGGAGTCTTCCTGATTCCAGGCCCAGAACTCTCTCAACTGCACCACCTAGCTGCCTTTGCTTGACAGTGTGTTCTTAAATTCTTATTCACTGACAACTGGAAAGGAGGAAAACAGCATTGAATACTGTGTAATTATAATGATCACGCTTGCCTCTTACCACCCCACCCCATTTGAGAAAATGCATCTCCCTCCCTTTGGAGAGGGGAACTATGGATGTGAATTACTGCATACATAGTAAGACCCATTCCATCTGGTTACTTTTGGGGGGGGGAGAGGCAATCAGGGTTAAGTGACTTACCTAGGGTCACACTTGCCTAGTAGCTGTCTGAGGCTAGATTTGAACTCAGGTTGTCCTGGTTCCAGAGCAGGTGCTCTTCCCACTATGCCACCTAGCTGCCCCCTTCTGTTTACCTTTTTTTTTTTTTTTTTTTGGTGAGGCAATTGGGGTTAAGTGACTTGCCAAGGGTCACACAGCTAGTGTCAAATGTCTGAGGTAGGATTTGAACTCAGGTACTCCTGACTCCAGGGCCGGTGCTCTATTCACTGCACCACCTAGCTGCCCCTTCTGTTTATTTTTGATGTACTGATCTCTTTCTTTTTCATTTTCCCTTACAAGAGAGGCAAGGGAAGGATAGATTTGGAAATTAACATGATACAAAAACAAAAGATATCAATTTTTTAAAGGCAGGAAAGATGTCTATATAGATAAAACTACTAATCCTGAAAGAGTTTAAGTGTCTTTTTACTTTGAAAATAGGAAAGGAAAGCAAAAATTAGGTGATGGAAAATCCTAAGAGTTAGAGCTGGAAGGAATTTGAGTGATCCAGTGTGATTCCCTCCCCCCTTTTTTAAACCAAGTTGAGGTTATACAGATAAGAACATTGAGGTGCTGAGAAATTAAGTGTGCCCAAGGTTGTATGGAGAATGAATGGGCAGAAGAGAGAGCTCACCTCATCATGTCCACTCAGCACACTGTGCTGACTTTGAATGTTGGGAGACAATGATCTCAAATCTCATGTAATGAAGGTGAGAGGAGAGTGTGAGTCAACAGAAATAATATTTGCCTCCTGTTTCAGGAGGTTCTCTGCACTTAGGTTCAATCCTTACCCCAGAGCATCTGGGCAGAAATCATTGTGCTAGTCACACAATCTCTTTGCCTAACCTATGCAAACATTTGCTAAGGTTTAGACTCCCTTAAAGGGGCATTGAGTGACATTGGTCAAGAGAAGGAGGTACCCTGCTTCCTAATGAGCTTGAAGTAGAGATAGTGTGAGTATAGTTCACCTATCTTAGGTACTAGAGAAGACTGAAGTCTTTTTGTTGTCAAGGACTGATTTTGGGCACTGATTAACTGATCAGCCTCTAGTTTGTCCTCTGCATCTAAAGGCAAAAAAAATCTAGTTTGAATCCCAAGAGTGTGGCATTTTTATTTTATATGTGTGTAGGAGGCAGTGTAACATTGTGGATAGACAGTCAGCCTTGGAGTTGGTAAGACTTGAATTTTGTTCCTGACTGTTATATACATTGTGTGACTCTGGGTAAGTCATTTAACTTCTCAATGTCCCAGGAATTTTAGAGCAACTTGAAATTTGGCAGAGGAGATGAGTCTCTTCAAAGGTTGTTCTCTACACCAGTGAAATTATAGATTTGAAATTAATAAAAAAAACTTCTGTGTATCTAGCACATTGCTTTGCATAGAGTAGGAGCTTTAATGAATGTTTGCAGAATATTGTGCTGACTCCATTAGAGAACACCTGTTGAATGGATGAATATTTTCATTTCATAGATCAACAGGTATTTTTCAAGTACCTACTCTATGCAAGGCACTGGAGAGCATCTAAGGCACAGTTTTGAGAAGAATTTAGAATCTTTTTAAAGAGCTAAAAATGGAAAAGACAGCAATAGGAAAGAATATAGATTATGTTTCTTTTTTTTTCTTTTTTCTTTTGGTAGGGCAATGGGGGTTAAGTGACTTGCCCAGGGTCACACAGCTAGTAAGTGTTAAGTGTCTGAGGCTGGATTTGAACTTAGGTACTCCTGAATCCAGAGCCAGTGCTTTATCCACTGCACCATCTAGCTGCCCCCTAGATTATGTTTCAATAAAGGATACTGAAATGAGATTTAAGCTGGGTCTTTGAAAGATGGGTGTGATTTGGATAGATATCTTGGGTGAGGGTGGTATAGAAGTAGATCAGGCTGACTGGGTACAAGGGTTCATAGTAATAGTTAATTTTGGGGGAAATAAACTTAGAAAGTAAGAGTGGGGCTAGACCATGGTCACTCTTTTTCAAGTCTCTCCCTTCTCCAATCTGCCCTTCACCCAGATGCCAATATGAAATTCCCAAAGCTTAGGTGTGATCATGTCACTCTTTTGCTCAGCAAACTCCATTGGCTCCCTATTACCTCTGGGATCAAATACAGTCCCTTCTATTTGGTCCTTAAAGCTCTTCACAACCTTGCTCTTGCCTACCTCGCCAGGCTTTTATTACATTACTCTCCTTCACAAATTCTTTGGTCCAGACATACTGACTTTTTTGCTATCCCTCACATGCAACAGTCCTAGCTTCTCTGTGCTTTTGCAGAGGCTGTCCCCAATGCTTCATACTTGCCTTTTGGAACCTCTAACTTCCTTCAAAACTCAGCTCCTCCATGAAGTCTTTCCTCATCCTTTCAGTTGCTGGTGCCTCCTTGCTGAAATTACTTTCTTTAAAAAAAAATTACTTTCAAATGGTATTTATTTTGTTTTTCTTTAGCATATGTTTTCCCTTGTTAAGATCTTTGAAACTGGTGACTTTTGTTTTTGTCTTTATAACCCTGGTACCAAGGACAATGCTTGACATGTAGCAGATGCTTAATAAATGCTTGTTAACTGATAAATTAGAAAATATCTTATAAAGAGGCATCATTTCATAGAGTAACAAGAGCTGGCCTCTGAGCCTGGAAGGTCTGAGGTCAGTTTTGGTCTCTGATACCTACTGACTGAATGAGTCACTTATCTTTTTAGTGCCCTAATTATTGGTATTAAGTAATAATAATTAATATTTATATAGTGCTTACTGTGTGTCAAGAGGACAATTAGGTAGTGTACTGGATAACACACTGGGCTGGGAACCAGGAATACTCATTTTCTTGAGTTCAGATCTGACCTCACACACTCATTAGCACTCACAGTGTAAGGCACTTAGCCCTGTTTGCCTCAGTTCCCTCATCTGTAAAATGAGTTGGAAAAGGGAAAGGCAAACTACTTCAGTATCTTTGCCAAGAAAACCCTAATAGGATCATAGAGGCTTAGAAAGGACTGAAACTACTCAACAACAACAACAAAAATGTGCCAGGTATTGTGGAAAAGGAATAGGAAAGGAGGCAGTAGGGTCTTTCTTGTTATGGGATCCCATATTTTGAATTGCAAGGTATCGGGGTCGAAGGCCAATGCCCTTGATGGGGGTTGAGGATCAGAGACGATTAATCATTGACACATCAGCATCACATTATGTGTGAAGAACTGTGTGCGTTTTATTATTGGGACAGCTAAGTATTTAAAACAAAAACCCACAAAGTAATCAAATAAAGTCTCTGCAAAAATAATGCTAGAGAATAAGAGTAATTTTTCAACCTTTCAGCCTTGACCTGGCAGAACTTGTTCTAGGCCTAGGCAGAGCAAAGTTTGTATAGCTGATTCTTCGGCCCTTGAGAGACCAGCCAAGCATTGTCTCTGGAATCTCTTGCTGCCTCAGTGATCATGGCCTAAGGATGGGGAAGAGGGATTCAGTCAGAGGGGCAACAGAGAGACTCCTGGGTTCTCCAACAGCAAGGTACCTAGAGAGTATCTAGTTCCACCACTTTATTTTATAGGGAGCATAAGGTATGAAGTCAGGAAGACATGAGTTCAAGTTAGCTATTATTATGAGAGAGGCCTTAGAATCTTCAATAGCCATTTATTCATGACTGTATTCTGTTAGTTCTGTGTACCCTCAATTAGGGCCTGAGGGTAAGTAGCTATCAAATTCTTTTTTTTGAATCCTCTCCAGTTTGGCACAATGTCACAGACCCTCACTTTCTTGTCACTTCAATGGAATTGAACTTCAAGACTTTATGCTTTTTTTTTAAAAACTCAATGGTTAAGTACAGCCATGACCTGAGGGCCTGGAGAATAATCATGGGAATTCAGCTGCTCTTGCTGGAACCTGGTAGGGCAAGAATGAATTTCTACCATAGGCTAAGTCTCATGAGGGGCTGAGGGTTCCATTTTAGGTGGGATTACCAGCAGAGTTTGCTATAGCTCTGATGTGGGAAACCAATGAGAAGAGGAGCACCTTTCCCTTTGACTTCAGACCTTCCATCTCCTGCTACACCTGGTCGTTGAGGAACAAGGAAGAGTAAAGACAGTGAGAACCTGGGATTTCCACTTTCTGTTGTGCAGGTTCAACTGCCATCCACTGCTACACTGTCTCCTGTCTAATCATCAGCCTTCAGAGGGAAGCAGAGTAGTGAAATAGGACCTCCCATCTGACTATTTGATCATGTGCCTCATAGCTCATGATATACTTGTCTCCTATTTGATCTCCAGGCTTCTTCAGGAAGAGAAGTGGTGCCCTCTACATAATGATGAAGATTCTTATATGAGGTCATACCCCACACATGCCAGACCCCGTTCCCCATCCCTATCAACCAATTCCTTATTCCCACTCCCCTCAACCCTTCCACCCCAAAGACCCAATCAAACATGCCTCCTAATCCTTCCACTATTCTCTATAGCATGCCTGTTCCATAGGCAACAAACTCCCCTTCATCCTAAATCTTTTCTTCTCTCATTCCTTCCACATTTTAGCAAACAGTGAAGGTTTGCTCCTCTCTGATGACATAGCTTTCTTGCTCACTCTTTCCACTACTGGCTACGTGTTCTCTCATTTCCATTTATACACTGGTTGGGCAAAGAATACTCCTTGCTCCCTATTGCCATTTCCTGGTTCTCTCCTTACCTCCATCACTCAATAACTTCTCCTCTGAGGTTCATGCAAATTATATCAACCACCCAATCAAAATTCTGGTAGCTATTGTCTAAAGACCTCTAAGTCATTCCCTTTCTTTCCTCAATGAGATCAGTACCTGGTTCACAATTTTTCTCTTTCCTTCATGCTAGAGGACTTCAACAGACACACCGACTCTTCCTCAAACACCCTAACCACTTAGTTCCTTAATCTTCTCATTTCCCATAATCTATTCCTGCCCCTCAGTCACACACAAAGATGGCCATATCCTTGATCTTACCATCACCCTTAAATACCATCTTCAAGTTCAAGAATTCTGAAATCCCTTTATCTGACCACAATCAACTTTCCATCTCCTGTCTTCCCTTACCATACTCTACTCTTTGTCTACCCTGTGAACTCCAATCCCTTCACCCTCAGTTCTTTCACAGGCTATCTCCTCTGCACTAACCACTCTTTCCCTTCTCCCCATCTTGAACCCTTGGTGAACCAGTTAAACTCTATACTACCCTCTCCTCAAGTCCCTGTCCTCCTTATCATTTCACTGATGGTACTTTGCAAAGTCTCAGCCTTGGATGACTCCCACTATCTTCTGCCTTCACTCTTAGACATGTGCTTCTGAACAAAGGTAGAGAAAATCATGCAATGGTTCTGAGTTCACTACAAATTTCTGTTACATAACCTTAACTGGGCTCTCACCACTGTTAGGTAATCCTGTTATGCCTCTCTTATCAACTCACTATCCCCACTCTCTAGAGTGGCCCTTCCATATCTTTTCATTCTTTCTCAAATCTTCCATGACTCCCATCCAATACCCCTGAAGCTGAGAACCTTGCCTAATATTTTACAGAAAACACTGGGACTGTTCTGTGAGCTCCCCCTTCTCTGTATCACTCAGATGCATTCTACTACTATCTCTTCCTTCACTGTCTAACATAAAGAGATGGCCTTACTCTGTTCCAAGGCCAACCCTTCTACCTGCACAAGTAATCCTATTCCATCTAGTCTCCTCCAACATATTGTTCCCTCTGTTATTACCACTATATCATTTATCTCCAATCTCTTCTTGTGTACTGGCTCTTTCCCTACTGTCTACAAACATGCTCATGTCTCCCCTTTCTCAAAAACCCCTCACTTGATTCATTCATCCCTGCTAACTGTCTTATACCTCTTTTGCCTTTTGTGGCCAAACTCTTTGAAAAGACTTATCTACAATAAATACCTCAATTATCTCTCCTTCTACTCCTTTTTTAAAAGAAATTTATTATTATTTTATTTTTGTGGGGCAATGGGGGTTTGTTAAATGATTTGCCCAGGGTCACACAGCTAGTAATTATCAAATGTCTGAGGCCAGATTTGAACTCAGGTCCTCCTGAATCCAGGTCTAGTGCTTTATCCACCACACCACCTAGCTGCCCCTCCTTCTACTCCTTTAATCTGGTTTCTGATTTCATCATTCCACTGAAACTGTTCTCTACAAAGTTACCAGTGATTTCTTAATAGCCAAATCTAATGGTCTTTTCTGAATCCTCATTCTTCTTGTTGATCACTCATTCATACTCTCTTCTCTCTAGATTTTTTTTGACCACCATTCTCTCTTTGTTCTCTTCCTACCTATCAAATGATTCTGTCTCAGTCACCTTCACTGGATCCTCATCTAGGTCATGCTTTTTTTTTCCTGGGTAATTTAATTTTATTAATAGGGCCAGCGGGTTATTTTTTCCTTTTCCTTTTCTTTTTCTCTTTTCTTTCTTTCTTTCTTTTTTTTTTTTGCCAGCAGGTTTTTAAGAAAAAGACAGTCTCTCTCAGACCAAAGAACCCTGGTGGGTGGGGGGGCTCACAGTTTATATGTCCTTTGAAGAGGAGATGTTCCAGAGGGGTGGCAACCAACTCTGATTGGTAAGCACAGTGGCAGGTGGGCTATATTAAAATGAGGGTCTTGGGGTATGTGACCTGTGTTACCCAAATCTCTGGTCAGAGAGACTTTATCAATTTCCATACCACCCATCTGACAAAAGGAAGGACCCGCCTTTTCCCAGACTTGAGTAGATCTTGGCCTTGGGTAACTGGTTGGTTTCTGTTTGAGGAAGTAGAAAAGAGGGGAAAAACCTTGGTCCTGATTCAATAAATAGTTATCAGACAATGAGAGAAATAATTTCTCACACATCCAAGGCAGTATTTGAACCCAGATCTTCTGAATCCGTACAGAGTGTGGCAGAGCAGGGACTCATAACCCATTGCTTCCATGTATAGCCCCAAGTGCTCCATCTCCCACCCTTCCCTCCTCTCACCCATGCCTTCTGGATAGCCCCTTCTGGTTCTAGATTTTGGGGTCCTAGAACTCCTCCCACTGACAGATGCAACTATAGGGCCATTACCGAGGACCCCAGATGTAGGAGCTAGGGAAAGAGACCCTCCAGAGCCCTTCAGTGTACAGATGGGGAAACTGAAGCCTCAGGAGCAGTAGTTTCTTCAAAGGGGGGGGGGTTGGGGAGGGGGGGCTGAATCCAAGGCCAGTGCTTTATCCACTGTGCCACCTAGCTGCCCCCTCCAATCTTGCATTTCTAACGGCCTTTCAAACATCTTGAACTGGATGTCCAAATAGACACCTTAAACTTAAGATGTTCAAAATTGAACTCATTATCTTTCCCTTTAAATTCCAACCCCTATCTTCCCTATTACTGTAAAGGGTAACCCTATCCTTCCAGACTCATAACCTAGGTGTCTTTCTGGACAAATCACTGTCTCACATCCATGTCCTATTTGTTGTCAATGCCCATTGATTTTACCTTTGCAACATCTCTTGAAAATACCCTGTTCTTTCTTCCAATACTGTCATCACCCTGGGACAGGCCATCATCACCTTTTTCTTGAATTATCATAATAGCTTTCTGGTGGTTTTGCATGCTTCAAATCTCTTCCCACTCCAATTCATCTTCCATTCAACTGCCAATGATTTTTCTAAAGCTTAGGTCCAACCATGTCACTCCTCTACTCAAACAAACATACAAACAAACAAACAAAGCTCCAGTGGCTCCCTATCACCTCAAGGACCAAATTCAAAATCCTGTGTTTGGTGTTCAAAGCCCTTCATAACCTAGTCCCTGTTCTCCCTCTCCCCACATCTCTGTTTCCAGTCTTCTTCTTCTCTCTCTCTCTTTTTTTTTTTTTGGTGAGGCAATTGGGGTCAAATGACTTGCCCAGGGTCACACAGCTAGTAAGTGTCAAGTATCTGAGGCCCGATTTGAACTTAGGACCTCCTGACTCCAGGGCTGGTGCTCTATCCACTGCGCCACCTAGCTGCCCCTTTTCCAGTCTTCTTACACCTTACTCCCTACCATCCACTCTTTGATCCAGTGACACTGGCCTCCTAGATATTCCTTGAACAAGACACTCCATCTCTAGGCTCAGGGCATTTTCTCCAGCTGTCCCCCATGCCTGGAATTCTCTTTCTCCTCATCTTGGCCTCTTGACTTCCCTGGCTTCTGTCAAGTCCCAACTAAGATCCCATCTTCTACAGGAAGCATTTCCTAATCCTTCTTAATTCTAGTGCCCTCCCTCTGAAAATTATTTCCTATTTATTCTGACTTGTTTGTACATATTGATTTGTTTGTTGCCTCCCCCACTAGATTGTGAGTTATTTGAGAGTAGAGACTGTCTTTTACCTGTCTTTGTATACCCTGAATTTACTATAGTATCTGGCACATAGTAAGTGCTTAATAAATGTTTACTGACTCACTATAGCTGGTCATTATCAAAGTGCTTGGGAAACACAACCTCACCCTTCACTGGAACATTTCAGGGAAGGAAACCTCCTTCCTGAAATAAACATAAACACACAGAAAACCTCCAGAAGACTTCCTGGACTTGGCTTCATATTATTGGGCTGACTCCAATAGAATGTAGACTCATTGAAGACAGGGACAGTTTTTCCTTTTGTCTTTATGTCCCAATTAGCTAGGCAAAGGACCTTCCTCGCTCATTTAATATATTTCCATTGGATTGAACTGAATCTAGGGAGTTCTTGTCTCTCTGTCCTGTCTGGTCTTTAAGGACTCACCCAACTGCTGCCAGTGATAATATATGCATCAAATATTAGGAAATGAAGACACAAGAAGACCTCCCAGAAACATTAACCTTGGTGTTACTGTGAAGAGGCAGACAGACAGCATCCCAGACACCAAGAATGGTGAGGAAAGAAGAAGCCTTCTCAGAGGAGAACCAGAAGGAAAAAAAAAAAGTGATATGAAAAGACAAAAATAAGCTAGTGACAAAAAGGATGCCCAAAGAGTAAGAGATACAAAGGGAAACTGGGAATTAATATCAAAGAAGCTTAGAGAAAGAGCCAGTCTTCCAGGGAGGTGCCTCCCAGATGTGTGGCCCTAATTGTGGTTGCCAAATTTTTATAGCACTTGTGATTGGATTAATTAATCATTCAGTGATAACTGTTCTTTAGACATTTTAGCATTCAATACTAATCACTTAATTACTTGGCTTTTTGCTTCTGGAGGAGGTCTGCTCCTCCTAATTAGATTCTTAAGCCATGGGTCCAGCAGTCACTGACTTTCCCCATGGTAGTCTGCAGCATGTCAGATCCTGGAGACAGTGATGCCTTCTGACTGCCTTCTGCTTGTTGTCACCTTTCACAATCTCTGCTGCTCTGGGACGACCAATGGTCGAGCTCGTTCTAGGTGGTTATTGTCTCAGTAATCATGCCATGGGATTTATCTAGGGAATGGGTCATATGATAGAATGAGTTCTGTTAAGGGCTAAAATTCTAGCTAAACTGTCTAAAATATCTAATGAGTCGTTGCCAATAAATTATAAGCTTTAGCAAGAGTTACACTTTTAAGCATTTATTAAGGAGAATAAGAATTTGGTAAAGAGAGAGAGAAAGGCCTAGATTCCTATCTAATAAAGGGAGAGCGCATTTCTAGCTCTGCTCTCCACCAGAGTCCAGAGGAAAGACCGCGAGACCAAGCGCCAGTCTCTTCCTTCCTCCTCCCACTCGCCCGCGTCACTTCCTGACGCCAAAGAAAAGACTCCTGGTCTTGCCCTCAAAGACCTTCGTTTCATGGGTGGAACTCTTCTACAGTAAGTCTCCAGCAGGTGGCGTCATTCCAATCGTTACAGTTCCTATTACAAACCAAGGGCTAAGAAAGAAAGGTCAGAGAACTATTTGATAGAGTGTTGTATAAGGGACAGAGGACCAACTAGCTTCTGAGCTAGGAAAACCAGGGTTTAAATTCTGCCTCAGCCACATGCTGGCTGTGTGGACAAGTTATTTAACTTCTAAGTATTCTAGGCAACTGAGCCCAGAATATAATTTGTAGAAAAGATGCCAACCTGCGGCAGCTAGGTGGAGCAGTGGCTAAAGCACCGGCCTTGGATTCAGGAGGACCTGAGTTCAAATCTGGCCTCAGACACTTGACATTTACTAGCTGTGTGACCCTGGGCAAGTCACTTAACCCCCGTTGCCCTGCAAAAAAGAAAGAAAAAGAAAGAAAGAAAGGAAAAAAAAGGTGCCAACCTGCACTGATAGAAAGCATTACTTCACTGAGGAATATATAGCTATACCAATGAATTCAAAGGTCCTATTTCTCTTCTATAATCTAATGCAAAGTAGAAGGAAGAGAAACTCAGGTTTTGTCTCCTGGAAGAAGCTACTCTACCTTACAGGCCCTAGCTGAAAATGGGACCAGACTACCACCCCCACTTAGAGTTCATAGCTAAATGAACTAAATGCAAAGGGGCCTGAGCTCTCTGGAGAGGCATCAGCCCAGGGTTAGCTATGCAAATGTATGCATCAACTTATTTCTCTGGGATGCATGAGTTCATTAGAGCTACAGTAGAAAACTCTTTGGGAGCTTCTCAGCTTCTCCATTGGTGAGATAGGCTAGCCTCTGGCATATTAAAAGATCCTTTGCTTCAGGCTAGTTGGGGAGGGGTATCCCCCTTGCTAATTACATGCTAAATGAAGACAGGCAACATGTACTGTGGTGCAGAAGGGTCTCCAGCCAGCAAGAACTCAGAGGAGTGTGAAAATAATGATCTTAACAATTCACAGGTTTTCAATAACATTGCTTAGTAACAGGCTGAGTGTCTTGCCTTGGTGACCCCCTTTGCCTCCCTCCCTCCTCTTATGTAACAAACCAGAGAACAGACACACAACTGAAGAAGGAAGCTTGTCTTTGGAGAAAGAAGGAAAAGTCTAGATGGGATATAGAGAGAAAAGGGAAATGAAAACTTGAGTTTAGTTTTTAGTTTTAACTTTTAGCTTTAACTTGAGGTTAGTTTAATTTCCACCACAAAAAAGTAGTCTTTAGAATTCAATTTAATGAACAATTAGCAAGCACCTTTTAGAGGGAAAGGCACTGCAGAGACTCAAAGATAGAGCCTATGCAGACCCTATTCTCAAAGTGCTTATGATTTAAAGGGGCAGGGGAGGGGGGGTGAGTTTGAAATGGGGAGGACAAGTATTCAAGTAACAGAAAAGTCAGGCACTTCCCACAGAAAATGTGCTTATCTTCCCTTCTCTCCAACCACCCCCTCCCATCTTTTCTCACTATTCCTACCAATTAAATCAGTGGGTAAATTCAGCAGGGAGAAAAGACAAAGGGTTTCATATCTCATGGAATTTAAAAGTTGTGCCTCTGTACTTGAGGAAAACTTATCAGTGGTATCTTAGAGTACAGCCAACTCACTGGGCACTGCCAAGTAAGTCAGGAACCCAGGTTCAAGATAAGCAGCTTCCTGAACCAAACAGAATGCCCTTATAAAGAGTAAGGAAACAATACCACCACCAAAAAGCCCAGAAATCCTTTCAGATCCTGCTTCTTCTTTCTTGTCAATGTCCTGATTGGAAAAATGATTTGTTGGTCTCTACCTAAGTGCTCTCAATCAGTAGTTTGCGATTGATGGTGTCAAAGAAAAAATATTAATATTAATAATGTACTCTGTGATTTAGGCTCAAGTTTATCAGGATCCTTTTTATTTCATGTGGATCTGCATCCAAACCATTTTTAGTTTGGAGAAAGGGATATCCAAACTTGCATAGTCCCTCCATACCTCTTACATGAATCTCTGCCCCAAGAAGATTTCAGGTAATAATAATAGGAATCTAGAAGAATGATCAGATATTTTAAAATACAGTCTGGGTTAATATTCCAGAAATGAGCAACCAAGTCATAAATCCCGCTCCTAATCCCCTACATTTCTGTTAAACTAGGTGACCCAGTGGATAGAGCACCAGGAGTAGAGTCAAGAAGACTCATCTTCCTGAGTTCAAATCCAGCCTCAGACACTTACTAACTGTGTGACCCTGGACAAGTCACTTAACCCTCTTTGCTTCAGTTTCCTGAGCTGGAGAAGGAAATGTCAAACCACTCCAGTATTTTTGCCAAGAAAACCCCAAATGGGGCCACAAAGTCAGACTAGGCTGAACAACAACAGATTCCTTGGGTTAAACAAAGGAATCTCCTCCCTTCCTTCTCTATTAATTCTTTTCCCTAGTAATTTTTTCTCAATGGAGAAGGATGGGTCCTAGTATGAATCACTTCAGATAGGGAGGCTCTGAGGTAAAAACCACAATAGTTACATTTGGTTATTACTCTTGGTCTATGTCCCTAAGAAAAGCCTTTTCTGTCTTGGATCTATCACTCACCTTTGTAAGGATGGAAAAAGCTTTAGAGGAAAATATTATTTCTTAATATTTCCTCTGTTTACCTTTTTAAACTTCTCTTGAGTCTTGTATGTTAATATCAAATTTTCTATTCAGTTCTGGTCTTTTCATCAGGAAACAATGAAAAGGCCCCAATGTCATTGAATGTCCATCTTTTCCCCTGAAAGAGAATGCACATTTTTGCTGGGTAATAGATTCTTGGCTGCAATCCAAGCTCCTTTGCCTTCCAGAATATCATATTCCAAGCCTTGCAGTCCTTTAATGTTGAAGCTGCCAGGTCCTGAGCAATCCTGACTGTGGCTCCATGATATTTAAATTGCTTCTTTCTGGCTGCTTGGAGTATTTTCTCCTTCACCTGATAATTCTGGAATTTGTCTACAATATTCCTTGGGGTTTTCCTTTTGGGGTCTCTTTCAGGAGGTGATTGGTGGATTCTTTCAATGATGGTTTTATCCTCTGATTCTATAATATCAGGGCAGTTCTCCTTAATAATTTCCAGGAATATGGTGTCTAGATTATTTTTCTGATCATGGCTTTCAGGCAGTCCAATGATTCTCAAATTGTCTTTCCTGGATCTGTTTTCCAGATCAGTTGTCTTTCCAATGAGGTATTTCACATTTTCTTCTATTTTTTCATTCTTTTGATTCTGCTTGACTGATTCCTGGTGTCTCATGGATTACTTATCTTCCAACTGTCCAATTCTAATTTTTAAGGCATTGTTTTCTTCAGCGAGATTATGCACCTTTTTTTCCATTTGGTCAGATGAATTTTTTTAAGGAATTGTTTTCTGCAGTCAATCTTTGTGCTTCCTTTTCCAAGCTGCTGATTCTTTTTTCATAGTTTTCTTGTTTTGCTTTCATTTCTCTCCCCATTTTTCTTTTACCTCTCTCAATTGATTTTTAAAATCCTTTTTGAGCTCTTCCAGGAAGGCTTTTTGTTCTTGAGTCCAATTCACCTTCCCTCTTGAGGCTTCACATGTAGGCAATTTGAGGGTATTGTCCTCATCTGAGTTTGTGTTTGCCTCTTCCCTGTTGATACAGAAGCTCTCAATGGAGAGGGCTCTTTTTTGCTTCTTACACATTATTGCAGCTTATTTATTTATTTTTTAAGTTGAGGTCTACTCTGGGGGCACCAGGGTCCCTGTTTTGGGCTTCTTGTGCAGGGGTATAGGTGCTGTGTGACCGGCTTTTTACGCTGAGGCCTTTATGGTGTGTGCAGTTTGCCCGCCCTGCATTCCCTGTTTGAGCAAGCTAGGATCAGTGGGCCTAGTCTCGCCTATCCTGTTCTTGGCCCTCCAGCTGGCAACTTGCCCTCTCGGCTGGTGCAGGTAGGTTTTTCCACTGCCCTGCTGGGCCACCAGATTTTTGAGCCAGGATCCAGGGGCTTCAGTTGTTTGGCTGTGGCCTGCAGCTTCCCGCTGACTTGCCCCGACCCCCTTGGTGCTGGGCTGCTGCCCAAGTCAGATTGACCTTTCCTGAAGTCTTCTAAATTATCTCTGGTTGTCTCTCTGTCTCTTTGCAGGTTCTGTAGTTTCAGAATCCATCCAGAGGCTTGATTTAATGTTCTTTCTGAGGGAACAGAAGAAGAGCTCAGGCAGCTTGCTGATTCCTCTCCGTCATCTTGTCTCTGCCCTCCTTAATATTTCTTTTTTTTAGTAAGGCAATTGGGGTTAAGTGACTTGCCCAGGGTCACACAGCTAGTAAGTGTTAAGTGTCTGAGGCCGGATTTGAACTCAGGTACTCCTGAATCCAGGGCCGGTGCTCTATCCACTGCGCCATCTAGCTGCCCCCTTAATATTTCTAAAGAAACTAAAAAGGAGGTTTTTAATATGCTTTCACAATGGCATAGGATTCAGAGTTGGGAGAGGCCTTAAAGATCATCTATTTATTCCTTCCTTCTTCCATCCCTCTTCACTTCTGCAAAAGAGGAAACCAAATCTTAGAGAGTGTAATTGGCCCAAGACCATATAGCTAAGTAAGAAGCAGATTTGTTGTTATTTTGTTTTGCTTTGCTTTGCTTTTTGCAAAGTTACTGGAGTGGTTTGCTATTTCCTTCTCCAATTCATGTTACAGATGAGGAAACTGAGGCAAACAGGGTCAGTGACTTCCCTGGGGTCACACAGCTAGTAAATGTCTGAGGCCAAATATGAATTCACAAAGATGAGTTTTCCTGGCTCCAGGTCAGCACTTGATCCACTGGGCTACCCTAAGTAGCAGGGCCGGAATTTGAACCTTTGTCACTCAGTGAATAAATGAACATTTATTAAGTATCAACCAAATGCCAGACACCTCCCATTACACCATGCTACTTACATGCTTGAGAATGTTAGGGAATACTATGTAGATCCTTCCCTTGGAGAACTGAACGCTGTGTGCACATCAGGCCAGCCCACTGATTCTAGACCTGATGGAGTCCTCTCATGTACTTCAGCTATGTGGTATCACCTTCACTGAATCAAACAGCTTGTTGCCAGCAAAAAATAAATTATATAGAAGTTTGGATGGGTGGAGAAAGCAAATGCCCAAATTCTTTACCTTAGAAATAACTTGAACCCATCCTTGATCTAAGAAATCAAAAGCTATTCCAAAACCAAATAGGAATCTTAATGTAAGGGCTTTGCACCACCTCATTACATTGGGAATAGGTGTAACCCTTGGGAAAACTGGACTGTTGAAGCAGAGAATGTCAAATTAGTGATAGTAGCCTATGAGAGGTCTTTGGAAAACAAAACAGAACCTATAGAACCTCCTTGTTTCAAGGGGGTTTTCCAAAGGCTGGAAGCAGCCTGTCTTTAAAGTTTTTCTTCTACCTCTGTCCAGCTCTCTTTTTTCATTCTCTCAACATTTCTCCTCTCAATCCTCAATAAATATGGGCTGTGGGGTGTGTGTATGTTTTTAAGATTTTTCTGACCATTTGTTTTTTTTAAAAACTGAGCAAAGGGTGTTGGGAGAGGATGCCATCCATAATTAATGGTCATGAGTTAGGAATAGCAGTCTCTTTCTTGGAGACAAGCTGGAACCAAAGAGATGGATAAGGCAAGCCTGCCTGTCACCTCCAGCTTTATCATGGAATCCAAGCCTGGAGAGGACACCAGGTTTTGCTGGCCTGGCAGCTAGATCAGGAAGAGATTGAGATGCCCTCCAGAAAGACAGAGAAACTGAAGATCAATGAGGATGGCAGGGTCAGGGAAGGGGGGAGAAGGGAGCCAGGAGCAAGCCTGTGGCCTGTGGTCTTCGATGTAGCATATTTTGAACAGCTTAGCCCAAGCTCAGAGGAACATCCATTAAGATTTGAACAGCAGGCATAAAGCATGGAAAGAGGAACAGAAGTGTGGCAGTGGTGCCTGGGCAGTCTTTGTTCTTGCTGTTGTCATTTAGTTGTCTCTTCCTTACACATTTGGGGTTTTCTTGGCAAAAATACTGGAGTGGTTTGCCATTGCTAGGCAGCCTACTTGGTCAATTACTGAGTTAGAAAAAAATGCTCCTCTTTAGGGAGGCCCCTAGAGAGGAGGAGTAGAAGGGGGTTTTCCAGAGAAGCTTTTTTGATCTCCTCCTCTTGGCCCCTAGACTATTAATCTGCCTCTGGGATCCCCCTGCATTTCCCGCTAGGTCCTTCATCCTTGCAGAAACCTTGTGATATGGTGTGAAGATTTCAGCCTCTGCTATGCTCACTCACTACGTAAAAGAGCAAATCACTTAAACCTTTGGAGTCTTTTGTTTTCCTATCTGCAAAATGGGACTAAAAATACTTGCATTTGCTAACTCTGGGGATTGTAGTGAAGATCAAATGAGCTGATCTGCCCTGGGAGAGAGAACTTTGTAAAAATAAAGGCCTATACAAAGGTAAATTATTATTTATTTTCTTTTTACTCTGGGCAGAAGAAACACACTTGTCAGGAAAAGTCATGAGGTAGGTAGCCTAAGGGCCCAAATGGAACTCTAGTCTTTAGATTCCAAAAGCAGGGCTCTTTCCTTGTGTCATGCAATGAGCTATTAATATCATTATTAATTGCTCACATTTATGTAGTTCTCTTCCATGATAGTAGTCATTCAGAACACACTGGTGGTAGAAGCTGCTCAGGAGAGGTGAAAGCTTCTAGATATGATGGGGTGCGGGAGGAGGGGCCAGGAAGGACGAGGATCCTATGCTAATGCTTTCCACTTCTCTACTTCCTTAAACCCATCCTCAATCTGGGAAGGAAGAAGGCTAGGGCTTACACCATGTGCCTCTGACATGTTGTAAATGTCCTATGAAAATGTCAGGGTTGTTTGATCATTCATGAAGACAACCAGCAAAATCAAAACTTGTGGGGATAAGGGGAGGTGGCCTCAGCAGCCTAAGCACCTATGAGAGGTAGAGGCCTGGTTTCAAAGCAGATTGCCAAACCCCCTCCCCACCCTCACCCCCTCCTTCCAGACAGCTCCCCTCGTCCTAACCCCACCATTCACTTTCGATCGGCAGTCAAAAAGTCCCGGCTGCCAAGCGCCCTCCCCTTTAACAGGAGCGCTGCGCCGGGCTCTGGCGGCTGGAAAGCTCCAGGGAGTCGGAGCATCCATCCCCCTGCAGTAGCAGCGGCAGCGGCAGCAGCAGCAGCATCAGCTGCTGCTGCAGCCTCCCCCTCCCCGCTTCTCGCGGCCCGAGCCGGCGGCGTGCGCCCGGTCTGGGGGCCAGCGGGCAGGCTGAACGGCTCGGATGCGGAGGCGGGGAGGGGGCCTGCGCGGCGGGGCCAGGCCGGCCGGGCTGAGCCGGTGACGGGCTAGCAGCACTGCAGCAGCCGGAGGGAGCTGGGGACGCCGCGCCGGGTTGCGGGGCGGCGCTGGCTCTTGCCTCGGCCAGCTAGAGCTCAGTGCCCCAGCGGCCCCGGCGGGCGGCCGGGATGGAGAGGGAGCGGGGGCGCCGGCGGCTGGGGGCTGTGAGCTCCAGCCGGGGCTGAAAGCACCCGCCCTTTAGTCGGGCTCCCTAGCGCGAGGGGCACTTAGAAAGATCTGTCCTGCCAGAGGAAGGGAAGCGAGGTGCCCCGAGCCCCTCTCCCGTACCCTGGTCCTAGGGCCGAGTGGAGCCGCCCAGGCCAGCTGTAGGCAGCTCCTGGGGGCTCCGTGCCCTCTTGTTGCCTTTTCCCTGCCCCCGCCGTCGGGCATTGCGCCCCAGTCCCTGCCAGGATGAGGAGGTTGCGACGTCTGGTGCACCTGGTTCTTTTCTGCCCACTGACCAAAGGCTTGCAGGTAAGGCCAGGGAAGAAGGGCACGCCGGTGACCAGAAGTTTGGGAGGGGGGAAGGGTAGTTGGCCGGTTCCCAAGTCGGGGGTGGGTGAGGGGTCGGGTCTGGGCATAGGAGGAAGGGTCGCCAAAGCTAGTAAGGGGCCATTGGATGGGCTGGCTACTTTCCTTTGATTTCTTGGAGCCATTCAATGGCGTGTATGCTGTGCAAAAAGAAAGTCATCAATCAACCATAGGATATCCTTAGTTCTCCACCTTCCCAACCCACCCACCCCCTCCCCCAAGTTGGTATCACCCGGGAGATTGGGTACGGCCAAAGTTGTTTGCTCTTATTCTTTCCAGGAAGGGAAAAGAAGGAAGGTATATTGCACACTCCCTACTGCTTAACTCTCCATCCTTGGCTAAATCTTCATACCCCCTGCCTTCTTCCAAGCTGTGTAGCCTTTGCCAGTCTGCCCAGCCACACCCCAAACATGATTCTTCCTCAGGCCAATGAGTGAGGAGGGCAAGCCGTTATACAGACTAGTCTTTCTCTGCTGTCCCTTACCTGGGAGCTAGATTCTGGACCCAAATAGCGGAGGGGAAAGATACCGGGCCAAAATGGAAATGCTGCCCTCTGCCAGGTCAGATACCTTTCCTAGGCTGGGTAAAAGACACAACTATTCATTGGCAGCCCAGAGTCCTCTAGGTTTGCAAGAGATGCTCCCTGCCTCTCACATACTTGCTCTTCTGCCTTGTTCTTGGAAAGGGAACCTGTGTTACATTTCATCCAAGCAGCAGCATGGATCCTTAGCATAGGCAGGTACAGTGCACAACTGGAAGCTGTAACTCTTCCTTTCTCTCCGGCTTAGCCTGTAAGTGGCATTGAAAGAACAGACTCTTTGGAGGGAGCCAGGAGGAAGCAGAAAAATAACTGCTGCCATTTGGGCACTTTTGCTCCTTGGCTGAGGCCAAGTCTGTGTTGATGGTTGAGGAAGAAGAGAAAGGAAATGATTTGCAAAAAGAATTAAGAGGTATGTAAAACATAGAAATTGAGGAGGTGTGTCCCATTTACCCTAAGTTTGACAGAGAGGTAAATTGTGTGTTGCAGGGACGTGGTGCTTTAAATAGGCAGAATACACTGTGAGAGACAGGGCAACCATCCTCTGATATTTAGTGCTTCCCCCAAAAAGGGGCTAAGGCTTTCTGATTTGTTATCATTTATGAATTCTTGTGATAACTAAATAGCCAGAAATCAGCCCAACCAGGCAGGCTTGGGGGAGGGAGATTGTTAGTTGCAATGATAAAGATCAATCTAGTATGTTTTGTATGATTTCACATGTATGATTGATATCATATTGCTTCCCTTCTCAATAGGTGGGGGAGGGGTTGAAGGGAGAGAGAATTGGGAATTCAATTGTTCAAGAAAAGGATACTAAAAATAAATAAATAATTCATTTTTTAAAGATAAAGATTAATCTGATTTTCTGAGTGGCTGGAGGTCTTCACCCCCTAGGGGAAAGATCATGGGGAAGTACCCAGTACAGGAATGATTCTGACCAGGCCGGCCTTCCTGGCATACACATTCCCTCTGCCTCTTCTGTTAGAGAAGAGAAGAGGGCAGGGGTATAGTGGGATCCAGGGATCCCTCTTTTATGCTCCAGGACCCATATCCTGGGGAGAGGGGAGATATGTTTGAAGGCTTTCCAAAATTTTATTTTTTATTATGAACAGCCAACATCAAATAAAATTTGCATTCTCATATTCACTATAGTATAGAAGCAGAAGGAAGAGGTTGTACCTGAAACTGTAAATCTCTATCATGTAGAGCTTCCATGTATATAATAAATTCAGTATGTAACTTCCAAAGCTGTCCTGTTTTGTCAGAGATTTCTCGTGGCTTTCCTTTTCTTTTCTTTCCACTTTTTTTTTTTGAGGAGGGAGGACCTTATCTGTACCTTCCCTGTCCCTTCTACCACCCCCTAATTGAAAGAAAAAGAAAAAGAAAAATCAAAGGTTTGTAACATATGCAGACAAAGAAAACAAGAGTTCGTATTGGTTATGTGCAAAAGGAATGCCTCATTCTGCTCCTCTGTATCTTTGAAGGTTTTCCATTGAAAAACGACATGTGTGCATCTATGCTGTGCTCATAAAGCAAAAAGCATTTATTAAGCACCCACTATGTGTCAGGCGCTGTGCTAAGTACTGGGGATATGAAAAGAAAGTAGAAAAAGAGCCCCTGCTCTCAAGAAACTCATTGTAATGGGGATGGCAGCATGTGCATAAATGAGTCTATACAACTAGGCGGCACAATGGATAGAACACCTGGCCTGGAGGCAGGAAGATCCGAGTTCAAATTCAGCCACACTCACTTAATAGCTGTTGTGACCCTGAGCAAGTCACTTAGCCTAATTTGCCTCAGTTCCTCATCTGTAAAACCAGCTGGAGAAGGAAATGGCAAACCACTCCAGTATCTTTACCAAGAAAACCCCAAATGGGGTCACAAAAAGTCAACATAACTGAAACGACTGAACAGCAACCACAACACAAGGTATATACAGAGTCTGTGGAAGGTCACTTTATGGGGGAAGACAGCTAGGGTACCTAGAAAGGCCTACTCCAGAGGGTGATGCTAGAGTTTTGAAGAAATACAGGGATTCTAAGAGTTTGATGTGAGGAGGGAGAGCCAGGTCTGGGCACAGACAATGAATGCAAAGGCAAAAAAATGGAGAGATGAATTGGTATGTGTAGGAAGAGGGCAGGATGTATACCTGGAAATATGATTTTTGGGTTTTGGGGTTTTTTTGCATTCTTTTTGGGTTTTTTTGGGGGGGGGGCGGGGAAATGAAGGTTAAGTGACTTGTCCAGGGTCACACAGATAGTAAGTGTCAAGTTTCTGAGGTCAAATTTGAACTCAGGTCCTCCTGAATCCAGGGCTGGTACTTTATCCACTGCACCATCTAGCTGCCCCATGGAACTGGTATGTGTAAAGAACAGCAAGTAGACTATTAGAGCTGCTGGCTTGTAGAGCAGGTAGAATGAATAACACATGAAAAGACTGGAAATATAGAACAATTCACACATACTTAGCACAGCAACCAAAATCCAATCCTGCTCCAGGTTTCAAGAGCAGATGCAACTTCTCTAGGTCAAAGAGGGTGAATAGGGCATTTCAAGGCCTCCTGCTGCATCTAACTAGTGCTGAGAAAGCACCAGGACACTTACTTAGGCAGATGAAGAGTCTCACAGCCTCAGGGTGAGCACTGAGAACCAGTGAGGTAATTTCTTTTTCTTTCTTTCTTTCCTTCTTTCTTTCTTTCTTTCTTTCTTTCTTTCTTTCTTTCTTTCTTTCTTTCTTTCTTTCTTTCAAGGCAGTTGGGGTTAAGTGACTTGCTCAGGGTCACACAGCTATTAAGCTCAAGTGTCTGAGGCCGTATTTGAACTCAGGTCCTCCTGAATCCAGGGTCTCACCTAGCTGCCCCCAGTGAGGTAATTTCAATGGCCCACTTCTGATTTCTTTGATTCCTATCAGTCTCTGAGTTGTCATGTGTGCAGACTGAATGTCGTGGAGAGCAACGTTCTTGGCATGTGGGTCGGTGTGCTTCATTTACTTTATTGTATTTCCACCTCTAGTCTCACCTCAGTCGGTAAGGCTGCAGGAAGAACAGAGTTCTGTTTGAATTACTGTGAGGACCTACCTGCTCATCTTGTTCACTGGGAGGGAAGCTGTTTATACTGGATGTGAATCTGCAGGGTCTCAGGCTATGCCATATGAAGCAAGGACCTTGGAGGAGTTAAAACCTTGTAATTTTCTGCCACTTTGGACATTGGCTTCCTGGGCCTCCTGTGTGAGGCAAAAAGAGTGGCTTTCCAGGCCAGTGTCACCTCCATGATAGTAGGACTGGGGGAGGAGGAAGGACTTGGCAGGCTGATTATCCTAGGCTAAGCCTAATTAACTCAGTTTTTGCCTCCATAATTCAAAATTGAGGGCAAGCTGACAGGAAGAAGCCTTAGGAATACAAGAGAGTCATCTAGAGCTACTTGTCCACCAGGAAAAACAAGCAGATAAGGAAAATACATGTACATCAGACTGGGCAGCCCCCCACCCTTTCACCCCTTCCCATGCTCAAGTCCTGCCTTAGCATTTCAAAACTGAGAAGGCAGACAGGTTTGTGCTTAGCCTGACAGGTGGAAGAGAGCTGTGGCAAGAGATAGAGAGGAGACCAGCTGCCAGGAAATACAGTTTGATGGTATGAGAAAACAGCCATACTCCCCCACCCCCATCCCTTTACCCAGTTACAAATGCTCCTTTATGGCTGACTGCAAACTGAGCACTCACCTGGTGCTAAGTCACTCCACAACAGAAGCAAGAGGTACTAGCAGGAGCCCTCAGGAACACCCGGATGTGGTTTTGAAGAAGCTACAAGCCACGAATACTAAATTCCCCTGGTTTCCTTTGGGGCTCTGACCACCCCCAGGGCCTGAATTCCAGGCCTCTCTCTGGCCTATCATCAGGAGGAGTGTGTGTGTGTGCAAATTTTAACCTAGTGTGAGTCTCTGATCTAGAATGGGTTTTCCTCCTGGCTCCCAGTCTGCCCAGTGTTGAATCTCAGCAGCACAGAGCTTCTTGCCACTTTCTTTGGAAGAAAGCCTGCTCTCTCCTCTGGATCATTAGCCACCACTTCCCATTCCTTACTTCATATCATATTCTTCTCTGGCATTGTTCACAATAACCACAGGGAGAGTAGCTTAGCTCTTCTCTCCTTGGTCAGTTTCCTTAAACCTCCTGAATCTCATTCATTTTTTAAATAGGCATTCATCTAGTGAATGCACAATATTGGACTGGGTTTAGAGAGGGTGGGGCATAAAGATGAGAAATATCCTAGTCCCCTAAAAGCTCAGGCACTTTGGTGTCAATTACCTCCTTACCATTGTGCTTATATATAAAGATGCAGGTTTTCTTTAACCCAGGAGGTTAGTCAGTTTATCAAGATGCAATAGTGGCCCACTTCTCCTGGAGTCTGAGATTAGGAAGTGCCACTGAAAACAACAGAACTAAAAGGAGTCCTTTCTCTTCTGTGTAAAATACTCTTTTCCATGTAAAAGACTCTCTTTCCCCCAGCTTCCCAAAGATATTTACTAAGATTCATTTGACTTCACAGAGAGAGTATTTTGTCCAGAGATGCTAACCAACCATGTACAATAAGTTATAGTTGGTTAATTGAATCCAACCCCCTCATTTATTTCAGGGAAGCTGAGGCTCAAAAAGGAAAAATGGGTTTTCCAAGGTCCTATGGGAGGTTAGTGGTAGAGCCAAGGACTAAAATGTATAACTTCTCTTCCCAGTCAAGGGCTCTGTTCCTATTTTCACCTAACATGCCAGAGACTTTCAGAGTTAAGTCACATAACTAAACATTTGTTAAGTACCTACTATCTGCCCAGCACTTTGCTAAGTATTGATGCAAAGAAAGTCAAAAACAGTGACTGTTCTCAAGGAGTTCATAGTCTAATGGGGGAAACATTTGCAGCTATGTGCAAAAAGATACATACGGGATAAATTGTATATATCCTTCAGTGGGAAAACACTCAAAGAGGAAGTATCTACTTTGGGGAAATGGAAACTGCTACATTTCTGTCTTCTGATGTAATCAAAGGTCCTTGATCCTTGACAGAAAATCCCATTCCTTACATAGTGAGAAAGGATAGAAACAGTGATGTGCTGGAGACAGCTTAGAGACTTTTTGAAAGCTGATTATTAAATTTTCAGTGCAAACATTTATACTGTCGAAATAGACAAATGCTACAAATCAAGGCTTGATTTATTGGTTTGTTGATTGCTTATATTTAAGAAAGTGATAGAGAAATTGTTGATAATGTAGATTAAATTTAAAAGTGGGTATTGTGTACATTTCTTCTACCCCACCCACAGCTAGTTGTTAAACATTTACCAGCATGCCACTGGATAGAAGGTTTTAATATAAGTAACATTCAGGGTTCTTAGACACTGTGAAATTGCAGACACTTAGCCCCCTGCTCCACCGGGTCAGTTTATTGTTTTTATCCAGTTGGAAGCTGGATTGTAACTCACAAAAAAAAAGTCTCTAAAGTCCAAAGCATCTGTATTTCTTGCTTTCCTGGTTTTTGGGAAGACAGAATCATGGGGAAACAGGAGTTAGTGCTGATGGAGATGGGGGGCTGTGGACAATGATAACCACTGAGCATTGAATCCTAGTGTCATTCTGAGAATCTTCCAACAAGGCTGCTTGACTCAGGCCATCCTTTGCCATTGCCTGGTGGAGGCATGCACTGCTCTGTTACCTACACACATCTTTGCCTTGTGCTGAGGGGGTGGGTGGGTTTGACTGCTAACATCCTCCCTGAAAGTGAAAATAATACAGCTAGGAATTTACCTTGCATCTTCCCCTCAGAGCTCCTGGCACACACATCCTGTATCTACAATCTCCTATATTCCCGCAGATGTTGAATTTCAACCTCTGGCAGGGATGACTCAGCACCCCCAAAAAGGAGGAGAGGAGGAGGCAGTGATTCAACTTCTCCATAAGACATACACACAGAAGGTTAAGGGACCTGTGCAAGGTCACAGAGGGCTTGAAGTCATATATATCTCTTGCCTCTTTCCCCAACTATCTCCTACTGCTTCTGATGGGTAGGCAAGAGAGAAGAAATTGTTTTGACTATAGGGTCTGATGAGTGGAAGCGAAACCAGAAGTCAGGTTTCAGGCCACCCTATGCTGGCCATCAACTCATACTGCCTTCCCTAAAAGGTGATTTGGGGAACTTTGAAGTTGAGGGTGGCTCATGGTTTGCTTGACATCATCTTGCTGTATTTCTCCCATCTGCTCCTGCCATTTAGGCATCCTTGGGATGTAGAAATCAGGCCTGTGATTGGCAGGGAAGCCAAGTTCTGTGTTTATCAGAAGCACAGGTAGGGCCTGGTGGTAGGTCAAGGAGCTGATGTTCCCTAGCCCTCTGGGGGGAAGCCCAGGCCCCAGGCATCAGCAGAACATGATACTTTGGCCAGGTGCTGCTGGGAGAACAGAGGTGGTTTTTCTTTGGAACTTTGAAGTCTTTCAAGAAAATCTGAGGCCTTTCCATTTTACAAGACCTCTGTGTAATTCAATTCCCTCTTTGGCAGGCATCAGTGTAGGGCACAGTTTCTGGGATAAGGCTGACCCACAATGGTATGCAGTGATTTGCATTTGGAGACTGGAGTTAGCTTCCAGTTGGGTCATGATATAATTCCCCTAGGCCTCATATATTGGGATGGGATGAGGGAGTCTAGTAAATGGATACCCACACCTTTACACAGAGAAGACTGTTGAGAAGCTCATTTTGCCCTAGTTACTACAGCAGGGAGGACCTGGAGCTGATTCCAAATGACAAGCTAATCCTGAAGGTCCTTCTTTTTAATTTCTATCAAGGGCAAGTCAATCTTCTCCCCCCAAACCAAAAATTTCTCCAGTAGGAAAAGTCCGGCACTTTACAGATATTTCCCAGATAAGCAGGGCCAGTAACTATCTGGGAATTTGTGAGGGAGAACTTGACCCTGATTCTAAGGCATGAATAATCCACAACTGTCTGATAAAGAGTTGACTGTGGTTTTGTTTATTAAAACTGCCATTTTGTTTTCTTTTTACAGAATCGTCTACCTGGCATCAAGGTGAAATACCTCTTCCTGGCATGGCTGGGCATCTTTGTGGGCAGCTGGGTGGTGTACATGCATTATTCTTCATACTCAGAACTCTGCCGAGGGCATGTCTGTCAAATGATCATTGTAAGTGCTGCTTCTGCCCTCCACCCCCTACCCCCATCTTTGCAATTCTCCTGAGTTTGCTGTGTGTGTGTGTGTGATAGGGGACAAGGAAAGAGAGGATAGAGTTCTCTCTAGAGGATGAAACTGTGTTTTTAAAAAAAGAAAAACATTTTATTTGTGGTCTAAATATTATTTCATCTGGTCTATGGGCAGGTATCCTTCCTTCAAGGAGAAATGGTCACTGACCATGGTGCTTTGGGGTAAAAACACTGGACAGAATCCTTGTCATGGCTTTGTCATCATCCGGCCATATGATCTTTTGCACACGAGAGTTTAAATAGATCTCTAGGCACTGATTTCCTCACCTGAAATGAGAAGATCAAACTAAGGGGCTTTTCAGGGGCAGCTAGGTGGTGCAGTGGGTAAAGCACTGGCCCTGGATTCAGGAGGACCTGAGTTCAAATCCGGCCTCAGACACTTGACACTTACTAGCTGTGTGACCCTGGGCAAGTCACTTAACCTTCATTGCCCCGCAAAAAAAAAAAAAAAAGACAAAAAAAACCTAAGGGGCTTTTCAGGTACCTCCAAAGTCTAAGATTCTACAAGAATGACTTTTCAAGTCCTCAATCAATGGAAGCCTCTCATTCTTCTTGACTGGGGAGGCAGTAGAATCGGTGAATAAATAGGGAGGAGAGGCACAGGAAGGATGCCATCAGGAGTGACTCACGGTCGATTCCAAGGATAAGAGCTTTAGGTCTGAGGGGACAGGACAGAGGGAAGGAATGGGGAGGGGAGGAGAGGAGAGACAGAGAGACAGAGGCAGAGACAGATAGAGACACACTGAGACAGAGACACCAGACTCTTTGACCTCTAGGCCAGTGGGCTTGATTACAATTCCTAGTAAAATCCTAGCAGAGATTGTTAAAAGGATAGTTTCTGAGCATTTAAAAGAGAAGCAGTGATCATTCAAAATCAGCATGGATTTACCCAGAATGGGTTGTGCTCTAGATAGAATATACTTGGATGTTAGCATGAAATGTCCCTATTATATGATATCCTTGTAGACAGGATGGAGAGATGTGGGCTATGTGTTTGTTTGTTTTTCCCAGACCTATAATTTCATTGGTTAAGGACACTCTTTTTTTTTTTTTTGTGAGGCAATTGGGGTTAAGTGACTTGCCCAGGGTCATACAGGTAGTAAGTGTTAAGTGTCTGAGGCTGGATTTGAACTCAGGTCCTCCTGACTCTAGGACCGGTACTTTATCCACTGTGCCACCTAGCTGCCCGGTTAAGGACACTCTTAGGGAAGCAACTTTCTTTACTAAAACAGATCAGCAACTTGTCTATAATTGATCCTCTTGGTGAGTCGCCTGGGGCACTGAGAGGTTAAGTAAGCATTCTCAGTGCTGTGAGTTAGGCCCACCTCCAACCAATCCAGTGATTCGGTTCCGGCATTAGAAAGTAAGTAATAAGGCAATTGTGGACCATAAAATACAATAAAAACAACTTTACTAGTGATAAGATTAAAAAGGATACAATTCCTAATTAAATTCAAATAAAAAACGGCTTCCCACAGCAGTCGACAACATCCATTTAGGAAAGAATCCTGCTGAAACCTCTGGAGCCCCAATTCCTCATATGCTGGCCCTTTTCTGTCACCTAAGGGTGCCCCTCCCCCCCAGACAGAAAAGAGCCATTTGTCAGATGATGTCAGGGATGTGCCTATTCAGATATGATTTAGACTCGAAGACTCTGAGGTCCCTTTGAGGTTGCATAGTCAGGGATTTTGCTTGCCTTTGCTATGAAGCCCCAATGCCCTGATGTTGTCCTAGCCACGTTCAGTCTCACATCAAGTTCTAAGCATTGTGTCCTGAAACTGAAGCTTTTCATGCTGCCTTTCTTCTCCTTAGAGGAGACCAGGCCAACCACTGAGAGAGGGAATAAATATTTATATAAAACCTACTATGTGCCACTGTTTCATCTTCACAACAGCCCTGTGAAGTAGGTACTGTTATTATTCCCATCTTGCAATTGACAAAACTGAGGCAAACAAGTGAAATGATTCTACCACCATGTCACACAGCCAGTAAGTGTCTGAGGTCAAATTTTAATTCAGGTCTTCCAGACTCTAGGCTCGCTGCTCTATCTTCTGTTCCACTTAGTTGCTTCTTGCCAGACGCTAGTGGAAATTACAGTGTAAAGAGGGTTCCCCAGGCTCTAGGCTCTTGATAAAACCAACTCCCACCACCTAATTAATGAAGCCCAGTCTAGCATTGCCCTCCCTGAGCCCCTGTCACCCACACAAGGAAGAGGAGAAATCTCAGAACTGCTCACCATCGCCCTGGCCCCAAAGGAAGCTCTAGTTAACAGACAGAATCTCCCTCAAGTCTTGCCCAGACTTAAAAGATTGAGGGGGTTGGAGGTGGGGTGGAAATTTTGTGGTGTGAGAGATTTAAATGGGCAGCCATGAGGGGATGGGGTGTGGGGCTGGAACAAGGTCATCTGATGTCAGTGGGTCCAGCAAAGGAACACAGAGCAGTGCTAGGCTCAGGCACATGCTTACTGCAAGTTTTTTTGGTGTTTATTAATAGACATAATTACAGAGAACACTTAAAAAAAATCTTCCAACCCAGATGCTAACCAGCTCTTCCCATCCCCCCTCTCTCTCAGCACTGCAGACTTCCTACCTGCTAAGGACAAATCTACTTAGCATTCACCCCATTGCTGTAATTAGTGGAAAATCAGGGATTTCACATGGCATGGTTAGCATAAAGAAGGCTGGGCAGTAATGTGATGCATCAGGCAAAAGCTGAGGATTTTCTGCTGCTTCTCCAACCCCCTTCACTCTCTGCCTGCTTCCGACAACCATGAGCACCACAGAAATCTCTGTGGGGGACCCAATCTGATGAGAAAAGTCACTCTGAGTACCTAGGGGTGTTGGAACATGAGGCATGGGGATCTGTGTGTGGGAAGGTTGTGCAGGTGCCAAAATACCAAAATACAGCTTTTCTGAGGAAGGTCAGAAAGCCCTTGGAGAAGGTGAGGGAGGATTTGACCACAGGAATCCCATAGAGACTCATTGACACTTGGCTGCAATCTTAGGAGAACCTGAGTTAGATCGGGGACACCAGAGGTGGGGGAGGGGGAAGAGGAGAAGGAGGGAGGAAGGAAACAGGGAGGGGGGAAGGAGGAGGGAGTGAGGCTGAGCAGATTTGAGAAAATGTCAGACTCTGTCATCTGGCTGTCAGACGGAGTTCTCTGTCTCAGCTGGGCAAACAGAAAAGCCATTTAATATAAGGGGGGGGGGGTTGATTAAGGAGGAAGAGAAAGAAGATGAAAGTGAAGCTTTTTTGTATTTAATTTGTCAGTCAATAAACATTTACTAAGTGCCTTCTGTGTACCAGGAAGTGTGCTTGGTGCTGAGTATACAAAGAAAATCAAAAGACAGTCCCTGCCCTCCAGGAGTTTACAATAATGTGGGAGACAATATATTAACGACTAGGTACAATCAAGCTATATACAGGATAAGGAGGAGTCATCAGAGGGAAGGCACTAGAATTAAGAGAGTGGGAAGGGCTTCCTGTAGAAGCTGGAATTTTAGCAGGAACTTGAAGGAAGCCAGGAGACTGATTTCATTATTACTAAATGCTAATCCCTGGCTTCTTTTAAGACCCAGCCCAATCCTACCTTCCCATCCATCCCTCAACTGTTAGAGCCTTCTCCCCTAAGGTTTCCTCCTACCCTGAATCTTTGTCCTTATTTATATACATGCTATTTCCCTTCTTAGAATATAAGCTCTTGCTCTTTATGTGGTGGCAAGGAATTGGAAGTTGAGGGGATGCCCATCAATTGGGGAATGGCTGGACAAGTTGTGGTATATGAATACAATGGAATACTATTGTGCTGTAAGAAACGATGAGCAGGAGGAGTTCAGAGAAACCTGGAGGGTCTTGCGTGGGCTGATGATGAGTGAGATGAGCAGAACCAGAAGAACATTGTACACAGTATCATCAACATTGAGTGTTGATCTACTGGGATGCACTATATTCTTCTCACCAATGCAATGGTACAGAAGAGTTCCAGGGAACTCATGATGGAAAAGGCTCTCCAAATCCAAGGGAAAAAAAAAAAAAGAACTGTGGAGTATAGATGCTGAATGAACCATAATATTTCTTTTGTTTTCGGTGCTGATGTTTTTCTATTTTGAGGTTTTTCGTCATTGCTCTGATATTTCTCGTATAACATGACAAATGCAGAAATAGGATTAATGTTATTATGTGTGTGTGTGTGTATATATATATATATATATATATATATATATAAAACCTATATCAGATTACCTGCTGTCTAGGGGAGGGGGGAGGGAGAAAAATCTGAAATTGGAAAGCTTGTATAAACAAAAGTTGAGAACTATCTTTACATGTAACGGGAAAAAAATAAAATGCTTTATTAATTCAAAAAAAGAATATAAGCTCTTTGGGGCAGCTAGGTGGCACAGTGGATAGAGCACTGGCCCTGGATTTCGGAGGACCTGAGTTCAAATCTGACCTCAGACACTTAACACTTACTAGCTATGTGACCCTGGGCAAGTCACTTAACCCCAATTGCCTCACTAAAAACAAACAAAAACAAGAATATAAGCTCTTTGAGGGGAGGCTTTCTTGGCTTTTTCTTTGTCTCCCCATCACCTAATACAGTGGCTGACAGGTAGGAAACTCTTCATAGCTTGTTGGGGTGATCGAATGTGTCAGTAATTGCTTTGGTTCCCTTCAAATTTAGAAATGGCTGCCAGTGAATTACTGTCCAGTTAGTTCGGTGAATAAGACGAGTGTCTGATCCCCACATCATCATAGCTCTTATATAATATACTTATAAAATGGATTATACTTATATATTCTTATGATTATACTTTGTATAAATTTGTAAATCAGAATTTTGCTCTGCTCTGCTCCCTAGCCACTGGCTGAATCCTAATTTTGGTCAGACATCTTGCAAACGCATGCCAGTGACCATAAGGAGGACCAGCTAATGAGGTATGGATGATTTATAGAGGCAGCAGAGAGTAATGAACATTTTCTAGCTCTGTGATCATAGGAAAGTAATTTAGCCTCTCTGAGTCTTGGCTTCCTCATCTGAAGTGTGGAGAAGAAAGTGCTTTGCAAACCTTGAAGCATTTTCTAGAAGAGCGAGTTATGGGTACTTTCTGTGCAGTGCATCCTCATGGCTGGGGATGCAACCTGAAGTACCATTGATTCTCTTGTTGGATGCTTGCCCCAGTCCTGTCCCAACTGGCTCCTAGAATGTACACCTTACAGGAAATGCTAATCTCTGTCTACCAAGACTCGAATTCTACAGGGCCACTGTGGGCCTCTGTCCTCCTGCAGGGCAGGGTACAAAACATGCTGTGGGAGGTGAGTGGATAGTCAAGATGATGGGACTAAGTACTCTTAATTTCTCTGCTTTAGGTCTAGTAGGAAAGATTTCCTGTCAGGAGTGTGTTGGCAACAGAATGGGTAGGGTATAAGCAGAGCAGGTATTGAATGGAGGAAAAAGAGGGAGGGAAAGAGGCAAGGTAGCAGGGAGAGAACATTGCTAAAGTACCTACCTAGAAGTCTCTGTACAGGATGCAAGATTAGGTCATGGAGATGCTTTAAACATCCCTCAAAACCCTCCCCTTTCTAAGGCAGCTAGATGGTGAAGTAAATAGAGTGCTGAACTTGGAGTGGGGAAGATCTGGGTTCAAATCCAGCTTCAGATACTTGTTAGCTATGTGATCCCAGGCACAATTTCCTCAACTGTAAAATGGACATGAAATAATACTTTATCTCTCAGGGTGCTGGAAGGATAAGATAAAATAGTATTTTTAAAGCTCTACATTAAATGTTAGCTTTTATTATTTCCATTTTGTACTTTATTCCCCCTCTATGTATTCTTCGATTCAGGGACTTTGATCTCCTTACTAACGCTCCATTTCTCAACAGTAGACATTTTCACCGGCCATTCCTCATGCCTGGAATTCCTTCTCTCCTTATTTTTGCCTCTGGCTTCCCTGGATTTCTTCAAGTCTTAGCTAAAATCCTATTTTCTATAAGAAAGCCTTTCCTAACCCCCTTAATGCTATTGACTCATTTTTTCGATTATCTTCAACATATTCTTGTTTGTATATAGAGTTTGTATGTTGTCTTCCCTTATTAGAGTGTGAGCTACTTGAGGGCAGGGACTGTTTTACTTTCATTGTATCCACAGAACTCTTAGCATAGTGCCTGGCTTGTAGTAAGTGCTTAATAAAATGATTGTTGACTTGATCACAGCCAACTAGCCAGATACTGTAGTTAGGAACTTAAAAAAATCTCTGGTTACTTGCTGGAAAACCCAGTGCCTTGGAAAGAAAGTGAAGACCACTGACAGGTGGGGAGGAATGTCATCCCATCCATATCCTTCTCACCTCATTTCTCCAGCTCTCAGACCTGTATGTCTCTGCCTGTGCTTCATTCAGCATATATGACAGATCTGAGTGAATGTGCCTTTATCATGAGGACTGGCTTGGCCTTGTTCTATACCTTTCCTGACTTGCTCTGATTCAATAGTGGTGAGGATGATAACCAACATTTGCATAGCTTTATATGTGCCAGGTACTGTATTAAGTAGTTTGCAAACATTACCTCATTTGATCATTACAACAATCTTGAGAAGTAGGTTCTGTTATTATCTCTATCTTATAGTTGAAGGAATTGAGGAAAATGGAGGTTAAGTGATTTGCCCAGGGTCACACAGCTAGTAAGTGTCTGAGGTTGGATTTGAACTCAGATCTTCTTGACTCCAGGCCTTGCACTCTAAGGCCCCCAGCGGCCCCTGACTTGACTGGGACAGTGCCATTCAAAGTAAGCTTTCTCACTCAGAAAGAAGGGGCCCAGGAAAAGTCACAGCAAACCCTACTGCAAAGTGTAATGATGCAAATATCCTAAAATGAAACAATTCCTTCTAATAAACTGACGTTCTAATGGGGAGCTAACAAGTGCATATGAAAACCTTGCTGAATGCAGTTAATCAATACAAATACAAAGGTATTAAATACAAGGTGGCTTGAGAGGGAAGGAAGTAGCAGCTGAAGGAATCAGGAAAGGTTTCATGCAGATGATGGGACTTGGGGGACAGCTAGGTGGTGCAGTGGATAAAGCACTAGTCTTAGATTCAGGAGTACCTGAGTTCAAATCCAACCTCAGACATTTGACACTTACTAGCTGTGTGACCCTGGGCAAGTCACTCAACCCTTATTGCCCCACAAAAAAAAAAAAAGAAAGAAAAGAAACTCCCACCTCCCCAAGCTGCATAAATCCTATGAGCATAATTATCTCAGCAAGGTTATAGGGTAGGAGTTCTTAACTTGGGATCCATTAACTTAAAAAAAGTTTTTTTGATAACTATATTTTAATATGGGATAGCTAGGTGGCATAGTGCAGGAGTTCTTAAACTTTTTCCACTAGTAATCTCAAATATATAGGTATATAAAATAGGTATACATAACCTATTACTCTTGCCAAACTTTTCTAGACCCCCACATTCAGTTATGAGACCCACAGCTTAAGAAGCTGGGACACAGTGGATAAAGCCATGGGCCGAGAGTCAAGAAGATGTGAGTTCAGATCTAACCTCAGACACTTACTAGCTGTGTGACCCTGGGCAAATCATTTAACCTTGTTTGCCTCAGTTTCCTCAGCTGTAAAATGACCTGGACAAGAAGATGGCAAACCAATCACTCCAGCATCTTAGCCAAGAAAATCCCAAAGGGTCATGAAGAATTGGACATGACTGAACAACAACAACAAAAATTTTAATATAATTGATTTCCTTTGTAACCCTCTATATTTTATTTTCAGCGTTTTCAAACATTTTTTTGAGAAGTGGTCCATAGGTTTCAACAGACTGTCAAACAGGCCCCATAGCTACAATAAGGGCTAAGAACCCTTGACGCAGCATTTCTCCAAGAATGGATCAGGAGGGGGCGGTTAGGTGGCACAGTAGATAAAGCACTGGCCCTGGATTCAGGAGTACCTGAGTTCAAATCCGGCCTCAGACACTTGACACTTACTAGCTGTGTGACCCTGGGCAAGTCACTTAACCCCCATTGCCCCGCAAAAAAAAAAAAAAAAGAATGGATCAGGGTCCCCATGATTAAGTCTCTTTTTGCCTCTAGTAGCTGAGGAGCCAATCAAGGATTTGAGAACAAAGCTGACTGGTGGGGAAAAAAAAACTTTGTGGCAGTTTTTAATCTCTTCTTTTAAATTATATGGGGCTTTCCCCTCACCTCTAAAATGACTTTTCATTTACTTTGCATATGTCTTGTGTTCGAGCATTTGTTGTTTTTCTATTAGAATATGAACTCCTGGAGGTCAGGTACATGAGTACCTTGCTTTTATTTTTGTCTCTAAAAAGTAACACAGTGTCTTGTATATAGTAGTAAGTAGGTGCTTAATAAATGCCTATTGAATTAAATTGCAATCTGCACTGGTGAAGGGATACTCACATCTATGAGACTACAGATCCATTGACATATTGGTGTATGAGTTTATTAGGCCCTTTCCTGAGGGCAGATTTTGATAGGAATTGGTGGGGCCTGGGGAGAGCAGAAGCCCTTGGGCACTTGAAACAAGGGGGTAGTTTGCCTAGGTCTGGTTCTGAGGACCTTTGAGGACCTTCTTTAGAAGAGTCAGGTGGGGGTTGGCTAGGTGGCGCAGTGGATAAAGCACCGGCCCTGGATTCAGGAGTACCTGAGTTCAAATCCGGCCTCAGACACTTACTAGCTGTGTGACCCTGGGCAAGTCACTTAACCCCCACTGCCCCGCCAAAAAAAAAAAAAAAAAGAAGTCAGGTGGCTCTAGCTCGCAAAATGCATGCATGCATGAGTGTATGTACATATATGTATATGTAAGTGTATTTGTATAGGCACGTGTATATGTATGTGTGTGTACACACGCGTGCACATATACATATATACATACAAATTTATTTTGTGGCACTGAGCACAAAGAGGACAGCCCATCTACAGTTGAGGGCATTTGGTTGACTGTCTTCTGGCCACTGAATTAATCAGTGTGCAAACATTTATTAAGCACCTGCAGTGTATCGGACACTATGCTAAATATTGCCGATACAAACCAGAAATCAAAATGGTCCCTGCTCTCAAGGAGCTTATGTTCTGAAGGGGGAGAAAGCCATACTTGTATAAATATTGTCATCTGAAATCGGTTCTTTTTGGATGTAGCCCTTTTTGTCTCTCCTATGGGTGTTTCTGTGTCATGCGTACCAAGGGAATAGGGCCCCTCTTCCATGGCAGCTAAAGGGTTAAACACACTCATTTTCTTAATCCCTGGCTGCATGCTGGCTGGCATAGATGAAGCCTATGAAGACAAGGTTTCCTGCATGTTCCATATCAATGCCAGAAAACTGCATTATGAATCATGGTTTCCGTAAACACAGAAGAATTCACAGCACTGGGGGAAAACAGCCAGCCAGCTTAGCTTCCCTTTGCCCAAGTGTCATTTGGTAAGTCAGGAATTCAATTAAGAGTCTCCCTTGATAAAGTTCTAGATCCAAGGTCTGTTTGGCTCCACTGACCCCATTGACTAACTGTTCCAGGCCTTCAGGGCACTCTTAGCAATAACAAGAGAGTGCCCAAACCACTGGTCTCATGACATCGAGAGACTGGAGTGACTGGAAGCAGAATGAATGTATTTAGACTTAGGGCCACATCACACTATGGCTGTTACAAAAATGCAGGTGAGGGACTAGTAACCTAAGTCCCAGAGTGGGAGAATTCCTGGACATTGAATGACTGGCTTGGCCAGACTTTACACCATGTGTGCTGATCTCAAGTACAAATATACTATCCATATGTCCTAGCAACTTTTGGGGGGGGGGGAGGGGGGGGCAAGGCAATGAGGGTTAAGTGACTTGCTCAGGGTCACACGGCTAGTAAGTGTCAAGTGTTTGGGGCCAGATTTGAACTCAGATCCTCCTGAATCCAGGGCTGGTGCTTTATCCACTGTATCACCTAGCTGCCCCTGTCCTAGCAACTTCCGTAGACTTGGCTACCTATTCAGTCGCTGAAGGGCTATATCTGTATAGTGGAGAGCATGCACATCTATGAAACCATGAAACCTAGAATGATTGAAGTATTGATGTGTGCCAAGGACTGGTTTTCCTATTGTTGTTCAGTCATTTCTTCAGTAGTGTCTGACTCTTTGACCTCATTTGGGGTTTTCTTGACAAAGATACTGGAAGTGGTTTGCCATTTCCTTTTCCAGATCACTGTACAGATGAGGAAATGGAGACAAACAGGGTTAAGTGACTTGTCCAGGGTCACACGACTAATATGTGTCTGAGGTCAGATTTGAACTTATAAAGATGAGTCTAAATGATTCCAAGCCCAGTGCTCTATTCACTACACTACCTACCTGTCCTGCATTGGTTTTTATTAAGTGGAATTGATAGGCAGGGGGGAGAATATATGAAAAGAATTTATAAGACTTTAATATAATGACTAAGTTTTTCATGCAACTTGATTTGTGTCTAAAAGCAAAATGGTGTAGTGTTTTGTTGACAGTTGTTACTAGGAATCACTTGAAAGATTGTCTTTGGGGGATCCTACTGCCTGCTTCCAGATAACTTAATTTAGCAACAACTTACTTTCCTTTCAGACCTGGATGGATTTATTATGAGGGCTTAGGGTCACTGCACTGTCTGGCCCTGTGAGTCTAGCCAGGACCTAGTTCTGAAGATGAGGTCCAGTAGAAGGCTTGGCTCTCTCTCCTGACTTATTTCTTTCCTTCTTCTTTCCTTAAGTCCTTGTGCTTGGAACAGGATACTTCAGTTCCAGAAATTTACTGTCATAGCAACTGCTGATGTCCATTCAAGAATTCACCTAATGCATGCTTTGAACAATGAATGACTTTTACCCAATGGGAGAAAAGAACACAAGTTTTTTTTTTCCTTCCCCCATCACAACTCAGCTTTCGTTTTTGTGTGTTCAAGAGTCATAGCACAGGCCAAGGAAGTTGGGGGTGGGGGTGGGCAGGGGTGCAGCTGGGTATAGGGGAAGGCAAAGATCAGTGGACTTTCCTTTGCCAGCAGACTCCCATTGGAGGAGAAGCCAGATGGCTCAAAGCTTGGGGAAGGGGATGCTAATCATTTTCTATGCCTTAATTTAATTACTGTTAAAAGTTTCTTCCTTTGTGTCTAGCTTGGAGAAGGAAGAACAGAGTGGCAGCAGGGTAGGATGTTCCTAGGCATTATTCCATATTTTCTGATCTAAATAATATTGGGATATTTATAAAGTGCTTTGCAAACCTTAAAGTGCTATATAAATGTTAGTTATTGTCGTTACTATTATTCAATGTAACTACTTATCCCACAAGTCAGCCTTGTAAAGAGTGCCAAATATAGAGTCACAAGACTTGAATTTGAATCTTGATTCTGCTATTTTTTACCTTTACAAACTTGGGCAAGTCACTTAACCCCTCTAGGCCTCAGTTTCCTCATCTGTAAAATGAAGGGGATTGGACTAGTTGATTTCCAAGTTCCCTTCTAGCTATGATCCTGATCCATCCAATTATGAACCTGAGTGTACCCCTCTTCCTCTTCTGTGTCTGCAGAGAAGTGTAAATTCATTGGAATGTGCTTTATTTGTGTGTTTCACTGGAGCCTGTGGGCCCACACAGGATCTTCTTACTTTGTGGTTTCACCATGTATCTGTCCTGTCCAGAAATGAAAATGGGGCAATCATTATAGCCCAGAAGTAAGCCTTGAGGAAATGGGGAGTACAAGCCAAAAGAGTCAAGCCTGGGTGTCCATCAACCTTGAATTCTCAAGGAAGGCCAGGAAAACACAACTCTAAGAGACTGTGATTCTAGGATTCTATGAAGAATTCCAGGTCTGCCCTTTGAATCTACCCAAGAGAGGCTGAACTAAGGTTAGAAGATCCCTGTAGATGTTTCCTAACCCATCCTTCTGTCTCTATGCATCCCAGAAAGCCTGATTTATGTCTTTAAAGATTTCTAGCCATTACCTCCTTCAGTTATCTGATTTAGTGCCATTTTGTCTCTAAAATACCTCTAAAATCTATTACAGTGAAGATAGTGCTTAACCCATCATCATTAAGGTGGATGGTTTGTCATGGGGTTGAGCTGCACTGAGCCATCCACACTCTCTTACCCAGTTCCCCTTCTGATTGACAGCCTGCCCTTGCAGAATGGACAGTCATGGTTAGGGCTGTGGCTGTGGCTGTGGCTCTGAAGAAAAAAAAAGTGGTCTACATTGAGATAAATCCCATGATCACAACCTCAGTCAAATATAGCCCCAACAACTGTTTTTACTTTTTGTAACTTAGAAGTTTATACATTTGTCTAACCTTCATCTCTCTTGAAGCAACTTGAATAGGGCAAGCTGAGTGTGGGACATCAGTGAGCTCAAGGTGAGAGTGGTTCTGTTTTCTAGCAGCTTCCCTTTAGCAGCAGAAAATCCATCTTTTTCCTTTTCCTTCTGAGTGAAGAGAGACACAAACCCAAGAAGGGATGGTGGAGGCTAGCCAGGGATAAGACAGTGTTACAAGGTGACGAGAGAAAGAAAGGTTCATTTACTTAGATTGAAAGAGTCTTTAAAAGATTAGAAAATAAGAAAACAAGCAGAAAACCAGGTGGAAAAGAGAAACCAAAACATGATCAGAAGCCATTTCATAGAGAAGACACTTCTAACTGAGAGGCAGGAAGGAGGGGGACAGGGCATGGGAGGCCTGGATGAATCTGGTAGGCAGCTTGTGATGGGACTTGCTAAAGGGATTCCTGGTCCTTGTAGGAGAAGGAATGGAAAAGAAGGAAAGGAAGTGTCTTCGTAAAGCTGGGTCATCCAGAGAGGAGTCTTGTCTGCAGGGAAAAAACCTGAGTTCAGGGTATTCTTTTTTCTTTTTTTTGCAGGGCAATGAGGGTTAAGTGACTTACCCAGGGTCACACAGCTAGGAAATGTCAAGTGTCTGAGGCCAAATTTGAACTCAGGTCCTCCTGAATCCAGGACTGGTAGTTTTATCCACTGAGCCACCTAGCTACCCCGAGTTCAGGTTTTTCTAATAAGACTTGTCTCCACAGGACCCACCGTGGTAAAATCTCTCTATCCAGGCAGCCAAGTAGCACTAAGTGGGGAGAGTGGGGAGACAGAATGGGAAAACCTTTTTAAGGAGTGTCAGGAGACTTCTCTTACTCTCTTAACTTCTCTTTGCCTTCAATAGAAGGGCAAATATCACTAGCTTCTAGTCAGTTAGTAGCCTTTATAAACAATGGCTGCAATGTTTAGCTTCTCAGCTTCTATACAGTTTGTTAGTGAAACATTAATAAGCACCTGCTATGTGCTAGGCACTGTGCTAAGTGCTAGGGATACAAAGAAATGCAAAATAAGTTTCTTGCAGGGGGGCAGCTAGGTGGCAAAGTGGATAAAGCACTGGCTCTGGATTCAGGAGGACCTGAATTCAAATCCAGCCTCAGACACTTGACACTAGCTGTGTGACCCTGGGCAAGTCACTTAACTCTCATTGCCCCACAAAAAAAAAAAACAACGAATGAATGAATGAATAAAAATAAGATTCTTGCTTTCAAGGAATTCATTGTATAATGGAGAAGACAAATAGCAAACAATTACATGCTATATACCTGAATATATGATATATCACATATGTGATATAGTATCCTGTGCTTAGAAGTTTATACTTTTGTCTAACATATCTCTCTTGCAGCAATTTGAATAGGGAATAGTTGAGTGATATGTGGTGATATATTATAATTGTATTATGTAATATACAATATGATCTGACTCTTAATTGTCCCTATATGATAAGTTGGAGAAATCAGTAGAGGGAAGGCACCACCAGCATTGAAGGGGATCAGGAAAGGATTCTTGTGGAAGATGGGATTTTAGCTGGGACTTGATGCAAGCCAGGGAAGCCAAGAGGCAGAGATGAGAAGGGAGAGCATTGTGGGTGTGAGGGACATCCAGAGAACATGCTCAGAGCCCAGAGATGGCATGGATTGTTGAACAGATAGCCACAGGTCAATGTCACTGAATCACAAAGACCATAGTGAAGAAACTCTCCTGTCCCCTTCACTCCCCTCTCCCATCTGATCACAGTCAAGTGTCTTCATTTACTGGTGAGAAAACAAATCTAGGGCAATGGTTTGCAGAAGGTCACCCAGATTGTTAGTGGTGAAACTGGAACGAAAACCCAGGTTTCCTAACTTCTAGTTCATTGGGGTTTGGGGAGAAAGTAAGGTTGTATGATTACTTTTGATGGTAAATTATTTTGGTTTATAATTATTTTATGAATTTTATTCTTACATCATCCTCATTTCCCACCGTTTTTTTCTTTCCACTTCCCAAAAAGCCATCCTATATGAGGAAAAGAAAAACAGTTTAAAAAAACTAAGCAATATAATGTTGAAAAAAATAAATAAAAATGATTACACATACACACACACACACACACACACACATATAGGGACAACTAGGTGGCACAGTGTAAAGAGCACCAGCCCTGGATTCAGGAGGACCTGAGTTCAAATCCAGCCTCAGATACTTGACACTTACTAGCTGTGTGACCCTAGGCAAATCACTTAACCCCAATTGCCTCACCAAAAAAATTATATATATTATATGTATATAATGTTGAACCATATTCAGTATCACATGCAATATTTCACATCCATAATGCTTTACCTCTGCAAAGAAGAGGTGATATATTTTCATACATCTTTTGGGGGACCAAGTTTGGCTTTAATAATTTCAGTGTTCAGTTTCCATTGTTTTGTCGCTTCCATTTATACAGTTGTAATTATTGTGAATATTGTTTTCCTGGTTCTCTTTACTTCACTTTGTATCAGTTTATATATGTCTTCCTTAGCTTCTCCATATTCTTCATATTCATTCATTCTTTCTTTCTTTTTTTTTTGCTGGGCAGTGGGGGTTAAGTGACTTGCCCAGGGTCACACAGCTAGTAAGTGTCAAGTGTCTGAAGCTGTATTTGAACTCAGGTACTCCTGAATCCAGGGCCAGTGCTTAATTCACTGTGCCACCTAGCTGCCCCTTTTCTTCCTTCCTTCCTTCCTTCCTTCCTTCCTTCCTTCCTTTCTTTCTGTGGGACAATGAGGGTTAAGTGACTTGCTCAGGGTCACACAGCTAGTAAGTGTCACGTATCTAAGGCTGGATTTGAACTCAGGTCCTCCTGAATCCAGGGCCAGTGCTTTATCCACTGCACCACCTAGCTGCCCCACATTGTTTCTTATAATATGACAATATTTCCATTATGTTCATGAGCCACAATTGTTTTGCCATTCCACAGTCAATAAGCATCTGCCTTGTTTTTAGTGCTTGATTACTACAAAACAGTGCTGCTATAAATATTTTTGTGCATATAACACTGATAGTGCTTTTGGGCTTTTCTTCTTCTTACTGGCCTGTGTGGGTTATATGATTATCAGTAGGCTAATTTGAGTCTTTCTTCTCATAATTCAGAATAACTTTCCCAAGTAATTGTACTCATTTGCAATTCCACCATCAGTGTATAAGCACCCATCTTTCCACACCTTTCTAGCATTGACTGTTCCCATATTTTGTCATCTTTGTCAGTTTGTTGGGTTTGAGGGGAACCGATATTGCTTTCATCTACAACCTGCAGGAAAGTAGATTCTTTGCTTTCATGTGTATTTACTAGATTTGTATAACCCAATTCCTCTAAAGAGCTCAATTACCACTCTCATCCCTGCAAAGTAGAGGAAAGGCAGAAATCATTTCCCCAATCTCCTCTCATTCCTCAACACCTCTGAAATTTACACTTGGGAACATTGAGCTCTTCCCCTTCCTATCAATGACTTGTCCAAGATTATATAGCCCTTTGGCACTTAAGCTGGGAAATCCCTTTTGACTCATTTGTCGAATTCCAAGCAGCGCCCCCCCACAGCCCCGCTTTTTTTGCTTAGGGCTCAAGAAGCAATAGAACACATAATAGATTGGGGAAGAGAAATTCCACTTGTTCTAAGGCCAACCACTTAAGAAACAGCACTTCATTTTTAACTTCAGAGTTACTATTGATATCAGGAGAATAACATCCTAGATAATATCATAATATTTGAATTGTATTTATTCCTGCAGCATCTTCCATCCTAGGTATTCAGAGAGCTTTATTTAACATTAGGTTTTATTTTGGGGGGTAGAGTCTAGACCTGTGATTTCATTGATGGAGGGAATTGTCAATGTGGAAACAATCTCCAGTGATGTAGCTTGTCAACTCTTCTACAAGTTATAGTCTTGGAGAGTTGCCTGGGCAGCATCTAGTTAAGTGGCTTGTGGCTACTTGCACAGCAGGCTTGGGTCAGGACTTGAACCTGGATCTTTCTGACTCCCAGAACAACCTTCTGTTCCCTATAACATACTGCCATCTCAACACTGGGTCCTATAGGCAACAGAGACACAGAAGTGGAAACACTCAAACCTAATTACTAGGCATGGGGGTAAGTGGACAGTGGAGCTTTTCCTTCCCAGGAAATGGACTTCTCTTGTGTGCTAAGAGGGGCATCTCTATCTTTTCTTGGCTTCTGTTGCTATCTTCCGCTCTAAAATTAAGGTCCTTATTAAGGATTATACTAATAGCATAAAGATGTGCTGATTATGCATCTGCATTTTCTGTTCGATGGTAGACTTCTTTTTTTTTTTTGGCGGGGTAGTGGGGGTTAAGTGACTTGCCCAGGGTCACACAGCTAGTAAGTGTCAAGTGTCTGAGGCTGGTTTTGAACTCAGGTACTCCTGAATCCAGGGCCAGTGCTCTATCCACTGTGCCACCTAGCTGCCCCCTCGATGGTAGACTTCTGAGTTATGGTTCCAACCATCCTACATATTCTTGCCCATTGTGCTGGGGGACAGATGGTACATTTTTGTGTAATAGACTATGCATCCCTGGGATAGGGCTGCAGTCTGTGGCCAGGGAATTGTATGAGTTCATTGGCCTGTATAAGAAGGGAACCTCTTGGGCAGCTAGGTGGCATAGTGGATAAAGCACCAGCCCTGGATTCAGGAGGACCTGAGTTCAAATTTGGCCTCAGATACTTGACACTTACTAGCTGTGTGACCCTGGACAAGTCACTTAACCCTCTATGCCCCTCCAAAAAAAAAAAAAAAAAGGAACTTCTGCTTTATTCTCATCAGGACCATGCTGTGTTAAGCCAGGCTTTTGTAGCTCTTATCTGAACACCCCATTGTGCTGCTACTACTCTTTTGAGCTTGCCTAGCCATCTTACTTGCTGCATCAGGAAAAGATGATCTATTCTAATCCCTAATACCTCACTCCATGATCATTTATATCCTAGTAAGTGAATGGCCAGCTAGTGGGGTCAAGACCTCATGGAAATAGTCTCTTGGACTTTCTCCCACCTTTCTACCAGTTCAGCTTTGTTTTTGTAAGGGCTGCTCAGCCCTTGACCTTATGTTTTTGGAAAGAAAAAGAAGAGAGAGATGGGTTTCTCCTTAGTTCAGCACTGTCTAGATGTTCCAGAATCAAGTGCCTGTTATTGTTAGTAAAGTCACTGGGAAAGCTCTTGTATATTGGTCACTTTTGCAAATAGAAACTCCATTCAGCAAGCAATTATTAAGCACCTATTATGTGCATGTTGGGTACAATGCTTGGTACTGAGGATTCCACAGTAGAAACAAAGTAGTAGTCCATGACTTCAAGGAGTTTACATTCTACTAGAGGTGATGCAGTACATAAAGAGATAAATAAATACAAAGTAATTTGGGGAGTGAGGAGGACACTAACAACCTGGGAAATTGGTAAAAAATTCTTGAAGCAGATGGCATCTGAGTTGAGCCCTAGGTTTACAAGGTTCTTTTTGCCGATGGTCTTCATTTATTCTGGGGAAGAAAAGTCTATTTGGAGAATGGCTTGGGGCAGCTAGGTGGCGCAGTGGTTAAAGCACCGGCCCTGAATTCAGGAGGACCTGAGTTCAAATCCGGCCTCAGACACTTGACACTTACTAGCTGTGTGACCCTGGGCAAGTCACTTAACCCCCATTGCCTGCAAAAAAAAAAAAAAAAGAGAATGGCTTTGTGTTTGTGCCACACCATCTTGAATGACTTTAGAGCTAAACTGTCCAAGGCTTGGGCACTAAGTACATTTTTTCATTTTTCACAGCTCACTTTGTCTTTTCCCCTCTCTGTTACACCTGCCAATTTTGGTTCTTTTCTGTGGTCATTTAGGAAAAATGATCTGATAAAATTTGACTTAATCCTGATGGTGCTTTAAAAAATAAACCAACAAACAGATTGAAAAACTTCATAGCAGGTACAAGGATAAGCTCAAAGAGCTTAGTTTTAAGGATGACATCTTATCATAAACCAGAAAATTAGAAGTTACCATCATTGATAAAGGTTTTCACAGTTTTGGCTAGTAAGAAATATAAGATAGGGCAGCTAGGTGGCGCAGTGGATAGAGCACTGGCCCTGGATTCAGGAGGACCTGAGATCAAATCTGGTCTCAGACACTTAATGCTTACTATCTGTGTGACCCTAGGCAAGTCACTTAACCCCAATTGCCTCACCAAAAAAAGAAAGAAAGAAAGAAAGAAAGAAATGTAAGACAGCTTATTGAATTTAGAGCCTTGTGATTTCCCTGTGTTTCACCATTTAGCTTTCTTTTTTTCTTAAAGTAGCTGTAGCTACAGACAGAAAAGAAAATTAAAAGGTAATTATTTTTTAGATAGGAATTGAAAATTTGCTATTCTACAAAAGTTTCCTTTTAAGATTTTTCCAAACTTACTTTCTTTTCTCTAATCAATGGGAACTAGGTTGATCTACAAAGTTTCTCCTCCCACAAAAATTAAAATAGCTATGTATGCTTCTTATTCAGGTTAGTACTTTTTTTTTGGGCGGGGGGGGGGGGGAGGGGGACAGAAAATATCAAAGATTTTAAACTAAGTCCTGCAGTGAGATTGAAAGTGAAAAATGCCCTGTTTTGAGTGTGGAGATTAGATAAATGTATCTACTAGAGGCTCACAGTTTTGTCATAAGCAGATGTATAGAATGTGTCTACCATGCCTAGAAAACAATGTTAGAAAAAGGAAAGAATATTCCTTTGTCTCATTTTTAAGCTAAATTCATTTGTTAATTTAGAAAAAAAAGTTTCATTATTTTGGTTTCTTTTGTTTGATGAATTTTGATTGAGGCAAGCAAATATTTTCCTTAAAAAAAAATTCTTAAGGGCAGCTAGGTGGCGGGGTGGATAAAGCACTAGCCCTGGATTCAGGAGGACCTGAGTTCAAATCCAGCCTCAGACACTTGACACTTACTAGCTGTGTGACCCTGGGCAAGTCACTTAACCTTCATTGCCCTGCCCTGCTCAAACAAAACAAAACAAAACAAAACAAATTCTTAGGTGTACACCCTAATGAAATGTGCTGGGTACTCTTATTAGTTTTCTTTGTTCTAGCTAAGATAATGTGATAGGTGATAAGGTAAAGATAAAGCTGATAGGTGAGAATTGGCGGAGGATGGTGGCGGGGAGCCTCAGGAAGGTATGTGTGTGTGTATGTCTATGTATGTGTTTGGAGATGGTAGCCCTCACCCCTGGTTTATGGAATTAAATGCCCCAAATCAACTATTGCTGCTTTCATGAGTGAGAGGCATATCTTATCTGCCAGCTCTGGTTTATGTATGATGAGTATATTGCTTCTGTGCTGTCCAGATGCAGAAATAAACCGAGAGACAAATGTGTTGTTTAGATGGCCTGATTCTTCTGTCACGTCTTGGGCCTTTCAGCTGTTAAAGCTTTCATTGTGAGGAATGATCCCAGTCTTCTTTACTTTAACTATTTCCATTTCTAGAGAGGTTGGACTCAACTATACAGGAGTCCAGGGTATAGCTGAGACCTGGCCCTTGATTTCAAGTAATTTTCATTCTATAGCATAAGCTAGGTAAGCATATGGGAGGGCTGGTAAATGATTATACTAGCAAGAATTACTCTTGTAATTTGGAATTTTTGCTTTGAATAACAACACCTTCCCTGCACCCCCACTGCCCTTCATAATATGAGGGCAAGTCAGCTTTATAATATGATGTTTAAAGGCTCTGCCAAGAGGATCAGTAGCACCTTTGTAGCTGCATCAGCGGCTGAAAGTGCTGCCTTTGCCAATCCCAGAGTCCTTGGGTTTGCATCCAGTGGCTGCTTACTGTCTGTTTTCTCTGGTTTTCTTTTTTATCATAAGCAATTATATTGCCACAGGACTTGGAACTGGAAGAAACTTTAGAGATGGGAGCCCAGCCCCCTAGTTTTAAGTTTTATTGATATCTTGGCTGAAGCAAAACCAATTAATATGGGGATCATTTCTGGCAATATATACGACACCCAGCACTGTAATCCCTCACCTTTGCTGAGAGGAGGGAATTGTTTGATTATCTATTCTCTGGACCAGTATTGGACATTGCTTTGAATCTATGTTCAGCTTTGATGTTGTTTTCAATCATGTTATTGTAGTTATGCAGATTGTTCACCTATTTATTTATTTTTTCTTTCTTTCTTTCTTTTTTTTTTTTGCAGGGCAATGAGGGTTAAGTGACTTGCCCAGGTTCACACAGCTAGTAAGTGTCAAGTGTCTGAGGCCAGATTTGAACTCAGGTTCTCCTGAATCCTGGGCCGGTGCTTTATCCACTATGCCACCTAGCTGCCCCCCACCTATTTCTGTTTTCTTTGCTCTCTATCAGTCAGTAAAGGAGTTCCTACATTTCTCTGAACACATATTGTCATTTCTTATGATACAGTATATTCTATTACATTCACATACTGATAAACACTTTGTTTCCAGTTATTTGCTATGATAACAAATGCTATGAATATTTTGACATTCACAAGACCTTTCTTTTCTTTTTTTTTTTTTTTTAGTGAGGCAATTGGGGTTAAGTGACTTGCCCAGGGTCACACAGCTAGTAAGTGTCAAGTGTCTGAGGCTGGATTTGAACTCAGGTCCTCCTGACTCCAGGGCTGGTGCTCTATCTACTGCGCCACCTAGCTGCCCACCAAGACCTTTCTTTCTATCGTAGACCTTGCAGTATATATCAAGTAATGGGATTTCTGAGTTGAAGGATATGAATAGTTTATAACATTTCTAGCATTGATTTCCAAAATGGCAGATCCAAGTTAGTGTTCCACCAACAAACAATGCATTAATGTGCCCATCTTTCCATAGCATCAATGGTTAGACTTCAGGTGAGGAAGACTCAAATTCAAACCCTGTCTCAGGCACTTACTAGCTGTATGACTTTGGACTGGTCACTTGACTTCTCTCAGGCTCAGGTTCCTCTTTTGTAAAACTGGGGAAGTAACAGCACCTACCTCACAAGGTTTTTGTGAGGATAAAGTCAGGTATTTGTAAAGCCCTTTACAAACCTTAAAGCTCTATACAAATGCTGCCAAGAAGCAGAGAAAGCATTCCAGCTATGAAAACAGCCACTACAAAGGCAAGGAGGTAAAAGGTGTCGTGTAGCCTAGGGGCTACAGCAAAGGGGTCATCTTGGTTGGTACACACAGTTTGAAATTAGTCTGGAAAGACAAGTTGGAGTAAAGGAATTAAAACAGCAAGCAGAGGATTTTGCATTTTATTCTAGAGGCAACAGGAAGCTTCTTGACCAGGGAAGGACATAGTCAGACCTGTGTTTTAGGTATTTCAGTTTGACAGCTTTGTAGTCATGGACTGGAGAAGGGAGAGACTGGAAGGAGGGAGATCCATTGGAAGGCTATTGGCTGGTGACATTTGAAAAGCCTGAACTGGGGTGGTAGTAGAGGAGTAAAGAAAAGGGGCTGGATATGGGAGAGCTTGTGGAAGTAGGATCAATGAGACAAGGTGTGTTAGGGAGCCTCTCCCGGTGCTTCCTCTTCCTGTCTGACCGACCACTCCTTCTCAGTCTCCTTTGCTGGATCTTCATCCAGGTCATGCCTACTAACTATGGGTGTTCCCCCAGGGATCTGTCCTGTATTCTCTTCTCTTCTCCCTCTATACTATTTTCCTTCATGATCTTATCTCCTGTGGATTCCATTATTATCTTTAGATCATTCTCAGATCTGATAGCTAACCTTTCTTCCGATGTCCTGTCTCATGTGTTCATCTGCTTGTTGGACCTCTCCAGTTGGATGTCTCCTTAGTGACTTCAGTTCAATATATCCAAAACTGAACTCATTATTTCCCTCCTACGACCCTCCCCTCTTCCTAATTTGCTGTTACTGTTGAGGATATTCCCATCCTTCCAGTCATCTGGACTTGAAACCAAAGTGTCATCTTTGACTCCTCACTTTCTTTGCCTTTTTTTTTTTTTGTGGGGCAGTGAGGGTTAAGTGACTTGCCCAGGGTCATATAGCTAGTAAGTGTCAAGTGTCTGAGGCCAGATTTGAACTCAGGTCCTCCTGAATCCAGGCCCAGTGCTTTATCTACTGCACCACCTAGCTGTCCCCTTCTCCTCACTTTCTTTCACCACCATCCTTCCCCCTCCCCCACCACGTCCAATCAGTCGTCAAGTCCTCTGGATTTTACCATTGTGACATCTCTTGTATAGGTCCCTTTATTCCCCTTGCCACTGCCACCACCCTGAGGTGCAGGTCCCTATCATCTCATATCTGAGCTATTGCAATAGCCTGGAGCTTGTTCTCAGTCCCAAGTCTCTCCTCAGTCCAGTCCATCCTCCACTCAGATTTCAGTTATCTTCCTAAAATGCAGGTCTCACCACATCACTCCCCTTGCCCTCCCTTACAAACATCGATGCTTCCCTTTGGCCTCCAAGATCAAATACAAAATCCTCTGGTTTCTAAAGTCCTCCTTGCGCTGGCCTGTGCCTACCTTTCCAGTCTTCTGGTACCTTACCCCTTCCACATCCAGTGACATTGGCCTCCTTTTTTTCTGTTCCTCACATAAGACATTCTGTCCCATTCAAGCATTCTTACTGACTGTCCCTCATGCCTAGAACTTTCTTCTTCTTCATCTCCAATTCCTGGCTTCCTTTGAGTCTCAGCTAAAATTTCACCTTCCAACAACAACAATAGTAAATAATAATACCAACAGTAATAATGGCTAACTGGGGGGGGGGGAGAGGGGGGGGGTGCAGCTAGGTCACGCAGTGGATACACTTACTAGCTGGGCAAGTCACTTAACCCCCATTGCCCTGCAAAAAAAAAATGGCTAACAGGTATACAGTAGTTACTATACAATAAGCACTGTACTAAGTGCTTTGCGATTCATTAATACCTCATTTGGTCCTCCCCCATTTTACAGATGAGGACACTGCGGCAAACAAAGGCTACATGATTTCCCAGGGTCACATAGTTAGTAAGAGTCTAAGGCCAGATTTAAACTCAGGTCTTACTGACTTCAGCCCCAGCCCTCTTATCCACTGCACCATCTAACTGCCTTACAAGAAGCCCTTCCTGGCCCTTTTTTTATAGTGTCTTTCTTCTGAGATTATCTGTGCAGATAAAGCATTTGTACACAGTTATTTACATGTCGGCTCCTTGGGGCGGTTCTGTTCTGTTTTATTTTTTGCCTTTTGGAGGAGAGGTAACTTCAGTGCTTAACACAAGTGCTGGCACGCACGCAGCAAGCACTTAATAAACAAATGCTTTTTGACTTGACTCGAGGAGCTGAGGAGAGCAGGATACAGATCCGTGATTACAAATAGCTTGTATTTCTTTAGTATTTTAAGGTTAAAAGGCGGGGGGTGAGGGGGAGCACAGCTAGGTGGCACAGTGGGTAAAGAAAGCACCGGCCCTGGATTCAGGAGGATCTGAGTTCAAATCTGGCCTCAGACACTTGACACTTACTAGTTGTGTGACCCTGGCAAGTCACTTAACCCTCATTGCCCCACAAACAAACACAAAAGGGCAGGTAGTATAAATATTATCATCACACAATTTTAGAGATAAAGAAACTGAGGCACAGAGAAATAAAGTGACTTGTCCATTGTGAGACTGCTAGTATGTGTCAGTCAGAACCGGAATCCAGATCTTCCAGTTCCTACCTCAGTGTTTTGTTTGTGGGGTTTTGGGGTTTTTTTTTTTTTTTTGGCAAGGCAATTGGGGTTAAATGACTTGCCCAGGGTCACACAGCTGGTAAGTGTCAAGCATCTGAGGTCGGATTTGAACTCAGGTACTCCTGATTTCAGGGCCAGTGCTTTATCTACCGTGCTGCCTAGCTGCCCCTCAGTGTTCTTTTCTACTGTGCCATCCTGGATTACTCAGGAATTGGGAGACTTTTCCAATGTGAAGTCACACAAATACAGCTTCCCTAGATTGGGAGGATGGAGGATGGGAAAGGAATCTGGACAAAGGATCTCGTGCTGCCAAACTTGCAAGATGGCAAATGGATTGGAGAAGAGAGGGACTGGACGCAGAGAAAAACTGCTTTGGCTCCATAAGGAACAGGAGCTGGATGCAGACACATTTATGGGATAGGACAGAGGGGGAAGGGGTGGCCTCCATCCCTCCCCGAAGTTGTGACTCTGGATAGGAATGATATCACTCTTGTTTCTGTGACTGGGGGTGGAAAGGGAACAGCAGCTGTTTCCTCTGGTTCCACAGAAGAGAATGTTCAGATTCACAGGGCAGGGATGGCGTTTATGAAGGAGATGCTGAGCAGATTTTTCTCTCTGATTCTGGAGGACTGAAAAGGAAGAAAGAGACTGAAAATGGAACCAAGATGTAAAGAACGTTTGACCACCAGCACCATGAAATACTGTGATGGCTAGACAACCAAGGAAGGTGGCTGAGTCTCCCTCCTTGGACACTTGAGAAAGGAAAAGAGAATGATCGAGTGACTAAAAAGATCTCTGCTTGGTGGCAAAGGACTGGAGAAGGTTACTTCAGGATCTCTCTGCTCTAAATTCATCATCAAAGACAGAAGAATTGCTTCCTAAACTAGAACCTCTATGATCTAGTCTGTGTGTGTGTGTGTGTGTGTGTAAGGGTCCAGACTTGGGATTTCATTGGCACTTCAATGGATAGAACACTAGATCGGGATCCGAAGTCAGGAGGACCTGAGTTCAAATCCAGCCTGAAGAGGCAGCTAGGTGGTGCGGCAGATAGAGCACTGGCCCTGGAGTCGGGAGGACCTGAGTTCAAATGTGACCTCAGACACTTAAAACTTACTAGCTGTGTGACCCTAGGCAAGTCACTTAACCCCCATTGCCTCACCAAAAAAAAAAAAAAAAAGGAATACGATTTTTTTTTTGCAGGGCAATGGGGGTTAAGTGACTTGCCCAGGGTCACATAGTTAGTAAGTGTCAAGTGTCTGAGGCCGGATTTGAACTCAGGTACTCCTGAATCCAGGGCCAGTGCTTTATCCACTGCGCCACCTAGCCGCCCAATTGTATTCCTTTTTAACTTAAATACAAAAAATTTCCATGTACACAGCACAACATAAAAGGACCATGAATTTCTACTTCATATTATTTACTTATTTTTTGAAAAACTATGTAATAAATACTACCTACCCATTGTTTTCAAAGTTACCCTGCCTTTCTGTACTTCCTTCTAAATTTTCTGTTCTTTGCTAAGCAATTTCTTTTTTCTCTCTACCTCCCACTCTAGAGAAAGCTACCCTTAGACGTGTGTGTGTGTGTGTGTGTGTGTGTGTAAAACCATACTATGCATACTTCTATTTATCAGTTCTTTTCCTGTATGTGGAAAGTATCTTCCTTCATTGGTCCTTTGTAGTTGATTTGAATATTTATAATACTCAAAATGACAGTCATTAAAAAGTAGATTCTATAAAATTGAGAAACCCATTTCATACTACTTGGTGTTTAAAAAAAGTATGTGATAAATTATACACATTCCTTTCAAAACTGTTCTACTTGTCTGTGCTGTCTTCTTGGGCATTAAAAAACATTTCAATGGCCTTCTTTTTTTTGAAATCACTATTTCTAACCTTCCTTCCTCTTAGCACCTCCTCAATTAAAAAATTAAGAGGAAGGAGGAGGAAAACCCCTTGTAATAATTAACTATGGTCGGGGTGGCTAGGTGGCCAGGTGGCGCAGTGGATAGAGCACTGGCCCTGGAGTCAGGAGGACCTGAGTTCAAATCCAGCCTCAGACACTTAACACTTACTAGCTGTGTGACCCTGGGCAAGTCACTTAACCCCAACTGTCTCACTAAAAAAAAACACAAAAAAAACCCAACAACAACAAAAAATAATTAACTATGGTCCATCAAAACAAGTTTACACAACAGCCTTGTCCCAAAATGTGTGTCTCTCTGTGCACCTTGAGTCCTTCACCTCTCTGTCAGGAGGTGAGGAGCATGCTTCATCATAGGTTTTCTAGGGACATTTCTGGACACAGATTATTCTAAAAGCTCTTTCAGTTTGCCTTCCCCACTCTCCCCCAAACCAATATCCCCTTGGGACATCTGGTTTCTTTCTCAATTTCGCCACAACTCCAGCCAGACACACTAAGCATTGTGGCCTCCTGACTGCACAGAAGCAACACCAGACACTCTGGGGAGAGGGACAAAGGGCCTTGTGTGTGACTGTGGGTCACAGGGAGAGGCAGGCACCATGGGGCAGGGAGCTGTTCTCTTTCATGTTTCCCTCTGGGATCTGCTTCTCACCTTCTCCAGTTCTCTTTGACTCCCCAGAAAGTTCAAATGGTTGCCCTTCAGGGATCCTTTCCTAAGATCTCCATTCTCAGTAGGGATTCAGACCACTAGCTAACCTGGGAGCCAAGATCTGCCAATCTTGGCTGAAAAGGAAAGCCTAGGGACAGTCTGCAAGAGAGCTTCACAGAATCAACCCTAAGCATTGGCCTTGGGGGAAGGAACTGCTGGCACACAGTTACAGGGCTAGTAGGGTGCCAAGAGAACGAGGCAGCAGTAACTGTGAGGTATGCACACCAATATTTTTTCCTTCCTCCTTATACTTTCTTCCATTTTGCTTTTTCTTCTACCTGCAATCAACAATTGGCCGAGGCTGTTAGTGTTGAAGTGGTGAAAAGAAATTAAGTAAAGGTATGAATGACCAACAAATAGACTTTATCCTCTGAGGGAAATAATGTTTGTTAACCCAAAGGACTTGCCAGTGGAGGAGTGAGAGAGAAGGTATTTGGAAGTCTTTTACCCATGTTTCCGATTTTTTTTTCTCAGTGTCTTCACACCTTTAAGCCCAGGGTGCTTGTTCCTCTCTCTTAGGCCCAAGTGTCCAAGAAGTGAGGTGTTCTGTAGTCATTAATTATCCTGAACAGGATTCTTTTTTTTTCTCATAAAAGTATTTTATTATTTTCCAGTTACATGTAGAGATAGATTTCAACATTTGTTTTTATAAGATTTCTAGTTTCAAATTTTTCCTCCCTCCTTCACCTCTCCTTCCTCCCCCCACTCCAAGACAGCAAGCAATCTGATATAGGTTATATACGTACAATCACATTAAACATATTTCTGCATTAGTTATGCTGTGAAAGAAAAATCAGAGCAAAAAGGAAAAACCTCAAAAAAGAAAACTAACAACCAAAAAAATAGAAATAGTATGGTACAATCTACATCTAGGTTCCATAGTTCTTTTTTTTCTGGATTTGGAGAGCATTTTCCATCATGAGTCCGTTGGAACTATCTTGGACCATTGTATTGCTGAGAATAGTCGTGTCTATCACAGTTGATCAACACACAATGTTGTTGATACTATATACAATGTTCTACTGGTTCTGCTTATCTCACTCAGCATCAGTTCATGTAAGTCCTTCCAGGTTTCTCTGAAATCTGCCTGCTCATCGTTTCTTACAGCACAACAGTATTCCATTTCATTCATATACCACAACTTGCTAAACAGGATTCTTAACCTTTTTTGTGCCATGGATCTCTTTGGGAGTCTAGTGAAGCCTATGGACCCCTTCTCAGAATAATGCTATTAAATTCATAAAATAAAAGACATGCAAATTACAAAGAAAATCAATTATAGAAAAAACAAATACATTGATAAATATATAAAAAATATTTTTAAAATAAGTGGAGAAAGATGCTATCTGCATCCAAATAAAGAACTTATAAATAGAAGTATGTATAGAATAATTATATATATATATATATATATATATATATATATATATATATATATATATATATACACACACACTTATTTGTGTCTAGTGGTAGTCATGTGTAGGGTAGGGGGGAGGGGAAGAAAAAAAAGAAATGTACATAATAATTTTGTTGTATGTTTGAAAGTAAGGGGGCAGGGGAAGCTATGTGGCACAGTGGATAAAACACTGGCCCTGGACTCAGGAGGACCTGAGTTCAAATCTAGCCTCAGACACTTGACACTTACTAGCTGTGTGACCCTGGGCAAGTCACTTAACCCTCATTGCCCTGCAAAAAAACCCCAAAAACAAGACAAAAAAAGAAAGTAATAGCATATTATGCATAGTAGAGTTGCACTTTCATGTACACTCATCTTTTTTATTATACCATCTTATTGAAATGCTTGTTTTATTCCATACATTAAAAATAAAATAAAATAAGTTAATGAACCTGAGATTAAGGACCATGTTCTAAGACTAATGCCAGGCTTTCTCTTGCCCCAGAACCCCAAACAAAAAGGATAAAATACTTGGAATCAGCATTGTTAAGCAGCATAAACTTCTGTACCACTTTCATAGATTCTCATATCAGCATGGAAAAAAAAATTAGAGATTGACTAGTTTCACTTCCTCATTTCCCAGATGGTCAGACACACTGAAGCCCAGAGACTTGATCCAGGTCACACAGTGAGTTAGTGGCCAAGCTTGGGACTAAGTCCTTTTGGTCCATCACTCAACTATCCCACCCTGTTCTCCTCTCATAGAAGCTCTCAATTGGTGTCACCCAAAAGAAAATTTTCTGAGCAAAGCATCTCCCACCTTTGCTTGTAGCTCTGTACCTCGTGGGGTTCAGTTAAAACCCTTGATAGAAGGTGTGGGTTGGCACCATAATAGAAAGAAAATGGAAAATCCAAAGGGATGGAGGATTTCCTGAATGCCAGAATGGGGGTCTCCATGTAAGGCAATTGGACTCTGCCGACTTGGATTTGGGTTTAGTTACCAGCCAAGGTTGTCCGTGAGATAGAGGTAGCCCCCCATTTGAGTTAGTGCCACTGCACAGACCTAAGGGACACCAATTCAGTGGTGTCTAAGAATTAGCATAAATTTACTGGTCTAAGTAAATATTCTAGGAGCCCAGGGGAGAGAGCGATTACTGTTGGGCTGGAATGGTAAGGAAAGCTTTCCTGGAGGCAGGAGAGCCCAAGATGGGCTTGCTAGGTAAGATGTTGCCAGGCAGAGGGAATTTTCTAGCAGAGGAAACAACCACGAGCAAAAACAACAAATGATGGGAGACAGGAGAGCCTACTTGCTCCCCCTTTCTCACCTGGGAATACAGTCCTTCCTCCCACCCCCAATCTTTATCCCTCCACCTCCCACAAGGCAATGGAGTCCTTAGCTGTCTCTCCCTCTGACCCTACCAGGTAGTGGGCCTGTTAGCACAAGCTCCTTGCAACCACATTTTAATTAAGGCCCTACCTCCATCTGTCAAATGGAAGCTGTTGAGTGATAACTAAGTATTGACCACCTCCCTGCTGGGAATGATTTATTTATCTTGCTGTTAGATCTTTACTGTTTGTGGTAATGGGAAACCCGGGATGCACAGCTTTCAGAGGGCTTGAAGGAGTCATCTGAGAGACAGTCAGTGGTATCTTTGTTGCTATCCCTCTGCAGAGGTTTGAAGCAGATTGGGAAAAAGGGCAGGGACTTGACACCTCAGGCCAGAGGGGTCTGCAGTGTCAGCAGAGGAAGTCTTGGGATGATGAATGTGAATGGAAATGTGGGGGATTTGGCTAGAATAATGGGGGCCTGAGACTTGCAAGGATATTGGGGTCACTTCTGTTTCGTCGGCTAACAAGAATTTATTAAGCACTTCTTGAATGCCAGGCACCATGCTAAACACTGGCAGCAGAAGAAAAAAAGACCAAAACCAAGGGTCCTTTTCTCAAGGGAGGTATGTTCTTATGAGGGAAACAATGTATCAAGCTAGGTACATTTTCTCTCTCTCTCTCTCTCTGTATATGTATATATGTATATGTATGCATATAGGTGTATATATAGGTATGTCTCTGTGTATATACATGTGTGTATATATACATACATACATGCACACACATACATATACATATATATGGAGAGAGAGAATGTGGAAAGCAATGGAAAGAGGAGGCATTCCATTTCAGGGGACCAGGAAAGCCTCTTGCAGGTGAACTACCAGCTGAATATTTTTAAAAATCTTAATTAAGGGCAGCTAGGTGGCACAGTGGACAAATCACTGGCCCTGGATTCAGGAGGACCTGAGTTCAAATCTGACCTCAGACACTTGTCACTTACTAGCTGTGTGACCCTGGGCAAGTCACTTAACCCTCATTGTCCCGCAAAAAAGAAAAAAAAAGATCTTAATTATTTCAATTTATTAATTTAATTAATTCAATTGATCAATTTAATTAATTTAATTTAGTGGTTTAATTAATTTTTTGTTACATTTTAAGTTTCAAACTGTCTTCCTCCACCCCTCCCCACCCTGCACTAGAGAAAGGCCACCACTAACACAGATTTATAAAAAATGTAAACCCATCTTCTGCATACTTCTATTTATCAGTTCTTTCTCTGGAGGAGGATAGCATCTTCCTTCATAGGTTCTTTGTAACTGATTTGAGTATTTATAATGTTCAGCATAACTTGGTTATTTGCTAGTATTCTTCAAAAAATATTGTTGTTACTCTGTACAACATTCTCTTGGTCCTGCTCATTTCACTTTTCATTATTTCATCTAAGTCTTTTTATGGTTTTCTAAAGTAACCAGCTTAGCACTTCTTGCACACAGCAGTCTTCCATCACAATCATATACCACAGTTTGTTAAGCCATTCTCCAATTGATTGGGCTGAGTCTTAAAGGAAGAAAGAGAAACTAAAAGGTGCAAGTGAGGAGGGAGGGCTTTCCAGGCATGGGGGCAGCTTGTGCAAAGGTATGGAGATGGGGGTAGAGGAACTACAAATACAGAGTGCCACTATACCACGGAGAATGAGAGGGAGTAAATCTGTAAGAAGACTGGAAAGTAGGAAGAAGCTAGGTTATATAAAGAGCTTTAAAGGCCAAACAAAGGAGTTTAAATTTGATCCTTGAGGTAATAGGGAGCCACTGGAGTTCACTGAGCAGAAGGGGTGACACGGTCAGCCCTTCCTTTAGAAAAATCACTTTGGTAGCTGAGTGGAGGATGGATTGGAATAGGGAGAGGATTGAGGCAGGGAGACCAATTAGGAGACTGTTGTGATAGCCTGAGTAAGAAGTGATAAGGGCCCAAACTAGTCTTGAGACTATATAATTGGAGAGAAAGGGACATACATGAGTGATGTTGTGAAGATAAAAACAAGATTTGGGGACAGATTGGATATGTGGAATGAATGACAGTGAGATATGGATGACTGAAGTTGCAAGCCTTGAGTGATTGGGAAGATGATGGTACCAGTAATAGGGAAGTTCAAAGGGGGTTTTGGGAGGAAAAATAATGAATTCTGTTTGGGACATGTTGAGTTTGAGATACTTACAGGACACCTACTCAAGATGTGCAGAAGAAAGTTGGAGATGTCCAGGGACCAAGTAGGCCGATGGTGAACAGTAGAGGATAGTAAAGGTTTCACTCCCCAGGGGATCCCCTATAACATTGCTTATTATATTATAGGATTTGGTATAAAGTGGATACCTCTTGCATCATTAATATCCAATACTATTTTAGCCACTAAAAGGTACTAACAGAACCTCCTTGTTAAGCACTTCCATATGGGACATACAGTGCTATCCACCCTCAAAGGCTCAAACAAGATTTTTCCCGAGGCTGATCTCTTTCTTGAGAAGCTCTGAGGGTCTCCCCCTCCCAAACTGATTCTTTTGTGAAAGGAAACTAGGTCATCCTTTGCCACCTTTCTGACCTAGCTTTTAATTACTGAATCGGTGTTGCTTCAGACAAACTGAGACCAAAAAAACCCCCAAAACCTTAGCTTAAAAAGGCCAAGGTCTCCCACTGCATTGGGGCCATCCCCAGTCATCCTGACCTATGTCTTGTTATAGATTTCAGTGATGCTGGAGGAGACAGTGGGGCTGATGACCTTGCACAGCCCTGCTTCAGTCAGATCCAGTTCACTTGCAAGTCATTACCCTCCTGATGTCATTGGTCCTCTTTGAGAACAAAGGACCAACGACCAACAACCACAAACAATCTTAGCTGTTTTTCTACCCCTTGACAGGTTCCCAAGAAGTAAGAATGACCAATTCAGGGACCCATGGTTTATTTTTCCTAAAACAGTTCTAACAAGATATAGTTTGGGTTTTTTGGGGTTTTTTGGGTTTTTTTAGTTTTATCCACTGTACCTATAATTAAATGTTTCTAAATAAGGAATTACTTCTGATGAAAGCCCCATTGAACAATGCATTTTCTGGAAGGAGAACTTCAAAGTTACTTTCTGGCATTCTTGGCCAGCAAGTAATTCCACAGAAACACTGTCTCGTGATGCTTTAAAACAGCCATTTTAACCCTCACTCAGTGCTTGATAGAAAGTTAAGCAAACTGTGCTTACTGCAGAGGAACAGGAAGCTTGCAGTCCTTGCCTGCTGTCATATACAGAGAGAGTGGCAAAACTGGGCCAAGAATATCTTAGTAGTTCTGAATCAAGGTCCAGACATGAATCTTCCAGGGAACTGGGGAGTGAGAGAGTTATCTTCAGAGAGAGCAGGAGGATTCAGGACATGGCGATATCAGCCACTGCCAGGTGGCATATCCCAGGGGTCTCTGCCTCAAACCCTATTTTTTTTTTTTTTTTGCGGGGCAATGGGGGTTAAGTGACTTGCCCAGGGTCACACAGCTAGTAAGTGTCAAGTGTCTGAGGCCACATTTGAACTCAGGTACTCCTGAATCCAGGGCTGATGCTTTATCCACTGTGCCACCTAGCTGCCCCCCCCATTTCTTTTTTAAACTGCCTTTTCTCTTTTGACCTTATTAACTCCCCATGTTAACTCTCCTCCATCTACCATTCCTTTCTCCCTTAAACATCTTTATCTTGGAGGGCAGCCAGGTGGCGCAGTGGATAAAGCACTGGCCCTGGATTCGGGAGGACCTGAGTTCAAATCTGGCTTCAGACACTTGACACTTACTAGTTGTGTGACCCTGGGCAAATCACTTAACCCTTACTGCCCCGCTAAATAAATAAATAAACAAATAGATAGATAGATAGATAGATAGATAAATCTTTGTCTTGCCCACTCTAAAATCTTATCCTGTTAACCAATCAGTTCACCAGGATGCAGTTGAAATTTATTCTACACAAGGTTATGTGGGGGAGACAAAGAATAACACACCTTGTTGGACAGACACATAACTCACAATAAATAATAATAACAACAAATAGATAAATATAAACATATAAATTATAAATATATAATGATGATGATGGCTAGCATTTATGTAGTGCCTACTATTATCCTTCTAATTGTTCTCAGCTTTAAGTCTCTCCCTGCTCTAAATTCATCTTCCACTCTATTAAGGTGATTTCTCTACCAGGTAGGTCTGATCATGTCCCCCCTCCATATCCCACTCAATGACCTCCAGTGATGCCCTCTTACCTCTAGGATCAGAAATAGAGTCTTCTGTTTGGCATTTAAGGTTCCTCATAGCCCCGCCCCTTCTCTCCCTTTCCAGTTTTCTTAAACCTTACTGCCCTCTACACATGCTACAATCTCGCTATCCTGGGATACTCCATCTCTCACCTCCATGCCTTTGTACTGGCTATTTCTATAATGTTTTACCCCATCACTTTTTTTTTTTTTTGGTGAGGCAATTGGGGTTAAGTGACTTGCCCAGGGTCACACAGCTAGTAAGTGTTAAGTGTCGGGGCCGGATTTAAACTCAGGTACTCCTGAATCCAGGGCCGGTGCCTCATCCACTGCACCATCTAGCTGCCCCTTACCCCATCACTTTTAACTTTTGGCTTCTCTGCCTTCTTTAAACACTCAGCTCAAAGCCCACTTCCTGCAGGAGGCCTTTCTGCGTCCCCTTTTGGATTACTTTGCAACTACTCTTACTCTCTCTCTGTATAAATATATACATATACACATATAAGATATACATATATATATTTATACATCTATATATGGAATGTCTACCTATTTACATGCTTAGTCCCCCTCCCCATTTAGAATATATACTCCACAAGGGCAGAGATTGTGAAGTTTTTGTTTCTTTGTTTCTTTGCCTTTCTTTGTATTCCTAGCACTTAGCTCATGCCTGGCACATATAAGCACTTAATAAGTTCTTGCTGACCAGCTCTTGATTGCCACCTTGTACATGAATCCTTTCCTGACCCATCCTCGGCAGCTAATGCTCCTCACCTCTTTATCTTTTTAAAAATTTTTTAACATATGTCTATGGGTATATATTGTGTCTCCCAATAGAATAGAAGCTCTTCCAGGGCAGAGGCTTATTGCACTTGTCTTCCATCCCCAGTGTTTACCACTGTAGTAGGTGCTTAATAAATGTTTGCTGATTGATTGGCCTCAAAAGAAGATGTTTTGATGGAAATGGGACTTGATCTGGGTCATAAGAGACTGTTAGCTTTTGAAAAGGCAGAGGAACAGGGTAAGAGTATTCCAGGCAGGGAAATAGAGGGGCCAAAGGTTCAGAGGTGGAAAAGGACAGGGTGGATTGGGAATGGTGAGTTGTTCTCCCCTAAAATGTCCTAGGGATCTAGAGGATGTGTTCATTGGGGTAGGAGGTTTAGAACAGTGAGCTTTGTTCCCCCTCCATTAGTCTTGGCTATGATCCACTATTCACTACTACCCTAACCTGTCCCCCCTCCCAACCTTCTTTCCTCCAGTGTGATCAGTACAAGAAGGGGATCATCTCTGGTTCTGCCTGTTCTGATCTGTGTGATGAGCACACCCTGGTGTTCCAACAATGCCTCTCCCCATCTCCTACAAAGCAGGTAAGGCAAGATGGGGATAGTAGAACTCAGGCCAAAGCTGTCTACAAAAAGAAATTAGTTGAAGATTGGAGGCTTTTCAAACTGGGAAAGGACCGATGCCTGAGGCACAAAATGTCCCCAATCCCTACCTCATGGGGGTGGTGATGGAAGACTGTGTCAAAACTTGAAAGGATTTCCTTGGCTTTTTGCCTTCAGCTTCTTGGGATGATTCAAGTTAATGGGAACAAATTTTAAAGGTCATTGATTCAATCTCCATATGTTTGTACTCCCAGTCCCAGAAACAGACTCAGCTGCAAATTTAGACATAGGCTGAGTCCTGACCTTTGCCACAAACTAATCCCTAGCTTCAGCCTCATGTATTCTTCCCTCTCAGCACAGACTACCTTCCATAATTTGTCTTTATGCCACTGACCAAAAGTGGGGTCCTAGTCAGAGACCATATAGCTCAAGGCAGCCCATTCCCACTGCTAGAAACAACTCAAAGTCCTTGTTACCCTGTCCAGTGCTGTGTCAAGAGCCCTCTTATATTGTAGCAGGGATACACAAGTAATCACAGACAGTTATTGCTCCAAGAATGAGAAACCTGTCCAAGTCCTGATGCTTGTGGGGTTGGGGGATCTAGGGCTTTGCACTGGGGACTGCCTCCCACTGTCGATTTATTTCCCTTCCCGGAGGCTAGTGGGAGAAAGGAAGGCTGCAGAAGGAAGTTCTCAGGGACTGAGACATTCAGAATCTATAAAGTTCCCATATCCCCACTGTCCATTCAGAGGGAAGAAAACTCAGGAGAATCTGTGTTCCTGGTGGCCCCAGTTATCCATTAACAAAGAGTCCCTTTATTACTCCTTATTCAGCTCTGGGACTGGAAGTTATTAGGAATACATCCAATGATTCTCATGGGTGCTTTTTCTCAAGGTCTAGTTTGGTGGGTGTGAAGGGAAGAAACTTAGTTTTCTCCTTGGTTGGTTCCTCAACTCTTTTTTTCCTTTGTACCAGGTATACAGTGGGATCTGGAAGGGAAAAGCGGTGATCATCAAGTGTGGCATCACAGAGGCCTTAAAGGCTGAAAACAATCATGACACAGCCCCCCGAAGAGAACTGGTTCTGTTTGATAAGCCAACAAGAGGCACATCGATGGACGAGTTCAGGGAAATGCTTCTGAATTTTCTCAAAGTTAGTTAGCTTGTTGGGGCTGAAGATCTGTCTTTTGCTTCTCTATTAATGCCTGAGCACTTGACCCTGGGCACTTGTGTTTGGGGCTCTATGCCTCAGGACAAACCAACAAGATGTCCTCAGGCTCTCTAAAGAACCCAGGTCCAGGGGCAGAGTTAGTTGTGTTTGTGCTTGGGGCAAGCTCTAAGAATGGCACCGGTCTCCTGATCTCAATCCTAACCTGTCCCTCTGCTGTCCCTGTCCTTTTCCCTCTCTGACCTGTGTTTCCTCTGTCCCTCATGGTGGTCTGTTCCCCCTGTTGTCTCCATCCTTGACCTGTATCACTCCCCCAGTGACATTGCTAATTATTCAACTGCCTGAGTCTTTGTCTGTAAGTGAATGAATGAATCCATTTCCCCGTACATATTTAGGCAACACTGACTTGGTGCAAGACCAACAGGACCTAAACAAAGCTGATCATCAGAGGCAGAAAAGTCCATCTAGTGTCTCCAGCATTGGTTGAGTGGTTTCTGGGGAGGCAGGTTTATAATCTGTTAGAGCTAGAAAGCTCTTCAGAAATCGAGTGGTTCAACCTCTTCATTTTATAGATGAGGAAATGATGAGACCCAGAGAGGTAGTGTGACTCACCTAAGGTTATGTAGTAAGTTAGTATCAGATTTGGAACTGAAATTCAGGTCTTGAGGGCTAGTCCAGGGCTTTCTGCCACTTTTCTTCTTACTAAAATGTGCATGATTGCTTCTGGTCCTACCTGCCTTATAGGGATATAACGGGAATGAGGTAATCCATGGGAAGGACTTTCCCAATAGCAGTTCATTATTAGTTTTTTTTAATTAAGTATTTATTTTCTCTCTCTCCCATCTCCTTTTGGGAAAAGAGAGAAGGAAGGAAGGTAAGGCAGGAAGGAGGAAGGAAGAAAGGAAAGAAAGAAGAAAAGAAAGAAGGGGAGAGAGGGAAAGAAGGAAGAAAGAAGGGAGAGAGAAAAGGAGAGAAAAAGGAAGGAAAAACATTTGCAACAAATATGTTTATTAAAAACAAAATTCCCGGGGGCAGCTAGGTGGCACAGTGGATAAAGCACTAGCCCTGGATTCAGGAGGATCTGAGTTCAAATCTGGCCTCAGACACTTGACACTTACTAGCTGTGTGACCCTGGGCAAGTCACTTAACCTTCATTGCCCCGCAAAAAAAAAAAAAATCCCACATTAGCCATGTCAAAAAATGTCTGTCCCATGTTTGAGTCCATCATTTCTCTATCAGGAAGTCAATAGCATTCATCATTCTTGGGTCCCCTAGCTTGGTGATTGGTCATTGCATTGATCAGAGTTCTTAAAGCTTTCAAAATGTTCATCTTTACAGTGTTGTTGTTATTGTATAAATTATTCTTTCAGTTCTCATTTCACTTTGCAACAGTTCATGTCTTCCCAGGTTTCTCTGAAACTGCTTCTTTCATCATTTCTCATGGAACAATAGTATTCCATTACATTTGTGGATGATAGTTTGTATCATCATTCCCTAATGAATGGAGAACCCCTGATTTTCCAGTTCTGTCCCACTATAAAGAGGTGCTATAAATATATTTGTCAATTTGGGTTCTTTTGCTCTTTCTTTGATCTCTTTAGGATATAGGCCTAATAGGAGTATCACTTGGTCCAAGAGTATACACAGTTTTGTGACTTTTGGGGCATAGTTTCTAAATTGCTTTCCAGACTGGTTGTACCAATTCACAATTCCCCCAAAAGTGCACTTATATGCCAGTTGGCCCTCCATCATCTGTCATTTTCCTTTTTGGTAATCCAGTGGGTATAAGGTAGAACCTCAGGATTACTCATTTATATTTCTCTAATTATTAGAAATTTGGAGCACTTTATAATTATTTATAGCTTGGATTTCTTTTTTTAAAAAATAAAAGTATTATTTTCCAGTTACATGTAGCAATAGTTTTCAACATTTGTTTATATGAGATTTCCAATTTCAAATTTTTCTCCCTCCACCCCCTCCGCTAGACAGCAGGTAATCTGATATAGGTTTTATATATATATATATATATATATATATATATTTTAAACATATTTCTGCATTAGTCATGTTATAAAAGAAGAATCAGAGCAAAAAGGAAAAACCAAAAAAGAAAAATAATAGCACCAAAACCAAAAGAAATAGTATGGTCCAATCAGCATCCATATTCCACAGTTCCTTTTTTTTTTTTTTTTCTGGATTTGGAGAGCCTTTTCCATCATGAGTTCTTTGGAACTTTCTTGTACTGTTGGATTGGTGAGAAGAATCTAGTTTATCACAGTTGATCAACACATAACATTGATGATACTGTGTATAATGTTCTTCTGGTTCTGCTCATCTCACTCATCATCAGTTCATGCAAGTCCTTCCAGGTTTCTCTGAACTCCTCCTATATAGCTTGGATTTCTAAGAGCAATCCATTCTAAGGACACTTTTGAGATCTTAGGGAAAAAAATTTTCAGGTGTGGGAAAGAAGGAATTTTATGAATGTTAGAACTAAAGAGATCGTCTAGTATAATGATTAGTTGTGAAAGACTCAGCTAATTCTGATCAATACAATGATCCAAGACAGTTCCGAAACACTCATGATGAAAAATACTATCCACCTCCACAGAAAGAACTGAGTGTAAATTGAAGTATAATTTTTTTAAACTTAATTTTTCTTGCCATTGTTTTTTTGCAACATGGTCAATATGGAAATGTTTTGTATGATTTCACATGTATAATTGATATCATATTGCTTGCCTCCTCAATGGTGGAAGAGGGGCTGAAGGCAATTTGGAACTCAAAATTTAAAACAAATGAATGTTGAAAATAAAAATATTTTTTAAAAAGATCATCTAGGGAGCATCTAGGTGGTGCAGTGGATAAAGCACCAGCCCTGGATTCAGGAGGACCTGAGTTCAAATCCAGCCACTTGTTAGCTGTGTGACCCTGGGCAAGTCACTTAACCCTCATTGTCCTGCCCCTCCCCCACCCAAAGGATCATCTAGTATAATACCCTCATTTTGCAAATGAGGAAATGAAGGCCAAGAGAGGAGAAAGGCATGAATTATCCAAGGCCATTCATTAAGTTGATTAGGAGGGCAGCATTACAACCCAATTGCCTGGACTCAGTCTGATGTAGCATTATTTACTTTTTCTTGGTGTTTTGTTTTGTTTTGTCCTTTCTCCCCTACTGGACTATGAACAATTCTGGAGGGCAGGGGTCATGCTCTTAATCTCTATTTAATCTCCTACAGTACTAAGAATAGGGGCCTGCTCACAATAGACATGCAGGAAATCTTGTTTACTGGCCAGTAGATTGGGTGGGACCAGGTTAGGGAGGGCCTGGAAAGTCAGGAGGTCTTGAGACTGCCCTGCCTAGTGGTTTTTTAATCTTGGCAAGGCCTTGTCCATTGCATAGCTTTAACTGCATTAGAAGTAATTTGGGGGGCAGCTAGGTGGCGCAGTGGATAGAGCATGGCCCTGGAGTCAGGAGTACCTGAGTTCAAATCCGGCCTCAGACACTTAACACTTACTAGCTGTGTGACCTTGGGCAAGTCACTTAACCCCAATTGCCTCACTAAAAAAAAAAAAAAAAAAAAAAAAAGAAGTAATTTGGTTTCTTTGGTTCCATCTGGCAGGCTAACCTTGGAGATCAGCCTTCTCTCGCTGGCCTGGTTGGCCAGATCATCACCATGGCGGATGTCAACCAGGATGGAAAAGTGTCTCTTGCAGAAGCCAAGTCCATCTGGGCCCTGCTGCAACTCAATGAGTTTCTACTCATGCTCTCCCTGCATGAGAAGGAGCATACCTCCAAACTCCTAGGGCACTGTGGGGATCTATACCTCACGGAGAAGATCCCCCATAGCTCCTTGTATGGCACTGAGGTCCCTCCCTTTCTGAGGCCACTGCTGCCCTCTGCCATCCACAGGATCATCCAGCAGTGGTTTGCACCAGCTTGGCCTCGCAGGGCCAAGATTGCCATTGGCCTCCTGGAGTTTGTGGAAGAGGTCTTCCATGGCACCTATGGGGTCTTCTACATCTGTGAGACCAGTTCTGCCAATGTGGGCTACAATGCCAAATATGACTTTAAGATGGCTGACCTGGGCAAGGTGGCCCCTGAGGCAGCAGTCCGGGCCTTTCTCAAAGGCCGCCACTGTGAGCAGAACGCTGACTGCACTTTTGGCCGGGACTGCATGGCTCCCTGTGATAGGCTTATGAAGCAATGTAAGAGTGACCTGATCCAACCTAACCTAGCCAAAGTGTGTGGGTTGCTGAAGGATTACCTGCTCTCAGGCACTCCTGCAGACCTCAAGGATGAGCTCCAAAAAGAGCTCCAAATATGCATGACTCTGAGTGGCCTGGCCAGCCAGATGGAGGTGCATCATTCGTTAGTGCTCAGTAACCTCAAGACCTTGCTCTGGAAAAAGATATCCAATACCAAATATTCCTAAAGGACGAGGGCTTGTTCTAGTCACAGCCCACCTCTGCTGTCCTTTGCGGGTAAAATCTCATTACAATAAAGTGTTCTGTAGGACAAACATTTCCACATCCCAGTGGAGAGCCCATGGGAACAGAGATCTGTTGCTCAGGCTACAACAAATTCTATGCCACAAGTAGAGTAAATGCTTTCTCTAATCTCTATCCACACCATGGCTACTTTCTATCAGGAAAGGTTTTGGTTATCCACCGTTAGGAGAATAGAACTGAACTCTACACCTTTCTTTTGTCCTGACACCCAAATAGCAGTTGTCATTTCCACAACCATGGCAAGCACCTACCAAAACCTGTCCAAACTCCCCAAACGCAAGTTGAAACAAAACAAGAGCTTGAGGATCTAAAAGACCAGAAGGGAAGGGGTAGGGCATGTGAACTTAATGACCACTACCCCATCTTCTTCTTTCTGGTCCTGGGTACAAAACAGTTATCACTTACTAGAGGTCAGCTTTTGTCTCCAGCTCCAGAAGACATTGATTTTTTTTTTAACCAAAAATAAAATATAACAAAAACAATTAGGATCCCTTCCTGGCCCCACCCCCACAAGAATTCATTATTTACCTGTCTCTGCTTTCCCCTCTTCTCCCTCACTAGAGAGAGTTCTCCACCAATAGGAAACTTTCATAAATTACAACACCATTTCATCCATGGAAAAATGTACCTGTATTTCTTACAAGATTATTGTCCTAAGCCCTTTAGACACACAGGTCAATGGTGTGAGAACTTGGCAACCATAGTTAAAAGGCTGGTGTAGGAAGTAGAAATCAATTATGCAGAGGAATTAGTCTTAACTGTGCAATCTTTCCTCATTAAGGAAGGACTTGTACTAGTATAGACCAAGGGAATTATAATGCTGTTTTTACAAAAATAATTTTTTTTGTTGAATACTGATGTAAATAAATAGCTTTTATGTGACTGCCACTGGTATATCTGAGCTGCCACCATTGTTTGGGATAGTTGCTCCTAGTGTATTTCTTGGGGATATCAATGTTCTTTTTTTTCTTTTTTCTTTTTGGTAGGGCAATGAGGGTTAAGTGACTTGCCCCAGGGTCACACAGCTAGTGTCAAATGTCTGAGGCTAGATTTGAACTCAGGTCTTCTTGAATCCAGGGCTGGTGCTTTATCCACTGTGCTACCTAGCTGCCCCCCTCAATATTCTTTTTTTGCAGGGAGGGGGTTCAACGTTCTTTTTCTTTTTTTTTTTTTGCAGGGCAATGGGGGTTAAGTGACTTGCCCAGGGTCACACAGCTAGTAAGTGTCAAGTGTCTGAGGCCAGATTTGAACTCAGGTACTCCTGAATCCAGGGCCGGCGCTTTATCCACTGTGCTACCTAGCTGCCCCCCTCAGTGTTCTTTTTTTGGGGGGAGGGGGTTCAATGTTCTTTTAATGTCAAAGCTAGCTACATGGCTGGTTGATGTGTCATAATGGCAATCTCTTCCACCTAGTCTTCCTAGTTCTGGGGACTCAAATCTGTTGAAGGGTTAAGTTATAACTTTACTCCCCCAGTGTCTTCCCCCATTACATTCTAGGATCTTATTGTTGGCAAACACTCTCCCTCAAATAGGCAGGTCTCTTTAACCCCCCTTGCTTGACTCATGTACCCAGTCTTTGGGAAAGGTTAATTAGATACCTTCAAATCTTTCCAGGTTTCTTTGACAAATGTGAATTGGGTAACTCTTTAGTCTCTTTGAAGGGTAGTTTTAGCCACTGCTAAAATGGGGCTTTATAGATACAACTGATGTCCAAGTAGCTCTGTGCATCCTCAAAAGGAGAGGGAGTGTCTGGAGGTGAGGATATTTGGAGAAGGGACAAGACTTCAAGTTTTGTATGAAGGTATAGAATAGAAACTTCCTCCTATTAGCTGGGAGGATTAAGAATAATAAAATCATTTTTTCATTGCTCAAGATATAAAACTTTGAGTCTTGGTTTTAAAATTATTATATCCATTCATCTGACCTATAGGGAGATTGATGGCCTTGTACCCCTTACATTACTCCTTGCACAACAATCTAGCACCTGAGTTGAATGCAAAGCAACATTATAGATTTGAGCAAATCTCCCTCCTCCCATTTCTGGTAGTTTCCCCATTTGCTTTATTAAGGCCCCGCCCCCTTCTGTGGTGCCTCCAAGTTCTCACTAACATTCAAAATGATTGGTTCCCCCACGATAAGGAACTACGCTATCTATACTCCAAATTAAACAACTTACTACAATGAGGCCAAGACACTACCATGGAAAGCTCTTTGAAGGCACTCTAAGCTAAAGACAGTTGATTAAAGTTAAAAAAAAATCTAAGTTATGAGCTATTCAAAGGGTGAAATCTCATTTTCTAAACTCTTCTAAGACCATTATTAAATATCTTCAGCATTTTTTATGGGTATTGTATTAATGAGAACTTCCATCTTAAATCTACTGCAGCAAGTAGAACTGGCTCGATTGGGAAAGACCAGCACTGGAAGAGTAACTAAGTCCTCTAGCAAGGAAGATTAAGAATCCTGCTCTGAGGGCTGCAGAGAGGTAAAGCTTCACAGACTTTAAGCTTCCTAATAAAGCCCCTCTATTCAAAATAAGATCTTGGGGGGCAGCTAGGTGGTGCAGTGGATAGAGCACCGGCCCTGGAGTCAGGAGTACCTGAGTTCAAATCCGGCCCCGACACTTAACACTTACTAGCTATGTGACCCTGGGCAAGTCACTTAGCCCCAATTGCCTCACTAAAAAAAAAAAAAACAAAAAAAAAACCAATAAGATCTTGGGCCAGTGAAGGGGTCTGCAGAAGACTGCCTTGGGCAACATTAGATTGAATTAAAAAAGCTGGATGGAAACCAATAGTATAATCTCATTATTCCCTTCACCATGACTGCTAGCTATAGCAATCTCTAAAGTACTGACAAAGAATCAGTTCATTTGTCCAAGGAAAACATATACAATAGATTAATGAACAAGAAAATAAAACAAACCCAAAAACTTGTTGGACTTAGGGGCAGCTAGATGGCGCAGTGGATAGAGCACCAGCCCTGGAGTCAGGAGTACCTGAGTTCAAATCTGGCCTCAGACACTTAATACTTACTAGCTGTGTGACCCTGGGCAAGTCACTTAACCCCAATTGCCTCACTAAAAAAAAAAAAAAAAACACACACAAAAACTTGTTGGACTTGATACAGAGCCCATTAGAGGTGTAGTTGAAAGTACTAGACTTGGGGTTCAAAGTTGTTATTGAGACATGCCTGACCCCATTTGGGATTTTCTTGGCAAAGATACTGGAGTGGTCCACCATTTCCTTCTCCAGCTCATTTTACAGATGAGGAAACTGAGGCAAACATGGTGAAGTGACTTGCACAGGGTCACACAGCTACTAAGTGTCTGAGGCCGAATTTGAACCCATGAAAATGAATTTTCCTGATTCCAAGCCCAGTGCTCTATCCACTTTACTACCTAGCTGCCTGAGCTCCAAAGATTGGAGTTAAAAACAACCCTGGGGCAGCTAGGTGGTGCAGTGGATAAAGCACTGGCCCTGGATTCAGAAGGACCTGAGTTCAAATCCAGCCTCAGACACTTGACACTTACTAGTGGTGTGACCCTGGGCAAGTCACTTAACCCCAATTGCCCTGCAAAAAAAACCAAACCAAAACAAAAAATCCTCAACCCTGCTGCTTACTGTGTGACTTTGAAGAAGACATTTAATCTTCTTGGGCATTGGGTTTGTTCAGTTGTACAATGAACTCTAAGATCTGAACCCTTGTGCATTCTAGTAGCTACAGCTATTAAGCAGCTTCTACATTTTGTGCCCTGAAGGGTTCCCCACTTAGTTGCTCTAATTAAATTTCCTTTGAGGGAAGCTAAATGGTATAGGAAGACCCGAGTTCAAACATTTACTAGCTGTGTGATCCTGAACAAGTCACTTAACCCTGTTTGCCTCAATTTCCTCATCTGCTAAATGATCCAGGGAAGGAAATGACAAACTACTCCAGTATCTCTGCTAAGAAAACCCAAATGAGGTCAGGAAGAGTTAGACACAAGTGAGAACAACAATTCCTTTGAAGACCTACAATCTACATATGATCTATATTCACATACACCTCCCCCCAAACAAACATGTATTTAAAAACATATTAGAATACTTGGATAGTTAGATGATCTATGCTCTAGGTGAAAAATGGAGTCCTAAGTATTCTGATTCTCCTACTACAAACAAACCTCCAAAACACCCCATCCCTTATTTTGTACTCTAATAATCTTTCTCTGAACTGAGAAAGCATTTTTTAAAGATTTTTAAAAAATATTTTTAACTACTGGTTAATGTAAAATTCATGACCCATGGATACCAAATGATAAATACATATACGCACATATACGTGGTGTCAAAACGTTTTTCTCTTCCAATTCTTCAAGGACAGAATTTTAGTAAGCTATACTTAAGTAATTCCATGGTGCAAATTTATTTCTCCTTTCCATTTGGCAAACAGTATTTAACTCCTTTCCCAATAAGAGACACACAGATACAATAGTGGGAGAAGTGTGAAGATTACCCCCACCCCACAGAGCAAGCTGTTTCTTTTGTACTGACTCAATTAATCAGACTGTAAAGAAAATTCAGAGCAAGATTCAAAGAACCAGTTTTCTCCAGTTTTGCCAACATTAAAATATAACTGCTTCTTCCTTGCAGGAAAAATATATTTGAATTATGTTGAAATGTCCAAGAAATGCTTTGAAGCTTTTAAATTTTGTTTTTAGAAACTGGATAAAAATATTGAATTAAAAATCCATTTCTTTAATACTTTAGGCCTAAAATATCTTCATCACAATTATCTTTTTAAAAAATCACCTCCCAGGTTTTCAGTGCTAATTTTTAGTTCAATATTTTCATTTACTTTTTAAAAACAAAATTTTAAAGCTTCAAAGCATTTCTTGGACATTTCAACATAATTCAAATATAAAAACCCATTAGCTATCCATTATGTTGAATGCTGGTCAGTCAAAAATTCTGCTTATCATGCATACCAAACATCCTGGCTGGCTACCCACATTCAAAGAATTAGAAGAGTTAGGTGAGAGAGTTATATGAAAGGAGAGGTACATTTCTAGCAGAGTATGGCTTCTTTAAAGCAGATGGAGATATGTGTAAATTCTCTCTGTAGTTGGCTATCTCATGACACTATGCAGCACCATGCATATTGTATCTACTCAGACCACAAATACCCAACAAATACCAGTGATCACTTTACATGACTCACACACTTAACTGTGACCAATTACTTTTACAAGTAAGGATGCAAATTAGAGGGAAACTGTACTGATTCTAGGACACATCTTGGGAGCTGCTTTTTTTTAGATAAATCCTTGTTATCAACCTTTATCCTTTGCATAAATACAGAATACTGGACATGCAATTGCGTAAGCCCCAGGGGAAAGTAGTAGCACTGCCTTTCTGTAAACTTGTAAGAATTGCATCAAAAGCAAAAATTGCATCTCCTCAAAATCTTGATTGCATTTAATGCCATCTTTGGGATATGAAGTGTACCAGTATCAATGTCACCTACAGCCCACTGGTCTATTTCCTTAGATTTGTCAACTGGGGGGTCAAAGATTCTTTCATAATGTCATGGCACTGTGCGATGACCTCCCTACCCACATTCCCCCCCTCCCCAAACCAAATTCCTTTGAAGACGGTTCTGACAACATTTCCAGAGGCCACAATTTCTTCTAGGCCCTCAAGGTTCTACTTGTAATAGAATTCCAAACATAAGCAACATTAAAAATGGCATTTTTTATGCTGTAGCAAGATTGAAAGTCTGGTCAACTTGCCTTCATAATTTATCAGTGAACCTCGGGGAATCTCGTAGGTAATAACATTCCACATTCTGAATAATGCCCTGGTCTGTACTGAATCAATGAGGTTACATGGCAGATTAAAAAGATGGCTACATGATGGTGTAGTCTGCAACGCACAGGCAGCAGTAGCCAGCTTCCCCCAAAGAGCCCACAGTTCTGTCTGGGGCTGCTGTAAATGGGCAATGCTGTGGATTCAGTCTGGTGAGAGGCACCCATGAACCTCTGAAATGCTCAAGCTTTAGGCAGTGAATTGGGCTGGGGCTTCTAATGGCTTATCTATGTTAGCTTGTGCAAAGAAACCAAAAAGGCTACAGTATCCTCCTGATAGGGCCCAGGTCAGAGGAATAAAGTAGATCCCTAGGGATGGTGGAAGAATTGGAGATCTCATTGTAACTGAATAAAGATGGTAGGGAAGTCTGGGAAACTGAGGGAGACAGGTCCAGGTATACTGTTCCCCTTTAAGGGTAAAGGCAAACAAAAACTGGCTATCTTGGGGGCGGTTAGGTGGCGAAGTGGATAAAGCACCGGCCCTGGATTTAGGAGGACCTAAATTCAAATCCAGCCTCAGACACTTGACATTTACTAGCTGTGTGACCCTGGGCAAGTCACTTAACCCTCATTGCCCCGCAAAAAACCCAAAACCCAAAAAACTGGCTATCTTAGCGGATGAGATGGCAAAAAAGTCAGAGCACAAATCAGTAATTGAGACTTAGGACGCAACTGGTGGGACAGAATTAAGGGGTTGGGGATGATAGGAACCATGAAGGAATTAATGAATCTGAGATCATGAACAAAGTAACAAACTTGTTTCCTTTCAGATGTAAGCTTTCCAGGTTTGGGGACTGGTAAAATAAGGGTACTGCAAGGAGATCTGATCCTTATGAAGTGACAAAAGTCCCTTCATAGGGCAAAGGAGATTGTTTGTGCAATGTGAAGGGTAGGTGATCCCTTATGGATGAGATCTTCTTAGACATACCTTATGTCAGTTTTCCCTGAGGGCCAAAGTTAAGTCAAGGGAGACCCAATGGCTCTCCTTTGAAAAGGGCTGGAGAGTGAAGGGAGCAGGGGGACAGAAGATCTAGGATGATCACTTCTAATCCCTTCTCCATATACTATATTGAAAACCCTGAGAGAACACATCCCAATGTCAATGGGGGTTACAGGGTTCATATGAAATTGGGCTTGCTCTTCCTGGGATAGAGATGCAAAAATGGGGTACAGAATAAGCTGACCCCCAACTATCAGCCAAGATATAATCATTGAAAAGGGACAAGGAAGGGAAATGAGCCATGCTCAATAGAGACCCGGCAGCAGCGGTATTCACTCGCTGTGAGCTTTCCCTTGATCTGGATGATAGATCTGGAGGGATAAAGCTCTGTGAGGGCCTCTGTCTGGCTGTCTCAATGGTTTTTCTTAGGATTTGTAAAGCTCCATAAATCCCTTTCCAATGACATAATAGGTTTATCACACTTCATGAACCCATTTTGGGGGGTTTTCTTGGGCAAAGATACTAGATCGATTTGCCATTTCCTTCTCCAGCTCATTTTTACAGATGAAGAAACTGAGGCAGTTGCCTAGGGTTATAGTGAGGCCAGATTTGAAGATGAGTCTTCCTGACTTCAAGCCTATTTCAAAGATTGTAGTATTTCAGTAAATTCACCTGGCTCATTCTGGATTTTTGGTTAGTGTGGTAATTTAATAGGTGACTAGGGTACATAAAACTATGCCAGAGGTTATAAGGGTCCTGGATATGGCCTGGAGTTCCCTTTAGTCCTAATTTCCCAGGTCTCTGTTTTCAGAGGGACTGAGGGGGTCCAGGGTAGGAGTTGTCATCTGATCCCGACCACAGATCCAAGAGGTGCTCAGGAAATCTTTAGCGTGTATGGAATACAGAGGGCAAGGCCTTGAACACTCAAACGAGGTACCTCAGTCTTCTGTAGCAACTGTTAGACTAGCAGTCTGTTTTCCTTCATTTTAAAGGTACCTTCCCTCAGGTAACTGCAAAGTGGCATCAAGGTACCAAAACACTATTGTAAAAGGTATTCCAGAGCCATAAAACTTATGTCTTATCTGTGGGATGTGCCTAGGAGATCTAATTAAACTTCCCTCATTAACCTAGGTATCCTGTCTGTAGGATGTGCCCAATCCAGTCTTGCAAAATATGAATCCAACAGGACAAAGCACAGAAAAAGCAGAATGGCTACTGCCAGTATATAGTCTCAGACTGGACACTCAGTTTATATTTAATAGTCACAGGAGGGTGAGAGGAGAAATAAGAGGAAAATTGGCTAGAGGACTAGCTGAATTGAACAGCTTACAGCTTGCTACCAGGACCCCTGGGTTTTATTAGTCTGGAGTCAGTCCTTTTGCTAAAGACTGTTTGGTTTGACCATCAGAATTCTGCCTCCAAGTTGAGAAAGTTTTAGAAAGAAGTTTATTAGGCTCTCCAGTAAAGAGAATCGAAATGATTAGCTAGCTCCAACTAGCTGGAGCTTTACATTATACAGACATTTCAAACAGGAAAAAGGAAATTAGAAGCCTGAGTTGGCATGCAGGCCCATCCAAATATGGCATTGTCAAAATAAGGCAAAGAGAAATTCTGCTGACATTTCAAAATTCACTGGAAAATCCTTCATACTGTTTGTGGAGCAAAGCTTGGGCTGATTCCTCTTCCAGTCCTCCACAAGTTCGTTCACTACAAGAACAAAAACACAATTAAGGCACTCATAAAATCAGTGAACTATTTGAGCAGCTGTACTTTCTGAGCCTTGCTATCATCTGTTTTTTGGATAAGCTAGTATCAGTCTTGCATCAGGATTTTCCCATTCTCATCCTTTTCTAGATATCTCAATTCTATATTTTGAGTCCCTTTCCTCTCCATTGCTAAGTGGGTAGCATACTTCATCCTTTGGAATGGTGGGTTGGGTCATTACATTCATTAGAGCAGTATCAACACAACTTATGGTTGAATATTATCTCTTTGCCTACTTCAACTGCAAGTTGGAAAATTAAACCATCTCAAAAACAATCTAGGTAATTCCTTTTCTTTTCATCCTGGACGCCGTATTGACTGAATTAGTACTCACCTTGGAGTTAGCCACTGGCGCATGCTGCTCAGATCCCAAGTTTCCATAGCACCCTGCTACCTCAAGCCTAGAATTTGCTGGTCTAGATGAACAGACATTTGGGTTATTTTATTACAGTCAACACAAATTAAACCATAAAGTCAAATTTAGTTTCATTTATGACCCCTTTCCTTTGTGCACTTGGATGTTTGCTTATTGATAGTTTAAAGAGGATGCACTAGCTGATACTAGCCTCGTGTACTGGTGTACTCAAACCATCTACTTTGCAATCACCACGCAGGACTGTTGTGAATATTATGTACAATGCTTATATTTGTAAAGTGCTACAAATGCAAGTTATTATAGATAGCAATATAGCCAAGAGACTGAAATTCTCACTATGACTCATTAACAGAAGGTGCAGGTGAGAAAACGCTCAGGCAACAAATACCCAAAGACTTCTTGCTTCAGAAGATTCATTCAAACCATATGCAAGTATGGAATACCCACTTTGTGAATTATTCATGGAAAAGTTATGATGCCAGTCAACACCACCCTCTTATCATAAAATGGTATGTGTAAGTTTAGAAGGAAAAAAGATAAATCTAACATCTCCCAAAAATTTAGCTGGAAAATTATGCTGTAAAATGAAATGTGCACTATGGGAGAAAATATCATAACTTATGGGTAAAATAGGGTAACCTTCCCCTTCTATCTCAGAGCTATTTTGAAGACCAAATGAAAATGACACACATGCAAGAGCTTTGTAAACTAGTATCCAAATATTAGATGGACCACAAAAGCTATCTTAATTATATAAGTGTCTGTATAAGGTCATAAAACCCTCCTCCCAATCCCCCAATGTCAGTGTGCTGGGTTCTTAGCAAGAACCACGATTTCATTAATATTCTCTTAGGAAGCTAATATTAGGCAATGCCTTTGGCCAATTAAATGGCTCATTTTCCAGCCACCAGCCAGCTACCTACTTGGCTAATGATACCTCTGGCCACAATAATGCCTGCTTAATGAGAGAATTTTCCCTATCATTCAACAAAATCGACAGAAGCCTCTTTTGGTCACCCCACAGCTGAGGTATCCCACAGCAATTACAGAATGTTCCAAAATTCTTAAGTATATTTCCTTGTCTTTTGCATAAAGTTGTACCTACCTTCTAATTCACAGAAAGATAAAACCTATCCTTTTGTTAACTATTTGCTAATGTGTTACTATACCTTATCCCAATTCTTTTTTTGTTTGTTTTGTTTGGTTTTTTTTTGCAGGGCAATGGGGGTTAAGTGACTTGCCCAGGGTCACACAGCTAGTTAGTGTCAAGTGTCTGAGGCCGAATTTGAACTCAGGTACTCCTGACTCCAGGGCCGGTGCTCTAGCCACTGCGCCATCTAGCTGTTCCCCCTTATCCCAATTCTATGGGACAAAACAAACACTAGCCAAGTACGTTTATGTCTTACTGAGTATTTAACCAAAAATAGCCAATTTCTCCCTGACTTAAAATTATTTCACTATGTGGCACAGTGGATAAAAGCACTGGCCCTGGATTCAGGAGGATCTGAGTTCAAATCCGGCCTCAGACACTTGACATTTACTAGCTGTGTGACCCTGGGCAAGTCACTTAACCCCCATTGCCTGCCAAAAACCAAACCATTATTTCAGTTTAGGAATATTTTGTTCTCAGCTTACAGCATGTGTCAATTCCAAGTTATTAGTTTATTTTCCTGGCTACAAAAAACTTGTTTAATATAAAAAACCATTATACCTTATTCAAAACTTCTGAGAAACAAAAGTCCAGTGCATCATCTTAGTGCTTTAGGATGCTGAAATCTGACAGGAATCTATAAAAGCTTGGGTTAAAAAACATAGGCTACAGGGGGAGCTAGGTGGCGAAGTGGATAGAGCACCGGCCCTGGAGTCAGGAGTACCTGAGTTCAAATCCGGCTCAGACACTTAACACTTACTAGCTGTGTGACCCTGGGCAAGTCACTTAATCCCAACGGCCTCACTAAAAAAAAAACAAAAACAAACATAGGCGACTTGGGCCAAAAAGACCTAAGACCTGCATCCATGTTGCCTTAAATTTTAAAACATAAATTTTACTGATTTTCTTTTTTTTTGGAAACAAAAAAACCTTTGTAGGCAATTTCATCACATGAGTTAACCTCTGGCCAGGAAAACTCAGGTCACCAGACTCATGTTTATCCTAAGAGTTACTTTGCTTATAGGATCTAATTATAGAATACTAATGAAATTGTGGTTCTTGTTAAGAATTCAGCACACTGACATTGTGGTGTTAGGAGGGTTGTTTGACCTTATACAGATACTTATATAATCAAGATAGCTATCTTCTATTTGCATACTAGTTTGCAAAGCTCTTCCATGTATGTCATTTTCATTTGGTCTTCCCTTTCACACTATAATATAAAAAAAACCCAATGGTTTTCTGCCACTGATAGCCCTTTGTATTAACTGGGCGTAGACATAGCCTTTCTCTCTTTGCCACCTAATTCCAAACATGACACAGCAGTCATATCGGTAATGCCTCTAGGGGGCAGAACAATTCACACAGCTGGCCTACTACGTTGTACTCACCAGATGTCTGAGGCCATTAGTCCATCAAGCTGGGGAGCCTGGATACCATGGACCATGTGCTGACAAACAGCAAGGAATCCAACCTAAACAAAAGCCACATGGGCTTCATTTTTACACTGTCAAAACAAGTAAAGTTTGTGTCAACCACCTACATTCCACAAAAGAATAAAAAATAAATAAAAGCTTAGTTCTACAATGTAAAGACCTTCCATATCACATACAACAATCACCAGAGACTGAAAAGCACTTCATAAAGGAATGTTGTAAAAAACGTACTTGGAAGTCCTCCTTTTTGTCAGATATCTCACTATTTGAAATACAGAAAAATGTCAGGCAATCAACCATTCTTAGTGCTCACAGATTTCTGAACACCGAGCGTAGAAAAAGCCACTTCCTCTTTGCTACCTAAGGACACAGGTACAGCCCAGCACTGCAGCAGCAGCAGCTGTATCTGTAATAGTAAAAGATTAAAGGCAGCATTGTTCATTAGCAATGATCCACACTTGCAGGCTCAGTACTTTTCCAACAAGGTGATATTAATACATCAGCACTGCTCTAGTTTATATGTCCTCCTTTGAATCTTGAGCCATGACAACATAAATCTTTATCCAGATGGAATCCCCATGCATTCCCACTCACTTTTTAGGCATATCTGCTCAATCTGGCCTGTTTCTTTCACCTCTTCTTGTCAACAAAGCCATGAAGTTTAGTAACATTTTTTTGCACAATGGAACCTGAAAAGAGTTGAAAAGCCAAGTTTGACGAAGGTTCAAGTTGTCAATAAAATGTGCACAAAAACAGAAGAAAAAGCCTATATATTTATCAAATGTCAGGCTATTAATCATTCTGAGTGCTCACTGAGTCAAAGCACTGAGCGTAGACATAGTCTCTTTCTCTTTGCCACCTAATGACACAAATGAGGCACAGCAGCCTCAATTGTAACGCCTCTAGGGGCAATTTACAGTCATGATTAAACCAGGAATTTTCTCTTCCCTCTATACAGGTATAGTTCTGATAACTGTCCTACAACATTAAGCATGTCTTATTCAGCTCACAAATGGGGCCTCAACCTGCTAAGAAAAAGGAACAAAATGGGAGGTAAAAATCTTTACACTTCAGAACCATTTGAATGGAGCCTTGTGAGGGGCTACTCAATGCAAACAAACTGTATTTCCTAGTGGTTACCACTCTCAGCAAAAACTCTAGAACCAATTTGTAAACTCAGCACTCCACAGGTTTCTAAATTACCACCAACATGAATTTTGCAGGTCTGAACCATTCAGGTAGAAGCATATTTGAAATCTCATTTTTAGTTTTAAAAACAAAACATTGAGAAATCAAAGGACTCTTCTTTGACCAAGTCTAAGGGAACCCTCTCCTCTAAGGGATACCAAGTACACAGACTCAAAAAATTCTTGCAGTTTCAGAAGGTTGAGGGGGAGTAGGAAAAGAACTTAGATTATTAATGTGATTTATCACAAAAATCTAACTGGAACCTGTTAATGACTGAGATGGCTTATGGAATTACTGAACTTACTTGCCTCACTTTCTTGAGGGCTCCTTCCCTGCATCTATGGGCTTTGCCATTCTGCTAGAGAACGGAGGAAAATAGGAAAATCACCGGCCCTGGATTCAGGAGTTCAAATTTGACCTCAGACACTTGACACTTACTAGCTGTGTGACTCTAGGCAAGTCATTTAACCCTCATTGCCCAGCCAAAAAGGGAAGGAAAATCAAGTAAATTCTTAGGCCAATCTCACTACTAAGAGAAACAAAGAACTGTCATCAGTATAGAAAAATCATTATATGTCCCATCTCTGAGTTATCATTCATTTAATACTTCAGCTAAACTTGGAATAAAATCACTTAAGGCATTTTAGTAGATTTTGTAGGATTAAGATTTAGAGCTAAAATAGACCTTAGAAATCACATTTTCAACCCTGTCATTTCACAAATGAGTAAACTAAAAAAAAAAACTAAAAAGTGACTTCTCCCATGCCGTACTGTCAAAAAGCTGCAGTTGAAGTTTGAATACAAATACTTTGAAAATCTAGCACTTATTTCACATTAGTATAAAAAATTTAAAATTACAAGTAATTTTTGATAATAAAAGCAGCTTCACATCACATTAGAATTAACAAAATTACATTCCAGACATCCTGGTCATTGTTGACACAAATTAACAGATGAATTCCATGATTCTTGTGTTCATTTGTGGCTGATTCCTCTCCACCCCTTTCTTGGCAAAGACACTTCAGTTTAAAACAGAGGGGGTTAAATGACTTACCTAGAGTCACACAGCTAATACATGTCTGAGGGCAGATTTGAAACTCTGGTTTTCCTGACTCCAGGCCCAGTGGTCTCTCTATCCACTGTGCCTACCTGCTTATTAAGTTATCACCTCTACGCATATCATTCCCAGATAAATAAATCCAACGTTAGTCTCCTGAACTAGCCAGTCACATATCCACCATCCAGAAAAGGATAATCCATATTATCACCACCCTCTGCCTCTTTTGATAGAATGGTGGGTCCATGAACTCCAAACCTCCACTTAAGTTGAGAACTCGGCACAGACACCTCATTTCCCAAGGGCTGCACAACTCTGGGACTCCCTGACTTTTTAATAAAAGTCATCAAGTCCCAAACATAAAGCTTTCAAAGCCTCCCTTCCTGTACTATTGCTATAATAGCCTTTCCAATCGATCTCTTTGTCTCTAGGCCAACTCATTCTCCACTAGGTTACCAAAGTGATCTTTCTAAATCATAGATTTGACCATGCTGACCTTCCCCATAAGCTCTAATGGCCCCTACTGCCAAGAGCATCAAAATGTCAACTTTTCTGCTACTTAAACATCTTCATACTTTTCCACCTGCCCTTGTCCAGGCATTATTCTGCCCTCATATTCCCTTCTCTGGTTTTCCTAGCTTCCTATCAGTTCCCACCTTCTCTATACTTATCTTGTTCCTACCAAACAAAAGATTCATGGCATGAAAGGTTATCGAGCATTAAGGTAAATCAGAGGCAGCCAGCTGGACCTTAGGATCAGGAATAAAGGTTTAAATCCTGCCTCAGTTTCCTCATTTGTAAAATGAAGATGGGTTGTTAAATGAGAAATTTGTAAAGCATTTTGCAAACTAAAGCCTTACATAAATGCTAGCTATCATTATGCTTAACACTAGCTGTGTGACCCAGGGCAAGTCACTTCACCCCAATTGCCTCACTAAAAAAAAAAATTAAAAAAAAAAAGAATTGTAACCATAGGCTTGTCAGTTTTTTTTTTTAATCTTTTTTTTTTTTTGGTGAGGCAATTGGGGTGAAGTGACTTGCCCAGGGTCACACAGCTAGTAAGTGTCTGAGGCCGGATTTGAACTCAGGTACTCCTGAATCCAGGGCAGGTGCTTATCCACTGTGCCATCTAGCTGCCCCGGCTTGTCAGTTTTGCGGAGTCTCTTCCTTTGTTGGTTAAAATGAGATACATGTAAAGTGTTCTACAAACCTTAAAGCACCGTATGCTAACCATCATTACCGCACAGGGATAAAAGTCACTACCTACAAAGATGGGAGAATAGTAATGTCATATAAATATTATATTCAATTATTGTAAGCAAGTTGCTGCCATCTAGAGTCAGAAATGTTAAAAGCTAGCAACTTCACACTAAATGAAAAAACCTCAATTTGTTCAGTGGGTCCAGCGTGGAGAGCAAAGGAAACAGGACCAGAAACTGGAGTAGAATGGGAAAAAACATATAAATGTGAAAGGAAAATGGAAGACTTATGAATTTAACAAGACTATATAGAGTTCTTAGCCTGTGTCTCATAGAACCCTTGGTCCCCTTCTAAAAATATTTTTAAAGGCATAAAATTCAGAGAGCTATCACGGATAAATTATATTTGACCTTTCCAAAATATTGCAAAAACAAGTTCATACACCCCAAGTTAAGAAAACCTGCTATGAATACTGCAAGGCACTGGGCAAATTTAGGAACAAACCACGGGGCCAATTCTGAAAAAGCGAAAGCAGGGTATAATAAGCAAGAACTTAGTTTAGCTTTTACGCCCTTTCTGTTATTTAAATAAAAAGATCTCGCCAGGGAGGTGGGGAGGAGGAAGGAGTTCTAGACAGAAGCCCAGGTGGACCCTGGTGCTACAACTCCCGACGGCCCAGAAAGAAAATGGGAGGACGGACACGTGGAGGAACGCGAGGACTAAGAAAGACACTTTCAAGAGATCGGGAGGAACGAGGAACCGATTCGGAGATAGTAGATAGACCGGGGCCCAGGGAATCGGTGGGGGTATAAGCAGAGCTGAGTGTCAGCCAAGGGGAAGATAGGGCCCGTTCACCTTACCGACAATAGCACGCCACACGCTTTAGTCGCTCAAAAAGAACGTGAACTACTGCGCCGCTGCCTTTTATAGGCCCTACGGCGGCCTGCATGGGACATAAAAGCAAACGCACGCGCATTCCCTTCGGGACTGACGTGCCTGGGTGTCTACCGCTCCGCCCCTCGCCACCTTGTTCCCCTAGAGCGCCTGCGCAAGTGCTATAGCGTGGCTGTCGTTTCCCAGGGGTCCCACTAAGGCTAGGACTTGAGAAATGAGATGATTTTCCACCTGTGGTTCCTCCTTGCCCTTCTCTGGCTTAAGTCGTTTATAGCAAACAGGCATTAGGGAATACCGTGAACTTTTAAATAAGCAAACTCCTTATGGACACTTAGGGTTTTTTTTTTGGGGGGGGGGGCAATGGGAGTTAAGTGACTTGCCCGGGGTCACACAGCTAGTAAATGTCAAGTGTCCGAGGCCGAATTTGAACTCAGGTACTCCTGAATCCAGGGCCGGTGCTTTATCCACTGTGCCACCTAGCTGCCCCGACACTTAGGGTTTTTAATGATTCGAAGACTATAGAAATCAGTCAGCAGTTAGTCAGCTTCTGCAGGCCTCCCCCTGCGTTGGATTGGGCTGTTGCCCAATGTTCAAATTCCTCTTCTGAGACTGATTGCTTATATAGGGCAAGTACTTTGCTTTCTGAGCCTCAGCATTTGTAAAATGATGGGATTGGCGTAGATCAGAGATTCTTATTAGACATATAGTTGGTATTATGCACCCCTTGGGAGGTCTGGTGAAACCTCTGGACCCCTTTTCAGTATTTTTTTTTTTAGTGAGGCAATTGGGGTTAAGTGACTTGCCCAGGATCACACAGCTAGTAAGTGTTAAGTGTCTGAGGCCGGATTTGAACTCAGGTCCTCCTGACTCCAGGGCGGGTGCTCTGTCCACTGCCCCACCTAGCTGCCCCCTTTTCAGTATTTTTTTTTAATTTTTTTTAGTGAGGCAATTGGAGTTAAGTGACTTGCCCAGGGTTACACAGCTAGTAAGTGTTAAGTGTCTGAGGCTGGATTTGAACTCAGGTCTTCCTGACTCCAGGGCTGGTGCTCTATCCACTGTGCCACCTAGCTGCCCCTTTTCAGTATTTTTTTAAAATCATAATTGAAGAAAATGCTAAGTTTCAGTTAAAGGTTAGTGAAAATAGAGGGTTTTTGTTTTGTTTTGGGCTATTCAAGCTCAGGGACATCTTTTACCCCCTTTTTGTTTGTTTGTTTTTTGTTTTTTTTTAGTGAGGCAATTGGGGTTAAGTGACTTGCCCAGGGTCACACAGCTAGTAAGTGTTAAGTGTCTGAGGCCAGATTTGAACTCAGATACTCCTGACTCCAGGGCCGGCGCTCTATCCACTGTGCCATCTAGCTGCCCCAAGAACTAGATTTTTTTAAAAGGGGGTAAAAGGGGCAGCTAGGTGGCGCAGTGGATAGAGCACCGGCCCTGGAGTCAGGAGTATCTGAGTTCAAATCTGGCCTCAGACACTTACACTTACTAGCTGTGTGACCCTGGGCAAGTCACTTAACCCCAATTGCCTCACTAAAAAAAAAAGAAAAAAATATCCAGTTCTAAGTTAAGAACCCCTTGGAACTGATTATCCTTTTTTAAAAAAATTTTTTGGGGAAATGAGGGTTAAGTGACTTGCCCAGAGTCACACAGCTAGTAAGTGTCAAGTGTCTGAGACAGAATTTGAACTCAGATCCTCCTGAATCCAGGGCCAGTGCTTTATCCACTGCACCACCTAGCTGCCCCCTCCTGGAACTGATTGTCCTTAAGATTTCCTCTAGCTCTAAATCTTATGATGCCACTTTTTCTAAAGAACAGTTTGTGCCCTACCTAATCTTTAATGTCTCTACCACTAGTTCATTTCCTGCTACTTGTGTCCCCCATCCTTAAAACAAACAAACAAAAACCCTCACTAGATCCCACCATCCCTGCTATTGTGCTGTATTTCTACTCTCTCAGACAAAATCTTTGGAAAATCCAGTTGCTTGCCTTTCAATCTCTTAACCCCTTTCAATTTGGCTCCCAATCTAATTTCTTTTTTTTTTTTTTGGTGAGGCAATTGGGATTAAATGACTTGCCCAGGGTCACACAGCTACTAAGTGTTAAGTGTCTGAAGCCGGATTTCAATTCAGGTCCTCCTGACTCCAGGACCAGTGCTCTAGCCACTGTGCCACCTAGCTGCCCCTTCCCAATCTAATTTCTTGGGTAAAACTGCCCTCTCCAAAGTTACCAACCATATCTTAGTTGCCAAACAAAATGGCAAGTCTCCTCCCCACCCCCAGGTGTCTTTACCTCTCTAAAGCAACCACCCTCTCTTTCTGCATATTCTCTTCTTTGGGTTTTATTGATATTACTTGCTTTTGATTCTCCTCACACTCACCTGACAGCTCAGTCTCCTTTGCTGATTCACCCTCCGTTACATTCTCTAACTATGAGTGTCCTATGCTGTCCCATGGTGTTCTATGGATGTCCCCCAAGGCTTTGTCTTGGGTTTTCTCTTCTCTCAACACTTTCTCACTTGCACTTGTGGGATCAATCATTATTTCTATGTAGATGATACCCAGATTTATAGGTCCAGCATGAATCTCTGTTGAGGACTGGTACTATATCACCGACTGCTTTATGGACTAAGAACTGGATCTGGAACTAGATGTTCCATTTTTGTTCTGTCATTTGTGACACCATTTGGGGTTTTGGCAAAGATACTGGAGAGATTTGCCATTTCCTTCTCTAGCTCATTTTACAGATGAGAAACTGAAGCAAATAGGGTTGTGACTTGCCCAAGATCTCACAGCTAGTGTCTGCATCTCAAACTCTCTAATATCTTAAACTTGTATTATCTGTAGACTTGATGAGCATATTATCCATGCACTTATTCAAGTCACTGATAAAAAATATTAACCATCTCAAGGATATACACAAATCTTTGGAGGCATTCCATGGTAGACCTACCATGTCAACAGCTAACCAATTATTGATTATTCTGAGTCTGGTCATTCAACCAGTTTTGATTCCATCTCAGAGACTATTTCTCCATATTTCTCACAAGACTGGCATAAGACACTTTATCAGAAGCTTTGCTAAAGTCTGTAAGCTATATCTACAACATTTACTTCAACTAACAGTTAGTAACCCTGTCAAAAAAGGAAACAAAGTTATTCTGGCATGATGTGTTCTTGATGAAGCTGTGCTGGCTCTTTGAAATCACAGCTTGGGGGCAGCTAGGTGGTGCAGTGGATAAAGCACCGGCCCTGGATTCAGGAGGACCTGAGTTCAAATCCAGTCTCAGACACTTGACACTTACTAGCTGTGACCTTGGGCAAGTCACTTAACCCTCATTGCCCTGCGCAAAAAAATAAAAAATAAGAAAAATAAATACATTATGAAATCACAGCTTCCCTTTCAGGAGGGTCACTAACCCATGATTTAATAATCCATTCTAGAATTTTCCCAGGAATCACTCAAGCTCATTGGCTTATAGTTTGCCTTTTGTTTTCTATCAGATTCCCCTTAATGCTGGTGTATTCCCTCTAAGATTATTTTCAATATATCTTCTTTGTCCAGTTGTTTGCGCGTTGTCTTCTCATTAGACTATGAGCTCCTTGAGCAGGGACTTTTTGGGGCCTTTCCTCAGCACATAAAACATGCTTAATAAACGCTTTTTGATGATGTTTTTGAAAATCAAGATATTCACCCTTTTTCAGTCTTGTGATACCTCTCCCACTTTCCAAGATTTTTCAAATGTCACTAACACTTGTTTAAGCAATAACATCTATCGGGGTTTTTTCAGTAGTTCATCTGGGTCAGATGACTTGAATTTATCAAGGGTAAGGAGATGTATTCTTGTTGTTCAGTTGTGTCTGACCTCATGACCTCAGTTGGGGTTTTCTTGGTAAAGATACTTAAGAGGTTTGCTATTTCCTTCTCCAGATCATTTTAGAGATGAGGAAACTGAGGTAAACAGGGTTAAGTGATGTGAGAAAATAATGGGATTTGGCAGACCGCCCAGGGGCTCCACCTGAAAATTGATTGAATTGGATGAAACTGACTGATAGACTGACTGAGAACCTACTTAAGGTTGATTAAATTGAGACCACACCTGGCTGGCCCTGAGTGGGGTATTGTTCTCAGAGGCTGTGGACACAGGAGACCACCCTCAACCAATCAGTTTGAAGGACCTCCTCTTCTGGGGGAGGGGGACAGGAAGTAGGAAGGGAGGCTGGCTCCCTGGGTCTGCCCTCTTTCCTTCCAGAACCTCAGGTTGGTGGCTGAGGGAAGAAGAAATAGGAGTTGATTCTGAACACTAGGGTAGATAGGCTTTGGCTATCTTTCTGAACTCTACATGTTCTATCTTTACTAACTTCTAATATGCTTTAATAAATACTTAAGGCCCAAACACTGTTACTGAAGTTTCTAATTTATAAGTAAATCCTAGCTAGTTTACCCCCCACACACACACACATACACTGGGGGGTGGGGGTGGGGGCAGCTAAGGACATACTGTTAAGGGCTAAAATTCTAGCTAATCTGTCTAAAATATCTAATGAGTGGTTGCCAATAAATTATAAGCTTTAGCAAGAGTTAGACTTTCAAGCATTTATTAAGGAGAATAAGAATTTGGTAAAAAGAGAGAGAAAGGCCTACATTCATCTATCTATTAAAGGGAGAGCATATTTCTAGCTCCCTTCTCCACCAGCGTTCTCAGGAAAAAGCGCCCCAGTCAGAGCGCCATGCTCTTTCTTCTTCCTGCCACCTGCAAACGTCACTTCCTGATGCCAAAGAAAAGACCTTCACCTCATGGGCGGAGCTCTTCTACAGTAAGTCTCCAGCAGGTGGCGTCATGCCAATTGTTACAATACACATTAGATTTTACTCATCACAGTGACTTGCCCAGGGTCACACAGTTAGTAAGTGTCTGAGGCAAGATTTGAACTCAGGAAGATGAGTTTTCCTGATTCAAAGCCCAACACTCTCTCCATTGTGCCACCTAGCTGCCCACATTTTTACTCCCTCTTTACTTATGTATCAAGTTCATGTTTGCCATTTTTGTTCTTTCAATTCCAGTGCATAGAAATTTTGGTCACTTTCTTAGCAAAATTTTAAACTGATCCCAGAATGGTTGGACCAATTCAGTTCTACCAACAGAATGGGGAAACATGCCAAGCTTTGCACAATCCTACCAACATCAATTATTCCCATCTTTTGTTTTTGCCAATTTGCTAGTTATGAGGTGAATTCTCAGAATTGTTTTCATTTTACATTTCTCTTAGTGATTTATAGCACTCTTTTATGTGGTTGCTAGTATCTTGAAATTCTTTTTAGAATTTGGTTTATATCCTTTGACCATTGGTCCATTTGGAAATGGGTCTTGGTGTTATATATGGTTAGTTCCTAATGAATTGGATATTGGACTCTTATCAGAAATATTTGATGCAAACATTTTTTCCCCAGTCACTTATATTAGTTGCACTAATTTTGTTGATACAAAAGGCTTTCAATTCCAATTTCAATAATTCAAACAATCTATTTTATCTTTTGTGATCACCTTTAAGAATTTAAGATCACCTTTAAGAATTCTAGCCATGAAAAAATAGAGTGGTAGATCAATGGAATAGGCTAGGCTCAGGAAATGCAGTAGTAAATGACACTAGTAATGTAGTGTTTGATAAACCCAAAGACTCCAGCTTCTGGGATAGGAACTCAGTATTTGACAAAAACTGCTGGGAAAACTGGAAGACAGTATGGCAGAAATTAGGCATAGACCAACATCTTACACCTTATACTAAAATAAGGTCAAAATGGATACACGATTTAGACATAAGAGGTGATACCATAGGTAAATTAGGAGAGAAAGGAATAGTCTACCTATCAGACCTTTGGAAAGGAAAACAGTTTTTGACCAAACAAGAGATAGAGTATATTATAAAATGCAAAATGGATGATTTTGATTATATTAAATTAAAAAATTTTTGTACAAACAGAAACAATGCATCCAAAATTAGAAGGGAGGCAGAAAGCTAGGAAACAATTTTTGAGGCCAGTACTTCTGATAAAGGCCTCATCTCTAAAATATATAGGGAACTAAATCAAATTTATAAGAACCCAAGTCATTCCCCAAATGAGAAATGGTCAAAGGATATGAACAGGCAGTTTTCTGATGAAGAAACCAAAGCTATCTATTCCCATATGAAAAAATGCTCTAAATCTCTGATGATTAGAGAGATGCAAATAAAAACAACTCTGAGGTGCCACCTGACACCTATCAGATTGGCTAAAATGACAAAAAAGGAAAATAATAAATGTTGGAGAAGCTGTGGGAAAATTGGAACACTAATCCATTGTTGGTGGAGCTGTGAACTGATCCAACCATTCTGGAGAGCAATTTGGAATTATGCCCAAAGGGCGATAAAGCTGTGCATACCCTTTGACCCAGCAATACCACTTTTGGGTCTTTTTCCCAAAGAGATCATGGAAGGGGGAAAGGGACCCACATGTACAAAAATATTTATAGCTGCTCTTTACGTGGTGGCAAAGAATTGGAAGTTGAGGGGGTGCCTATCAATTGGGGAATGGCTGGACAAGTTGTGGTATATGAATACAATGGAATACTATTGTGCTATAAGAAACGATGAGCAGGAGGAGTTCAGAGAAACCTGGAGGGTCTTGCGTGGGCTGATGATGAGTGAGATGAGCAGAACTATAAGAACATTGTACACAGTAACATCAACATTGAGTGTTGATCTACTGTGATGGACTATATTCTTCTCACCAATGCAATGGCACAGAAGAGTTCCAGGGAACTCGTGATGGAAGAGGATCTCCAAATCCAGGAAAAAAAAAAAAAAAAGAACTGCGGAGTATAGATGCTAAATGAACCATACTATTTCTTTTGAGGTTTTCCATCATTGCTCTGATATTTTTTCTTATAACATGAATAGTGCAGAAATAGGATTAATGTTATTATGTGTGTGTATATATATATATAACCTATATCAGATTACCCGCTGTCTAGGGGAGGGGGGAGGGAGAAAAATCTGAAATTGTAAAGCTTGTATAAACAAAGGTTGAGAACTATCTTTACATGTAACGGAAAAAAATAAAATACTTTATTAATTAAAAAAAAAAAAAAGAATTCTAGCCACGGGCAGCTAGGTGGCACAGGGGATAAAGCAGCAACCCTGGATTCGGGAGGACCTGAGTTCAAATCCAGCCTCAGACACTTGACACTAGCTGTGTGACCTTAGGCAAGTCACTTAACCCTCACTGCCCTGCAAAAAAAAAAAAGAATTCTAGCCATGGCTGCAAAAGGTATCTGACTTTGTTCTCTTCAAATTGTTTTTTAAAAATATGATCATTAATCAAGCCATATACCTATTTTTTTTTGTTGTTTTTTTTTGGTGAGGCAATTGGGGTTAAGTAACTTGCCCAGGGTCACACAGCTAGTAAGTGTTAAGTGTCTGAGGCCAGATTTGAACTCAGGTACTCCTGACTCCAGGGCCGGTGCTCTATCCATTGAGCCACCTAGCTGCCCCCATATACCCATTTTTGATCATTATAATAGTATGTAGTATAAGATGTTGAAACAATCCTAATTTCGGTTGAACTGCTTTCTGGTTTTCCCAGTAATTCTTATCCAAGTAGTTTTTTCCATGTTGTTTTTACATTACCATGCCATGCTTATGTTCATCTTATTATCTGCCATTGCTTTCACCTTCTGTACGTTTCTTTTTAAATCTAAATTAACTGTTGAGGTCTCTGTGTATCCTTTGGTCTTTTCAGATAACTTCCATTTCCCCATCTCATTGTAATTATTTCCCTTTGCCTTCTGAATTTAATTTTTTAATGTCATCTATCTTGTTAGGGTTGACTTTTGACTTTTTCTAGAGAATTTGAGCCCATGGGTTCCTACATGTTCTTTTTCCAAACTCTGTGAAACTGCTTTCCCAAAAATTTAGGGTGTATGTCAGAATACTATCCCAAACTCTAGGAGGTGGTGGTTACTTCCCCTCAGAATTCCCATCATCTCAATCTCAGGAGCCAGTTCCAACCTGTTAGTGAGAATAAATACCAGTACAAAATTTCCCTTTTTTGGTTTCTCCATTTTTTTGAAGGATGAAATTATCAATAAGGTAAATCAAGCCATTAATGGCTTTGCTTTTTTTTTTTGTGAGGCAATTGGGGTTAAGTGACTTGCCCAGGGTCACACAGCTAGTGTCACCTAGCTGCCCCTAATGGCTTTGCTTTTGATAGAACACTGAGAGCTGTCTGCGTAACTGAAGTCCTTCTGCAGATGTCTAGATAACCAAAGTCTTCTACAACTATTATATTTCTGTGCCAGACTTGTGGTGTTTCCCAAACTCATCTGTTTCCACTTTCTATTCAGGTAGACTACTCTAATGATAAAAATCACTTTGTTGGGCAGCTAGGTGGTGCAGTGGATAGAGCACCGGCCCTGGAGTCAGGAGTACCTGAGTTCAAATCCGGCTCAGACACTTAACACTTACTAGCTGTGTGACCCTGGGCAAGTCACTTAACCCCAATTGCCTCACTAAAAAAACAAACCAAAAAAAGTCACTTTGTTCTTGCTCCACTGATTTCCATGCAAATACTTTCCATCTATGCTTCTCCCCTCTGGTTCATTTTTTTCATGTGGACTACTAATGTGTTTTACTGAGGTCCTCAAAGCACATGTTAAAGTATTTTCCTCCCTTTCCCCTGGTTGGACTTCTCTCCTCCTTTTTAATATCTTAAAATATGAGTCTTATTTTCCCTCAACAGTGGGTCCCACATAACTAAAAGAGATAGTATCATTATAGTACAAAGCACACTAGATAAAGAATTGGAAATTTGGGTTCTAATCCTGACTCTGTCATTATTCATCTGTTATCTGACTTCGAAAAAGTCATTCTTTTACCTGGATCCCAGCATCCTTATCTATAAAATTCAGATAATATCACTTTCCCAAGCTAGCTCAAAGGGTTACTGGGAGGGTCAAGTGAGATAATGAATATGAAAACATTATGAAAAGTATGAAATGACATCTAACAATAAAGCAGAACTATTATTTAGATAGCAAAAAGGGTTTCCTTCTTTTTCAGACTAGTACATATAGATAAGGGAGAATTTTAGTTTTAAGAAGTAGGAGGCATTCAGGTCTAGTTTTTATTTTGCTGGAAGTCAGGTGATCCATTACAAAACTCAAGCTTTCTCAGTCCAACACAGTCTATATTTCTAACTGAGGAGGGCTTATGGGCTGCTGGTATGTGTCTCCAATCTTGTCAGCTACTCATTGGCTCTGTTTGCTGTAGAGGAATTCCATTTGCTGCCTCTTTGCCTTAGCCCGTTTGATTGTTGTTCCAAAGAGGTGGCAGAAGAGCTTGATGGAGTCAGGGGAATCGTCATTTCCAGGGATCGGGTATGAAATGAGGCATGGGTTGCAGTTTGTGTCCACAATGCCCACGGTAGGGATGTTCATCTTGGCAGCATCCCTCACAGCCACGTGTGGCTCAAAAACATTGTTCAGTGTATGGAAGAAGATCATCAGATCAGGGAGACGGACCCCAGGGCCAAACTGGACAGGGGCATTGGTCAGGAGGCCGCCTTTAAAATATCTAGTGTGGGCATACTCCCCACAGTCCACAGCCATTTTTTCTATTATGTGGCTGAACTGCCGGTTTCGGCTCACAAACAAAATAATTCCTTTCCGATAGGCCAAGTGGGCAGTAAAGTTCAGAGCCAGCTGGAGATGCTTGACTGTCTGGTCCAAGTCAATGATGTCCTGTTCTAGGCGTGTCCCAAAGATGTATGGTTCCATAAACCTGTAAAGGGCAGACCATTTGAACACAAAGAATATAGTCAACTCTCAATCACCAGCAGCAATCAATATTGATTAAGAACTAACTGTGGCTTCTGGGGCAGTTAGTTGTTCAGTAGATAGAGTACCGGTCTTGGAGTCAGGAAGACCCAAATTCAAACTCAACCTGACACTTACTAACTATGTGATCTTGAAAAAGTCATTTAACTTGTTTGCCTCAGTTTCCCCCCCATTTAAAAAATGCATTTTATCAGTTTCCAGGCAGTTTTTAAAGACACAAAATATGGGAGATGAATGCTAAAAAGCAGGGGTGTATGAACCTCAGCCTCTTTCTAGGTCTGGTGGAGATGAACCCATGACTCCTAAGCTAGTTTTTCTGAGAAGGGAGCCCACTCTGCTCTCTACTATATAGTTCCATACACATTCCCTTATGGTTTCTCCATAGCAGCTAGGGATATACTCAACAGTCTCACAAAAAAAAAGAGAATTCGGGCTGTATCTGAAGGTGAAGAAGAAACCATATTCCAACCCAGTCCCCTGAAGGGATCAAAAACAGTTCTTTCCTTCTCTTATGGGGGATTATCAGGGCCAAAATTCACCTGGAAAGTGCTTCTACTCCCCCTACCCCTTTCTTTCACAGGGGTCAGGTTAGGGAAAAAGAGTAAATTTCCAGAAACATGGCACCAATAAGATGAACGATGGTAAGAAATATGACAAACACAGAAATAAAAGTAACAGTGCTTGACCTTCAGAAGCTTACAGAGTTGGGGGAGAGGGGAAATTAGATGCATATATAAAACAACAAGAACAGCTAACATTTACAGAGCTTACTATATGCCAGGCATTGTGCTAAGCACTTTACAATTATTAACTCATTTGATCCTCACAACAACTCTGGGAGGCAGGTGCTATTACTATTCCCATTTTACAAATGAGGAAACATAGGCAAACAGAGGCTAAGTGACTTGCCTAGAGTTACACAGCTACTAAGTGTCTGAGGCCAGATTTGAACTGAGGTCTTCCTGACTCCAGGCCCAGCACCCTATCCACTGCATCATCAAGCAAAAAAGATAACTGTAACAGAAAGTGATATATAAGTGCTCTGTGTGCAGAACAGACAGATGCTTAATAAACATCTACTGAATTAATCTGGAAACACTTGGAAAATTGCTACAAATGATTAGATCTGAGACTCTAAAGTACTCCTTGAAATCCCACCTATATACATTTCCTAGGGCTCTTTTGTACTGGGAACACATAGCAAAGGAGATTTAGCATACCTGTGACGACAACCTTTTTTATGTCCTAAATGTACTCTGGCATCAAAAAGAGTTTTGAGGGAAAATAGTTCCTTTACATTAAAGAAATCAGAGTGTTTGAGAGGTTCAGTCAAAATCTTGTCATTGAGATCTAGAGGAAGAAAAATGCACACTGGTGAATTTTTAAAATATTATACAAAACAGCTCTGCTTATTACACTAACATCTATTTTTGAAAATTGACAAGAGCATCCTCTTCCAGTACCAGACTTTGGGAGGAAGCTGTGGCAGGCATCTGACTTTGTGGTTTAATCAGAAACTCTGTGTTCATGTCTAACCTCTAACACAAACTGCCTGTGTGACTTTGTTTGGTCTGGACTAGAGGATCTTAAGCTTTTCCCAGTTCTAATTCCTATGGTCCCATGTTTTCTAAAACAGAATACCCCACCCTCCCTGACAATATCTCAGTGTACCTAAAGACTGTAAGTCAAGAACTTATTTCAGGAAAGCTGAGGGCTGGATTTGGAATCTATCACAAATTAGCTATTTGACTTAAGCCCCTTTCTGGGCTTCTGTTTCCTTATCAGCAAAATGAGGGAGCTAGATTTCATGATCTCCAAAGGTTCCTTCTAGTTCTAAGTTTTATGATGGTATAATAGAAAGAACAATGGATTTGATCTCAGAAAACCCGAGTTCAAAATCTGGCCTTGCTACTTACTAAGTTGTATGACTGGGTAATTTAGAGATGTGTATGTGGTATAATGGAAAGAAGACTGAAAGTGGAGCCAGAGGACTTGGGTTCAAATAATTACTAGCTGTGACCCTGGGCAAATCATGTTACCTTTCTGGGTCTCAGTTTCCTCACCAATAAAGGGGAAGGGAAAAAACATTTATATAATGCCTATTATGTGCCAGGCATGGTGCTAAACACTTTACAAATATTATATCATTTGATCCTCACAAGCCTGTGAGGGAGGTGCTGTTATTATCCTCATTTTGCAGATAAGGGAACAGAAGCAGACAGAGGTTTAAGTGACTTGCTCAGGGTCACAGGCCAGATTTGAACTTAGACTCTAGGCCTAAACTCTACCTACTGTGACACCTAGTTGCTTAAATGTCTATGTGCCAGGCACTGTGCTAAGTGCTCAAAAGTGCCCATTGGCATGAAGATTGTTATTCCACTTAGAATTATAGATCTAGATGGAATTTTAGAGATTGGAACTTAAGGGTAAGAGGAGACTTACCAAGTGTCACATGTCTGTTAGTGAAGGGTCCAAGACTGAGATCACAGACAAGACATTTAAGAACACAAGCAAGCCCCTCATTTTACAGAAAGGTGAAGTACTTAGTACAAAGGCACCCCTAAGTAAGGAGCAGAGCCAGAATTCAAGTGCAGAGCTGTGACTCCAAGTTCAGTGCTCTTTCCCTGCACCTATGGTGTCATCCTCTCTAAGATAGTCCTCCTTCCCCCTCTCCTCAATAAGAAGGTGGCTTCTATTAAGGAAGGACTCCTATTTTCCTAATTAGATAAGACATTTACCACTGTTATCCTCTTGCTGAACGATCTCTGCAGCAGGAACACTTCCATACATCCGAAAACTATGCCGTGAAGCCCATGGGGAGCCCTTGCCGAGAAAATCCAGCCAATGAAACCTGGACAGATTGCCTGGGGAAGGAGCAGATGAGTTGCCTTTGAGGGGCTGTAACGGCACTGGGCGGATCTAGAAAAGGGGTTCACCTTTTTGCCTCTTGGACCCCTTGGTCAGTCCCCTGAAGCCTACGAACCCCTTCTCAGAATAATGATTTTTAAGTACATAAAATCACACACAAAAAACCCAATTGTGTTGAAGTACAGTTATAAAAATAACAAAAAACCTAAGTCCAGGAGCCCTGGGTTAACCACGGTTCTACAATTAAATCGGGGCCCGTGTCCCCGCCCCTTTCTCATGCCCCGCCTTTCCTCTTCCCTCCCTTTCTCCCTGCTTCTTTCCTTCTATTTCCCCATCCCCCTTCTCCCTCCTTTTCCTTTCCCCTCTCTCCCCTTCTCCTCTCCTATTTCCTCCCCTCCCCGACTCTTCCTCTCTCCTTCTCCTCTCCGAGTCCTTGCTCCTTGCTCTCCCCTCCTCCCCTCCCCCTTCCCCCCGGCCAGCCCGCTTCTCCCCCAGCTCCACGAGGCCGGGCCCTCAGGCTGCGGGCGGAGGGAGGGGATGAACACTGGCGGAGGGGCCCGGGCAGCGCCCAGCAGGACGCGCCGCTCTGTACATTCGCTCACCCGCCCGGAGCAGCGGCAATGGGGCCGGAGCCAGAGCCATGTTGCGGGACAGGCCCTGTGTCGCCGCAGAGGAAGAGCGTCGCGCTAGCCAGCTGGGAGAGAGGGCCCCTTCCCTCGGCCTTGTTCCCGACAGCGCCACCTGCCGCTGAAGCGGAACCACCGCAGGCTCCTGCGCTCTCGCAACCAAGGAGAGGGGTGTCCCCAAATTATACGTGTACATTTATTTATATAGAATAATGTAACAGTGAAACTTATTATGTAAGACAACATTATGTAAATAAAAAGTAATTGTGTATTATATGATAATGTAATTATATACAATATACTTTATATGTGAAATAAAGATTAACAACCTTTTCTTCCTATCACCTTAGTATATAAAAGCACCCCTCCCCAGCAATCCCTGCCAATGGAAATAAATTATTATTATTATTTTTTGTGCTAGAAGGTAGAGCTCCTTGAGAGCATAGATTTTCGCCTTTTTCTTCCCTCCCTCTCTTTTCCCCCTCCTCTTTTCCCTTTCCCTATCATCCCTTCCTTCCTCCCCCCTTCTCCCCTCTTGTTCATTTTCCTCATCCTCCCATCCATCCCTGAAGCCTTCTTTACAGACAATGCTCTCACTAAAGCTTGTTCTCAGACGTTACAGACGAAGTGCAGAAGGATTCCAGACCTCCCAGCAGGTATCAATTTTACCTGGAGAACCAAAGAGAGGAAGAGCCCACAGCTGAGAGACAAGGAGTTAATGCTTCTTCTTCCCACCATCTCCAAATCCCTGCTTCACCCCTTCCCAAATAAATGGAACCTGCTGGTAAAAGGATGCCAGCATCTCCTTTCTCCCTTTATTATATACTATTTAAAAGCTCTAGAGGCTCATGTTAGTTAAGTTTATCCAAGAGTTACACTGATGTTAGCAGGCTTTTATTAAGCACTTACTATGTGTCAGGTCCTGTGGCACAGGTCTTAAGAAACTAGGGATAGAAAGAAAGGCAAAAGCAATCCCTGGACTCAAAGAGCTCACATTCTAGTCAGTGACAGCATGCAAATAACTACATACAAGCAAGATATTTACAGGATAAATTGGAGAAAATCTCGAAGGGAAGGCAGTAGCACTGAAGAGGACTGGAAGGAAACACAAGCATTTACTAAAGTCCTACTATGTGCCCAGCACTGTTCTAAAAGCTTTTTACAGAAGGTGGGGTTTGAAGGAAGCCAGGGAAGCCAGAAGGCAGAAAGCAGGAGGCAGTGCATTTCAGCCAGTGAAAAAGCAAGGAGTAGGAAGATGAGTGTTTTGTGAGAGAAACAGAAAGGAAGCCTGTGTCACTGGATCAGAGAGTATGTGGAGGGTGGAAAAGAAGACTGGAAAGTTAGAAAAAGGTCAGGTTAAGAAGGGCTTTTAAAAACCAAACAGAGGATTTTATATTTGATTGTGGAGGTAGTAGGGAGCCACTGGAATTTATTGAGTGGGGAGAGAAGGGAACCCTTGGTGACATGGCCAGGCTTGTGCTTTTGGAAGCTCACTTTGGCTGCTGAGTGGAAGATGGAGTGGAGTTAGAAGGCAAAGCATTTTTGCAAAATGTTCCATTTCTCACCAATTCAGAAGGCAGTAATTAAAAGCAAAATGTTAATAATTGTTTTTTTATTATGAATCTGACATGCATTAACACACATGAATGTCTACACAGGACAGAAAATGAGGACTGTTATACAAAAGTTAATTTTGACTGTCATAGGGAAATAGGTTTGTGGGGGAGTCCTTAGGTAATCCTCTTTAAAGAATTACACCCTCCAGGGCAGCTAGGTGGCACAGTGGATAGAGCACTGGCCCTGGATTCAGGAGGACCTGAGTTCAAATCCTGCCTCAAATGCTTGACATTAACTAGCTATGTGACCCTGGGCAAGTCACTTAACCCCAATTGCCTCCCCCTCTCTCCCCAAAAGAATTACACCCTCTCACACACAAATCCAATTAGAATAAAATAGTCTTTTTAATTTAAGTTCTAGAGAAAGAAAAACTCAATAGATCCAGAAATGTGGTTCTCTGAGATACCTATCTCCTCATACAGGAGAAAGGCCATGGTTTTTATAGATGGTAGATGGGGGTGATCACCTGAGAGTGCAATGTCCCTTATTGGGGGGGCGTGGCTTGGGAGAAGTCAGGTGAGGGGCAGTTGTTAGATCTACATCTGTCTCCTTGTTGTCACTCAGGCAGCAGTCACACCTAATAGGATTATCTCCCCAGGGATAGGGGAGACTGGAATGAAGGGTGGTGGTCCTGGAGTTACTTCAGTTCCAAGCAGGTGCCAATCATCTCCCTTTTTTTTTTTTTTTTGGTGAGGCAATTGGGGTTAAGTGACTTGCCCAGGGTCACACAGCTAGTAAGTGTTAAGTGTCTGAGGCCGGATTTGAACTCAGGTCCTCCTGAATCCAGGGCCGGTGCTTTATCCACTGCGCCACCTAGCTGTCCCCATCTCCCTTCTTTAGGTGTGTTTGTCCTATGGTTTAGCTTCTCAAAGAGAGCAGTCTCAGACCCATGTTCCCTAGCCTAGCTGGCCAATAACATTGACGAACAGCTTTTTAAAAAAGTACATGTTAAATTTAACACAATAATATCAACACTCTCTGTATTAAACTGTCTCTATACAATCATCAATAAAATGAAAGGGTTGGGCTAAGTTATTCTTTCTTTGAAAGCTCTCCTACATGAAGCCTTTCCTGATATCCCATTCCTGTATTCCCTTATATTTATTACATATTTTGGATGTACTTTTATGAGTACAAGTTGTTTCCTTAGATCAAAGATAGACTCCTTGAGGTCAGGGACAGTTTCATTTTTATCTTTATTTCTCTAGTTCCTGGAACATAGAAAGTTCTTAATAAGTGCTTATTGGTTGATTAATTAATGATCCCATTACTGCTCTACAAACTATGTGGGTGACTTGAGAAGTATCAAAGGATGTCAAAGTTTCTGCCCTCAGGGTACATTTAACAATATGATCAGGGAACACAGGCATTAATTTATTAAATAATTAGAGGATATAAATGGGGATAGCTGTGTCATAATGTATAATATAAATAATTAAGAACTATGGAAGGATTGAGAAGGGAGGGGCCAGTATGGACAGGAACAGGCAGTCAAAGGGCAATTTTTAAGCACTTACCATAGTAAGACACCATGCTAAGCACTAACCCTAACCCTAATCACTTAACCTTGTTTGCCTCAATTTCCTCATCTGTAAAATGAGTTAAAGAAGGAAATGTCAAACCACTCCACTATCTTTGCACAGTCAGACATGACTGAAAAATGACTAAACAAAATTTGCCAGACACCGTGCCAAGTTCTAGAGACATAAAGAAAAGCAGAAGATAGTCCCTGTCTTCAAGGAGCTTACAGTCTAACGAAGGAAAGACAACATGCAAATAACTATGTACAAAAGAAGGTATGTGCAGGAAAAATTGGAAATAATCAACAGAGGGAAGACACTAGCATTAACGGGGATCAGTAAAGGCTTCTTATAAAAGGAAGGATTTTAGCTGGAACTTGGAGGAAGCCAAGGAAATCAGGAGGCAAAGATGAGGTAGGAGAGAATTCCAGGCTTGGAGGATAGCCAATGAAAAAGCCCAGAGTAGGAAAATGGTGTGTCTTATTTGAGGAAAAGCAAGGAGGGCAGGGTCATTGGATTTTAGAGTAGATGGTGGGGGGAGTAAGGTGGTTGGTCGTTGTCCTTTGTTCTCCAAGAGGACCAAAATGACATCACTATGTTAGAATCAAGTTACAGTGTGCCTGACTGTGGCTGACCAGACCAACATGAGCTCAGAATGCTCTACCACAGGTTGGGCACAAATAATCCATGTGAACATTTGAGTTGGATTCTTTAAATTTGGGCATCTCGTGTTTCTTTTGAGCTACTTCAATTCTACTTTGCTCATAGAACATAGCACCTTTTCTGATGAGGGCACACCATACTGGGTGGTCCTGTGCCAGTGTCTCCCATGTCATGAAGTCAATTCCAAAGTTCTTTTTTTTTTTTTTTGCTCGGGGCAATGGGGGTTAAGTGACTTGCCCAGGGTCACACAGCTAGTAAGTGTCAAGTGTCTGAGGCCAGATTTGAACTCAGGTCCTCCTGAATCCAGGGCTAGTGCTTTATCCACTGCGCCACCTAACTGCCCCCAATTCCAAAGTTCTTTTTTTTTTTTAATTGTGAGGCAATTGGGGTTAAGTGACTTGCCCAGGGTCACACAGCTAGTAAGTGTCAAGTGTCTGAGACCAGATTTGAACTCAGGTCCTCCTGAATCCAGGGCTAGTGCTTTATCCACTGCGCCACCTAACTGCCCCCAATTCCAAAGTTCTTAAGAGAGAACTTGAAAGTGTCCTTATATTGCTTTTTCTGACCACCATGTGAGTACTTGCCTTCTGTGAGTTCTCCATAAAGGTCTTTTAGGCAAGCATACATTTGGCATTCAAACAACATGGCCAGCCCATCGGAGTTGCACTTTCCCCAGTAGAGTTTGAATGCTTGGCAGTTTGGCTCAAGAGAAGACTTCAGCGTCTGGTATCATATGCTGCCAGGTGATCTTCAGAATCTTCCTAAGACAATTCAAATGGGAGCCGTTCGTTTTCCTGGCATGGCATTGGTCTATTGTCCAGGTTTCACAGGCATACAACAATGAGGTCAGCACAAGGGCTCTGTAGACCTTAGTCTAATATCTCTTCTTTCCCACACCTTTCTCTGGAGCCTCCCATATGCTGAGATAGCTCTGGCAATGTGTGTGTCTATGTCATTATCAATGTGTACATCCCTGGAAAGTATACTGCCAAGGTGAATGAACTTATCCACAGTATTCAAAACTTCTCCATTTGCTGTAATTGATAGATCCACATATGGATGGTGTGGTGCCAGCTGATGGAGCACCTGTGTTTTCTTGGTATTAATTGTTAGGCATACTTTGTTGCATCTCAGCTTCAGAGGCTGCATTCAGAGCACAATCATCTGCAAACAAAAGAACCGTGCACAAAAACTCCTTCTACTATAGTCGTGGCTCATGGCCTTTTCAAGTTGAAGAATTTACCATAAGTGCGGTAGCTGTGTTCGTCCTCATTGAAAGCATTTGACAACATGGCTGAAAACATAGTAAAAAGTATGGGAGCAAGCACACAGCCTTGTTTTACTCCATTGGTGACTGGGAAAGCACAAAAGCATTGTCCATTATCCAGAACCCAGGCGAGCTTGCTGTGATGAAATTTATGTACAAGACTGATGAACTTCTCTGGGTAACCAAATTTCGACATAGTTTTCCATAAGCTCTCACAACTGACAATACAAAGGCCTTAGTCAGGTCTATGAATGTTGTATACAGACATCTGTTCTGCTCTTAGTATTTCTCCTGCCTGTTGGTGGGCAGCAAACACCATATCAACTGAAGCCACAGTGGCCTTCAGGGAGATGATCATCTTCTAGGATCAGCCTATTCAGGAAGACTGGCAATAATCTTGCCAGCAATGACTAAGAAAGAGACTCTCCTGTGATTGTCACAGGACAATCTATTTCCTTTACCTTTATAGAGATGGACAATGGAGGCGTCCTTGAACTTCTGGGGGATAACCTCCTCTTGCCATATAAGCTGAAAGATTTTACTCAACTTTTGTATGAGCAACAGACTCCCAAACTTGTAAATCTCAGCTGGAATAGAATCAACACCAGGTGCTTTGCCACAGGAGAAGAGCCTAATGGCATTCAAAACTTCTTCAGTTGGAAATTTGTGTAGAGAGTGGTTGACTTCAACCTGAGGTAAATGGTCAGTGGCTTCAGCATTGATTGATGATGGTCCATTGAGAATACTATGGAAGTGTTCTGCCCATTTCTCCAGGATCATGTCAATGTGGCTCCATTAGCACTGAGTAGTAGAGATGCACCAAATGTTTTTGGCCCATAAATAGCCTTCAGGACATCATAAAAGTGCTTTGGATTGTTTCTATCAGCATAAAATTGAATTTCATCTGACTTCTTACTGAGCCAAGAATCCTGCATCTCTCTAAGCTTCACTTGTACTTTACTTTTTTTGTTTGTTTTTTGGCGGGGCAATAAGAGTTAAGTGACTTGCCCAGGGTCACATAGCTAGCAAGTATCAAATGTCTGAGGCCAGACTTGAACTCAGATCCTCGTGAATCCAGGGCCAGTGCTTTATCTACTGTGCCACCTAGCCTGCCCCCTTGTACTTTACTTTTGATGGAGTTAAATGCTGCCTTCTTAGTTGCAGGTGAACTATCTTGCTGGTAAACCCTATGGAGTTCTCATTTTTGATTTATCAGCTTCTGAATTTCCACATCATTTTCATCAAGCCAGTCTTGACATTTGGGAGTGTTCTGACCCAGATGAGCAAATGCCGTGTTGTACACCAAATCTCTGAAAGCTGCCCACTTCTTTTCTGCTCCACTGTTGCCAACTGTGTGTTGGCTTAACTTTCCTTCCAAGTTAGCAACAAACTGTTCCCTCTCAGAGAATTGCTATAATCTATTGAAATTGTCTTCTGGTAAGTGATTTTACTTTGGGGTCACTGTTTTTGTTGAATTCGAATTTTTAGCTTGGAGAGGATAAGTCTATGATCAGTCCAGGACTTTGTGCCACACATTGCTTTCATCACTCTCACATCCTGTATGTCTTTTCTTGCAGCAAACATTGGGGAGTAAGGTGTAAAATGACTGGAATGGGATACAGGTTGTGAAGAGCTTCAAATGCCAGATAAAATATTTTATATTTGATCTTAGAGGTGAAAGGGAGCCCCTGAAATTTCCTGAGAGTGTGTATGTGTATGTGTATGTGTGTGTGTGTGTGTGTGTGTGTTTGTGTGTGTGTGTGTGTGTGTCTGGTGGGGAAGGGGGAATGTAATCTGCACTTAGCACTTGAGGAAGATTGGTTTGCCTGCTAAATGGAAGATGGAGTGGGGTGGAGAGAGACTTGAAATAGGGAGACCAACTAATGCTCTCTCTCTGAAGTGATAAGAACCCGTACCAGGGTGGTGGCAGCATGAGAGAAGGGAAGGGGGGCATATATGAAAGATGTTGCAAAGGTAAAATTGACAGGCCTTGGCAACACATTGCATACATTGGGTGAGAGATAGTGACGAGTTGAGGTTGATACCTAGATTGCAAGTCTAGGTGACAAGGAGGATGCTGGTGTCCTTGATAGTAACAGGAAAATCAGGGAGAAGGGAGGGTTTAGCAAGAAAGAGAATGAGTTCAATTCTGGACATGTTGAGTTTAAGATGTCTAATGTCCAGTGTCACTTGGCGGTGAGAAACTGGAGAATGAGAGAGAGGTTAGGGCTGGATAAGTAGATTTAAAAATCATCAGCATAAGGGCAGCTATGGATAGAGCACAGGCCCTAGAGTCAGGAGGACCTGAGTTCAAATCTGGCCTCAGACACTTAACACTTACTAGCTGTGTGACTAGCTGGGCAAGTCACTTAACCCCAACTGCCTCACCAAAAAACAACCCCCCCCCAAAAAACAAAACAAAAACAAAACAAAACAAAACAAAAAAACAAACCCAAAACAAATAAAAATCATCGGCATAGAGATAATAATTTAAATCTATGGGAATTTATGAGATCTTCATGTGAAATAGTATGGAGAGAGAAAAGGGTTTAGGACAGAGTTGTGTGGGACACCCATGGACAGTGGGTGAGGTCTGGATGAAGATCTAACAAAGAATACTGAGAAAAAGTAGACAGAGGGGAAAGAGGTAAACCAGGAGAGAGCAGTGTCATGAAAACCTAGAATGAAGAGATTATCAAAGATAAAGAATGTCAAAACCTGTAGATGTCAAGGATGAGATTTGATCAGTTTACCAATTATCAGATCATTGTGAAGGGCTTAAAATGCCGAACAGGATTTTATATTTGATCCTGAAAATAATAGTGAGCCACTGGAGTTTATTGAGTGTGTGAGGTGACACGGTTAGTCCTGTGCCTTTTCTCTCTTTGGCAGCTAAGTGGAGAATAGACTGGAGTGGGTAGAGAGTTGAGGAAGATAGACTAATTATTAGGTCAGTACAATGGTTCAGGAGTGAGGTGACAAGGGCTTATACCAGTGTGTAGCTGTGTAAATGGAGAAAAGGGTTGTATGTGAGAAAAGTGAAGGTAAAAATGACAATATTTGACAACAGATTGGATATGTGAGGTGAGTACTAGAAAGGGGTTAAGAATGTTCTCTAGGTCAAATCCAGCCTCAGACACTTGACACTCACTAGCTGTGTGACCCTGGGCAAGCCACTTAACCCTCATTGCCTTGCAAAAAAAAAGAAAAAAGAAAGAATAATGTTTGGGGTATCTAGGTGGCACAGTAGATAGAGCACTGACCCTGGATTCAGGAGGACCCGAGTTCAAATCTGAACTCATACATTTGACACATACTAGCTGTGTGACCCTGGGGAAGTCACTTAATCTTGTTTGCCTCAGTTTCCTCATCTGTCAAATGAGCTGGAGAAGGAAATGACAAACCACTCCAGTATATTTGCCAAGAAGACCCATTTCAGGTAATGAATAATTAGTGAAAACAGTTAAATAGCAACAACATAATGAATTCCACTTTGGAGATGATGAGTTTAAGTTGTCCAAGGCATATCCGATTTGAGGTATCTAAGAGACAGTTGGTAATATGGGCCTGGCAAAATTAGGGTTGAATATAGAAATCTAGGAATCATTTGCATAGAGATGATAGTTGAACCCATGGGAATTGATGATATTACCAAGCAAAATAGGATAGAGGGAAAAAAGAAACAGAGCCATGGGAGATAGCCACAGCTAAGTGGGCATAATCTGAATGGAGGGTGAATAAAGGAAACAGAAGGAGCAGTTAGGCAGGTAGGAGAATAGGGAGAGAGTAGTATCACCAAAACCTAGAGTGGAGAAAGTACCCAGGAGGAGAGGTTGATTGACAATGTCAAAGGCCACAGAGAGCTCAAGAATAAAATTGAGCTGGGTCTTGAAAAGTGACATTTGGATACCTGGGGTTGGAATTAAAGAATTATGGAAACTCAGAGCTGAAAGGGGCCTTAGAAATTTATCTTCTCATTGGTGACTAACATAAGTGGGTTCAATAGGGCACACTTCCATTTGAGTATATGGTGAGCTGTAAAACCTACATACCCAATAATAACAAAAACAGTGTAGGGAGACAGGTTTTTCGTGGCCAAAGTACAGATATGCATGATAAAAATTAGAATGTAGGCTAGGTGGGTAGATAATATAGACTTTATCTCCTTAGGTTACCTTCTGTCCTGGTTTAAATTTATTTACAGCTAAGCCAGAGAGGATCTTAGGGATCTGTAAGAGTGGCTAACCCTATTATGTAGTTATCTGTAACAGAAGGCTTTGATCTCTGGCCCAGGGGGCACTCTGCCTGGATTTTATTAACTCCTTGTGGTAACTATCACTGAAGAACTCGGAGAAAAATCTGGGGGGGAGGGGTGGATGGTTCTAGCCACTAGATGGTAAAAAAATATACATATTTATTTTCATTAATCTCTATCTGAAATGTAGTATTTTCTTCAGTTCTGAATGTGGGCAACAAATATTATTCTGAGGAGGGGTATTTTAGTTTCACCAGGCTACCAAAGGGCTTCATAACACAAAAAGGTTAAGACTCCTTGCTGCAGCAGAATGAAGACCAGAAGGTATAAATGCCACATTCAGCAGGGATCCCTGCCCCCACGTGCCCCCTCAACACAGTGGTGATGATGGTGAAACAGTCATGTAAAGCTAGCGATTTTAGTGACCTGGCATTTACAATTTCATTGGATTTCTTAAGAAATAAGGAATTATATTTGAACATTTATCCAAAGAACTGTTCTTTTTAGAGATCTGTCATATCAACAAGAAATTTCCACCCTAAGAACAAACAATATGAATGTACCTGGTTACTTGGGCCCATAGAATCACAAATTCTTAATACTAAAATTAGCAATATTAATTTTTAAATGGACTTATAGTTCCTCAATTCTATAAATGTTTTTTGGGATCCTGTGTATATTTTCCCCAAGGAACAAAAAAGATGTTTGTTACACCATATTGAAGAACATAGCTTGTCAATCTAAAATAAAAATGAATTCTGTTAGATAAATGGAGTTCTGAAAATGGCATGGAATTGTATTGTACCTTTAAGAATAAGCTACTTTCAAGTCAAGTTCTAGGTTGCTTAGCAACAGAATGTTTGCTGCCCTGAAAAACTCAGCTTAATTTTGCCTCGTCTCTTTCTTGTGTTTCCTTCCCAAATTGTTGCTCTGTTACACAGGAGGTGAAATGCCCCAGGAAGCCCCTCAACAATCTTCTGACCAAGATGAACAAAAGGCAGAAGCTTACTTGGAGAAAACCAGTGATTATTACCGAGTGAGCCACAATTTGCCCGCCAGGTTCAATAACCCTGGGTGGTTTCGGAACTACAGGTAAGAAAGGGAACTGTATGGGAATAATATTGTAAAGAGATGGGAGGTAGGAAGGGTTTATAGAATAGGAACTAGCGATGAGACCTTCGACAGCAAAATGCCATGGTCTAGATGCCCTACCTAATGTACTTAGGCTGCCTGATTACAGAGGATACAGAAGCAACATGATCAAAACTACCCGTCTAAATTAGGGGAATAAATTTTTAGGAGTCTCGGCCTGTTTCCATAGTGGCTGTATTTAAGGCCATGCCATACAGGCTCCAAACATACCTCTCCTTGAAGTAGCCCCTGAAGACTCTGAAGTTGAAGGGGCTCCAACAGATCAACCTGGAAGCCTGTCTAGAAGCTGTGGACATGGGCTCTGACCTACTAATCCAGAATTCTGCGTCTCCAAGGCAAGATATCTATGGAGTCTTCCCAGAATCCTCCAGGAAGACATTGTGTTTTTCATCCAATACTCATCTGAGCTAATCTCTATTAATTTAAGGGGTGTGGGGGCAGCTAGATGGTGCAGCGGTAAAGCACCAGCCCTGGATCCAAGAGGACCTTAGTTCAAATCCGGCCTCACACACTTGACACTTACAGGCTGTGTGACCCTGGGCAAGTCACTTAACCCTCATTGCCCTCCCCCCCCCAAAAAAAATTTAAGGGGTGTGGAGGGAGGGCTGTCCTAGGGGAAGTAACGGGGTCTCTGCCCTTTGGTTTGTTTAGGCTTACGGAGGGGTGTATGTGTATGTGTGTGTGTCTAGAAACAAAACCGGGCATAACCAGAGACAGGGAGAAGATGACAGTCTATTCCAGTGCTTCTTCTGGGAAGTCAATATTGCCCAATGGGGGTTCTCAATTTCCCCATCATTTGCATACCTTCCCCCAGGAGATTCTCCTAGTGTTATTCTAGACAAAAAAAAAGTCATTAAAGTGATCTGAACTGAGATATGACTTAGATAAAACAATTGAATGCATAGTAAAATGTGTTTTTTATCTAATAGGACTAAGAAAACTCATCCAGTATACAGGACATCTAACCAAACCTACGGTAGCAGAACACCTACTGTACATGAAATGCCTGTAAGTATGAGATGGGCTCAGGAGAGATGGAAGGTTTCTATGGAAGAAGAGACCAAAATTTTAGGCACTGGTTTAAGGAGAGACAAATTGGGAGGGGGGAGAGAAGATGGTGGTAGAAACCGCAAAAAGTGGTAACATGGGCAAGGGCATAGAACTCGGAGACAGGATGTCTGAATTCTATTCCTGGTTTTGTCATTGACTCCTTCTGTGATCCCTGCCTTCATTCACTTACCACGAGGGCAGGTGCTGTTACCTAAACTTCCATCTCCCTCAGCAATGGGCACAATTGTTCTTAAATACAGTCTGCTGAATATATTGTCTACGTAAAGTATCTGACAAAGGTCAGTGTCACTTATTTTATTTTTTTTTATGGCAGGGCAATGAGGGTTAAATGACTTGCCCAGAGTCACACAGCTAGTAATTGTTAAGTGTCTGAGGCCAAATTTGAACTCAGGTCCTCCTGAATCCAGGGCCAGTGCTCTATCCACTGTGCCACCTGGCTGCCCCTCAGTGTCACTTATTTTAATAGGCCTGGTAAATAATCAGTCATTTTTCAGTCATGTTTGACTATTCATGAGCCCACTTGGGATTTTATTGGCAAAGCAAGATACAGGAGTAGTTTGCCATTTACTTCTTTAGCTCATTTAACAGATGAGGAAACAGGCAAACAGGGTTAGGTGACTTGCCCAGGGTCACAGAGCTAGTAAGTATGTAAAGTCAGATTTGAATTCAGGAAGATTCAATGAATCTTCCTGACTCCAGGCCCAGCACTTTAGCCACTATGCCACCTAGTAGGCCTAAATAACATCAAATTACATAGAATTATATCATGAAGACTTAGAACTAATTTTATTTCTGAAAAGATGTTAATGCTGATACAATCTATGGTGGTATCCCAGTGATGATTGAAAGAGTTTCACAGAGCAGAAAGTGCACCAAACAGAGCCAGAAAATTGGATTCGAATCCTGCTTTGGCCACTTACTACCTATGTGATCTTGGGTAACTATTAAGTGATGAAGGAAGCTATTTAACTTTCCAGCTGTCTATTGTCCTTACTTGTAGTACCTATGGGTGTACGTACTATATGCCAGGGATAATGGTTGGGGTGAAAGAAGTGCTTTGCAAAGCACTATAAATAAACTGTTATCCCTACTAATTAAAGTTTTTCTTCTTTTTTTTTTCCAGAAAAGTTTTCATACCACACCACATACTTTTACTCAGCATTATGGGAGTTGTGGGATGTACAGAAACAACGGTTTTAATGTCTACACTGACAAGAGCATTGTGACAGGCACTGATAATTTCATCACATATTATGATCGATTGAACTTCCATCCCAGTTACAATGCTAATAAACCATCAATCTGTGATTAATGAGCACTCCCCCCTCTCTGAATGATAATCCTGTTTCTAGATTGTAGTCTTCTGAACAATCAGTGTAATCAGTTCCTGTTAAATTGACTGGGTTTTAAAAGTATGGCTATACTGAACTTTACTAAAAGTTTCTGTATGTTTCTGAGGCAGTAAAACATACAAAGTACAAATTATCTCTTGTTTTAACCTCATTGTTATTTTGGGTATAAAAATAACCTTCTACTAAGCATTTCAACAAAGATGAGAACCAATAGAAATACAATGAATTCTAGGAATTGACTGAAATGGATAATCAAGGCACCGGGCCTTAGACAGTGCTTGGTTTTTTAGTTGATAAATGGATATGCAATGATAACTGCTCTCTGTAGTGTTACCTGGAAACATTTTCATGATCATATGGAAGTGCCACTGAAGATAAAGTGTAATGGAAAGGTTTTGGATGATTTCCTGCCACTCACAATCTACTTGAGTGTTGCATCATGGCATTGTGACAGCCAATGGGGCATAACCTCTGGCAGGGTCTACCATGCTAAAAGCTTGTGTCTGTTGTTGAAAGAGCAGCCTAGCCAAGTTTGGAGAGGCTTATCACCAGGTGAACTGCAGGGGGATGGATTTCTTTGCTATAGTAAATGATCTTTCAGAGTTGCTAAGGTGTAGAGGGATTACAATCATAATGTCTGAAGACAAAGAAATCTTTTTTGATCCTTAAAGTATATAAAAAACTGTGTGACAATGTTCTATTTCTGGCTAATGGAATTCAAACCTAATGTCTTAATACTAAGTAATCTCAGATTTCTTATAACCTAATAATATTTGCATATAGTATTTTGGAAAACAGTTATGAAAAAAACAAAAAAATAGATCACACATTTCTGTCTTCCTAAATGTTATAGAGATTACATTTTAAGTGGCTTGTATTTCTATTGTAGGTTATCTGGTATAATATATATGATAGTAATGCTAAATGATTCTAAAAGGGTAATGCAAGGAAATTTACCAACTGATAACAATAAATTTGCTACACTAAAATTTATATAGTCTAGTTCTAAGGCTATCTTTAAGTGCCAAGAAGTAGGTGAGAAAATAATGGGTCTTGGAACTCCCAAAGGCCCCAGCTTGAGGGGATTGATTGGATTAAGATTGATTGGATTGACTGACTTGGCTGATTAACTCACTTAAATTCAATTAAAACCACACCTGCCTGGCCCTCAAGAGGGTTTGTTCTCAGAGGCTGTGAACTCTGACCTCAACACGGGACCACCCTCAAGTCCAGTGAACCAATGGATTTAGGTGATACTAGCCAATTAGCTTGAAGCAGGGTGTAAGGACCGCCTCTCCTCTGGACTCAGAGGAAGCTACCAGGCTTGTGGTGGAGGACTTGGAGGAAGAAGCAGGCCAGGATGGAGGTATAGGCTAGGTAGGCCTTTTCTTAACTTTCTGACCCAGGTGTTCTCTTTTTACTAATACTTGGTATGCTTTAATAAATGCTTAATGCCCCCAAACTGGTGCTAAAGCTTCTAATTTATAAGTAACAAACATATTATAAACCCCAGCTAATTTCTGAAACTTGGGACAGTAAATAAGGCAACTACCCATTTAATTTTACATGTCACAAGTAAATATTTTACTTAACTGGGTATACTTAAAATAATGAACAAAGGAGTGCTCTGGTTGTTTTGTAGTCATGATTTTTAAAAAATGAATAATGTAGTTGTCAGAAAAAATAGATATATTGTAATAGTAAAATCTCTGTGTCCTGAACATTAGTTTTTCCCAAACAAATCCACTTTATGCTCCTTGCTACAAAGACAGAATCTAACAATATATCCCACCTTATTATGTGTTATTTGTGTACTTGTTTTCTTACTAAGACTAGACTATAAACTTGAGGTAAGGAACTATCTTTCTTCTATTTTAGGGGGTCCTCCAGTATGTAGTACAATGACTTTTCAGTAAGCATAGAATAACAAGATTTTCTGTCCTAAGAATCCACTCAAGAAGGATATCCATGTACTAGATCATATATGTTACTAGAATAGCATTCCCTTGAAACAGGGGTAGCTGGTGGTAAAGTGTATAGACTTCCAGGTCTGGAGTCAGGAAGACTCTTCTTCCTGAGTTCAAATCTAGCCTCAGACACTTACTAGCTATGTGACCCCAGGCAAGTCACTTAATTCTGTTTGTCTCAGTTTCCTCACCTGTCAAATGAGCTGGAAAAGGAAATGGCAAACCACTCCTGTATCTCTGCCAAGAAAACCCCAAATGCGGTCACAGAGTTGGACAGGATTAAAAATGACTAAACAACAACTCAAAACAGTAAAGAAGGCCCTGTTGGAGAGGAATGCTTGATTGTGGGTTGGCCCAGAACTCTTTCATCAGACAAACATTCCATCCAGAATAATGATTTTTTTCCCTTTCCTAATCTAAAAGAGAATCTATATTAAAAGAAGTAATATAAAAAATGACCAATAATCAATGAAAATTTCATATGTGTGACAATATAACAATTAAACATAACGATCTTGAAGACATGGAGATAAAAACCCAAAACCAAAACCAAACTCGACCCTGTGACTTCCTGCATGGCTATTCTAATTATGAGCTTCAAAGAACTTCATTTGATGAAGTAGAATCTGTCAAACTTTCTACTGAGTGGCTGGAGGTTAAACTTCTTACACAGAAGCTCTGGGGACAATATGACATAAGGCTCTACTGTCAACTCTGGATCAAGAGAAACCGAATGAGAAGAGCTGCAAAACATACAAGGGAAATGCCAGTCACTGATAAGTATAAGGTAAATATTTTGCTAGCTCTCTACATACAGAAAACAGTAAGCCTTAGTTACGTATGGGGTAACTTGTGGGAGAGAATTTAGTTAAGGTTGTATCTTCTACCGTGAAACTTTAACATTTGACAAAATGTTAGCCGTGATAGAAGGGGCGAAAAAAGTCTTTTGTTTGGTATACAATTCAATATAACCATTCCAGTCGTGTCTGAAGATGATATATTTATATAGTGCTTTATGGTTTGTAAAACCATATAGGCAGCTAGGTGGTACAATGGATAAAGCTCTAGGCTTAGAGGCAATGAGACCTCAATTCAAATCCAGTCTCAAATACTTACTAGCTGTGTGACCTTAAGAACTCACTTAATCTTTGTCTGCTTCAGTTTCCTCAACTATAAAATGAAGATAACAACCAGGTCATGAGGTTATTGTGAGGATAAAATAAGTTGATTTCTAAAAAAGCAATTAGGATAGTACCTGTCACAGGCATGTAGTTGGCACTATATAAACACCAGATTTTATTACTATATGTTATCTCATTTGATCCTTACAACAACTCTGTGAGATAGGTGCTATTATTTCCATTTTTTGGATGAGGAAACTGAAGCTGAAGAATGACTTGTACTGGATCACACAGCTAGTAAATATCTGAATCAGGATTTGAATTCAGGTCTTGACTCCAGATCCAGCATTCTTACCCACGGCACCACCTAGATACTCTGTACTGTTTTGTTGTTGTTGTTGTTGTTGGTTTTTGTTTTGCAGGGTAATGAGGGTTAAGTGACTTACCCAGGGTCACACAGCTAGCGTCAAGTGTCTGAGGCCAGATTTGAACTCAGGTCCTCCTGAATCCAGGTCTAGTGCTTTATCCACTGTCCCACCTAGCTGCCCCCGATGCCCTGTACTGTTAATCAAATAATAGGTCACAAGTTTGTCAAATGTAAGGACAACTACATCACCATACCAATGAATTAACTTTTTCTACCCAAGTTATCATCAGAATCAGAAAGAAAATGAGGTACAAGGGAACTTGAGTAGGTTAAAAACCCCAATGCATCCATCAGAAGATGGAATGTCATATGTGGGGAATAGGAAACAGGTCAGTTTGATGGCCCAGAGAGTATCATATGCTCTTTAGTTTGTTTTTCATAGGTGACTTTATATTATTAAGGATGTGAAGAGCTTATTTTGTTTAGCATTTTAAAAGTTATTAGGAGGGGCAGCTAGGTGGCGCAGTGGATAGAGCACCAGCCCTGGAGTCAGGAGTACCTGAGTTCAAATCTGGCCTCAGACACGTAACACACACTTACTAGCTGTGTGACCCTGGGCAAGTCACTTAACCCCAACTGCCTCACTTAAAAAAAAAAAAAGTTATTAGGAATGTGTTTGATTATTCCTAGCTATTTGATTTACATCTTGCCTCTTCTACCAGACAATAAATTCCAGGGGGAAAAGGACTATGCCATTTATTTATTTTATATTCTTCATTTTGTCTAGCACAGTACTGTGCATGAATAAAATTTTTAAATGCTGGCTGAATGAAGGAGTAGTGTGCAGAATTAAGGAGGTCAATATGAAACAGGCAGAAGTTGGCCTTACATTGTTTCTTCATTCACTGCACTGGGACAGCTTTTGTTTGGTTACTATTAAGACCTTAAAGTTGAGATGTACTCAATAATACTCAAAGCATTATGTTGTTTCTTACTCTGTGGTCTTTGAGATTGGTCAAGTAAGTAAGATCCTAAGTATAAAGATTCTTATTCTTATGTCATACCTTAATTAACTAGGATTTTTTTTTTACTGTGAAGTGGATAGGTTTTAAAATAAAACTTAAAATTACATTCTGAGATAACAAAAAGCACAAAAAACTGGTTTTCATGGTTCGTGAACAGTCCTGTTTATTAGTTTTTAAAACTTATGAATTTATACCATTTCTTATATACAAAACAAGTTGATTTTTGTTTTTAATTTAAAAAGTGCTCTTTAAAAAGGAAATGACATTTAAAGCACAGATTACATGGGTTTATATTTTACTTGGAAGCACTTAAGTGAACCAATCTTCTACAAAAAAAAAAAAAGATATAAACACACAGACACCAATTGGAGCATCAGATAGAAATTTCAATCCTAAAATTGTTTTACCAAAATTTTCCAATAAGGACACATTCAACACAAATGGTACCTTGTTTCATATTCAGGTATTAATATGAATCACTGCTTAAACTTGTGGAAAAATAACATACAGAAAAACTCATCTGAATTTTAAAATACCAACTAACTCCAATTCTAAACTTAGGACAAAACACTGTTCTAGGCACACCATAGCTAAGTTAGGTAAAAAGTTTTTAAAAATGAAATGTTCTTCTGCAAAATGATGGTCAGACAACAAAAATCTAGTGTTGACCAATACAAGTTTGATGAGTAAATAAATGCCCATAATTTAAATGTCTTAACATGTTGATGCCCTGCAGCCCTAAGCCCACAATGGAAGTAGAAAAATCGCTGTCTTTCACTATAATAACATATGACTAATACCATTCTATCTCATTTCAATGGTCTATAATCCATTGGCAGAAAACTACCCCATCAGAATATACCATGAAACAAAGAAATTCTCATTGACTCCATTTAAAAAATTTATCATGGAAGTCTGCTGCCCTCATTAAATGGTTCAATCACTGTATAAAGAGCTTTGAAAGGCAATTGCTATGACAACTGAATTATGGTTTGAAAAGAAATTTCTAATATAAGGAAGACATACTTACATATGTGGTTGTAAGTTCCATGAGGGCAAGGATTTTGCCTTAGTTATCTCTGTATCTCTCTCAGCACCTAGCACAGTGCCTTACAGATTGAAGGTGCTTATTAAATGATCGCTAAATGGATGTATAACGTGTATCTCAAGACAATATATACATATAGCCTCTGTGTGTATATAGATACACACATATGATTGACTTGGGGCACTGAAAACATTTGATAGATAGTAGATCATAATGCCCCAGGAAATTATTCAAAACATGTTATATGTGTTTCAAGTGTTTTAGGTTTTCTATATTCAACTAGATTTAAGTTCATTTAAAGGTAAAAGCTGAGTTTTCATTTCTTATTAATCCCTCCACAATATCTAATATTGCATTTTGCACACTGCTGGTGCTCAATAAATGTTTGGTGATTGATTTTCCTAAGCAGCTATAAACATTGCTTATTTTATTGCACATATCAAGAAAGGGATGAAATTTAAAATACATACATAACTTTCATATTTTACAACCACTATTAAAAAATTTTAAAAAGTAGATCCAATACAAAAAGCAGTTAATTTAGATTTTGTAACTGTTCAGTTACAGAACAAGATTATATATTAGAAAACTTCAGATGACTTTTACCAGGCATACTTTGGAAATATAAATTGTATGGTAGATATAATACTGCTACTGAAATAATTTTATTTGGGATTTCTCAGCTTAAAAGTGGAGAGCTCAAACAACTGTTCAACTGTACTTGTGCTTTGAAACATTTACTGTTCAAAAGTTCTCCCTCTTACACTCTTTTTGACCTGTGATTTCATCCTTAGAGGGAAATCCTATAAAAAATAAGTGAGGAAGTCCCCTTACATCAATATAGATCACCACATCCTCTGAAATAGAGAGGAAATAGAGAGCTTTTTCAAGTTAGTGAAAGAGTTGTCATAAAATATGCTCAGGAGTTTATTGAGACTAATGGGATCGGTATTTAAGAGGTTATGTCCCCAAAGTCTGTTTAACTTTGGATAGAAAATGGTCCATAAGAAGTTTTACTGACATGATACCTTTGCCCTGAAACACCAAAAGAATTTGCTATTTAAAGAGTCTCATCAATGACTTTTTAGACCTCCAAAGTTTGATAGCTAAAAATTTTCATCAGTAATTAGTCAAATATTACATATATTTAAAGTTGGCAGTGTTAGTAATTACTGGAGAAGCCTAGGTTTGTCTAGTCTATTTTGGGTTCCTCACAGTTACTAATTCCACATGGGTGTTTTCCCATCTATAATAATACATGACCACAGAATACTGTAGTTACACATATTCTAGAAAATTAACTACTGGATTAAAAAAATTTCATTACTGCACTTTAAATAATGTATAAAATGCTACAAATCTATATTTACCCAGGACATACCTGTTAATAGAAATATTTGTTTCACATTAGTATACATATGTACATGTGAACGCATATTAGCAACTCCAGACAACTGCTTTCTCCCCTTTAAATACCAAGCTCTCTAAATAATTGTTGAGCTCTATTTAGCAGTTCTAGTTCTCTATCTACACTCAATTATTTTATACAAAGACTCATGAAAACCATGAAAAAAATCTACTTACAAATTTAGGATCTTTCCCTTTCCCACTGAATTTCTGCTTTCCTCTATGGAGGTGCCATTAAATTCACTGGAATCATTCTCTAATACTTTCTGATCTTGGGCATCTTTATCAACAATCCTTCTATTTCTTAAATTTAGCATTTTCCCTCCTGAACTGAATTTCTTTACTTCATGTATGTTTAATTCTGCCCGTGTCTTTCTACTTTGCCAGTCAGACCCTTCCTTTTTCAAAAGCAAGTATGAACTTCCAAATATTCCTGAATCTTTGCTCAATTTGTTCTCTTTTAATGAGGTGAAGAGGGGCACCTGCAAAGGGACTGCCTGGTTTGAATCTAAAAGACTTGTTTGTTTGCTACCTTGAGATGTACTTTTTCCAAAATTAAATACTCCAGTTGGAATCAGAGAATGAAATCCTGCCAAATGTAAACTTTGCTGATGATCTATTGTATACTTTGCAGAACTCTTTGTTTGATCCTTTAATCTTTTTTCTCTTTCCTTCCTATGATTCCCTTTCTGCATTGTTTCTTTACCTCCTGTGTGAAGCACACAAATATTCTGGAACACTCCCTCATGAACAAAATCACTTTGCAGAGCATAATGTCTATTGTTTAAAAGCAAATTTCTCTCACTTTCAGGTACACATTTTTGATCACGTGTACTTTTGCAGCAACATTTTCCCTGAAAAGGGCTACTTTTTTCTGGAGTGGTATTATCAGTAATATAGTAGTTCTGCAACCTACTGGCAACATTTTCTGTATCAGTGGGTTCGAGACTTTTTTGACTTTGGTCTTTGATACAGACATCTTTCTTATCTACTGGTGTTTCCTTTACAGATAAACTGCCACAACAACTTTTAGGTGTCACTGTCTCATGTTTTGTTTTTACAGCCAAAGTAGAATGGAGGTAGATATTCCCAGGACAAGATGTACTTTTCCTACCATCATTTAAAATATTTATTGCACTTTGTATTACAGTTTTATCAGAGATTTTTAGGTCCTCAGCTTTCTGAGAAACTATCTTATTCTTTTGACTTTGGCTAGATAATAAGCCAGGCAGATGCCCCACAGACGGATGCTTCTCTTTTCCACTAACAATCTCAGGCTTAGAAACTCCCCCTATATCAAGAGCTGTTGTTATACTACCCTGCTTAATTTCTGAACTGCTCATGGAATATTTGGCTTTTTCTGCCAAAAACTTTCTAATTTCTTGTTCAATGCTATCATCACTATCCACTGAACTACTGTCATCAGACAGTGAGATTGTACTGATTGCAGAGTTCCGATTTTCACTGATTTCCATATCGTTTGAAACTAAAATAGGTTTTGAGAAAATTTTTTTCTCCAATTGGAATGCCAGCTGTAGATCCTCTTGCTTCTTTTCCTGTTTCCCTCTTTCTGTTCTGTTGTTACAAGTGTTCAAAGATTTCTTTACTGTGTTCTCCCTATTGTCTTTTTTAGAACCCGGGAGGCAGCTTTTCAGTAAGTGAGGACTCTTATCTTTCCAGTGTTTTTGGAGCTTATTAAATTTATCTAAAAATTGAGTTCCTGTGCTACTAAGCTTAACCTTTTTTTTACAGTGAGGTTTGGAGTCCCTGCATCTTTTCTTTAATTTGCGCTTTGATCTTAATAGGTCCTTAATAGCAGTATCAAGGTCTTCATCACTGTCCAAAGAACTACTTTTATCCCCAGACCCAGGCCTCTCTTGTTCCAAATTTCTCCCCTGTGCTACTTTACCATGGGCTTGTGATAAACCACTTCTCAGATCTAAGGCAATGTGCTCATCAATCAGCCCAACTAAATTGGAAGAGAGGAACTGACAAGTCATCTCATCCTCTCTGCTTTCAGAGTTACAGATTTTATCCTGACTGCTCAAATCTTTTTTTTCTTGGAACATATGAATTTTCACCTGACCATACTCGGTTTCCTGTGGGCACTCTCTTTCTAACCCTTTAGTTTTCTTCGGTGTTAGTTGCTTCACCACTTTCCTTTCCCCTTTAAGTTTCCTTTTGCAACACAGTGATAACTTCAGTGTCTTAGAAAGAGGGACTTTGGGGCTACTGCCCTGATTACTGTGTTCAGGCAATAGTGGTCCCTGTACAGACTTGGAGAGGTTTTCAGGTTTGGCCAGTAAATGTTCTGATTGTGCCTTAAGAGCCAAAAAGGTTCTGATTTCTTGCTCAATGCTATCATCACTGTCTACCAAGCTGCTATCACTGTCAGGGTGGGAAGGCACATTTTGGGAAGAGAAGAGAGGGTTTGTAGAAAGTGATCTGTCATTGCTTTCCACATGGGAAGGCATGATTGTTTTGTAAATGTCAAGTATAGCTTCCGCACACATTAATTCAGCAGATGTTTCAGCCTGGAATGAGGGTTGTACTGTAAACTCACATTTGGCAATTGTATTCATGGGAGGTGTAGAAACTTTGGTTTCTTTCAGTGGTTTAAAGAGTTTGTTGGAGTCACAGCTACTATTGCTCAGTTCTGTAGCCTTTGTAGCAGTCTGTTTCCTCTTGCTATTCAATGTTTTTTTGTGGCTTTCAAGCAAGGCACTTTTTGAAGAACCAACTGCAATACTTGCGGCCAAGTCTGATACTTTGTCATTTCGGGGCTGTGTTTTTTGCAATAGGTTATTATCCACTGTAGAACTGGCTTCCTTTCTCGTTTTCTCCAATTGGTACATCTGAATGGCTTCTTCAATGCCATCATCACTACTTGAATCAGATATCTCATATACAAGAGCTGCACTTTTGATTCTTTGTTCCCTTCTATTTGCCCAGGAATGCTTTTTCTCTACACCTTTATTTTGTGCTGTTTCTAAAGGATGGCACCCTGCCAGTTTAGGAAGTGCCAGCCTTATATTAGTAAAGTTTTCAGATTCTGTGCTGATTCTAGGCTTGAAGCACTTGGGCTGTACATTAGTCTTCCCCAATTCTGGATACTGTTTGAAGATTAGCTCTTTACATCCTTGCTTTAAATCTTGGCGATTTGATTTGACAAAGGATTCTTTACTGGATTTAGAGACTGCTTTCTCCAAGACTTCTTTTTGCTCTGTTCTTTTATCCAAAGGGATACCATACTTATGGACTTCTTGTTGCTTCTTCTCATTTAGGAACTGCTCTATTTCAGCTTGTATGCTTTGCTCAAAAGAGTCATCACTACTTACACTAAGAGGAGAACTAGTTCTTGGCTTTTCATGGATTCTCTTGGGATTACAAATGACAGCTTCTGATATCACATCAGATTTACATTTCACAGGAGGTAGGTGAGTGGTCACATTGTTCTGAGGGAGATCTTCTTGTTTGACTCTGTTATTCCCAACTGTTGTACCAAAACAAGATGCATTGCTGCTGGGTGATGACTGAATAGAGTTGCTTTTCTCCTTTAGATATTCCTGTATTGCTTGCTCTATCTCCCGGTCCACAGAATCATCACTGTCTGATTCCAATACAAGAGGTCCAAACTCTGAGGAGTCATCTTCCATGTGGTCAAATTCAGTAGACAATTCACTTTTGGCATATGTAGAGTGCTCTTTAAGCACAATTGTATTAGCAGCTGCGATTCTGGCTCCTTTGTATTTACCTCCCCTTTGATTTTTCTGCATAATGTACTCATTGTTCATGCCCAAGGAAGCCTCCTCACTTTGCAGGTTGTTTATGATCATTTGAACTTTTGCACTTACAGATGCTCTAGCAATATCCTCTTCAGATTCTGAGAAACACACAGGAAATCTAAAACTCCCTGACTGTCCAAATGATTCCCATTTTGACTGTAGAGCAATCACAGGAGGGGCATTCATTAGAAACATTCTAGCAGACAATGATGGAGTGTGCAAAGGGACGATTTTTTTATGTTTATATCCGTTTCACATCCTGTGAAGAAACAAAGAAAGGGCCATTTATATTCTAAGTACAAGAAACCCATGATGTTAATAACCAGCATGACAGAATTGGTAATGTCTTCTTATGGTATTTCAATTTTGCCATGAATATCAAAATTCCCTAGAAGTTCCTTTATACATAATTCCCTAAAAGTATATCAAGAAAAAAAATACACAAACTTTTAAACTAATATTTGCCTAATACTGTCATTGTCTCCTGTAGTCATATTTAATTTGTAAAAATAATTACCACCAATTCTGCTCAGGGGAAAGTCATACCACTTTTAATCCTGTGGTGGCATGGAATACTGAAATATATCAAACTAAACAGCTATTGTGATTCAAATCAGCTTCTGGGCTCTTTATGTAATCTTATGAAATTAGTGGAGCCTTCCACTGATTCAATTTACTTGTGTATCTCTTTTAGTTAAAAGTAGCTATATAGTGGGTGGCTAGGTGGCATAGTGAATTAAGCACTGGTCCTGGATTCAGAAGCACCTGAGTTCAAATACAGCCTCAGACACTTGACACTTACTAGCTGTGTGACCCTGGGCAAGTCACTTAACCCCAATTACCTCACCAAAAAAAATCATCGTGTATTATGTTAATAATAAATTTAATTCTTTAATCACTGGAGTGATATGTAAGTATGTGGCAAAGCTTTGTTATTTACACTTATGTGGGATAATTTGGTAATCTTACTACTTCTAAGAAGAGAAAATGGAAATTTTTCATTGTGACCAGGCTTAGAATCATAAAATATGAGAACTGGAAAAGAACATTAGAATTCAGCTAATTTGACTTTTTCATTGTGGAAATGAAGAAATAAAGGCCCAGAGAAGGGAAGACTAAGTTAGTGATAGAGATGGGAGTAGAGACCACGTGTCTGATTCTTAAGTCAGGGGGCATTCCATTAATCAGTTGTGCTGCCATCTCCAATGGGGAGCATGTAATGGTGTGACCTACAAAATGAATGAGGAAACTGAGCTGAATAGGAAGCATTTTAGCTTGCAACTATTACTACAAATTATGAAAATTTAGGTTATAGTTTTCTCCATCATAATGACACATTTTCCTTTAAGCTAATACTTAAACTATTTATCTGGTTTTTACAAGTCTACAACACAGACTCCTCCCAAAGGGGAACTGAAATACTAAATATCTATAGATATACATTGGCTAGATGATCATAAAAAAGAGCAAGATGCTCTTAAAAAAACAAAAACATTTCTGGAGCAGTAGTTTGGGGTTGGGGGATCTGTATTCAAATTCTAGCCCTGAAATTTACTGCCCCATATTATTATTTTTTTTTTTAGTGAGGCGATTGGGGTTAAGTGACTTGCCCAGGGTCACACAGCTAGTAAGTGTTAAGTGTCTGAGGCTGGATTTGAACTCAGGTACTCCTGAATCCCGGGCCGGTGCTCTATCCACTTCGCCACCTAGCTAACCCTGCCCCATATGATTTTGTCAAGTTATTTAACCTTTCTGAGCCAGGGTCTCTTCTGTAAATTAAAAGGATTGGACTAAATGACCTCTAAGGTTCCTTCCTCTCTAAAGCTATAATTCTATCATCCTATGAATAATTAGCAGTTGCAAAAAAGAAAATTATGAAGCAAATGAAATGATTTATATTCCAAGTGTGAAACTATAATGTCATCATTTAAATGCAATTACTTGAAGAGGTTCTCCTCAGGAGTGAATTCTATGACATTGAAAAGTTGATTTAGTTTTTAAAATGCCTCAGAGCTGACTCTTAATTGTTTCATTTACATGTCCTTTTAACTTTTTACCTCTCTCTTTAAAGATTTATCACAGCTGCACCCATTTAGCATTATATTTTTCTCCAAATTGAAGAATAAAAATTGAACTATACTAAAATGACACAGAAATCACAAGAGTTTAACAACTTGTAATGCAATTCCCCTACTTGCTACCTCCCCTGCAACAAACAGATCAGAGCTTCTTAAACTGTGGATCTCCACACTGAATTGTGGTGGTTGTGAAAATTTGGCAACAGTAAAAGGTTATGTATACCTATTTTATATGCCTATATACTCGGGTCGAGTAAAAATTTCTCAGGCAAAAAGGGATTGCAAGTGGGAAAAGTTTAAGAAGCCCTGAAACCATGAAAATTTGCCTTTCCTCTGACATAAGAACAAAGAAATGGCTTCTTTGTGAAGTCTGTTGTGTGGTGGAACGGGAACATTTATAAAAAGAGATTAATATTTCGTTATTATTAAGCATACATTTTTGGCTTAAATCTAGGATTTCATTTCACTGTGGAATAAAGGAAATCATTGGTGTGGAAACCCTTTGCAATTTAGAGTGTGAAAGTTGTATGAAGGTACTGAGAAGTTAAGTGATTTGTCCAAGGCCAAACAACTAGTATATGTCATGGGCTCCAAGGCTGACCCTTTATCCACTATGCCACAAGATTCTCAAACAGCTCTTAAGTCTAAGATTACATGAATTGAACTGAGATTTCACTTCTTCTCTTTCCTCTTCACTAAAAGGAACTACGGTCCTAACCAAAATTCTGAAAAAAGTCTGTAGACAACCTATGTGCACTGGATGAGTTAAAGTAGCTTGGAATACTGAAGTTTTAAAACCATAGTAATATAAAGTTTAATTAAAAATAAAAACAAAAATAAACTGTGGTCACGAAATTTGGCAGAAAGAAATATACTTAATGAAAATGATTCAAAAATGAAAGCTGTTTTTAAGAACACACATTGAACTGGTCCAACCACACAGAAAATGACTTGAAACTATACCCAAAGGGCCATAAAACTGCTTAACCTTTGACCCAACAATACTGTTACTAGGTCTGTACTCCAAACAGATCAAAGAAAAAGGAAAAGGGCCCATATGTACAAAAAATATTTATAGTAACTCTTTTTTGTGGTGGCAAAGAATTGGAAACAGTGAGGATGCTCATCAATTGGGGAATGGCTGAACTAGTTGTATATGATTGTGATGGAATACTATTGTGCTGTAAGAAATGACAAAGGAGGGGCAGCTAGGTGGCGCAGTGGATAGAGTACCGGCCCTGGAGTCAGGAGTACCTGGGTTCAAATCCAGCCTCAGACACTTAACACTTACTAGTTGTGTGACCCCTGGGCAAGTCACTTAACCCCAATTGCCTCACTTAAAAAAAAAAAAAAGGAAAAAAAAAGAAATGACAAAGGAGATGGTTTCAGAAAAACCTGGGAAGACTTATACAACCTGATGCAAAGTGAAGTGAGTAGAATTATAACACTGTACACAATAACAGCAATATTGTAATGTCAACCAACTGAGACTTAGCTTTTCTGATCAATGCAGTGATCCCACGCAATTCCAAAGGACCCATAATGAAACATACTATCCACCTCCAGAGAGAGAATTTTAGAACTGAGTGCAGATTTAATCACATTTTCTTTATTTTTATTGCTTACCCCTCCCTGCATTGTTAATGAGGAATTGTATATTGCATGACTGATTCATATAGAAATGGGTATCTTATTTCTTGTCTTCTCAATTGGTGGGGAAGGGGAAGGAGGAAGGGAAAGAATTTGGAACTGAAAATATATATATTTTTTTTGGTGAGGCAATTGGGGTTAAGTGACTTGCCCAGGGTCACACAGCTAGTAAGTGTCAAAGTATCTGAGGTTGGATTTCAACTCAGGTTCTCCTTAATCCAAGACCAGTGCTTTATCCACTGTGCCACCCAGCTGCCCCTGGAAATAAATTTTTTTAAAAAAGAATACACACTGGAACAAAATGTACCTGTTCACAGTTAATCTATATTATTATATTTTTAATAAAAATTGACATAAGGAGATACATTCTTGGGGAAATGATATAAGCTTCGGTACATAATAGAGGTTTGTGGTTTCATTTGAAATCTTTGTTTTTCTGTGCATATGGAAAGGTTCATGTTGCTGTTTTTCAAGGCCATAATAAAAAATAAAAAAGGGGGAGGAAAAGAATATGAGCTCTACCTGGTCAATGATTTCTACTTATATAAGCTGTGCCATCACTATTCTGATAAGAAAATTGATGTGGGTTGTGTGTTTTTAAATGTTTAATACAGTTTGGATTACATATATGAGTTTTCTAAATTGTTTAACAATCTAGTTCAGGAATGAGCTTTAAAAAAGACAACCCAAAACATCCAAGATGAAATCTCCAAACACATTTCTCTTGGCAACATCTTACTGTTTTGATATTGTCAACTATAGTTTAAATAGACCTTAAATGTTAGATGAATCATTCTTTTAAACTGTACCAGGAATTCATGAGGCTTTTTTGAGGCAAAACTAAAAGTGGGCTTTGCCAAAATATAGTACCCACTGTGAATGCAATTGAATTGGGAGCAGAGTGCCCTGTGAATACTGCACACCTGCAGTTAAAAGCAAAATACAAGCTTGAACAAAAGAAGTTCTTTTTAAAAAGGGGATAGAAAGCACCTTAATCTCATTTCAGCTCAAGAATTAAGAATAAAAAAGATTTGTGGATTAAGGCAACAATTTATGAAGGAAAAAACAAAAATAAAAAAAATGCTCTAAATTTTTTATCAAGTTTTTTAAAATCAATTTTTATCAAGGGTTACTGTCAATCTAGAGCCTGGCATAGTGCTTTGTACATAATAAGCACTGATTTAATAACTATTTGTTGAATTGCTGAGGGATTAAACTTTACACCTTAGAAAAGGGCTCTGGGATAGGAGTGGTTCAGTTCTGGGCTTTACTATATATTTTGTTTGGGGTTTTTCCTTATTTTTTTAATGAAATTTTGAATTTAGTTTTAAAATACAAGAGGAAGAGGTATTATTTCAAGAATCATCTTGTTCCTAATTCAGGACCATGGTGAGTCAGAGAGAGATCCTTTCCCTGACAGTTAGAAGGGCTGTGGTTACCTTATAAGCAGGGTGTGTACTTTATATTTATGGACGAGCAATCCTGACACTATTAACAACATCACAACAGTTTTCCTACCTTTAACAAAGCTGCTGTAAGAGTTGTAGAAACTGTTTAGATGGGGACCACAAAGGATCAGGATATTACCCTATTTTGCATTCTTTGAACTTCAAATCTAGATGGTCGGGGGATAGTTTCTTAATTCTTGATCTTTACTTTGTCAGGCACTGATTAGGGACCTACTATGTGCGAGAATATGCTGTTCAATATTAGTCAAATACAATCATTCTTCCATCTCTAGCAATGGCCCCCAAAGAAACAGAAATGCCACCTCTCTTGAGGATTTACACTGTCCACAAAAAGTGTGCAAACAGATAATTCCATTCTGAATGGCTTTTAATTCTCAAAAGGCTGACATCTAAGAAGATTTCATTTGGGAGATCAGGGTGGAAGCCATTACGATGTCCTTTTTACAGAAGAAACTAAAGTATCGAGAGATTCTATATGTCCCCCTTCGGTTCCGAAAATTCCCCTCCCTTCCACCCCTCCCCCCACATTCCCCCTGGCTAATCCCTCCAGCGGGACAATAAAAACTGCTGCCCCGAAATTAGCCCCCGACCCTCGGATCCCCTCATCCAGGGGCTGGAGCCCAGATCCCACAGGGATTAGGTTCCTCCCCTTTCAGCTCTGCTAGACTTCTCCGGGGGGCAAAGCCCCTTCCCTCAAGACCCCCGTCTCCCAGGGATAACTGCCCTCCCCCCGGAGGGAAGACCCCCTCTCCGCACCCTGGGCAGCACATCCTCCGGCAGGCTCGGCCCAGCCACCTTCCCAGGCCCCGATGGACGCCGGCCTCTGGGCCCACTTTCTGACCTCCGTCCCCCGGTGCCTTCCCGGGCCCTGCCGCGCTGCCTGAGGCTCACCTTAGCCGAGGCCCGGTCCGGCCGTGGAGCGTGAGGCGGCGCGGAGCCGGCCCAAGGGACTGAGCCTCCCGGGGCCCGGGGCCTCCAGGGCCGCGGCTCCGCCCGCTTGGCCTCCCAGCTGAGCCGTGGCTCGCTCCGGAGGGCGCAGGGCGCCGCCTCCTCTCCCTCCTCCTGCCGCTGCCGCAGCCGCCGCAGCTGCCGCCGCCACCGCGGACGGTCCGGTCAGCCCCCGAAGCCCCCTCCCCTTCCCCGGGGGAGGAGACGGGAGGGCCACGGGGGCAGTGTGCTCCCCTCCTGAAGTCTCCCCCCCGGCCGAACCCTAAGCCACCTCCCCGCGCGCGCGCCCCCCTTCCTCGCGCTCTACCCCTCCCACCGCCCCGCCGGTCCGGGTTCCATCCGGGCGCGCGCTGAGGGAGTTGAGTGAGAAGGGCCTGGCCCCCTGCACCGGCCTCGGCCGGACTTAAGCTCTAGCAATTGAAAGACACTGAATGAGCGGAAGGCAACCTCCTAGTCCAGGAGTGATGATGAGCCCGAGGGGCTTTCCCAAGTCCTGGCATTTTATGAGTTTATGATCCAGGGTATGGGGTCTCCTATGTTCCCCTTTACCCGTTTCTCCGCACCTCCCTGCCTCCCACCCCACCCCACCCCGCAGCGCTCCTTCCAGCCAGAGTGGTGCACACCCAGTAGACATCGAGGCTCGTGCACGCGCAACGGGCTTCCCTTCGAGGCTGGGGTGCGCGCAATGTGCTGCCTATAGACCCTTTGTGCGCGCGCTGGGGGTTTGGAGGGGGGTGTTTTTGTTTGGTTCTTTACATTTTTCTACTAGGTACATTTGCAACCTCCCTTCCTGCGTTTACAACGCTACGGCTTTTGGTGTGGCTCTAAATCCTCCCTCCCTCCCCGACAAGACCCGGCGCTCGTTTACTCCGAGGCTCTACTCCTCCCCTCCCTCCCAGAGCTCCTACTATTAGTTCCTCAGTACCCTACCGTGTTCCCGAGGGTTGGGTGGGTTGGTGTGCACACTCGCTGGCGTGGGCGCAGGACGGGAAAGATGCTATCCGTGCATGCGCTGGTGGGGATGGGGGGGGGAACACCGGTTTGTTGCCAGTGAAGAAGGGGTGGCGATGTAGCTTTCGGGGTGTGTACGCGCCCAGACAGGCGGGAGGGAGCCGGGTGCCAGGGCTAGCGAGACGTTGGGGTGGCTGGTGGGGGGGGGGAATGGGGGCGGCTAAGGGGTGGGGGCGGGGGAGAGTGTGTAGTGCGCCTGTCCAGCCTCTAACCTGCAAACCCGATCTCAAATGGGGACGAAACTCGCAAGACAACTAACCGCTTGCCTCCCAGTCCTCTCAACTGTTTCTCTCCTCGACCTGCTCTACGGGCCCCTAGGTCTCTGCTACTCTCTTCCTAGGAAGGCAGGGAAGCAGCCACAGTGGTCAGAGCCTCTGGAAACTGCCTAGTAGCTTGGCATTAAGGGGACGGCATGCCTGCACTCTGGTAAAGTCTAAAGGCCTGGAATTTGGGAATACACCTGTCCTGTAGTAGAACACTGTCCCTGATCCTCCCTGGTCCCCCAAACTCCAGAACAGAGATTATGTTTCCTCCGTAATTTGAACTTTTTGGAACTGCCCCAGGGATGTTGCAGGCTGAAATTCTGGATCCTCTGGCTAAGTTCCACAAAGAAACACTCTACCTGTCCAGTACTCAGGCCTTGGCACCATCCGAGTGAATCCCTTTCTCTTGTAGGGTCCCCTTCACCTTGTGATGGCCTAGAAAGTCTAACAAAGGCGACCGGGAAAGGCTTCAGGCAGAAGGTGATGCTTGAGCTGAATCTTGAAAGAAACTATGAAATCCAGAATAGAAGTGAGGATGGGGAATAGCAGTGTGTTGTAGCATGGAAAGGGCATGGAATCTGGAGTCAGAGAACCTGGGTTGAAATCCCAGTTCTTCCATTTATTACCTGCTTAATGTGAGCAAGTCACTTATCCTCTATGAGTCTGTTTCCTCTTTGTAAAAGGACGGGGGATGGATTTGAAGTAGTCCAAGGTCCCATTTGGTTTTAAATCTAGGAGTCTATGCTACAATGGCATTCCAGGCATGGGAGATAACCAGTGTAAAGATAGAGATGGGAGAATGAGTATTTTCTGTCAGGAATAGCAACCCATCCCCAATCTCTGCTGAAGTCCCTCTTTTCTTTTAAGCCTCCAACTCAGATGCTCCCTGTTCACTCACCATTTCTCCTCTCTATAGCACTTCCTCACCAGAGAAAGTGATTTCTCTTTTCTTAAATTCCTGATAATACCTTGCCTGGCCAGCAGCTTTGCCCTTATCTCATTCTCCCTTTTTTCATAGTTCATGGGAGGGAACTGGGAGGGACCTTAGAGGTCATCTATTTCTTTACTTTACAGATGAGAAAACAGAGCTGGAGAGGTTAACTGATTTGCCCAAAGTCACATAGGAAGTAGGTGGCAGATCCAGGAACTCTGATTACAAATCCAGTGTTTTTTTCCTGATGCCACTCTGTTTCCCATTGTATGTTCTTGCCCCCTTAGGCTGTAAGCAGGGACCATGTCATACCTATCTTTTTATTCTCAACGTGCTGCAGAGGGTCTTGCACATCATAGATACCTCGTAAATGTCCATTTAATTGAATCCAATTGAATCAAAGCACCTAAGCCCTGTCTTTCTTCTGCTGCCTAATAGGATGTTATGAACACGGTATACTGCAATTTATGTGTGATGTCATTGTGGGTGGTCTCTCCAGTAATTCAGATCGCAATCCATCCATGCTTGCCTTTTGTGTGCAACTCTTGTACATATCCTTCTATAAGTTTGCAAAAAGTGGTCTACTCAGTGTGCTGAGGAGACCTTTGACCTCTTTTGACATCTAAATACCTGTGTGTGTGTGTGTGTGTGTGTGTGTGTGTGTGTGTCTGGGGGTTGGGTGGTGGTGGCAAGGCGTATTCAGAGAGGACTAGCACCTCTGGTGTGAGGGCTTGCTGAACCCTTTTCAGGGTTCATCCACCTTTGGTATCCACCTATCATCCAACTCTCACCTGTGGCTCCAAGAAACTTTATCATGCACAATAAAATTGTCTCATCAGATGGGTTAAACCAGGTTGAGGGTAACTAATAGGTCTTAAATCCATTGGTGAGTTGGGAGGATGTCTTTCCCTGGCAGAATGGGCAGATGAAAACAATCTGTTCCAACAGCAACGAAGGTGGCTGAAGCAGGATCTATGGAGCATTTAGAACTTGGTCAGATGCCAAGGTCATCAACTGTATCCCAGGCCACTGCTGGTCCCTGACTTCTGTCTTGCCACTGAACTTCAAAGACTCTGGAAAAGAGAGCGAGGGTGATGACTTTGCTTAACTCTGCCTCACTTAAATCTAATTCACAAGCAAGTCAAGACATCACCCATACCCCAACTTCATGATGTCATCGGTCCCGTTCCAAAACAAAGAACAGACAACAACAAATACCAATGGAGCACAACAGCTGCACATAGTAGTCACTTAATCCGTTCACTGAACTTGAGGAGAACAGTGGTGAAAGAGATCCAGCCATAGCACCAACAGAGATGGTAATGAATTCAAATAATTCCACAGAAAGCTGGTTACCTAGGTGGAAAGGTTAAGGAGAACAATTAAAGAAATCTGGATAAATTCCCTTCATTCTTCTTTCAAAGTCACTCTAAGATAGGGAATGGGAAAATGTTGCACCCACCTTAACCTTCATCAGTGTTGTGGGCTATTTGTGATGATATGTGGGTAGAACTATTCTCCTGTATAATCTTTAAATTGGCAGTCACTTCAGAGGCCATTCTTGCTGAACTTTCACCTAACCAAGAATCCCCAAGTAGTGGTCATTCATCCTTTGCTTGGAAATCTCCATTGAAGGGGACCATACTACCTCCTGAGGCAGGCTATGCCACTTTTGGACAGCTCTAATTATTAGGAAATTTACTCTTACATTCTAACCTAAATAGATCTTTCTGCAATCCTATCCATTGCTTCTAGTTTTATCTTCTTGGTCCAATATCCTCTTTGAAAAGGACTTGCAATAGTGGGTAGTCCCTAGCAGAGTCTTGGTGAAACCTTAACAACTGACCCTATTAGAGGCTAGTAAGCCGTTCCTAGTAGTTCCCAACTGGTCAAATCAGGCTGTTGCAGAATCCCAGAAACGATCCCAGAAACCCTCAACAAGACTCTGAGTTGGTCTGCCACAGAACAGATTCTCAAACTGTGCCTGTTCTGAGGATGCTAAAGATCAGTCCTTCAAGGTCTATCTTGTGAAGTACTTTTGCTTGCCATGAGTCCTTGGATGGATGGATGGATAACAAAGTTTTCCTGAGTTCCAGATATGAAGGCCAGCTAACATGAAGGCACAGAGGAAGGAGATGCAATATTAAGTTTGAGGAATAAGTAGTGGCCAAACTTGGGTGAAATGGAGAGTTCGTGATGAGAAGTAATGTAAAGCAAGTTTGGAAAGGGAGGTCAGATTTTTTGCTGTTGAAAGCCAAGGTTGAGAAGTTTCCATTTTATCCTAGATGAAATCGGGAGTCAATGTTCAAGGCATTGTGCATAAGGCACTGGGGATAAAGAGGATAACAGTTTTTGTCCTGAAAGAGTTTACATTCTATTGTGGGACCCAACATGTTGCAGACCTTTAAATAATTTTGGTGCAAAGAAAATATGTATTGATGCAGATATTATACTTTCTTAATTTCTATTGCAATCCCCTTAAGGTAACAGACTATTTTGTTTCTTTCATTTTTGGAAAGGGAGGCAGTGCACTCAGTCATACCTAAGAATTTGTTCACCTTGGGTAAAAGCAGTAGGTAGTAGAGTAGATAGCCGTGTAGCAGATATGGTGCCAGGAGAGGAATTGGTCTGACTCTTACCCCAGTAAGGGTTGGGAGGAAAGGTGGAACCTTAGAGGAGTGTGTGGTGATGGAACTCTGGGTGTGGCAGCACAATGGTAAGTTACAGCCCAGTCTGGAAATAAGCTGGGGATGGCAGTTGTTCCAGAGAAGCAGGTCTCCACCCTTGGGATGTTGGTGCCCTGGGGCAAAGTTCTGTTTGCTCTATGCTAATTTCATTTCTGATTGTAGTGTAGTGGCAAGAGCGCCTAACCTGAAGTCAACAGAGACCCAAATCAAATCCTGCCTCTGACCTTTGCTAGCAGTTTGGTGAAGAGCACACTTGCCTTTTCTTATCTTGTTTCCTCATGTGTAACATTATTGGATAAGGGCTATATTTCCTTTAAAAACAAACAGGGTTATTGTGAAGTTCAAATGAGATAACATGTAATAAATGTATGTAAAGTGCTTCGCAAACCTTAATGTTTCATATATATGTCAGTTATATAATTTTTATTATTATCATTATGATTTGTATTTTCCCATTGCTCAGTTCAATGTTTTGATGGGTAAGGCATTGTTTCAAATAGGAAACTTGACTCTTCAAGATTATTGTTACTCTACTCCCCCCTGCTGGTAAAATTTATCAAGAGAATTTCCATGAGCAATAGTGATAAATCATTTCTATTCATTGGATAAAAGAATTTAAAGCAGGAAGAGACCTTAGGTCACCAAGTTCAACCCTCCTCTTCAAGGAGGCCCAGAGGCATTAAATAGCAGAGTCAGGATTTGAACCTAGGTATTCTGACCATTATCTTGGATTTGGGGGCTTTCCATAGACTTGAACAGATGGTATCCTAGAATTAACCAATATCTATGAACTTGACTTCTGGGACAAGTAAGTCGGAAGGGAAGAATTAGATTGTCTATCTCCTGCTGTAATGGAAGAGGTAACAATCGCAGGGTTGAACTCCATCTGATTTCTAGATGCTGGCACTCCTGGCTCTTTCCTCTGGGACTCTGGTGGGATGATAAGATGATTTCAACGAGCCCCATCCTATTTTCTGCTCAGTTAGAGGAGGAAGAAATAGAAATCTGACTCCAAATGGTCTGTACTTATTCTTGTTGTTTACCTTCTCACTGGGCGTCACCCTCCATATTGTCATGTATGTCCTATCACATTATAAACAAAGATAATCTAGCAGCTACCAAATCGTTGTCTGGCATGAATAATATTGCCTCAGGCAGGGATTTGGGGAGAGGTTTTTATTCCTTTAGTGAGATAGATGACACATCCTTGCTTCCCCATGGGCTGAGGCACAAGTGAGCTCTAATCCCTTTGGAAGAGCCACTTGCAAGAGAGATGTACTAATATCATACTTCTAGGCAAATATATTTCCCCAATAAATAGGAGAACCTATAGTTAGAGAGCCAATGGGAACAGGCATGATCAGCTTCTTATGTGGTCTTTGTATTCCATGGAAATGGTGCTGCCTCACACATAAATTACTGGTAGGACACCCCATACTTTGTTACATATGGTTTTGCTACAAGTGGATCACATGACTTAGCTTTTTCATGTAAAATTTAGGGAAAATGATACTAGAGATATTGATTGATGCTTAGACCTGTTGACTCATCAGTATCTTACCTTTGTGGTTGAAGAGACACAGGATGCAAGAGTGGGAACAGCACTGGCTCTTTAATCAGGGCATCTGGGTCTGAATCCCAGTTCTGCTACTGACTCCTTGTTTAGGGTCTTAGCTTTCTCATCTGTAAAATGAAGGGGTTGAACTAGATGTTCCAGAGGGTCCCCTGGACCTCTAAAATGTATAAGGCTTTAGTTCCAATCCTAGTTGTATAATCTTTTGATTTAGGAGGCAAAAAAAAAAAGGGTTAACAAAAAACCTAAGACCCAAACTTTAATTCAGATATTAGCTCCAAAAGGGAGTTAGACTCCAGTTAATGGATAACTTACAAGTCAGGATGCTAGGTTCTCTTACCCACAGAAATCAGTGCCCATAACAGGAACAGAGGGAGAGAGGCCATGATGACCTTAGACTAAATGACAGCCTATAGAAATTCAGACTAGAAATAAAAGAAAAATGAAAGTGTTTTGAAACTAGTCATGGGAAACAGAAAGAGATATGCGCAGAAAAGGCCAAATTTGTCCCCAGATTCACCTTATGATGCGTAAACCCGCAAAACACACCTCCACAGAAAAAGGTACACCCCTCAGGGGTTGGCTTAGGATCCCAGGAACTCCAAATTAGAATAAGCCCTCCCTTGTACCTCCCTAAAGAGGAGATTATTATAATGAGACTGATAATCAATTTATTCATATTATAAATATAACTGTCTTTTCTTTCACTATTTGAGAGATACCTTTCCAATATTCTGGTTCTTTCCCTGTGGTCACTCATAGTATTGCAATAAAACTTGGGAAACTGAGTCACCGAGTCTTATAATTCTTTTGGGACGATTCACTATCAATCTGACCCCAAATTCCATCCCACATTACTTTGGCTGGTAATGTCACCTTTCTAGGTCTCAGTTTTCTTTGACAAGATAATAGGAGATCCCCTGTTTTCCAGAGCTAAGGCCCAGCAAGCAAGCTATGCCTTGACCTTGGCAAAACAACAATTCCTTGCGTCCACCCTCTGGATGACCTCATCCTCTGGCAGAATCACATAATGATTGTATTGCTTTGACCAGCATCAAGTGTTCTCTGAACTCAGACAAGCACTGGACAAGCTGGGACAAGTACCCATGTTCCAGCCATGAAGTCCTGCTATGAATCAAACTTGTCACATTGGTGCTGTTACCCCTCATTGTCAGGGCTACAGCTCACTGCATAGACATTAGTATAAATCCTAAGATCTCTCCACACTACCTCAGGTCTCCCCACTAAGGGCAGGGCCTCGCCACATCTGTCTATAGCCCCTCCTTACTTGCATGCCATTTCCCTCACTGACTCACCTGTCTCTAACCTGCTCTGGCCACCTTCAGGTTAGAGGCTGGTTTTGGACCGGTTGACACCTTGTTTGTGAAATTAGGGGGTTGGATTAGAATAATAGAATTTAGCCAGAAGAGAGGTTGAAGGTCATCAGAGGATTTCAGAGGTCAATAGTATAAAAATGCATAAAGGTAATCTTGGCTCCTAGCATGCTAATAGAAAGGATTTAGGAATCTCTTTACCTATGGCTCCGTTCATAATCTCGGTGATTGCTGGACCAGAGATCTCCTCTCCAGTTCTGCTTCCTAATATGTAGTGTATTTCTCTAGTCTATAATAGCAAATCAGTAAATATGGTAAAAACAAGGCAGCTGTATGCTCTGCTGGTATACCGGAGATGTCAGAAGAATATGAGAAAGATACCCCAACCTTTAAGTATATTGAGTAGACTCCCTGTGTCCAACTTAAAGAAGATATGGAGGGGAATTTCCTTGAGGGTGGGGACAGTGTTACTTTTGTATTTGTTTCCCTACTATCTTATGTACACAGTAGATGACTAATAAATGTTTTTGACTGAAGTTTCTATCATGCCAGAAAGACTTTGCAGATCACATATGCTTTCTGAACAACAGCCTAGCTAATTATGGAGAGGCTTAGTGATGTGGGCAGAAATTTGGGGTCAAATTGATCGTGAGTGGTCCCAAAAGAATTACAAGACTCAGTGACTCAGTTTCCCAAATTTTATTGCAATACAGTGAGTGACCACAGGGAGAGAACCAGAATGGTGGAAAGGTATCTCTTGAATAGTGAAAGGAAAGACAGTTATATTTATAGTATGGATAAATTGATTATTAGTCTCATTATAATAATATCCACCTTAGGGAGGTACAGGGTTTCATTATAATATTCTCCACCTTGGGGTGTTACAGGGGAGAGTTTATCCTAATGTGGAGCTCCTGGGGTCCTAAGCCAACCCCGGAGGTGCGTACCTCTTTCAGTGGAGGTGTGATTTTGGGGTTTACACGTCATAAGGTGAATCTAGGGACAAATTTGGCCTTTTCTGTGCATGTCTCTTTCTGGTTCCCATGACTAGTTTCAAAATATCTCCATTTTTCATTAGAATTTCTATACCCTTGTCATTTTATCATTGTTATAGTCTTCAGGTCTCCTCAGCCTAGGTCCCTCTGTTCCTGTTATGGATACTGATTTATGTGGGTACGAAAACCTAGCATGTTATCCATTAACTGAGGTCTAACTCCCTTTTGGAGCTAATATCTGAATTAAAGCTTGGGTCTTAGGTTTTTCTATTAATCCCTTTTTGCCTCCTACATCATTAGTACCAGTAGGCTGGCCATCTAGTGATGAATTCATTGACCATGGCAATTCATGAAACAAAAGAGAAACCATTTGACTAAAAAAGATCCAAAAGGGGAATTTTGACTAGAATTGGTCCTATTAACAAGGTAAACACCTTCAACAAAGAACCTACAGTAAAATATGGTAAAAATGAACAGCTGTATATTCCATTGGCATCCTTGAGATGTTAAGAGAGTATGAGAGGCTCCTAACATGTTGGGGAGACTATGTTCACTTTATAGGAAAATATGGAGAAGAATTTCACAGGGTGGGCAGGAATGAAGGGCATGACATCAGCATCCTTGTCAAGAATATCCAAATAGATGAGATCACAGATTCATTCAAGTGTTGGAACATAATTAAAATATATTAGGAAACACTAGAAATTTCTAAAGTGTATAGGATTAAAAAATTTTAACTACTGGAAGACATGACTTTTAAGTTATTTACCCTTGAATTTCATTAATCAATTTTGGAGAGAAAGAAGCATCCCTTGTAGAAGATAAAGAATATCATATTGGGGCAGCTAGGTGGCGCAGTAGATAGAGCACTGGCCCTGGATTCAGGAGTGCCTGAGTTCAAATCCGGCCTCAGACACTTAACACTTACTAGCTGTGTGACCCTGGGCAAGTCACTTAACCCCAATTGCCTCACTAAAAAAACAAAAAAAACCAAGAATATCATATCTTTGACCAAATTGCCATCTGATTCCTGTCATCCTGATGATCCTAGGTTATTGGTTATTTAATACAAGGGGGAGGAAGCTTGATGTAATGGACCTGTGTTGAATTTAGAGTCAGAATTGGAATCTTGAGTATTCTACTTATGACCATGTGACATTGAACAAATCACTTAGTTTCCGTTTTCTTATCTATAAAATGAAGGATTTAACCATTTGACTTCTAAGGTCTCTTTCAACTCTAATAAATCTACCATCCTATATTCTTTTTCTTTTCTTTCTTTTTTTTTTTTTTGGTGAGGCAATTGGGGTTAAGTGACTTGCCCAAGGTCACACAGCTAGTAAGTGTCAAGTGTCTGAGGCCAGATTTGAACTCAAGTCCTCCTGAATCCAGGGCCGATGCTTTATCCATTGTGCCACCTGGCTGCCCCTATCCTATATTCTAATGAAAAAGGACCAGGATAGTTGAAACCAACAAGGGGTGGGAGACAGATGGTACATAATACAATCACTGATGGGTGGGAGAAAGGAATAATAAAAGGCTTCTCTCCAGGACCAGATTTACTTCTTTTTCCCATCCCATATGATTTATTTGTTTTTGGTTTTTGCAGGGCACTGAGGGTTAAGTGACTTGCCCAAGGTCACACAGCTAATAAGTATGTCAAGTATCTGAGGCTGGATTTGAACTCAGGTCCTCCTGAATCCAAGGCCAGTGCTTTATCCACTGTACCACCTAGCTGCCCCTATCCCATATGATTTAAAGAATTTAAGAAGGCCTTCACCTAAAAAATAGATTCACCAAGTCCTATACTTGAAATTTTACCTTTAAAGATTTGTTTTTTTGCTTTAAGCTTTGGTTTATTATTAAAATACAAATACCATAATATATGAAGCTAGAATTAATTATTTATGTCACATTGTCAATGATTTGATCCAAATCTCAGTTTTTGTTTAAAAAATTTTTTTTTAAATTTTTCTTTTTCTTTTCAGGGCAATGAGGGTTAAGTGACTTGCCCAAGGTCACACAGCTAGTAAGTATAAAGTGTCTGAGGCTGGATTTGAACTCATGTCCTCCTGAATCCAAGGCCAGTGCTTTATCCACTGTACCACCTAGCTGCCCCCTGTTTTTGTTTTTTTTTTTAAATAAGAAAGGTAGAGCAATGAGAAATCTGGGAGCCAGGTAGTCTGTGGAGAAGGGGAGAGCAGATGATAGAACTTTAGAACTTTAAATAAAGTAGGTAAAGCTGTGGATTTCTTTCCCCAACTAAATTCAAATGATCTAAGAAGGGACTTTCCACTGTAGATGATGGAGCAAAAGTTTCCAAGAGAATAAGACTCCTCACATACCCCTCAAAAAACAACAATAGAAACATCAAAAAGAATTAAAACCCTGACAATACAAATCAACTTAAAAAAGAGCCCCACAAAGAGCATGAATACTTACATGTTGCAAATGAAAGTTTAAATACCAGAAGCAATACAATAAAAACCAATGAAATCTATTCTGAGAGACATCTTCCAATGAATAAATGACTTTTTTTTTTTTTTGGTGAGGCAACTGGGGTTAAGTGACTTGCCCAGGGTCACATAGCTAGTAAGTGTCAAGTGTCTGAGGCTAGATTTGAATTCAGGTCATCCTGACCCCAGGGCCAATACTCTATCCACTGCATCACCTAGCTGCTCCATAAATGACATATTTAAAGATGTTTAATAAGAATCAATGTCGTTAAGGAAATTACAAAAACAGACAAAAGAGTTTGTAGAAATTAAAAAATATTTACAGGAGAGAATGAAGCAAAAATGTAAAAGATACTAAAGGAAGATATAAAAAAAGACTAATATCAAGACTATAATAGAAAAGCAGACAAAATCAATAGATACAACTAACAATAGATTTACTACAGGGGAAAATGAAATTGCCAACAAAATAGACAAAAGGGAAGAACAAGCTCAGAAAATAACTCAGTTATGGAAGGAACTGGAAAACATGCAGACATAACAGGCAGACAAGGAGGATTGCATTGTTTTAGCCATTAGACTAGTAGTTTTCTTCTATTTCCTAAGGTACTATTCTTCTATGAATCGGTTATAGGCCTGGGGTATCTCAGAAGTTTTCTGGGGGAAATTAGGGAACCTTCTCCCTGAGAAGCTAAACCAAAGGACAGGCACACCTAAAGAGAAAAGCGGCTGAGTTAAGTCAGGACCACCACCCTTCATTCCTTTCTCCTCCACCTCTTGGGTAGATAATGCCATTAGGCATGGTTCCTGCCTGAGTGGTGCCTAGGGGACAGATAACTCCAAAAGTCAGGACCACCTCCCCTCATTCCAGCTTTCCCCATCCCAAAGGGAACTTTCCACAGTCAGATGATGACCCCATTGGTCCCTCCACCATCTGTCCTCTATAAAAGTATTTGCCTTTCTCCTGCTCAAGGAGATTGGTATCTCAGAGAACTCCGTCTCTGTGCCATGCCATTTCCCCATGAGAAAAAGTTCAAGGACTTTTCTCTTGGTTTCCTTTCTCTAGTGCCTAAATAAAATATTATTTTATCCTAACTGGATTTGTGTGTGAGAAGGTATAATTCTTTAAAGAGGAATTCCTGAGGACCCCACAACCCACCACAACCATTCTCCCCATAACAAATCTGAGAGCTATCTTCCAGAAAATCAGTTCAGAAAATGTTCTAGAATTATAAAAAACAATCAACAATGTACAAATAGAAAGAATCCAACCTTGAAAAAGTCAAGATTTTATTTTCTTAAACAAATTATAGTTAAATGTTAACATTTCACTGACAAGGAAAAAAATCCTATCAACAACAAAAAAAAGACAAATGACATAGCAAGGGACAGCAATCAGAATTAGAGTGAACATATCAATGAAGATGAAGAATATTTGAAGAAATTGGAAAAGGATATAGAAACCAAAATTTCATATCCACCAAAACTCAGTATACTGTATGGAGATAAAAGACATTTGTGAAGCATTGGAAATTTTGTAGAGAGACATATGCATTTCAAGGAAGTCTTTGAACCTCAAGAAAATCTTTAACTGAGAAAGACAGGTCATGTACAACAATTCCTATTTCCTAAATATATGTGTGAGAACTTTTAAAAGGACGTATTTTCTAAGTAATATTTTGGAAGGGTATTTTAGATGTAGTGAGGGGGTGCTGTTCAGGAGGTTCCTGTTTAATTGCTTTTCTTTCAGGCATATTGAGGAAATTACAGAAATGCAGGTAACAAAAAGAAGCAGGTGTCAATGTGTTAAATGAAGCGAAAAGGTATATCTAGGCCCTGTTACCCCTTTACAAAGTAAGAAAAACCTGAGGGTAGTTTCCTATTTGGCAAGCTGAATATTGGCTATACCCTTGGTGGCCTTTAAAATTTAACTTGATAACTATGGAGACAGCAGTCAGTAGAGGTAGTAGCTCCAACCCTTGGGAACACTGGTAGCAAAGAAAGCCAGCCAACAATGGATTCAAGAGACAATTAGTTCTGACAGTTGGGAGTTGAGCAGCAGAGAGGAAGGAGGGCATTGAACCCTTCAGAGTAACCTGCCTGGGAGAGACTCTGTGTCTAGTAGGGCCCAACATAAAGACATGGAGAAGAAAAAAGGCATCAGGATCTAGTCCTTCAGTGCCACAGGTGTGAGTTGCCCGGGTTACATGTATTCCCTACTTGTGTACCTTATTCTAATGGGCAGCTAGGTGGTGCAGTTGATTCAGGAGGACCTGAATTCAAATCCGACTCAGACTTTTGACACTTACTAGCTATTTGACCCTAGACAAGTCACTTAACCCCAATTGTAAAACAACAAAAAACCTTATTACAGCACTATGTTTGATTCTTTCTTCTCCCTCACCCCAGTCTTGCAATGAATGCTTTTACAGTATCTCTTGACCTCTTTTCTCTACTTACACAGGTACCACTTTAGTTTAGCCCCTCTTCACCTCTCACCTAGATTACTGCAATAGCATCTCTGCTTCCAATTTCTGATGAGTACACTCTGCAGTGAAATTAATTTTCTTTAAGAGCAAGTCTGAAAATGTGACTCCCCTACTCAATGAACTACAGTGATTTTCTATTGGCTCTAGGATAAAATATAAACCCCATTATTTAGCTTTTAAAGCTCTTCACAACCTATTCCCAATTTATCTTTTCAATCTCACTGAAAATTACTCTCCCTCTTGCATTCTTTGATCCAGGTAAACCGACCTCCTCCTCTCTGTTCTTTCCACGTGATTTCCATTATCTGTATCTTTGTGCTGACTGTCCTACATGCCTGGAACATACTCTCCTTCAATCCATAAAGTCCTTCTCTTCCTTTAAGATCAATCAATCAGTCGGTCAATAATCATTCAGTAGGCAACTACTATGTGTTAGGTAGGGGTAGCTAGATTGTTCAGCAGCTAAAGTGCTGGGCCTGGAATAAGGGGAGTTCCAATCTGACCTCAGACATTTACTAGCTGTGTAACCCAGGGCAAATCTCTTAACTTTTTTTTTTTTTTTTTGGTGAGGCAATTGGGGTTAAGTGACTTGCTCAGGGTCACACAGCTAGTAAGTAGTGTCTGAGGCCGCATTTGAACTCAGGTACTCCTGAATCCAGGGCCGGTACTCTATCCACCACACCACCTAGCTGCCCCAGATCTCTTGACTTTTGTTTGCCTTAATCCACTGGAGAAGAAAATAGAAAACCACTCCAGTATCTCTGACAGTATGGTCCATGGGGTTGTGAAGGGTTGGACACCACTAACTGAACAACAATATGTATCAGATACTGTGCTAAGCATTAGGAATACACAAAGAGGCAAAAAATGGTCTCTGCCTTCAAGGAATCCACAGTCTATTGGGGGAGAAAACAAGCAAATAAATATGTATAAACAAATTATATACAGAATAAATAGAAAACATTTAACAGAGGGGAAGCACTAGAATTAAAATGGGTTAGGAAGGGCTTTCTGTAGAAGATGGGATTTTAATTGGGACTTGAAAGAAGCCAGGGAAAGGGAAGATGAGGGAGAGCATTCTGGGTATGGGGGAGAGCCACAGAAAATGCCTGGAGATGAAACAGAAAGAGAGAGGGAAAAGGAGAGAGAGAGAGGAGAGAAAAGAGAGAGACAGAGACAGAGAGAGAAAGAGACAGAGACAGAGAGAAAGAGAGAGACAGAGAGAGAAAGAGAGACAGAGTATGAGAGAGAGAGAGACTGAGAGAGAGAGACAGACAGAGAGACAAACAGAGAAAGACAGAGAGAGAGAGACAGAGAGAGAGACAGAGACAGAAAGGGACAGAGACAGGAAGAGACAGAGACAGACAAAGAGAAAGACAGGGATGATGATAGCAAGGAGGCAAGTCACTTAACCCCAATTGCCTCCCCCCCCCCGCCCCCCCACAAAAGAAGGAATAATTTTTAAAAACCAATAATAATGGGAGGTTTTAATCCCTTGGTATCAAAATACATCTACCAAAAAAATAAATAAGAAAGAAATCAGTGTTGAGTAAAGTAGTAAATGAATGAAATCTAGTAAGATATAGAGAGAACTGAATGGGAAAGGAGGGGCTGGGTGATGCAGCAGTTGTTCAGTCATGCTATCCCATAAAGGTGTGTGCGTGAAGGTGTTGTAACTTTTCTTGTCATTTTATTTGCTATGTGAATTGATTGTTCTTTGTTTTGACCTGATGTGCTCTCTAGTTAGTTGGTTGTTAAAGGAAACAAATAGGTAGGAGCTCTTAGAAGTATGGTTTTGAGTGAATGTTGTCTGGTAGAGCCAACTCTTGTTAAATTTTCAGCCTGAGCATTTACATCTCAAAAATCAGGAAAGGCTTGATTTATTGTTTTATTGATTGTCAAGACTCAAGGAAGTGATGGAGAAAATGTTAAGAATGTAGATTAAACTTAAAAGTGTATAATGTCCATTATAACTGGTGTTTCTATCCCACCCCCCACCCCCCACCCCCCAATCCAGAGTTAGTTGTTAAACATGTACCAGCATTCCCCTGGTGCTTACCCACAGATATGTAGGGTAGCTTCAAATATAGGGTAGCTTTTCTGGGGGCCCATTTGGGAGGAGGACCCAGGTGCCATGCTTAGGTAAATATAGAAAAACAGGTTTTATGTACTGCCTTTATAGATTAAGAAAATACTTAAAGAAATAAAATAGACAAAAAGGCTGCTCTTCTTAGAAGGAAAAACCAGACAGGTCAGTAAAGAGCTGCTTCTGCAAAAAGGCACAAGGTTCAGATAGAGTTACAAGCAAATTCTACCAAACCTTTAGAGGAAAAGAAGTTCCTTTGAAACATACACTCTTTCTAATAAACCTAGAGAAAGATCATGTTAAAGAAATCTTGGTTGGGGCCTTGCCCTGGTCAATGAGGCAAACTCAGAAATGAAAGTAAAAGGATTTTATCAGCACACCAAGGCAGTAAGTAAGCCTTTGGGTATGGCCTCCCCCATTCAAACTGTGCATTGCTTTTTATAGACAGAAGTAAACAATTTCCATATAAGGGCAAATGTATTTTGATTAGTACACATAATTATGAAGTAGATGGGATTAGTGCTCATAGGCGAGGGTATTTCCAGACTGCCATCTCCCGAAGGCTGGCTTCCTGTGGACTCAAAGTCTAAACAAGGTTTTTAAAATGGAGTCAGACTGACTGCACAAACTGCCAACTTTGCATAATGGCAGGTGGTGGCATTCTGGACAAAGGGAAAAAGAAAATTATAGGCCACTATCTTTAATGAATACAAATGCAAAAACATTAAATAACATTCTTACAAATAGAATGGAAATATTCCATTATGACCAAGTGATAAGAATGCAAGGATAGTTTAATACTAGTAGTATTTTATCATATTCATATACCACGATGTGTCCGGCCGTTCCCAATTTTGGATACCTTCTCAGATTGCCACCTTACAAAGAACCATAAATATTTCTGTACATTCTTAAAATTTATTTTGCTTAGGACTTATTCCTCCTTTAATCTATCTCCCCTCTAATTCCCCTTTCCTTCTCCCTTTCCCCTCCTATGGTCCTGTTTAGTGAAATGTTTTTCTGTATCCAATTCTGTGTGTATGTGTACACATGTGTGTATATGCCTTATTTTGACCAGTTCAGATAACAGTGAGGTTCAATTGTCACCCACTTTCTCCCCCATCCATGTTTATATTGTTTACTTGTTCAGCCTCATTATGTGGGATAATTTCCCCTAACCTTTCTTTACCTTTCCCACAGTGTATTCCTCTTCCTCTTTGCAGGGCACTGAGGGTTAAGTGATTTGCCCAGGGTTACACAGCTAGTAAGTGTCAAGTGTCTGAGGCTGGATTAGAACTCAGGTCCTCCTGAATCCAGGGCCAGTGCTTTATCCACTGAGCCACCTACCTTCCCCCTTTCTGTTCTTTTCTTAAGATCATCTCCACTCCCAGGCCCTGTCTGATTAGACTCCCTCTATCGCTAGAATTTGAAGGAAACCAGAGAAGCCAAGAAGCAGAGATGAAGAGGGAGAATATTCCAGGCATGGAGAACAGCCAATGAAAATGACTGGTGTCTGGAGATCTAGTATCTTATTTGAGGTATTGTGGGGCGGGGGGGGTGGGGGGTGGGGGGGGGGGTGGTGGTGCAATGCCACTAGCATGTCACTAGATTGAAGAGTATGTGGGAATGTAAGGTGTAAGAAGACTGGAAAGGTAGAAGGGAGCCAGGTTGTCAAGGACTTTGAATGACAAGCAAAAATTTGATCTTGAAGGTAATAGGGAGCCCCTGGAGTTTATTGGATAGGGTCACTACACAGTTGGACCTATACTTTAAGAAGGCCAATTAGACAACTGAATGGAGGATGGATTGGCATGAGGAAGGCATGGAGACCAACAGCAGGGTATTGTAGTAGTCCAGTATGAGGTGATGAGGGCCGGCACCAGGGTGGTTGCTGAGGAGAGAAGTGGGCATATGGGAGAGACATTGAAAAGGTGAAATTGAGAGGCCTTGCTAACAAACTGGGTAGGGGGGAGTGAGAGAGATTGAGGAGTTTGAGGGTGCCTAGTTTGCAAGCCTGGGGAAGGATGGTGGTACCCTTGATAGTAATAGGGAAGTTCAGAAATGAAGAGGGTTTTGGGGACAAAGTTCATGAGTTCAGTTTTGAACAAATTAAATTTCAGGTGTCTTTGGGACATCCAGTTTGAGATGTTTAGTAGGCTAGTGCCTTAGGTTCAGCATTTATATCTTGAAGGCATAGATGAACTCCCCAATACAACATAACTTATAACAACTTTAACCTCTACCCAGTTAGAGACTCCATCTTGCTTTTCTTGCATAGCCCTAAGGAATTCACTCACTTGGCATGTAGACTAGATGCAATTTACTTACTGGAACTCTAAAGTAAAGCTGTAATCAGGTTAACATACTAAGCAACTGCAATTAAGCTACAAAAATTTCGTTAGGGTTTGATTTTCCAATTCCTCTACTCTCTCTCTTTGGTGTCTCTGTTCTTTCAGTGGGGAGACACCCAACGGTCATTTGGGTAGAGGAGGGTTTTCTGAGCACCCTTAGTATTAAGATCAAAGGTGGTAAAAGAAATTGTCTTAAGGCAATCTGCTCATATCATCTCAACATAATAATTTTATACCATTTCTCAGCTCCTCTTCTCCACCTCCCCAGGTTGCAAGTCAAACTCCTGGCTTGTGCTTAGGTGAACGTGGGTATGTGATACTTCAACGGGATGTCCACAGAAAGACCTCTGAGGGCATCTACCCTTGTGTATTGCATGTTCTCTCCTTGAGGGTGTTTTTAATGCTTGAGGGTATTTTGCCTTCCTTTGTATCCCCAGGGCTTATTATCATAGTATCTGGCACACAGCAGGCACTTAATAAATGCTTCCTGATTGACCAAGAGGCCAGCCAGGCACATCTCTCCACATTTCTTCTTGAACCTAAGAAGTTGTATGCCAGAAGTTATATGGTCAGAGACCTGCCAGAGTGTGACTGACACCTTGCCCCCAGCAAATTCTCTTTTAATTCATCCTGGAGGCCTCTTTACTTTTGCCTTCTTTGGGCACATAAGGTGCAGATAATGTAGGGGAAGACAAGGAAACACTAATTAGTGGAAGGCTGCTTCACAGGGAAATTCATTCAAAATACTAGAATATATATTAATAGAAACATCTGTAAGAAGAATAAAAAGTATATGTTTGGAATTATGAGCTAATGTTATAGGCAAATACAAAACATTAGCAATGTTCCCTCTAAAACTGTAGTGAGGTAAAGTAGTGGGTAGAGCTCTAGACCCCTGAATAAGGAAGACATTAGTTCAAATCTGCCTATAGACACCTACTAATTGTAAAGCACTTAGCATAGTGCCTGGCATGTAGTTGTGTTAATAAATGTTAGTTTATAATTATTAATTATTATTACTCTGATCACTCCAATGCAATAGTCTTAGGAATGTTAATAGTAGCAATAAGGCACAAAAAATAAATGAAAAGAATAGGCATTGGCAATGAAGAGATTAAAATATTTCTCTTTTCAAATGACATCTTAAATTTAAAAAGCTTTAGATACTCAGAATAATTATCAAGAGAGGTAATAAATTACTTTAACAAAGTGGCTGACAAGAAAATAAATCCATAAAAGCAATCTGCATTTCTGTGTACCAGAGATACAAAATAAATAGAAACTGATGGAAAGTGAAATTCAATTTACAATAATGGTGAAATTTATCATATCGTAGGGTGGGAATTTGTCAAGACATACAGGTGCCTTTTAGAGAGGGAACTTCAAAATGATTTGGATGGAAATACAGGAAGAACTTGAGGACTAGCACCTGCTCATTGGGAGGCTATTAACACAGAATAAAAATGACAATACTTTCTCAGTTCATTTACATAAATTTACTGCATAACAATGAACCAATAAGCTATATTATGGAAATTGATTGGCTTATAACAAAAATTTTTTTATAGAAAAGTGGATAAGAATACCAAGAATACCAAGAAGATATATGAAAAAGAGAACGAATAAAGGAGTATGTACTTTAAACCGACTTCAAAATGTACTATAAAATGATCATTATGAAACTGTCCTATCATAGAAACAATAGAGAAACTTTCATTAATATGGATGAGGGAACTTATTAATAGAACCAGCTATATATAAGAAGCTAAGGTTTGAGTTATTGAAGAGTGATTCCATATTTCCAAAATTACTGGGGAATGGAACCACTATTCAAAAAAATCTTTTGGGAAAAATGGATAGCTGCATGATGATCAATGGGCTTAGATCCATAAGCCATTTGGGGGGGGGGTTTGGACTAGACCTGTGACTTCATTGGCTAGGGAACTTCTTCTAGTAATTGATATTTGGTACCTTTGTGACTTACAGAGTTGTCTAGAGCAGAGTGTGAAACTCAAATGGACACAGATCCCTGTCTGCCACATGTTTACTTAGTAAACCACAAGTTAGTATTATATATATATATATATACCCATATATATGTATATATATATATGTGTGTATATATATAAATAATGTTTGCTTAGTAAACTACAAGTTAGTATTATATATATATATATATATATATATATATAAGATGGATGATAGATAGACAGATAGTGTTTTATTTATTTTGTGAAACATTTCCCAATTACATTTTTTTTTTGTTTTTTTGCGGGGCAATGGGGGTTAAGTGACTTGCCCAGGGTCACACAGCCAGTAAGCATCGTGTCTGAGGCCGGATTTGAACTCAGGTACTCCTGACTCCAGAGCCGGTGCTTTACCCACTGCGCCACCTAGCTGCCCCCTCCCAATTACATTTTGATCTGTTTCTGATTGTTTAAGGGCAAATAGACTACTGGCCATAAATTTGACACCTCTGTCTCAAACACAGAGATTAAGTGATTTGCTGAGGATTGATAGGTGTCAAATGTGGGATGTGAATCCTCTCATTCCTGTCTGCAAACCAGATCTCTAACCATTATACAACGCTGCAATAGAGAAGTTCACCACAATACAACAACCAAATTAGGCCATGCTGGCTACCACAAAACAGATATTATGACAAACTGGATCAATGCTCTACATATAAAATAATCTTAAGAAAAGAATAAAACCACTTCCTGTGCCAAGCTGGCCGAGTGAGGAAGCAACAAACTAAAGCTCTCCCAGATTTCCCCTCCAAACTGACATAAAACTTCCTCTGAAGTGTCCCAGGAGTAGGGAACGGCCTACCAGCCCAGAAGGAAAGGTCTGTCTTGCCTGGGTGGGAGGGAAGTGAGGTCCAGGAGCAGCAGCAACAGCAGCAGCTGCTACTTCTGGGCTCACGGCAGGGGGCCTAAGCAGGGCTGAGCCTGGGGTATTCCACTAGTGAGGCTCCACCTGCCTGCAAACCAGCAGCTCATTTACGGTCTAGTCAGCCTAGCAGGGACCCTTACCAGGTACCCCAAAGGTAGCACAGACCACCAGGGAGGCTTTGACTCCACTGCTGACCAGTAGTGAAGCCCTCCCTAAGCAGGTCAACAGCAAATTCCCACCCCTTTGACTTCCCAGCAGAGAGACTGTTTCCAGGGCAAATTAGCAGCAGGGACTCAGCAGATTGCAACAAATTACCCTTCCAGGGCCTGCCAGAGGAGTGACTGGTTACCATAGCAACCCAGCAGCAGGGTTTTTTTCCCCCCCTTCTGCCCCACCCCAACCACTTGGGCAGATTGGAAACAAAATTATTCCTCCAGGGCCTGCTAACAGAGAGGCCCTGCTAACAGAGTAACCCAGCAGCAAGGCACCACCCCTGGGGCCGACCAACAACAAGATCGCTCCTCCAGGGCCATCCACCAGAAAGACTTTGTTAACTTTAGCAGCCCAACAAAAGCAAGCAGCCAAGCCCTGAAGCCCAGTGAAAACCAACAATATGACCTAGAGCCTCAGCACAAACCCTGAGACAGTGTAGGAAGAGAGCCCAATTTGAATAAAAATTTCAAGGCACAAAAATGATAAAAAAAAAAAAACAAAAAAAGCTTGACTATTGACAGTTACTATGGTGACAGGGAAAATCAAGGCACAAACATAGAGAACAATAGTAACAAAATGGCTACAGGTTTAGCTTTTAAAAAATGCAAGTTGGTCTCAGGCCCAAAGAGAATTCCTGGAAGAGCTTAAAAAGGACTTTAAAAATCAAATCGAGGGGCAGCTAGGTGGTGCAGTGGATAGATCACTGGCCCTGGATTCAGGAGTACCTGAGTTCAAATCCAACCTCCGACACTTGACACTTACTAGCTGTGTGACCCTGGGCAAGTCACTTAACCCCAATTGCCTCACTAAAAATAAAATAAAATAAAATAAAATTGAGTAGAAGAAAAATTGGGGAAAGAAATAAAAATAGTGCAAGAGAACCGTGAAAAAGAAATACAAAAATTTACTGAGGAAAATAACTCCCTTAAAATAGATTTAGCCAAGTGGAAAAGGAAGTACAAAGGGCCACTGAAGAAAATAATTCTTTAAAAATTAAAATTGAACAAATGGAAACTAATAACTCTATGAGACACCAGGATACAATAAAACAAAATAAAACAAAATATGAAATTTCTCATTGGAAAAACAACTGACCTAGAAAATAGATCCAGAGAGATAATATAAGAATTATTGGACTACTTGAAAGCCATGACCAAAAAATTAAAAAAAATTTTTTTTAAAGCCTGCACAATATCTTTCAAGAAATTATCAAAGAAAACTGCCCTGAAATATTGGAACCAAAGGGCAAAATATAAATTGAAAGAATCCACCAATCACCACCTGAAAAAGATCCCAAAATGAAAACTCCCCAGAACATCATAGCCAAATTTCAAAGCTCAGGGATCAAAGAAAAAGTATTGCAAGTAGCCAAAAAGAAACAATTCAAATACTGTGCAGCTACAGTGAGAATTACACAGGATTTGGCAGCTTCCACATTAAAGAATCACAGGGCTTGTAATATAATATACTGGAAGGCAAAGGAGTGAGGTTTACAACCAAGAATCACTTACCCAGCAAAATTGAATATTGTATTGAGTATTGTAAAGAGGATGTGGTCATAAGGTAATATTGAAGGGAAAATAATATTTGTAAGTCTAAACAACTTTACTATAAAAATAATTAGAGGGGCAGCTAGGTGGTGCAGTGGACAGAGCACCGGCCCTGGATTCAGGAGGACCTGAGTTCAAATTTGGCCTCAGACACTTAACAATTACTAGCTGTGTGACCCTAGGCAAGTCACTTAACCATAATTGCCTCACCAAAAACCAAAACAAAACAAAAAAATAATTAGAATGAGTATACATAGACAGAGGTTGCGGTCATAAGGTGGGTGACATTGATGCAATGATACCCCAGAAAACAAAGTAAAGGGGTAAAAAGAAATTGCATGGAAGAAGGAGGGGAGAAATTGAATGGGGTGAATTGTCCTCTTGCCCCGACACACACACACACACACACACACACACACACACACACACACACGCACACACACACACACACAAAGAGGCATAAAAGATGGAGGGGAACATGGGGGGCGTGGGCAAAGATTACTCTCATGAAAGTTTGCTCAAAGAGAGAATAACAAACACATTCAATTGGATATAGAAATCTATCTTAGCCTATAAGGAAGTTTAAAAAATGACAGTGATAATAGAAGGGAGATGGGAGACTGACACAATGGAAGGGATATTGGGGAAGGTGGTGATTATAAGTAAAACACTTGTGAGAAGAGAGAGGGTGGGGGGTCAGAGTTGGGGGGATAAACAGGTGAAAAATGAAGAGAAATAGTCATCATAACTATAAATGTGAATGGGATGAACTCATCCATTAAATGGAAGCAGATAGCAGAATGCATTAAAAACCAAAATCCTACAATAAGTTGTCTACAAGAAACTATTTAAAGCAGAGAGATACACACAGGGTACACGTAAGGGGCATCTATTATGCTTCAGTTAAAGCAAAGAAAGCAGGGGTAGCAATTATGATTTCAGACAAAGCAAAAGCAAAAAGAGATCTAGTTAAAAGAGATAAAGAAGGAAACTCTATCTTGCTGAACGGTACCATAGACAATGAAGTCATATCAATACTTAACATATATGTACCAAATGATATAGCTTCTAAATTTCTGAAGGAGAAGTTGAATGAGTTACAGGAAGAAATAGATAACAAAACTATCCTAGTGGGGGACCTTAACCTTCCCCTCTCATAACTAGATAAATCTTTTTTTTTGGTGGGGGGCAGGGCAATGGGGGTTAAGTGACTTGCCCAAGGTCACACAGCTAGTGAGTGTCAAGTGTCTGAGTCCAGATTTGAATTCAGGTCCTCCTGAATCCAGGGCAGGTACTTTATCCACTGTACCACCTAGTTGCCCCCTATCACAACTGGATAAATCTATCCAAAAAATAAACAAGAAAGAAGTTAAGGAAATGAATAAAATTCTTGAAAAGTTAGATATGATAGGTATCTGGAGAAAATTGAATGGGAATAGAAAGGAATATACCTTCTTCTCAGCAGTACATGGGACCTACACCAAAACTGACCATGTATTAGGGCATAAAAACCTTACAACCAGATACAGAAAAGTAGAAATAGTAAACACATGCTTTTCAGATCATGATGCAATAAAAATTACATTCAATAATGGACAATTGAAAGAGAGATTAAAAAGCAATTGGAAATGAAATAATCTGATCCTAAAAACAAGTGGGTAAAAGAACAAATCATAGAAACAATCAGTGATTTCATTAAAGAAAATGACAATGATGAGACAACATATCAAAATTTATGGGATGCAGCCAAAGCATTTCTTAGGGAAACATTCATATCCATAACTGCTTACATCAATAAAACAGAGAAAAAACAGATCAATGATTTGGGCATGCAACTAAAAAAACCTAGAAAATGAACAAATTAAAAATTCTCAACTAAACATCAAACTGGAAATCCTGAAAATCAAATGAGAGATTAATAAAATTGAAAGTAAGAAAACCATTTAATTAATAAATAAAACTAGAAACTAGTTTTATGAAAAAAAACAGTAAAATAGATAAACCATTGGTTCATTTGATCCGAAAAAGGAAAGAAAACCAAATTACTAGTATAAAAAATGAAAGGGATGAACTCACCACCACTGAAGAGGAAATTAAGGCAATTATTAGGAACTATTTTGCCCAATTATATGCCAATAAATTTGACAATCTAAATGAAATGGATGAATATCTACAAAAATATAAATTGCCCAGATTAGCTGAAGAAAAAACAAACTATTTAAATAACTCAGTTTTAGAAAAAGAAATTGAACAAGCCATCAATGAACTCCCTAAGAAAAAATCCCCAAGACCAGCTGGCTTCACAAATGAATTCTACCAAACATTTAAAGCACAATTAATCCCAATATTATATAAATTATTTTAAAAAATAAGTGGAGTCCTACCAAATTCCTTTTATGAGACAAATATGGTGCTGATACCCAAACCAGGAAGAGCCAAAACAGAGAAAATGATAGACCAATATCACTAATGAATATTGATGCAAAAATGTTAAATAAAATACTAGCAAAAAGACTGCAGAAATATATCACAAGGATCATACACTATGACCAGGTGGTATTTATACAAGGAATGCAGGGCTGGTTCATAATTGACCATATCAATAGCAAAAGCAACAGAAATCATATGATTATCTCAAGAGATGCAGAAAAGGCCTTTGACAAAATACAGCACCCAATTCCTATTAAAAACACTAGAGAGCACAGTAATAAAAGGAGCTTACCTTAAAATGATAAGTACTATTTATCTAAAACCATCAGCAAGCATTATCTGTAATGGGGTTAATCTAAAAGCCTTCCCAATACAATCAGGGGTGAAGCAAGAATGCCCATTATCACCTCTATTATTTAATATTGTATTAGAAATGTTAGCTATAGCAATAAGAGAAGAAAAAGAAATTAAAGGAATTAGAATAGGTAACAAGCAAACAAAACTATCACTCTTTGCAGATGATATGATGTTATACTTAGAAAATCCTAGAGAATCAACTAAAAAGCTACTTGAAATTATTAACAATTTTAGCAAAGTTGTAGGATTCAAAATAAACCCACATAAATCATTGGCATTTCTATATATTACCAATAAAGTCCAGCAACAACAGATAGAAAGAGAAATTCTATTTAAAATAACTTTGGCCAAACTTCACTTGGGAGTCTACCTCCCAAGACAAACACAGCAACTATATGACCAGAACTACAAAAAATTTTTCACAGAAATAAAGTCAGAACTAAACAATTGGAAAAATATTAAACCACTCATGGGTAGGCAGAGCAAATATAATAAAAATGACAATCCTACCTAAGTTAATTTATTTATTTTGTGCTATACCAATCAAAATATAAAAAAATATTTTATAGAGCCAGAAAAAAATAATAACAAAATTCATCTGGAAGAACAAAAGTTCAAGGATATCCTGATAATCAATGAAAAAAATTTTGAATGAAGGTAGTCTAGCACTACCAGATCTCAAACTGTATAATAAAGTGCTAATTATCAAAACAATCTGATACTGGCTAAGAAATAGAGAGGTAGACACTTATTAGCTGTGTGACCCTGGGCAAGTAACTTAACCCTCAATGCCCCCCTCCCCCAAATAGAGGTAGATCAGTGGAATAGAATAGATAGAAATTATACTATAGTAATCTAGTATATGATAAACCCAAAGATTCAAGCTTTTGCAACAGAAACTCATTATTTGACAAAAACTGCTGGGAAAACTGGAAAACAGTATGGCAGAAACTAGATATAGAACATCTCATACTGTATACTAAAATAAGGTCAAAATGGGTACATGATTTACACATAAAGGATGATACCATAAAGGGAGTATGGAATCATTTATCTGTCAGATTTTTGGGCAAGAGAAGAATTTAGGACCAAAGAAGATATAGAGACTAAAATTAAATGTAAAATAGATTGTTTTGATTATATAAAAATTAAAAAGCTTTTGCATAAACAAAACTAATGTAACTAAGATTACAAGGGAAGTAGAAAACTGGGAAAGAATTTTTGAAACAAATATCTCAGATAAAGGCCTCATTTCTCAAATATATAGAGAACTGAGTCAAATTTATAAAAATACAAGTCATTCTCCAATTGATAAATGGTCAAAGGATATGAACAAGTAGTTTTCAGACAAAGAAATCAAAGCTATCTATAGTCATATGAAAAAATGCTCTAAATCACTATTGATTAGAGAAATGCAAATTAAAACAACTCTGAGGTATCACCTCACACCTATCAGAATGGCAAATATAATGAAAACAGAAAATATTGGATGTTGGAGGGGATGTGGGAAAGCTGGGACACTAATTCACTGTGGGTGGAGTTGTGAAAAGATCCAGTCATTCTGGAGAGCAATTTGGAACTTTGCCCAAAGGGCTATAGAACTGTGCATGCCCTTTGATCCAGCAATACCACTGTTGGGTTTATGTCCCAAAGACATCCCCCCCAAAGAGAAAAAGACCTATTTGTACAAAAATATTTATAGCAGCTCTTTTTGTGGTGGCTAAGAATTGGAAATCAAAGGAATGCTCATCAATTGGAGAATGGCTAAACCCACTGTGGTATATAATGGTGATGGGATGTTATTGTGCAATAGGAAATGACAAGCAAGATGACTTCAGAAAGGCCTGGAAAGACATGTATGAAATGATGTATTGTGAAGTGAGCAGAACTAAGAGAACATTGTACACAGAAACAGCAATATTGTTTAATGAAGAACTGTGAATGATTTGGCTGATCACAATACAATGAACCAAGACAGTCCCAAAGGACTATTGATGAAACACACTATCCACCTCCAAAGAAAGAACTGATATTGTTGGAACAGACTAAAGCAGCCTATTTTTTACTTTCTTTAATTTTTTTCTTTTTTTCTTCCAGTTGTTTTAAGGCAATTGGGGTTAAGTGACTTGTTCAGGGTCACACATTTAGTAAATGTCTGAGGTGAGATTTGATCTGAGGTGATTTTTTTTTTTTGCGGGGGTCACACAGCTAATAAGTGTCAAGTGTCTGAGGCTGGATTTGAACTCAGGTTCTCCTGAATCCAGGACTGGTGCTTTATCCATTGTGCCACCTAGCTGCCCCATTTTTTAAAAATAAAATTTTAAATAAATTCTAAATAAAATTTAAATTAAATATGGTAATGTTTTACATGTATAACCCATATCTGATTGCTGCCTAGAGAGAGGTTAGGGGAGGGAGGGAAAGAGAGAAAAATTGGAACCCAAAATTATAAATAAAAATGTTTATTATTTAAAAGAATAAAAAAACTGATCCCATTCATAAAATCATGCAACTTTTTGTATAACAAAGCTGTATTTTGAACTAAAAAAAAAGAAAAACAAATAATATATTAGTAACAGCTATGGATATATTCAAAACATTAAAAATAAAGGGATAGGAGAACCTTCCTATAATAGGATAAAAGTATGCATTTGAAAGCATTAGCTTGCTAATAATGCTGATGTTATACAGCAACAAGAATGAAGGAAAACAATATAATACATGACTATAATAATATAACTGAGAACACACAAAAAATAATTGAACAACAGTGACAAGTCTTGGTCTTAGAGACATTATTTTGGGACAAGCCTTGCTCAGGGTAATTTAGTGATTCAGGATCAAAATTAGAACATAGGGGCAGCTAGGTGGCGCAGTGGATAAAGCACTGGCCCTGGATTCAGGAGGACCTGAGTCCTCAGACACTTGACACTTACTAGCTGTGTGACCCTGCGCAAGTCACTTAACAGCAATTGCCTCACCAAAAATAGAATAAAATAAAATAAAAAAAAATTAGAACATAAAGAGGTACATGTGGACTATAAAATGCAATAATAACAACTTTCCTTGGAATGATGTTAAAATGATGGTATTCCTAAAGTTAAAAATTATACTAACTTATTATCGTGCTGTAGGAAATAATGTAGGGAGTGAGCTTAGAGAAACCTGGAAAAACTTGCATGAACTGATGAAGTGTAAAGTGAGAAGAACCAGAAGAACAATTCAAACAATAATAATGTTATAAAAACAATTTTGAAAGACTTAGGAATTCCTATCAGCACAATGACCAAGCACAATTCCAAAGGACTGATGATGAATGATAAATTATGCTACCCACCTCCTGACATAGAAGAAATGGACTTAAGGTACACACATACACACATTTTAGATGTGGCCAATTTGTTTTTCTTGTTTATACATGTTTGTTATAAGGGTTTTCTAATTCTTTCTTTATCATTGGGAGGGGAGAATGGGAAGGAAAGAAGGTGGAAGAAGAAAAAGAGAATGATTTTTCATTTATCCCCTTCCTCTCCCTTCTCAACTCATATACTTAGCAAGGAATTTAGGATTTGGAGTCAACTTAAAGTTACCCGCTTTGGTGAGAAACCAGGTAAAACTCTTCCCATGATTCTGTTAGAACCTAGGGGTTTGGTCAAACTTTTTAAGTGTCCCTTTATGTGCAAGGCACACCAACATTTCTCTAGGGGTCCTTCTACAATAGGTAATAACCTATTGGAGGTTTAAGAAATTTTCCTCTGGGTCTCTCTACCAAAAGGCACCTGAAATTTCTCCCAATGAGTCCCTTGCTTTTGCAAGGGCAATCCTACTGGAATTCCAAATTCAACTGATGACAAAATAAGTAGGCTCAGAGATAAAATAAAATAGGATCCAATAAGCCCTGAACTAATGTGAGGCTTCTAAGAGATTAAGCATCTGGGATTAATTTCTTCGGGTTTTCCAGCAGGTAAACCTTATTCTATGGATCTGCAGACCTTAAGGATCTCACAATAAGGCAAGCAGTATAAGACTTCTTTTTTGGGGGGTGGGGCAGTGAGGGTTAAGTGACTTGCTTGGGGTCACACAGCTAGTAAGTGTCAAGTGTCTGAGGTCACATTTGAATTCAGGTCCTCCTGAATCCAGGGCCAGTGCTTTATCCACTGTGCCACCTAGCTGCCCCAGTATAAGACTTCTTAAAAGGAGAAAATAATATAATCATCTATCAGCTAGGCACCAGCATTTTAGGAGCTTGGGCATGATATTAATACTAGTAAAGGATTTAGTACCATAGCAGGCATCAGTACTTAAATATGCACTGAATCCTTACATGAGTGATAAAAGCCTTAAGATAAATTGGAGGAGAGAAGTAAGATTAGGTGAGGTAGAGAAAACAAAATGTAATGTTGGCTTTATTCAAAGAAAGGATCCTGTCCCACACCAGTAATTGAGTTAGTAGTCATTGAGGACACCCCCAGGAGCCTCATGAGTCTTCTGCATGGATGTCTGGATTGAGTTAGGGTTGAGTTGGGATACTTTGAAGAACCGTAAGGAAGAGGTGTGATGGTGGCAAAACAGTATTTTTTTGGCCATGAAGAATATACTAAAGAGGAAGAGAGCCATAGGAATTGGGAAACACTTCTGTAAGAGGGTGTAACCATTTTTTGTGATTGGGGTTATGGGGGTTGTGTAAATGGTGTAAGAATAATTTGGTTGTGGGGCAGTTAGGTGGAGAAGTGGATAAAGCACCGGTCATGGATTCAGGAGTACCTGAATTCAAATCTGGCCTCAGACACTTGACACTTACTAGCTGTGTGACCCTGGGCAAGTCACTTAACCCCCATTGCCCCGCAAAAAACAAACAAACAAACAAACAAGAATAATTTGGTTGCTTGTTTGTTTTCTGTTGAATTATCTGTCTATTCTATGTAAATTAAAATTTGCTTTTTGATGTATGGTTCCTACATGATCTTTGAATATATGATGCATTGAATGGGAACTTGAGTCGTGGTTTGCATAATTAACTCAGTATTACACACTGAACTAGGAGGTAGATAAGGGTGCCAGAGTTGATAAGGTACCATGGGTTATAGTATCTAAGTTAGGGTAAAAAGGCTCTCTTCACTTTTTATGAGATCTGGGAATATTTATTTACTACATAAATACTTGGATTTAACTTACAACTTTTTTCTTGAGATTTTCCAAAAAAGGAAGGAAATATTCAACTTTAAGATTTTGTAGTTTTACTTAAGAAAATTGGCCCTGCAGCAATGTTAGGGGAGAAAAAGAAAGCTGGGTGAGCTTGGGATTGTGCCAACCAGATCTCTAAATTCTATCTTTGTGTTTCTCAGTATCTTGAGATTTAAAGATAGGAAAAGCAAAAGCAGGATAAAGACCAAGAAACTCTGAATTCATCTGAAGAAATACACATAGTTTATCTTTAAATTGCATGCGTGTATATATATATATATATATATATATATATATATGATGGGGTTATCATAATTTAGCTCTCCTAATTAAATGCATTTATATGAATAATTTTCTTGAATTTTCCCCTTCATTATCTCCCTCTGTTATATCCAATTAAGCTACATTTAGCTAATTATCTCATTCTGCAATGTCCCTCAACTGCGTTTAGAGATATGCAATATTTTGGAAGCTGCTTGAAAATGCCATTATTTGTTGTCAAAGGTGTTACTGGTACCAACAAAATTGTTATAACAATAAAAGAAAAGGGAGGAATAAAACAATTTATCTCTTGTAATTTTGGGGGCATCTTCTCTTAAGCATTAACATGTGTCAAGATTTATCTTTTTTTTTCCAGTTGTCATAATACTTGCAACCTATGGATGTAGAAAGCCTGAAGTTGGACCTCATGATGAGCATATAGTCTCTGTGAAAGCTAGGGCAACTCAGCCAAAGACCAAGAAGGATGGAGATTGGTAGCATCTAAGGTGAGAGCAATATTCCTGTTCAAGAGAATTTGTAGAACATTTTCATGGAAGCAGGAGATTGCTACGTTGGAAGGTATAGAATCAGAGCAAAGGATTAATTGTGGATTTTTGAGTTTTAAGTTCAACTAAAATGAGATGATTGGGGAGAATCTATTCTTTATTCTATTCTATTCTAGGACCCTTTTGTTTTGTTATAGTTCCTTTCAGGGCTTGTTCACTATTTTCTCTTTAGAGAATGTAAGGGGAATGATTCTCAAAATAATTACCATTATATAGAAAGTCATAGTGAATTGGCAGGGGTTGATGTAGAGAAAGGAAAAAAAGGGGGATCTAGAATATGACAGACTCATAGATTAATGGAATGTTATAGTTAAAGGAACCTTAACAACCATCTGCTCCAATCCCCATATAGTTACAGATAGAAAAACTAAGGTTAGAGAGAAGTAGGTGAGTTGCCTGAAGTTACACATCTGACTGGTGACAGCTGGAATTATAATGTACATCTTGTATTCCAGTTATAGGATCACAGATGGGGCTGAAAGAGGTTTTAGACAAGTTATGGATTCAAATCCATGTTACAGATGAGCAAGAGACCAGAGAGGTTAAAGAATTTGCCACACAACTAATAAATGTTTGTAGTGGGATTCAAAACCAGTTTTTCTTGATTCTAGGTCCAACCCAACGCCATGCTGTACTCTTACCACAACCTCATAGCTCCACTAACAAAGTTAAAATTTCTAGTGGGGGATGCTAATCCACTTTTGGTGGAGTCGTGCAAAGATTCAATTATTCTGGAGAGCAATTTGGAACTATGCCCAAAGGGCTATAAAACTGTGCATACCCTTTGATCCAGCAATACCAATGCTAGGTTTATATCCCAAACACATCCCCCAAAAGAGAAAAAGACCTATTTGTGCAAAACTATTTATAGCAGCTCTTTTTGTGGTGGCTAAGAACTGGAAATAAAAGGAATGCCCATCAATTGGAGAATGGCTAAATAAACTGGTATATGATGGTGATGGAAGATTATTGTGCTATAAGAAATGATAAGCAGGATGACTTCAGAAAGGCCTGAAAAGACTTATATGAACTGATGTATAGTGAAGTGAGCAGAACCAAGAGAACATTGTGCACAGAGAAAGAATATTGTTTGATAAAGAACTGTGAAAGACTTAACTATTCTCAACAATACAATGATCCAAGACAATCCCAAAGGACTATTGATGAAACATACTATCTACCTCCAAAGAAAGAACTGATATTGATGGAACAGACTGAAGTGTGCTATTTTTACTTTTTCATTTTTTCTTCTAATCAATGTTTTACATAATCATACATGTATAACCTATATCTGATTGCTTGCTGCCTCAGGGAGGGGGTTAGGGGAAGGAGAGAAGGAGGAATAAACATTGGAACCCCAAAGTATAAATACAAATGTTTATTACATTTAAAAAAATTTCCAGTGGGGGAGAAATATCCCTGGGATTTGATTGACATGTTTGAGACCATTTTGCCAGTGTTCATAGGTAATAATCATGCCACTACTTTTTTTTTTTTTTGTGAGGCAGTTGGGGTTAAGTGACTTGCCTAGGGTCACACAGCTAGTAATTGTTAAGTGTCTGAGGCTGGATTTGAACTCAGGTACTCCTGAATCCAGGGCAGGTGATCTATCCACTTCGCCATCTAGCGGCCCCCATGCCACTACTTTTAAAGCCGTTTGGAAAAAGCATCTTGTTCTCTCAGCATCAGGTCAGGGATATGAGATGGTACTTAGAGATGCATTTCGAAGCTTCATTTTCTCTTCAGAAGATGTTGTTTCCTTAGGTCTAGAAAGACAGTCCATCTGGCTCAGATATGGGAATGAGGCTATGGGAGGGTAAGAAGCTAAATTTTGTGCTGCATAAGCCTGATTTAAGTGAAGTAAAGGAGAAAGCTGCAAGTTGAAGTTGAATGTATTAAGAGCTAGGAGAAACCTTAATGGTCATTTTAGCCATCCCCTTGACTTTGCAGATTGAGAAAATAAGGCCCCCAAAGTTGAAGAGATTTACCCAGGGTCTCCCAGAGGGTTAGTAACAGAACCAGAATCTAACCCAAGGCCTCCATTTCATTTTAACCACATCAACCCTGCAGGATGAAAACAAAACAATCCTTTTCTTGCTCCAATTATTTCCTAATGCTGACTAATTACTAATTACTGTCTAATGACTTCATTGGAGGTTTCTGGGGTGAAGGACACAGTCTTAGAGAGAATGGTGAATTGTGGATCTGTTAGTGAGTTAAACTAAAATTGGTTTTAATTAGCTGGTCTTGGGATGACAGGATGACTGACCTACAGCTGGGGAGCTTTGTTCTTTTTCTTGTCTGCTTTCCTTTTTTCTTCCTTTTCTTCAATATTCCTCTCTCCAAATTAAAAGTGCTAACTTGGGGAAAACTTTCCAAAGAATTTTTACACTGTAAATTCTCTGGATTGGTTGCTTCTGCTCCCGATTTGGTGGCTGATCTTTCATTAGAAAGGAGAATAAAATTGGGAAACTCAGCTTTGAATCCGTTACCCTGTGGACTTTTATGGCAGAGGAGATATGAAAAGTATTCTTATTAGAAGAAGTCAGGATCACAATGTATGTGTGAGTATATGTATATATATATATATCTCCAGATTGAGAGAGTAATTATTAGACTCAAATACACAAATGAACATAATCTTCTATCTCCTGAGGTGGTGGATGCGGGGAAGAGAGGGGAAACTATTTCTCCTTTGTGAGGCTAGATGAGATGGATAGAATACCAGTCATTTCCAAGTCTCTTCTCAGGATGTTCTCTATGGCTGGTATAGAGATCTCCTTCAACCTCTTTGAATTGAATTATCTTCCATTCTGGTCCTTGGCTACCATCTTCCTTAATGTGGAATCATTCTCCTGGGTTCCCTTCTAACATCTCTGGAGCCTGAATGTAATGACACTAAGCTATAGCAACAGCATCTCTTGTTAGCTGTGTGTAAATTTTATTGCTGTTATGTTAAAACTCTACTCTTTGGATTTATCTTTTTTTCTTTTTTCAATGAATTTTTTTTTTGTCTTTTAAAAATATCATTACTTTCCCCTTGTATTCCTGATCCATTCTCTTCTAAGAAAGCCATGTAACAAATAAAATTTTCTTTAAGACAAAAAAAGAGAAGAGGAAAAAGTAAACATAACTTGGCATTGCATAAAAAAACACCTGAAAATATGTGCATTGTGTATCATTTGTGGACTTCCCACCTTTGTAAAGGGATAGGGTAGGTATATGTTCTCATATCTCATCTTTCAAGCCATGCTTATTCTTTTTTTAAAAAATAGTTTTTACTGATGTCAGAATGCACCGTAGCTGGATTTGAACTCAGGTCCTGCTGAATCCAGGGCCAGTGCTTTATCCACTGCGCCACCTAGCTGCACCCTGAAGCATTCTTAATATGTTTTTTAATTATAGCCCTTCTTTTGAGAACTATGTGTTTATATTTTTTGACCACTTATCTATTGAGGAATGACTCTTGGTCACATACATATAGATATTGTTATTTATGCTTATTATATATCTGTTAATTGTTTATAAATCTTTGATACTAAAGTTCTATACAGTTTTATTTGGTCATTTATTATATCTGTTCTTATCCTGGGTCCATTAATTTTGATAGTGAAGAATTTTTTCAGTTCCATGTAATCAATTTTTTTATCTTCTGTAATTATCTCTATTTCTTATCTGATTATGAAAATTTCTCCTACCCATAGTTATGAGAGGCATATGTACTGCTCCTTTTCATTTTTTTTGGTAGTATGACCTTTAATGTTGTTTGTCCTTTGTTCTCTAGGAGGACTATGACATTAGGAGGTGGCATCATGACTTGCAATGAATTGGATTTAAGTGAGGGAGGGCTGTGCAGTCACCAACCTTATTTTGTCCTCTAGATCCCTCTGGATCCATTGGCAAGATATATATCAGGATGATTGGAGATGGCCCTGGATGTTTAAGGCAATTGGGGTTAAGTGACTTGACCAGGATAGTAATTGTTGGAGGTGAGATTTGAGCTCAAGTCCTCCTGACTTCAGAGTCAGTACTCTATGCACTGTGCCACCTAGCTGCCCATGACCTTTAATATTACGTTTGTGTATCAATTTATACTATGTTATGCAATATGATTTAAAGTATTTGTCTAAGCATATTTTTCCCAGACTCCTTTTCATCTTTTTATCTAATAGTGAGTTCTTTCTTAAATAATTATTGTTTTCTGGTTTATCTAACACTGTGTTATCGAGTTCCATTTTTTCTGATTCTCTTGTGTCTAATACATTCTATTGATCTACCTCCAGTTTTTAACTAATACCACATGGTTTTCATGACTGCTGCTTTATTATATAGTTTGAGGTTTGGAAGTGCTATTGTTCCTTCATTCCAACCTCTTTTCATTATTTCCCTTGATAGGATCAATCTTTTTTCAAATGAATTTGCTATTTTGAATTCTATAAAGTGTTCCTTTGATAATTCGATTCTTATAGCATCAGATAATTTGATTCATATATCATCAAAACTGTAAATTAACTTTGGTAGTTTTGTCATTTTTATTATATTGGCATGGCCAAGCCATCAGCACTGAATATTCCTCTAGCTATTCAAGTTCTTAATTTCTTTAAGAAACACTTTCTAATTGACTCTATATAAGTATTTTGTGTGCTTTGGTAGATTGATGCCCAAATATTTTATGCATTTTGTAATTATTTAGAATGAAATTTACCTTTCTATTATTGTCTCAGATTTTGTTATTATATACAAATACTATTGATTTTCGAGGGTTTGCTTTTTAGACTGCAACTTTGCTGAAGCTACCAATTTTCTTAATTAGTGTCTTTTCTGATTTCTTAGCATTTTTAAGTAAACCATTACATCATCATCATCAAATAGAGATTGTTTTATCTCTGCTCTACATAGCTTTTTTGCCTTTAATTTCTTTCTTTTGTCTTCTTGTTATTGTTAGCATTTACAGAGCTATATCAAATAAAGTGGATAGAATGCTTCACTCTCCTATTAATTGGAAAAGTTCTAGTGTATCTCCATTGCACATCATGCTTTTTAATGATAATAAAAAAGATTCCTCTATGAGTATACCTTTTTTCTTTTTCTTTCTTTATTTAGAATTTTGTCCCTTAATTTCATGTAAAAACAATTTTAATGTCCATTTAAAAAATTTTGTATTCCAGATTCTCTTCCTCCCTCCCTCCCCCCCCTTAAGAACACAAGCGATTCAGTATGTTACACATGTGTAGTCATGCAAAACATTTCCACATTAGTCAGGTTGTGAAAGAGAACAGACAAAAACAATTTAAGAAAAAGAAACTTTAAAAAATATGCTTCGGGGCAGCTAGATGGCGCAATGGATAGAGCACCAGCCCTGGAGTCAGGAGTACCTGAGTTCAAATCTGGCCTCAAACACTTAACACTTACTAGCTGTGTGACCCTGGGCGAGTCACTTAACCCCAATTGCCTCACTTAAAAAAAAATATGCTTCAATCTATTCAGACACCGTCAATTCTTTCTTTGGAGATGGATAACATTTTTCATAAGTCCTTCAGAGTTGCCTTGGATTACTGTATTGCTGAGAATAGCCAAGTCATTCACAGCTGATCATCTTACAACTTTGCTGTTACTTTGTATATAGTACATCTCACTTTGCATCAGCTCATGTAAATCTTTCCAGGTTTTTCTGAGAGCATCCTGTTCATCATTTCTTACAGCACAATAGTGTTCCATCATAATCTCATCCCACAATTTGTTCAACCATTCCCCAATTTATGGACATCTCCTCAATTTCGAATTCTTTGCACCAGAAAAGGGCTGCCATAAATATTTTTTGTACATATAGGTCCTTTAACTTTTTGTGTTTTATCTCTTTTTGGATACTGATTTAGTACTGGTATTACTAGGTCAAAGAGTATGCATGATTTTATAGCCCTTTGGCCATAGTTCCAAATTGCTGAGTATACCTTTTAGCATAAATGAATCTTGTACTTTGTCAAAGCTTTTTCACATCTATTGAGATAACCATGTGGTTTGGGATGTTTTTGCTTTTAATATGATTAATTATATTGATTATTTTCCTAATGTTGAGCTACCCTTGCATCCTAGGTATAAATCCAACTTGGTTCTGAAGAATGATCTCTTGATGAATGACTATTGTCTGACAGGATTTTATTTAATTTTTAAAAAAATAAATATTCACTAATGACATCAGTCTATAATTATTCCATGCTTTTTCTTTCCCCAGTTTAGGTATTAGGACTATACTTGTCTTATAAAAGAAATCTCACTGGGTGATTTCTTTATCAACTTTTGAGAATAATTTGTGTAGTATTGATACTAATTACTCCTTAAAAGTATGAGAGAATTCTCCTGGGAATCCATCAGGACCAGTAGTTGTGGGGTTTTGTGGTTTTTTTGGTAGTTCCTGTATAGCTAGTTCTATTTCTTTTTCAGACTTTGGATTATATAAGATTGTTATTTGTTCTATTGAATTTATCACTTTATTTTATTTTTTCAATAGTATCAATCCCTGTTCTCATCTTCCTCTTTTCTTTTGTCATGTGTTTTCTAAGTTTTAAAAATACAAACTCGGGGGCAGCTAGGTGGCACAGTGGATAGAGCACTGGCCCTGGATTCAGGAGGACCTGAGTTCAAATCTGACCTCAGACACTTGACACTTACTAGCTGTGTGACCCTGAGCAAGTCACTTAACCCTCATTGCCCTGCCCCCCAATACAAACTCAATTTATTAACTTTTTCTTTCTTATTGATATTGAAATTCTACACTCAAGCTCTCTCCTGAATATTGCTTTGATTTAATCCCACAGATTTTGATATATACCATCTATATTGTTTTTCCCTTGAAATAATTTGTTACTGTTTTTACAATTTCTTCTTTTACTTTGTCATCATTTAATAAATCACTTTTTACTTTCCATGTGGAGCTACAAATTTTATTCATTGAATCATTATTTACCTCTCATCATAATGCATTATAATATGTAATTATAGTTTATTGAGTCACTGATTTTTTTCATTTTGCCTTTTGTCTTTCTTGTGATCCAGCACATGATTAATTTTTAAGTTGTAAGAGTGCCAGAAAGAAAAGTATATTCTTTGCTTAGTTCCATTAAGTTCTCTACATACATCTAGATTTGGGGGGCAGTTAGGTGTGTTAAGGGCTAAAATTCTAGCTAAACAGTCTAAAATATCTAATGAGTGGTCACCAATAAATTATAAGCTTTAGCAAGAGTTAGACTTTTAAGCATTTATTAAGGAGAATAAGAATTTGGTAAAGAGAGAGAAAGGCCTAGATTCCTATCTATTAAAGGGAGAGCACATTTCTAGCTCTGCTCTCCACCAGAGTCCAAAGGAAAGAGCCCAAGTGCCAGTCTCTTCCTTCCTCCTCCCACTCGCCCTCATCACTTCCTGACGCCAACGAAAAGACTCCTGGTCTTGACCTCAAAGACCTTCGCTTCATGGGCGGAACTCTTCTACAGTAAGTCTCCAGCAGGTGGCGTCATTCCAATCGTTATAGGTGGCACAGTGGATAAAGCACCGGCCTTGGATTCAGGAGGACCTGAGTTTGAATCCGGCCTAAGACACTTTACACTTACTAGCTGTGTGACCTTGGGCAAGTCACTTAACCCTCATTGCCCTACCCCCCACCCCCAATAGTATATATATATATATATATATATATATATATATATACAAACATCTAGATTCTACCTGTTAACTTTGTGACCTTCGGTAAATTGCTTAACTTCTTCAGGCTTTAGTTTTGTTACCTGTAGGATGAGGGGATTGACTAGGTGAGTTCTGAAGTCTCTTCAAGCTCTATTACACTATTATCATATTTTAAGAGCTTAATACATTTACATTTGACTTTATAATTTTTTCTTTCATCTTTCTATTGGAGGGGAATACACAATTTCACATTCTTATTATTCCTATTAATAAGCCTAACCTAATAAAACCATACTAAATAGAATTCTTTAATCTTATTTTACTACCTGTGGGAGTTTTATCAATGGCAGAAGCTTTGCTTCAGTATTACCTTGTTCCCTTTCTTCTTCTTTTTCAGATTTTGTTAGATCTCTTTGATGCAAGATACCAGGAGAGTCACTTGATCCTTTCAAGGATCCTTGGCATCTTTTCAGTATTGGGGACCAATTTGCCCAATAGACTTTAGTTGAGGGGCAGCTAGGTGGTGCAGTGGATAAAGCACTGGCCCTGGATTCAGGAGGACCTGAGTTCAAATCTAGCCTCAGTCACTTGACACTTACTAGCTGTGTGACCCTGGGCAAGTCATTTAACCCTCATTGCCTCACCCTGTCTCCCCCCTCCCCCCCAAAAAAAAAGAAAGAAAAAAGAAAGACTTTAGTTTAATTTCTAAGGATAGTTGAGATTCTGGAAATGGGCCCTGATGAGGGCCTCAGAAGCCTTCTCTTATGTTGGCACACATGAGGACTACTTACATATGGAGGTTTGAGCACATGTACTGATCTAGGTGAGTTTGTGGTTATCTCTTTCCTTGAGAAAGGAAGGTGTGGTAGGCAAGCAAATAATGATTGTGAGTTGGAGAAAGGTTATGAAGAGGCTGATCCCCATATATAGTAAAACAGAGGTATCCAGGTTCATCTACGCTTATTGGCCATCCCTCATCATATTACCTGTTTGACTACCATATTCATTTTTTACCATATGTTTGAATATCTCTTGATTAATTACTAAAATTGAATGTCTCTCTCATTAATTATTCTAATAATTAGATTGGAACCCATGTCCCAGTTCATTAGATATTATTTATTTAATAAGCTGGAGAAACATCTTTTCCCATAAACAGTTGCTAATATTTCTTTATATGATATTCATATTTATATATCAAACCTCTAATCTCTTGGGCTTAAATAAATATTAAATTTACAGCTATACAATTTATTATCAAGGCAATTAACAATAATTTAAAATCAATTATTAGCTAAAATGTTTAAGTCATAAGAAAGATCCTGACCAAAATCACTTTTTACTATCACTATAACTCATATCTAACATAATCTTGTCTCAAGAATTCTCTTACCCTCTTCATAAGATAAGGGTTAAAACAATTCTCTAAAGAAATACATTCTCTTCATCCTCTTTTTCTGTACCTCACTCAGTCTCTTAACAACCACTACAGGAAAATGTTCTCTTCACAAATGACAATGATAACTGCCAAACCCTCAGCATTCTGAAGCCTTTTGAAATACAGTAATAGTACCTACAGTCTTTGTAGTTGAGACTATTCAAGCTGGTATTACACTACTTTAGGTTTTATGTGTTCCTTTTTTTTTTTTGGATATTCTATATATTGGTCATTTTCTTCCTTATTTCCTTCTCATTGCTTTCAGCCCACCCCACAATCATTTCTTGTGATTTTAAACATTCTTAAAATTTTTCTTTTATTTGGTCTTGTGATTTTCTTTCCAGTATCATTTCTTGTCATTTCTTTGAATGTGTCTTTTATCCCTTTGAAGATAGATCTCAGGATATCTTACATGGTTTCTTTCCCCATCTGGATTGCTTCTGGTACTTTAGCTGATTCAGTTGCTCTGTAAGTTCAAAAACATGTGTCAGCATTCTGATTTGCTCATTTAAAGTTCTTGATGATTTTTATTTTCTTTCGTGACTTTTAAAAGCTGTTTTTCTTCAGTTTTGGTGGGGTTGAGTATGTGAAAAGCCTAATTCTCTTCAACCCTGTAGCTTTGCCATCTTGGACTAGTTTGCGTATTGGAATTTTCATTGGTAATTTTTAACCTAATCATCTTATTAAAAATTTACTTTGACAGAGTATTTAACATTTTTGACCTTTACCAGAGACTTTGTGTAACCATGAGAAAATAACACATGGACTATGCATTGGGCAGTTAAGCAATTTAGCCAAGAAGACAACTTGAAAGTAAGTTAGATTGAGATGCGTATAAGCAAATGTGAACATTCAATAAAATTTGAATAGAAGCCAAAAACTCAAGGAGAATCCAAAACACAAAGTTGAGTGGACCCACTCAAAAGTGGACTCAAAACAAAGACCTAAGACAAGACCTGAGTGTAATAATCTCAAGCATAAATATTTGGGTGGATCCAGGACCTGAGGGAACCTAAAATTTTTTGTATGTATCTTTGGCATTTCAAGGGAGTTACTGCATTTGGGATGACATTCTGGGTTCAACCAATCTCTAGTCACATAAAGTTAGATTTAGGGTAGCTAGGTGGTGCAGTGGATAAAGCACTGGCCCTGGATTCAGGAGGATCTGAGTTCAAATTCAACCTCAGATACTTGATACTTACTAGCTGTGTGACCCCATGGCAAGTCACTTAATCCTCATTGCCACTCCAAAAAAAAGTTAGATTTAAATAGTATAATAATAAATTTTATAAACAATATGATAAAGCATTTTCCACAAATGTCTGCAATTCTCTCTTTTTTCATCTCTGCTTCTTGATGTCATGGGGTGCAGAGCACCCCAGAAGTTCTCTGGGGCACATCAAGGAACCTTCTCCTTGAGAAACTAAACCAGAGGACAGATAATGCCTAGAGAGATAAGCTGAACCAAATCGGACTGAGCTAGCTTCGGATTCCTACCCTTCATTCGGGTCTCCCTTGGGTGTGGCTGCGGCCTTTGTGTCCTGAAGAGAGAGCCACCCCTCACCGAATTCCTCCAGTCACTACCAGTGGGGGATGGTCCTCCCTCACTAAAGGAACTTTTCACGGGCAGATGGTCCACTCCCATCAGGCCTCTATAAAAGTACCTTCCAGTCTCCTGTTCGAGGAGATTTGGTACTTCTGAGCCATGTGCTTTGTGCCTATCTCCCCATGAGAAGTCCAAGGATTTCTTTCATGGTTTCCCTCCCCCCACCCTTCCCTTCCCTTGCTCCTAAATAAACTACCACCTTATTCTAATTACTTTTTGTGTGCAAGAGGGTGTAATTCTTTAAAGAGGAATTCCTAAGAACCCCATCCCCTAACCCAAACCCCATACCGTACCCTACTTCCCCCCATATCATTGATTTATCTGGCTTTCCACCTTCAACAAGATGCCCTTTTGAATATTCCTTAATGCTAATGCCTTCACTCAGTTGATTATCTTCAATTTACCTTTTATAGATCTTGTTTGCACGTAGTTGTTTGCATCTTGTCTCCCCTATTAGAATTGTGAGCTCCTTGAGAGCAAGGACTGGTTTTTGTCTGTTTGTTTTTTAAACTTTTCTTTGTATCCCCAGCACAGCATAGTGTCTGGCATATAGTAGTCACTTAAATGTTGACTTGACTTATCTGCTAAAGTACTGGGCGAAGAGAACTAATGCCTGACTGGACTTCTGGGGCTGGGTGTTCATGAGCTCTGGTGTCTCCCAGAGTGTATGTGTGGGATGGCTAAAAGCATAGGGGAATAAGGCACTTTAGCAAAAACACTTAGGGGAATCAAAGGTGCTGAAGACTTGTGCAAAGGTAGTGAATTAAGCTGAGAATAAAGATAATAACAGGAGCAACTGAGCAGTGCCCTTCTGAGATTACCTTCCACATACTTTGTCTATATCTTGTGTGTGCCTTGGTATTTACATATTGTCTCCTCCATTAGAATGTGATTTCTTTGAGGGCAGGAACTGTTTTTTACCTTTCTTTGTATTTCTACTGCTTAGCATAGCGCTTGACAAACAGTAAGCCCTCAAATGCTAGCTGACTGCTTATATTTCAGATATTTCAAGGACCAGCTTTGTAATTTTAAAATATTTAACATTTTGATTGCATGTAGTAAATGTACCCTAACCTATAATGTGAATATTTAACCCTTTTGGAGTGAGTCACGTGAAACTGGGAAGGAAATAAGAAACTTAATGGCAATGTGGCCATGAGTCATTTTGAGAGGTTTATGAATTGCAGTGGATAACCTTCAGACTTTTCACCCTAGGCTAGACATATCAGAAACCCACGCTGTGGCAATGGGATTCTCTGGACCCAGGCAAGTCAGGCTGCACATGTGTAAGAAGATTTAATGGGGAGGGACTCAGACCCTGGTCCTGCAGGTATTTATTTGCCCATGGGAAGTCCTCTAGGGAGGTAGTTTGAACTTTTACTGCCACCTGGTGGTTTCTACAGAGATTGTATCCTGAGTAGCTATTCTATCCCCTCTCACCTGCCTTTCTGCCTCTCTCATCAAGTTAAAGCAGGGGCTTCTGTGCAGAGAAAATCCTGTAGCCCTGTAACTTGCACCATGGAGAGTGTAAAAGTAAGTGATTACTTAATACAATTTTGTTGTAGGGAAATGGATTTTGCATAATGTGCCACACTTCACTGAGTGTTTGGGAATTTGCTGCCTCCTTCCTTTCATTTGTATGTCCAAACACAGGGACAAATTGTTTCTTGAGAGACTCCTACCCGTCCCTTTTGTATTGCCGCCTGCATGAAATACCACAATATTCCTCTGGCTGAGTACAGAACAAAAGAGAGACTGGGCAGGCCATCTTATTGTTATTGCACAGTGACTCTTTTTGGAAAAATTCTTTTCCATTATAAATTTAACAAACATGAACATTTTGATATTAAGAACAGAAAAAAATATTGTATATGAAACCGTGAACTTCTATTACATACAGTCTAGCCATCATCCACCATGCTGCTGTACTCGACATACTCTTTTCTACCAGGCACTCCAACTTCCGGCCTGCGGCCTTATGTTCCTGATGGGTGAGAGTTCAGCCTATCTAGGCTCCACCAAATTCACCATGAAATTTCCCTTCCTCCATTTCCACCTTTTGCTTTGGGAACAGTAATCAAATTAACACTAGCATTTCTACAAAGGATATTTTAATTGTCCCCACACCATTCCTGTAATTTCCAGACCAAAACACCTTCTCTGGTTACTACTCCCTTATATGTGTTGTCCCCTATTAGAATGTAAGTTCCTTGAGGGCAGAGACTGTCTTCATTATTGTATTTGTAGCTTTAGCTTAGCACAATGCCTAGCATAGAGTAAATGCTTAAGAAATGCTTTTAAATTATTTTTTTAAAAAAGTGTATATCAAACAGTAGTAACAAATTGCCTTGTGTATCTCTGTCCCTTTCTGAACCTCTTTCTGCTTTCTTCTTACAAATTCTTTCTTAAAAATGCTTAATACTTTCCCTTCTTTCCATCATTATCCCTACCCACCAACTCCTGTCTCCCCAGATAGAAACCCTTACTTGTAACAAGTAAGGATAGGAGATAGAACTGGCTCTATGATAACTCTGATGGGGAACTCCAAGAAGAGAGAATTTACATTACCAATACAATTACATACCTTGTCTTTAGCCTCTAGTTTTATACCTGGAGTCACCTAGAACACGGAGGTATTAGTATTTTGCCTAGGTCACACAGATGTAGTTATGGGAGCAGGATTTGAGTCTGGGCCTCCCTGGCTACAAAGGCCAGCTCTATCCACAATGCCATGCTGTCTTTCAATAAGGAAGTATAATCAGGAAAAGCAAATCAACACATTTATTGAGTCTCAATAAATCCAAGCAGGCAGCAGAGTGTGTGTTTGAAGGTGTCTTTATTTATCTTCGAAGATGGGCACTCTTCTGAATGTGCTAGAGAGTGCACTGAAGTGAGGTCCCTCACCTCTACTTAGACCCCTCAAGGGGTCCCTCCCGACCAATCACATTAAGGTATTTTACTATCTCCTTATTTACATTTCAGTTATTACAGTTGCTATTTATACAGAATAACAGTAACAGCCTAAGAACCCATAAGGTGGTACCAGTTGGCCAATCAGTTTGTACAAATTACGTGAACCAGGCTTTAACCTTATGGGCAAGAATGTCAATTACTCCTTAGAACAATGCTTATATAAACAGAACCTGTCAAAAACCAAACCAAACCAAACCCAAGTTGGGGCTTGAACTCCAAGTTACATGGGGATCATCTTGGGCACCTCAAGGTGAACTACCAGCTCAGCCCGAGCTTATTGTGGGAAACAAAGGAGAAGGGGTTTAACAAAGAATTGGAGAAAGTAATAGGGAAAGAAACACAGTAGAAAGATAAGAAGAGAGAACAACAGGGACATAGAGAATTTATAGGTGTTAGAATGAGAAGTAGCATGGAGTAGCAGATAGAAATCAGGAAGCCCTAAATTTGAATTACACTTCTGCTGCTTCCTAGCTGTGTGATGTTGGGCAAGAAATGATTCCCTTTAGCCTCAGTTTCCTCATTCAACTCGGTGTGTGCAAATTTTAAATAAGTAAAAGGTGAAAGTAAAAGGGGACAGAGAGAAACAGAGAGACAGAGACACAGTGACAGTCAGAGATAAACAGAATTGTAGAGAGAGTGAGACCGAGACACAGAGAGACAATCAAAAAGAAGAGAGAATTTATTGGTAGCCAAAGACAAAATATCATCTAACTTTTTATGTATATCTCAAATCCTCATTGAAATTACAATTCTCTTCAGAGTAGAGATTACATCTTCAACTTCTCTTGTATCCCATGGTACCTAGCCCTCTGTCGGTATATAGTCATGTGCTCAGTAAGTGTTAAATTGGAGAGCATGTCATACAGATTGTCATTCTTCTTGGGTGAGAAGGCAAATTAAATACCCTGTTTATTTTTTCATATCATTTCTGAAAGACAAAGAAGGAGAATCTACTATTTATTATGGACATTGTTAAATGACTCTAGCCTTCCAAATTTTTCAAAGAAAACTAATTGTTCTGGCTTTGGTGGTAACTCTTTATATTAATGGACCAAGAAAATCTGAAGGTGGAGGAGAAATGTGCTTTTTTTTTTTTCAGGATAATGAGGGTTGAGTGACTTGTCCAGGGTCACACAGCTAGTAAATGTCAAGTGTCTGAGGACAGATTTAAACTTAGGTCCTCCTGAATCCAGGGCTGGTGCTTTATCCACATGCTCTTTGTTTTAAAAGCAGCTAGAGATATTGAACCTATTCTCCTGTGGAATGTCCAAGGGGAATTAGAAAGAAGAAGCTCTTTGGATGGGGATGGCTTTTGAGGGAACAAGAGTGAGCTCCCTTCAACTTAAAACAGCCTGAAGAGTTGTTTACTGTTTTAAACAAAAATTCCATTTATCTGCATAATCAGTACTCTGTGGAATATCTGACAGAAAATTAAATACACTGTAGTTCTTTTTGGGTAGCAATTATTCCAAATGATAACATTTTACATGCAAGCTGGTAAAGGCAGCAAAAGTTAATAATTAAAAAGTAAACAACCTAGTTCTCACCTTCTGGCTTTCCAGAGCATATGACATCTTCTAGACTCAGGAAGGGAAACCTCTTGCCCTCCTTCAATAAACAAAAGTGTCGTTGTCTAATAGAAGCATGTAAATTCATTGCCATTGTCCATATGTGGACTTTTTTTTAAATAAAAAGGAAATAAAAAGGAAAGAGTACATTATGAAGGCAGTATGGGGTAGTGGTTAGAGAGCTAGCTCACCAGGAAGATCTGAGTTCAACTATTGCCTCAGATCCATGTGTTCTATGTCAGGGTTTCTTAAACGTTTTCCACTTGTGACCCTTTTTGCCTGAGAAATTTTTACTCAACCCTGGGTATATAGGTATATAAAATAGGTATACATAACCTTTTACTGTTGCCCAATTTTTTGTGACCCCCCCACATTCAGTGCAACCCATATAACCCACAGTTTAAGAAGCTTTGTTCTGTGTGACCCCTGGGCAAGTCACTTTCTCAGTGCTCTTAGCTCTCTAAGATTGTAAGTTAAAGAGAAGGCTTCAGTCTGACCCTGATGTGTTTGACTGTACTTTCTGGGGTGAGGAAAGGAGCCAACATAGTGAGTCCATTTTAGCTAGTAGTGCAAAAGCTTCAGGAACATTGGGATTGAAGGCAGAGGTAAGAAGAGAAGGGAGGTCAGGAAACAATGGCCAAACAGCAGCAATGAGACTAGCTTGTGAAGGTAACAGTATACCGTTTTCCCTACTTGACCTGCGGTGTAGGAGAATTTTATCATGATTGTGGCAGAGTATAGCAGTAGCAGAACTGACAAAGAAAGACACCAAAGGAGATGTAAGAAGAGAAGGCAAGAAGGGAAATCTTAGAGCATTCAGTTCTAAATGCATTGAAGAGCTAGCAGCTGGGAGGTTGGATGGGAATACATGGGGGTGGGTGGTGGGTGGGAGGGTCAGCACTGAGTAGAAAATAGAATGAAAAGCACAAAGTCTCCTGGTGTGCTGGATGGTTGGGAGGACAATTACATATTTAACTTTTCCACTTCAAGACATTAATGAGAGATCTTTTTTGGTGTGGTGGGGTGTGTGTGTGTGTGTGTGTGTGTGTGAGATTTTTGGCCATAATAAGAACATCAACTACCTTCTGCCTAACTCAGGATTAAAAAAAAAAAAAAGAGGAGCCTGCTCATCCCAGGAAAAGAGAGGAAGCAAGGAAGTCCCACAAGTACTGGGTATCAGAGGTCAGAATGAACATCAAGGGTATTTAAAACAATTCCATGTCCTTGTTAGTTTCTGTGCTATAGTACAATAAAGTGTTTAATGACTCGCTTTGGAAAGGAGGCAAAGAGCTAAATTTATACCTCTAATCAAGGCCTATAGTTTAATGTTATCCTGTCACTTTTTTCAAGATTCTAAATTGGCTCATGAAACACTTACTGAGTCTTTAAGCGTAGCAGATGAACTAACCAGAAGACAATCTTCTTTAGGGGATTACAATCTAATTAGAGAATAAAATATTTATTAAGAAAGAAAAAAAAATCCCAAACTACAAGTATGCGGTCACTATGTAATTGTACAAATTTTGTATACATGTTGAAGGATTTTTTTTAAACCTTAATTTATATCTTTCTTTTTTTTTTAACCTCTTCTTTTTTCCCTCCTTTATCTCCCCTAAATGAATGCTAGACAATGATACTGGGGGACTGTGCCAAGGAGGGGGGGATAAGTGGTCAGGTTAAATGGGGTAGAGAGATAGATGAGGAAAGATTATTTTTTTCCCAGATCATCTTTGTTCTCCTAAACTCTATTCCATGGGTTCAGAATCACAGAATCTCAGTGTCAAATGGGACCTTGGAGGCCATCTGGTCCAACCTTAACCTGACCAAGAATCCATTCTATAATATCACTATGTATCACTGTGGTATGTACGGGGATTGATATTGACACAAGCATATGGTTGTGAATCCAAACCTTCTATGAAAGTCCGATGACTTTGAGATGCTTTCAGTGTAGATATTATTAGTGAATTCTAAGCTCCTCTAGTTCATGTACTTATTTATACCTACAGTGGTACTATACTTAGGAATTTAGACCACTCTGGAAAACTGGAGGGTACCAGAACAAAAGCAAGGGGAAGGAAAGGAAAAAAGAAATATGACTGTGGGCAGAAAATTCTTTCTTTCTTTCCCTTTTATAAATTAAAGAGTAGATTTTAAAAGTAGCTGGGGCAGCTAGGTGATACAGTGGATAAAACACTGGCCCTCGATTCAGGAGGACCTGAGTTCAAATCCATCCTCAGATACTTGACACTTACTAGCTGTGTGACCCTGGGCAAGTCACTTAACCCTCACTGCCTTGCCCCCCCCCCCAAAAAAAAAGATTTTAAAAGTAGCAAAAAAAGAAAGATTATTTTCTCCCCCATTCTCCACACTCCTCTGGGATTTATTCTCACCTCCCACAAATGGGGAAAGGGATTATTCAATATTAATGTCCAATCAGCCTTTCACTATGTTATTCCAGTCAGCATGTAACTTTTCAACAACTCTTGACACCTGTAATAACTCCATTTTGTTTAAGGAAAAGTGAGAATTTGCTGCAGTTGTTCAGGTAATTATCACTGGTTGAACATTTCCATTTCTTAGGTATTTGCATCTATAAAATAAGGGGGTTAGATTAAGGTCCATTCTAGCTATAAATGCCCAATTATATACCAATAAATCTAACAATCTAAGCGAAATGGATGAATATTTACAAAAATATAAATTGCCCAGATTAACAGAAGAGGAAATAGAATACTTAGATAAGCCAATCTTAGAAAAAGAAATTGAACAAGCCACCAATGAGTTCCCTAAGAATAAATCCTCAGGACTAGATGGATTCACAAGTTAATTCTACCAAACATTTAAAGAATAATTAATTCCCATACTATATAAACTGTTTTGAAAAAGGCAAAGAAGGAGTTCTACCAAATTTCTTTTATGACAGAAATATGGTGCTGATACCTAAATCAAGAAGAGCAAAAACAGAGAAAGAAAACTATAGATCAATTTTCCTAATGAATATTTATGCAAAATTTAAATAAAACAATAGCAAGGGGATTATAGAAATATATCACTGTAACGATTAGAATGACGCTACCTGCTGGAGATGCTACCTGCTGGAGATTTACTGTAGGAAAGCTCCGCCATGAGGAGAAGGCTCCTGAGGGCAAGACATATGGCTTTTCTTTGGCATCAGGAAGTGATGTTTGCTTGGGGGAGGAAGAGAGAGAGAGGCTGGCACTCTCGTTCTCTTTAGCCAGGACTCTCATGGAGAGTGGAGCAGGAGAACTGTAGCTCCCAGAGATAGATAGATGAATCTAGGCCTTTCTCTTTCTCTTCACCAAATTCTTATTCTCCTTAATAAATGCTTAAAAGTCTAAACTCTTGCTAAAGCTTATAATTTATTGGCGACCACTCATTAGATATTTTAGACAGACTAGCTAGAATTTTATCTCCTTGCATCACAAAAAGCACATACCATGACTAGGTCAGATTCATACTGGTTCAATATTAGGAAAACTATAAGCATAATCGACCATATCAATAAAAATCCCTCCCCCCCAAAAAAAACCCCATCTGGGAATCATATGATTATCTTAATAGATGCAGAAAAAGTATTCGACAAAATGCAATACTCATTCCTATTAAAACCACTAGAGAGTACAGAAATAAATGGAGCTTTCCTTAAAACGATAAGTAGTATTTATCTAAAACCATCAGCAAGCATTATTTCTAATGGGGATGAGCTAGAAACTTTCCCAGTGTGATGAAATAATGGGATTTAGCAGATACTCAAAGACCCACCTGGAGATTAATCTCGACTAATTGAATCAAGTGAGAGTGATTGACTGCTGATTAGCCTACTTCAAGTTAACAGGATTGTAATCACACCTGGCTATCCCTTAAGAAGGTATTGTTCTCAGAAGCTAGACTGTGAACTCAACTTGAGAACACCTTCAAAACGAATGGATTTGGATGACACCAACCAATCGGCTTGAAGCAGTGTGTAATGACCACCTCTGTACCAGACCTATAAAAAGCTTCCACAATCAGCTTGCTAGAGAGTTCCTGATTAAAGCAGGCTCATGGAGGAGGACTTGAGGAAGAACCCAACCAGGCTGGAACTCTAGGCTAGGTAGGACTTCTTTTTCTTAACTTTCTGAACTCCATGTGAATACCTGTATGCTTTTAATAAATGTTTAATGCCCAAAGACTGGTACTGAAGCTTTTTAATTTAAGGCAATCACACAATCTAGATTTTAAAGATCACATCAGTAAGATCAGGGGTGAAGCAAGGTTGTCCATTATCACCACTATTATTCAGTATCATACTAGAAACACTAGAGAACAAAAAGAAATAGAAGGAATTAGAATAGGCAGTAAGGAGTCACTCTTTGACGATGATATGAAGGTATACTTGGAAAATCCTGGAGAATCAATTTTTAAAAATTTGATTCTAGTTTGAAATTTTAGTTGAAATAATTAACAACTTTAGCAAACTTGTAAGATACAATAAACCCATAAAAATCATCAGCATTTCTACAGTGTTACCAACAGAGTCCAGGAGCAAGAGATAGAAAGAAAAATTCCATTTAAAATAACTGTATTACAAAGTAGTAATCATCATAACAATCTGGTACAGGGTAAGAAATAGAATAATGGATCAGTGGAATAGGTTAGGTACACAATCCACAGTAGTAAATGACTATAATAATAATTTAGTGTTTGACAAACCCCTAAAATCCAAGCTTTTGGGACAACAATTCACTATTTGACAAAAACTGCTAGGAAAACTGGAGAGCAGTTTGTCAGAAACCATATATAAACCAACATTTCACAGCAGATACAATGATAAGACCAAAATGGGTACATGATTTAGACATTAAGGGTGATATCCTAAGCAAATTAGAGGAGTTTGTAATAGTTTACCTGTCAAATCTATCAATGAGGGAAAAATTTATGAAGAAGCAGGAGATATGGCATATTACAGGGTGTAAAATAGATAATTTTGATGACATTAAATTAGAAAGTTTTTTTGCACAAACAAAACCAATTTAACCAAGGTTAGAAGGAAAGCAGAAAACTAGGAAAAAATTTATGACAAGTTTCTCTGATAAAGGCCTCACTTCTCAAATATATAAAGAATTGAGTTAAATGTATAAGAACACAAGTCATTACCCAATTGATAAATGGTGAAAGGATAGGAATAGACAGTTTTCAAATGAAGAAATCAAAGCTATTTACAGTCATATGAAAAAAATACTCTGAATCACTATTAGCAACATGCAAATTAAAAAAACTCTGAGGTACCACCTCACACCTATCAGATTGGCTAATGTAACAGAAAAGGAAAATGACACATTTTGGTGTGACTGTGCGAAAATTGGGACACAAATGCACAGGTGCATTTGGGGGAAGCTAGGTGGTGAAGTGGATAAAGAACTGGCCCTGGATTCAGGAGAACCTGAGTTCAAATCCAGCCTCAGACACTTGACACTCATTAGCTGTGTGACCCTGGGCAAGTCACTTAACCCTCATGCCCCACCAAAAAACAAAACAAAACAAAACTAACAAACAAACAAAAAAATGCGCAGGTGGTGGAATTGTGAAATGATGTAACCATTCTGGAGAGCAATTTGGAACTATGTCCAAAGGGTATAAAACTGTGCATACTCTTTGAGCAATACTTCTACTAGGTCTGTATCCCAAAGATATTTTTAAAAAGGAAAAGGAGCTATATGTACACAAATATTTATACCAGATCTTTTGGTGGTGGCAAAGAATTGGAAATTGAAGGGGTCCATCAATTGGGGAATGGTTGAACAAGTGGTATACAATTGTGATGGAATACTATTTTGTGATTAAAAAATGATGAGCAGAGTGCTTTCAGAAAAACCTGGAAATATTTGCATGAACTGATACAAAGAGAAATAAGCATAACTAGGAGAACATTGTACACAGTAACAGCAATATTGTATGATGATCACCTGTGAATGACTTAGCTATTCGTAATTCAATGATCTAAGACAAATCAGGACTCATGATGAAAAATGCTATCTATCTCCAGAGAATGAACTGATGGAGTCTGAATGCGGAGTGAAGTACCTTTTTAAAAAAAAAAAACAACAAAAAAACTTAATTTTTCCGTTTTTTATCTGTTTTCTTTTGCAATATGGCTAATATGGAAATATGTTTTGCATGACTGTACATGTATAATCTATATCAAAGTGCTTGCCTTCTCAAGAAAGGGGGAGACAAGAGGGAAAGGGAATGAATTGGAAGTAAAAAATGATAATCTCCCCCAAAATGTTAAAATTGTTTTACATGTAATTGAGAAAAAAAATAAAAACATTCTTTAAAAATAAAAGCACACACTTATCATTCTCTCCTGCCAGACATCCAGGATAATCATGCTTGTCTCCTTCATCTCTTTTACCAACTGAATGTCTTTCTAAAATGAGGAACACTGTGCCCTCTTCCATTGTTTGGACTGACGACTGAGCCATGGCTTCCTTAGGGAGAGGCCCATATTGTGAAAGAATAGATACTGTCACTTCCCCCAAATCTAAAAGGGAAGCCTTGTACAGTTTAGGGCCTAGGCTTTCCCTTGACACCTAGCTATGTGATGGAAAGCACATAGTTCTTGCTGTTCATCATCATCATTAACAATAAGCATTTGGTGAAGGCCTACTTTGTATCACAGTGCTGTGTTATACTAGAGGAAAGGCATGTAAAGAGAAGTGTGTACCTGCTATCAAGAATCTTATAGTCCAGTTGGGAAGACAGGATGGAGATGTAAAAATGTAGCTAATATGACAAGGGAACATATGGCAAGCACCAAATTTATCTTATAGACCTTAAGTGCTTTAGAGGAGGATGAGTTCAATGAGTCTTGGAACTATCAGGGAATGCCTTACTGAGGTTGTGGCCTGTGAATTGATCACTGGAGGATGAAAAACAAAAGACCTTTTATAAGCAGAAAGGAGGGAAGCCATTCTGGTTAGGGGAAAGTGAATAAAACTGGAATCGATGCCTTAATTATAGAATCAGGGTCCAGAATGATCCTGACAAACCACCATAGTTCCTCTATCATATTTACTTTTTTTCTTGGATCCTTAAAGATATTAGGGTGCTGACATTTGTCTAATAAAGTGACATTTCATCAAGATAAGTGTAAAATTGCACATCTGAATTTAAAACATTAATTACAAGGTCAAAAATTTGGCAAGAAAAGACCCTGGAGATTTAGTGGCTTGCAAACTCAATAAATTTCAATAGTGTGAAATGACAGCTAAAAGATCTAATGAGATATAAAGCACTGTTAAGATAGGCTGTGTCAGCTAGAATGTTATCATTACTTTTTTTTTTTTAAAGTGAAGCAATTGGGGTTAAGTGACTTGCCCAGGGTCACACAGCTAGTAAGTGTCAAGTGTCTGAGGCCGGATTTGAACTCAGGTACTCCAGAATCCAGGGCCAGTGCTTTATCCACTGTGCCACCTAGCCGCCCCCTACTTTTTTATCCTCTATCCTGATTAAATCACAACTGAATATTCTGTTCACTTCTGGCTGCCAGATTTTAGAAAAATATTGATAAGATGGAGTATCTCTTAAGAAAGGTGAATAGGATGGATAGGAAATTTTAAACCAGCCATTGTGATGTTTTGGTGGTTCAGGCTTGGGATTAGAATGAGATGAGACATTCAGACTATATACGCTCAATAAAAGGAAGTTAACTCAGTAATAGCTTGGAAAAGATAACCAGCTAAGATATACCATCAGTTCATTTGGGCACAGCTCCTCACCTCTACATTGGCCACAATAGCACACCTGGGCAGAAGGGTATGTTGACTCCCATGGCAATGCAAAGTCTACCAACTCTGAAGAGTCCTGACTAGTTTAGGGCTAGGGCTTTATGCCTTGGGCCACTGGGAAGGTATGTCAATGTTCGAATCTTAGTTTCTAGTACGGAGTAACTCTCAAGGAGGGTTTCATTGCCTTTTTAGGGAATAAACTAGCCTGCTTTATAGTGATCTTTCAGTTTTCTTAGGTTATACATGGCAAATTTCTAGGTATGTAGTAGTCAGTCCACTGGGATGGGTCCGGAAGAGACTGGCAATAATTGTTTCTCCTACTACAATAGTGAAAATAACAATCCTTGCATTACTTACCTGAAAGGATTGCTGTGAGGAAATCACTTTGTAAACATTAAAGTGCTAGAGAAATGTATTGTGGTTGTAATGATGATGATGATCAGTTGAAGGAAATGGGTATTAGCTTGGAGAAGAAAAGATGTAAGATGGATATAATATCTTTCTTCAAGCATTGGACAGGACATGTTAGAATTATTTTTCTTGTCACAAAAGGGAAAAACCAAAAGCAATTAGTGATAGCTACAAATTCAGGCCTGCTTGATACAAGGAAAAAATTCTTAACAATTAAAGCCACCCGCAAATGGAATGGGTTACTTTGGAAGATAATGAGATCCCCATTGGTAGAAGTCTTCAAGCCAAGGCTTGATGGCCTCACATCAGGAGTGTTACAGAGGGAATTTTCTGCTTCAAATATGGGTTGGACTAGATCAAAGCTTCTTAAATTGTGGATCACACCCATTTGGGGTTGCATAATTGGATGTGGGGTTTGTGAAAAATTTGGCAGTAAATGTTTGATTTGTATACCTATTTTATATACCTATACACCTGGGATTGTGTAGAAATTTCTTGGGTGAAAGGGGGTCATGAGTGGAAAAGGGCTAAGAAGTCCTGCACTAGGGGCAGCTAGGTGGTGCAGTGAATAAAGCACTGGCCCTGGATTTGGGGGAGGATCTGAGTTCAAATCTGGCTTCAGACACATGACACTAGCTGTGTGACCCTGGGCAAGTCACTTAACCCTCATTGCTCTGCGAAGAAGAAGAAGAAGGAGAAGGAGAAGAAGAATAAGAATAAGAATAAGAAGAATAAGAATAAGAAGTAGTAGTAGTAGTAGTAGTAGTAGTAGTCCTGGACTAGATGACTTCTGCTGTCATTTCCAAGTCTGAGGTTTTATGCTTTTATGAAAGTGTATGGGGGAGCAGCTAGCTGGTGCAGTGGATAAAGCACCCGCTCTGGATTCAGGAGGACATGAGTTCAAATCCGGCCTCAGACACTTGATGCTTACTAGCTGTGTGACCCTGGGCAAGTCACTCACCCCTCATTGCCCCGCCAAAAAAAAAAAAAGTGTATGGTATAGTTGGGAGACCAATGTGCCTGGAGGATTTAAAAATAGAAAGATAAGAAGTCAAGGAGATTTTTAGAGGGCTTTGAATATCAAACTTAGGAGTTTGGATTTGATTCTATAGGTCATAGATTATAGGTTGAAGCAATATTTCTTCTAATTTGGAAATATTCACAATTGGATTTTTTTTTTTGTGAGGCAATTGGGGATAAGTGACTTGCCCAGGGTCACACAGCTAGTGTTAAGTGTCTGAGGTGGGATTTGAACTCAGGTACTCCTGAATCCAGGGCTGGTGCTCTATCCACTGCGCCACCTAGCTGCCCCACAATTGGATTTTTTTATGTTAATCTTGAAATGATGAAAAATTAAGAAAGGAGCAGCTCTGAGATGTTGGGTTGTGAGGAACAAAGAAAGGAATAGTGAACCTGGTACCTTGGGGTTAGCCAAATCAATTGGCATAGTCAGGAACAGTAGTCACAAAGCATTTCTTTCTAAAACCTGGAACAGTATCCCACAAATACATACAGAGTCTGTATTGGGGAAGAGTGGGCACAAACTTACAACAAAATAGTAACGAGGTAGGCACATGCATAATGGACACAGACTGCCAAGGCAACTCACAACTTCAGAACTGTGGGGCCTTAATATTCTTGCTTTCTCCAGAGGTTCCTCACAAGGTTTGCTTTGATGTGTTGTGTCAGTGACTGATGGGTCTTGATTTTTGGCTCAGATGGGCTGAAGGCCCAGGTTGCCAGGCTAATGGGCCTGGCTGCTTCTAGGCTTGGCTAGGTTGGGCATGTAACTCACTTATTGTGCCCTTCAAAGGACAGTCTTTGCTGGATGAACTGATCGTTTGGATTTCCTGGTCTTGCTCTTAGATGGGCAGCTGCAGTTTTTGCCACTTCTAGGCTCTTATCGTTTGGGTATTACAGTGTTCTTTTCTACTGGAGTATTATGGTGCTCTCTTTTAGCAAACTTTCAGCTTTGAAGTGGAAGAAACTTCTCTTTGATTTTTTTCAGTCTTAGTTACAATAGGTTCAAGAAAATTGTAGATATATTAATACATTACAGATTCATGATTAGTTATTAATGTTTGGAATACTCAAATGAGATAATATTTGTAAAAGTGCTTAACACAGTGCCTGGTGCATAGTAGGTGCTATATAAATGCTTATTCCCTTCCCAGGTTCCTCCCCTCCTCAGTGTATTCCTAGCTTTTGAGCAAAATAGCTAGGAGAGTAGTTATTATAATTGTTCCTACAATTTTTCTTTGTACCCCTGAGATATTAGTAGCTGGCCTGGATAGGCCATTGATCTCACTCTGTATGGACCAATATTGCTAATCACATTCATTTATTTTTAAAGCTTTAGGAATAATTTTCTTTTGGGAAGTATATACAAACAGAATTGTAGGCAGTAGCACCTCCCTAAGTATTATGGACAGTATCAGTTTTCCAATGCTCATTACTGTGAGATTTAAAATTGGATATTAGATCATAAATCTCCCCTACTTAACCCTTCCCTTAATTCATCTCCCAGACTAGTAAATGGAAGAAGCTTCTGGTTTTCTAGATAGAGCCTTTATTGTATATAAGGTGTTGTTGATTAGAAGGATAGGAAAACAGAAATACAGTACAAATCGTCTTAAATCTAGGCTGTCTATATTCCTTATAAAAACTCACCAAACCGATTTAGGCCACCTTTGGAGTGAGTCAGACCGTCTGTGCCGCGCCGCCCGGAGTCCCGCCAAGCCGGCAAAAAAGGCTACTCCCGTTCTCTCCACCCCGGAAGTCAAAAAACCCGGCAGGCAGTCTGACATGCGCAGCAGGCGGACTGTACCCGGCAGGCAGTCTGACATGCGCAGCAGGCGGACTGTACCCGGCAGGCAGTCTGACATGCGCAGCAGGCGGACTGTTCATCTCCTCCCCAAAAGGGTGGTCCTTGAAAAACTGGCGTCTTTCAGTTATCCTAACCGACTGTTAAAAACTTTCATATTTTACCACATTTCCCCCCTTTGCTTCCTCAAGAAATGGAATGTTTCCTTGATGGAACAGTAAAAAGAATATAATAACTTCTGCTGACTAATAATATGCGAACAACAATACAGAAAAGGAAGAGAGGAAAGTTTTGTCCAGAGGGGCGATTTTTTTTCTTTCCTCATGAACCGACGCTTTGACATTAGTCTTGCAAAGGGAGAGCCTCTGCAGAGAGTACATGTTACAGATAGTATATAACAGAAAGGAGATAGTAAAAGCTAATAAAGCAAAACAGTTCATATAAAGTCTCTGAGTTCTCTTGTCTTCTTGAAGTGGTAAGATATCATCAGGAGGAAACTGGATTCTGGTCTGGAAAACTGGATTCTGGACTCTGGTCTGGATTCTGGATTCTGGACTCTGGTCTGGAAAGCTGGATTTCTTCTTTAACTGTTTGAATTGCTGTATTTTTTTTTTTTTTACTAAACCTTAGCATAGCATTTTGCAATCAGTAACACTTTTTACCACCATGTGTCTGGATCAAAGTCAAATTTAGTATGTGTTCATGACACCTGAAAATGTTATGGAAAGGTTATCATACCATATCTCATGGTTCCGAGACAGCCAGTGATTGTGCTAGGCCACAGGTGAATTCAACTGAGTGAGATAAAAAGATAAGTAAGTTCAGTTAAATTAGGTTAAATTAGGAGGGAGAGAGGATGAATACTGGACTGTGCCTAGTAATTGTGCTCTACATAGTCACCATCATAAGCAAACCATGGACTTATGTATACCTGTCTCTCCTTTTGTTGCACATATATTCTCTCCAGGGCCTGCATCAGAGTTCACAGCAAGTTAGTCTCTGAAATGATAAGTTTCCATATTTCTGAAATCTCATTAATTTCACCAAAGACAATATGATGGTAAAAATGTGTGCTATGCTGCATAACTGAGAATATATTAGTGATATATACAATAATTCCAAACCATACCCAGAGTATAATGACATATAAATAATAAACGAATGTAAATAGCTGATTATATTAGACATTGTTACATAATCTTCTTTTAGACATTATTACATAATCTTCTTTTAGCAATTAGACCACATCATCTTATACATGAATTCTCTGGTATAACAGTAGCAGATACTTAAAGTGGTGATTAATTCATCAAAAAGAAATAAGACTTCAATTAGCAAGATTCAATATTCAATGTTTTCAGTGAGGTATCAGGCAATTTCTGGTACTTTTTAGTTAAACAGAACAACATACAAGAGAAAGGAGAAAAATAAATAAATAAAACAAAACTCATTAGAACTCATGGTTCTCTCAAAAAGAAAGAGTAAATAAAAAAAAAGAAGAATTCTGGTAGCTTCTGAGGCCCGATAGCCTCACCCACAGCATATACTTAAAATGTCTTTGAATAATCACTTAGTTTACAAAATTTAGTTTTAAAGAAAAGCAAAAGAAACAAAAGTAAAAAAAAAAACCAAAGCAAAACCAAAAATAAAAAATAAAAAGCAAAAGATTCGCTAAGCACCCTTTTGTGCTCTTAAAGAACTTAAAGGTGCAGTCAATTCCAGGTCTTTTCAGTGCCTTTCAAAAGTCAAAACAAAAACAAAAAAACCCAAAAATTAATAAAAAAAAAAAATAGTTGAGGTAGGCCAGAAAACTAGGCCATGTACTTCAGTGCTTTTGCCTGTAGAAGGAAATGCTTGTTAAATTATAAGGTATTTAAGCTGCTAGAGTTTGGGGTATGCCACATTGTTTTAACTGGTTCCCCAATTCTCTGCATGCCAAAGTGGCAGGGGTTTCTGAATTGTCATTGATCTTTCTAATGCTGTCATAATGTTCTTTATGGTAGAAAATGTGGAGTTCTGTAGCATCAGTTTTGTCTGTGCCACTGATTTTCAATAAAGGCTGATTTAATTGATGAACCACAACATTCAGCTGATGCTGCTTAGCAAATGCTACAATTGTATCATTTCCTCCCCACTTTCCAAATTTCTTTAATTCATCAACATATTCTTCAAAAGGGGAGTCATTTACTATAAAAGACTCAAACTCTTGTCTATGGTTAATCATATAAGAAGCAGCTTCTTGTCTGTGTCTGAGATGATTTCTACAGTGACCTTCTAGCTGGTCTGCTAAAGCCCTAAAAAGGCAATTTCCGTCTCCTGATACTTTACGAAGACTGAGTCCCAAAGCATTTAACTGATCAGTGGGATTATTAAATGGGAACTGCCTTTTTCCTCTGAACTCTCTTTGCTCTTTAACAGTTGCTATCTTTAGGGTTTTTACCTCTTTAGCGTCTACCTCAGGTCTATCTGAAATCTCTTCACCTATGAATGGTGCAGGCTTTATATGAGAGCAATGAATCCATGAGTCTTTTTCACCAATTTTAATGGCAGTAGGAGTTGTCAATAATACCTGAAAAGGTCCTTCCCAGGCAGGTTGAGTTCCACTGGTTTTCTGAAAATTCTTTACATATATTTTATCTCCTGGGTTGAAGTTATGCAATGAAAAGTCTAATGGTCCTGCCTGGACCACAGCTCCTGCCTCATGGAGTTCACGTAGCCTGGTCTGTAATTCCTGTATATAGGAAGCAACAGAAGTATCACCTCCCACCAGTGATGTATAAACTGGGGAAAAAGTTTTAGCTTGGATAGGAGGGTGACCAAAAAGCATTTCATAAGGAGATATATGAAGTTCTCCTCTTGGTCTACTTCGTAGATAGAATAATGCCAATGGTAGAACATCAGGCCATTTCAAATGGGTTTCAGTACATAATTTGCCAATCATACTCTTAAGCTCTTTATTCATACGTTCGACTTGGCCTGAACTTTGTGGATGGTAGGGCGTGTGGAATTTTGGAGTCACTCCCAAGAAAGAGTAGATTTGGGATAAAATCGAATCAGTGAAATGTGTGCCTTTGTCAGAATCGATGCGGGCTGGTGGGCCAAAACGAGGTACTATCTCTTTAAGAAGAATTTTGGCAACAAAGGCAGCTGTGGCTCGGGGGCTGGGAAAGGCCTCCACCCACCGAGTGAGCTGATCAACTATAACAAGGCAAAATTTATAATGTCCTGCTTTTGGCATAGTAATATAATCAATTTGTAAGTGCTCAAAAGGTGTATATGCTAGAGGACGCCCTCCATAAGCTTTGACCTTAAAAGCATACTGATTATAAGACTGACATGTGGAGCAGCCCGAGCAGATTCGAGATGCTGTATTAGTCACACCTGGTGCTATCCAGGTTCTCTTAATAGAGTCTACAATGCCTTGTGTACCAAAATGGCCTTTTCTGTGAACAGAGAGGCATACCTGGTGGTAGAATTTCCGGGGAAGAAATGGCTTACCTTCCGGAGACACCCAGATGCCATTGATCTGTTTCGCCTTAAATTTCTTTTTCCACTTTTCTACTTCAGAATCGTCATAGGTTAGGTTGGAAGGAATATCCTCAGAAGGTGAAAGGTTAAATACATGTTCAGGAGCTTCTAATGCAGCAAGCTTGGCTGCAGAATCGGCTCGTGCATTTCCCTTTGAAACAGGATCACTATTCCCTGTGTGGGCAGGGCAATGTACAACGGCTAGGGAAGAAGGCAGTTTTAGGGCATCTAAGAGGTCCTTGATAAGGTCCCCATTGGCAATAGCCTTGCCCGAGGATGTTAGAAAGCCTCGTTGACGCCAAATCATACCAATAAAGTGGCATATGCCAAAGCCATATTTCGAGTCAGTAAAAATGGTGGCACTCTTATCTTTAGCTATATTACAGGCCTGTGTAAGAGCCACAAGTTCAGCAGCCTGTGCACTAAAATGGGAAGGCAGAGAAGCTGCCCAGAGGGTGTCATAATCAGAAACTACAGCAGCTCCAGTAAAACGGGTTCCCTCTCTCATAAATGAGGAACCATCTGTATAGAGGACAAGATCAGGATTTTCTAAAGGTGTATCAAAAAGATCATCACGGGGTTTTTCAGCCATATCAACTAAAGAAGCACAGTCATGCAACGGTTCCCCCGAGAATGGTAAGTTAGGGAGTAGTGTTGCTGGATTAAGAACTGTGCAGCGTTTTAAAGTGATATTCTCATTACCTAACAGGGTTATTTCATACTTAGCCAGCCTTTGATCTGAAAAGGCTTGTGTCCTGTGACGTAGTAAGAGAGCCTCCACTTCGTGAGGGCATTGCACAGTTAGAGGGTTACCTAGGACCAAATCAGAGGCTTTTTCTACCAAAAGCGCTGTGGCCGCCACTGCTCTAAGGCAAGGTGGCGCTCCAGCCGCTACAGGGTCCAGCTGAATTGAATAGTAGGCTATAGGACGTTGGTTAGGCCCCAGTGACTGAGTCAGGACTCCAGAAGCCACCCCCCTTTGTTCATGCACAAAGAGAGTGAAAGGCTTACTATAATCTGGCAGTCCTAGGGCAGGTGCTGATAACAAGGCCCGTTTTAATTCTTTTATGGCTGAGAGATGCTGGGGATCCAACTGTAAACTGTCTGGAACAGAACTTTTTGTAAGAGCTATGAGGGGTTTAGTAATTTCACCAAAAGAGGGTATCCATTGTCTACAGTACCCAGCTGCTCCCAGAATGGCTCTCAACTGCCTCTTAGTAGTGGGGGCAGAGAGTTGTTGAATGGCCTGGACTCTCTTAGAAGAGACAGAGCGAGTTCCAGCAGCCAAAATAAATCCTAAATATTCTACCTGGGGCAAACACCATTGTACCTTTGTCTTGGAAACCTTGTGTCCTCTCTTGTGCAGCTCCAGCAGTAAGTGACGGCTATCTTCCTGACAAATTTCAGCATTAGGAGAGGCCAAAAGTAAGTCATCTACATATTGTACTAGTGTGGAGCCCTTAAAGGTAATAGAGGCCAGATCCTGCTGTAAAATTTGGGAAAATAATGTGGGACTGTCTACAAATCCCTGTGGGAGTCTAGTCCAGGTCCACTGTCTATTTTTCCAGGTAAAAGCAAATAAATATTGGAAGTCCTCATGTACTGGTATGGAGAAAAAGGCAGAGCAAAGGTCTACCACTGTGAAACATGTAGATTCATAGGGAATCGATGAAATTATCGTAGCCGGGTTTGGAACTATGGAATGTCTAGGAATAACATAATTATTAATCGCTCTAAGGTCTTGCACAAAACGATAAACAGGTTTACCATCTGGCCCAGGCTTGGGTTTTTTAACTGGCAAAATGGGAGTATTGCATGGAGAGTGATGACATGGAATAATAATACCCTGGCTTTTCAAAGCCTCAATTATAGGGGTGATCCCTTCTATTGCTTCCCTAGACAATGGATACTGTGGAATGGAGGGGGGTGGTCCCCCCTTAACTTTAAAGGTAACAGGCATGGCAGACTTAAGGAGCCCCACCTCATTAGGGGATGAGGCCCATAAAGACTCAGGAATGTCAGAGGGGATTTTGGATACCTCCCCTGCTGTTCCTTGAGCTTCTGTAAGTAAAATTGGTAATAAATGAACAGTATCCTCTGGCAATTGTAAGGAGACAGCCCCATCTGGAGCACAAGATATGGTTGCTCTAAGCTTGCAAAGGAGATCACGACCTAATAAATTTACAGGGGCATCAGGCATGAGTAAAAATGAATGTTCCACTGTTAAGGGCCCCATAGATACCATGCGAGGATTCAATTTTGCCACTCTCTGGCTCTTTCCTGAGACTCCCACTACATTCAAAAATCCTACAGGTCTACACCCAGCATCTGGTTTGCTTACTAATACTGATTTAGAGGCTCCTGTGTCTAGCAGACAATCATAATAAGTCTCCCCCACTTTTAAGGTGACATGTGGTTCATTACTCTGGGGAGGTGAATGGACTGGCACAAGTGCATTCAAAAAATCTGGATCTGGGAATATATGGCTTTCATTATCTATGTTCCATTCCTCCCCAAGACACCATCATTCCTGTGTCCTCTTCTGAGGGGGGTCTTGGTTACCATTATTCTGGTACTGCCTTTCTGTATTCCTCCAAAAAGATCTATTTCTATTTTGATTTCGCCTGTAATTAGAATTAGAATTTCTTCTCCAAGTCCTACATTCTCTCAATTCATGCCCCTCCTTACGACAGTAACAACACACCTTAGTGTCCTTGTTCCGGTGTCCACATGGCTGACTAGGAATCGCTGGTGCCAGAATGCTCTGTTTAGGGTGATCTGGATCTTCCTCACGTGAGTCAAAGACATAATTTGCAAGTTCCTTAATTCTATCTACTGAGAGATTTCTCCAGTCTGGACATTGTTTCAGAAAGTATCTGCGTATTTCTGGCAGTGAATTATAAACAAATGTGTTGAGAATGATACAGGAATCTCTTAAATCTACTGGATCCAATCTGGTGTACTGTCTAGCGGCCTCACAAAGTCTATCATAAAATCTGTTTGGTCTTTCATTAGCCTCCTGAGGTAGGCTTAAAAATTTCTGCCAGTTTTCCGGTTTTCTAGAGCAAGATTCCATTCCCTTCAGAAGTGTTTCTCTAGCATCTTTTAATCTTTGGAAATCCCTATCATCATTATAATTCCACTCTGGATCCTTTAGAGGCCATTCCACATCGGCCTTACCTTTCGCAACAAGGGCATTTCCTGCTGAGATAATATCTGTAATCTCAGTTGGGGACAGTAAAGTTTCCAAAAGGCAAGTAACATCAGCCCAACTGGGTTGATATGCATTAAATATAGTCCTTAACTGTGAAATTACAGTGTTTGGATTTTTCTCAAAACTAGGGATGATTGATTTCCATGCGCTCAAGTCACTTGGTCTAAAGGGGCTATATTTTCTGACTTGAATTGGCACTCCCTTCTTACTATGTTCTATAGCTTCCTGCAGAGGGAGTAGTTTCTGCTGATCTGATTCTGAACTTGGATCATCTCTAGTAGAAACAGCCATTTTGAGGTCTCTCTCCATATGTGAGAGTTTCCCCCACATCATAACAATGATAATAACAAAAACAATGATAATAACAAAAACAAAAAAAAAACAACAAAAAAAAATAAAATCCTTAGTCGTATGAACTATGGATGTGGTATTAAAAGGTATTTCAATTGCAGGCATAAAATTTCTACTTATATTAAACGTATTTTCCCAAAGATTCTCACGTATACTATTATACAAAAAACTTTTTGCTGCCTGAATGAGGAAAAAACCAATAATGTTATGAAGGACCATTGAATAAACTATTCCTCTAAGTCGGGATGTTATGCTGTCCCAATACATTCCGATGAGAAAAATCAAAGGGATGGTAGAATATTCGAGCATCTTGCCCTTTAAACTGGGCTGGCTTTTCTGTTTAAAGCAAGACTTTTAGAGGCTTAAAGTCTTTAAGGGAGATTAGACAAAGGGAAAGTCCGCGGGGGGGGGGGGGGGTATTTGGAAAATCCACCGAATTAGCCGGCTTATGGCCAAACTAGGGAGGGTGGGAGGGTCCTTAAGATCCCTTCGTGGTTGCCAAACTGTGAGATTTAAAATTGGATATTAGATCATAAATCTCCCCTACTTAACCCTTCCCTTAATTCATCTCCCAGACTAGTAAATGGAAGAAGCTTCTGGTTTTCTAGATAGAGCCTTTATTGTATATAAGGTGTTGTTGATTAGAAGGATAGGAAAACAGAAATACAGTACAAATCGTCTTAAATCTAGGCTGTCTATATTCCTTATAAAAACTCACCAAACCGATTTAGGCCACCTTTGGAGTGAGTCAGACCGTCTGTGCCGCGCCGCCCGGAGTCCCGCCAAGCCGGCAAAAAAGGCTACTCCCGTTCTCTCCACCCCGGAAGTCAAAAAACCCGGCAGGCAGTCTGACATGCGCAGCAGGCGGACTGTACCAGGCAGGCAGTCTGACATGCGCAGCAGGCGGACTGTACCCGGCAGGCAGTCTGACATGCGCAGCAGGCGGACTGTACCCGGCAGGCAGTCTGACATGCGCAGCAGGCGGACTGTACCCGGCAGGCAGTCTGACATGCGCAGCAGGCGGACTGTTCATCTCCTCCCCAAAAGGGTGGTCCTTGAAAAACTGGCGTCTTTCAGTTATCCTAACCGACTGTTAAAAACTTTCATATTTTACCACATTACAAAAACAGTTACCAATCTCAACAGAAAGAAGTAATAGAAGCATAGGATTAAGTTATTTGAAGGCAGGGGCAGCTGGCATCAACCAGGGCTAAGTGTTCTAGAAAATAAAGGAAGTGGAGAGCAGGTGTTTAATACAATGTACAAAGAACATGAACCTCTTAATCCTTTTCGCTTGCAGTAAAAGACACATGTGATGAATAAAAAATCTGAGAGACATACTTTCTATGCAATTAATATTTGATTAATTTTGGCTAGCAAATAATAAATAAAATGAGGTCAGTGGCCCTCTTGGAAGCCAAAGATGAACCCTGTTGGAAGCCTCTGAATGCTTAAATGCCCTTGGAAGAGTGGGTGTTCCCGACAGTCAGAAATCAACTCTGATTGGCTCACAACTAATGAGAAAATTAATATTATAATGAGAGGTGGGTTTATTTTAATGAGGGGCTGGGGAACATGACTCTAGTCTCTTTGTCCAAGAATGAAAGATCAATCTCCACCCAGACCCCCTGAAGCAATCTAGATTCTAGACAAAATGATCTATCTCCATCCAGACCACATGTAGTTGAAAGATGGTCCAGAATTTATCTAGATTAAATTCTATTTACCCTTTAATCAGAAATAAGCTTTCCCAGTTGGGCGGAGTTTTGCCCAAAGTTGAGAAGAATATTAACCAAATATCATTAGTTCTGTCCTTCAGAGGCTGCTTTGACCTAGTCCTTAAATAAGGAAACAGAAAGGGAAAAAAAAACCTGGATTCCCCCCATCCCCTATTTTAATTGGTTATTAAAAATAATTTCTTTCTTCCTCTGTTTGTTTGGTAAGGGCAGGTCCTGTGGATCTTACATGCTGGTGTAACAGAGACAGATGCCCAGAAACCAAGAGGAGGATGCATTTTGTCAGTGACTTCATCATTTCTTAGTCCAGGGGCTACTAATTTTGTTAGAGGCTTAATGGCTGGATTCCCAGAGCTATTTCAATTTTATTTACTTACTTTTTCAGGGCAATGAAGATTAAATGACTTGCCCAGGGTCACACAGCTAGTAAGTGTCAAGTGTCTGAGGCCACATTTGTACTCAGGTCTTCCTGAATCCAGGGCTGCTGCTTTATCTACTGTACCACCTAGCTGTCCTCTTGTTTTTTTTTTTTTTATGAATTCTAGATCCCCTCTCCCCTTCCCCATGAACAAAATATTATAAAATCAATTGCTTCCTGTTTGCATTGAAGTACCATATTGATTTTTTTCTTATCTGGGGCCCAAGCAATCAAATTCAGAGTGCTGCCTGGTTTCATCTTATCCATTTGAGAACATGTTGGTAATGAACTTGGGTGATTTTTCATTTCTTGAACTCAGAATCCTTTCTAGGTTCTGACCACAATCCTTTCTGCAATCCTTTCCTGTCATCAGAAGGGCAGAAAACTTTTTTAACAATGGTGGTAATCTATACCTCCAGAGTTCTAAGTATGCCAACCCAAATAAGACACTCCATTGATTTGTCGTTAATAATAAAACCAAACACATAGACAAAATCCAACAACCTGCTATTCCCCACCCCCCAAAAAACCAACAACACATATGAAAGCCTCTAAAAATATTTTTTAATACAGTTAACTAGCTGGATCCATAGTGAAGAAATTCCTGGATGGAATTGCTTTGATCTGGGAAAGGAATGAACTTGGTACTGAGGTGAAAATCACATACAGATATGATGTATTCTTCCTGGTTACTTTTTAATGAACAGCATGCTTCATATCACACTAAAATTATCTCTTTCTTTGTTTTTATTTTGAAGAACAAAAAGCCAGATTCAGTAAGTCTCTTTCTACTCCTCATCTCCAACAAAAAGGATAACTTGTGGCTAAAAACCTGTGCTAAAAAAAACCCCAAACCCTTCCCAAAATTGGGTTAAATTTTATTGAAAAAGAAAATCAAGGATGGAATGCTTCTGGCTGAGAAGGGAAGGAAGAAAGGGCCTTGGGAATAAACTCCCTAGGATAAGAAATAATGTCTTCTTCTTGATTATCATTTACATTTAGGTGGAAGAAAAGGCTTCTTATTTCTCTCTCTCTTTTTATTACTCATGCATTTACATGTAGGTGAGGAAGCTAGTTTAAAAAACTGAAAAGATGGTACATTTACCATATCTATAACTTGCTATTTATTTGCTATTCCTAAATTCATTCAACACATATTAATTGAGCACCTACAATGTGCATAGTACTATTCTGGATAAGGGGGTGGGGGTATGTGATAATATGACCTGCTCCCATCCACCCTGTACACCACTGCTAGATCAACGCTATGTCAATCACTGTTGCTCTTCTACTTCAAAGCCTTTAGAGGTCTTTGTTATCTATTGGGTAAGGTAAAGCTTTCTAAAGCAAGTCTTTCCCTAATCTACCCTTTATATTTGATTTCTATTGATGCACAAAATTCTCACCTCAGGCACACTGCTCCTTTTCTGAGTGGGATGAAACTTGGAAATGAATTTAGTTGGGAATCTCTAGTTTGTATGTATAGTAATGGCTAACATTTATATAGTGCTTATTATGTGCCGGGCACTGTGCTAAATGCTTTTTGCAAATATTCTCTTATTTAATCCTCACAATAACTCTGCAAGATAGGTGCTATTATTATCCTCATTTTACAGATGAGCAAACTGAGACAAAGAAAGCTTAAGTGACTGGTCACATAGCTACTTAGTGAATAAGGCCACCTTTGAAGTCAAGTCTTCCTGACTCCAGACCTCAGTACTCTATTCATTGCACTAGCCCTGTTATGGGTACGTATGTTAATTGACTGATTTTTATTCATGTTTTAAGCACAGACCAAGCTGCCAAATCTGTATGGTTCCCCACTGATTTATTTTTGAATATTGATTATAATGATGCATTAATCTTTAGGAGTGTGTACAACATACGGACAGCAAATATGGCTTTAGCTATCACAGCATTTCTGAAACATTGGTTCATAGATTGCTGGTGGTCCATGGTCTTATCTCTACCTACCCACACAGGCACTCCTTTTTGTCTGCTTGTAGCTGTCTTCTTCTACAACATGACTTGGGTCATGTTCCAGATTGGTACCCTATAGATATCTTACTTGCTTGCTTTTAGATGTCTAGTATTTTAATTTTAACAATAAATTTGTTAAATTTGTGAATTTTTTAGGTCCCCCCTCCCAGGGCTGGAGTAGGATAATAATCCCTAGGCAACTTTCTATGACTCTAAGTTAGAGAAGAATAGTCAATATGCATTGGTAGATGGGGCAGCTAGGTGGTGCAGTGGATAGAGCACAGGCCCTGGAGTCAGGAGTACCTGGGTTCATATCTGGCCTCAGACACTTAACACTTACTAGTTGTGTGACCCTGGGCAAGTCACTTAACCCCAATTGCCTCAGTAAAAAAAAAAAAAAAGAAAATATGCATTGGTAGAGGGTGTCCACATTGGGGAGACTCTATAGTTTCACTCTCTCCACCCAAAAAATCCTCAATCCACAACTTGACATTTATATAGTGCTTTAAAACATACAAATCACTTTACGCACATTATCTCATTTGTACCACATGACAATCTATAAGGTACATATTACAGATATTACTATTCCCATTTTATGAATGAAGAAATTATGGTTCAGGGTTATGTGATTTACTCATGGACAGAAGACTTGTAAAAGTGAAAGGTAGATCTAAATCCAGATTTTTCTGTCTCTAAGTTCTATTTACTACTACCACTTCCTTCCCCGTCCCTCCACTAACCTATGGGCTCCCCATGTCATGGGTCAACATGACTGGGGGTTAAGTTAAAGTCTTGGAAGTAGGTTTTTAACAGCATGGTGTAATCACAATAGAAATAAACATTGCTGCTTCTGGAATAGCATTAGTGTCATTATCTACTCTATTCTCCTGAAAAACAATTTCAGTTTAAATAATGGTACATACAACTAACATTGTCTTCCTAATAATCAGAGCTATCCAGAAGTTGAATGGGCTGCCTTGGACAGTGCCTGACATACATGTAGTCAGTACTTAATAAATGTTTATTGATTGGCTGATTAGGTTGTCTTTTGCTGGCATTCTTGGAATCATGGACTATTAGAATTGGAAGGGACCTTAGAGGTCATCTAATCCAAGCTCCTCATTTTATGGGTGAAGGACTGATCTGGGTATTATCTCCAACAATTCAGATTATAACCCATCCATGTCATCTCATCCTGTTCCACTGTTGTGCACTCAAAATCGCAAAAGGATTTCCTCGAATTTTCTTTACATATCTCTCACTCCCATCACAGGACCAACCCACCTTCTTTTCCTTTTGTCCTATTTGTTCATATATTTTGATCACTTATTCACTGGGAAATAGCTCTTAGTCTTATATATTTCTATTAGTTCCCTATTTATCTTGGATATGAAAACTCTTACCAGAGATATTTGGTGAAAATATTTCCCCCTCCCCACCAATTGGCAGTTTTCCCTCTTATCCTATTTGTACTGATTGTTGTGCATATGTATATATCAGAGCTTGTTCATTTCTATTTCATTTTTTTTGGTAGGGCAATGAGGGTTAAGTGATTTGCCCAGGGTCACACAGCTAGTAAGTGTCAAGTGTCTGAGGATGGATTTGAACTCAGGTCCTCCTGAATCCAGGGCAGGTGCATTATCCGCTGCGTCACCTAGCTGCTCCTCTATTTCATCTTTTTGTGTGATCCCTTCTATCCTGTTTGGTTAAGATTTCTCTCTCTAGGGCAGCTAGGTGGCGCAGCGGATAAAGCACCTGCCCTAGATTCAGGAGGACCTGAGTTCAATTCCAGCCTCAGACATTTGCCACTTACTAGCTGTGTGACCCTGGGCAAGTCACTTAACCCTCATTGGCCCCCCCCCCCCAAATTCTCTCTAGCCATGATTCTCACCTTGCTTTTCTGTCATACATTTCTCTGCTCATGTCCTTCATTCTACTTTTCTCATACATATGAGATATTTGTGAAGTGCTCAGCACAGTGCAAGGTGGTGGAGTGGATTAGCCTTTGGACCTAGAGTCAGAAATATACCCAAATACTTATTAGCTGTGTGACTAAGGGCAAGTCATTTCACCTGTTTGGCTAAGTTTCCTCATCTGTAAAATGGGGATAATAATAGCATCTTCATGCCAGGATTTTTGTGAGGATCACTGAGATCCTCAAATGAGTTAATGCTTGTAAAGTGCTTAGTGCAGTGGCTGGCACATAGTAAGCATAATATCAATGTAAGCTATTATTATTATTATTATTACATGGTAGGCAGTTAAAACCTGCTTATTTCTTTCCTTTCTTTCCTTGTATAAGTATTGTGGAGTGCTTTCGTATACATTATCTCATTTTAATCTCACAACAACCTTATCAGGGAGGTAGTGTATTATCTTCATTTTAAAGATGATACTTAGGGGCAGCTAGGTGGCGCAGTGGATAAAGCACCTGCCCTGGATTCAGGAAGACCTGAGTTCAAATCCTTCCTCAGACACTTGACACTTACTAGCTGTGTGACCCTGGGCAAGTCATTTAACCCTCATTGCCCCGTTCCCCCCCCCCCAAAAGATGATACTTAGAGATAATTGTAAAGATAATACCTAAGGTCACATAGCTAGTAAGTGGCACAGGTCACATTGAAATCCAGCTTACCTAAACCCAAAATTCACTGTCCTTTTCACTACACTTCCTGCTTCTCTTTACTCTTTCAGTGTGTGATCTCTCCATCTGTAAAACTGGAATGAGGAGAAAGTGAGATCACGCTCTGGAAATAGAGGCACTATTTAAATAAAAGATATTAATGAAGATTTTGTAAATACTGTTGTGCTACTTCTGCATTATATTTGTACAGTGGACAGCTCCACAGGCATGTCAAGATTTATTGAATTCTTTGATAGTGATAACCTCTATAATGAATTTTGCACAAGCAACTTGCATTATTGTAAACATTCTTTATACAATATTTTAAAGAATATCCCTCTCCTCTAGCCCAGTATCACTACATTCATGTGCTACTACTCTCTTTTGGCCTTTTTTTTTTGAGTGGTACTTATATCATAGATTCCTTTTTGGGAATCTCCAAGGAATGTAGGAGTAATATAGAATTTTACCCACCCTAGAAGAGAGGGTAGGAGCCTTTCTCTCCTTAGTTTCACAGCAAATAGCCAGTTCTTATAAAGGTTCAGGGATGAAGGGATAAGGACCTGAACCAAGGTGGTGACAGGGGGATGGAAAAGATGTGGAAAATAAAATATTGTCTTAGCTTGCTGTTGGTAATGGGGGTAATGGCAACTAGGTGGTGAAGTGGATAGAGTGCTGGAGTTGAAGTCAGGAAGAGTCATCTTCCTGAGTTCCAATCTGGCCTCAGATACTTACTAGCTGTGTGATCCTGGGAAAGTCACTTAACCTTGCTTGCCTCAGTTTCTCTTTTGTAAAATGAGCTGGAGAAGGAAATGGCAAATCACTCCAGTATCTTTGCCAAGAAAACTCCAAATGGGGTCACGAAGAATTAGACATAGAAATGACTCAACAACAATTGACACAAACCCACCACTGCCACTACTGAGAAAAATGAACAAACAATGGATCAAAGTGTTTATTTTATAGATAGTGGGTCCAATGTTCCACATAATAGTCAACATTCTCTCCCTTTTTTTTTTAAGTGAGGCAATTGGGGTTAAGTGACTTGTCCAGGGTCACACAGCTAGTAAGTGTCAAGTGTCTGAAGCCGGATTTGTACTCAGATCCTCCTGAATTTAGGGCTGGTGCTCTATCCACTGTGCCACCTAACTGCCCCTGTAGTCAACATTCTTATTTGTGATGTCAATTGGGGAAAAGCCTATCTGGGTCAGGAGATTTTATATATATATTTTTTTGCTAAATTGAGAAATTTATAGAAATTTATAGAAGGTGAAATCTTTCTTTGTGTTCTGATCCTCTGCTATTGATATGATAATTATGATAGCTGATGTTGATGTGGTGATTCAGGTTTATAAGGCATTTTAACAAAATGAAAACCCTGAGGTAAATAATGTAAATCTTCTTATTCTCATTTTACAGATGAGGAAACTGAGGATCTGAGAGTGTGTGATTCTATCTCTCCCTTTGGTCTATTAAATTACATGGTTGGCAGGTAGCAGAACTGAAACTCACCTCCAGGTTTCTGACTCCAAGGCCATTACTATTTATTATATCACAGCTGTCTCCTGGTCAAGAAAGTAGAAACTTTAGATGTCCCAAGCAATGGGGAGGAGGGAGTGGGAGGGTAGGAGGTGGAGTTAAACATGATCTGAGCTTCTTTTCAAAAAAGCTCTTTGAGTCTCTATTCTCCCCAAAAGCTCTTTGATTCTCTATTCTCCCAACCCTCCCCTTACCAACAAAATATATTGTGTAGTACTACCCTCCCTATTCCACATGCAACTCTTAGAATGCATGCATGCATGATCCATTCATTTGACAAGACCCTCTTGGACAAGATGGTGAGGAAGAACATTCCGGGGATGAGGAATAGCCTGAACAAATGTGCGGAGGTGAAACAACAGTGTGTTTGAGAAGCAAAAGTGCCCAAGTTTGGTGTGAGAATAAGGAGCTTCTGCTTCCCTGACCTCCTCAAGCAAAACAACCCTTGGCATAGTGGTCAAAGCTTGAGCGAGGAATGGTCTTGAGGGTCACCCAGGAGAGGGAATGGGTCCTTTCTCAGTGATAGCCTTGGGAGAGATACTCTTGGTTACCCTGTCTCAGTTTAATCTCAGAATTAAGTCCCATGAAAGAGCCACTTCCCCATCCTCCCACCTGGGCCTCTAGCACAGTACTCTGTATCTCACTGGTGCTTAATTAATATTTCTTGGGATGAACTGGTGAATACTTTCTAGAAATGCTGCCTTTTAAGAATTGGAACGTTTTTCTTGGCAATTTAAAAAATCCAAAGTTGGGGGCAGCTAGGTGGCTCAGTGGATAAAATACCAGCCCTGGATTCAGGAGGACCCGAGTTCAAATTTGACCTCAGACACTTAACACTTACTAGCTGTGTGACCCTGGACAAGTCACTTAATCCTCATTGCCCAGCAAAAAAAAAAAAAAGAAAGAAAGAAAAGAAAAGAAATTAAAAATCCAAAGTTGGAAGAACTCAAGCCTACCAAAAGAAAATTCAGGGAAAGGAACAAACCCCTCACATGAGTTTAAGCTCTACCATCTCCCTGTCTTCAGCATCAGGAGCCAAATTCTTGTGAAAATGTAGGTATTGGTTTATACCCATGGTTTTTCTATTAATGGACAATCATTTCATGCTGTTGTCTAATTTGTGACAAATTGTTCTTATGATTACTTTTTTTCTCTTTTAACAGCTGCTGACAAAAAAAAATCCCATAGTAACCTACCAATCTGTAAATTGCAACCATCAGTGATGGATGGTTTTCCATAGTATTTCTGGGATAAAAGAAGTAGCTTATTGAGAGTTTTAGTCATAAATTTAATTTTTCTATGTCAAGAACTGAAAGTCATCGCTTTGCAGAATATTTTTTAGGATCTCAAGAATAAAGCCTCCTATTTCTGAGGGAGTGTGGCATAATGGATAGAGAGCTAGTCTCAAAATTATGGAGACCTGGGTTCAAGATCTGTATCTATATCTATGTCTCTATATATGTATATGTATCAATATTTATCTCTTTATATTATATGCAAGGTGATGTGCTTTCCCCTGGAGATGAATGATGACTTAATTGTTAAAGGAACTCACTGTTGAGGAAACTCCTGCCAGTGAAAGTAGAGACTTCCTCTAGAACCTAGACTTTTAGAGAGTTGCCTAGGGCATTGAAAGGTTAAGTGATTTTCCCAGGATCAATAAGCCAGTATGTGTCAGAGGTATAACTTGACCTCAAGTCTTCCATATACTGATATGATACGAGAATAAAATACAGTATATGCCCTAGGAAAAAATTTGGATAAAACAAACATACACACAAAAAATGTAAGTTAGAATTTTCTTCGTACATAGTAGAGAACAATTCAATTCTATTAAGACAACCAGGAAAGGAGGAAATATAGCTGCATGGGTCAGGGAAATCTTTATGAAGAGGATAGCATTTGAATGAGGTCTTGAAGGAAGGGAAAGATTTCCACAAGTGGAGGAATATGTGAATTTTCACTGAGACATGAGAAATGGCTCATGCAAACAGAAGGGAAAGTGGCAGGCTGGATGAGATTACAGAAGGGTGTGTAGTCCAGTTTGGCTACAATGTGGAGGGTATAAAGTCAAGTAATATAAAACATTGTTTAAAAAGTATTAGAGCCACCTTGTAGAGGTTCTGAAGACAAGGGGACTTGAATTTTTTTCTAACTCATACACACCCATATAAGTAAAATAAAGTAAAATCACAGCTGCCTTCTGGTCAAGAATGTAGAAAGAAACTTTAGATGTCCCAAAAAGTAAAATAAATTCATGTTTTTTATTCCTTCACATCCCCAAAGCTAGCCCACTTGAACTAGGTCCAAGTGAACTACTCTCTATAAGTACACCATAGTTTGATTAAAAAAGACTCAAGAAACACAAACATCTGCAACAGCCAGGAAGTAGCAACAAAAAGAGAAAAGCTTTTTATCATTGTACTACAAGTAGCAGGAGCTACCCCAGTACTATCTAACTGACAAATATGGCCTCTGAGAGACACATACATTCATTTGTCTGCTTTCAGCTTACACAGTGCTCACTGGTCCTGTTTTTAAAGAACAGGAGTGGGAGGAGGCAAAAATGTTTTTCCTTCTGAGAATCAGAGGATCATAGGATTGGAAAATACCTTAAAGGCCATCTAGTCTGTCCAACAGTGCAGGAATTCCCTCTGCATCAGATGAAACCTTGCTGTTTTTAGGCAAGTACAATCCTCCAAATATACTCAGGGCCAAGGAAGGGTACTTGGAGTGGGACCTCTATTTTGATTTCATGTTTAGAACAAGATACTTATCATACTATAAAAAATTAGATGAGAAACAGATCCTATTCCTCTCACATGTATGGGGAGGAGATGTATTCTTTTTTTTTTTGGGTGAGGCAATCGGGGTTAAGTGACTTGCCCAGGGTCACATAGCTAGTAAGTGTTAAGCGTCTGAGGTCAGATTTGAACTCAGGTACTCCTGAATCCAGGGCTGGTGCTTTATCCACTGCACCGCCTAGCTGCCCTGGAGATGTATTCTTAGCCAAGCAAGAGATAGAGGCAGTTAAGAAAAGATAAAATATAAAACTTTGATTACTTGGAACCGAAAAAGTTATGTGCAGACAATATTAATACACAGGATAAGAAGAGTAGTCAAGTGGGAAAAAAATTTGTATAAAATTTTTCTGATAAGGGTTCGGTGTCCAAGATATACAAACAATTAATATGTGTGTATACCTCAAATATGTATGTTATATATCATATTTGTATTTCATTTCTGTGTATCATCTATCTATCTATCTATCTATCTATCTATCTATCTATCTATCTATCTATCTATCTATCTATCTATCTATCTATCATCTATCTATCTATCTATCATCTATCTGCCATTATCCAATAGGTAAATGATATAAACAGTTCTCAAAAGAACTGCAAAAATTCACAACTACTTGAATAAATGCTCCAAATCACAAATAATAAGAGAAATGCAAATCAAAACAACCCTAAGGTTTCACCTCATGCCCTGAAAATTGGCAAAAATGACTAAAAATGGCAAAAGGCAATATTGGAAGGATTGTGAAAAGATAGGAACACTGACACATGTTGGTGGAACTGTGAAATGGTACAAACATTTTGAAAAGCAATTTGGAATTATGCAAATAAAATTACTAAAATGTCCATACTCTTCGAACCATATTCCATTACTGGCATATATCCCAAAGATGCCATGGATTAAAAAAAAAGTCCCCATTTACTCCAGAATATTTATAGCAGAACTTTTTGTGATATCTAAGAGTTGGAAACAAAGCAGATGCCCATCAACTGGAGAATGGCTAAACAAATCATAGTACATGAATATAATAGAGTATTACTGTGCTATAAGAAATGATGTGTATGATGAATACAAAGAAGCATGGAAAGATCTATATGAATTGATGTAGAATAAAGTAAACAGAGCCAAAAAAACAATATTTTCAGTAACTACAACAATGTACAGTTATTCCTTCTACATTGTAACTTTCTTCACCACAGTTTTCATATATCACAGGTCAGCATAAGAAAATAAATGGCAATTTTTTGGGAGTTTTGAAGAAGCTTCAGTTGACACTGAAAGGCCAGACAGATGACACAGAAAAGGTTTAGAAACTCAGAAGTGTGTAAAATATATGTATAGTATTCTATTATTTCAACCCAAATTTTACAATAAGGCATGTAAACACCCCATAAAAGAAAAGGAAAAAAAATCAGACTTCTTCTTTGGTATGGAGGGAGGGCCAAAATATTTTATGTGGATTTTCCAGATTGTGGAGGCTCTGCACCCCTAAACCCCTCTATATAGAAGGGATTACTAAGTGGAAAGAATGATATGCCCCAAATGTAAATGTAACAAAAAGGTAAAAAAACAAAAATCAAACAAGACTCAGAATGAAAGAGAAGACATCCCCAACCCACTCTTTTGTGGAGGTGGGAGGTCCACAGGTGTTAGGCATTATGTATGTTTTCAGACTTTTTCAATGTATCAATCAGCTATGCTGACTTTTTCCCTTCTCTTCAAAAATATACAATTTCTCATGTGGGTTGGCTCTCTGGAAGGGTCATGGGGGAGGATACATGGAATACTATGATGATGTAAGAAACAGAATATGTCAATAAAAACTTATTAAAAATCTAGTAAATTGTCAAAACTAATACATCAGAGGGGCAGCTAGGTGGTGCAGTGGATAGAGCACTGGCCCTGGAGTCAGGAGTACCTGAGTTCAAATCCGGCCTCAGACACTTAACACTTACTAGTTGTGTGACCCTGGGCAAGTCACTTAACCCCAATTGCCTCACTAAAAAAAGCAAAAACAAAAACAAAAACACCAAAACTAGTACATCAGAGAAACAACAGTTGTATGGGATTAAAAAATTCCCTTGGAACCAACATCCTTACATAGAACTTTATTGTTGTTGTTATTGTTATTATTTCACCAAGAAGAGTTCACCAAAAGAGGAAAATATAATCAAGACAACAGATAAAATATAGAAGAGAGAGAGCAAATAGTTGGTTCCATTCTCCTCCTATTTTTAATGTCATTAGGTGTCCATATGGTCTAACATTACCAGATGTCAAATTATATTATAATTGATAATTATCTATTTGCTAATGGTTAAAAATAGAAAAATAGACCCTAGAATAGATTAAATGATTAAGACCCAGAAGCAAACACGAGTGTATAAGCTACTAGGGGAGAGAGAGAATTCAATCTCTGATCTCAACTGGACTCTAGATGTAGCAAGGTTACAATTCTATTCTTCCCTAATTGATTCTCTATCACGCTCTCTATATTCCTCTAACTTCTTGTCTTTTTCAAATCTCCCATGGTACACTTTCCCCTCAATCTCTCATTTTAGGACCACTTGCCATGAAGTCTCCCTTCTCCCTTCCTCCTCATCTTATAGTAATGCATCCCAATCAAGGAATTGTCACATCTTTCAATTATCTTTAACCTGTTTGAAAAAAAAAGAAATTAGAAATGGAAGTAAGGAACAGACATTAAAAGGAAAAATAGGATGAAGTTCTCTCCAGACTCAACTTGTCTTTGAGGGACCTGTGAATGAAAGCAATAAGCAGAATTCCTTACAACTAGAGAAACAATCCCTACCACACAGCATCCCCCCTTCCAATTTTTGGGAGTCTGATACTAATTTTAAGTAGTACAACTGTTTTGAAACAAAGTCTTAGAACAAAACACATAAATGAAGTACAAAAGCAGCATCCAATCCAGTCCAGTCCAGCCCAGCTTAATCCAATTTAGTCCAGTTCGATCTGCACCATTCCAATATTGTCCAGTCCAGACAATCTAGTCTAGTCTATTGCAATACTGACTTGTCTAGCTAGTCTAGTTCATCTCAGATCAATCTAGTCCATTGTGGTCTAATCCAGTTCAATTTAGTCCAGACCAGTACAATCCAGTCAGGTCCAATTTGGTCCAATCTAGTCCAGTCAATCTAGCTCAGTCCAGAACAATCCAGTTCAATCCATTCCAGTCTGGTCCAGGCCAATCCAATTAGGTCCAGTGTAGTCAATCTGATCCAATCTATCCTAGTCCAATTCAATCTGACCTGATACAGTACATTTTGGTTCAGTTTAGTTCAATTCTGTCCGGTATAGTCTAGTTAAATACAGTTGGGCCTAGTCTGATCCAGTCAGGACCAGTGCAATATGGCCTAGTTCCTCCTCCTCCTCCTCCTCCTCCTCCTCCTCCTCCTTCTTCTTCTTCTTCTTCTTCTTCTTCTTCTTCTTCTTCTTCTTCTTCTTCTTCTTCTCCTTCTTCTTCTTCTCCTTCTCCTCCTTCTCCTTCTCCTTCTCCTTCTCCTTCTCCTTCTCCTTCTCCTTCTCCTTCTCCTTCTCCTTCTCCTTCTCCTTCTCCTTCTCCTCCTCCTCCTCCTCCTCCTCCTCTTCCTCCTTCTCCTTCTTCTTCTTCTTCTGGCAGGGCAATGAGGGTTAAGTGACTTGCCCAGGGTCACACAGCTAGTAAGTATCAAGTGTCTGATTCTGGATTTGAACTCAGGTCCTCCTGAATCCAGGGCTGGTGCTTTATCCACTATGCCACCTAGCTGCCTGGCCTAGTTCATTCTAATCCAGTCCAATCCAGTCAGGTTCAATGAAAGTCTAGGCTGGTCCAATCAAGTCCAATCTAGTGCAGTCCAAATCCAATTAAGTTCAGGTCTGTCTAATATGGCCCAATCTGGTCTAAACCAGTCCAAACCCATCCAATTTGTTCTAATATGGCCCAGACTGGTCTAGATTGGTCCCATCTAGCCCTAAAGAGTCCAAACTTGTTCAACCTGGCCTAAACTGGTCTAGGTTGGTCCAATCACTATATCTCTATGGCTTTTTCAAGCTTGAAAGTGTCATGGTTCTAGTTCTAGTTCACCAATAACAGTCAGAGGGCTTGGGTTCAAATCCACTGGCTACCTTATGACTATGCAATTCACTCAACTTTCCTGGTTTTACATTTTCTCGATTTGTATAAGGAGAGTTAGACTGGATGGCCTATGAGTTGATAGGAGGTTGTAGGTCTCTAGAGTAACTCTGTGAAGCCTAAGTTGGTTCTGGGTTAGAAGATACTTGAAAATTATGAGTTTCCTCAGGAATTCTCATCTGCTCTCAGGAGGCTGTTGAACCATTTTAGATTGAAACCTTCCTGGGTCTGATACTCCTGAATTAACGTTGGAATCAACCACTTTGACTTCCAGGGTACTTAGAACTAGGGGTGAGCCAGGGTGTCTGGCCACCACTCCCAAGAATGATCATTTCAATCACAAATCCCCTAGACCAGGGGTTGGCAAACTATGGCCCATAGACCAAATCTGATGGGTCATAGTTTGCTGACCCCTGCCCAGGACTCCTGTATTTCCTGACAGAAGCAGAGTGGCTCTTGTGACTGAGAAGGGATCGTTTGTATGTGCATCTACAAAGGCAAACTCTTCTCATTCCTGGGCTCTGTAGCCCAGGCCTCTTGGGGAGATGTCTTCTAAATTCGGAATGATTGAAAGGGGATTTTAAACATCTTGCTTTGACAGCAGCATTAACAACAAAGAAACAGAACTGAGCAAGGGTTGATGTGGAGAATAGATATGAACTATTGAAATATTTGGTTCAAGGCAGAGGTTCTTAACTTGGGGTCTTTGGACTCAAAGGGCTTATATGTATATATTTCAAGGAGTCTGTGAACTTGTATAGGAAAAAAATTATATATTTTCACTGACTGCTAACTGAAATTTAGCATTTACTTCAATTGTGAATTTTAAAACACATCATTATTCTGAGAAGGGGTTTGTAGGCATCACCAGGCTGCCAGAGGGGTCTACTATACAAAGAAAGGTTCAGAACTCTTGGCCTAAGATCTGTGTGGATGGGAACAAGTACTTTCCTTTCCTGCCCCTGATATTTTCAAACTTGATGACACCTCTCTCACTAGACCTTTTGAATTATCTGCATTGAGTAGGAAGCTTGGAAATGAGAGAGATTCATTACTGAAGGATAAACATTCTCTGTGAGTAAGCTTAGCATTGTGGTAACTGGTGACTAATTAGAAATGTAGGCTAGGTGGCAGAATGCAAATCAAATCGACAAGTCTCCAAATTTATCTCTGTACTTAGCAAGGTGCAAAGTGGTCATTACTAAGGAGTTTGGATCATCAAATTGAAGACGCAAGTGGGTAAAGCTACGAAGAACTGTCCAACAATGGTCAAACGTGTTTTAGTGACTAAGGGAAGAAACAACAAGCCACATGGAGAATCTGGATGTCTTTGAAGAAGTAGGTTCATTCAATATCAGAGTTTCTGGGCCTGTTGTTTATCTCTTCTTACCCAACCTCCACCGTGTGCTAATGAGAACAATTGATTCCTAGTAAAGTGTTAATTGATCACAGTTGAGTGTTACTCTAACAAGAGGGTTTTATGTTTTCACTGGGAGTTCTGGACAGAGGTATCTGGCTACAGGGAAATCTATAAGAATTACAATCTCCAAACTGGACTTTGCTATGCAATTGTAGTACAGTACAGTGAAAAGAATTGTAGTACAGTACAGTGGATTTGGAATCTGAAGGCCTAGGTTCAAATCCTAGCTTTTCCATGAGGCCACCTCTATCACTTTGGACAATTGACTTAGCCTTGGTGGGTTTGTTTCTTCATTGGTATAAGGAAAGGGTTGGATTTAGGTGAAGTTCTTTCTGGCTCTAAATCCATATACCTATGCTGATTTAGATAATGAGCAGGGAAAAACATGGATTGGTGATGGTGGGGAACAATTCAGATAGTAGGAAGGATAGATATCAAGGCACCCATTCAGATAGTAGTAAGATTCTGTGATTTTCATTTGGTAATCATAACTTACATTTATAGAGTGCTTTCAAGTGTGCAGTACTCTTTTTTTTTTTTACATGCTTTGAGATAGGCAGTGACAATATTATCTTCATTTTGCAGATGAGAAAACAGGCATTCAGAATTGAGTTGACTTGCCTATGGTCACAGAACTAAGGGTCTAAGACAGGATTTGAACCCATGACTCCTGACATCAAGTCCAACACCTTTTTTTGCTAAGCCATATCACCTCTCAGAAATAGCTGGTGTTTATACCTAGGTTTTAGTATTCTTTTTTGTTTGTTTTTGTTTTTGTTTTGGTGAGGCAATTGGGGTTAAGTGACTTGCCCAGGGTCACAAGCTAGTAAGTGTTAAGTGTCTGAGACTGGATTTGAACTCAGGTCCTCCTGAATCCAGGGTCGGTGCTCTATCGACTGCGCCGACTAGCTGCCCCCTAGGTTTTAGTATTAACCATCCTCCTGGAAATGTGGCACCTAGAATTGAACTCAGTCCTCCAAATTTAGTTAGACTAAGGAAGATCAGAGTGCAATATTCAATTGTCTCCTTTTGGACATTGAATATTTATTAATACATCTTCTTTGGCAACCATTTTACATTGTTGACCCAGATTGAGCTTTACACAGTCCACTAAAGCCCCAAGATTTTTTTTTTCTTCCCCAAGAACTTCTGTGTAGCCAGGTTACTCCCATATTTATGTTTCATTGTTGATTTTTTTCAATTTAAGTTCTTTAGTAAATATTATCTTCCTTTCTTTTGGTATGATATCTGAGAAGATCTTGTCTGACCCATTTCCCTTCTTGGTGAAATATGTATTCTGACCACCAGGTGGCAGAGGTTCCTCACTGTAGATCTTGTACATCTAAATTTTTAGTAGTAGCAACCTCACTTTCTTTGAATCCCAGTGATATTGAGCAGCTGATTTAAAATTTTTTATTTTTAATCAGAAACAATACTATTAGAAAACTAATTATTAAGCGTCAACCATGGGTAGGGTTAGCTTCACCAAACAATATTAGATATTTCCCCCCTTTAAGAACAACTGTTTATAATGAAATGCACATTTTTGTTTTTACAGCAGGCTTAATATCATCCCTTTCCTACATCCCCTCTGTCCCACCATCCAACTATTCAACTCTGTTGGATGAAGTCAGCTATGTCCACTTTGCAGATGGGAAAATTGAAGGCCTGAGTGAGAAAGTGACTTGGCACAAATCATAAAACCAATTTAATGGTCTGCTCCCTATGGCCTAGCCCCACTTTTTTCTTCTTTCTACATCAGCTACCATGGGTCCAATGATCATCTCTATGTGGATTTTTAATATATATATATGTGTATATATACATATATACACACATATATGTATGTATGTATGTATACATACACATTCACACATATATGTATGTATATACTTTCTCTGAGTGTGTATACACACGCACATACATATATGTATGTATATACTTTCTCTGAGTGTGTATACACACATATGAGACAGAGAGAGAGAGAGTATATATGCATATCTCCAGCCCCAATTACTCCCCTAAATTCCAGTCCTACATCACACACTGCTTGCTAGCTATCTCCATTGAATGTCATATAGGCATCTCAAACTCAACAGAGCTGATTATCTTTCATTCTAAACTCCGCCGCCCCCCCCCCCCCCCCCCCCCGCCCCAAACTTCACTATTTCTTTTGAGGACATATCATTCTTCCAGTCATTCAGGTTTGCAACCTTGGGACCATCTTGTTTTCTTCTGTCTCCTTTACTCTTATTATTCAATCAGTTGCCAGTGTTTGTCAATTACACTTCCATTATCTCTTGCATATTTCCTCTTCTCTTCACTCACAGGGCCATTGCCCTAGTTCAGACTCTCTTTGCCTCTTGCTTGGATTATTATAATAGCCTCTTAATTAGCCTCTTCCCCTTCCAATTCATCCTCTACACTGTTGATGGTCTTAAAGCACAGGTTTAACCATGTCACTCCCCTGCTGGAAAATCTTCCTTTTGCCTCTAGGATGATAATAATAGCTAGCATTTACATCACTTTAAGGTGTGCAGAGTACTTTACATATGTAACACATTTGATCTTCATGACAATCCTATAAAGTAAGTGCTATAATTACATTTTACAGTTAACAAAACTGAAATTGAGATAAGTTAAGTAACTTACCCAGGGTCATACAGTTTCTGAGGCAAGATTTGGACTCATGTCTTCCTGACTCTAAGTACTGTATTCTAACAACTGTGCTACTTAGCTTACCAAACAAAAACCAAAGCCTGGCATTTACAGCTTCTCCAGCCTATCTTTCTAGAAATTTCACAGTAGTCCCCATTCACTTGCTCCATTTCCAGACAAATGCCACCTTTAATAATCTCGAGTTTCATTTCATAGGGCAGCTAGATGTTGTGGATAGGGCACTTAACCCTGTTTGCCTCAGTCTCCTCATCTGTAAAATGAACTGGAGAAAGAAATGGCAAACTATTCCAGTATCCTTGCCAAGAAACCTACAAGTGGGGTCACAAAGAATTGGGCACAATAGAACAACAAAATTTAGGGGCAGCTGGTGTGCTTGACCCAGAGTCAGGAAGACTCATCTTCCTGAGTTCAAATCTGACCTCAGACAGCTGTGTGACCCTGGGAAAGTCACTTACTCCTGGTTTGCCTCATCTGTAAAATGAGCTGGAGAAGGAAATGGTAAACCACTCCAGTGTCTTTGCCAAGAAAACAGTAAGTGGGGTCACAAAGAGTTGGACTTGACTAAACAAGAAATTTCTTTCCATGGCTTCTAGTGCCACCTTCCTAAGAGAAGCCTTTCCTGATCTCCTTGGTTAGTTGTGAATGTTCTCCTCAAATTATCTTGCACTTACTTATTTGTTTGCATTTTGTATCCTGGAAGCTCCCCGAGAGAAGGGACTACTTTTTTTTGGTCTTTAATTCTAACACAGTGTATCACATATAAGAAATTAATAAAATGTGTTTTTTAAAAATGGAATTGAATTGTCAAAACAGGACTAGAACTCAGCTCTTTTGATTCCCACTTTTGGCCCCTTTCCATCCCAGGAATGAGTATTTGTACATTTGGCACAAGTTGGTCATTTTATTATGTTGAAAATTTTTTTTTTTTTTGCTATTTACTCTTCACCTTTACCTTGTGCCTCAGTTTCTTCAGCTTTGATCTTTGTTGCAAAATGTTCAGTGGTAGGGGAAAATGCCCTGTTTTGGGTACTTGGGGACTTTTCATGGAATTAATTTCAAGATAAATGACCTCAGTGAACAATGCTATCAACAGTTTCCCTTTCCTGCACTACCAGCACCAGGTGGAACCCCTTCAGAGATATTAAGTCTCCTTTGAAGGTTTAACAAGAGCAAATGATGAGTTATAAATGGTGATTAAGAGGTCTTCCATTTCCTTTCAATGAATAAGCTTTACTGAAACAGTTTAAGTAAATGTTCTTGCCAGACTTCTAGAGGGCCACATTTTTTCCTGTTGATAGCCCAACAGCAGACCAAGCGGAGAAAAGAATTATTCATAAGGATAATTGTGAAAAATATGAGTAACTAAGATACATGTCATGTTAGTTTCATGAGAAAAAGGAGAATCAATTGTTTCAGGATTTTGAGTTTGCCAGAAGCTTTGGAATACTGCCATACTCTGGGGGTTCTTTTCAGAGAATTAAAACTGATACATTTTTTAAAAAGTTAGATGAGTTTTTGGCTCATTCTTGCTAGAGAATTCCCTATAGTGTTGCTTTGATTTCCCTTCGGAGGGATATAAACACAAAGCATTTGGTTGACATCAGTAGATGGTGAAGTCAATGAAAGGGATTATGTGTTTCAAAACTAAAGGGCAAGATCAAAGGCACCCAGTGGGAAAAACCTACCTCCAGCACCCTAGGAAGGCAGCCATAATGAAACCACAAGGCTTCATGCTGCATGGTTCAAAAGGAGCTCACGTGGCTTTGACAATTTGGTAGATCCATGAAGTGTCTTTCTGAAACCTGGAAAAAGAGCACATTACTAGGGCAAAATTCCTTCCTTCCTCCCTCCTTCCCTTCCTTCCTTCTTCCCTCCCTCCCCTCCTTCCTTCCTTCCTCTCTTCTTCCCTTCCTTCTTCCCTCCCTTCCTTTCTCCCTTCCTTCCTTCCATTGTTCTTTTCTCCTTCTCTCCCTCCTTCTCTCCTTCCCTCATTTGTATAGGCTCCAAGTACATTTCATGCAGCCTTGTACATAGCAATCGGGTACTTGAATAATGTTTGTTAAGGCTTAATGAACTCTCCAACACTGGAATTGTTCACAAAAAGGGAACATGACTACCTGTCAGGTAGGTTGTAGGGGGAGTCCCAGAAACTTAGACACAATAATCTCTAAGACCTAGCTTCTTAAATTGTGGCTTTCAACCCCATATAGGGTCACATAACTGAATATGGGGGTTGCAAAAAGTTTGGCAACAGTAAAAGGTTATGTAAACCTATTTTATATACCTATATACCTGAGGTCACATGAAAATTTCTTGGGCAAAAAGGGATTGTGAGTGGAAAAAGTTTAAGAAGCCCTGCTCTAAGGTACTGTATAATTCTGAGATTTTATAATTCTATCCTCTGCATGCCCCAATTTTGATAGAAAACTTTTGTGATTCTACCCTCTTTTCTCCACTCATGATACTGACTCGCTTTTGTTGCAAAGCGGAGCTCAAGTTGCACCTCATCCATGAAGTGTTCTCTGACCACCCAAGCTCTCATTTTTCTCCTCTCTTCTCTGAACTTCTGTGGTCATTACTGTAGACCAGTCAGGTCAAACTCAAATAGAAACACAGGTACAAAACCATACATAAAAATCCCCGAAGGCCCCATATTTTCTAAAAAAAAAAAATCATAAATTAACTTCATCTATGTTTTATTGTATTGTTTACTTTGTTGAATATTTCCCAATCCTGTTTATCTGGCTTAGGCCTGACTGGGGAGTGTCATGGGCCATGTTATTGGGCTGTAGGTTTGACAACTCTTCTCTAAACCACTTCTTGCTAGGTATGTAACAGTGCCTTGTCACCTTAATTGTCTTTTCATGTGCTAGTCTTGCCTCTTCCACTAGTCTGTAAGATCCTAGAAGATAAGGATTCTGTCTTATATTTGGGTCCCCCAGGGAGCCTAGCACAAGGCTACCTCTTGGACATGAAGGAGGTATTTAAATTAGATAAATATCTATTAAGAAAACACCTTTGTGCAAGGGAGTGTTAGATGCTGTGATCACAAAGACAAAAATGAAATAATCCTTGCCCTAACAGAGCTTACATTCTTCTGTTTGTGCCCTATGATTAAAAAAGGTTTAAAAGCTTTTAATCAATATATCACTTCGTATCTCCCAAAGTATGTTTACAGATATTTTACTTGTCAAATTTGTAGATGGTTAGAGCTGCAAAGGACCTTGGATCTATGGTCCAACCATTTCATTTTATGGATAAGAAAATTGTCAGTCCATAGGACCATAGATTAAGAGTTGGAAGTGACTTTTAAGACCATCTAGTCCAGCCCCATCATGTTATTGTTGAGGAAACTGAGGCCCAGAGGTTGAATGACTTGTCCAGGGTCACCCCGGTTTTAAGTGGCCAAGGTGGGATTTGAACCTGGGATCTCTAACTCATAATGCATTGCTTGTTCCATTATTCCAATTAGCAGGAGAGACTGGATTTGAATTCCTGTCTTAGGACTTCAAATACAGTGTTTTCTTCACTGTACCACAATCCTACCTTTTTACATCTCTCTATATGGTACGAAAGACAAAACAGAAGCTCAGGGGGGGACACATAGCAAGATAACATGCTAACCAGCTCTCATACTCAGGCTTCCTAATTCACAGTCTCAAGTCTCTCCCCCAAACACCTTGTGAGCAGTTTATGAAACAGAAGAAATGGATAGATGAATCATAAGGTAATTCAGGGGTTCTAATCTGGGGTCTATGAGCTTAATGTTTTTTTTTTAATATTTGTTTCAATATAATTGGTTTCCTTTTTAACCCTATGTATTTTATTATATGCCTTTAAGAACACTATTCTGAGAAGGGCCTGTAGGCTTCATCAGACTGAGAAAGGAGTCTATAATGCAAAAAGGTTAGATATGCCTGATATGTAGAAAAACACACTGGATTTGGAGTTAGAACATGTGGGTTTGATGTTCAAGTCTTGGTTTTGCCACCTACTATTTGTCTAACCAGGGACAAGTCCCTTTTTGGACCTCAACATTTCCTCATTTGTAAATGAGAGGGTTAGAACTAGATGTCTTCTAAAGTCCCCTCTAGTTCTAAACCTTAGATGCTTTTGTTACCAGGATAGTCTTTCTTATTGAATTTTGTATATCTAGATCCCACACTAGAAAGGAAAAAGGAGGAAATGCCTATGTATTTTCTTACTCATCAGTATCTGAATTGCTTAGAGTATTCTTCTCCTATAATAACTTTAGGGTAAATGACCAGTTTCTAATTTTCTGGAAAACCTATTTTTGTGGTTCTCTGGCTGGTGCTCTGAACACAGCATTTTAGTAATTTAGTGACTGTCTGTCTTTTGACTAGGTTTTAGAAGAAACACAACTTTGCTCAACTTGCAGTCAGTATTTGATCATTTGTACCACCGAAGGAGAGGAGGGCCATGGATTGTAAGGAAAGGTAATGGTCTCCTCTCAATAGGATATAACTGCCACCATTCAAATTACACTCCTTTGGACCTGTTTGAGGACAAAGGTCTCAGTCTTCCTTCCCTGTGGCAGACAGATCATCTGGTTCAAGTAGCCCTGAGCTGCTCTCAACCAGGTCTTCTCCCAGGAGGATTGAAGGAATGTCCTTGTGTCACCTCCCTATTACCTAAGAACTCAAAGAAAAATTATGGAAATTAGGATTAATAATACTGTGTTCTGGTTAGCTAGCTTCCTCAAGTAGATTGTAACCCTTAAGTAATCAGCCAATGATGAACAAGGGGGGGGTCCATTTCTTGTTAGGGACTAGGTATTAAAATGGGGCCAGCTAGCCCCTATCCTCTGCCTGCTATACACTGATCAAGGTGCCCATTCTCCAGAGAATGAAAATAAATGAGCCTTTGACACATCACTGCCGAGTTCCAGAGAATTACTGAGCAGGGGTTGTTTTCCTCTCATGGATCAATTGTTGAAAACAGCAGATCATTAAAAGTCATTTTTTCAGATTTAGATTTTATTGGGCTTTTCCCAGTGTTCCTCTCATCCCTCCATTCTGTAGATTTGCTTTTCTAATTTTGTTTGTCTCATGCTAATATTCAAATGTTTGTTTTCCCCAAGGCCATGTCCACCAGCAGTGAGGGGTGAAGTATTGACAAAGTAAGCTTAAAATGAGATATGTGCCATGGACAATTCACTTGTAGGTAAGTGGGAGAAGCTGAATTCCTACATAGTATTTTTGTTGTCAGAACCATGAGTTTATATCTCAAGAGGTGGCCCAGACCTGAGCAGAATGGTGGCCAATGAGTTTGTCAATGAAAGAATGCCTCTCAACATTCTATCTCTTTTGTCTCATTAATCACTCAGAAAGCATTTATCAGGTGCCTACAATATATGGGTGCTGGGCAAACAAAGAAAAAAATGAACAGGCCTTACCCTCAATTAGCTTACATTTTTTTTTTTGGGGGGGGCCTATTTATAAGTCAACACAGTATATATACAAAACTCCTCCTTGCTTTGGTGCTTCCTCCTCCTTCTTTTCTTCTACCTCTTCCTTCTCATCCTCTTCTCTCTCTCCTTCCTCTTCTTCCCCTTCTCTCTGTCCATGTGGGGAGTCATACCCTTATACATGGGTGCTCCTTCCAAAAGAATATGGATTTGATCACTTATACTTCACAAGAAATTTAGTCTATCTTTTTTAAAAACTGGGACAATTAACTCTTTTGTCTCATGTAATTTTAATTTATGATTTCTTGAAGTATAGCTCTTGTAAACCAGGTGTTGATAAAGCCCATTGGGATTCAAATGGAGCTATTAGATTATGTCTTTAAACCCTGTTTACTCTGACTCTCACTGATTAGCCAATAATAGGTCCCAGCCTAAGTTTCACTTTCTCATTATTTGGGTTTTGATGGCTCATAGTGAGTGTAAATAGCAATGGTTTCTTTTCTGGCCGGAAATCCTGAGGATCTTCCCTTCCTAGACTGATTCTTTTGTGAAGTTAAAATAGGTCATCTTTTGCCTCAATTCTTATCTAGCCTTTAATCACTGAATAGGTGTTGCCTCAGTCACACTGAGACCTGGGAAAACCCATAACTTTAAAAGGCCAGAGGCTCCCACTGCACCTGGGGTAATCTCCAGTTATCCTGACCTTTGTCTTGCCACTGAACTCTGATGACTCTGGAGGAGAATGAAGCTGATGATTTTGCACAGTCCTGTCTCACTTAAATCCAATTTACCTGCAAGTCAAGACATCATCCTCCTGATATCATTTCTCCTCTTTGAGAACAAAAGATAAACAACAACAAATCTTTCGCTATCTATACCCAGTCCCTGGTTAAAAGCTGTAGCCAGGGGAGCAGCTAGGTGGTGCAGTGGATAAAGCACTGGCCCTGGAGTTGGCAGTATCTGAGTTCAAATCTGTCCTCAGACACTTGACACTAGCTGTGTGACCCTGGGCAAGTCACTTAACCCCCATTGCCCCACAAAAAAGAAAGAAAGAGAGAAAGAAAGAAAGAGGGAAAGAAAGAAAAAGAAATAAAAAAAAGCTATAGCTAGCTAAATGTGAGCCTGAGAAGCTAATGTGCACTCAGGGGTTAATGACTTGAGTTCTTTCTACTCCAAAGGGCATTTGCTTTTCAACAAGCAATCAAGAGATCATAAAAACAGAGTTTGGGTTGGAAGGAGTCATCAAATCTGCCTTAATCCAAAGGGAAGAATATTTAGTTTAAGATACAAAGTGTGGTCTGGGTTGGAGTCATTGGCAGGGTGATAGATAAGGATTTGGGGGAAGGAAATATCTCTACACTCGTCAAATGGCTCAGTATAGTGATTGGCTATTCTATTTACATTCAAAGTCCAAGAAGGGACTATTCTGTCCCATGATGGTGCAGTGGATAGCCTCATTTGCAGACATCTTCTGCTTTTATTCCTTTTAGCTTAGACACTTAAAAAACAAAAACTTTACACTTGTGTTTTTTTTCCCCACACTTCAGATTAAATGTCTCTATATTTGTAATTAATTTTTTTTTGGTGAGGCAATGGGGGTTAAGTGACTTGCCCAGGGTCACACAGCTAGTAAATGTCAAGTGTCTGAGGCCGAATTTGAACTCAGATCCTCCTGAATCCAGGGCCGGTGCTTTATCCACTGAGCCACCTAGCAGCCCCTACACTTGTATTTTATTAAAAATACTTTAAATTTTATTTTTTCAATAAAGATAATTTTTCTCTCTCCTACCACTCTCCTCCATTGCAGGGAAGGGATGGGAGAATAAAACTTTTATAGCAAATATGAGCAGAACAAATTTCCATGCTGGCAAGTCAAAAAAAAATGGATGTCTTATTCTGCTCCCTGAGTCTATTACCAATCTGTCAGGAGGTGAGAAGCATGCTTCATCATTGGAGTTTGGACTTCTTCTGGTCCACTTCATAAATGGACACATAATTTTTGGCCATGCACAGAATCGGATCTGTTACTCTAGCCTTTATTAGCTGACAAAAGGATAGGCAGTATTGATTGCCAAAGCTCCCTGGAAATACTTTATATGAGCACATCGCAGCAGACTTCTGAGACAATAAAACAAGTCTATTCCTGGCCATCTCAGAAACAAGGAAGACAATTGAGTCTTGGGGAAATGAACCTCCTTGATGCCAGGGTGGTGATTCTGGCTCCCCCAATAGCATCATGGAAATTTGCTATGCAATTGACTTTTGCATTTGTCCTCTGATCTAGTTAGAATTCCTTCTTCTGCGTCTTAAAGTGCATGCAAAATGAAGATGACTTTCCTATAGTGTATGCATTTTTAAATTGGTAGGGGCTAGAGATTTTTTTTTTAGTTATCTATTTCCAGTTTCCCTTTTTCACCCAAGAGCATTTGAATGGTGACTGGATAGGTTAAGAGATAAGTCTGGGGCTGGAATCAGTGCTGAGTTTGGAGCAGGGGTAAAGTATCAGCCTATAGCTGGGGTGAGGGCTGAAGCTGAGGCCAGGGTGAGGCTTGAATTTAGGGCTGGTATTAGTCTGGGGCTGGGATGAGATTTTTGAGAGTCAGGCAGAATTTGAGGCTGGATTTAAGGTTCAGAATGTGGCTGAAGTTTCAGGTTGAGTTCAGTCTGAGTGAATCTGGGACTAATGATGAATTGGGGACTGGAATTAGAGTAGTGTCTGAGACTGATATTAGAGTTGAATTTGGGGCTGGGGCCAGGTTTGACTCTATGGCTAAAGTTAGGGTTGTCTATGGCTAGAATGAAGGCTCAGATCAGAGTCAAGACTGAAGCTAGGTTGAGGGTTGAGTCTGGAGTTGGGATTAGGATTGACACTGGGGTTATAGCTGTCATGGGGAAATAGGTTAGGGGGTTTGGGATAGGGATATGGGGTGGGGGTTTGAGTTAGGGGTCCTTAGGAATTCCTCTTTAAAGAATTACACCCTCTTACACACAAATCCAATAGAATAAGATAGTAGTTTATTTAGGGGCTGGGGAAGGGAAACCAAGAGAGAAATCCTTGGACTTCTCATGGGGAGAAGGCACGGCACAGTGTGGCTCTGAGATACCAATCTCCTCGAGCAGGAGACAGGCAGATACTTTTATAGAGGACTGATGGGGTGATCATCTGACTGTGGAAAGTTCCCTTTTTGAGGGAGGACCATCCCTGAATGGTGGTGTCTGGGGGAGTTGGGTGAGGGGTGGCTGCAGATCTCTCAAGACATCTCACTGCTTCTCAGGTCACAAAGGCAGCAGCCACACCTAATCTTATCTCTCCCAGGGTGAGGGAGACTGGAATGAAGGGTGGTGGTCCTGGAGCTAGCTCAGTCAGATCTGGTTCCACTTATCTCTTTAGATGTGTCTGTCCTTTGGTTTAGTTTCTCAAGGAGAAGGTTCTTTGATGTACCCCAGAGAACTTCTGGGGTGCTAGGCCCTATAACACAGCTAAGGTTGAATTTATGGGTTGTTGGTAGGTGGAATAAAGGTGGAGTCCAGTCCTGGGATGAAGGTTCAGTATGGGATTGAGGGCTGAGTCTGGGGCCAGGGTGAGAGTTGAGTTTGGGCCTGGGGTTAAGGATCAGTCTTTGGCAGGGGTCAGGCTCAGGGTTCATTCTGTTTGCTGGGATAATATTCAATATAGACTGAGGAAGAGGGCTTACACTGTGGCTACTGTGAGTTCAATCTGAGAGAATTGCTATCTGGATTGAGTAAGACCAGGGCAGAAGAAGCTTTGAAGCCAAGCCAAGCCATTCCCTTCTACCACTTAGCTGAGTTCCAAGAACATGACATCTGAGTCGATATATTTTAGGTTTCATTTTATTCTGTGGGACTTGATTTACGTTTTTTCCAAGTGGAAGTCTCTGAGCATAATGTCTGGATGATCTAGTTGGCAGAACTGAATGTCTTGGAAATATGCATCACCTTGGCAACAAACTGATTTTGGTTATCATGGCTATGAGGTGGTATCAAAGTCCAGGTTAATTTAACCAGACTAAGTTTTTCAACTGGACTAACCCTGTTAAAAAGACAGGATCATTGAATGAGTTTAAAGAGGGCTTAGACACCATCTAGTCCAACCCTCTTATTTTACAGATAAGGAAACTGAGGCCCAGAGAGATCATACAGGTCAAAAGTGACAGAGGCAGGATTTTAATCCAGATCATTTGAAACCACAACCACCATTTCCTCCACACTGTACCATACTTCCTCTCATCACCTTGGGCCACAGAAAAAGGTCTTGTCCTGTGGGAAAGATCATTCTGAATGATCATCATTCTCTCCCTTGTCCCTTGGAATAATCTCTGCAGATATCTCTGTAACACTTGTCAAGAGGGAGTAATAAAGATCCTACTGAATGAAAATAAGGCCTCTCAGGACTATTTTGTTTCCAGAGGCCCTGATAACCCTATCTTTTTTCTTTCTCTTATCCAGTATGTATCCTACTGCACTTGACCCTGATCCTGCTGTTCAGGCAAGAGCAGAGATGGGGCCCTTGCCACCTTGAACTTTTTTTTTTTAATTAATAAAGTATTTTATTTTTTTCCGTTACATGTAAAGATAGTTCTCATCTTTTGTTTATACAAGCTTTACAATTTCAGATTTTTCTCCCTCCCTTCCCTCCCTCCCCCCTCCCCTAGACAGCAGGTAATCTGATATAGGTTATATATATATATATATACACACACACATAATAACATTAATCCTATTTCTGCATTAGTCATGTTATAAGAGAAAAAATCAGAGCACTGATGAAAAACCTCAAAATAGAAAAAAAATAACAGCACCAAAAACAAAAGAAATAGTATGTTTCATTCAGCATCTATACTTTGCAGTTCTTTTTTTTTTTTTTTCTTGGATTTGGAGATCTTCCATCATGAGTTCCCTGGAACTCTTCTGTACCATTGCATTGGTGAGAAGAATATAGTCCATCCCAGTAGATCAACACTCAATGTTGATGATACTGTGTACAATGTTCTTCTGGTTCTGCTCATCTCACCCATCATCAGCTCACGCAAGACCCTCCAGGTTTCTCTGAACTCCTCCTGCTCATCATTTCTTACAGCACAATAGTATTCCATTGTATTCATATACCACAACTTGTCCAGCCATTCCCCAATTGATAGGCACCCCCTCAACTTCCAATTCCTTGCCACCACGTAAAGAGCAGCTATAAATATTTTTGTACATGTGGGTCCCTTTCCCCCTTCCATGATCTCTTTGGGAAAAAGACCCAAAAGTGGTATCGCTGGGTCAAAGGGTATGCACAGCTTCATCGCCCTTTGGGCATAATTCCAAATTGCTCTCCAGAATGGTTGGATCAGTTAACAGCTTCACCAACAATGAATTAGTGTTCCAATTTTCCCACAGCTTCTCCAACATTTATTATTTTCCTTTTTTGTCATTGTAGCCAATCTGATAGGTGTCAGGTGGTACCTCAGAGTTGTTTAAATTTGCATCTCTCTAATCATTAGAGATTCAGAGCATTTTTTCATATGGGAATAGATAGCTTTGGTTTCTTCATCAGAAAACTGCCTGTTCATATCCTTTGACCATTTCTCAATTGGGGAGTGACTTGGATTCTTATACATTTGATTTAGTTCCCTATATATTTTAGAGATGAGGCCTTTATCAGAAGTACTGGCCTCAAAAATTGTTTCCCAGCTTTCTGCCTCCCTTCTAATTTTGGATGCATTTCTTCTGTTTGTACAGAAATTTTTTAATTTAATGTAATCAAAATCATCCATTTTGCATTTTATAATATACTCTATCTCTTGTTTGGTCATAAACTGTTTTCCTTTCCAAAGGTCTGGTAGGTAGACTATTCCTTTCTCTCCTAATTTACCTATGGTATCACCTCTTATGTCTAAATCGTGTATCCATTTTGACCTTATTTTAGTATAAGGTGTAAGATGTTGGTCTATGCCTAATTTCTGCCATACTATCTTTCAGTTTTCCCAGCAGTTTTTGTCAAATACTGAGTTCCTATCCCAGAAGCTGGAGTCTTTGGGTTTATCAAACACTACATTACTAGTGTCATTTACTACTGCATTTCCTGAGCCTAGCCTATTCCATTGATCTACCACTCTATTTTTTAGCCAGTACCAGATAGTTTTGATGACTGCCACTTTATAGTAAAGCTCCAGGTTTGGTACTGCTAACCCACCTTCCTGTGGATTTTTTTTCATTATTTCCCTGGATATTCTTAATTTTTTGTTTTTCCAGATGAATTTTGTTATTATTTTTTCTAGCTCTATAAAATAATTTTTATGTCATCTGATTGGTACGGCACTGAATGAGTAAATTAATTTAGGCAGTATTGTCATTTTTACTATATTAGCTCTGCCTATCCATGAGCAATTGATATCTTTCCAATTATTTAGATCTGATTTGATTTGTGTGAAGAGTGTTTGGTAGTTGTGTACATAGAGTTCCTGGGTTTGTCTTGGCAAGTAGATACCCAAGTATTTTATATTATCTACTGTTACTTTAAATGGAATTTCTCTTTCTATCTCTTGCTGCTGGACTTTGTTGGTCATGTATAGAAATGCTGATGATTTATGTGGATTTATTTTATATCCTGCTACTTTGCTAAAGTTGTTAATTGTTTCAAGTAATTTTTGACTTGATTCTCGAGGATTCCTTAAGTATACCATCATATCATCTGCAAAGAGTGATAGTTTTGTTTCCTCCTTGCCTATTTTAATTCCTTTAATTCCTTTCTCTTCTCTGATTGCTAAAGCTAACATTTCTAGGACAATATTAAATAATAGGGGTGATAATGGACATCCCTGTTTCACCCCTGATCTTATTGGGAAGGCCTCTAATTTATCTCCATTGCATATAATACTTGCTGATGGCTTTAGGTAGATACTGTTTATTATTTTAAGGAAAGCTCCCCCTATTCCTAAACTCTCCAGTGTTTTTATTAGGAATGGGTGTTGTATTTTGTCAAAAGCTTTCTCTGCATCTATTGAGATAATCATATGATTTTGGTTGGTTTTCTTATTGATGTGGTTGATTATGTTAATAGTTTTCCTAATGTTGAACCAGCCCTGCATTCCTGGTATAAATCCCACCTGGTCATAGTGTATTATCCTGGTGATCACTTGCTATAATCTCCTTGCTAATATCTTTTTTAAGATTTTAGCATCAATATTCATTAGGGAAATTGGTCTATAATTTTCTTTCTCTGCTTTTGCTTTGCCTGGTTTTGGTATCACCACCATATTTGTGTCATAAAACGAATTTGGTAGAACTCCTTCTTCACCTATTTGGTAGAACTTCACCTATTTTTCCAAATAATTTGTATAATATTGGAATTAATTGTTCTTTAAATGTTTGGTAAAATTCACCCATAAACCCATCTGGCCCTGGGGATTTTTTCTTAGGGAGTTCATTAATGACTTGTTCAATTTCTTTTTCTAGTATGGGTTTATTTAAGGATTTTATTTCCTCTTCAGTTAACCTGGGCAGTTTGTATTTTTGTAAATATTCATCCATTTCATTTAGATTGTCAAATTTATTGGCATACAGTTGGGCAAAATAATTCCTAATTATTGATTTAATTTCCACTTCATTGGTGGTAACATCACCTTTTTCATTTTTGATACTGGTAATTTGGTTTTCTTCTTTATTTTTTTTAATCAAATTAACCAATATTTTATCTATTTTATTGGTTTTTTCATAAAACCAGCTCTCAGTTTTATTGATTAAGTCTATAGTTTTTTTGCTTTCAATATTATTAATTTCTCCTTTGATTTTCAGGCTCTCTAATTTAGTATCTATTTGGGGATTTCTAATTTGTTCTTTTTCTAGCTTTTTTAAGTTGCATGCCCAATTCATTAATCTCCTCTTTCTCTTTTTTATTCATGTAAGCATTTAGAGCTATAAAATTTCCCCTAAGCACTGCTTTGTCTGCATCCCATAGATTTTAGTATGTTGTCTCATTATTGTCATTCTCTTGGATATAGTTATTGATTGTTTCTATGATTTGTTGTTTGGCCCATTCATTCTTTAGAATGAAATTATTTAGTTTCCAATTGATTTTCATTCTACTTTTCCCTGGATCTTTCTTACATGTAATTTTTATTGTATCATGATCTGAAAAGGATGCATTTACTATTTCTGCCTTTCTACATTTGACTATGATGTTTTTGTGCCCTAATACATGGTCAATTTTTGAAAATGTGCCATGTACTGCTGAGAAGGTATATTCCTTTCTATCCCCATTCAATTTTCTCCAGACATCTATCATGTCTAACTTTTTTAGTAATCTATTCACCTCTTTCACTTCTTTCTTATTTATTTTTCGGCTAGATTTATCTCATTCTGAGAGGGGGAGATTCAGATCCCCCACTAGTATAGTATTACTGTCTAATTCCTCTTGTAACTCATTTAATTTCTCCTCTAAGAACTTGGATGCTATACCACTTGGCGCATACATATTTAATATTGATAGTACTTCATTATCTATAGTACCTTTAAGCAAGATGTAATTTCCTTCCTTATCTCTTTTTTTTTTTTTGTTTTTGTTTTTGTTTTGCAGGGCAATTGGAGTTAAGTGACTTGCCCAAGGTCACACAGCTAGTAAGTGTCAAGTGTCTGAGGCTGGATTTGAACTCAGGAACTCCTGAGTCCAGGGCCAGTGCTTTATCCACTGCACCACCTAGCCGCCCCCTTCCTTATCTCTTTTAATGAGATCTATTTTTGCCTGCACTTTGTCTGAGATAAGGATTGCTACTCCTGCTTTTTTTACTTTAGCTGAAGCATAATATATTCTGCTCCAGCCTTTTACCTTTACCCTGTGTGTATCTCTCTGCTTCAAATGTGTTTCTTGTAAACAGAATATTGTAGGATTCTGGTTTTTAATCCACTCTGCAATTCGTTTCCGTTTTATAGCAGAGTTCATCCCATTCACATTCACAGTTATTATTACTGTCTGTCTATTCCCCTTCATTCTATTTACCCCCTTTGTACTTTCCCCCCCTTCTTTCACCCTATTCCTCCTCACCGACGTTTTACTTCTTACCCCTACCCCAATATGCCCTCCCTTTTTATCACCCCTCTCTCTTTTCTTTACCCTTTTCTCCCTTGCTTTTGTCCTCCCTTCTATCAGTACCCCTCTTTCCCTTCCCCTCTTGCTTCCCTAAAGAATGAGTTAAGTTTCTTTATCCCAATGAACGTATATGTTATTCCCTCTTAGAATCAAATCTAATGAGAATAGGGTTGAAACAATGTTCACCCCTCCTTTCTTTCCCTCTATTGTAATAGATTTTTTTTCACCTCTTCATATGATATAATTCATCCCATCCCACCTCCCCTTTCCTCTTCTCCCCATAGATTCCCTTTTTAACCCCTTAATTCTTTTTTGTATCATCACCTCAAAGACAATTTATATTTATACCCTCTGTGTAAAGTCCTTCTCTCTGCCCAAATACATTTACAATTCTTAAGAGTTATGAGTATTATCTTCCCGTGTAGGGATATAAATAGTTTAACCTAATAAGGTAACCTTTCCCCCCCCCCCCCCGTCTCTGTTTACCTTTTTAAACTTCTCTTGAGTCTTGTATGTTGAGATCGAATTTTCTATTCAGTTCTGGTCTTTTCACCAGGAAAGATTGAAAGTCCCCAATGTCATTAAATGTCCATCTTTTCCCCTGAAAGAAAATGCACATTTTTGCTGGGTAATAAATTCTTGGCTGCAATCCAAGCTCCTTTGCCTTCCGGAATATCATATTCCAAGCCTTGCGGTCCTTTAATGTTGAAGCTGCCAGGTCCTGAGCAATCCTGACTGTGGCTCCATGATATTTAAATTGCTTCTTTCTGGCTGCTTGGAGTATTTTCTCCTTCACCTGATAATTCTGGAATTTGGCTACAATATTCCTTGGAGTTTTCCTTTTGGGGTCTCTTTCAGGAGGTGATCAGTGGATTCTTTCAATGATGATTTTATCCTCTGATTCTATGATATCAGGGCAGTTCTCCTTAATAATTTCCTGGAGTACGGTGTCTAGATTCTTTTTCTGATCATGGCTTTCAGGCAGTCCAATGATTCTCAAATTGTCTTTCCTGGATCTGTTTTCCAGATCAGTTGTCTTTCCAAAGAGGTATTTCACATTTTCTTCTATTTTTTCATTCTTTTGATTCTGCTTGACTGATTCCTGGTGTCTCATGGCTTCCTTATCTTCCAGCTGTCCAATTTTAATTTTTAAGGCATTGTTTTCTTCAGTAAGATTATGTACCTTTTTTTCCATTTGGTCAAGTGAATTTTTTAAGGCAGTGTTTTCTTCAATGAGATTATGCACCTTTTTTTTTCCATTTGGCCAGATGAATTTCTTAAGGCATTGTTTTCTTCAATGAGATTATGCACCTTTTTTTTCCATTTGGCCAACTGAATTTTTTAAGGCATTGTTTTCTTCAGTGAAAGTATGCACTTTCCCCCCCCCCCCCCCCATTTGGCCAGTCAATCTTTGTGCTTCCTTTTCCAAGCTGCTGATTCTTTTTTCATAGTTTTCTTGTTTTGCTTTCATTTCTCTCCCCATTTTTTCTTCTACCTCTCTCAATTGATTTTTAAAATCCTTTTTGAGCTCTTCCAGGAAGGCTTTTTGTTCTTGAGTCCAATTCACCTTCCCTCTTGAGGCTTCACATGTAGGCAATTTGAGGGTATTGTCCTCATCTGAGTTTGTGTTTGCCTCTTCCCTGTTGATACAGAAGCTCTCAATGGAGAGGGCTCTTTTTTGCTTCTTACTCATTATTGCAGCTTATTTATTTATTTTTTAAGTTGAGGTCTACTCTGGGGGCACCAGGGTCCCTGTTTTGGGCTTCTTGTGCAGGGGTATAGGTGCTGTGTGACTGGCTTTTTACTCTGAGGCCTTTATAGTATGTGCAGTTTGGCCCCCTGCACTTCCTGTCTGAGTGCGCTCAGCTTCGTGGCCCTCCCGGCCGGTGCAGATAGGTTTTTCCACTGTCCTTCTTGGCCACCAGATTTTTGAGCCAGGTTCCAGGGGCCTCAGTTGTTCGGCTGTGGCCCACAGCTCCTGCTGACTTGCCCTGAACCTCGGCGCTGGGTTGCTGCCCTGTGCTGGGCCTCCCTTTTGCCCGAGTCAGACCAACCTTTTCCTGAAGTCTTCTAAATGATCTCTGGTTGGAAGACTGTGTCTCTCTGTCCCTTTGCAGGTTCTGTAGTTTCAGAATCCGTCCAGAGGCTTGATTTAATGTTCTTTTTGAGGGAACAGAAGGAGAGCTCAGGCAGCTTGCTGCTTCCTCTCCGCCATCTTGGCTCCGCCCTCCCTTGAACTTTTGAAATAGATTTTTTGAACCCGGGCATAGGACTTTAAATTTGTCCCCATTCAATTTCATTTGATTAGTTTAGGGTCATTTCTCTAGTCTTTAGGGATCTTGGAAACCAAATCTTTCTCTCTCTCTCTCTTTTTTTTTTCCTTTTGATGAGGCAGTTGGAGTGAGGTCACAGAGCTAGTAAATGTTAAGTGTCTGAGGCTGTATTTTGAACTCAGGTCCTCCTGACTCCAGGGCCGGTGCTCTATTCACTGTGCCACCTAGCTGCCCCCAACTCTTTCTCAAAGTTACCCTCATGAGCATCAAAAATCTCTTGTTCATCAGCTTATCAGATGCTTTCTAGTCTGATAGAGAACTGAGAGGAAAGTTTCAAAACCCATTAAGTAACCCAAAAAACTCAAGCTTAGGACTCTTTATGCATGTTTGTTAGTATCTAAGGCAGGAAACTGAACTGTGATGTAGAAGCAGCATGGTATAGTTAGAGTATTGGGCTTTGAGTCATGAAGACCTGGGTTCCAATGCTACCTCTAACACTTACTAGCTATGTTATCTTGGTCAAGTCATTTAACCATCTCCACATCAGTTTCTTCATGAGCAGTCAGGCAGAGAAGTGAATAAGAGCACTAGGCCTGAAGACCAGAGTTCAAATCTGACCTTACACACTTACTTACTAATTGTGTGACCCTGGGCAAATCACTTAACCCCTTCCTGCACAAAACTAGAGAAAGAAATGGCAAACCACTCCAGTATTTTTGCCATGAAAATCCCATGGACAATTGGCCCATGGGATCATGAAGAGCCTGACATGACTGAACAACTAAATAGCAACGAATCACTTTCCTCATTTATAAAATGGGAGGGCTAGACTTGGTGACCTCTTAGTTCCCTTCCAGTTCTAAATCAATGTTCCTATGACATTTTAAGATTTTTTTCAACAACAAAGAGTTTTCTGCTTAATCCTCAATTATCTAGAAATGTAAAATTAAGCATAACTCACCATTCTCTGAGTACAGACCTTACTTTGGTGAACCAAGTGACTTTGGGGACTTCATCTCTTTGATGAAAGTTTCTCAGTTTCCTCATCTGTAGAATAGTAATGTACAAATAGGGCAAGTTTTCTTCTCACTGGGCATATCATTAGGATCAAATAGGATATTTTATGGACAACATACAGCACTGTATGTATTTTTCATATGTTCCTACAGCCATTTACCATCTAGTGGTCAAGCTGCTGGTGATGAAGATCTCAGTATTTTGGTTAGCAAAATAGTTGCTAACCATGTAGACTATTTTTATTTTGTTTTGTTTTTGCAGGGCAATGGGGGTTAAGTGACTTGCCCAGGGTCACACAGCTAGTAAGTGTCAAGTGTCTGAGGCCGGATTTGAACTCAGGTACTCCTGACTCCAGAGCAGGTGCTTTATCCACTGCGCCACCTAGCTGCCCCCCATGTAGACTATTAACAATATTTTTTTTTTAATTTTTTTTTTAGTGAGGCAATTGGGGTTAAGCGACTTGCCCAGGGTCACACAGCTAGCAAGTGTTAAGTTTCTGAGGCCGGATTTGAACTCAGGTACTCCTGACTCCAGAGCAGGTGCTTTATCCACTGCGCCACCTAGCTGCCCCCCATGTAGACTATTAACAATATTTTTTTTTAATTTTTTTTTTAGTGAGGCAATTGGGGTTAAGCGACTTGCCCAGGGTCACACAGCTAGCAAGTGTTAAGTTTCTGAGGCCGGATTTGAACCCAGGTACTCCTGAATCCAGGGCCGGCGCTCCATCCACTGCGCCACCTAGCTGCCCCCCATGTAGACTATTAAAAAAAGCTTTTCCAACATGGCAGAAGCTACTAGAATCTGTACTGCATAAATGCCATCAGCTTTGAGAACCCTGGGTCACCTACATGTAACAGTGAGATATTGGATTAGGATTTTTATAGAGGACAGAGTTACATAAATGTGTTATTAGGATGATAGTAATTGAAGGTCTCAAGGTCATCCTTCCAAACTTTAGTTTTCTATCCAGGGGCTATAGAATTGGAAGGTAGTTAGGAGCATAGATTGAAAGCCAGAAGATCTTACAGGTCACCTAGTCTAAACCACTCATTTTATGGAGGAGGTACCTAAGACTCAGAGAAGTTAGATAACTTGTCTAGGGTCACATAGCTAGTATGAGTCAGAGGAGGCATCTGATCCCATGTCTTCCAGACTCCAGGAAAGTGGAAGAAACTCCCAGGAAGAGGATCTTAAGGCCAGAAATGTTAAGCAACTTGTCTAGTATCACATAGCAAATATATTTTGGAGGAGGGATTTGCACCTATATTTTCCTAACTCCATATCTAGTGCTCTATCCAATACACCATGCTGTTGTTCAAAGTGAAAGAGACTAGCCCAAACTGGCCCCAACCCTAGGAGAACCCTCTATAAGTTATTTTTTTAAAAAGGCAAACCTTAAATTCCTGCTTTGAGTACATTCGTCTCTTTTCTCCTATTTCTCCTAAAAGTGGAATATGCACAAAAGAAAAATTTTCACATAATTTATGACTACATTTACTTAGTGTTAGTTAATTGAGAATGTTCTAACCTTTGAATACAATAGAAATGGATTCTTAGTATCTGTTTTCTCTCTCTCTTAAATGGAAGGAACATGAATAGTTTGTGTTGTATTTGACTTTGAAACATACAGTGGAATACAGAAGCTCATGCCTTTGAATGCATAGATTTTAGTGCAAATCCTGATCTCAAAATGATCAATCAATTGTTTGATTGATTTTGAAATGAAATGCATATTCCCAAGAACTGAGAAATGTTAAAAGGTAGAGATATCCAATAGTGAGACTGGCTGCTTTGGGAAGCACTGCTATCTTTGTCAGTGGAGGTGGTTTTCTTATTTAATGCATATGGAGCCATAGAATTTCAAAACTGGAAGGGATTTTAGAGGTCATCAAAGATCCTTAGGCAACCTTCCCTTATCTGCTCCCAGTGGACTCCTCCCATGTCATGTCCAGTTAGTTTTCCCTTCTAAGACCCCTGCAACATTTATTACCTATTCCACTGATAGTCTTATAGGACTTTAGAGTTGGAACAGACCCGATTCAGGCTGGTTAAACTGGGCCTCTTTGCCTAGTGAAAGGAGGGGAAACATGTAGACAGGAACAGCTAAAATGATGGATGGATCCATAAGTGTGCCTCCTGACACCAAAGGAATTTTACTAACCTTTGTCTTTATACTTTCCTGATCTACTCATGATTGGTCTATTCAAAGGTGTCTGGGTTTTACTCACCCCATTTGTAAAAGACATTTGTTCTCTGTTACAATTTAGAAGAGGAATGATATGTATACAAGTTCCTGTGATGCAAGGGATAGTGACAGAATGAGAAGTATAACAAAGTGATATGAGAAATGTGAGGAGGGAGAGATAGTTCACTTTCATTTGGGGTGTGTATGTGTGTGTGTGTGTGTGTGTGTGTGTGTGTGTATGAACGTTTTATGGAGAAAGTGGCATCTGAATTGGGTCTTCAAGGAAAGGAGAGACTTTAGCAGACAGGGACAGGGATTACATGAGTGAGACACAGAAGAGGGCAGGTATAGAAGAGGGCAGGCCAGAAATGAGGGGTGAAGAATATTACAGTTTGGTTAGAACCTAGATGAGAAGGGTAAAATATATGAAGTGAGATATGAGACAAAGTCGGTCAGGCAAGTGTGATTCATATTATGAAAGGCTTTGTATGCCATATCCAAAGTTTATAAATTATTTGTTAGATGATGGGAAGCCACTGAAGGTTTTTGAGTCTAGACTGATGACATGATCAGATTTATGCATTTGGAAGATTACTCATGCAGTGATATGAAGAATAGATTGACAAGGGGATAGAGTAAAGGTAGAAATGTTAACTAAGAGGCTGTTGCCATCATTTAGGTGGGAAAAAATGAGAGAAAACAGATGAGGGAAATATTGTTGAGTTGGATATATGGTGGTCAGGGACAGTGAAGAATAAAAGATCAAAGCATTCTATACAGAGAGCTGAAAAGAGGCTTAAGACTAGAAACTTTCTCCAATTCTCATGACCTCTCAAACCTCTCTAAAATAGGAATTATGCAAAGAAATAAAGCAATTTCAGCTGTCTCCATGGTCTAAGACACCAAGGGCCTTTAAGAGGTAAAAAACTGATGAACCAAGAGTAGAGATGGCCAATCTATAATCTTCATTATGCTCACTTAGCATTTCTTCTGACATTCTCAGTGGGGCTAAACATGCTGACTCATGAATTAGAGCTCATCTCTGCCTTCATATCCCCTCTGTTCCATGAAAAATCAAAAGGTAGAACCTTGTTCTGGCTAGGAATGCAGCATGGTAATGTTCTGTGCTACAAAAGGGGTCAACTAGAGAAATGAGGAACAGAAGGAACTGGGGCAGAATACTAGCCATGTCTGTGGCACACTAATAATCCTGAGGAAAAGGGCACAGCATCCAGTTGGTGCTAGCTCTGTCTCCCCGGGAATCATCTGAGGCAGAGACTGAGGCTAGTAAAATATTAAGTGCCCAATGAGAGAGGAGGCTGAGACAACTTTGAGGTCCAGTCCCAAGGAAAACCACAATTACAGGGGAAAGAGTTAGAAAATGAGCAATAGGGCAGTATAAAGAAAATGATGAATTAAAAGGATCTCAGAAGGAATAGACTAAATTAAAGATCTGAGTATAATCAGATAAATCAACAGGGAAGATACTAATAACAAAAGAGAATATGACCTCCCTATTAGCTAAATGAATCCAGACATCTATGAATAAATAGATAAAGGAAAATGAATCAATAGTTGGGACAGTATATTTATAAGAGAGCATGGAAGCTACAGCAGGATGTTCTCAAGTAGTTAAAAAAATAAAATAACAATCATGAAAGCAAAATTTATGACATACACAGCAGAAATATTTGGCAGAATAGAAAAACTTGAATCCATAGTGTCAAACCTCACCAAGAAAAGAAAAAGAGAGAACAACTGATCTGGAATGAATTTAGTTTTTTGTTTTTTTCTGGTGGGCATTGAGGGTTAAGTGACTTGCCCAGGGTCACACAGCTAGTAAGTGTTATGTGTCTGAGGCCAGATTTGAACTCAGGTCCTCCTGAATCCAGGGCCGGTGCTTTATCCACTGCGCCACTTAGCTGCCCTGGAATGAATTTAAATACATAAAAGCAAAGGACAATCTGGAAAAAGAGAAGCAAAAAAAGTAATGTTAAAAGAAAATATGGTTTCAATCCAAGCAAATCATATTGATCTTAAAGAAATACTTCAGAGAGACTACTTACAGATTATAGATCTTCCAGAAGGTAAAAACAAACAAACAAAAACAAACCTGAATATTATAATTCAAGAAAACTGTATAGAACTTTTGAGTATAGAAAACAAATACTAATCTGCAGAAGACTCAGGTCATCCTCACAAAATACCTTTGATGCAGATCCCAAGGTACACAGTCCTTAAATTGAATAATCCCAATGACAAACATCAAATCTTGCAAGTAATCAGGAAAAAAACCTTCCAAATATAAAGGAAAGGAAATTCAAGTAACTTGAGACTATTCTAGGTCTATAAGGGAACTTAGAGGTCATTTAGTTCAACTCCTGCATTTATAGATAAGAAAATTGAAGCCCAGAGAAATCAAGTGACTTCCTCAAACTCACAAGGCATTGAATGGCAGAGTTAAGACTCAAACCCAGGTTCTCTGACTCCAAAGCCAGAACTCTTCTTATGCTTTTACTTTTTTCCAGCATTTTTAACACAATGCTTCCTTAAATGACTTTTTCATTAATCAGCAGTATGGAAAGGATGCTCATGCCATTATCAAAGGTGGAGAAGTTAAGGGTGTGGTGAGGTCTTGGGGAAAATCAATGAATTGAGTTTGGGACCTAGTGAATTTGAAGTGTTGGTAGGACATCTGGGTGGAGCTGTTCATCAGGTAGTTGGATATTTGGGACTGGAGCTCTGGGAGAAGGTGGGGTAGAGGGAGATATAGACTTGGTAGTCATATATACCTAGAGTGGAAATTGAAGTCATAGGTGCTGATGAAATAATAAAAGAATAGAAAAGATTTTGGCCAGGTCTTAGAAAAAGATCCTAAGTAGGGAGAAGTATTAGATACTACAATGGAGAAAGGGTGTGGAGGCTTGTTTCCTCCAAAAGTCTAAGACAGGGAAGATTCTCACTGGGCTCGAATGGCATAGATGAGATGAGTCTTACATTGAGCTCAGAGAATGAAATTGATGATATCTCCAGGTCTATTTCAATAAAGATAGGGATTTGAGGGGGAAGAGACCTGACACACTTCTGCGCCTTCCACTTACTTGCTTTTCTTCTCTTATTCTACATGAGAGACTTCATGCTTGGATTCAGGGTAGGTGAGAATTTTGCATGGGTGTGAGAGCCAAGAGCTTAGCCTATTCCTGTAGGAAGGCAGTAAGTGGTTATCGGTGAATTAGTAGGGCCTTTCTATCTGACTCAGGAATAAATGCAACTCCACTTGTCAACATAGGGTGACAGTAGGAGATGCATTTTCAAAAGAAGATGTGTGACTAGGAAAGCTAAGAACTTCTTTCCCTATCCTGGGGTAGATAAGAAGAGCTTGTAGAAGTGTTTCCATTCCCCTGGATGAGCTTCCTGGCCACTGTCTGAGGAGTTATCTTGATTTCCAGGGGGTGAAGTGGTTGGAAGTGATTTTTTTAGCTTGACTCCATCTCTTCCATTAACTTGAACCTCTGACCAGGGATATGCTCTCTCATCACCTCAAGCCACCTGTATCATCTTTAAAAGAGGAGCCATGGGCCTGTGTGCTTGAGTTCTCAATCTAAAAATCTTGAGTCTGGAGTCATTGACTGCAGAAATAGTTTACTTGGGGGATTGATTCTCATAGGCTCCTGCTTCTTTTGTGAGACCCTTGAGGGAAAGAGACCTTGAGGCTCAGGCCTTCAGGGACTTTTCAAAAAGTTGGGTGATTCTGGGGTTGCATATTAATATTATTTTCATCAAATGATGGTCCAATTCCAGTTGAATTTAGGTTTTTTGGTGGTGAGAACAAAGGTGAATCTCTTTTTTGCTTCCTATCATCTCAACAAAAGATATCCTGGCACTTGGAGCTGCAGAGTTCCTCAGAGGTCTGTGACTCAAAGGCTGTGAGACTCCCTCTAGTTGAGGGTTTAAATGCTGGTGCCTAGTTCTTTATGAGAGCAAGAAATATTTATTTATTTTTGCTTCACTAGAGCAGAGAGATTATGGGGCCCAGAACTCATAGGACTTCAAAGGTTCAAGGGCCAATAAGCCACTTAGGGAGGCAGCATGGTACAGTGTGAAGTCGAACAGAGTTATAGCCAGAGGATCTGGGTTCAGATCCCACCTCTCCCACTTAGCTATGTATGTGACCTTGGAAATGTCATTTAATTTCATAGAGTTTCAATTTCCTCATCTGTAAAATGAAGGTGTTGGATGAAATGGCTTCTGAGGTCCCATCCAGCTCTAAATTCATGATTCTATAATCATTGTAGATGGTAGGCCTTCAAACAGAGACTGATGGACCTTTTTTCTGGTGTGTCATTGAAATGACTCCTTTTCAAGTGCAGATTGGACTAGATAACTGTTGATGGTCCATTTCCTTTTGTGATTATGGGTTCAAGTCCATGGAAAAAACCCTTCTCTATTAAGTTTGGTTCCTGAAGAGCAGAAAGAATGTGTTTCCAAGAGCTACTGTAGCCAGAGCAAGGAACCAATGGTAGAGAGCCTGTGAGAGCTGCTCTTGGAACAGCAGTTGAAGTCTGTAGTTTCAGATGCCTCTGTGTCAATGACTGTCCTTAATCAGAGAAAATGGAGGTGCTAGAAAGAGGTTATTTTCTTTCCACTGTTTAGAGTAGAAGTGTCAAACTACTTGGCTTGTATAGCTGAACCACATTAAAATGCTGGTGGGAAATAATAAATAAAAACAAAACAGAACATAGATGATGTTTGGATGTGGATTTTTAAGTCAAAATGTGGCCCACAGAAATCTTGATGTAAAGTTTAGTCACTCCTGTTTCTATTTGAGTTTGACACCACCAGTGTAGGGGGAAGGGAGAGAGAGGAGAGACAGAGACAAGGACAGAGTAAGACAAACACACACATGTACATACACACAAAGTGAGCATTTATTAAACATTCATTCTATGCCACTCACTGAGTCAAGTATCAGGACTACAGATAGAAGCAAAAAAGAAAGATAGTCCCTGCCCTCATGGAACTTATATTTTAGTGGAGGAAACTAATCCACATTAGGGAACTGAAGAGCTGGCTCAGGTGGGGGAGAATGGGAAGGTACCCACATGGGGGGCAAGGTTGAGCACCAGCCTGGGACATCATGGGGCTGGTCTGGGTTTAAAGAGAGCTTATGATTTCTACTGGGGGCAGCTAGGTGGCACAGTAGATATAGAATGCTGACCTTGGAGTCAGGAAGACTCATCTTTGTGAGTTCAAATCTGGCCTCAGATACTAGCTGTGTGGTCCTGGACAAGTCATTAAACCATGTTTAACTCAATTCCTCATCTGTAAAATGAGCTGGAGAAGAAAATGGCAAATCACTCTAGTATCTCTGCCAAGAAAACCCCAAATAGGGTCATGAAGAATTGGACACAACTGAAAAAATGACTGAACAACTTATGCTGTCTAGAAATGAGCTAGTGCCTAAGGGCACAGATAGTGTAATGGTTGAAGTGCTGCTTAGGGATAGCAAGAGCTTGAGTCTCTGGAAATGAATTAGCAAGAACTTGGTAACTTTGAATGTAAGGTAAGTTAGAATTATTGGTGTTAGACTAAAGAAAGGTGGGAGTAGGATTAGGAGTTAGATTTGGGAGGTAGGGATACTAATTAGAGTAGGGATGTAGGGACAACAACATTCATGCACTTCATTAGAGGACATGCAAGAATTATAGATACTGTAGGGTAAAGGAGCCTGGGTGAAGAGAATTTGTTTTGTGGTGATGCATTATAGAGCTCTCACTCCAGGTTAAATTTTTCCTCCCTTCAGAAAGTTTTTACACCATTGACAAGCTGTAATGATTGGAATGATGCCACCTACTGGAGACTTGCTGTGGGAAAGCTCCACCACGAGGAAAATGCCTCAGAGGCATTGTGGCTTTGCCTTGGTGTCAGGAAATGACGTTTGCTCATGGGTGCTGTCTATCAAGGCTACCAGCCAATCAACTTGAGGAGCCTCCTATTTTCTGGGAGGAGACAGGAAGGAGGAGAGGGAGCCTGTGCGGAGAGCTCTTGCGTTTTTTGGGTTCCTGACTTGATGGTGGTGGCGGCAGAGGACTTCACAGGAAATTTGAGGAAAGATAGGAATGCTAGGCTGTTGGAATTCTATTCTCAATCTTTTTCTTTCTATTTTCCAATAAATCCTTAAAAACCTAAACTTGTTTTATCAGTGATTTTAGTCAGTTTCCCCCAAAACTGGGGGAACAGATTAGCATCCACATTTAGAATCTTAAATTACACAAAGCCATCAATGTTGTTCATTCTTTGTCCTTGAAGAGGACCAGTGACATCATGAGGGTGATTCCTTGACTTGTGTGTGAATTGGATTTAAATGAGGATTTGCAAAATAGTCAATTTCACTCTCTTCTGCAGAGTCATTGAAGGCCATTGGCAAGACACAAGTCAAGATGACTGGCAATGGCCAGGATTAGGTGGATGATCTTGGCCTTTCTAAATTAAGGTCTTTCCCAGGTCTCAGTCTGTCTGAGGCAATGCCCATTAAATGATTAAAGGGTAGGTAAGAATTGAGACAATAAATGTTCTAATTTATGATCACAAAAATATTAGCCTTGGAGGGGAAGACCCTCAAAGTTTCTGGCCAGAACAGAAAATGATTTATGATTTATACTCAATCTAAGCCATCAAAACCTAAACAATGAGCCACAAAGGCTTGGGCTTTTGGAGAAAGGTACAAATATATGAGGGGAGGGACAGGGGGACATTTCTGTAACCTTCTGCACTTTCTGTTTGCTCTGCCTCCCTGCTTACCTCCTCCTCCTCCCCAGTGTGCAGGCATTAGTGGAGCCTCAACTCTTTCTCCCTCCTCTTTAGTCAACCTCCTACTCTATTTTAAAAGTAATTATTTAAAATTTCTTAAAAAAAACCATTTATTACGTGGTAGCTAGGTGGTGCAGTGGATAAAGTACCAGCCCTGGATTCAGGAGGACCTGAGTTCAAATATGGCCTCAGACACTTGGCACTTACTAGCTATGTGACCCCGGGCAAGTCACTTAACCCTTACTGCCCCACCAAAACCCCCCAAACATTTATTACCTCATTTGAACCTCAGAACTACCCTGTAAAGTAGGTTCTGGATAGTATTAGTTCCATTTGATAGATGAGGAAACTGGGACTAAGGAAAGTTACTTGCCCAGGGTTACACATCTGGGAAGCATAAAAAATGAGATGTGAATTGAGGTCTTCCTGGCTTCAAATCCTATACTGTATCTGCTATTCCACGCTGCTTCTGGTTCTAATTCCAAGATAACCCCTTCTCTTATTTCCCCATTGTTCTCTGTTTCTGTTTTCTTCTGTCTTTCTGCCTCTTTCCCTATTACCTTTTTCCATTTCTTTGCTGAACTCCATCCTCTTCTCTATTTCCCACTCTACACTCATCTTGAAAGCTCATGTGGATCTGGAGAGGATTATTAGTTTCTATATGTAGAATTAAGCTAAGGGAGGAGCAGGATTCCTGTGTCTGTCAGGAAAGGCTGGAGTATTGGGAGTGGGGAGATTGGGTGAGTAGGACATGGGTCTGGAAAACAATAATCAATCATAGCAACCACCACATATACCATACATCAAACTCCATGCTAGGTACTAGGTGCTGTGGGAGGAAAATAAACAATTCACTAAGAGAAAAAAAGAGCTAATTGTTCCTTATCTTTTCCTTTTTGGGGAAGGTTTTGGATTTAAAGAGCTGTCCTGGATGAGTCTCAGCCTGCTCTGGCCAATTTCCCATCAGTCTCCCCAAGCTAGAGAAGTACATTTTAGAAGTGGTCAGCACCAAGGAGAGCTCCCCAATCTGGGATGGCAACCAATTTCTTTTTATTAGGGGCAACCTAGGTCTTCCCTGCCTAGTAGGTCCTGAGGTAGGTCTTCTTAGAATTCAAAGGGCTTGTTCCTGTTAAAGCAGGTCCCGGTCCCCAACAAAGGAGTCTACTTTCCTTTTTTGATCTGAAATTTGTCTTCCTGTAATTCCAGCTTCAAAGGCACCTATTTTCCCCTCTAACTCTTCACTGAAGGGTACAGTAGCTACCTGCTATAAAACACTGATCTTCCTGTCACCCTGTACTAAGACTACTTGTGGTAAGAGAGGCTTAAGGTTACTTTGGTGGGGGCAGATAAGTGGCACAGTGGATAGAGCAACTGCCCTGGAGTCAGAAGGACCTAAGTTCAAATCTGGCCTCAGATATTTACTAGCTGTTGGGCAAGTCACTGGGCTGGGGGTGGGGGTCTAGTAGGAAAAGGTGTTCAATTAGCAGTCAAAAACCAGGGTAAAAATAAGCCAACATAACTCTATACTTGTCAACTCTCCAGCAAATCTATTTTTAAAAAGGTTGATTTTTTTTTTAAAAGATGTGGTCTCTATCTCACTGAAGCTAGAAGTTCAGGGGCCACTCCTGGGCCTGATCTCAGCCTGATCAGCATGGGAGCTTCGACCTGCTCTATTTTCTGACCTGGGCTGATTTGCTCCTCTTTATGCAACTTGGTGGGGTCCTGAAAGATAGCCCTGTACTACATACCACATATTTGGAAGGAAATGTGACTCCTAATTGGCTACAGAAATCCTGAGAATGATGTTGTATCCCTGCTATAAGGGAATTGATTGATTAATTTCAGATGCACAGTAAAGGACAAAGAAGAAACTCCCTTTTGAGCCAATACATAATCCTTATCTTCTTAAACTGTGGGTTGTGACCCCATATGGGGTCACATAACTGAATGTGGGCATTGTGAAAAATGTGGCAACAGTAAAAAAGTTATGTATACCTGTTTTATATCCCTATATATCCATGGTCATTCAAAAATTCCTTGGGCAAAAAATGGTCGCAAGTGGAAAAAGTTTAAGAACCCTTGAGATAATTTACACCTTTCCAACAGTGTGCTACCTCCCAGAGAATTAGACAGTTCCAATCACTTAGCACAAGGGGGCGCCTAGCAAAGGAGAAGGCCTGGATTCTCTTCTCATATCTCAGAGCGCTTAAGCTGCTATTCTTTCCTTTCTTGTCCTCAGCTATTTTGCTACTTTTGCTCACCTCCAGCAGATGGTACTAGCGACCTCTTTTTAGTTATCTCCTCCTGAGCAGCAGGAATGTGGGAGTCCCAAATGATAATGTTTCAGCTCTGTATTGTCTCTGGGCTATAGAATGCCTCCCACTCAACTAAAACTTTCTGTTAGTTTACACCCTGGTCCTTCCACCCCACCCTCCACACAAAGGTGGCTTCTTTCTTAGACCACATAAATAGGTTCTTAACTGAATCAGTTGATAACGAATTTGTATATATTTACTTCTAACTTTCCCCTATAATTTGAAGGTATGTTTCTTGTTTGTATCAACACCTCCAATTGAGTCTTTAGGGATCTAAATTCTCTCATGGAAATCATTATTTTTCAATGAAAACATGTTTATTTTTATCTCCCACCACAGCCTAGAGGAGGGCAGCTGGACGGGGCAGAGGCAGGGCCAGTCTTCTGGGGATAGTTTAGGGGCTGTCCAGCCTGGAGCCAGAGGCATGATATCCTTTGCATTGTCACAAAAATCTCAGAGTTGGGAGTACAAAGGCCATCTAACCCAACTTGTATCTGAATAAGAAGCTCCCCTACCACATAGCCGAAGCCAGCCTTTGTTTGAAGAACTTTAGTGAGAGGGAGTTCACTATTTCCAGAATCAGTCCCTTTGCATTTCTCTGATAGGTAGTCTTCATTTACTTTCAGCTGAAATCTGCCTCTGTACAACAGTGAGACAGTGTGATGTAATAGAAAGAGCTTTGGACCTGGCAGCAGAAGACCCGAGTTCAAGTCTTCACCATGCCACTAACAACTTGTGTGATACAGGCTGGTCATTTCATCTCTTTGTTCATTTGTCAAATGAATGAGTTGGATTAGAAGACCTCTGAGGTCCCTTCTGGTTCTCTATTTACAATCTTATGATTGACCCATTGCTTCTAGCTCTGCCTTTCAGGGCCAAGCAGAAGAAGTCTAATCTCTCTTCCACCAACAATGACTTCCTTTGGATGCTCTCCTTTACAAATGCCTTCATTCTGTTAACAGAGCAATCTACAAAAGTGAAATCTTACTATTATTATTCCATTACTTCCAAGTCCTCTCAAGTTGCCACCGTAATATCTCTTGTTCTGTCACCTCTCCATTCTCATGGCTAGCACCCGATTTCAGATTTCTGTAACCTCTCTCACCCGGACTATTGCTGTAGCTTTTTTTTTAAAGGGGGCAATTGGGATTAAGTGATTTGCCCAGGCTCACACAGCTAGCAAGTGTCTAAGGCTGGACTTGAACTCAGGTTCTCCTAACTTCAGAGGGCTGGTGCTCTATCCACTGTACCACCTGGCTATCCCTATAGCTTCTTCTTCTTCTTCTTCTTCTTCTTCTTCTTCTTCTTCTTCTTCTTCTTCTTCTTCTTCTTCTTCTTTTTGCAGGGCAATGAGGATTAAGTGACTTGCCCAGGGTCACACAGATAGTTAAGTGTCAAGTGTCTGAGGCCGGATTTGAACTCAGGGAGTCCTGAATCCATGGCCTGTGCTTTATCCACTGCGCCACCTAGCTGCCCCCCATAGCTTCTTTTTAAATTAAATTAAATTAAATTAAATTTTAGTGAGGCAATTGGGGTTAGGTGACTTTCCCAGGGTCACACAGCTAGTAAGTGTTAAGTGTCTGAGGCTGGATTTGAACTCAGGTACTCCTGACTCCAGGGCCGGTGCTCTATCCACTGAGCCACCTAGCTGCCCCTCCCCCATAGCTTCTTAAGTTATCTTTGACTCCACAGCTTCTTCTATGACTTCTACTTTATCTGTGTTTCTTCTCCCCACTTCCACAAACCTTCCTCTGCCCCCAGGCTCCAACACAAATCGGGACACAGTGGGTATTTAGAACAGACCAGCTTGTTGGCTAATTAATTGTTCAGACCTCTTTTCTTCCCTCCTCCAGACAGAATGTGAATATAGAAAATCCTCCTCCCTTTTTTGGTCATATTTATACCAGTGTGATGTCTATGGAGAGGTTTAGTACCTCTCTGTCAGTTTCTTGGTCTTTGCCACCACTTTCTCAAATCCCTCCCTCCGCCTCCCTTCCCTCCTCCAAGTCCTTTCCCTATTTGGATTTGGTTGGCAATTGCTGGAGTGGACTCTTTCCATAAATTCCATTTCCCTATCCCCTGGGCCCCTTTATCCCTTTCCTGCCATTCCCATTAATTAACAGTTAGCTAATTATTGGTGACTGCATCTTGATTAGCCTTTTCCATGGCAACTGCTGCAGAAAAGGATAATTTCTTCCACTTGCAGGCTCTGCCCCAAGGGGCTCTGGGCTATGAGCTATAGTAGAAAAAACCCCAAGTTCAGAGTCAGAGGGTCTAGTTTCAAATCTTTTGCCCTGTTACCTTGGTAACAGAGGTAAGTGTAAACTTGGGCAAGTTACCTAATTTCTGGATTTCAGTTTCCTCATCTTTAAAATGAGAGAATTCTTAGGTGATCACTAAGGTCCTAAATCTTCTGCCTCTAGGGATTATAGGACATCTAAATTTGAGGGAAGGAATCTCTAAGAGAGCATTCTTATTACTCCCTTTCCAGTCAAAGAAGGAATTTGCTTCCAGTGCCCTAATTCTGGAAAACAGATTCTTTATTATAGAACAGACTGGAAGTGCACCCTCCTAATCAACCCTCTTTACTGAAGATGAAAAGCCAGGCACTAGTGGTCTAGCAAACACAACTGATGTACCTATAGGACACACATATATTCACATCCCCACAAAGAAGGATATTTCAACCACAGAATCAGCAGATGTGTTTTGAGATCCCTCTACAAGCAAAGCACCATGTTAGGTACTGTTGGGAGAAGAGGGAGGATTGGGGGTGGGGGATGGGGACTGGACTTGTGTTTTGATTGTTATACAGAACTCCTGGATACAAAAACTCTCTGTACCAATTCAGAGAGAACAGCACTTATCGCGTTAGAGTCACCTTAGGGCACTAAGAGGTTAAGTGACTTGCCCAAGATCTCCCAGTCAATATATGTTAGAGCCAGGTCTTCAATACAACCCTTCATGACTCCCATGCCACAAAGGTAGGGGATGGGTAAAGAGAGTGCAAAACAAGCATATGTCACAACCATTGCCTTTGAAGAGTTCACAGTCTAGTTGCTCAGATAGGACTTAAGCCTGAGTAGGAAAGCAACAACTCAAGACATCATCATTACCAACAAACTTTGAACAGGAGGAACAAGACCCAGTGAATACAAAACTCTTTAGGTGCTTCTAGCTCAGTGTGTGTGTGTGTGTGTGTGTGTGTGTGATATACATGAAAAGACAATCTGTGGTGCAAGGGATGTATAATAAGCATCCAGTGAGTGGCATAGTCATTAGTGGCAAGAATTTCCATAAAAGAAAGGCTCATTGTGAGCTGGAATGGTCAGAGGCAGTATGACATGGGGGATAAAGAGCTGGCCTCTGGAAGACTTAGGCTCAAATACTCCCTCTAACACATCTTGTGTGTGAGACCCTGGGGAAATTCCTTACCTTTACTGCCCCTAATAGCACTCTGAGGTTATGGGTTGTAGAGAAGGTGCATTGTGTATTGGAAGAGAGAATTTCCTCAATTGATAAAACTATACTAATCAATTTATAGTCCTGGTCCCTCCTCCCAAAAAGTCAGGGAAGGCCTTCTGGAGGAGGTGACATTTGAGCAGGCCCTTGAAGAGTTTGTCCATTACTCTCACCTTGTTCTACTTTTTTTTGTCAGAGAGGAAATTGTCTGAGTGTAATATCCTATATAAAGTAAGGTAGCTATAGTGTTTCTTCATAGCTTAATGTGACGTCTCCTACCTTTAAGAAATTTGCGTTATAAAAGAAAGTCTTGGGTTTTTTGGGAAATGTTGGCAAATGCCCACCTCAAATATTTCACACCCTGGGACAAATGCCAAGAGGCAATTGAGAGATCATGTAATATAGTGGAAAGAATGGTTGACTTGGGCATCGGAAGATCTGGGTTCAAGTTTTGTCTCTGCTATGTTTGTGTGACCCCGAGCAAGTCATTTAATTTCTTTGGACCCCGTTTTCTCATCAATAAAGAGAAGAGTTTGGAGCAGATGAAATCTGAGGTCCTTTCCAGATCCATGATTTGGCAGGTAAGGGCAGGCAGAGCTAGAAACTTTCCTTCCACCCCTTAAATCATTCCACATAAACTACTAGGTTCATAGAATCTTAGACTCTCTGAGGTAGAAAAGGCTTTAAAGGCCAGCTAGCCCAACACCCTGACATTCATGGAGGAATCTGAGGCACACGACATGGGGGAGAGGGCTTACTCAGGGCCACCCATTATTTTTTTAGTAGTCTTGGAATTTGAATTTGAGTCTCCTGACTCTCCTTCCTTCCTTACCCCAAAGGGATTAGTTGGTGTTTGATAAACCAATTTTGAACTGTGCTTGAATCTTATTTGTGAAGGATGGCATGGTCCTTGTTCTAGAACTGGACAGGACCTCAGAGATCACTTAGTCCAATTCTCTCATTTTACAGATGAGACTTGAACCCATGCCCTCCGGTTCCAAATACATACCTCATTTTCACTATTCTACATTATTTCTCCTCATTACTGAGTTGTGGAGTCATGCCAGTGACATTGTTTTTGTCTTGGGTGCATGAGTGCATGAGTGCATGAGTGAGTGTTAGGTGCATGATATGTGGTGTGTGTGTGTGTGTGTGTGTGTGTGTGTATGTTCATGGCTTACACCCACATAAGAGAGAACCTAGGTTCTTCAGACCTTAAGGAGTCCAAAGTTTATGGGAGGAGTAGCATCTTTGCAGGGAGCTGGCTCTTTGCAAAGATGCTACTCTTCCCATAAACTTTGCCATGTTATCTTTGCAAAGATGCTACTACTCCTGTAAACTTTGTTCTGGGGCTCCCAAAGGTATGATATGAACCACGAGCAATGTGTAAAAACTAAGCTTTTATGAGCTACTGCTATAGGAAGGAAAAACTTGCAGACAGGTTGTAGTGACCCCCTTCCCCCAAGGCCCCAGGATTCCAGGGTCTGTCCCAGAGTGACAGTCTCAGCATTGAGATGCCCTTCTTGGAGTCCCTCTGCTCCAACAGTTTTGTAATGTACTGGATGTGTAGGTGGAGATGGGGGGAGGGGAGGTCGGGAAGAAAGGGAATAAGCATTTATGCTTGGTGCTATGCTAAGTGCTTTACGAATACTATATCATTTGATCATCATCTCTATTTTATAGTTGAGGAAACTAAGGCAAACAGAGATTAAGTGTACTTGCTCAGGGTAACACATTAGTAAGTGTCTGAAGCTTAATTTGAACCCAGGTCTTCCTGACTTCTGCCTCAGTCCTATAAAGTTCCACTGCATACTCAGCAGTCTGGATGGGAATGTGTTTTCTGATTCTGGCCCCCATTCTGTGTGAGGATGCCTTGCCTCACCACAACCCAGTTCATGTGCAGACCATTCTGGCAAGAGGATAGGATGTCTTTTTTTCCATGAGAACCACACCCCAGACCTTCAGATGTTGTCAGACCACCATAAATGCTATCAGTTCACTCTCAGGAAGCATGGAAGCTTCTTATGCAAACCAAACACATTTGGCACAAGTCCCGGGCCATTATCATGGATTAAATGCACATTACATTTTCATAGGGCCAGGATCAGCTCTGCCCTGAGCAGCAGCAGTGTGGACTGGGCCATGTAGAGTGGTAATAGCATTTGGACAGCTCATTTATCTGCTGCTTAGGAGGGATCTGCTCAAGAGGAAGAATCCCAGCTATTACCATAAGGGGGCAGCTCCAGACCACCTGACCCCCTTCTGTTCTCCCTTAAAGGCTCTGAGATTTCATCAAGGACATATGGTCTTAAACCTGCTAGGTGAATAGGAAGCCCATGGTCTTCCAATTCTTCCTGAGCTGAATTTTTCCTGGAGATGGTCCTCACCCTCAAAACACCTGGAAACTGGAATATCTAAAGGGGAAACATTTTCAGCGGTGTGATTCTTTCTCCTCACCTGGCTCTGAGCTCCCTAGTGCAGGACAAGGACTTTTTTCTTCTAGCCCAAGGCTTGGCACATAGTATATTTATTCTCAGTGCCCAGGGCAGTACCTGGCACATTGTAATCTTTTTTTTTGGGCTGCAATTGTGATTTTCTTGGTATGGGAAACTCCCTCTTCTGATACAGATCAGCATCTCCTCCAGAACTTAGAGTCTTAAGAGAGTTTCCTGGGGGGGTAAGGGGACAATGGAGAAGTCCAATGGCTTATCCATAGCTCACAGCCAGTATGTGTGTCAGAGGAAGGACTTTAGCCCAGGTCTTCCTGACTCTGAGGCCAGCTCTCTGTCCACTAGTTCACTGCTACCTCACTGTCTGGAGCAATAAATGTTGACTGACCAATAAACATTTCTCTGTCCAATTTGATTGAAATTATTAAGGACCTGCAATGACTAGACATTGGGCCATTCACTGGAGAGATATTAAATTGAATTGAAGTAAAATAGGGGTGAGGATATCCATTGAGAGGTGAATAAAGTTTTCAGTATACTGATATCTTGGAGGAGGAGGATAAGAGCAAATGAAGGATTTGGTTTGATCTGAGAACTTGTTGACAGGGAGGGGTATTAGATGGTAGAACAGATGATCAAGCAATCAATAATCAACAAGCATTTATAAAGTGCCTCTTATGCTTCAAGTACCAAGATAGGCATTGAGGATAGAAAGATCAAATGATCAAATCAAAATATCCTTGCCCTCAAGAGCTTAATTCTATTGATGGGAGAAGTCTGTGGAGTTCCTTTTACTTCAAAGATCTAAGAGACAGAACAGATTTCTACTGATGTGGCATGACATGGAACTTAGGATAATACTGAGTACTTGTGTAAGTCTATTCTAGCAGGGGATAGGGAAAGAAGAGAGAGAGAGAGAGAGAGAGAGAGAGGAGAGAGAGAGAGAGAGAGAGAGAGAGAGAGAGAGAGAGATGGAAGGCAGTTGGCTTCTAGGCAGGTGACCCTGCCTGCAGTGAGGATGGCTTATGGGCCAGTGCAGAGATAGGAGATAACAGGACAAGACTGAGGAACAATTGATGGTTCAGTCCATTCTGACTTGAGTGTAGAATTCATGGAAAGGAGGAATATAAAATAAGGTTGGAAAGATTGTGGAGGGCTTTAAGTAGAGGATAAGACCGTGGAAAACTTTAAATGTTGATCAAGGAATGCATATTTTATCCTATAGGTAATGGAGAGTCACTGAAGGTTAAAAAAGTATTAGGGAAGTATTCATAGGTCAGACCTATAAATCCAGAAGATTGTTTTGGCAATCTTTTGTGCAAAGGAAACAAAGGAAAAAAGGGAGAGATTTAAAATAGAGAAACTATTTCCCACCTGACTGCACTTCTTTGGACTTCTCCCTCCATCATACCCACAGGAACCTCATCATTTTGCAAGATGACATTATACCTGGTAATCACACTTAATCAGTACTCCCTGTCCTTGGGCTTCACCCCTTCTTCCCTCACTCTCTCTGGAGAGTGGAGATCAGAGAGCTTCTCCCAGAACCTCCATTTAAGGAGGGAGGTGACACTAGCTATCTCTTCATCTCCCATCTTGCTCCAGATACCTTTCCCAATCATTGTCTTTTTAACTGCCTTTTGTGTGTTGTCTTTCTTCATTAGCTGTAAGTGCCATGAGGGCAGGGACTGTGTTTCTTTTACACATTTGTGTCTCCAGTGCTTAGCCTAATGCCTGACACTTAGTAGGCTCTTAATAAATGACTGACATTTAATGAGTGACTAACAGAAGGCTATTAGCAATAGTTAAAGGTAAGACGTAGTGAAACTTTGAACTATGGCAACTACAGTAGGAGTGGGATGGTCAGAGTGAATGGAAAGTAGAAGAGGCAGGACTTAATGATTGAATGTGGGAGGGGAGTGTGGGTGAAGGAAGAGTCAAGAATGACTCAGAAGGGAACCTTAGAACAAGGATGAAGTTGTTGAAAGGCAGCTGGGTATTCTCTTTCCATTTGATCACAACTTAGATTTCAATTCCTTGTTAACCATGTCTCGGGGCCCAAATGGACTATATTACAAAGTATTGATAGAACTCATGGATTGGATAGCTGAAAAATCCTGGCAAATGATAGAGATGAAGCAGAACAGGAGATAGGTAAATGTTTTCCTGATTTTTCAAAAAGGAAAAGAAGGTGGATTTTAAAAAAAACCAAAGTCAGGTGAATTTGACTTTGATTATTGGAAAAATACCTTATTAAAGAGAGATTCACAGCCATGCAGCATGGCTGGAAGAATGTAGGTGTTAAGAGATTGTTTTGGTATGTGTTAGGAGGTAGCTTGGAATTGTTGCAAGCTCTGTACAGTTTCCCAAATGCATGTTGGCCTGATCTTTATTAACTTCTGGACCTCCCCTCATTATCTCTTTGCAGTGCCAATCCAAGATAGATGTACTGATGGATTAATTCAACAGGCTTTCCTTCCAATGGCCTATGATATATTATCTAGGAAATAGTCATTTTTCAGAATTTTAAAAGCCCCAAAGGACAACAGAGAGACATATTCAGTGTAAGTAGGATATAACATATTATCAATGATGACTTGTGCACAAGAAGTTGTAAGAGAGGGGGGCAGCTAGGTGGCACAGTGGATAAAGCACCGGCCCTGGATTCAGGAGTACTGAGTTCAAATCTGGCCTCAGACACTTGACACTTACTAGCTGTGTGACCTTGGGCAAGTCACTTAACCCCCCATTGCCCCACAAAAAAAGAAGTTGTAAGAGAAGATACCCAATAAATGTATTAAAGAAAAAGGAGGCAAGTGCATCATGTTGAAAGAGTGAGGGTTAAAAGGTGAATAGCCTGAGTTACTCATTACATTAATACTTATGAAATTTTAAAAAACCTAGAGGAAGAATTTTAGCCTTTTGGGTTTATCCTCTATAGTAGATTTAGGGAAGGGCATGAAAAAGAGCAGTATAGGATGAGAAGATCTGAGTGACCTGCAATCTGCAGCATTATTGGGAATACCCATGTTGATGAGGCTGTTGACCCACTGGAGTGTTGAAACATTATTAAAGAGATTGCTTGTGAGCACTTGGAAAAGGAAGCAATAATCACCATAAGTCTGTATCATCAAGAGTGAGCCACAACACTAACTTCATTTCCTTTTTTTTTCTTTTTGACAGTTACTAGACTGTTAGATTGGGGAATGTTATGGGCCTGGTATATCTGGATTTTGGCAGGCATTTGACAGAGTCTCAGGATATCCTTATGAGCAAGATGGAGAGATCTGGGCCAGATGTACTGTTAGGTGAATTCAGAACTGATTGAACTACCAGACCCAAAGGGAAATGATTAATGTCGACCTGCAGGGAGATCTCTAGTGGAGCAGTTCTAAGGGAGCTGTCCTTGTCTCTTTTCTACTCAAAATTTTAATCAATGACTTGGATGGAGGCATAGATGGCATGTTTATCAAATTTGTGGATGATATGAAGCTGGGAAGGGAGCTAACATGCTGTTCGACAGAATTAGAATTCAAAAAGATCTTGACATGTTAGAATGATGGGCTGAATCTAATAAGATGAAATGTAATACAGATAAATGGTAAAGCCCTAGATTAAGTTAAAAAATAAACTCCATGAGTACAGGATAGGGGAGACAGAGCTTGACAACAGTTCACGTGAAAAAGTGGCAGACTTTATGTGTCAACCGTGTGACACAGCAGTTGACAAAGCTAACATGACTTTAGGCTTTCTTAATAGAAGCATGGTATTTAGAATAATTTCACCATTAGTCATTTGTGTTCTATACCTTCCAAGGAAAAGATGACTCTTAAGGCTCACTTCCTCATCTGCCTATGACTTTTCCTTTTCCCTTACTCCTATATCCTGTCATCAGGTTCTGTTGAGTCACATCTGGGGTATTGTATTCAGTTCCAAGAGATTGAATTTTTATATGCTTTACAAGGAGACTATATCCAAGTCTAGGTGGATTGGACCTGAATCAGGAAGACCTAAATTCAATCAGGCCTTAAATGCTTACTAGCTACATAAATCAGTTCCTGGAAAAGCACTTAACTACTGTCTGCTTCAGTTTCCCTCATTTATAAGATGAGGACAATAATGGTACCTATCTTCCTGCATCATTGTGAAGATCAAATGATATATTTGCATACCACTTAAAGTGCTATACAACTTCTTCTTCTTCTTCTTCTTCTTCTTCTTCTTCTTCTTCTTCTTCTTCTTCTTCTTCATTATCACTACCACCACCATTCCTGACAAGTTAGAGCACTTCAGAGGAGGGCAACCAGGAAGGGGAGAGGAAGACTAAAAATCCTGCCATATAAGCATCATTTGAAAGACCTCTAATATTTAGAATGGAAAAGGAAAGACTTGGGGTAGAGGTGAGAAATATGATAGTTGCCTTCAAGAATTTAAAGTGCTGTCACATGAAAGAAGGATTAACTGTGTTTTGCTTGGGTTTAGGGGCAGTATTAGGAACAATGGCTACAATTTTCACAGAGGCAGGTTTCAACTCTATAAGGAAATACTTAGTAACAATTAGAGCTGTCCTAAAGTAAAATGGACTGTTTCAAGAGGTCATGGGTCCTTTTTCACTGGAGTTTTTTTCAGTGGAGGTTGGATTAGGCTTAGGATAGTAGAGCGGAAAGAGCATTGGCTTTGGAGTCAAAGTTGTTTGACCTGGGTTCATAGCCAGGCTTTGCTATTTGCTACTTGTGTGACCTTGGGCAAGTCACTTGATCACAGGGATTGGATGAGATGGGAGTCACTGACTCTAATCCTTCCTATGAGAAAGATCATTGGTCCTTGCCATTTGTCTTGCTACCACCCTCTAAAATCCTCCAGGCCTTGCCATCAACCCTGATTCTATGTCTTCCAGACTCCTTGCATTGTCATTTGATACAATGATGTCAACTAAGAACAGGACCCCTGAGTCTTTCCATGTAACTTTCATTAGACTGTGAGCTTCCTGAGAGCAGAGAATATTTTTTGCTTTTCTTCAGGTCACCAGCACTGAGGTGCCTGTCTCACAGTAATCACTCAATAAATACTTTTTCATTCATTTATTTATTCATTCTCTGGGCCTTAGTTCTTCATGTGAAAAATGAAGAGGTTGGACAAGACAGCCTTTGGAATCCCTTCTAACTCTAAATTTATGGCTCTATGATTTCCATTTGTCAGGAACATTGGAGTGATGGCTCCCAGGTTGACCTAGATGATTTCTAAGGATCTTGGACTCTGAGAGTCTCTGATTCTAAAATGTGAGCTGCAATCATCAAGAGAATGGTAGCACCTGCAACAGAAAGGGAAGTTAGGAGGAGGTTTATGGGTAAGACTATTAATTCACTTTTGGACCCATTGGAATTGAGGTGTCAGTGTGACATTTTCCAGAGAGTTAGAAATAGTTTGTCCATCAGTTAGGGCCAACAATAGGAGGAACAAATGTCCCTCGTTTCTCGGTCTATTTGTCAGAAAAGGCTGAAGCCTATGGGAGAAAGAAGTCAGAGTTAAGAAATCAGCATCATTGCCACTATTACCCACAGTAACATATACTGAGTCCCCACAACATCCCCACAATATAGATTGGTGCTATGGGGTCATATGGAAATGTATAAAAGGTAACCCCTTCACAAATTCACAGTCTAGTTAGGGAGAAAGGACATATAGATAGAAATAGGTGCCATCAGCTAGCCCAGTGCCCCCAAAGTTTAAGCAACAGTACAATAGAAAGTGGAACTAATCTGTCTTCCAGGGTGCTCTCTTGGGTCAGACACTGTGCTGTTATCATCCTGGAATTGCTTTGTAGAAAGCATTTCTCATAAATTTCCATGGAGTTTTCCTGCATGGGATAGAATCACCAGTCAGTGTTGTTGAATGGTTAGCAGAAGGAGAAAGAAGTTGTGGTGTTGGGATGAAGTTGTAGGGGAGGGTAGAGAAAGAAGTTAGAAGCCAAGGGTATCTATGTGAGAGTCTTAGGGAAGATCAATGGGCGCCATTATGATTCCTTTGGGAACCCAGCTCTCTGAGGTCTGGTCCTGACAATGCAGGGTTTCAAACCAGTATCTTCTACTCTCTCATTGTGTGATCTTGTTTTAGACCTCATTTTCCCCATCTATGAAAGAGAGAGGCATGCATCTTTGCACATACAGAGACAGGAGACTTGTGTTTGACTCCCAACTATGACAATAATTACCTTGGGAGAGTCACTGTTCCTCACTGGGTCTCTGTGTCAAATAAAAGGATGTTTAAAAAGGGTCTGTAAAAAAAAGGAGGGGGAGATGATAAATGAGAGCACAGTACCTGGCACATAGTAAGTGCTTAATGAATGTTGGTTGCCTGCTTCCTAAAGACCCTAATAAGGTCAAGACTCAATGATTCTCTCTGTGAGACTAGGAAGGTTTGTCCACTGTATGTTGCTTCAAGGGAGGGGGCTCACAGCCTAGATTTCAAAGCTAAGAATAGAGAATTGACCTCCTCTCGGTTGCTCATAACTAAGGCCTGTTCTTAAAGTCTCACGTCTGTGAACACCACCCATGTTTCTTTAAGATTCAGGGAAGGAGTGATAAATCACACCCCCCTCTCTCCTCCCCATCTCCTTTGGCATTCAGCGTGTACAGTGTCTAATAGTACATCAAGTTAGACACTAATAGCTCTAAACTACAAGCCTGATTTATTGCTCTTTCCTTGCAAAAAATCTGTTTTGTTCCCTCAAGATCCTCCAACTCTGCTATAGCTGATCAATTTATCACTCTTTTTAATATGCACCATGGTTGTAATAATGCCCTCCTTTGCACAGGAAAATTATGTCCTCCTTAGGACATAAGTTTCCAGCTGTGTTTCCAGTAGGGGGGAAGGGTTGCACTGAACCATTCACACTCTCTTGGAATTCTGCCCATGATCGACCTGTTTAATTTCTATGCCGTTCAACTCAAGGAGGGGATAAATTGATAGGCAGCTTGGGGTTGTGGGAAAATTGCTAGACCTCAAGTCAAGAAAGACCTGGGTTCACAATACTGCCTCTGATACTTACTAGCTGTGACCATAAACAAGTCAGCTAACCTTTCCAGGTCTCAGTTTCTTCACATGTAAAATGGGGATAATAATATCTATGGATTTACTTTACAGGGCTAACCAGTATTAAATGAGGTAATACAAATAAAGTGCTTGGCAAACCTTAAAGCATGCATACACACACAATGTTGGCTGTTGTTAAATCAAATTCCTGGGTCTTCTAGGTGATATGATCCAGCTCCAAATTTTTTGGACCCCTCAGGGGCTATATAGGACATTGTTTTGATTTTCTTCTTGAAGAGGAAATCCAGGTAGGCTCTGTCTTTATGTATTCATTAAACAAATGTTGACTTACTATGTTAAAGGTTCTATGCTGGGGGACTGTGAGAGAAACAGACTTTGAATGAGGTACAGTCCCTGCCCTCATGAAGCATCTGATGTCTTTTGATCTTTCCTTCCTCTGTTGGTCCAGCCCCAAGGAAGTCAAAGAAGGTAAGAATTGGAGGGAATATCATGGAGAAGCATTACTTAAGACCACTTCTCCTCCTCCTCCTCCTCCTCCTCCTCCTCCTTCTTCTTCTCAGGGCAATGAGGGTTAAGTGACTTGCCCAGGGTCATACAGGTAGTAAGTGTCAAGTGTCTAAGGTCGGATTTGAACTCAGGTCCTCCTGAATCCAGGGTCAGTGCTTTATCCACTGTGTCACCTAGCTGCTCCCAAGACCATTATTCTTAACTTTTTTTGTGTGTTATGGATTTCTTTTGAAATCTAGGGATTTCTATAAGCCCCTTCTCAGAATAATGGTTTGAAATGATTGGAAGAAATTCTAAATTTTAATTACAGGCTAGTGAAAAGAAAGATGAATTTTTTTCTCATCCAAGTTCACAGACATTCTGAAATCTATTCATGGATTTCTTGAGAATCTATGGAGTCCAGGGCTGGTTCAGGATTCTTGCAGGGAGATACAAGATGCTTTTGGTCCCAAATAGAGCCACACATATAGAGATCTTCTGATTTTGTTCCTGACTGCAGTGACTGCTTCACTGACCTGAGCCAGATGTTTTGTTGTTCAATAGTTTCAGTAACGTTTGACTCTTCATGGCTCCATTTTCTTGGCAAAGATACTAGATTGGTTTGTCATTTCTATCTCCAGCTCATTTTATAGATGAGGAAAATGAGACAAAGAAGGTTAAGTGACTTGCCCAAGGTCACACAGCTAGCAGGTGTCTGAGGCTAGATTTGAACTCATGAAATGAGTCATTCTGACTCCAGGCCCAGTGCTCTATCCACTTTACCATCTAGCTGCCCTGGTTATAAGAGGAGAGGGCCACAAGTATATGGCCTAACTGATGACTGGGAAAGGTTTTGGTGAGTAGAACTTGAGCATCCCACGTGCAGTGAGCTCATAGTTGTGGAGACATATAGTTCTTCACTCCACTCCGCACTTTGCTGTTCCTCCTCTTCCTGTCTCTCACTCAACCCCACAAGGCAGGCATTTTATTAATCATGGCTCAGATCTCAGCTTGGAAGAGGTGCTCTCAGCCTTCTTCAACATTATTGCTTTTGATTTAGAAGGTTCCAGTTCCCTTTCTGCCAAACCAGCTACTCAGAGTCACCATGATGAAGAAAGCAGGGTTATCCATGGGAGATGGAGGCAAAAAATGAGGCCTGGAAAAACTGAGGCTACCATTGCATAAACATCCCCTGAATACTGGAACTTCATGGGCACTTAATAAATGCTTGTTGAACTGACACATTTTATTGAACTGAATGAAACATGTCAGGGCACCTGAGATGGACCCAGTGAGAAGCGGATGTGGGTAATAGTCCCAAAGACTGCCTTAGCTTTTCTTATACTCTGGGACTCCCCAATAGAAGTACATAAAATCATGAAGAAAAGGACATTTTTGGCTTTTTTGTTTCATCTCTTGCAAAAGAGTATAGTTTATTTTAATTCAGAGATGTTGCAGTCTGAGTATAACCAAGTCAGAGTTACACATACACAAGTACAATGAGAAAATTTTTTTTAAGTTTATTTTTTTCAGGGGCAATGAGGGTTAAGTGACTTGCCCAGGATCACACAGCTAGAAATTCTTAAGTGTCTGAGACTGAATTTGAACTCAGGCCCTCCTGAATCCAGAGCCAGTGCTTTATTCACTGTGCCACCTAGCTGCCCCCAATGAAAAATTTAATGGTGATTAGAAGACAATGGCAGGAAGCCATTGGTTATGATAATTGATACCCATTGCTTTAAAGTGTGCAAAGTGCTTTATTTTACCTTGTTTAGAGTCTTAGAATAACCTTATAAGGTAAGTGCTATTGGCATCCCCATTTTACAGATGAGGAAACTGAGGCTCAGAGAAGTTAAGTGATTTGGGAATATAGCTATTTAGTAGGAAAGGAAGGATTTGAACCTAGGTCTTTCTGACTTTGTCCAGTATATTATACTGCTTAATGACCACACCACAACTTTCAGTATCATATCCAATAGGATGGATAAACCCTCTACAATACAGCCCAGACCTACCTTAGTAGACTTTTTATGTTGCTCCCTTTCATTAACTGTTCTCTGAGCTTAACATTTCACTTATTGTCTCCTTGCCTTTGCTAAGGCTGGAATTCATTATGTTTTAATTCTGTCTTGGCTGGTGTCTAAGTTTGTTCAATGAAACTGGCTGTTCATGAAGAAGGGAGAGGGAAAAAAGTGTGTGAGAGAGACAGAGACAGAGAAAGGAGAGGAGAGAGACACACACACACACAGATCAAGAGCAAGAGAGAGAGAGAGAGAGAACCTTGTTTGTTTGTGGGGTATGGTGTTTCTGAGAAAATTGTATCCATGACCACACTTTTTGAGGTCTTCCATATTCTCTCATGTATGATTATGTCAGAGATTGTGGGACCCAGACTGACAAAGGTCAAGAAGTACTGGTTGAAAAATACCTGTTTCATTGAGCAAACTCATTCATTTTTCAAATGAAACAAAGCGGGGAATGTGGTAAAAAACAGAAGTTTTAGCTTAATCATTTGAGAGTTGAGTGCATGCTACTGAAGCGGCTTTTGAAGGACTGCCCTTTTGGGGAGGAGACAGCGACAAATGGCCGTGTACCTGCTGCTGCCTGGAGAGCTGGACAAGCACGCCGTACTTCTGGGACAGCAGTTTAAAAACTGAGGGTGGAACGGAAGTCGGGCTCTCTCTCACTCTGGCTTCTCAGCTTAGAGGTGGCAGCTTAGCCGTGGAGGCACATACGTTTAGCAGTGGTCGTCTCTGGTTCTTGGCCTGGCAGGCAGTTTTGGGATTCGGTCAGTTTTATAATGGAATATAGACTAAGTTTAGATCTAAGATTATTCATTTGTATTTCTACTTTCCTATTTCCCTAGTCGGTATCACCTTTTTGTTGTCTAATTAATTCCCAAACAATAAAAGCGAATCCCTCACTGATTAAAGCTCAGAGGCTTCTTTTTCTTAGTGGTCTGGGAGGTATATAAGGGAAAATTTAAAGGGGGAGTTTAATGCTTGTATATCCAATTTTAAATCTCACATACCTAAGGAGGGGGCAGCTAGGTGGTACAGTGGATAAAGCACCATCCCTAGATTCAGGAGGACCTGAGTTCAAATCTGGCTTCAGACACTTGACACTTGCTATCTGAGTGAGCCTAGGCAAGTCACTTAACTCCAATTGCCCGGCAAAAAAAGAAAAAAAAGAAAAAGACCAAGACCTAAGGAGATGAAAGGGATGAACAAAGATTTGTTCATTAAATACTGAATACTTGGACAAATTTTGCCCCTTCTTCTTACCTTAAAGCTTGAGAAAAAGGTATGTTTAGGTATTCTGAGACAAAACAATAAATAATAAAAAAGCAAAAGAAGCATTTCTTTTCATTGTTAGAAATAAACCAGGAGCACATCTTTTCGAGGAAGATTGTATAGGCTAAAATGAAAGTTTTAGAAAATAGATACATTTTCAGGTGTCGGGAACAAAGAGAGTCACTAGGGGAGCTTGGTTATTTGTAGGGAGTTGAGGCACATCCTTAACATGACCAATCAGTGATCCAATGCACATTTATTAATGAGTAACCTTTGGGGCAACTTGACATCTTCCTGAAAGAACCATAATGAGTATGAAGCACCTCAGGGCAATGACATCAGGGGAGTGTTTACTTTATCTCTCTGGTGAGAGTCATTGGCTCAGCCCATTCTTTAGGAAGGTATGCTATCTTTCTGTGGTGACTACTGTCCTGTCTACTCACCTCATAGTCCTGTTAGCCAATGTTGCCACCTTTCCCAGGGTCTTACAGCTCTAATGAATCATTTAAAAAGCAAGCCTTGGGGCAACTAAATGGCGCAGTGGATAGAGCATCGGCCCCGGAGTCAGGAGGACCTGAGTTCAAATCCAGCCTCAGACACTTAATACTTACTAGCTGTGTGACCCTGGGCAAGTCACTTGACCCCAATTGCCTCACTAAAAACAAAAAACAAAAAACCAACAAGCCTTTAATAAACATCTCCAGTGTGTCAGATACCCAGCTAGGCCCTGGGAATACAAAAGTAAAATGAAATAACCTCTGCCCTCAAGGAATTTATATTCTATCAGAGAAACAAAATTTATACATAGAAATATATGTGAAGTGACTACAAAGCAATTTCCCAAGAGATCCTCTTTCTCTGTAATCTGCTCCCTCCCCCCAAGGGAGCAAGTCTTGGCATGGTCCCTCTTTTTGTATCCCCCCCACCAGGCCACCATTTTTTTTTGCCCCAGAAAATATTCCTAGGTAAAGCTCAGCTTCTATATATAGTTCTCTGGGGCTTAACCCAAGAGCTGTTCTCATGGACTGATCTATCTCCGTACCCCACGTTTATATGGTACTTTATGATGTCCTAAGTTTTTTCATACCCCCAGTGCCTAATACAGGGTGTTTCTTAAAAAGTAAAAGTACTTTTAGTACTTTTTTTTGTAGGTCTGTAGGTCTAACCACTTTATTCTCCTGCTCCATAAACTCCAGTGGCTTCTTAATATCTCCAGATGGCTCTGTCTCATAAGGATGAACAACAATGATCTCCAGGATAAAATAGTCTCCTCTGTTTGTTTGTTAAAGTCCTGTAAAATCTGGACCCATCTCTACTTTTTCCAGCCTCATTATGCATTATTTCCCTTCTTGGACTGTATGGTTTAGCCAAACTGGCCTTCTTGTGGATCCTTACACTTGGTACTTCCTTCATTTGCTCTTCCCATACCTTTGCAATATAGCTGCTCCTTGTGCCTGCAAAGAAATCCCTCCTCACCTTTACCTCATAGAATCCTTTTCTTCCCTCAAAATTCAGCTCAAGCACACATGAACCCTTGCTTGATTCCCTCTACTGCTGGTGTCCTTCCTCTGTAGGTTTGTTGTCAACTGATTCAGTATTATCATATATATCACATTTATATGTATGTATATATCATATATATATATAAAATCTGTATATCACGTACGTACGTGTGTGTGTGTGTGTGATATCTTCCAATGTAAGCTTCTTGAGTTTCAATTGTTTTGTGTGTCTTGTATTCCTAGCACTAAACAGTGCCTGGCATGTAGTAGGCATTTAATAAATGCTTGTTTTATTGATTGATTCAAGCTGATTTGTTTGCCCCGGTGGAGAAGAGGATTGAGTTACCTTTTATTCTCCCCTCCTTCCCCCAACCTCCCCCACATACCTTTGTTATTCCAGAGTCTCTGTTCTCCTTTCAAACCTCCCTCATGGAGGGGACCCTGTAACTTTGGAGAGCTGTTGAATACACATCTCAGTAATTACCCACGTAATACTCCATCACAGCCCAGAAATGGCGTTATTAAAAAGAAATCTCAGCAGACATATAAAATGCATCAACTATTCAATATTCCTCATTTGATCATAATTAAAAGTAAAAAATATAGGCCGGGAGGGGGCTAGTAATGACAGATTTGCAACACAGGACTAATGGGCACATTATTAACATTAGGAAATTGCCTGAGACACAGGGCTGGCTCAGTGCCCAGTTTAAATATGCATTAGAAGGGTGACATGTGCCTCCAGTGATTAATAGTATTATTCAAAAAATTAAGTGAAATTAATCTCTCTGACCTCCGAAGCTATGCCCTGGCAGCACACCTCTGGGGCACAAACTTAACAACCTTTTGGCCATGCTGGTACCCTGAGACCTTCCTTGGCTGCCTAGAAGGAAGGCTGAAATGTTGGGATGGGCAAACTACAAACTGGAATCAGATGTTTCTTTAGGCTAGGGGGTGGAAGGAAGTCAGGGGCAGAGTTATTCCTACTATATATCCTCCTGGGGTATAGGGGAGGCAGTGGGAGAGGGAGAATAGTGTGGGGGCAAACTGTGGTCTTACAAAATTCTTTGAGATTCATAGGCACACTATATCAGTTGGTGATGGTGTTCCTGGTGGGGGTGTTGGTGGTGGTGATGCGCTCCCAGATCCTCATGGAGACAAAGCTGTGGGATGGCTCACCCCAGTTTAGTCAGTGTAGCCTAATGGTAATGAATTAGCTTTGAAATCAGAGAGCTGCTCCAATCTTGGCACTGTAACTTAATATCTTTGTGACCTTGGGTAAGTAATTTAATTCTTTGTGCCTCAGTTTACAAATTAGGGAGTTTGACAAGATGATCTTTGAGGTGCCTTCTAGCTTTCATGCTGAGATCATTTAATCTAACCTGTCTCATCTCACAGATGACACCCAAGATCACACACAGTCATTAAGTAGCAGCACCAGGATATGGAGGCAGCTCCTCTAATTCCAAATGTTGTGCTCATTCTGTGATACCATAAGTATTAAGAAGAAAGATGCAACTTTCAAGGTCTGGTGGGGGTGGGGGTGGGGGTGGGGGAAGGTTGCCATTGCCTGGGGAAGCATCCTCCTCTTGGAGGAGGTAGCGCTTCGTTTGAGCTCACAATTAGGAAGCAGACATGCCACAGAGGTTTCTGGAGAGAGTGCAGGAAGGCATTTCACGCATAGGAAAAAGTGTGAGTAAGGGCAGAGAGGCCTTCCTTTCAGGCCCCTAGTGACCTCAGATTGCCAAAGGCCTGTCCTGTCAGGGAGCAGGGACAGGGGCAGCTCAGGGCCTTGGGGATGAAGCTCTTGACCTGAGGCCCCTGAGCTCTTCTGTCTCCTCTTTTGGGCTTTGTGTCTTCTAGGAAGCAATGACAATTCTGATCCACCTTTCCACGTTTCCCTCTGCCTACCCCTCCCTCTTCCCAGCAGGAAGGTAAGACCGACCCCAGTCTAATGAGGAGATGGTTTCCAATCATTATCCCTCCTGGTGTCCACTGGTCTGTGAAAAGGAGAGGAGCACCGTGAACCTGTCTCCTAGTCTAATTATGAATGACATGTACAGGCAGCAGTTCTATTAATTTGCTACCCCAAAGCTCCTGGCATATTCTAGGATGCAGCAACCTGTGTATACAGAGGAAGGTAGAAACACAGCTATTTTAGGCATTCCTGTTTAAGCAGGATAAGGTCTCTTCCCTGCTTTCCAGACATGCCCATGCGCCCATATAATTTCCTCCCTCCACTACTTTGCTCACAATTGTTCTCCCAGCCTGGAATGCCTTCTTATTTCCTTCATTATGACCTTATAGATCTAGTTCAAATGCCACCTCTTCCAGGCAGTCTCTCCTAATTAACCCATGATGAACTGTCCTTCTTCTAAACTCCCACCTAGGATAAAAAAGATATAGAACTATAAGGGACCTTAAAGGTCATCTTTTCTAACCTCTTCATTTTACAGATAGGGAAACTGAGTCTTAGAAAGAGGAAGTGATTTGCTTAATGTCTGTACCCCCTGGCATTTATACAAATGAGAAGATAATCAATGATCCTAGACAGCATGTGTTATGACCTCTTTCCCTCAACCACATTGTAAGTTTCTCAGAGGCTGAGGCTGGATCATTCTTTTTAACTCCTGTAGACCTTTGACTAATTGAAATAGAACCATTTATATCCCAGTGTCACATGTGATCTGGATCTTAGAAGCTCCAGGATCTTTTTGCTTTTTGCCTTTTTCTCTCTCATCCTTGCCTCTACCAGTCTTGTTCCCTCTTGGCCAAAGCTTGCCACAAGATTGGCTAATGGGTAGAATAGATTGAAAGGTAATGGCAAATTTCTACTCTCCGAATGGTTCATCTAAAAACCTCTATATAGTGTTTACATGGCTCTTTAAATATAATACTTGGTGGCCAATATTCAAGTTAATACCGGGTATGGTATTTCCACAATTCTGCTATGGAAACAGGCTTACATTGTGGAAATCAGGGAAAGAGATCTTTTTAATTTTCAAAGCTGAACTAAGCTTTTGCAATTCAGGTCAACTTATCCCACATGTGCAAGACTGAGATGATGAAAAGATCATTTCCCAACCTTTTGAAATGACTGTACTATATAATAGGAAAGGCACCAGGCTTAGAATCAGGAAACTAGGACCCAAATTCTGATTCCGGCATTTACTAGCTATGTGACTTGGGGAAGTCATATCAGCTCATAATAACTCTACAAGTATTATTATCCCCATTTTACTGATGAGGGGAATAATAATAATATTCACAGTTATTATGAAGAAAGTGTTTTGTATGTGTTAAAATCCCTATGTAAATGTGAATTGTTATAGTTTTTATTTATGGAGAAAAACCAAATCCTTTCTTGTTCCCTGCAACCCAGTCCCTCACCAGAGATCTGGGCAGTAGCTATGGCGAAAGGGGAAAAGAACCTGCTTTATAATCAGAGGACCTGACTTTGAATTCCAGATCTTCCATTAAATACCTATGTGACCTTGGACTAGTCACTTAAGCTCTTGGGACCCAAGTTTCATTATTTCCCAAAATTGTATTGGACTAGATTCCCTCTAAGGTCTCTCTCAGTTCCAAAACTATGATACGAATGAAGAGATAAATGGCTGTTTGTATATTGTCTCTTCTTCCTTCTACCTATTCTGAAGCCACTCCATCTTTTCTTTTCTTTTCTTTTCTTTTCTTTTCTTTTCTTTTCTTTTCTTTTCTTTTCTTTTCTTTTCTTTTCTTTTCTTTTCTTTTCTTTTCTTTTCTTTTCTCTTCTTTTCTTTTCTTTTCTTTTTTGGCTGAGGCAATTGGGGTTAAGTTACTTGCCCAGGGTCACGCAGCTAGTAAGTGTCCAGTGTCTGAGGCTGGATTTGAACTCAGGTCCTTCTGAATCCAGGACTGGTGCTCTATCCACTGTGCCACCTACCTGGTCCCACTCCATCTTTTCACTGTTGGCTGGCACCAAACCATGACCAAGTTATCTGGAGTTCATGATACTACTTGGTGGCTAATTTAGGCAATTAACTGTCCAATTCACTGATGTCTTTCTTACTCCAAAGGAAAGATATACATGACATAGCTTCCTTTTCCTTTTCTTTTTTTTTTCTTTTGCTAAATCTCTCATATTTCAATTAGCTTAATCTTAGTAAATCTACTGTGAAAACTTTCTCACCCCAAAATACATCTTCTTAATACCCCCGTTTCTCCTTTATCTTTCTCCCAACTCTTATCTTACCTTTTTCCCCTCTCCACATTTCATTTATGAACTAAAATCTACCTTTAACCACATCTTGAAAATGTAAATGCATAGTTGGTGATATACTTGGCTTTTGAAAAATGTATTTTATTTTTAATTTATGGAATAAAGCAAGCATTTACATAACATAGCACAATAAAAAGATGATTGCACATGAAACTGTAAATCTATTATTTCACAGCTTGATATTCCTTTTACATATATAATAAAGTTATCACGTAAATTTCTTTTTTTCTTCCCTCCCCCCATCCTAGAGGTGGCTACCATTAGATACAAATAGGTATGTATACATACACACATATATGTGGATACATGTATATATATATATATACATATATATATATATATATATAAATTATTCTATACACACTTGTATTTATCAATTCTTTCTCTGGATGCAGATAGTGTCTTTCTTCATATGTCCTTTAGAGTTAATTTGGGTATCCATAATAGCCAAAATGACTTCCTCAAAGTTGTTTTAAAAACAATATTGCTGTTACTGTATACAATGTTCTCTTGGTCCTGCTCATTTCATCCTTCATTATTTTAAATCTTTCCATGTTTTGCTAAGATTGTTGAGCTTCTCATTTCTTATAGCACAGTAGTATTACATTACAATCATATACTACAACTTGTTCAGCCATTCCTCAATTAATGGGTGTGTCTACAATTTCCAATTCAAATGATATGATAGGCAGTTTTCCAATGAAGAAATCAAAACAATTTATAGTTATTTGAAAAAATGCCCTAAATCATTATTGATTAGAGAAGTGCAAATTAAAACAACCTTGAGATATCATGTTACACCTACCAGACTGGCTAAAATGGTTGAAGGGGAAATTGACAAATGTTGGAAGGGATATGGAAAAATTGGGACACTAATTCCTTGTTGGTGGAATTGTGAACTGATCTGACCATTTTGGAGAGCAATATGGAATTATGCCTAAAGAGTTATTAAACTGCCTATACCCTTTGACCAAGTAATATCACTACCAGGTCTATTTCCAAAGATGAGTAGGGAAAAAGGAAAAGAACCTATATGTTCTAAAATGTAGAGGAAAAACCCTAAGTTTGGAAATTAAATTATACATAAAGGCCCAGAAAACTTAGGTTCAAGTTCTGGCTCAGTTACTTAACCACCTTGACCTCAGGTAAATGTCTTGACCTCTCTGGGCCTCAGTTTCCTCATTTTAAAAATGTCATTTTTTTTTTTTTGCGGGGCAATGGGGGTTAAGTGACTTGCCCAGGGTCACACAGCTAGTAAGTGTCAAGTGTTTGAGGCCGGATTTGAACTCAGGTACTCCTGAATCCAGGGCCGGTGCTTTATCCACTGCGCCACCTAGCTGCCCCTAAAAATGTCATTTTTAAAGTCATCTGATTCTAAATCCCATAGTGCCATGATAAAAAACAACCAGTGCTTTCAACCCCTAAAATACTTGAAAGTACCCAGAAGTCTGTTTCAGAAGTACCACAAAGACCCCTATGTATCTCCTTAACCTCAAGTTAAACTTCTTTGCTCCTTTCAAAATCAGTAATTTTTTATTCACTCTTATTGTACTTTTTCCTTCATCACTAGTATTGAAACAGGATTGCTTCCTATTCTTCTTCACTGTAAATGTACACTATTACAGCTATGTTATGGATGAAAGGATGCTTGGGAATTCATCCATTATGTATGACATTGTCTTCATGGGGAAGTATGTTGTGGGTTCCAAACAAGTAATTTACTTCTTGTTGTAAGCTGAGAACTTCTTGGGCAGTAGGTGGCACAGTGGATAGAGTGCTGGGCCTCGAGTCAGGAAGACTCATTTTCTGAGTTCAAATCTGACCTCAGACACTTACTAGCTGTGTGACCCTGGGTAGGCCATTTAACTCTCTTTGCTTTAGTTTCCTCATTTGTAAAATGAGCTGGAGAAGGAAATGGCAAACCACTCCAGTATCTCTGCCAAGAAAACCCCAAATGGGGTTATGAAGAGTCAGACATGACTGAAAAACGCCTAAAATTTCATAATATTTTCCCCACTATATACTCTTATTTCTATAGATTTAGATGCTTCCTCAAGCTTTCTAACTTCTAAAGATCTCCATGAGTTTCTGAGCACAGAGTGTGCTGGAGAGGCACTTACAAGCAAAATTCAGACTTCAAAATGTTTTGCAGAGGCAAATAAATCAAGGTTCTGTGACTTTTGTCAGCATGGAAATTCCCTCCACCAACATAGATGATGATCTATCTATAAATTAGTTGATGGGTCTTCAGGAATGACTTGAAACTAATTGACAATAGAAAACTTGGTTATGGTTATATAGCTAGTGTCAAAGACAAGATCTGAATCCAGATCCATCAAGCTATCCACTTCACTACACTGTCTCACTGTATATTGTTGTTCAGTTGTTTTCAGTAGTGCCCAAGTCTTTGTGACCCCATTTGGGGTTTTCTTGGCAAAGATACTGGAGCGGTTTGCCATTTCCTTCTTCAACTCATTTTACAAATGAGGAAATTGAGGCAAACGGGGTTAAGTGACTTGCCCAGAGTCATACAGCTAGCATGTGTCTGAGGCCAGATTGGAACTCAGGTCTTCCAGACTCCAGATCCAGCACTCTATTTACTGTGACACCTAACTGCCCTCTCACTGTATAAGGAGGTACCCAAATAGCAATATCAACATTGTTTTTTTTTTTTTTAAACCAAGCTCCCTGGGTCAATGATTCTAGTTAGTTAGAGCCAATCATGTTTGGACTGTAAGCCTTAATTTGGAGCTGCTGATTTGCTGTTTAATACTTTCTTCTTGGATCCTTGTAATGAGTATAATTTATGTACAGTGGCAGCTGAAATGTAAACAAGATTAAGATCCAAGATGCTAATTGGAAAACAGTTAGTGCATATTGGAAAGAGGAAGTGAAGAGAAAATTGGTTGAAGGGTGGGTGGAATGATGCATGACTGATGGGGATGGCACAGGGCCAGAAGTTCTGTCCATTAATAACAGTACCATTGTTCCTATACAGAGATGATTATCTTAGTTCTCACTACTCAAAAGCCCTTGAAAGCAGGCTAATATTACAGCATTGTGCAATGACCCTAAATTATTTTGAAAAAGTTTAAAGTGTACTCAGCATGCTCAGTTTAATAAGGCAGGGAATCATAACTCATATCACAACAATATGGTTTACAAAGTACTTCTCTTCATATAACTATATGGGGTTATGAGCACGGGCAAATGGATAATATTTTTTCAGGATGATTTCTCCAAGATAGTTAAAATAACATTTCAGCATTTAAAAAATGGTTGGTTTCAGTTATTTATGATACTCATTTGCATGGACCATCTCATTCCTATGGATATTGGATAGATCATTTTATGATTTAGAGATTTTGAGCTAGTGTTTTCTCAGAGGTCATACAGTTCAACTCTCATTTTACAGAGGAAGAAACTGAGGTCTAGAGAATGAAAACTCCTTGCCCAAGGTTACATACACACATACACATATGTATATATACACATATACGTGCACATATGTTTTTGGCAAAATAGGCAATGTAATACATACATATATATTTATAGATAAATACATTTATTTCTACATATGTAAACATGTGAATCATGTAAATATATTCAATGTAATATGTAAACAATATGTACATATATGTAAAGAGATATTTATATATGCACATATAAGTGTATATGCATGTGTTTGCATATCTGTGCATATATGTATGTGCATTTATATATCTATGCATATACATATATAAACATATGTACATATACACAGAGATAGACAAATACACATATATATTTAAACATACATACAAATAATATACACACACAGATATATAAACATACATATATACATATTTGGAATAGTAGGGGCTTGAATCCAGGTCTCCTGATGGAAAAGAAAAGAGAGAGAATATAGTACTATGCTCTTTCTCCTATAGTACAATATTTTGGGTGAACTTCTCTGTGGCAATACCATACCTAAACGTTTCTGTGCTTTCTCATCTCCATAGGAACTGCCTCAGCTTTCCAAATGATGATTCTTTTTCTTCTACACCTTTGTTGGAGGCTTCATCTTAATTTAGTCTTTCATTCTTTCCTCTGTAGACTGTCACCAAGGAGAAGTACCCATGGAACTCTTCCAAGGTGTAACCCATTATCCTCAGAGATGCAGGGAAGAGATGGGGAAGAAAAGAAGGAAGGAGTTGGGAGAGAAGCCGCCAAAATGAAATTCAAATAAGTAAAGTGGAACTTCACCCATCGCAAATTACAAAAGATGAATTATTACAATTTTTTTTTCCCTGTTGCTTGTAGCTTTCTAGAGGATCCTATAAATGGATAAACAGGAAGGAGATTTAATTAGGCGCCTTGAGCAGAGGAGTGGTGATTAGCAAATGTATCCTTTAATGCCCTCTGTGTTACATATAGTTAATTACACAGATTTCAGGGGAATTAATGTCAGGCCCTGTTAATGATTTTTTTGGAAGAATAATTTTATTTACCCAACACGGGTTGCACAAAATTATTAAAATTACAAAAATGCAAAGTAGTAGAGGAGCCATGTGTTCTCTCAGTTAGGAAGGTGTTTCCACTGGGAATGAAAACTCATCCTCTTCAAGAAATGACAGGACCTCCAAACATAAGGGGCTCACTAAACCATCACGTAACCAGGGCCCAAGGAAGGGTGCTTGGGTCTTCATGCAGGTACGTCACTTGTTTAGCAAGTCCCCAGAGCAAACCTAGAGCCAGTTTCTTATAATGGTGCACTGTAGCACAGTGTGATTATTGCTGGGTTTGGAGCCAAAGGAACTGGGTTGAAATTCTGTCTTTGCCATCTCCTCTTCCTGTGTAAAACATTTCCTCATTCTGCCTGTACCCCAACCCAATAGGATGAAACCCTGTAAAATGAATTTGTATTTATCATTTATTTTATATCACCTCAGTAAGATATAAGCTCCTCAATAGCAAAGACTTCAACTTTTTGGCTTTTATAAACTAGGTTCAGAACCTAGCATGGATGCTGGCATTTAGTAGATGCTTAGTAAATGTTTGTTGAATTGAATTCTGTGAATTTGAGCAAATCAGTTAAATTCTCCGAGACTCAGTTGCCTCATCTAGAAAAAAGAGGGAGCTGGATTAGATAACCTCTAAATCTATGATTCTAAGGTGAGAGCTGCCATTTTATTTTCTGTTGAGAAACTAATGAATAATCACTTAATAAGTACGTACTACTTGCAAGACAATGTACTAAACACTAAGAGAATGTACCAATAGCAAGTCTCTGTGTGTCTTCAAGGAACATATGGTCCCATATACAAAGATAACAATTGGTGGTCACACACAAGCTGCCCAAAGAATGCTACAGACTGTGCTTGTAGGATTTCAGAGGACCAAGAGACCACTGAGAGCTAGTGTAGTAGAAGAAATCCCCCTGCATAGGGGAATGGGGTTTGGGTTGGGCCTTGGAAAATATGTAGAATTTCGAGGAAGGATAGAGTGTCATAAATGGAAGAACCGTGTGATCAATTTTTTTTAACCATATGCAAGATTGAATAAGCTAAATGACCAGGGATGTTAAAACTGTCAGATGACTTGGTCACATCCTAAACACACATCCAATTCAGTGAACCCCCAGACATGAGATTCAGTGCAACCTGTGTGACAGTCAGACAGGCACACCCAGTCTCACTGACAAGGCTGAGTGGCCTGGGAGAGGAAAGATGAAGCAGGGACAATTATGCAGTATCTCCCTCCTTTTCTCTCACAACTTGGAATCAGGTTAGAGGAACTCTTGACAGGCTACAAGTTACTTAGCAACACGGGCAAGCCCAGAGCCAGCTGCCTCCTCCAGACCTGATTAAACCTGCTCTTGGAGAATAAACTAAATCAACATGATGGCCCTTTCACTAAGAGAAATGAGCACACACACACTGTTCGGGCTTGTTCATTTTGACGCCTTTTAATCAGAAATGGAGAATGTTTGGGTTCAGAGAAGGGCATTTGAAAATGATCCAGGGGAATAGGGCCAGGCATCTGAGCCCAGATCATAAAATGTTTCCTTTTTTAGTATGGAAAGGTGGAATTAGGCTTAGAGGGGAGAAGATTGTGGCTATAAACTCATGGATATGGTGGAGAGGATGAAGATAGGTTTGTTCACCAGCCTTGGATACTAGAACTAGGGGTGGTGCCTTAGAGCTTGAAAAATTTAATTTGAGGAGAATTAAGGCAAAATTCAGGTTTTTATTGCTCCCCGTGTAATGCCCTTTCCACGATACATTGTGGCAGGTAAAAAAAAAAAAAAGACCTTTTTCATGACTGTGGAACTCACGGAATTCTTAGACACTTAGAATCCTAGAGTATTAAAACCAGAGAATGGAAGGGACCTTAAAGTTAAAGGACTATAGCTTTAGACCTGGATGAGATTGTCTCATCTAACTCCCTCTTGTTACAGATGGGGACACTGAGGCCAAGGTTAGTGAAATGACTTGCTCAAGGTCATTGCGTGAACTAGGGGCAAGAGTGAAGACTACAACCTAGGTGTTCTGAGTCCAAATTCAGTACTCTTGGGACTTCTTTGGATTTCTCTGACATGCTCCTATACCTGGTACCTCAGCCCCTTTCCTCACCCCCTTCCCCATTTTCAACTTTCTTAGACACTCAATAGCTGTGTGACCCTGGGCAAGTCACTTAACTCTGTTTGCCTCAGTTTCCACATCTGTAAAATGAGCTGGAGAAGGAAATGGCAAACCATTCCAGTATCTTTGCTAAGAAAACTCCAAATGAAGTCACAAAGAGTAGGACAAGACTGAAACAACTAAACAACAAACACAACATTGAAAGGTTTTCAAAGTGCTTTATATGCATTATCTGGAGTCTCACAACAACTCCATGAGGCAACTACTATTACTCCTCATTTTACAGATGAGGTAACTGAGGCTCAAGGAAGTTATGTGACTTGCCCAGGGTCACACGACTAGTAAGTGTCTGAGACTGGATTTGAACTCATGAAGATGAGTTTTCCAGATTCCAAGCCCAGGGCTCAATCCACTGCACCACCTACCTGCCCCCATTTAGCTCACAGTAGGTGCTTAATAAATGTTTATTGGCTAACTGAGTGACCTGTATAATGCCACATTGCTTCTATTACCTTATGAGTGAGATAAGGTATAAAAGGTCCACAGAGGGTTTAGCTACAGACTAGATTACTTTTGAGAAGAAGATCAAATGAAGCATCACTCACTCAGCCTTTGGACTACTTCTCCAGGTCAAAGAATAATAGCTCACCATTATATGGCATTTTCCAGTTTGTAAAGTGCTTTCTTCCAAATAGCTCCGTGGATGGGTTTGTTTGTTTTTGATGCACGCTTGTGATTTCATTCCATAGGCAACTTCTGCTGGAGAAATTCTCACCACTGAGGCGGATTGGCAGCTCATCATCTGTAACTTAGAGTCTCAGAGCTTGTCCAGGGAGTGCTGGAAATTTGAACAACTCACCATCCATTAGGTCCTGCTCCCCCCTCAAGGTTGATATTATAAATATTATTAACTTCCAGAGAGGAAACTGAGCATCAGAGAAGTTAGATAACTTGCTCAGAGCCATAGAGTCAGTGTCAAAGCAGGAATTCAGACTGAGGTCACCTAAATGACAATAAATCAGTATTTATTGAGGGTGCCAAGGGCAAAGACCAGGTATTGTGCTATGTGCTAGAGATATAAAAACAAAAATAAAATGGTGCCTTCTCTAAAGGAGCTTATTTTCCATCAGGGAAGATAACATGTGTGTGTGTGTGTGTGTGTGTGTATATATATATATATATATATATATATATATATATATATATATATATATATATATATATATATATATATATATATATATATATGCATGTTTTATTTACAAAACAAATATGAAATAAATAAAATATCATTTTTGAGGGGAAAACACTAATAGCTGAGGCATATAGGAATGGCCTCATGCCACTGGTCCTTGAACTGAGGGTCTCTAAATGAAATGAATGATTCTAAGTAGTAGAGGTAAGGAGGAAATTCATTCTAGGTATAGAGAAACTAAAGCAATGGAGATGGGACATGAAGTCTTGTGTATTTTGTTGTTCAGTCATTTTTCAGTCAAGTCTGACTTTTTTGGGACCCTTTTGGGGTTTTCTTGGCAAACATACTGGAGTGGTTTGCCATTCCTTCTCCAGATAATTTTTTGGTTAAACAGGGTTAAGTGACTTGACTAGGGTCACACAGCCAGTAAGTGTCTGAAGTCAGATTTGAACTCAGGAAGAGGAATCTTCTGACTACAGGCCTGACACTATCCACAGCACCAGCTAGCTGTATTGTGTATAAAGAACGTTAAGAAAACCACTTTGGCTGGATTGTAGAGCATGTGAAGGAGAATAAGGTATAAGACGGGAACAAGTCAAGAAGAGATAGGTTGGAAAACTTGTGAAAGGTTTTTTCTTTTTTTTTTTTTAAGTGAGGCAATTGGGGTTAAGTGACTTGCCCAGGGTCACACAGCTAGTAAGTGTTAAGTGTCTGAGACCGGATTTGAACTCAGGTCCTCCTGACTCCAGAGCTGGTGCTCTATCCACTGCGCCACCTAGCTGCCCCTGTGAAAGGTTTTAAATGCCAAACAGGAGTCTGTGTTTGATCCCAAAGGTAATAGAGAGCTACTAGAATTTAATGAGCAGGAAAGTGACTTGGTCAGATTTGTGATTTAGGAAAATTGCTTTGGCAATTGTATGGATGGATTAGAGTGAGAAAGTACTTGAAAGGACAATTAAGAAATTGAAACAATCCGGTTGGGAGGTGAACACTACCTGGACTAGGGTGGTGGTTGTGTGAATGGGGAAAAGGAAACAGATGCAAAGGAAGTCATGGAGCTAGAATCAACAAAACTTGGCAACTGATTTACTATGTGGGGTGAGGGTGAATGGACAGTAAAAGATGACTTTGAGGTTGCAACTGAGGGTGTTTGGAAGAGGAGTGGCATCCTTTGATGGGCTTTCCACCACACCATGCTGCATCTTACTTTTGGAAATGAGGAATTTTTTAGGTGGAGATATTCATAGGAAAGGTGTCCCAGGTTCAGATATTCCTTATCATTTACTTTTTATTTTTTTGCAGGGCAATTGGGGTAAAGTGACTTGCCCAGGGTCACACAGCTAGTAAGTGTTAAGTATCTGAGGCCAGATTTGAACTCAGGTCCTCCTGAATCCAGAACTGGTGCTCTATCCACTGTACCACCTAGCTGCCCCTACTTCAGTTTTTCATGAACCTTCCTAACATGTGATCCCTACAGCTGAATAAAATACTCGAGAATAAGTCTGCCTAGAGCAGAAGAGAGTGCGATTGTCATCTCCAGTGTTCTTTATCCAAGGGTTCTTCACTTTTTGTGTTGGTCCTGGACATTTTCAGCAGTCTGTTGAAACCTACAAACCCTTTTCAGAATGTTGTTTTTAAGTGAATAAAATAAAATACATGGGTTGTAAAGGAAAACAGTTATACTGAAGTTGTTTTATATATGTGTGTATATTTACATGTATACACAAATACCCACATATGTGTTTGTGTATATCTATGTATATCTATATCTATACATATATATGTCACAGGGAAATTGGTGGTGTGGGGGTCCTTAGGTATTCCTCTTTAAAGAATTACACCTCCTCACACACAAATCCAATTAGAATAAAATAATCTTTTATTTAGGTGCTAGAGAAAGATGGACTTCTCTCAAGGGGAGATGGTTCAGAGACATCCTCTTGAGATACCTATCTCTTTGAACAGGAGAAAGGAAAAAGCTTTTATAGATGCTAGATGGGGTGACTGGACGGGGCAACCATCTGACAACGGAAAGTTCCCTTTGGGGGTGGGGAAAGCTTGAGTGAAGGGTGGTGGTCAGGACTTCTGGAGTTATCTCTGTCCCTTGGTGCAAATCAGGCAGCAGCCATGCTTAATGGACTTATTTCCCTTACTTCTCAAGGTGTCTTTATCCTTCAGTTTAGCTGGCTAGTTTAAAATCCAATAATCCCAAATTCCTTGATATGTTCCAACCCCATAACACTCTCTCTCTCTCTCTCTCTCTCTCTCTCTCTCTCTCTCTCTCTCTCTCTCTCCCTCTGTGTGTGTGTGTGTGTATATATATGTGTGTGTATATATGTGTATATATGCGTGTGTATATATGTATATGTGTATATATGTGTGTGTATATATGTATATATGTGTGTATATATATATGTGTGTATATATGTGTATATATATGTGTATACACACACACACACACACACACACACACACACACACACACATATATATATATATATAATAGTAGCAGCCTGGTAGGCTTGAGTCCAGCGATCCCTAACCCTAACCCCAACCCTAACCCTAAGGGGGACACTCTGACCCTGGAGAAATATGGTTGATCAGCTTGCTGGGGTCAGTTAGAGATGACTCTTTCCTTGGAGAAGCAAAGTAGTTGATTAACCAGGTAGTGGTTGGTCAAGCAGATAATAAAGCAGCCACCCAGAAAGCTGGGCTCCTTGAATTGACAACATGAGCTTAGTTGGGAACCAGTCGTGGTTGCTATGTGATTAGGATCAGGTAGTGACAATAATCTCAAGCTAGAAATGTGGAATTTTTATTATTCATATATCCAAATAGCTAACATCATCATTTTCAAACTGCTGTAACTTTTCAGTCTTAGGTCTCTACCCCCACCCCCTTCTCACCTCTATAAAATTGTGATCTCCTTTGTTCAAGGAGTTCAAGTTAGGCTTCTTCTCCCAGCTATACCTGTATGTGCTGTCTGTGTAAGGAACATGCCATAAACCTGTACCCCCCTGGGAGTTGGAGCCTAGGCTTCTTTTCCCGACCATACCTCTGTGTGCCAAAAAATAAAACCTTTTACTAAATTTTTTGTTCTTTTTTTTTTTAGTGAGGCAATTGGGGTTAAGTGACTTGCTCAGGGTCACACAGCTAGTAAGTGTTAAGTGTCTGAGACCGGATTTGAACTCAGGTCCTCCTGACTCCAGAGCTGGTGCTCTATCCACTGCGCCACCTAGCTGCCCCCTTTTACTAAAATTTTGATTGGATTGTGTGGGCGAGTATTTCTTTGAAAGAGGAATGTTTTCAAGAACCCAATCTAGCGGAAACATACACACACATATACACACATATATGTACATATATACATATATATATATATACATACAACTCTATAAACATATAAGCAAATATAATTATATATTGATATCTATAGAAAACTCTCTCCCTCCCCCTTTCCTTCCTCCTTCCTCAGTCTGTCTCCCTCCTCCCCCCACCCCTTTCTCTTGTAACGATTGGAATGATGCCACCTGCTGGAGACTTACTGTAGAAAAGCTCCGCCATGAAAGGAAGGTCTTTGAGGGCAAGAATATGCGTCTTTTCTTTGGCATCAGGAAGTGACGTTTGTTAGTGGGAGGAAGAAGGAAAAGCTGGGCGCTCTGACTGGGGCTCTTTCCTGGGGACTCTGGTGGAGAGCAGAGCTAGAAATGTGCTCTCCCTTTAAAAGATAGGAATCTAGGCCTTTTCTCTCTCTCTTTATCAAATTCTTATTCTCCTTAATAAATGCTTAAAAGTCTAACTCTTGCTAAAGCTTATAATTTATTGGCGACCACTCATTAGATATTTTAGACATACTAGCTAGAATTTTAGCCCTTAACACTCTCTAGTTTATGGGTCCAAGGAAGGTTAAGAATCCCTGCTACACACACCATGCCTCTTTTTTTTTTTTTTTTTTTTTTTTTTGCAGGGCAATGGGGCTTAAGTGACTTGCCCAGGGTCACACAGCTAGTAAGTGTCAAGTGTCTGAGGCCGGATTTGAACTCAGGTACTCCTGAATCCAGGGCCAGTGCTTTATTCACTGTGCTACCTAGCTGCCTCTATTAATGCAACCTCAACTACTATTAGATTTTTTAGATATAATGGTACACTGTTGAATCATTTCTAGGGTTACTGTCAGCTCTAGGATTCTGTGTACTAACATTCTGTGTTATAAGGTCCATCCTAGTTTAGAAATTCTATGTCCTAGCATAATGTGCTAAAGTTCCCTCTAGTCCTAATATTCTATATTCTAAGGAACACTTGATGACATTCCAACCCCATTCAGGGATTCCCAAGAATTTCTTCTCCTTAACCCAAGTTCTTCTTTATATTAAACCCTAACCTGCCTTCCTATAACATCCATCCTTTGATTTTAATTCTGATTTATGGAATATGGTATCATATATCTGTTTCCTCTTCCTCATGATGACCCTTCAGATGTTAGGAAAAAAGCAATCATATTCCCCTTACATTTCCTCCTCTTCTGGCTAAATCTCTTTAGTTCTTTTCAATCACTCCTCATCTGATAGGGTTTCTAAACTCCCCACCATCCTGGTTGTTCTATGGATGTATTCTAGCTTGTCAATGTTGCACAAGCTTGGTTCCAGTTGACTTGCCATTTCACATTGTGCTGTGTTCCTTTCCAAGGAGTCCCGGAAAAACCACCACCTCCCTCTCTTCTGCCTCTATTTGATGCACATAGCTTGGTTGAGGATGTGACTGAAAAAATAATGTTTCTGACACTTATTCTCCCCTATTCTTCTCTGCGGACTGACCTATCCAATCTTTGCCTCATAGTGCTTGTACTCAGAGGAGATGGATTTTTTTAAAACCTAGTTCTTTGTACTCCTCCTGCTCCTTTGCTATGGGTAAGGGGGTGGGGTGGAAGTTGCCGGTGATTTGGGTACTTCTAAGTCCTCTGAACCTAGTGATAGGCATGTGATTAAGCTGTGAGCCAGCCCTCCCAAGGAGACAGAAGAGGTAGCAAAGAACAGGGATAGGGAGGGAGGATTTTTCTTTATTTTTAATGTAGCATTGTTGCCATAGCAACTAGATAACCTTTGAGATAAGGAGATGATTCAAATAGTGGAACCCAAGTGGTGATAAAGGAATAATTGAAACATTCACCCCTCTCTCTTATACACATATAAACTCCAGTTCCCTGACAAATACAAACAAACCCTTTTATCACCATAAAGAAGCCCTGGTCAATTAAACTCTACTTCATGAAAATGGAATTATTGATGAGTCTGATAGATAATAACATAATCTCCCTTCTTTCTCTTAAAAATGGCATCATTTTATGGGTCTTCTGTTTTAATGACAGTCAATTTAACACATTTCTCCCTCCCCCCCCCATTTTGATGAAGAAAAGCAATTAAGCAAAAAAAAAAGTGCTACAATGAAACTATCTAACAATGGATAGAATGTTCTGTTTCCATAGTCCTTTATCTCTTTGCCATGGGAGAGGTGGAGGTATTTTTCTTTCTTTCTTTCTTTTTTTTTTTTTAGTGAGGCAATTGGGGTTAAGTGACTTGCCCAGGGCCACACAGCTAGTAAGTGTTAAGTGTCTGAGGCCGGATTTGAACTCAGGTACTCCTGACTCCACTGTGCCACCTAGCTGCCCTGGTATTTTTCTTTATATATTTTCTGGGATTTTCTTGATTTTTCCGTTCCTCAGAAATGGACTTTCTTTTAGTGAGCTTTTCATTTACATCACTGTAGTCATCACATAGATTGTTCTTTTGGTCCTGCTTATTCCACTCTACATCAGTTCATTGAAATCTTCCCATGTTTCTCTAAATTCTTACTATCTGATATTTCTTGTGGTTCAATAATATTTCATTAGATTTGTATATCATATTTTTTCAGTCACTCCCCAGTCATTGGGTACCTACTTTGATTATGGTTCTTTGCTCCCACACAGGGCTATGAATATTTTGGTATATATTAAACTTTTGTTTCTTTTTGGAACTTTCTTGGGGTATATGCCCAATGGTGGAATTGCTGAATAAAAAGGCATGGAAAGACTAGTCACTTTTCTTTACAAATAATATCAATTTCGGGGGCAGCTAGCTGGTGCAGTGGATAAAGCACTGGCCTTGGATTCAGGAGGACCTGAATTCAAATCCAGCCTCAGACACTTGACACTAGCTGTGTGACCCTGGGCAAGTCACTTAACCCTCATTGCCCCACAAACAAACAAACAAACAAATAATATCAATTTCAAAATAGGGCAAACAGAGCCAATATACTTTTTAAAACTAACATGGCTTTCATCAGGGATTCTTGATGAAATGTACAATAACTCCTTATTACCTACGAAACAGTCCAGACTTCTAATCTTGACATTCAAAGACCAATCTACTCAAGGAACATCATAAGACATAGTGATAGATCTGACCCCAAGCTATCACTTAAATTTATCTTTCTTTACTCCTTACTTAAGTCCTTCTTTAACTAGACAGGTTTCTTCACTGTTCTGTAATATACCTTGTACATTTCCACTTCTGGTCTATGCTCAGTTTATTCCAGGGACTGAAATTCCCTTACTTCCAAGCCTGAGCCATATCCCAAATTTCCAAATTCATAGCATGTGGCTCTTTATAATATGTAGCCTTGGGTGACTCTCTCCCCTTCTTTGGGCCTCAGTTTCCTCCTCTGTAAAAAAGTGGGGTTGAGCTAGATAATAAATAAAGTTTCTTCCTGGTAGCGAGATAGCATAGTGGATTGAATATTGGGTTTGAGATAAAAAATAGGTGAGTTCAAATAGGGTCACAGACTGGGGAAATCACATAACCTCTATTTATCTCAGTTTCCTTAACTGTAAAATGGAGATAATAATAACACCTAGCTTCCAGGGTTACTGTGAAGATCAAATAAGATAATAATTGTAAAGTGCTTAGCATAGTGCTTGGCACATAGTAAGTGCTATATAAGTGTTAACCATTATTAGCTATTATTATAGTGCCTGCACATAATAGGTGTTTAACAAATGCTTGTTTTTCCTTCCTTCCTTCCTTCCAGTGTGCCATTCCTGGAGTGTGCTAGAAAAGAAAAAGGTACCAAGAAAACAAAGAAAGACTGGAAAATTCTGTCCTTTCTGGAGTGAAACAGGAATCTCAAAGCTGAGTTGTTTGTTTTTTTCCCCACTGGAGACTGTGCTCGGTAGAGCAAATTAAACCAGAGACAGGAGCTAGAGATTTGCATGTGAAATATTGAGAGTGTGAGCCCCCCAAAGAGGTAAACCAACACACTGTTTTCTGAATAAAAATAAAAACTTGCTGCCCAGCTGGCTGGGGTGCCTTCTAGGATAGAGAGGTTCAGTCAGTTTTGGAATGGGGAGATAAGATCAAAAATAAAGAAAACAACAACAGCAACAACAAAAGAACCAATCTCAAACCCTGGGCATTTCACATGGAGGATAACTTGTTAGTAAAATAAGTAACTCATCTAAGTCCTTTCTGTTCTGTCAACCCAAATCTGTCCCTTCATTTGTCTCTCACTAGTCTTCCATCCAAGGGACATTTCCTGTTCTTTGTTTCTAAGCGTGGTTCTTGGCAAACCTCAGGATGTATTTAAAATTTCATAAACTTCATTTAATTTGAGGTCTTCTAGAAAAAAGATAACCAATTCAGTCTCTTTTTCTTCTTTTGTTATTTATCACCTTCTTCTATTGTGTTTCTTATGTAATAGACAGAGGTGAACATATGGGGGATAGGATTGGCTCAGGTTAGGGCTTTGGTCAGGTATTGACTCCATATGGAATTGGATGTTACCTGATTTTGTGCAAACACTGCTTTGCAGGACTGTCATTTTAAAACAAACTCTTTTCTAGCATTCAACAAATAGGTTGCCAAAGTGCTTCATTTGTATTTCTAAGATGATATAAAAACCAGAGGAAGCGTTCCGGTGCCCTAGGTTAGTTCTCTATGGAGAACTTCTGGAACAACCTGGAAGTGTAGTCTGTCCTAGGGGAGAGACATCCCTTACTGATGACAACATGAATCTCTCAGAATTCCAAAGGGGAAACACTGTGTTAGTGAGAGGTAATATTTATTAACAGCATAAACTCAACTGTTAATATGTCATCACAAAGTAAACATCATGGAGATCATCAGTACAGTGTTGATGTATGTGCAAGTGACATAGGTGCTTGCTTGTCTGTCATTTTTGTGCATGGTCCTTTTAAAAAAGTAGCTGAATTCAAAAGCTAACTTGCCTGATTCTCTGTCTAGTTTTCTTCAGTGGGCCAAAATTTTAGCACTAGAGTCTAACAGATAGCAACTGCTTGCCTATGATTCTATAATTGCTCCCTATCTTTTAGCCTGTCATAATGAAGTATGGAATTGTGGGGTCATAGAACTTTAGAGCAAGAAATACTCTTGGAAATTATCTAGTTTTGTTGTTCAGCCGTGTCTGGCTCTTTGTGACCCCATTTGGGATTTTCTTGGCAAAGATACTGGAGTGGTTTGCCATTTCCTTCTCCAGCTCATTTTACAGATGAGGCAACTCAGGCAAACAGGGTAAAGTGACCTGCCTAAGGAGATTCAGAGAATTAATGGCAGAATTGGAATGAGAACTCAGTCCAACTGATTCCCCACTCATAGCTTTTGTTTCTTCACTGCTGTCTCTAGGCTGAAAATGGTTGAAGGTACTATTGGCTTTCTCTGACACCAGCTGGTTATGAGTACCCTGTCTTTTCTGTACCTCAGTTTCTTCATACATAAAAGTGAGACCATTAGGCTAGATCATCTCTGAGGTCCTTTCCAGCTCTGATATTCTTTAAGTCTGTGATTCTAAGGGGAGAGAATGCATAACATAGTAGGCAGTGTGTTGGAGTTGGGGTCAGCAAGGTTTGGGTTTGAGTCTTGTCTCTGACATAAACCTGTTGTGTAATCATGGGCAAGTCATAAGCTCTCAGTGCCCCCAGGCAAGCCTATAAAACAGGGGGGACTTTTTGTGGGTCCTAAATCCCTTTGGTAGTGTTAAAAGGCTAAAATTCTAGATAAACTGTCTAAAATATCTAATGAGGGGTCACCAATAAATTATAAGCTTTAGCAAGAGTTAGACTTTTAAGCATTTATTAAGGAGAATAAGAATTTGGTAAAGAGAAAAGGCCTAGATTCCTATCTATTAAAGGGAGAGCACATTTCTAGCTCCGCTCTCTACCAGAGTCCAAAGGAAAGAGCCTGAGACAGAGCACTAGTCTCTTCCCTCTTCCTCCCACTAGCCAACATCACTTCCTGATGCCCAAGAAAAGACTCTCAAAGAAGTTCGCTTCATGGGTGGAACTCTTCTACAGTAAGTCTCCAGCAGGTGGCGTCATTCCAATCGTTACAGTAGTCTATGGGTTCTTAGAATGCTTTTAAATATATAAAATAAAATAATATTACAAAGGAAAACAATTATTTGGAAACATTTATAAAAATATGCATTAAAAAGTTTAGGTTAAGAATCCTTGTCCTAAGACCATAATTTACAAATGGGTTGCCCTTTTGCATTGGTAGAGTTAGTTTCCATTTGGGGAGTTGTCTACACAGAGATATAAAAGTTCTGGGGAGAAAACCATTTTAAGCAGGGCTTTCATTTCCTTGGCCTTTTTTGGGCCTGTAAGTGTGAGGATTCTAGCTATTCTCTTCCACCCTCTTCACTGACATATGCTTTTAAAATTTTTTTCTTTCTTTTTTTTTTTTTGAGGGGCAATTAGGGTTAAGTGACTTGCCCAGGGTCACACAGCTAGTAAGTGTCAAATGTCTGAGGCTGGATTTGAACTCAGGTCCTCCTGAATCCAGGGCCAGTGCTTTATCCACTGCGCCACCTAGCTGCCCCCAACATATGATTTTTTTAAAAAGGAAACATTGCTGATCATAGAAGCAGGTTTAGAGACTGTGAGGAAAGGAGTAATGATCTCCTCTCAGTAGGACACAACCACCACATCAGTACTGTTCAAATTGTACTCCTTTGGACTTGTTTGAGGACTTAGGTTTCTGGTCCCCTCTCCTTCAGCAGACAGATCACGTGGTTCAAGTAGCCCTGAGCTGGTCTCAAGGAGGTCTGCTCCTGGGGTTGTGTCCATATAAGGGAGGATTGAAGAAATGTCATTGCATCACCTCCCTTTTGACTAAAATTTCAAAGAATATTTATGGAAAATTAGGATAAAGAATACTGCATTCTGATTAGCTAGCTTTCACAGTTAGATTGTAACTCTCTAGTAACTGGCCAATGGTGAATGAGGGAGGGAATTAACATGAATTAAGGGAATAGGACAAAAGGAGCCTGTGTGCTTCTACTCTTGGCACTCACACTGAATCACTGCTTGAGGTGGGTGCCCTTTCTCATGAGAAAGAAGTAAAAGAGCCTTTAACACTTTGCTTCTGAGTTCCAGAAAATTATTGAGTATGGGTCATTTTCCTCTCAGAGATAGAGACACTCCTTCCCATTGGCCAAATACGACATTACCTACATGCTGTAATCTGAGAAACTGGGGTGTCTCCTCTGCCCCAAAGTATCTTCCTCCAGTGATGCTGAAAATTCACTGAAAGCAATTCAACCCCTTTCAATTCCCACTTTTAAAATACAAATACTTCCTCCTGCCCAACTCATTAACACTTCATTGGCAGTGAGTTTATCAGACTCACCTGACTATTGGTTGGGGAGGTAAAGGGTACCTTGGTTGAGGAACAGATTTTTAGGAGAGAAAATCATGCTGAATCATAGTGTGGAGGTGATACTGTTGTGGTTCAGATAACATACATGTGAACTTGGTTGTCTATTTTATATTTCAGAGTTGCAATTGAACTTGAATTTTTCAAATAGAAATTCACTCTTTTCTTTTTTTATTTTAGAAATTCACTTTTAATATTTTTCTAAGGGCTGAAATTGTCACAATTAATTATGACCCCAAATAAACCTCTTAGATATTGAAAAAACCCAAACACTACCCTTCAGATGTTTCTACACAGTGACACACATGTTGTTTTCCTCTTGTAGAATGTAAACTTTTTTGAGGGAAGGCATTATTTAATTCTTTTATCTTTGCATCCCCAGAACTTAGTACATTACTTGGCACTCAGTAGGTGCTTAATAATTGCTTGCTGATTAATTGAATTCCAATTGGTTAAATTGTAGTAGCAACTATTGTTCATACAGCTGTTTCATGCAAAGGGGTCATTTTTACAATTTGTTTATCATGGAAGATTGTTTCTATTAGAAAGTCCTTAAGATAATCATAAAATATTTTGGGGGCAGGAGTACCACTAGAATGAAATAGGTTAAAGCATGTTTCCGGAGATCATAGGATTAAAAATCTAGAGCTGAAAGGTACAAATAGGGTGCTTAGCCTAAACCTTTCATTTTACAGAAGAAACCTAGACTTAAAGAAGTCTTGCCTGAGGTCACCAATAGTAAGCATCAGAGAGGATTGGAAGCTAGTTCCTCGGGCACCAGAATCGACCTTTCAACTGTTCTATGATGCTTTTTCTGATGGCTGTTTCCATGTTCCTATTCATAGTGATGGAATGGATGACAGTAAAAATGGGTCTAGTTAGGGGATTTGAGAAGAAAGTACCAGAATTGGTGGAACATGTGTGTGTGTGGGGCGGTTCAATGCATTCTGGGGCTGTGAGTTCTCCTTTGTCAGAATTACGTGACTTTAGAAAAGTCACAACCTCTTCAAATCTTAGTTCCCTCATGTGTAAAATGGAAAAAAAATTAGATGAGATGATCTCTAAAGCCTTTTTTTTCTAACATTCCATAATTCTGTGATCATCTAGTTTTTCTTCTAGGGTTCTACATACTCCTGGGGCTGGGATCAGAGAAGATCACTTACTGGTTAATTATTGTCAGAATTGAGCAGAAGGAACCAGGAATTCAGCAAGGTAGGAAGGATTAACCAGGTTGCTCAAGGATCTGAAGTACAAGGAGTCAACAACAAATGAAGTCAACAAGGCTTTGTTAATTCCTTAAAGTGCTTACTTTTGAGTACTTCAATTTATTAAGTACTTACTATGTGCCGTGCATAGTGCTAAGAACTCAGAGTACAAATACAAGAAAAATTAAGAAAGGTTTGCCATCAAAGAGCTTACATTTGTTGAAAATTAAATAGTTTTCATCTGCCTGTCTCCTATAAAAATAATAAACAGATCAGAGAAATAAATTTTATAATATCACCTACAAAAATTAATAATAATAAATAGAGACATGTCTCCCACAGAACAAAACCAGATCAGAGAACATAATGTATCCTACAGGATAAACCAGATCAGAGACAGACAGGAAAACATAATACCAATTTATTTTGTCTCAGGAAGAAAACAACATGATCATGTGGAAACCCTTTCCAAAACGGCTCTCAGAGACTCCCTCTTTCTGAGGGTATATAAGGTTTTTTGTCCACTGGTTACAGAGTGTTATCAGTTTCAATAGTATGAGTCAAATTCAACCCAGAAGCAAAAGTAGTTTAATAATTTCAGTTATAATAAGTATGGAGGAAGTACAGAAGCATCATGATAAGGTTACAGGATTCCAAAAAAAGGGTTTGGCAAGGTTGAGGACTCCCAGTTGTTCCCATAAGATAGGGACTTACTATCCTGAGGAAAGAAGTCACCACGTAGGGCCTTTTATCTGCTAGCTATCTGGGTTCAGTTTGGGGCTCAGTTGAAGGATTTTGCTCCTATTAACCCAGGGTTTCATAAAAATACTTTTGGATGATAAGGCACCTCCATCAAATCCAGGTGATTCATTCATTCATATTACCACATTCTAATCAGGGAAGGTAATGCATAAAAGGGAGCTGAGAAACAGGAATGGAGGGAGAAGGTTCCTATGCTGGGGTGAAGCCCATAGATTCAGCAGAGGAGCCAGGAGAGGGGAGAAGGAGCAGGCATGGCTGGCCTGGGTACTTTCTCAAAATGGAGGTTCCTGGAGGAATTTACTAGTTGGAGGAGAGGGCCAACAGGGCACAGGGCACAGGGATCTCCTGTGGTGAGAAGGCTGCTAAGGTATGGGGGAGAAGTCTGGAAAGTCAGGAGCAGAGCAGGGAGAAGAGTGAAGGTGAGAGACCATAGCTGGCCTGGGGAATTCTTAAAAAGGGTGGATGCCTGTCTTGTGTAAGCTCATGCAAACTATTTTAACCATTCATTTAAAAAGATAAACCACACACAATCTTTTTTTTAAATGAGGAGAAAATGTCTATAGTGTGTACATTTAAAAAATGTAGCAGGCACAGGTAGCCAGAGAGGGAAAAAAAAATCTGGTCTAATCAGTTTGGCTGTATTAATTTGGCTGAATCTCCTGCTAGAGTGACCTTGGGAGGGGTTGGGGGTGAGATTAGGGTCTCCTTTCCTAGATATCATTAAAAAGGACAGAGGCAGTCATCTGTCCTGAGCAACTTAGATATTTTCCCACCTTATTGTCACCTTCTGCCACTAGGGCACACAGTTTGGGCTGTAGACCTTTTCAGTGTCTTTAAAAAAAAATCACACCATTTCTAGTGTGAGCTATTCACTAGCCTGAAGGCAAGGTCTTTGTCTCTTGAAGCCCCTTCCTGATGTGAGTCTGTGATTTCTATAGGGGAAAAATTACACAAACAAAAGGATTCAGGAGAGACAATGCATTTGATCAAATTTTTGGGGCATTTTTAACAATGATAAAAAAGATGACTCTTTCCTTCATCACCAACCCACGCTTTCACCTTGGGGGTGTTATTTATTTATTTATAGTGAGGCAATAGGGGTTAAGTGAGTTGCCCAGGGTCACACAGCTAGTAAGTGTTAAGTGTCTGAAGCTGGATTTGAACTCAGGTACTTCTGACTCCAGGACCGGTGTCTATCCATGCACCATCTAGCTGCCCCGGGAGTGTTATTTATAAATGTAGCATCTGGGATTATTGTTGAATTGTGTCTGACTCTTCATGACCCCATGGACTATACTGTCCATGGGAGTTTCTTGGCAAAGATGCTGGAGTGGTTTGCTACTTTCTTCTCCAGTGGATTAAGGCAAACAGAGGTTAAGTGACTTGCCTAGGGTCTCACAACTAGCTTTGAACTCAGGTCTTTGTGTTCTATTAACTGAGACACTTTCCTGCCTTTTAGCATCTGGGTACTCTCTCTCAAATACCCCCACCCCTACCTTCCTCAAGTTTCAAGTATACCTGTTAAAAGCCATATATCATGAGTCCCACCTGATGTGTATACCTTTTGCTGAATAGCCAGTAGACAAATCAATTAAAAATAAAAGGCGTTTAATAAAACAGTGAAATAAATAAAGTGATAAGAAGAGAACATAAACACATGAGCTACACTTTCCCATAGGATATCACAGTACCAGTGGAAGAGGTCATATACTCATGAAAAGGACAAACAGTAGAAACTCTTCTAGCAAGGCACATATGCAGAGGGCACATGGAAGAGGACCAGGGTTCACTAATGTCTAGGGTTCTCATGCTTTTGATGCTACAGGTTGGCCAATGTCCTCAAATAATGTTCTCATGCTATCTTCTATTCTCTACTAGGTATCATCTCTTTCTGTCTGTCTCTGTTTTTGAGTCTGTCTCTTTCTGTTTCTCTACCTGTCTTCCCATCTGTTTCTGTCTCCCTCTGTCTCTCTATCTCTGTCTCTATCTTTCTTTCTCTCTGTCTCTTTGTTTCTGTTCCTGTCTCTGTTTCTGTTTCTGTCTCTGTCTCTCTGTCTCTGTCACTGTTTCTCTGTCTTTGCATCGTTTCAGCAAGGTGTTGTGTCTCTACCCTCTGCTGGGCATTTTTGCTCAGTTCATCTCTTTGAGATTCCCTCTGCTACACTCTTCTGCCTTCCAGCTCTTTAGGGTTATCTATTGGCTTTCTGCTTACACCTACAATTTCTGGCTTCTGGGGAGAGAAAGTTGTAGGAGAAGAGAGAAAGAAATGGAGAAATGACCTAGATATAAAGGGGGATACCATCAGAAAATCTGGAGAACATGGAACATATTGCCTATCAGACTTATGGATAGGAGAGCAATTTATGAATAAACCAAGAAATAGAGGGCATCATGAGATGTAAAATGGATAATTTCGATTACATTAAGTGAAAAAGATTTATTTATTTCTTTGGTGAGGCAATTGGGGTTAAGTGACTTGCCCAGGGTCACACAGGTAGTAAGTGTCAAGTGTCTGAGGCTGGATTTGAACTTAGCTCCTCCGGAATCCAAGGCCAGTGCTTTATCCACTTCGCCACCTAGCTGCCCCCAAAAGATTTTTTAATAAAGAAAACCAATATAATCAAGATTAGAAGGAAAACAGAAAATTGGGAGAATATTTTTATGGACAATTTCTCAGATAAAGGTCTCATATCTTAAACATATAAAGAACTTTGTCAAATTTATATGAATGAGTCGATTAGCCAATTTATAAATAGTCAAAGGATATGAATAGGAATTTTTCAATGAAGAAATCAAAACTATACATAGACATATGAAAATGCTGTTGATTAGAGAAATGCAAATTAAAACAACTCTGAGATATCATCTTATACCTATCAAATTGACTAAAACGATAGAAGAGAAAAGCAATAAATGTTGAGAGGGGATGTGGAAAAATTGGGACATTAATTCACTGTTGGTGTAATTGTGAACTTATTCAACCATTTTGAAGGACAATCTGGAATTATGCCCAAAGAGTCATAAAACTGTGTATACCCTTTGACAAGTCTGTTTCCCAAGGTGATTGGGGAAAAAGGAAAATAACTTATATGTTCTAAAATATTTATAGCAGCTTTCTTTCTTGTGCCAAAGAACTGGAAATCGAGGAGATGCCTGTCAATTGGGGAATGACTAAACAAGTTGTGGTATATAATTATGATGGAATATTACTGTGCTATAAGAAATCATGAACTGGTTGATTTTAGAAAAACTTGGAAAGACTTGCATGAAATAATGAAGATTGAAATGATTAGAACCAAGAGAATGTTGTACAGAGAAATAGCAATATTTTTCTAAGAACAACTTTGAACGATTAAGTAGTTTTCAGTATTATAAATACTCAAACCAACTACTAAAGACCTATAAAAAGAAGATGCTATCCACATTTAGAGAATGAAATTATTAATAGAAGTATATATAGAGTGGTTTTACATATTTGTGTACATATACACATGTATACATGCACATATTTGTGTCTAATGGTAGCCTTTTTTAGGGTGAGGTGGGGAGGGAGGGAGAAAAAAAAATAAATGTATAGGGCAGAAAACAAAAGAAAACTCAGAAGGAAGCACAGAAAGACAGGATAGCTTTGAAAATGATGTGTAATATATATTACATATTTTTTGAAAAGTAAACAGTGTCAAATGGAAATTCATGGTTTTATATTGAATCCTCTTTTTATGTTGTGCTGTATACATGGAAATATTCCTTTTTGTCTTTTTGTTTTGAATTCAAAATGAATAAAAATTTAAAAAACCACACAAACAAACATAACAAGAAGTCTCAGGTGAATACCCCAGGGACCTGTGCTTGGTCTCATGTTGTTTTAACATTTAATAAAATGACTTGGACAAAGGGACAGATGGTTTTCTCATCAAATTGGTGGATGACAAGAAGCTGAGAGGAATATCTAATATAGTCAATGATAGAGGCAGGATCCAAAAGTATCTTAACAGGTGAGAACATTTGGATCGAATCTAATAAGATGAAATTCAATAAGGATAAATGTAAAGATCAGTGTACACATGTAAAATGGGGAAGGCGTGGCTAAATAGTAATTGTTCTAAAAAAAGATCTGGGGGCTGTAGGACACTTCAAACATGTCAGCAGTGTGATGTGTCAGCCAAAAACCACCAATCAACTATATGATTTTGGGCTACATTAAGAGGGTAAAAAAGCTTCCAGGAATAGGAAGTGGTAGCCCCATCATACCCTACTTGAGAAAGACATTGATCTGCAGAGGGTCCTTAGGACAGCAACCAAGATGGCATAGGTCCTTGAATCTGCTTTGCAAGAGGGTTAGTTGAAGGAATTGGGGATTCTTACCCTGGAGAAGACAAGATTCAGGAGCAGGAGGATGTGATAGCCTTCTTCAAATATTTGAAGGGTTGTCTTGTGGAAGAGGGATTATTCTTGTTCTATTTGGTCTTAGAGAGCAACTCCAGGAACAATGGGTAGAAATTACAAAGAGAAAAATTTAGGCTTGATGTCAGGAAAAACTTCCTAACAGTCAAAGCTAACCAAAAGTGGAGTGGTTTTCAAGGGTTGGTAGATTTCTCTTTCTTAGAGAGCTTGAATTGGAGACTGGATGACCATTTGTCAGTTATGTTATAGTGGGGATGGACTAGATGGCTTCTGAGGTCTCTCCCAACTCTCAAGTTCTGTGATTCTATGATACTAAGTTGTAGTGACTAGAAAACCTCCCTTAGGTTCACCTCTTTTAATCCAAAATGAAGCTATGAACTGCCATTACTAGCTGAGGGCAACCAGCCAGAGTGTCCCCAGGCTAAAATTAAGTCTATTTTCTTTACTGCCTGTATCTGGTGCTAATTCAAAGTCCATTGTTCTAGACAACTATCCTGTTTAGAAAATTGTTTGGACTAATTTTTAATCCTCAGTGAATGTCCTGTGCCTCCCAAAATCCATTTTTGGTACTATCCCCAAAACTACCCACATAAGCCTGTGTATTGACTTTGAGCCATCAAATCCCATCCCTAACCTCATCCCCTTCCCTAGATCCTCTTGTAGTAGAATGCAAGTAAAGTTGAACCAGAACAAATGCCTTCACAGAAGGCAAGGGCAGGTATTGACATCCACTCTCCTGGCCCACATTCCTGTGTTTATTATATATCTGTCAGAAAAAAAAGCTTGGCTTTTGTGTTGTATTTTTCTAGAGCAAATACTCATTGTCTCCCTTTGTTGGCAGAGATCTTGTCCAACTGGAGAGAGCAATAATCTGGTAGACATAATTTTTGATCGAAAGAAGTTTCCTGTTCTATCCATGCCTTTGGGGTTCAATAACTTTGGATTAACAAGAATAACTATGTCTTCTTCATGAGGGTTTCTCTCTGATTAGAATGTCATTGAGTAGGTTTCTCCATGATCTTCCCCATAATTTGATCAGGGCTACAACAGCCATGGGAGCTTTTTCTCCTAGCCTTAGAAAAGCAGCCATTATCTGAATTTCACTGACTCAGAGCAGAACAAAAAAAGAGGCTTGTCTGTTAATACCCCCCCCCTTTGCCATTAAGGCTGATTACTGCAATTACCACAGTACTGAATTGTACATATTGTGAGATAAAACAATTACATGCAAATAATGGACTCCATGCACCCATGAAAACGGGAATTTTAAGCCATAATGATTTAACAGACTGTGTATTGATGTCAGTCTTTTCTCTTGGTGCAGTATCAATGTCAGTTTCCAGACTATATGCTGTAGCATCCTAGTATCTGATCAGGCATTTAAGACATGGTTCATCATCATGGGAGGAACCTGTGGGCTATCTTTGACATCAAATTCTTTTGTGTGAATCTGGTTCTGAGCTTAAGCTTCAGGGACCTTTCACATTTAAAATTTGTGATTAAGCAAAGACCTCTCCTCTTCATCTTCATCTGGACCTGTGTACCATCATGTTGAAGATTAACACAACCTCTTGGTTGTATGTTTGATTGACCCTGACTGCCCCTGTTACTTACTCTTGGAGGTCTCATGTTAGAACTTGGATCTCCCTTCCTGAGAATTAAAATATGCTGTAATAATGTTTTACATGGGACTAGCCTCTTTGGATCTTTTACAAAACCCCCTTTATGCCCCAGAACTGCTGAAGAATAACAGGGCAGGGGCAGCTAGGTGGCGAAGTGGATAGAGTACCGGCCCTGGATTCAGGAGGACCTGAGTTCAAATCTGGCCTCAGACACTTAACATTTTTTAGCTGTGTGACCCTAGGCAAGTCACTTAACCCCAATTGCCTCACCAAAAAAACCCCAAAAACAAACAAAAAGAGGAATAACAGGGCAACAGGATAACAGTGGAAGAGGGATTTTCTATAAGTGGTAGGGTCCTCAAGATATTCCTATTTGCAGAGAATATTGTGCCAATTGGATTACAGTGCCTCCTCAGTAGGATGCTTAACCAAGTTGGCTGAGTCCACTGTAAATTTATGCCCTCTGACTTCAGCTGAGCCTTTGTTTCAGAAAGTCAAGCCTTTTATTCCTCCCTAATTCATTCTCTCTGTCATTCTCTGTAGTGGTTGCTCCAATTTTCCTTCACTCTCCCTAAACCTTCTCTTTCCATTCTCTCCACAGAGAACCTCACCTCATTCTTTATTTTTTAAATTTAAATTTAATTTTTTATATCATAAAAGTATTTTATTATTTTCTAGTTGCATGTAGAGATAGTTTTCAACATTTGTTTTTATAAGATTTCTAGTTCCAATTTTTTTTCTCTCCCTCCCTTTCCTCCCCACTCTCTAAGATAGCAAGCAATCTGATATAGGTTATATATGTACAATCACATTAAACATATTTCTGCATTAGTCATGCTGTGAAAGAAGAATCAGAATAAAGGGAAAAAAACCTCAAAAAAGAAAAACAAATGAAGTAGAAATAGTATGGTTCAATCTGCATCTAGATTCCATAGTTCTTTTTTTTGGATTTGGAGAGCATTTTCCATCATAAGTCCTTTGGAACTATCTTGGACCATTGTATTGCTGAGAAGAGTCAAGTCTATCACAGTTGATCAACACACAATGTTGTTGATACTGTGTACAATGTTATCCTGGTTCTGCTCACTTCACTCAGCATCAATTCATGTAAGTCCTTCCAGGTTGCTCCAAAATTTTCCTGCTCATTGTTTCTTACAGTACAATAGTATTCCATTACATTCATATACCACAACTTGTTCAGCCATTCCCCAATTGATGGGCATCCCCTCAATTTCCAATTCCTTGCCTCCACAAAAAAGAGCTGCTATAAATATTTTTGTACGTGTGCGTCCTTTTCCCTTTTTTATGATCTCATTGGGAAAAAGACCTAATAGTGGCATTGCTGGGTCAAAGGGTATGCACAGCTTTATGGCCCTTTGGGCATAGTTTCAAATTGCTCTCCAGAATGGTTGGATCAGTTCACAGCTCCATCAACAATGCATTAGTGTTCCAATTTTCCCACAGCTTATCCAACATTTATTATCTTCCTTTTTTGTCATTTTAGCCAATCTGATAAGTGTCAGGTGGTACCTCAGAGTTGTTTTATTGTGCATTTCTCTAATCAATAGTGATTTAGAGCATTTTTTCATATATCCATTGATAGCTTTGATTTTTTCATCAGAAAACTGCCTGTTCATATCCTTTGACCATTTCTCAATTGGGGAATGACTTGGATTCTTATAAATTTGATTTAGTTCCCAATATATTTTAGAAATGAGGCCTTTATCAGAAATACTGGCTATAAATATTGTTTCCTAGCTTTCTGCCTCGCCTCTCATTTTGGATGCATTACTTCTGTTTGTACAAAAATGTTTTAATTTAATTTAATCAAAATCACCCATTTTGCATTTCATAATATTCTCTATCTCTTGTTTGGTCTTAAACTGTTCTCCTTTCCAAAGATCTGAAAGGTAGACTATTCTTTCCTCTCCTAATTTACCTATGGTATCACCTCTTATGTCTAAATCGTGTATCCATTTTGACCTTATTTTAGTATAAGGTGTAAGATGTTAGTCTATGCCTAGTTTCTGCTATACCATCTTCCAGTTTTCCCAGCAGTTTTTTTCAAATGCTTAGTTCCTATCCCAGAAACTGGAATCTTTGGGTTTATCAAACAGTACATTACTAAAGTAATTTACTACTGTGCCTCCTGTGCCTAACCTATTCCATTGATCCACCACTCTATTTCTTAGCCAGTACCAAATAGTTTTGATGACTGCCCTTTATAGTAAAGCTTCAGATTTGGTACAGCTAGCCTACCTTCCTGTGCATTTTTTTCATTAGTTCCCTTGACATTCTTGACCTTTTGTTCTTCCAGATGAATTTTATTATTATTTTTTCTAGCTCTATAAAATAATTTTAGGTAGTCTGATTAGTATGGCACTGAATAAGTAAATTAATTTAGGTAGAATTGTAATTTTTACCATATTAGCTTGGCCTATCCATGAACAATTGATATTTTCCAATTATTTAGATCTGATTTTATTTGTGTGAAAAGGGTTTTGTAATTGTGTTCATATAGTTCCTGGGTTTATCTTGGCAAGTAGAATCCCAAGTATTTTATATTGTCTACTGTTACTTTAAATGGAATTTCTCTTTCTATCTCTTGCTGCTGGACTGTGTTGGTCATGTATAGAAATGCTGATGATTTATGTGGATTTATTTTATATCCTGCAACTTTGCTAAAGCTGTCAGTTGTTTCAAGTAGTTTTTTAGTTGATTCTTTAGGAGTCTCTAAGTATACAATCATATCATTTGCAAAGATCAACAGTTTTGTTTCCTCCTTGCCCATTCCAATTCCTTTAATTCCTTTTTCTTCTTTTATTGCTAAAGCTAACATTTCTAGTATAATATTAAATAATAGAGGTGATAATAGGCATCCCTGTTTCACCCCTGATCTTATTGGGAATGCCTCTAACTTGTATATTGTTTGCTGATGGTTTAGGTCACCTCATTCTTTATTCTTTCTTTTTTTTTTTTTTGTTTTGTTTTGTTTTGCAGGGCAATGAGGGTTAAGTGACTTGCCCAGGGTCACACAGCTAGTAAATGTCAAGTGTCTCAGATCCAGTCTCAGGAAGTCCTCACCAGAGAAGGAGACCCCCAGAGCCTCTGAATCAGCTGAAGCACCAGTGTCATCTGGAACTAAGCTCACAGTCTGGTGAGTGGGCTGAGCCCTGGGCAGGGGAGAGACTACAGGGGTCTATGCTGGTGCTAAGGCAGAACTTGGATTTTACACCCTTACTGAGAACCAGGTGGTAGGCTTGGTTGGGGGCCAGGAAGTGGCCCAGGTTGGGGAGGGGCACAGGCTCGTCGGAGCTAACAACCACAACACACAAAGCTGGTTGATTGGCAAGTGTCAAGTGTCTGAGGTCGGCTTTGAACTCAGGTCCTCCTGAATCCAGGGCCAGTGCTTTATCCATTGCACCACCTAGCTGCCCCCCACCTCATTCTTTATTAAGAAAATAAAGATCATTTGCCATGAGCTCCCAGATTTATATATCTAGCCCCAGACTCTTGCCTGAGCTCCAGTTCTACATTACCAACTACCTATGAGAAATTTCAAGCAGGATGGTCTAGAAGCAGTTAGGTGGTGCAGTGGACAGAGCTTTGAACCTGGAGTCAGGAAGATCTGAGTTCAAATCTAGCCTCAGACATTTATCTATTGTGTGATTCTGGGCAAGTCACTTAACCTCTGTCTGCCTCAGTGGTATTGTTGTGAAGATAAAATGAAGTAATATTTTTAAAGTGCTTAGCACGGTGTTTGGCAGGCTTAATGCATGTTTCCTTCCTTCCTCCCTCCTTCCTTCCCTTTCTCCCTCCCTCTCTTCTTTCGTTCCTTCGTTCCTTCCATTTCTCCCTCTCTTCTTTCCATGAGCATCTCAAACACAACATATTTAAAATTTAATTCATTATTCCCCCCCCTCCCCACCTCAATCTACCTCTCTTCTGACTTTCCCTATTTCTTTCAAGGGCATCACTGTCCTTTCAGTTACCCAAGTTCACAACCTTGGACTCATCTTTGATTCTTTACTCCACACATTCCATTAGTTGCCAATCCTTGTTTATTCTACCTCTGCATCTCTTGCGTTTAGCCCCTTTCTCTTTACTCATGGGGCTGCCACTTGAGCTTAGGACCTCATTACCTCTTGCCTGGACAATTGTAATAGATTCCCAGTTGGCCTCCTTAACTTGAGTCTATACCCACTTCAATCCATTCTCCACACTCCTAAAGCATTGCTCCCATAATGCCATTCTCTTTCATTCTCTTCACTGGCTCCCTCCTGTCTGTAGGATCAAATGCAAACTGCTCTTTTTGGCATTTAAAGCCCTTTATCACAACTTGGCTCCAACCTACCTTGCACAAGTATTATATATTACTCTGCTTTATATACTTTATGTTACAATCAAACTGTTCTTCTTGCTGTTCATTGTACTTTATATGTGACAGTAGAGCCACAAATCTATGAGTATTTGCACAGGCTGTTCCTATGTTGTAGTGCACTTCTTCCTCATTTCTACTTCTTAAAAGTCCTCTTTTCTTTCAAATCTAAGCTCAGGCTCTATTTTTTACATGAAGCCTTTTTGGATCCCCAAAGTAATTTATGCCTACCCCCAATTTACATTATGTTTATTCTGTATATATTTTCATTTACATACATACTTACATACATATGTTTCCCATGATAGAAAGTAAGTTCCTTGAGGTCAAGGACTTTTCTAATATGTCTTTATATTTCAGGACCTTGCATGGTGCTTAACACATAGTAAATACTCAATAAATACTTAATAATTATGGATTATGAATCAAAATACATTGCAAATACTCCACATAAGAAAAGATGGATGAAAAATACCATTTTCACATAATGGCATGTAGTTGGATAGTCAGTCCATTGAATTGATTAGTTAGGACTTACATCTGGAACCAGCACTAGAAATAGACAATGAATTTGGCCAGGAATTGAATAGGAGGAAAACTGTGGGTAGGTTTGTATTTGGGAAACTGCAGTATTTTCAATCCCAACCTGTTCCCCAGCAAGAAAACCTATTTTCTCATCTGACAACATCATCATCTTTTTTTTTGGTGGGGCAATGGGGGTTAAGTGACTTGCCCAGGGTCACACAGCTAGTAAGTGTCAAGTGTCTGAGGCCGGATTTGAACTCAGGTCCTCCTGAATCCAGGGCTGGTGCTTTGTCCACTGTGCCACCTAGCTGCCCCAACATCATCATCTTGAATGAAGCAAAATCGTAAATGGTCAAAAGGACAATAAATCATGGGCATAAGTAGGTTACTGCCCATTTGCAACAATATCTTTGTAAGAAGTGGCATGAAGGATGTCATTGGAAAAGGATGTGGGATGTGGGATGTGCGATGATCAGGTGGTGAGATTGAGGTTTAATAGATAGCCTGAGTGCTACATTGTACCCAAGAAATACATACATATATACACATACACACACATACATACATATGTGTATATATATATGCACACATATAGTCCAGCATATGGGTTAGATCTTCTGAGGAAGACATATGGGAGATCATGGATAAAAATAACACAGGATGAGGATGAGAAAGGTATGGCTGGGATGTGATCTGTCCTATTTGAGGGAATCACTCATATCAATGAGATTATAAATATATTGAAGTAAGTGCCAAATATCACAACAGCCTTGAGTGGTGCCTAGTGGAATAATGTTGTTCTCATTTTATTGATGAAGAAACATGTTTGGAAGGTAAAATGAGTTTAATAAACACTAAAACAATCTTTTCCTGCCACTTTCTTATATGTATTATCACCCTCTAGAATATAAAACCTCTGAGGGCAGGGACTGTCTTTGCTTTTGTATTTGGATTCTTAGTGTTTGGTGCCATGCTTGCCACAGTGTTTGGTTTGGTGATTTTTCATCTATTTTTTCCATTTATTTCTCAAAAGACCTAATTTTCTATGGAAAAATACAACATGAAAACAGGTAAGTATGCAAAATAATTTGCAGAGGAAGAGAACAGTAAAAACTAACCCTGTTTATTGAAGAAAATGCTAAGTAAACTGTCTTGAAGGAAGGAAACTGAGTATTCTTTGAGATAGAAAAGCCTTCTGGGAAAGAATTATAGCTTGGTTAGGTGGATGCCTGCAGGCAGGAAATGGAATGCTGAGTTCTAGGAAAAATTAGTAGACTAATTTGGCTAAAACATGAGTACACTGAAGGGGGATATTTGAAATGACTCAAAATGAGGTTGGAGCCTTAATAATAATAACTCAAATTTATATGACATCTTGAGGTTATCATTGTTATTTATATAACAGGAGGAGCCTTAATAATAATAACTAGAATTTATATAACATCTTGCCAAACATTTTACAAATATCGTCTCATTTTATCCTCATAATAAGCCTAGAAGTGGGTGCTTTTATTATGCCCATTTTACGTTTGAGGAAACTGATGCACAGAGAGGTTGTCCACTATCACACAGCTAATAAATGTCAGGGACTTGACTTAAACTCAGACCTTCTTGACTCTGGGTCTAGTGCTCTGTACATTATACCACCTATTTGCCTTACATGCCAGGCTGAGCAGTTTTTATTTTATACTGGAGGTAATTAGGAACCACTGATGGTTTTTGGAAAGAGGAGTGACATGGTTAGAAATGGTTTTTCAGAATGCTATTTTGATTACTGATTAGGAAATGGATTACAGAGAGAAGAGATGAAGTAGGAGAACCAATTAGGTGATTAGTATAATAATCTATGTGAAAAGTTGATGAGTCTTAACTAGAGTGGTGGTAGTTGTGAGCAGAAAGAAGGGGATGGAAAGGGATGGAAGGCAGAATCCACAGAACATGGTATCTGATTAGATATGTGTATGGATGAGCCTGAATGCCTGGGAAGATGGTAACACCTTCAATAGAGATAGGGAATTTTGGAGGAGGGTTGCATTTGGCAGAAAGAAGTTAATAAATTCTATTTTGAAAGTTTTGAACTCAACATACAGTTAAAGTACTGAGATGGAGATGTCCAAAACCATTTGTCAGTGAAAGACTTGAATTCTGGAGAGAGTTTAAGGCTGGCTATATAGATATGAGAGTCATCTGTATAGACATGATGATTTAAATAATTGGAACAGATGAGATTACAAGAAAGAGGGTATAGACAGAAGAGAAGGGGACACAGAGCAGAACCTCAAAGGACACTCATGCTTATGAATGGCAGATGGATCATGAGCCAATGAATGAGACTGGCATGGAATGTTCAGAGAGGCAGGAAATGAGTCAAGAGGGACCAGCATCGCAGAAGTCAAGGGAGGGGAGACTATTCAGAAGGAGGGGGCAGTCCACTTGCCTAAGATCAAACAACTAGTAAGAGAGTTGTGGTCAGAACCCAGATCTTCTAACTCCACACCTAATGCTCTTTCTATCACACTGAACTGTTCTGCACTTACTTATTTTATTTCTCATCTTTACAATTTCCCCTTATATTAGTTTTGTTGCCCAATTCATTTGTATGATCCTTGAGGTTGGTGGTTGCACCTTATATAGGACCATTAGAAATTCCACAGGAATTTGAAAATCCTGTTATCTCGGCTGTCTGCCAGACAGAAACACCTTAAAAATTTGTATTTAAAATAAAAATCATTCAAATTTAGCACAGCTCTGTTGTCTAACTGTATGTAACATGTGCTTATTTCAGAATCAGTTACAAGAATCAGAGGGCAAGGATTTAAATGCTGGCACTGCTAGCTGCTGTGTGGCCTTGGGCAAGACAATAAAACTCTCTGGGCCTGGGTTTCCCCATCTATAAAATGAAGGGGCTGGATTAGATTATCTCTCAAGTCTCTTACAGCTCTAAATCTCATATCTATGATTGACATAGATGAATCAGCATGCTGTGGCTACAGAACTGAAGTCCATATCAGCTGCAAGAACATTTCAATTTTCCTTTAAATGCTTTTTACAAAAGCTTTTTACATTTTACAAATTCTTTCTACTTATAGGTGAAGTAATGAAAATTTAAAAGCTCAAAAAAAAAAAAACCAGAAGTGGGGGGGGCAGCTAGGTGGTGCAGTGGATAGAGCACCAGCCCTGAAGTCAGGAGGACCTGAGTTCAAATCCAGCTGTGTGACCCTGGGCAAGTCACTTAACCCCAATTGCCTCACCAAAAAATAAAATAAAATAAAATAAAATCTAGTTTAAAAAAAAACCAAACAGAAATGGGACCTTGTGCAAAAACATCTTTGGTGAGACAAAAAGGGAAGATAATAATAATAACTAGTATGTAGTATTTTTTTTTTTTTGCCTAGTGCCTTAAACACTATCACAAGAATCCTTGGGAGGTAGGTGCTATTATCCTTATTTTCCAGGTAAGGAGGATGAGGCAGGCAGAGGTCAAGTGACTTGTCTAGGGTCACAGAGCTAGTAAGTGTCTGAGGCAGGATTCAGACTTTAGTCTCCTTGACTTCATCTAGCTGCCATCTCCTAATATGTCTGTACAAACATCAATTGGAAGAGGGATTCCCCACTGACAGAAAGGTTCTAAGTGAGCAGAGATGGCTAAAAAAATGGGTGGCTCAAGTGCTGCCGTTACATCTCTGAAATATAAAAGAAATGTAGGAAAGCTTACAATACATTGGCCAGTCCTCAACTGAAGATTTACAGAAATATCCAAGTGAGAATTACATAGGAAGGGAAAGTGTCAGTTTGTGATTTGCATTGGTGGAGAATGTCTGCATCAAAGAGAGCATATACTTATGGGAATATTGAAGTAAGTCAGAGCATTTTTATTTTATTCTATTTTATTATTATTATTATTTTTTGTTGGGCAATGAGGGTTAAGTGACTTGCCCAGGCTCACACAGCTAGTAAGTGTCAAGTGTCTGAGTCCATATTTGAACTCAGGTCCTCCTGAATCCAGGGCCGGTGCTTTATCCACTGTGCCACCTAGTTGCCCCCTGTCAGAGCATTTTAAGACCATGTTGTGGTACAATATAGAATCCAAGCAGAATAATGGCAGGATATAAGCTCCTTGACCGTAATGCAGTTTTTCCTTTTGGTTTTGTCATTGCCATTGCCTAGCCCAGGGTCCTTTGTATAACAGATGCTTAATAAATGGTTGTTGAAACTTCGAAAGGCTTAGCACTCTGATGAACATAATGAAACCAACCACAGTTCCAAACGACTCATGATAAAGCATACAGCACACCTCCAGATAGAGAGTTGGTGAACTCAGTGCACATAGAGGTATTTTTGGGAGTGGTGGTGAGGGGAGGTAGGGAGGCTTGGCTAATGTGGGAAGTTGTTTTGTTTGACTAGATACATTTGTGAAGGGTTTTGTTTTTCTTGTTTTCTCAATGGGTTAAAATTTCAGCTCTGTTGTTTACTCCCTATATAACCTTGGGCAAGCTTGAATTTGGCATCAGATAACCTGGGTTCCAATTCTACCTCTGCCATTTACTCCCTGTATAACCATGGGCAAGCTGTGTACTCTTCCTGGCCTCAGTTTCCTTATCTGTAAAAGGAGAGAGTTTGACTAGATGGGTTCCAGTTCTAATTACATGATCCTATGATTCTGTCAGTAGAGGATTAGAGGTAGTTGTAGATAGAACCCTGGGCCTGGAGTCAGGAAGACCTGAGTTCAAATCCAGTTTCTGACACTTACTAGCTGCGTGACCCTGGGAAAGTCACTTAATCTCTGTTTGGCTCAGTTTTCCCTAACTGTAAAATGAGGATAATAACAGCACTCACCTCAGTGGAAAAATGAGATAATATTTGTAAAGCACCTGCCATATACTAGGTACTCTATAAATGCTTAGTCCCTTCTCTTATTCCCTCCAGTACCATAATTTGAACCAAAGTCTTTCTGACTTCAAATTAAGCACTCCATCCACTACACTTATATTGACTTTTTGGTCTTTATATAGGGCCAATAAAGTAGATCATGTAGCTAGGCTTTATGCAACTGCTCCGCATGTGTCAGACATAAAACCCCACGTGTATTTTTTTTTGGCTACTCTACCTGTATCAGGGTTTCAAAAAAAATCATTAAACTCACACCTTCAAATATGGTGATCCCTCCGAGGTGTGGGAGTATCTAGTGAAAGCATACGGTGCTAAACAGCACCTGTGGGGTGCTCTGTGGGACAAACACATCAAACCCCTAACCCTTGATTGGCTTCTTGACTTGCTACTTTATCAGTTCTCCCAAGGGATATGTTCTGATATTTGTGCATATATTACGAAAAGTGCGAACTCTAACCAATCAATTAATTAATTAGTTATGAGTTCTTACTCTAGTTTATAAAAACTGGAGAAACTTCTTTTCCCATAAACACTTTCTCCTCTATTAGTCTCAAGAGAAACATCAATATTACTAGTCATATAATTTATTAATCGTAACCAATAATATAGAAAAATAGAAGAATATTTGAATAATGTATTGGCTGCCAGAAAGTCACAGTCAGCATTACCTTCTACCAACAGCTGTAACTGTGGACTTCTCCAAAACATTGAAGCCACAGTTCAACAATCCAGTTTTTCTCAATATGGCAGCTAAAGTCTCTCAGGAATTCTCAGAATATCCCTGTGGTATAGTGGCAGGAGGATTTGAAGAGTTAAGTTTTTTCAAATTTTTTTTTTTACCTTTTTTCCTAGATGATAGTTAACTTTCTAAGTTTCTCATAGATTCATTCTCTATAGTCTCCCACAGATTCTTTTTCCATGGCAGTTAACTCTCTAAATCTCCTCAAGAAAGATAATTTCACAGTCTTCTTTCAGTGTCTCTCACAGACTCTTCCAACCATGATAGTTAATTGTTATTCCCCAAATTCTATTCATTCTCTCTTAGGGGTACAGTAACATTAACTCAAGTCTCCAAGGGTGAGGTTTTTAAAACTAAGGTTATGGTAGTAGATAGTATCCTGGGCCTGGCATCATTTATGAGTACAAATCTGACCTTAGACACTTACTAGTTGTGTGACTCTGGGCAAATCACTTAACTATTTGTTTGCCTCAGTTTCCTCATTTTAAAAATGAGCTGGAAAAGGAAATGGCAAGCCACTCCAGTATCTTTGTCAAGAAAACTCCAAATGCGGTCATGAAGAGTCAGGCACAACTTAAAAATGAGTGAAAAAGCGGGGGCAGATAGGTGGTGCAGTGGATAAAGCACCGGCCATGGATTCAGGAGGACCTGAGTTCAAATACAGCCTCAGACACTTGACACTTACTAGCTGTGTGACCCTGGGCAAGTCACTTAACCCCCATTGCCCTGCAAAAAAAAAGAGTGGAAAAGAACATCATAGATCATATGGCCACATTTTTTTAAAGTAAGGAAAATAAAGGGTGATCCCTAATATAAATGGATACATGAAAATGTATTATATCTATTTATAATTTTTGAATTTACATATTCATTATTATATTTAAAAATTCATTAAAAAGTGTTACTGGTTTTATAGGAGTTTCTGTTATGCATTTTCTCAGTCAATGGATACTAATAGTTCAACTACTATTATGTGGGAAGTCTATGAAATATTTTTATGGTGAAAAAGGGTCTTCATCCTTGAAAAGGTTGTGAAATATTGTTGTTTTGTCCCAGACTGTCTCCTGATTAGGAGTTAGGAGATCTTGCTTTGAATCCTATCTTTGTCACTCTATATGTGACTCTGAGTAAATATCTTCCCTTCAATTTGGCATTCATTTCTCCATTTATAAAGTGAGGAGTTTGGACTCTACGGTTGGACATGGTATGAAGTACTTATTAACATTTTCATTTCTCCTTTTCTCCATCTCCTTTTCCCTGCCCTTCCCATACCATCCCTTCTTTCTGTTAGAGAGGCCTGAGAAAACATAGGCCCCCAAAGAATGCTTTGGAGTTTGGAAATTCCATTTAAAAAACACCCTCTATGCTCCTGATGGTTAAAATTTGACTACGAAAGCTACAGTAGAGCTCTTTGATTTCTTAAAAAATATAGCTCCCCTATTCTATTAGGGGTCATTTTAGAAGACAATGTAGTTGTTTTTGGACTAGAAATCATTCAATATAAGCTTGGGGGTGGGGTGGGGAGAGTGGCTATGGGAGACAAGAAAAAGAAGAGATGCTGTAATTGATCACTTTAGGTTCTCGGTTGGGTAGAAGAAAAATGGTTATGAATGGAGTACTGTACACTGAACCAACATTTGTCTTAAGGAGATCATACTCAAAATTTGAGTGGGTGGGTGGCATAAATAAATGAGCCCTTGGGCTGTGCAGAATTATGTGGGTGTGAATAAGTGATTAACAAGGAAAAGGCCAGATACAGAGAATGCCTACCATCTGCAAACAGAAGAGTCTATTTCACTCCTGAAATGCAGGAAACAGAGAGTGCACAACCCCAAACTGAGGTGTTTCCTCATTCTTCAGCTTGCTCACCAATTTTCTGGAGACATGATGGTGATCTCCAAGCAAGATGATGTCTCTTTTCTGCCAAATTCAGGCTCATAGGTGGGGAGGCCATAAATGGCATTCAAAAATTTGATTTCATCTTTAAGTTAGCCACTAATAATACCAAATGGGGTAAAAGCTGACAAATAATCTATCTCATTTAGTATGGGATCTCCCCTTCCCTAAAGTATACAGAGGAGGATAGATGGCTCCTCCATCCTAGTCTTTTTGGACATCCAAGCATTCACTTATGGTTGAATAACAATAATAACTTGATAAAAATCTAAGAACAAGATTTCTATACTAGACATTCATAACCTTTGAACTACTTACATGGAATGAATAGAGACCTAGCAGATATGTGGGAAGAGAAAAAAGTACCTATCATCCCCATCATCCTCTCTACTACTAGAACTTTCCTGAAGCTGCTTTTGGGAAGTCTATAGAGATGAGTTTGCATCACAATAGTCTGATTACAAAACAATCAACCATTTTATCAACCTATGCAATAGTTTTTTTGTTAAATACTGAATATGAAAGAATAATACCAGGATAATTCTCACAACATTCCTCTGAAGTAAGTAGTGCTAAAATAATTGTCTCCATTTTATGGATGAAGGGACTTTGGGCAAGTCGTTTAACGTCTCCAGTCCTCTGTCACATAGTTAGTAAAAACTTTAGAGATGTGAGTTGAATGTAAATTTGTTATACTTAAATTCAATACTCTTTCCAGTTATAGCACATTTCCTTTCTTTTTTCCTTATTTAACATTTAAGAAACTTTGGGACCTCAAACAAAAAGGAAAAAGACCTATATGTACAAAAATATTTATAACATCTCTTTTTATGGTGGCAAAGAATTAGAAATTGAGGGGATGCCTATCAATTGGGGAATAGATGAACAAGTTGTGGTATATAAATTGTGATAGAATACCATTGTGCTGTAAGAAATGACAAGGAGGATGACTTCAGAAAAACCTTGGAAGACCTATATGAATTAATCCAGAGTGAAGTGAGCAGAACCAGGATATCATTGTACACAGTTACAGAAATATTGCAATGATGATAAACTATGAAAGACTTAGCCACTCTGATCAATACAGTGATCCAAGACAATTCCAAAGGAACCACTATGAAAAATGCTATCTACCTCCAGAGAGAGAATAGATGAACTCTGAGTGAAAATTGAAGTATAATTTTTTAAAAACCTTATTTTTCTTGCTTATCTTTGTAACATGGAAAATATGAAAATACTTTGTATTATTTTATATGTATAAGATCACATGACTTCTGTCTGCTTGTCATTTCTTATACCACAATAGTCTTCCATTATATTCATATACCACAACTTGTTTATCCATTCCCCAATTGATGGGCATCCCCTCAATTTTTAATTCTTTGTCACCATAAAAAGAGTTGCTATAAATATTATTGTACATATAGGTCTTTCCCCCTTTTCTTTGATTTCCCTGAAAAAAACCAAAACCTAGTAGTGGTATTGCTGGGTTAAAGGACATGCACAGTTTTATAATCCTTTGGCCATAGCTTTAAATTATTCTCCAGAAAGGTTGGACTAGTTTACAACTCCACCAACAGTGTATTAGTTTCTTTATTTTTCCATATTCTCTCCAGCATTTCCTATTTTCCTTTTCTGTCACATTAACTAATTTTATAGGTGTGAGGTGGGTGGTACCTCAGAGTTGTTTTAATTTGTGTTTCTCTAATCAACAGTGTTTAGCATATTTTATATGACATATATTTTATATAGATAGCTTTAATTTCTCCTCCTGAAAACTGCTTGTTCATATCCTTTGACTATTTATAAATTGGGGAATGGCTCTTATTTTTATAAATTTGATTCAGTTCCCTATATATTTGAGAAATTAGGCATTTGTTAACAAAACTTGAGGTAAATCCATGCCCTTCCTAGTTTCTTGCTTTTCTTCTAATTCTGGCTGCATTGGTTTTGTTTGTACAACCCCTTTTTAATTTCATGTAATCAAAATTATCCATTGTACATCCCATAATGCTCAGTATCTCTTAGTTGGTCATAAATTTTTCCCTTATACATAAATATGACAGGTAAAATATTCCATGCTATTCTACTTTGCTTATGATATCACCCTTTATGTCTAAATCATGTACCCATTTTGACCTTTTCAGTATATAGTGTGAAATGTTGGTCCATACCTAGTTTCTGCCAAACTACATTCTAGTTTTCTTGCAATTTTTGTCAAATAGCGATTTCTTGTCCCCAGTGCTTAGACCGTTGGGTTTATGAAACACCATATTACTACTGTATATTGAAACCAGCTCCTGGTTTTATTTATTAGTCCATTTTTTTTCTTACTTTAAATTTTATTATACTTTTCTTTGATTTTCAGGACTTCCAATTTGGTGTTTAATTGGGGATTTCAATTTGTTCTTTTTCTAGTTTTTTTGTTGTTGCATGCATAACTCGTTGATCTGAACTTTTCCTATTTTATTGATGTAAAATTGTTTAGAGATATAAATTTTCCCCCAAGTACTTCTTTGGCTATATCCCATACATTTTATCATGCTGTCTCATTGTTTTAATTCTCTTTAATTATTGTTTCCATGATTTGTTCTTTGACCCACTAATTCTTTAGGATTAGATTATTTAGTTTCCAATTAGTTTTTAATCTATATTGATATTATAATCTATTATTGAACATAATTTTTATTGCATTATGGTCTGAAAAGGATGCATTTAATATTTCTACTTTTTTGCATTTGGTTGTGACTTTTTTTGCCCTAATACATAGTCAGTTTTTCTGAAGGTGCCTTGTATCACTTAGAAAAAGTTATATTTTTTTCTATTCTCATTCAATTTTCTCCAGAAGTCTATCACATTTAACTTTTCTAAAATTCTATCCATCTCCTTATCTTCTTTCCTGTTTATGTTTTGGTTAAATTTATCTAGTTCTGAGAAGGGAAAGTTGAGGTCCCACATTAGTATAGTTTTACTGTCTATTTTCTCCTGTAACTCATTTAACTTTTCATTTTAGAATTCGGATGCTATGACATTTGATGCATATATGTTTGGTATTGATATTACTTCATTGTTTATAGTACTTTTTCAAAAGCAAAATGTATTTTTGCTTTTTCTTTGTTTGAAATTATGATTGCTATCCCTACTTTTTTTTTTAATTTTTTTTTTTAGTGAAGCAATTGGGGTTAAGTGACTTACCCAGGGTCACACAGCTAGTAAGTGTTAAGTGTCCGAGGCCAGATTTGAACTCAGGTACTCCTGACTCCAGGGCCAGTGCTCTATCCACTGCACCACCTAGCTGCCCCTCCTACTTGTTTTTATGTCACTTGAAGCATAATAGATTCTACTCCTTATTTTTACCCTGTGCATCTCTCTGTTTCAAGTGTGTTTCTTGTAAACAGCATATTGTTGGATTCTGTTTTTTAATCCATTCTGCTGCCATTTTCTGATTTCATTCCACTTACATTCATATGATTATTAACTACATATTTCCCTCCATCTTATTTCCCCCTGGTTAATGCTCTCTGTCTCTGTCTCTGCTTCTCTCTCTGTGTCTCTCTGTCTCTGTCTCTGTCTCTGTCTCTCTCTCTCTCTCTCTCTCTCTGTGTCTCTCCTCTTCAAAGTCTCTTTTGCTTCTGACTTCTCCCTCCCTTAATTTGCCCTCCCTTCTATCAACCTCTCTTCCCTTTTTCTTATCCCATTCCTCTTATACTTCCCTGTAGGGTAAGATAGATTTCAAAACCCAACTGAACATATATGTTATTCCCTCTTTGAGCCAATTCTCATGAGAGTAAATTGCTCCCTTCCAATTTTCCCCTCCACTCTAAAAGTTCTTCCTTGTATGTCTCTTTTATGTGAAATAAATTTCCCCTTTATTGTTTTCCCTTCCCCCTTCTCCAAGTGCATTCCTCTTTCTTACCCCTTAATTAATTTTTTGGAAATCATTCCATCATAGCCTTATTGATTCCCTTATGATTTTTCTTTCATGTTTACCTTTTCTTCTTTTATGTTTATATTTATATGCTTCTTTTGAGTCTTGTATTTGAATGTCAGATTTTTTTTTTATTTAGCTCTGGTCTTTTCATCAGGAATACTTGAAAATCCTCTATTTGATTAAATGTTCATCCCCCTTCCTCTCAAAGGATTATACCCAGTTTTGCTAGGAAGATGATTCTTGGTTGTAATCCTAGCTCCTTTGCTTTTCAGCAAACTTTCCACTCCTTTAATGTGGAAACTGCTAAATCTTGAGTAATCCTGACTGGCTCAATGATATTTGAATTATTTCTTTTTGGCTATTTGCAATATTTTCTTCTTGACCTGCTAGTTCTAGAATTTGGCTATAATATTTTTTGGGGGTTTTAATTTTGGGATTTCTTTCAGGAAGTGATAGGTGGATTTTTTCAATTTCTGTTTTCCCCTCTGGTTCTAGAATATCAGGGCAGTAGGTTCTTTTTTTATCATGGCTTTTAGGTAGTCCAATAATTCTTAAATTATCTCTCTTCAATCTATTTTCTAAGTCAGTTTGTTTTTCCAACGAGATATTTAGCATTTTCTTGTATTTTTCATTCTTTTGATTTGATTTTGTTTCTTGGTGTCTCATGGAGTCATTAGCTTCCAGTTGCACAATTCTAATTTTTAATTAATTATTTTCTTCACTGAGATTTTGTACTTCATTTTCCATTTGATGAATTCTCCTTTTAAAGATATTTTATCTTCAGTGAATTTTTCTGCCTCTTTTGCCATTTGACTAATTTTGCTTTTAAAGGTGTTATTTTCTTCAGTATTCTTTGTGACTCCTTTACCAAGCTATTGATTCTCTTTTCATATTTTCTTGCATCACTCTCATTTCTTTCCCCAATTTTTCTCTTCCCTTATTTAATTAAAAACAAAACTTTTCTTTAGCTCTTCTAGGCATTCTTTTTGGCTTCATTACCCATTCAAATTTTTCTCTGAGGTTTTGCAGTTAGCTATTTCAATTTCATCATCTTCTGAGTTTGTGTCTTGATCTTCTTTGTCTTCATAGCAACTTTCTGTGGGCAGGTTCTTTATTGTTTTTGTTGTTTGCTCATTTTCCCAGTCTATTTCTTGACTTTTAACTTAGTGATTAAGTTGCGTGCTGCTCCCAGGGTAGAGGGGGCACTGTCCCAAGTTTCAGTTCTTTCTTGCTGATGTTTTCAGAGTTAGCTCTGGAGGTCTATTGGTTTTTGGTGCTTTCAAGGTGGTATGATTTAAGGAGAGGTATAGTCAATGCTCTCATGATCCATATTTCTATTCCACGACTATACCCAGAGGACATCCCAAGAATCATCCAAGAAAAGACTTCCAAAGACTTAAATGTACATTTCCCTGTTTTCTTTTCCTCATTGTATACACTGTTTATGTCCACTTACTAAAGGGGAGTGCCCCCTCTAGTTTTTCTGCTTGTGATGTCCACCTGCTAATAGGGGAGTGCCCCCTTTAGCCTTTGTCAATGCGTCGCTCAATTTCTTTTTCTCTCTTTTCATTCCCTTTACTTAGTTAGTCATAAGCATCTGTAATGCTATTGCTTCATGTGAGGAAACCATGTTTCTTCACTTGAAGCACAGGGGGGACTGTGACAATTGGAGTGATGCCACCTGCTGGAGAGTTACTGTAGGAAAGCTCCACCATGAGGAGAAGGCGTCTGAGGGCAAGCCATGTGGCTTGGAAGGTCAGTTCCTTGGCATCAGGAAGTGATGTTTGCTCATGGGTACTGTCAATCAAAGCTACCAGCCAATTAGCTTGGAGCTGTGTGTGTGTGTGTGTGTGTGTGTGTGTGTGTGTGTGTGTGTATATATGGGATGTTCCTGGTTTTCATAGGAGGCTTCTGGGAGGAAGAAGGGGTGAGGCTTTTTTCTTTCTTTTTTTTTTTGCCAGGACCTCAGGAGGGAGTGGAGCAGGAGATGCTGGCTCCCTGTGATAGATAGTTGAATCTAGGCCTCTTTCTCTCTCTCTTCTTTAAATTCTTATGCTCCTTAATAAATGCTTAAAAGTCTAAACTCTTGTTAAGGCTTCTAATTTATTGGTGACCACCCATTAGATTTTTAGACAGCCTAGCTAGAATTTTAGCCATTTTACAAAGAATTTTGTTCTCCTCTAGTCACCAGTACTAGCATTCCTTTTGGCCTTGGGACTGTGACCAAGTCCCCTGCTCTCCTGAAGCCACACTTGTTCCTCTCTATCTTGGAATTGAGACCAGGATCCTTACTCCCCCAAGAGTAACCATAAGCATTCCTCTCTGGCCTGGAAATGTGACCAGAGCCCATGTTCCCCTGTGGCTGCAAGTACTATTGCTCCTTTTGGCCCTGGAACTGTGACTACATATGGGCAATGCAACAGGGTCCTGTACCTCATGTCCACAAAGCATCCCCTTCAATTTCCTTCTGACCAATTGTCTACCTCATTGCTCCTCACCATCTGTAGGCTGAGAACTCCCCAAACTGCTGCTGCCACCAATGCAGCTTCCTCCAAGGGCCATGCTTAACAACTCCTAGGGTCCATGCTGCCCCATTTAATCATCACCCTGGTGATACAGACTTTTCCTGTGGGCCTTCTAAGTTATCTTGGGATGGAAAATTGCTTCACTCAAGCTTTTGTTGGTTCTGCTGCTCCAAAGTTTGATTTGAGGCATTATTTTAGAGTTGTTTTGAAGGGAATTCAAGAGATCTTCACTGAGTGCTTCTCTACTTTGCTATCTTAGCTCTGCTTCTCTCCTCCCATAAGCTTCTAAAGAGGATCTATTCCCTTAGCATGCAAGAGGCCTTTGTCTAGGTCTTCTGACATTGAAGGACACCAGTGTAACATTCAATTTGTTGGCTCAATCAACCAATAAACATTTTTTATTAACATGGCCTACATATGCCAGGTACTGTGCTAAATAAAAAGTCTCTTATTTTGAGAAATTTATATTCTATAAAATATAAAAATTTGATTCACCAACCAACAAATATTTAAGAAGTACTGGCTATGTGTAAAACAATTATTATAATAATTAAAGTCTAATTATTTCTTAGTCAATAAAAAAGTATTAAGCACCTATTATGTGCAAGGTACTGTGCTAAGTGTTGGGGATGCAAATAAGAAAAAAATAATTCTTGCACTTGGAGCATACATCTAGAGGGAAAGACAACACACAAAGAAATTGAAAAGGGAGATGGGAGATATGAGAAGACACTCCCAAATGGGGCATAATCAAAAAAGTTGAAAGAATTGCAATGGGATAAGAAATGAAAAGATCAATGAGCTTGGTGCCTTCATTAAATAGAGGTTTAGGGAGGACATTTCCACTCCATCCTCCATTTAGAGGGGCCCTGGGAGCAGAGGGTACTGATGAGGTGTTTGTCTCCTCTCTCCCCAAATTGTGAGTTCCTTGAAGATTCACTTGTTTTATCACTTTTAATTTTTTTTTGTTTTGGTGAGGCAATTGGGGTTAAGTGACTTGCCCAAGATTACAGAGCTAGTATTAAGTGTCTGAGGCTGGATTTGAACTCAGGTCCTTCCTGACTCCAGGGCCAGTGATCTATCTACTGTACCACCTAGCTGCCCCCATTTTGTCATTTTTTTGTGTGCATAGTTCTCTGCCCAACTCCCCTCTGAAACAGATATTCAGTAAATCTTTGCTGTATGAATGAACCAATCTTGCCTGAGTCAAACAAGCTATTTTACTCTGGATAAAAAAAAAAGAGTAGAAAGGAAAATCAGCTCCCTTGGTTTCAGGTCAAGGCTGGTCTGGATCTAGACATGGGAATCTCGTCTGTGATCTCTCTCAGGATGATCACTTTTTTTGGTGTTTACTGAAGGGGGTGAATTAAGCAGATTTAGATCTTAAGAGTCTAACCTTTCAGTCTGACAGAGGAGGAAACTGACGTCCATGGAGGTTGAATGTCTTGTTCCAGATTATTCAGGTACGAAGTGATAGAGCTTAGGTTCAATTCAAGGACTTCTGGCTTCAAAGAAAATATGTGTCAAAGGATATGACAGAAGATGGCAATCATGCCTGGACAGATGCAGTGGCAAGTGTGCTGGATGTTGAGTGGAAGGTCATGCTTTATGCAACTTAGTCCTAGTATGATCTTGGGCAAATCAATTCCCTCTCTCAGCCTCAGTTTCCTCATCAGTAAAATGAGGAGTTTGGACTAGATGACCAGTCAGATCCCTTATAGCTCTAAATCTAAGATTCTAAGGTGTGTCTGAGCATGGGCAATGCCTCTTGGTGGATGGGACGGGATGGTGACTGGATCTGGGCAGATGTGCCCAAATTTGGTGAGTATATTTTCGTTTATGTGACAGGATTATGAGTGTATGTGGGTGTGACAAAAAGATGGTGAGTCTGTGTGTGTGGGCAGAGAGGGTAGAGATATTTTTCAGCGGGTGCCCTAGCTATACTCACCATTCATCTCCCTCAGACAAATGAATCCTGGGAAGAAGAGATAGTTCTTTTCTAGAAGGCACAAATGACAGTCTGCCTGTGGTTTCCTTACCCTATCTTCACAGACTCTGAATGAACCAACTGCCAGAAGAGGCCTCACACAGAGAGAAGGGCTAGCTCTGGGTCCTTACCATCCTTCTCACATTGCTGCTACTGACTCAGAAGAAAGCAAGCCAGGAGACAAGTCTAAAGAGAGTTCAGGAAGAAAGGTTCATGTTTCCTTTCCTAATGACCAATTCAGCTGTCATTATAATCCCAAGTATCCCATTAACTCAACCCTGTACTGTTCATTTTTAAAGGGCTCCTCTTGCAAGTGTCAGAGACAGAGACAACAGGGAATCTGACTTTTCCAGGAAAATTCAAAACAGACAAAGAAGATCTCTCTCTCTCTCTCTCTCTCTCTCTCTCTCTCCTCTCTTTCTTTCTCTCTCATCTCTTCATCCTCTCCTTCTCTCTGTCCCTCTTTTTCCTTCCTTTCTTTTCCTCTTACTTCTCTCTTCCTCCCCTCTTTTTCTTTCTTTTCCCCTCTGCCTCCTTTCCCTTTTTTCTCTCCTCCCTTTTCTCTCTCTTCTACTTCTCTCTTCTTCCTTTTACTCCCTCACCTTTTCTCTTTTTCTCCCTGCCTCTTTCTCTCTCTCTTTTTTTCTGCTGAATCTTTTAAATAAATTCCATAAGCTAAAACCCAAGTCAGCACCTTGGCTTGGCACTGGAGCTTGTTCCTTCCAAATCTCCATTGTGGGGGGTAAGGCCCGCCACTGAGACTATAGCACCATGAGGCAGGGCAAAACTGAATATAGTTCTGAACATAGAACTTCCAGTTCTTCCTCCCTTTTCACCAGTTCTGCTGACAGTGTCACTGGTGATAGGAAGCCAGACTGGATTACTTCCTTGTGCCTGAAGTTCTCTGACTTTTCAGCAGCTGTTAGCATCCCAGATTGTCTGACCAAAACTGTTGAAGAAAGAAGGAAGGTCCTATGATACCTTTTGTATTACTTGGGTTTTTTTTTTTTGGTGAGGCAATTGGGGTTAAGCGACTTGCCCAGGGTCACACAGCTAGTAAGTGTCAAGTGTCTGAGGCCAAATTTGAACTCAGGTCCTCCTGACTCCAGGGCCAGTGCTCTATCTACTGTGCCACTTAGCTGCCCCCTTTTGTATTACTTGTTAAGAAAATCAGCCTCACAACAGAAGCCTTCTCATTGCATCCTAATATTGTAGTAATGTCCATTCCTGTCATCCTCATGCCTTAAACACCCTCCTCTCCACCTGTCTGAAGATGACAGCATGGAGTAGTAGAAAGAACACTGGATTTAGAGTCAGAAGACTTGGGTTCAAATCTAGAATTCACTTACTGTTCTAAATATCAAGAATTCATATTTTTCAAGACTTGGATCAAAGCATACCTTCCATGTGAAGCCTCTCCTGACTAATTCAGGTCATGGGGCACTCACAGTATTTAAAGCTGGTAGAGACGTTAGAGATCATCTCATCCAATTCCCTCATCTAGAGATGAGGAAACCAAGGACCAGAGACATCATAAAGAGAGTCATCCAAGGGTACACAGTGTAATTCTTTTTTTTGTTGTTTGTTTTTTTGCAGGCAATGGGGATTAAGTGACTTGCCCAGGGTCACACAGCTAGTAAGTGTTAAGTGTCTGAGGCCAGATTTGAACTCAGGTACTCCTGAATCCAGGGCCAGTGCTCTATCCACTGCACCACCTAGCTGCCCTGCACCACCTAGCTGCCCTACACAGTGAATAAATAGTAGATTAGGGATTCAAACCCACATTCTATGATTCCAAATTTAGTGTTTTTTCCATTGCATCACACTCCAAGCTCTTATAGAATACTTAGTCCATACCAATTCTTCTAGTGTTGCTCATTTATTGTCTTAGTCATGTATGAGTCCTCTTCTCAATAAACCTGCAAACCATCCCTCTAGGGTAGGGGTCATGCTTTCTCTTTTTAAACTATGATTCAAAGAGCCTTGCATAGAATTCCATTTGTGCCATTGGTGACTCAATTTTCCATACCTACAAAATGGGAATAATTCACAAAACTTTTTCTGTAGAATGGGATTGTGAAGAGGATAAATGAGCTTGGGAGACAGAATGTGTTCATTGTTATTAATATCATTCCCCATCTCCTTTAAAGACTAGAGTATAGATAATTATATTCAGTTCATAATCTCATTACGCCCTGGATGGGGTCACAAATGGGAGCTAGCAAGGCAACATCCTGGGCTGTCAACTCTTGGCTTTGAGGGCTGTGTGACTTCAGTTCCATCAGCCCCTCTCTGAATGTTTAACCATGTTTGGTGGCCTGAGAGCATCTTTGAAGGAAGCAGATGGGCCTGTCAACTACACTTATGCCTAACCTTCCCAAATGCAGTCAAGCGAGCCAAAGAACATCCAAAAGATTCCTCAGAGCAGCTGGTGGGGGCTCCGTGTTGCTATCACGTGGGACACATGATGCTAATTAACATTAATAAATGCACAGGAAAATGAAGGCGGCTTGGACCACTCAGCTGTAATGCTGAGGCTCATTGGTGAGGGGAATGATTAACTGGCTTCATTATTTCAGGCTCTTGCCTTCAAGGGAGGGAGAGGGGGAATGGGAAATAGGAGGGGAAGGGGTTGTAAGGAATGGGTGGGAGGAATGGGACTCTGGGAAGCTTTAGGGTCTGAACAAGAAAGACTGATCTGTTTGGTGAGCCGTCACAGGGATGGAAATGCAGAAAAGACTCTCCAGGGTGGGGTGGAGTCAGGCTTAGGGAGGGATGCCCTCCCTAGAGCCAGCTATTCCAGTCCCTATGAAGCCTAGCCAGAGTAGATTCTACCAGTTCTCAAAGTAACCTGGATAAATAGGGCTAAAAAATACCTTATAGATCAATCTCTCACTCTTTGGGTCAGTCCCATAGGGCTGAGGCTTAAGCCATGGCAGAACTGTGGGAGGCTACTTTACTTGGTTGTTGGGAGGATGAGAGAGTCCTTCATAAATTTGAAAGTACTCTATAGAAGTAAGTTATTGTTTTTGCTATTGTTGTTGGAGACTAAGACTGAACATTTGATCATACCACTTTCTTCTTCTTCTCCTCATTCTTTAAACTCAAGCAGTCCCATTTAGATTAGAAACCATTCCTTTTAACCATTTATGTAGGGATCTGGTGCTGCCCATTTTGAATATTGGTATCAGAGTTTTTACACTGTAAACCAATGACTTTAAGAGAATCAGAGAATATTAGTGCTAGAAGGGACTCTAGAGCTCAAGATCATCTATTTTATCCCCTACCCCATTTTGCAAAAGAACAAAAACATGTTAGCTCCTACTGAATGCCAAGCACTGTGCAAAGCCCCCGAGATGCAAATGCAGAAAGCAAAGACAGTTCTTCCCCTCAATGAACTGCTATTCTAACTGAGGACTCACCGATGGCGGAGTTCAGTGGCCAGGGGGAACATTTTTGTCTCTAAAGTGACATCATAGTGTGTATGTGAGTGTGTGTGTGTGTGTTGGGTGGGTGAGAAGCTCAGAAGAGGGGTGAAGGTCACACAGGGGGCAAAAGTCAGAGTTCAGGCTTTCACTTGGGTCTTCTGACTCCACAACACCACCTTGTTTTCCAACCCATGTTGGATAAAACTATAAGGATAGTTCCAGTTCCTACAGGTGTCTTGCAAAATTTCTAAAAAGTTCTTAGACTCAAAGAAATTTTAATTCACATCAACTTAAAACACACATACACACACACTAAACAATAGGGAAGGAAGTTTTGTTTAGTGGGGATGGGTATGAATAGGTGATAAACCTTGGTTTAGGGGAATGTGCATTTTTCAGCCTTAGATGCTCTAGGTTCATTTATTTATTTATTTATTTTGGGTTGTTGTTCTGAATTTCCCAAGAATTGGGAATCATCATTTTAGTATGTGAAGTTGCTCTGCTAATGAGGGGAAGTTATTATGAAGATCCTTAGTCTGGGGAGCCTTCTGTGCTTGAATTCTTCTCCTGGGCTGACTTCACACCTGTTGTGATAGAAAGGGTATTGGGAAGGCATCTATGTTATACTCCTTTAACAGCCTGCCCCTTCTCTTTCTACCAGTTGGTAGCACAGTGCAGTGGAGAGAGCTCTGCCTTTAGAATTAGAGGAGCTATTCTAAATCCTGACTCTACCATCTGTGGGCAAGTCCCTTCACCTCTGTAGCCTCCAGGCCTAGATGACCTGTCTCATTCTGTTCAGTGTTAAATCTGTATTCCTATGATCAGTGAAAGAATTAGTATCCTTATCAGTATTACCATATGCCAAGCACCAGGGATACAAATGGAAAAAGAAGACAATTCATGCTCACAGGCTAATTAGGGGAAACAATTCAGGTAGCAGGGTTCAGTTGCATAAAGGTCATAAAGGTTCAGTAGATGGGCAAAGATCAAGGTCTAGGAGAAAGTTCTTTGGGTGCATCGTATCTCCCTGGGACTAAGGGAGCCTGGATAGTACTGGCATGATACTTTTGGGAAGGGGCAGTGGGCCTAATGTTTGGAGTGAGCAGGGATTCTTTATTCCTTCTGGCACTGATGGGGATGAATGAGGGAGGATCAGCATGGAGCCAGAAGAGGAAAAGGGTAAGGAGGCATTGGGAGGGAGGTTGGAAGTAGGGTCTGAGCATCCTGGAGTAGGAAAGAAGGAGGACAACTTGCTTGGTTCTAGCTTTGACTGTGTCCCTTCAGGCTCCTGAGGATGTCCAAAATTTTGAGAGCCCCCTTTAGACTCCTCCTTTGAAATGTAAATACCTTTGGGAGGAGTGAAGCAAGTTATGCCTATAACATTTCAGTATGAATGAATTTATTAGTTTAATCTCTGCCAGATGTGGCATTAATCAACCCACAAACATTTATCAAATACCTTCAGTGTGGGAGGACCCATCCTTGGGTTGAATGAGAATAATTAAGACACCATCACTATCCTCAAGGAGGTTATAGTCCAGTTCAAGAGACAAGACAGACATGAAAAACCCAGGCAAATGATACAGGTAGTTATTGCTGTAGGAGAGATGGGAGAGATTACCATGGCTTGGGGAAGGCTTTTTGGAAGATGTGGCATTTGAACTAGGGTTTTGATTGAATTAGTTGCATTTGGTGTGGGGACCTGTTTCTGATTCTACTAGGGAACAAGGAAAGGTTGACAACATCAATTATACTTACTGCCTTTCTTAGTTCTCCTCCACCCTATTCCTTTTGGTAGTGAGTGACCCCAACCTTTAGATTTAGGCCAAACAGTGATCACCTGAAATCTTATTAGTATGCTGATTAACTTAGTTTTGGATAGTCAATACCTTCTCAACTCTCTCAGCCTCCCCTCCCCTTTGATTGGAGGGCTGGAGGGTTTGAGCATGAAATTCTTCCCAAAGCTTTCCTTTACAGAGGCATGGGATCTGAAATTTTCAGGTGGCTGTCCATTTCCCATCAGTATCTCTGCTTGGTTTGGACTGCATAGAGTTTCCTGCCTCTGGACCAGGTGCCCCCTGGATTCCCCTCCCTCCATTATATTGTATTGAAAGTAATTTCATATTTCTAGTCAGACCCTCACTTTCCTTATATGTATGGTGGAGGTAATAATATCTGCCCTGTTTACCTCACAGGGCTGTGAGGATTGGATGAGATAATGCATGTGAAAGTATGCTGTAAGTGAATAATCAAGTGAATAATAAATGTACCATTATTTTCTTTTTCATTGATATCTTTTGTTTTTATATCACCCGCACTTCCTATTATGTCCCTTTTCTCACTCCCAGAAAGCCATGTCAGTCAACAAGTATTTGTGAAGTGCCTGTTATGTTCCAGACATTGTAGTAAAATATAAAAAGAAGACAAAAGACAGTCCCTGCTCTCAAGGAGCCCAGAACAACTATGTACAAACAAAATATCTACAGGATAAATTGGAGATAATCCTTAGAGGGAAGGCACTGACATTGAGGGTGATCAGGAAAGGCTTCTTACAGAAGGTGGGACTTTATGGGAGACTTGAAGATAGCCAAGAAGATGTGAAGATGAGAAGGGAGAGAGTTCTAGGCATGGGGGACAGCAAATACAAAAACTTGGAGTTGAGAGATAGAAGGTCTAGTTTGAGGAATAGCAAGGAGGCCAGTGTCAATGGGTTGCAGAGTAGATTGAGCTCATGGTAATGTAAAGTGTTAAGAAGATGAGAAAAGTAGGAAGGGGCCATGCAATGGAAGACTTAAAAAACCCCAGTATTTTATATTTGATCTTAGAGCAATAGGAAGTCACTAGTGTTGATTGAATGGGGATGGTGTAGTATGTATGATATAGTGAGACTTCAGCTTTAGGAAGATCAATAGACAGCTGAGTAGAGGATGGACTGGAGTGGGGAGAGATTTGGGGCAGGGAGACCAACCAATAAGCTGTTGAAATAGCTGAGGTACGGTGTGAAGTGATGAGGTCCTGCACCAGAGTGGTATCAACAGCATCTGAGGAGAAAAGGGGGCATATACAAGAGATATTCTGAAGGTAGAAATGACAGGACTTGACACCTGATTTGGATATGGCGGAAAGGTAAGAGAAAGTGAGGAATTGAGGGTGACAGCTAGGTTTTGAGCCCAGGTGACTGGGAATACTGAATTCTTAATTAATTTATGAAATCATAAAATTACAAAGTGGGGCAGGCAAGCCCAGGAAAGACCCTGATGGCAGTGGGAAGTGAGGCTGCAATCACACTTTAATAAGGCACATAGGGTGTAGGGGTGAACAGAAAGTATAGAGACAAGGGGTGAAAAGGCATACAGAGGCAGACAGCATGGGGATAGGGATGGGATGGCAAATGAGGGCAGCCAGTGTGGGGCAGAGAATGGGGAACCTGAGAAGCACTTAATTATTCAAAGAATCACTCAAATAACTATGGATTAGACCCAATGGTGGGGGCAGAGAACAGGTTTGGGGGTGGGTGTCTCATTTTTATAGGGTTTCTTTGAGGGAACAGAGTCTTATCTGTGCCACCTTGGGGATAATTCATTGACATATTCAGATCATCTCAAAGTTGTCAGTAAAACTTTGAAGTTTATATGTCCATGTGATCTCAAAGTTATCAGCACCATTTGGTGATCTGCTTATCTTTACTGTGGAGGTCTGGGATTTGTTCAGGATTTAATTATCATAGGACCAAAAGGCCCTGAAAGTAAAGCCTAAATGACTTCTGATTCAGCACATATTATTAGGATGTGATTTTTGGTTAATATATGATACAATTTGTAATCATGCTCCTTTGATCTTTAGGACGATTTGCATGTGACTTTCTAGGTTGCTCTTTGCATTCTTACTTCCTGGTATTGCTGCTTATAAATTTATTTACTATACATACTGGTTCCAAGGGTTTGTCATGCCGGGGTGGGAGTGGGGATAAGCTCCCACTCTCTATAAAATGCTCCAGTAGTGTGCGTCTCAAATGGCCTCTGACAACCGAAGTCCAACTCCTGGCCTTCTCGTGGCGGAACTGTTTCCACTAACAGGAGAAGGGGAGAAGACGAGTCATTGGCACCTTAAAAACCAGTCGCTTTGGGCAGGTGGGGCTCATTAGCCTTGGCAGGCAACCCACCTAGGGGAAGGAAACCCTGATTTTAAACCCCCGCTGCCTTGCGGCTATACCCATATTTGGGAAAGGATTCGGGAGTTAAGCCCGAGGAAAAATCAGGAGTTGGAGTCCCTTAGGCAGTTGGATGTTGGACATCACATCCCTCTGGCAACTCCTGCGGTGGCACTGGTGCCAAACTGTACTGGCTCTGCCTCTCCTTTGGATCCACCAATGTCGTGGAGAGGGAAAACCTCCTGCATGGGCAACAGCTTGTTTTCCATATTGATCTGCCCAGGCCAGCACTCTGGAGAGGACACTCCAGCTACTCCTCATGGGGTAGATACAACACGGGATATGGCAGTTACTGGTTATAAATTGCACAGCCACACTATGGCCCGTGGCTCTTCAAGGTGCTGATTCGCGACTGGTGGAGGCCTACTACTACTATACATACTAAAAGTGAGGCTTAGTCAAGGGGACCAGAGCAAGATACAATTTTAACACAAGTACCCTTTATAGTAATAAGGCAGTTAGGAAGAGGGGAAGACTTGAAGGAGAGAAATAGTTCAGTTCTAAGACATCTACGAGACATGCAATTTGAAAAGTTCACTAGACAGTTGGAGGTGGAAGACTAAAGATAAGGAGAGAGGTTAGGGAATGGATATCTCTTTTTTTCTCTTTTTTTTTTAGTGAGGCAATTGGGGTTAAGTGACTTGCCCAGGGTCACACAGCTAGTAAGTGTTAAGTGTCTGAGGCCGGATTTGAATTCAGGTACTCCTGACTCCAGGGCCGGTGCTCTATCCACTGCGCCACCTAGCTGCCCCAAATGGATATCTCTTACAACAAAAAATAAAAGAGAGAAAACACCCAATTCAGGAAAATTAACCAACATGAATGTATATAAATGTATTATTATTAATTATGAGTACTCTGTAAGACTAGGGGAATTTGGAACCAACGATTCTCAGCTATCTGTAGGCAGGACAAGATAAGGGTCAGAATTTTCAAATGTGAGCAAGAAGTTTGACCCTGGGTTACCTGATGAGATGTACAATTAATTGCTGTCCTAACAAAGTGGGAGAATTCAACCTTTCTTTGCTAAGTGGTTTTCTCCATCACCAAGGCCAGTCTAGAGATCTTAGGAGAAAATGGCATTTGGACTGACTTGGTGGAAGAATCCCAGGCTCATTTGGCACAAGGTTGTGAATGTAGGAGAGCTACGAACAAATAAGGGCTCCCAAATACCCACCCAGTCTCAATGAATATTTCATGACAAAAGAAGGCTCTGGTATTTTGCTGGATTGCTTCAATTAGCTCTCCAGCCTCATTCTCATGCTAATAATAAGCTTGCTTATCATAATGGTTTATTAATCTATTTCACAGTGTGAATTTATACAGTAATGGATCACAGAGACCTCCTGCCGCCGCCTTTATTGGATATAAATGACTTCCTAATTGCTATTGATCATTAAAGCAGTTCAGTGTTATTGTGGGTTTCTAAGAGCCCAGAAGGGGCTTTTGAAGACCTGAGATCTAGGCATCTTTAGGCTTGGACTGCTTTATATTTCTGCTGGAGGCTTGAGAATTGAACTTGGAGAAAAGTCACTAGGTCAAACACATCTTTGGTTTTTTTTTTGTTGTTGTTTTTTGCTTTTCCTGGTTCCAACTATTGACCTGTTTCTATGCTTAGGATTTCCCATGCTTGGCTTTGCTCTGGCTTCTCCAATTAGTCATAGACAGATGTGTTAGATTGTAGAGGAAAGAGAAATGAGGAAACCATTTGGAAATCATTCATAATCCCTTGGGCACTTGTCCTTTTGGGATTCTGGATATTCCCATTTTCCAGAGCTCCATAAGTTAAGGTTCAATTCTAAGGTTAGTGACTAAGGAAAGAGAAACTTTTCTCTTCTGAGCTTCACACTAGGTCACAAAAGATAATAACAAAAACTTATATTTCTATGTACAATAGAAACTCCTGGATATCAGGAACTATCTTGTCTCCTTAGATCCCAGCATAGTGCCTTGAACATAGTAGATAGTAAATGCTTACAAAATTAAATTCTATACTGCTTTAAGGTTTAGAAAGTGCTTTTCTCACAACACCAGTAGGTAATAAATGTTTATGTAGCCACTGTACATATGAAGAAACTGAGGCACAGAGAGATTACACTTGTTCACCTGTCTCTCCCTCTCTGTCTCAGATTTAATTAAGAGATTAACCTTTCAATAACCCATCAATACAATTAAACTCCTTCAGTAACTTCCTTTATATAAATTAATTTCAATGTATAAAGTATAAGTTTTTCAGTAGCTCTATGAGTTCTCATCATGATTCTTTGTTTATCCACTCATTCTCATTCACTTTTCCTCTCATGTGATTTGGAGGCAGTAGATGGATAGCCAGCCCAGAACCAGGACAACCTGTTGTTCAGATACCATCTTTGACACCTACTGGTTGTGTGACCCTGAACAAGTCCCTTGACCTCTCAGTCAAGGTGACTCACTAAGTTTAGGTAACTCACTAAGTCTGTAAGTTACAAAGAAGGTGTTTCTCTACATTGGTAAAGTGAGTTTCCTCACCTGAGGCTTCTGTATAGTGGTGAAACCACAGGTCTGGGTGCTATCCCTCTGGTTGTAGTTAGTGTACCTGGTTCTGTTGTTATTTTTCATTATTTATTTATTTATTTTGTGGGGCAACGAGGGTTAAGTAACTTTCCCAGGGTCACATAGCTAGTAAGTGTCATGTCTGAGGCCAGATTTGAACTCAGGTCCTCCTGAACCCAGGGTCGGTGCTTTATCCACTGTACCACCTAGCTGCTCCCCCTGTTGTTATTTTATACTTAGCATCATTTCATATAGCTTCTTCCAGATTTTTACTTTTTGGGTTCAGCTCCCGGGGCAGTCTGTTTTTCTCTGGTTTCCAGACAGTGTCACATTTTACTCGTGACAAATAACATGGAATTGTTAACCAAACCCCCTCATCTTTCTGCCCTCACCTCTCACCATACATCATTTTACTTGCCAAGATAGAAGGCAATAAATCTAGTCTAGACTATTACTCTGTTTCTGTGGTGCCCAATATCTCATAAAGACTGGAGAAGGCAGATTCTTTGTTGACTATTTTCATCCATGGACATTCAACATAGCTTCTTGAGGTCAGGGACTGTTCCATTTTTGTCTGTTTCCCTAGTGCCTTGAAGGCCCATAGGATCATAGGTTTAGAACTGGAAAGGAGCTTAGAAGTCATCCAATCCAACCCTTTCATTTTACAGATGAGACAAAGTCACACAGGTAGAAAGTAGCGGAATTGTTTTTGGAATTCACTCCATTTTGCATCTGCTACTGGTTTCAACTCTATGGAACGTGATGCCTCTCCCAGATTAAGTTAATCACTTTTAATCTTATCACCATGCTGTTAATTCAAGTTTTGACCAACAGCTTGTACCTCAGCCTCCTCTCCTATCTGATTGGAGGGCCAGAAGGTGGTGTACCAAACTCCTCCCAATGCCTTCCTTTATAGAGGGCAGAAACTGGACTTTTCGGCTCACTCCACTTTGCCTCTACTGCTCTGCCAGGTTCCAATTCCATGGAACAAGGATACCCCTTGGTTTCCCTCTCCCCAATATTAATTGTACAATATTATAATACAATATAATAAAATCATACAATCTTAATGTACAATACAATATTAATTGTATCCTTAGCAGTCAGTACAGTGTCCAGCACACAGTGAATGCTCGATAAATGTTTATTGCATTGGAAGACAAGTCTTCTGACTCCATACCCACTGCTCTTTCCATTGTATGGTGTCTCATAGGCACATTTGTGTTTGTTGAGTTGAATTGTTAAGTGTACACAAAACAAAGGGAAGAGCTCAGGGAACCATTCAAATGAGCAGGTTGAATTAAAAAATAATAAGGATGATATCACTAGCAATAATAATAACAGTGAGGGGCAGAATTCCTTAGTGGATAGAGCACTGTTCTCAAAGCTAGAATACTTTGAGTTAAAGACCCATCTATAACTATGACTCTCTCTCACCACACACACACACACACATACACACACCACATACACATGCACACACACATGTATATGTTTAATATATATGTACATGTGTGTATATACACAAATGTATAGGAACCTAGGTGACATAGTGGTTAAATCACTGGGCTTAGAGTCAGGAAGACTTGTGTTCCTGAGTTCAAATCTGGCCTCAGACACTCGCTATGTGACCCTGGGCAAATCACTTCACCATGTTTGCCTTAGTTTCTTCATCTGTAACATGAGCTAGAGAAGGAAATGGTAAACCACTCCAGTATCTTTGTCAAGAAAACCTCCAAACAGGGTCATGCAGAGTCAGACCCAACTGAAATGAATGAACAACTACAGATGACATATGCTAGGCCAAGTGACTTAACCTGTCATAGCCACAGACAACTCCCAAACTACAGAACAGCTAGCAATCTGCACTGAGAGAGGGGGCTTCCTCCCAGGAAATCCCAGCACCAGTCTAAAAGCCCTTTCAGTTACAAAACCCACAGAGTCATAAAAGGGCGTTTTCTCGTCATGGTGAGACAGGAGCATTATTCATACCAACAACCTCCCATCTGCATAGCATTTTATACCTTTAAAAATCCATTCACATTCGTTACCTCAGGACATCACATACTGCACACGTGTGAATCTCCACGTGCACAATATACAGCATCTGGAAAGAAAAACTGCTCTTTAGAAGCACTGAGCTATTTCATTCCTAAATAACCTGGCCCATAAAAGCTGGCTTGGCACTTGGGTGTCACTCTGCTGCTGAAGGACCTTCTGGGTGGATGTCATCTGTGATCAACCCACCATCAGTGTCAGATATTTGATGAGGAGTTTCTGAGCCATAAACTCAGGTTCCTCTCGCCCCTCCCCACCCAGCTTCTAACCCAGCCTGTAGTTATTCTTAAGCCTCCTCTTCCCATCACCCCTAACCATCCATCACTCTATTTCTTCCCCAGACTCATGATGCATGTAAGCAAACAGCAGGTTCAGAAGCACACAGGCCTCCATGCTCTCATCATTTAAAAAAAATTCCCTTCCTCACTGTCATCCTGGTGCTTTTCCCCTTTTAGTGCCAGATCGCAAATCATGGTAAAAGTTTGTCCATAAAAGCTACTTGTTGGTTTGCCAGGTATTCTAATAGTACTTCCTCCTTGGGGGCTGTCCACATCATTCCCATAGGTCCCTGGCCTCAGAGCCTATCAAGTTTAAACTTTAGTGCCTGAGGGGGCAGCTAGATGGCGCAGTGGATCTGGCCCTTGGAGTCAGAAGGACCTGAGTTCAAATCTGGCCTCAGACACTTAACACTTACTGTCTGTGTGACCCTGGGCAAGTCACTTAACCCCAATTGCCTCACCAACCCCCTCCCCAAAACTCCCCCCAAATTACTGCCTGAAATAACAAGGAGTTTACAACTTGGCAGGTGTGTGTGTGTGTGTGTGTGTGTGTGTGTGTGTGTGTAAGGGTAGAGAGGATAGAAGTCTATGAACTCAGAAAAAGAGCAGAAGATCAGGAGAGGCTTCTTCCTAAAACCATGAGCACGAGAACTAGGAGCCCCTAGAAACCTGAAGAAGGCGGTTTAGGACCAATAACAGGACTGTCTTACTTCACACACTGGGAAACAAATAGAAGGAATTTTTTTGTTTGCTAAGAAGTAGGTGGGCTGGAAGTATAGAGTCACCAAAGCTTAGAACATAGAACATCAGGACTGGAAGGAACCTTTTAGCGTAGAATTTTAGATGTGGAAGGGACATTAGACTATCAAAGCTGCAAGGGACATTCTTAAAACATAGAATGCTCGAGCTGAAAGGGACCTGAGAACACATAATGGCGAAAATGGAAAAGAAGCTTGTCAGAACTAGAAAGACCTTAAGGCATAGGATTTCAGAGCCAGAAGGGACCTAAGAGTCGAACCCTCTCCATATATAGATGAGGAAATTGAGGAGCAGAGATGAGAAAGTAACTTGCCCAATATATAAATAGGATCCAGATAGGTTTAGATAAATCCTTGGAAGACATTTCTATATAAAAAGTGTTTGGGGAATGCTTCTGAACTGTGAGGTGATATGAGGAAGAATGATTATAATAGTAACCTGCTCCAAATTGCTCCATCTGTGACAGGATCTCTGAGAGAGACCGGATTTATCTTTGTATTTGCAGTATCTCACAAAGTGCCTGGCACATAGTAGGTGCTTAATAAATTTTTTTTTGATAGATTCCAAGCTAGAGGGGCTCTAGGGTATTTCCAATAAGATTAGAGACTCTTTGAATAAATTGTTTCTTAACAACATCTGGTCATAGAAAGAGTTGGATAAATTCTCCAAGCATGAGCCTTGGAATTTGTTATAAAGCTAAAAGCTTGTAATGGGGACTGCTAAGGGCTTATCATAACCATGATCCTCCCCCTTCAATTGAATCAGAAAAATGTGCCTTCTAGGGGAGCAATTCACTAATTTCTTTCAATGGGAGATTAGAGAAAACCCATATAGATCTCTAGTTCTTCCCAGGGAATAAGCTGTTTCACCTTGTAAGAGTTCCTCTTTCTGGGTCTCAGTTTACCCATCTGTAAAATGAGGCAGGGATAGGATTAAGACTAAAGCATCAAAGTTCTTTCCAGGTTTAACTATAATTTGAAATGGGAAATCTTCAAGTGTTGGCTTAATAGCATTGCTGTTAGGGACTTTGAAAAAGGGCCTTCTTAACCTGACTTAGCTAATTCTTTTTAATTCTTTAAACTTGCCTTACCTGCTTTTCCATTTAATATTGTTGAGTTTCTGGAAAGCTACAACCCAGAACTGGAACAAAGGAAATTCTAGCTATTCTAGCTTTTCTCCAGTGATTGAAACTCCACTCAGCTCCTATAAAGTGGTCAACACTCATCCCCCCCTTTCCCCAATGGATTACTTCTGCTGTTGCCCTGCTCCATTCAAATGCCCCAAGTGGCATTCAGGGGAGGATACTCTCCCTGAACTGTCCAAAGAGGCAGCCAAATGCTGTTTCCTCAGCATTCTAGGTATTTAAATGGCCATTTTATTTAGATTTATGTTGAAGGATACTGGCAGAGAAAGGGCCATTTCAAAGTCAGTTTCTGCTTTATGGCTTTATAGGGGATAGTATCAGGCAGGTGTTTAAAATATCGATGCTACTCCCAGCACAACAAAGAGGGTAAAGTCAGGAGTAGAGCACCAGCCTCTCCATCATGGGTATGTCTTACTAAGCATCCTTACCAAAGGAAATCTACCTCCTCCCTCTCCCAGCTCCCACTGACAGTATGGATTTGGCTGTTCTGCTTGACTGAAGCCAAAGTACTCCTGGCCTCCTGGGAAATTTCTCCTCAGCATCCTATAGCACACTAATGTTGAAAAGTAGGAAAAGACTGAACATGCATGTAGATAGCCAATCAGTCACTAATTTGCATATACTCAGGGATTCCTGTGCTAATTATATCAAAGTTATAGGTTTAGAAAAAGCAATGTGGCATTGTGAAAAGAGAGATGTACCTGAGACCAGGATCCAAATCTCTGATCAACTACTTTTTATCCATAAAGGTAAGTCATTTAACTTCTCTTGACATCAGTTCCCTCAATTGTAAAATAAGGGGTTGGACTATATGATCTCTGAGTCTCCCCCCAATTCTAATGTTATGCCACAGCTTCCTCTCTGGGTTTCCTCCCCACCCCTTCACCAACTTGAATTGGTAGGTTGGGTTCCTTGAAAAGCAGCAGCAATATTGTGTTTGAGGGATAGCTGTTTGGGTAGATATTCTCCTAACATTGTGGTTCATAAGCCTCCATTGGTGTGTTTTCTTCCTCTAACAATCAGTCAGTATACTCAATTGACTTTTAGAAAAGGCATTTACTCATAAGACCCAGCAAGAGCAGTAGTCACAAAGAATCCCCCTCCACACAAACTTGGGGCACATTCTTCCACAGATACGCAGACTCAGTATGGAGGAAGAGTTGGTACAAACTTAATGGTGGTAGTGAAACACATAGAGGGCACACACATGACCAAGGCATGTCAGGACTCTGGAACAACTGAATTTTGATATCCTTTTTTTCTCTAGAGAATTCTCAAAAGATAAATTCAGCGTGGACAGTCAGGTTGGTGATGGATGGGTCACTCTGCTGCTATGTTAGGCTCACTTATTGAAGGGCATAGTGTTTCTGCTGACCCAATGTCTCAGTTGGCCTTGCTCCTCACAGTGGATGGTATCTCCTTGGGTTGGGTTGATCTACTTGCTGGGCTTGCCTGAGCAAATTGATTGGCTGCTGCGCAGTTCTTCTTTGACAGGGCAAGGCAGCTTGCTCTGCTGCTGGACTGTTGCTTCCCAGGTTGGACTGAGCAGTTTGCTCAATTGCTGGATACTTCACAGGGAATAGCATTGCTACTGGAGGGTCAAATCACTGGACCCTCAGGGTTTGTTTGCATTCTTCACCACTTCTTGCCACTGGCTCATCTGGGTTTTACAGCACTCTTCTCAAAGGGAGGACAACTGTGCTCTTTTCATAAGGAATGTTATTGTTTTCTTTCAGCAAGGACAGATTCACTTTGGATCACATTCCTAGACTATGGTCTCATTCTGGCTGCAGATTTCCCCAAGATCTTACCCAGGGACTGTACTTTAACCCTAGCCTTAGACTTCACTTCAGTGACAGGTGACTTCTAAACCTGCCCCTTGTAGGCAGGGACTTCATATCTTATTTATTTTTGTATTTTCTTCTGCTCAGTACTCTGAACATAATAAATGCTTAGTAAATCCCTGGTCAACTAAATTGAACTGAGGTACAGCAAGATGGAAATAGGTTAGCTATAACGAAGAACTTCCTGGGTATAAGCTTTGTTGGACCCCAAGACTGAAGACAGTGAAGGAAAGCCCTTTCTTAGAGATCTTGCAGAGCCCTTTTTTCTAGAATATCGTAGGTTTGCTTCTGTTCTGAAAAGATGAGATGGACCCAATAGTCTCTGATGGTCCTTTGTAGCCTACATATTTCACAATTCCACAACAAAAATACAAAATTATTATTAGCTACAAGAAACAACATGCAAATAATTTTACCACCACACATCTAATTACTTGCTGTGTTCTGTTTAACCAGAGTCTCAAAAGGCAGCATTTCCCAGCAATGTACATGACTCTGTCTTTGGGGGAATTGCTTCCTTGCACTCCCTAGCTCAGCTGGGATAATAATTCATAAGGATTTTGGGTTTTTTCTAGCTTCTTGGAGCCTCAGGAGAATCATCTGCACTCAGACTAATATTGATGGGACAGTAGTGAATGAATTACCCAGCCACCCAGGGGCGGAAGACATGTCTCTACTTGCCAGTCTTTGTCTTATTACTGGGCTTTAGCACTGAAAGACCTCAACTATGGTCAGGTGTAGATGTAATCAGAGCCAGCAATGTGTATGTCTGAGCAGAGGGACATGGGAAAATTTAATAACAAGTCGGGAGATCGAGTTCCCTGAAGGGAGGGGGCAGGAAGGGAATGGGGAGTAGGAAGGCTAGGAAATTACAGCTTTGTAGATAGGTTAAGATGTCAACCTTCCCCTTCTAAAGGTCAGCAGGGAAGCACCAGGCTCCGAGAGGGAGAAAGGCATAGCTTTCTAGCTCTAGGTCTCATCCAGCTTTTGGGAAAAGAGTAGGGTTGGCCTGAGACTTTTATGCTCTCTAGTGGAATTTTTGAACCCATTAGATAGAAGTGGTTAGACATAGCTGTTTCTTGAGCTGTCTACTAGGAGGTCAGCTTGTTGTGCTGACTTTTCACCTACTTTTAGAGAAAATCATGAATTTCTTCTGTTCTAATCAGAATGACTAGATCACCCTACTTTCCTCAAATTCTGAATCTTCCTTTCAGAGGTGGCTGTAAGACCAGACATGCTGAGTCTATGAATTTCCTTTTCTATAGTAGGCAGAGTGCTGGAATCAAGAAGACCTGGCTTCTAATCTTACCTCAAATACTTTCTAGTTGTATGACCATGGGCAATTCATTTAACCTCTCTAAGTCTCAATTTCCTTATTTAATGTCCTTATCTCCTTTATCCTTGCATTGATAAATTGGGTCCCTAGTGGATAGGTGTGCTCTCTCTCTCTCTCTCTCTCTCTCTCTCTCTCTCTCTCTCTCTCTCTCTCTCTCTCTCCCCCTCCCCCCTTCACTAGTTTCTAGGAATATACCTCAGGGGTATCTTTATAATGCTGTTGGCTGGAACCCCATTCTAATGTGTTTTCCCTAATACCAAGAGATATATTCTCACCTCTATACTTTAGTTCCTGCGAACAGTGAACTCAAACTTAAAACAATTGCTAAAAGCATTTGCCCCACCAAGTTCAATTTTGAATCCAGTGTAGCTTCTGGTCAAGTCATTCCCTTGCCATAAGCAATGATGTCTTGGCCTCAATCCATTGATGGGCAGAGTCAAGCAGATCATACTCTTCAGCTTCATTCCTCACCAGGCTCAGCTGCCAGTAGACTCTGGTGTAGGACCTCTGGTGACTCCCTCTTTTGACCTTTTGAAGATCACAAAGTTATAGCTGTCTGATATTCCTTCACTGAAGAGTAGGCAAGAATAGATACAATAGAGTCTGAAAAACAGCTGTGCCATGTACTTATGGTTCTGGGGCAACTCTGGCTGAGAGAGGGTTACAAGCTCTTCTCCTACCCAGAGGCCCACAGCAGTGGGGAAGAGGGATTGTTTTGGCTGGTTAGTATCATTTTGAATGTACACTCAGTTCTGGTTCATCAACCAAACAAAAGACTTTTTCCTTACCATTTAATAAATATACAGGAAACAGTCATAGAATACCTTCAAATGCCCCAAAGCCCCTGTGGGGGATTATACAGTCAGAGAATGCTGTGTATGCTTATAAGGACTGGGCTCTCATTGGCCAGTCCCCTGTTACATGTAAAAATTGGTCTCGGATGTGCCTTCCAGCTAGAAACCTATAATCCCAGGATCCTTCAGTTCTTCTTCCCCTCTTCTTCTTTTCCCTAGAAGAGGAAGGCAAATGAATTTATCACAGAATGTGTGTTAGGGGCTGCATCCACATTAGCATAGGGCCATAGAATGTCAGAAATAGAAGAGTCAGACCTTAGAGATAATTTAGTTCAACCTTTTGATTTTACAGATGAAGAAACAGAGAGGAGAAGGGAAACAACTTATCCAAGTTACAGATGGCTGAGCCAGGACTGGAATCCACAGCTCCCGATTGGCAGCCTCCTTGTCTTTTCACCATACCATACCATCTCATGGAAAATGAGTGTTTTTCCTCATTCAGATCAGACAACCAGCAGATTGGCTGAAGTTCTTGATTTTCACTGAGGTGTGGTGGTAGTGTGTAAGACCTGGGCTTGAGGCCAAATGAAATCTGCTTTGAAAACACTGATTCCATGAAATGTTGTTGGAGATTTACATAAATAAAAATAGAAACAAATGACTTTCACAGTATATAAAATCACCTTTACACAGCCCCCAGGGTCTGCTTTGGGAATTTTTTTTGGAGCTACTTGAAGGCACCTTAAATCAGACTAAGTTCTTTAATAACAAGACAAGAGACAGAGGTACAGCAGTGAATTCTAATACTTGCAGTCATTAATAGAGTTTTCCACAAACATGAGCACTGGGAGACGGAGGTGGATGGCAAGCATAATTGGATGGTTAACCATGGTTAAGTGAGATCAGAAGCCTTAGCTTTAAGGCCTAGAGTTGTGGAAGGCATTATTTCATTATATGCTGATCTACAGTTTCCTGTTCAAAGTATCAAGGTGTCCAAAGTGTCAGGTGAGTCAAAATAGTGCCACCATCTCCCCTCTCAGTGACGGTCCAGGATCCTGAGCTCTGGAGTTCTGGGAATAGCAGTACCTCCCAGCTAGCAGCCCTGATTCCAGGCTAGTCCCTGTTGCAATCATTTAGGGAATTAACCCTTGTGGATATGCAGCCCTAGGGATAGCTAAAGACCAGGAAAAGAAAGTTTTTGCCACCAAAGTCCTTGGCACTGTCTAATTTTTGTTATTGTTGTTGGTGATTCATTTCAGTTGTGTTTGACTCTTTATGAATCCATTTGGATTTTTATTGCTAAAGATACAGGAGTTGTTTGTCAATTCCTTCTCCAGCTCATTTTATAGATGAAGAAACTGAGGGAGACAGGATTAAGTGACTTGCCCAGGGTTACATAGCTAGTATGTTATCTGAGGCTGGATTTGAACTCAGATCTTCTTGACTCGAAACCCTAATACATGGATATGATTTTACTAGAGGAAATACTATTAAAGAAGATGTATTACTATGTTATTTTCTGCTTTACCCTAAGGACCATGGCACCTTGCTTATAACTTGAAATTAAAACCTCCCACATGTTGCTTTCCCTATGAGAATATGAACTCTTTTGGAGTAGGAGCAGTCTCTACTTTTTCCGTTGTATCTCCAGGGCTTAACACAATGCTTTGCACATAGTAAACATCTCAGAAATATTTCTTTCATTCGTTCATGGTTCTTATGGCCCACACATATAGAACATGAATGTGAACCATGAGAAATGGGGCTGGGACTGTGCCAAACCATAAGTCCTCCCCTTCCCAGTTTCTTCAAACTTTATGAAAATGCCATATAACTTGGCATCTTCACCTTGTTTGAAACAGCCAGACCATAGACAATGGAGAGAAGATGGCTCTTGACATATAATAGAAAAGCTGAAATATCATATTATCAATATCATAGCTAAGAGTACCCTGAGAGGTAAATAAGTCTACCCTCCCATCCAACACATAAATATCCTTTACAGTATACCTCACAGGTGGTCATCTAGACTCTACTTGGTTACATCTAATTCCTTGGAAACTCATTTTCTCTTGGGGTAGTTCATTCTGTTTTGGGGGCAGTTCTTATCCATCTATCCATCCATCCACCCATCTATCCATCCATCCATCCATCCACCCATCCATCCATCCATCCAACCATCCATCCATCCATCCATCCATCCATCCATCCATCCATCCATCCATCCATCCATCCATCCATCCATCCATATATCCATCTATCCACTCATTAAGCAGTTACTATGTTGTTATACTTCTAGGTACTATGGAAGATACAAGGGCTAAGAAAATGGAATCCTTGTCCTTAAAGAGTTTATAATAAAGCAGGGGAATATAAGACACATACATAAATCATTATAAAATTAAACACAAGTACATAAAAAGGCAAGAGAAAGAAATTTTGTTGGTCCACAGGAGAGGAAAAATAATTTCTGGTTGGGGAGATTGGGGAAGCTTTCATGGAAAGGGTTGCCTTAGCGTTAGGTCTTGAAGGATCAGTAGGACCTCAAAAGGCAGAGATGGGATAGAAGGGGATGGCATTAAAGGTATGGGGAAGTACATAGACAAAGATGCTAGATGTGGTTATATTAATGTTAGTGCTCAATCTAAGTCCAGTATTAGGGTTTAGTCTGTTGGGGATGGTGGTGGTGGGTCAAGGGTTAGTTTATTTCCAGTTTTAGGAGTATTTTTCTGTCATGGTAGGGTTCAACCTGGAATTGGTTTTGGGTGTAGGGACTCAGCCTATTCTTGGGTTAGGGCTTGGTCTGTGGCTGGGATCAGGGTTTAATCTGCAGCAGGGGTTATGGGTGCAGGCTGTGGCCAAGGATCAGAATGAAGCTATCAAGTCATTGTTCACAGTGCTTTTGTTTCTTTTTATTCTCAAGTAGTCAGATGTTTGGAAGCAGGTAGGCTCCAAAAAACATATCAGGCTATGGGTGGGTGGGGGAGTTAGAGAAGAAAAGTGCACCCCAAAGGATTATAAAGGGACTAAGAAACACACAGTATGTTCCATCAGATCCTGAGAGAGCTTAATTCTTTCCTGGAAAAATCACTGTGAGGTGTTAGAGTTCAGACTGTGGGCTTCATTTTCCTGATTCATTTCATTCCCAACACTGTGGGCAATTCATTATAAACTGCCTTGCTCCACACGGTATCAGAGTGTCTGTCCAAAGGAAGAGAGGGCATTGGTTCCAGCTTTCAACACCACTACAAAGAGTCCCTTCTCTCAGCAAACGTTCATCAGTGGATCAGAAAAATGGGAGGCAATAGAAGGAAGAGTAGAATCTCAATGAGCTGTTGTATCTCAAACTTTGTGGTTCTATTTTTTTGTGCGGCCTATGACTGACGGAAGATGATGGACAAAAATCAGTATATTAATGTCAGGATATTATGCTTGCTGCCTAATTTCTTTTAGACTCTACCTAACATCTTTTCAGGTTTTGAGCTAAATGACATAAGGATTATGAGACAGTTGGGTGTTGTAGTAGACAGAGTGCTAGGCTTGCAGTCAATAAGACCTGAGTTGAAATTTGGCCTCAAATACTTACTTGTTGTGTGACCCTAGATAAGTTACTTAACCTCCATCTGCCTCAGTTTCCTCAGCTGTGAAACTGAGATGATAATAGCACCTACCTCCCAGGGTTGTTGTGAGGATCAAATGAAATTTTTGTAAAGCACTTTGCACAGTGTCTGGCACATAGTAGGTGCTTAATGCTTCCTTCCTCCCTCCTGCCTTTTCTTCCTTCTCCTTCTTTTCCCTTCTTCTTTCTGATTTCCATCTGTCTCTGATAAAACTTCTCATTCAGTTGAGACACATTTACTAAGTGCCTGCTATGTGTAATGCAATCTCTAAGCCTGGTTTCACAACTGCTTAGGTGACTAGAACTATGAGGGGACATGAAGCCATCCAATGAAAATTAGTTGAAGGAACTGGAGATGCTCAGCTTGGATAAGAGAAGACTTATGAAGGATATATTTATTGTCTTCAAGTTTCTGAAGATTATCATTTGGAAGAGGGACTAAATTTATTCTTTGTGGCTCCAGGGCATTCAGAACTAGGACAATGGATAAAGGATACAGGGAGACAGGTTTTGGCTTAAGGGAGGGAGGAATTTCCTAACAAGTAAGGAATAATAGAATGTGCTGCTTGCCATAATAGTGAGCTCCCTACCATTGAAAGTATCCAAGCAGAAGATAGATGCTCACCTTTCAGAGATGTAATGTAGGAGATCTCTGCACTGGGTGGATTGATGAATTAAATGACCTCAAAGTTGCCTTTTCAACTCAAAGATTCTAGATCCATCATTTCAGAGCTATGAAAGGTATTCTTAAATTTGCAAGGTATATAGTTCTATACTGATGATCTCTGACATCACAGACTTCTTCTAAATGCAGAAGTGCCAGCACCTTCCTGTTTTCAAAGGTAATATGGCTCTGTGGCATATTGTTAGGACAAGTAAGTGGTTCAATGAATGTAATCCAGATCTAGGGATGCTAAAACTTGATCTGTTCTCCAAAGCACTGCAGGTTTTAGAGTGATCCGACAACACCACTGGTATCCATTCTCAGCAGAAATCTAATGTATTCAGCCAGTTCCCAGGAGGGCATTACTCTCTTTGCAAAATAATTGTGAGATGTTAGAGTTCAGAGTGTGGATATAATATACCTGTCTCATTTCATTCCTATAAATACAAAGAGGTTCATAATACATTCTCCTAGCTCAGGAGTTTGCCCGAATTCCAAGGAGAATTGTCAGGAACCTGCAGCCCCTTAATGATGCTCCTAGCAGTCCAAATAACACAGACACCAATCAGTATCTCAAACTTCCAGGATCACCATGCCCACCCTCTGTTTCAGTTATGAGTGAATGAGGGAATCTGGGGCTGGGGTAATTGTTTCAATTTCTCAACAATTGTAATTGTCCTTGTGTTCTTCATTCAACCTGGTCCTCAGTGATCTCATTTGGAAAAGAGAAAGGTTTTTAAAAAAAATCTTTTAGAGATTTAGTACTGTTTTTCATGAACTGACTGACTTTTTATTGTGTGGCTAGAATACCGAGGTTTTTTGTTGTTGTTGTTTTTTTGAGAAAGGTGAATTGACTTTTTTCTGACCCTCAGAGCTTGCTATGTTGATCTAAAGACCATAGAAATATGGAATTCCTTACAGTCTAGAAATGAGAATGTGTATCCATTTTCAGCACCCTTATTACCAATAAGGAAGCACTTAGCAGGGATTCTTCCTCCCTTTTTTCTTTTGCTAAAAGTAGGACCAAAGGAAGTGTTAAAGATATCTCTAAATGAACTTTCATTTCTTTCTGGAAAAGGCCAAACTTGTGCTGCCAGCTTCTTGACACTGTTGCAGACAATTTTGTTTTCTGGTAGATTTAATCAATCCCTTCCTACCTACCCCATTCTCCTGTGGTGTCCTTGCTTCTTCACCAAGCTGCTCTGAGGACCTCCACTAGATGGTGCTGTCTGACTCTTGTCACTAGCATTCTAAGTTAGCTATCTTTAGCCCCAAACTGCTAAACTTCTTTCTCCTATCTATGGCTTGGGGAGAAGAGAAAGGGGTCACCAAAGGGCTCAATGAATAATTTAAGAGGTGGTGATGTGGGAGTTTCTCCTGCTTTCTCTTTCTCCAAACACCTTGGCCAGAGTGAAAACCCTCTTGTAGGTGTTTGCATTGAGAAACTAAACCCTTTTGGGAATCCAGTTCAACCTGGGAACTGAAGGCAAAATTCACAGGATCAGAAGCTTTAGAGTTGAAGGAGACCTTGGTGATCATCTAATCCAAGCTCCTCATTTTACAAATGGGGAAACTGAAGCCCAGAGAGTGGAATGATACTTGCTGAGGTCATATAAGCATTAAATAGAAAATCTGGGTTTTGAACCTAGGACTTCTGATCTGACACTCAGTGCTATTTACATTGCACCATGCTGTTACATTTAAACAGGTTGGAAAAGAATAGTACAAGGGAAAACTACAGAATATGGAGTCAAAGTAATCCCAATTTTGCTTTACTTACCTGTGTGACCCTGGCAGGTCATATAACCTCTCTGTGCCTCACTTTATTCATCTACAGAATAAGGGTGCTGGGGTAGATGGCCTCTCTGTTCCCTTCCATCTCTAGATCTATGATCCTTTGATCTTTCTTTTCTTTAACAAGACTGACTGACAAAATACATTTTGGAATATAAAGCTGCCAGACTGTCAGAGAGCTGCAGACTCAAGGAGGCTACCAGGTTTTGCCTTGATTCACCAAAGAGGTTGTCAGCAGAACTGAAAGGTAGGACTTGAGATAGGCCTCGAAAGATAGGTAGGACTTAGGTAAATGGAAGAATCAGGGAGAATACTCCTCCATACTCCATCCCTTTACCTCCTAGCTTGCTCTGAAACCCTTCACTCAAACACCTAGGAACACATCTGAATTCTTGTAAGATTCAGGAGTGATTGTAGAAGTGATCAGGCTATAGGGGGAGGAATATGTAATGAAGGAGGTAGGAAGGAAAATGAGGAGGAGAAAGTCAGCAATAAAAGGAAAGGTCTGTATTTGCATTTTGTTTTTCCTCATGGCAGCAGTCCCAAGAGATGTGTTGGACTGGCTGCCAAGAAGAACATGCCATAATCCCACAGCACTGTCCATGGATTCTTATTCTTTCCTGTCTGTTTCCAACCCAAATGATGCATCTCACCACTCTAGTTGAGATTCCTTTTTGATATTCCCTATAAAAGGTAGCTACTAGGCTGTGTCTTCTACCTCTCTTTTTTGTGTGAGGCAATTGGGGTTAAGTGACTTGCCTAGGGTCACACAGCTAGTAAGTGTTAAGTGTCTGAGGCCGGGTTTGAACTCAGGACCTCCTGACTCCAGGGCTGGTGCTCTATCCACTGTGCCATCTAGCTGCCTTTTTACCTCTCTTTTATTGTAGAATATTAAGGGGAAAGAAGGAGACAGGGACCTTAAAGATCAGTTATCCCCTCCCCCCTGGCTTCACTTTTACAGAGTTGAAACTGAGGACAAGGAAGGGAAAAGACTCACCCAAGGTCACACAGCTGGTGAGTAGCACAATTATGACTAAAAGCTGGTTCTCCTAACTCTTACTAAGATTGATTATATACCTGCTGCATACTCACCATTGCACCACACTACTGCAGAGAGACAGGGAAGAAGTCTCAGTTTCTGCCCCGGTGAAACTGACCAAGGTACCAAATGATTCTTCCTCCACAGTGTCAATAGCAGTCTGGAAGCTGAACTAGTGTTGAAAAGAAGTACCACAGAGTGGTTGTCAGGTCTCACTCACGCTCAGGCCAACAAAGACTCAATAGTCTGTTGGAACTCAGGCAACATCTCCTGCCCACCCTCCCTAGCTCTTGCTGGCAGACACAGAACACAGTGTGATTTCCAGATCATTGGTGAAAACCTCACAGAACAAAGCCAGCAGAACTATTGGAGGCTTACTCTGGCGCCAACTTGGTTGAGAAAATGTCACCAGTCTACTAAATCCTTTGTACAGATAGATAGATATCACCTTTAGTTGAGTCAAATGCAAATTCAGCACCTTGATGCTGTCCATGGTAGGTAGGCAGCCTTAAGTTTCTCTCCCTAGGTAATTTCAGCAGCACAGACAGAAGTGGGCCCTTATATTATTGAAGGATAAAGCTTAAAAAACAGGAGGGATTTGGGCAAGACAACAGGAAGAAATGATGAAATCTGTGATTTACACTGTGCTTTATTGTTGAGGAAGATTACCTCACTTGATCCTAACTGAGGTTCAAAGAAATAAAATTACTCGTTCAAGGTCACAAAACTACTAAGTGGCAGAGACAGGATTTAGATCCAGGTATTTGTTCTGCCCCCATATCAACAACTCTTTACATAACACTATAGCTATCTGTTTTTCAGAAAGAATGAAATGACTCCTTCCCCTTTGGCTGTCCCTTTTTTCAAATGCCATAACTTTCTGTAACAGTGATAGTGGACAGTTGGATGGATTAATGCAAAGAACACTGGATTTGGAATCACAGACTAACAGGACTGATAACCTCTCAGGATCTAATTTCAATTGATTGATAAACTGGAGGAGATCTACAGTAGGATGACCAGAAAATTGAGAAGACTGGAGACTATGTTGTATGAGGATTAGTTGAAGAAACTAAGGGTGCTTACCATGAGAAATGAAGACTTAAAGACATTCATGATCTCAGCCTTCGGGAGAGGATTGGGTCTTCTTGACTCTAGAAGACAGAACAAGGAGGAAACAGTAGAATTTGTGGGGAGGCAGATTTTGGTTTAATGTAGGGAAAAGCTTCCCAAGCAATTACATCTGTCCAAAAATTGAATGGGCTTGCTCAGAAAAGGATGTGTTTTAATGGAGGCCTTTAAGGCCTTTAAGTGGAAGCTGCTAATAAATTCCTCTCAGATATGGGTTAGATTGAATGACCTCTGAGGTCCCTTCCAACTGTGAGTTTCTGTGGACCTGGACCTGAAGTCAGGAAGATCTGAATTCAAATCTTGTAGACTTTTACTAGCTGTGTGACAGTGGGCTAGTCATTTGATCTCTGCCTGACTCATCTTTTTCATCTGTACAATAAGGATAATAATAGTACTTCCCCCCCTCCTTTGTTGTGAGGATCAAATGAGGCAATATTTGTCAATTTCTTTGCAAACCTTAAAACACACTATAAATGCTAGTTTTACTATTATTGTCATTGTTATTAATTCACGGGTGTTCAGTTAACTTGGTCTTATTTTACTCAAAGTTCTAACAAGCTTGGTTATGTGGCTATTTAGAACATAGCAGATTAGTAAGTATGAGAGATACTTTTAGAAGCAGGCACAAAAAATGCAACAACAACAACAAAATGCATTATAGATTAGCTAATTCTTTATCAATACTGGATAAATGAGGTATTCCTGTATAAATATACAGAAGTGTGTAAAATCTCAGCTAAAGAAAGATTCCTCAGTGAGAGAGGGTCTTTGATGCACCCTTCCCATGCCCAATCTCCCCCCAGTTTACCCCGGTTCTGGCTCCTCCTCTCTGAATAGAACAAACTCCTCCGTCCTCTCTGTCAAAGTTATTCCCCCATGGTCCTATTACTCTGATTACTTTTTTTGAAAGAGGGAGAGGGAGACAGGAAGGGACCAAACACCGAGGACTAAAGCTCAGAGCAGAGGACCCAGACACTTCTTGTTATTTTTGCCAACAAAGTGAGTATTCAAATAGGACATTACACAGCCTGACGCTTCAGGGTTTAGTGTAATCATTACCCATACTTCCCTGACTCGCTGTGGTCTCTAGGGGCCCAGCCAGGCTTCAGAACTGCCATCAACTATGAATATTTAAGAAGAAGTGGGATGGCTGAGTCGCGGGGGAGGGGGAAACCTCCGTGTAGAACTGCAGATTCTCAGATAAGTAGGGACCTTAGGGACCATGGTATAGTGAAAAGAGCTCTGTATTAGCCTCAGAAGACCCGAGTCAAATTCCCGGATCTACTTATTACCTACGTGACCTTCCCTAAATCACTCCCCCTTTCTGGATGTCATTTTTCTCATCTATAATTCAATTGAACAATTCAGCAAACATTTATTAAGCACCTATTAGTTGCCAAGTGTTGTAGTAGGCAATGGTGATACAGAGTCCCTCCACACCCCAAAGGGTTCTTGCATTCCATGGAGCTTATTTTCTGCATTTTAAAACTATCCCAACTCTAGAAGAGGGGACCAGTAGGTTTTCTTATAAGTAATTTATTATTCATCCAGCTACCGTCTCCTCCCATTCTATTTTTTACCTTAGATCCTACTGACCCCAAGCAGTTTTATAGATGGGAGGGGCCTGAGTATGAAGTCAGGAATAGCACATACCATCCCGGGGGTCCCTCCTCTCTAGGATGAAGAAAAGATATTTGATTTACTGCTCAAGAGCCCACTGATTCCGCTAAAAACAAACTGCACTATTTTCAGGACTAGCTGGCCCCCAAGGTCCTTCCCACGTCTTCTGGTTCTATGTCATCATAGGCCGGATTTGAACTCAGGTCCTCCTGAATCCAAGGCTGGTGCTTTATCCACTGCACCACCTAGCTGCCCCTGTCATCATGGGTTCTTAATCGTTTTGTGTGTGTCCTGGACTCCTTTGGCAGTCTGGTGAAGCCCACAGACCCCTTCCCAGGATAATGTTTTAAAATGCATAAAATAAAATATATAGCACTACAAAGGAAAACAGTTTCATTGAAATGATGATGTAATTTTTTCCCTCTGAAAATCTATCCAAAGCTTAGATCCAGTGCTAAGTGTAGCCCAGTACATGGTAGGTGCTTAATAAATACTTGTTGAGTGTTGACTGACTGAACTAAGAATCTTTGATCTGGTTGAACCCTTTCTTTGATCTGGTTGAACCCTTTCTTTTATTTTACACTTGAGGAAACAGGGCCAGTGTGGGGAAGTAGCTTGCCCAAGGTCCCATGTCATTAGAATCAGAGCTGGGATTCGAACTTAGGTCTCCCAACCAGAAATTCTTATTTTTTTTTAAAGTGAGGCAACTGGGGTTAAGTGACTTGCCCAGGGTCACACAGCTAGTAAGTGTTAAGTGTCTGAGACGGGATTTGAACTCAGGTACTCCTGAATCCAGGGAAGTTCTTATTTTGACTTTGCTGTGTTCACCTCATGGTGAACCAGCTATTTGGAGGAGCTGCTAAAAGACGCCACAGGACAAGGTGAAGAAAAGGGACTAGTGACCCTGACTGTGTTGTTAAGGACTTGCTGTGTGCTGTGTTATTTCCCCCAATAAGGCCACTCTGGGAACATAAACCTATCCTACAATATTTATAAGCCTGCCTCAATGCACAGGCTGTTGTGCCTCTGACAGCAGGTGCACTTTAAAAGGAAATAAATAAATAAGTTAAGAGAAGAGGATTCATGAGATTCTATAAGGAACAAACTATATCCTCCAGCCAGTGGCTGGCTTCCTGGCACCCTCGGAACTTCAGAAAGCACCTGGCACTTGAATTTGCTCTGGAGAAAAGAGTATATGGTGTATCATGAGCTTGTCAAAATCTCAGAGTCAGAAGAGACTTCATAGACCACCTATTGCAAGAGACTTTCCCTTCTGTTTTTCTAATGCCAGTCCTAGTGCAAAGTCTGGTGCAAAGTGGGTGCTTAATAAATGCTTGTCTGATGATATACCTAAGGGATCATGAACCTAGGTGTAATGGATAGAATGCTAGGCTTGAAGGAAGGCCTAGTAAATAAGTAAGTAAAGGAAGAACTTACTTGGAGTAAGTAAGATTTGAACCAACAAAGACCTAGATTTTAAATCCCACCTTTGAGTACTCTCAGAGACCCAGTTTCCTTCTTTGCAAATTGGGGATAATAAGTAAAGTCTATGGACTCCTCAGGATAATAGTTTTAAATGCATAAAATTAAAATGCAAAGGATTATGAAGGAAACCAATTATATTGAACTATAGTTATCAGAATACTAAAAAAAAAAATCAAGAACCTCTGCTCAAGTTATATCATCAATTTGTCAATATCTATTTGCAAAGGGGCACCCAGACCTCAATACTATACTCCAGATGGAGTCTAAACATGTTAGAGACCAATGAGACTGTTTCTAACATCCTTCATTCTTGGCACTAGTTTGCATTATTGCATTCTAAGATTGCATTAGCATTTTTGGCTTACATGTCACATTGTTAACTCCTATTGAGATTATACTGCTTATGCTTGTACATGCGCTGTTATTTGAAAGTATATGGATGTATGTCAGACTTATTTGGTTGTATCATATGTGTACATGCACATTGCATTGTGTGTGTATGTGTGTTTCATAGATGGCACAAATGTGTAAGTACATGTGTGGCCATATAGGTGTATATGAAATGGCTATATATAGGTATATGCATTATGAGTAGATTGTAATCTCTTTGAGGGCAGGGACTACCTTATTTTTCATCTCTGTGTCTCTGGTGCCTAGCACAATGCCTTGCCTGTAATGAGCATCTGTTGAATTGAACATTTGTTGTTGAACAAGTTCTTGTTAATCCTTATATGCAATCTTCCACCTCTAATTTCTGTACCTTTGAATTGGCCAGCCCCCATGCCTGGAGTGTACTTCCTGCTCACTTCTACCATCTGGAAGCTCTGGATTCCTTCAGGGTTCAGCTCCAATCTCACCTGCTGCAGAAGGCCCTCCTGCTCCCCTTTCTCCTTCCTCAGCTGGACTGCTTTTTCCCTCCAGTTACCTGGTATCTGCTTTGTATGCATTTTGTATGCATGCTTATATATGTATATTTTGTCTCCTCTGTTAGAATATAAACTACATGAGTGAAGGGAATGTTTCACTCTCTCTTAAATTCCTTTGTCCTTGAATTCCTTCACTTGCCTTTGAAATCCTTGAGTCCAGTACAATGCCTGGCACATGCATGCAGTTAAGTATGTCCTTACTAAGTGCTTGCTTGCTACTTCATTGACTGATGGGGGAACATATAAGATTAAAGTATGTAAACTCATGAGGAAAGTGCAAATGTCAAATGCGCATTGTTTGACTATGTCTATATGTACTTGTATGATCATGCAGGGATATGTTCACATGCTACACATGTATCACATGTAACATGACACACATCTATATATGACATGATTGAGTTATGGGCATGAAAACACAGGTGTCTTGCCAATGAGTATGTAGATGTAATATATGAAAGTGTGGGATTGTGCATGTATATCATGCATTGCATTATGCTGGAGGTATAATTTGCATGTTTATACATTTAGGGGGGAAGTCAGGGGAGGAGCAGGGGTCTAATAAGGTGTCCAGTTCGACAGCTTCTAAAATCTTCCTGAATTGAATTTGACATTGGCTTCTAGGCATGCTGTTCCTTCCCTCCAGCTAGAAAAGCAAGAAGACAGGGTGTGTGTGAGGCCTAGCCCGCCATCTCAAAGCATTCATTCAGCAACTCTTTGCTAAAAGAGAGGGGAAGGGCCACAGGTAACTAGCATCATCTCTGCCATTTCTGATTCTGACCACCTCTCCTCCTTCTTTTCTGTTCTTGGTCCCCAAATCCTACCTCCCTCAGAGAGGGATGGGATGAGAGGAATTGATGGAGAGCTGGCATCCCGAGGGGCTGCCTCCTGCTTTAATACTCTGGCCTCCGCTGCCTTTCCTCCTCCTCTCCCTCCCTCTTGCTAATTAAATTGCTCCTCTAGGCCATTTCAAATGCTCTGACTGGAATGGCTGTCACATAAAGGATAATGCCAAATAGCCCTGGAAGTGAATAGGAAATTTCTCTTAATAATGGAAGAGACTAATTAACGTAACCAGCGAACAGCCAGGGGCTCTTTTCCTATTTTACAGTAAATTAGTGATGGGATTGAGACTAGAACCCAGGTCTTCTGACTCCTGGTCCAGATAATTAGCAAGATGTACTGGTATGAACTCTGAGCTGGGTATCCTAATTTTGCCACTAATTACCTGTGTGATCTTGGCCAAGTCACTTCCTCTCCCTGGCCCTTAAAAATGAGAGACTGGGGCTAAATGATCTCTATAGTCCCTTCCAGCTCTGGAATTCCTGAGGTGGCTTCCAACTCTGGCGTGCCATTTCCAAGGCCCCTTCCAGTTCTAACCTTTCATGACCTATTAACACATCCAACGATTATTTGGGGATTCTCCTGTATCACATCATGAATCAGTAGCAGAGTTAAGACTAAATCCAGGTTTCCCGATTTTTAGTCCAGTCCTTCTTCCATGACACGGTTCTGTTTCTTTAGTAGCAGCACAAGAACAGGTGATGATATACCTAGGATGATGGAGCTGGGTTCCAAATGCCATAATGAGGTGGGGGATCTACTTTGGGCTTTGTAATGCCCTGGTCATGCCGAGGGGCCCTTCCAGATTCTTAAACAGAAAAATATTCAATTTGGCTAGGCCTCCCTGCCTCATGGCCAGTCCTTCCCAAGGGTACCTCATATCTACCCCCTCCCATTTCCCTTAGTTTCAGCCTCACCAGGGAGTGACGGGAATGATTACTGAAGTGTCATACTATCCCAGACAGTCTGGCAACCTCTCCTTTCTGTCTCTCTTTTTCTGTGTGAATTGGATTGGGTAATTACCTTCTGATTCTGTCTGGGTCTCTCTCTTTTTCTCTCTCGTACACATCCACCTGCCATTAGATAATAACTACCTTCCTCAGCTTCCTACAGCAACAGTTGAGCTCTTCTTCATCCCAAATTAGTTTTTTTAGTCTCTCTCTCCCCAATTGTTTCCTCCCCAAACAGACCTCCCACTAATGACTTTGCAGCCGACACATTCTTCCCACCATAAAGAGCTGCTGTGTTTTCCCACAGAGCTGGCATCTCCTGGGAATTTTAGCTTGCTCTGAAAAGCCTGGCCTCTGGAGCTGTGTTTTGCTGTAATGTCACCATTTGTGGCTAATGACTGCCCACTGTTTAGGAGTGCAAGCAATCTGTCTTACTCTAATAAGCCTAAAGGCACTGGGGCTGTGGGGTGGGATGGGGGTGTGGAGGGAAAGGTAGGGGAGAGAATGGTATAGTTGAAGGAGCAACAGCTTTGGATTTAGAACACTTAGGTTTGCCTCCCAACTCTCAAACATGCTACCTGTGTGATCCTAGGCAAATGACTTGTTTTTTGGACTTAGTTTTTTTATCTGGGAGATGGGGGATAAGCATCCTTGCACAGAGGTCACAGACCTATTGGGATGAAAACACTATGAATCTGAAGGTCCTCTGTTAATGTAAATCATAAATTATTGTATATTAAGGATCTGTGATTATATTGGTTTGGGTATGCATGGAAGCATCGATGCAGATTGCAGCCTTCTGAAAGATTAAATGACTTGCTCATTCCAATCCAGCTACTATTAAGATCATACTTGAACCTTGGTCTTCACTCATTCCAAATTTAGCACTCTATCTGTGCTATTTCAATATGTCGTCTCATTATAACAAGTAGTGAAATGCTGTAATGGATATAATGTAGATTTGGAGTCAGGAAGACTGGAATTCTAATTCTGGTTCAACCACTAGCTGTGTGACTCTGGGAAAGTCACTTAGGCTTTTTTCACTCTTAGCTGCCTTATCTAGAAAATGGGGATAATAATGATACCTACTTCAAAGAATTGTTAAGAACTATTATTATGCCCAAAGGGCTATAAAACTGTGCATACTCTTTGAACCAGTAAGACCACCGCTAGGTCTGTATCTGACTAATATGGAAATATATTTTACATGATTGCACTTATATAACATATCAAATTGCTTACCATCTTAGGGAAGGGGGAGTTGAGGAAGGGAGGGAGAAAATTTGGAATTTGAAATAGAAAAAATGTTTAAAAAATGTCTTTACATGTAATTGGGAAAAATAAAATATTATTTTAAAAGAACTATTATTGTTATTAACCTAATGGTAAAAGTAAGTGATTGGGATTCAGTCTCCTAGATTCTTTCATTCACTGCTTCTGTGTGCAGGGTTAGATCATCTATCTAATTTTCCTTGTGTGCAAAATAGAATTTACTCTCTTGATTCTATTGATTTGGAGTTTGTTATCATTTTTGGTGTGAGTTAAGTTGAAGCTTGGCTTTAGTGAATGGATTTTTTTCTTTATAAGTCAGACACATTTTAATAGCACTAGTAAATTTATACCAATTGGTTTTGAGTATTTCAGAAGCATATAAATAATTATGGAAATTCATGTATAAATTACAAAAGTTTGACTGAAAAGGAAAGTGAGGGGTCCTAAGCATCTCCACCGGGCCCCACTTTGATAGATATGTTTGATATATTAAGTAACCATGGAATTAATAGTTGAATTTCTTGGGAGAAAATCTCTAATCCAGACTTTATGGTCTATTCTCAAGATTAGTAGGAAGTTATGAATACAAATGCAAATAGACAAGGGTGGTTGTTTATGACTGTGCTACATTTATCTGGTGCCTTTCCTCTGTATGCCTCTGTTTGGAGACACAGCCACAACAGGTTAAACACTCCATAGAAAATGATGCTTATTCTGTCTAAATATTTTACTTACAAGTTTCAAAGTAGGAACCTAATTAGAGATGCTTATTTCTAGCCAGACAGAGAAAAAAAGGGTCTTGTTGGAGAACAGAGTTCTCTTTAATCTTTGGAGTTTATGGTGTTTTTGTGGCCGATCCATAAGGATGTTGGCCTTTACATTTTTGAATAAAATTGAGCCAAAATTTCTGAGAACATTAAAACCCCCCAACTCATATGATACTTATTGAAATCAGATGCTAACATCCAAACCCTAAAACGATTCAAGGACTTCTCTGGGATCATTCTGATTTATCAATAGAATTGTTAATTAGTCATTTTCAGTTGTGTCCAACTCTTCATGACCTTATCTGGGGTGTTCTTGGCAAAGATACAGGCGTGCTTTGCCATTTCCTTCTCCAGCTCATTTTGTAGATGAGGAAACTGAGGGTTAAGTGACTTGTCCAGGATCACACAATTAGTAAGTATCTGAGGCCAGATTTGAACTCAGTAAGAAGAATCTTCCTGACTTTAGGCCTAGCACTCTGTCCATTGTTTCATCTATTTGCCCCATAGAAGACCTCCAGAGGTGATCTAAATACAAATTTACAAAATCTCAAATATAATCCAGGAGTTCTTAAGCCAGGATCTGTCAACTTTTTTTAAACATTTGGATAATTAAATCTTAATATAAACTGGTTTCCTTTGTAATCCCAAGTATTTTATTTTATGCATTTAAAAATATTCTGAAAAGGGATCTGAAAACTTCATCAGACTGCCACAGGGGTCCATGACAAAAAAGTTAAAAACAAAAGGCTAATAGTCCTTGACCTAGTCCAAACCATCCCTAAAACAGAACCTCTCCTATAGTATTCATTTTTTTTTTGCAGGGCAATGAGGGTTAAGTGACTTGCTTAGGGTCACACAGCTAGTAAGTGTCAAGTGTCTGAGGCCAGATTTGAATTCAGATCCTCCTGAATCCAGGGCTGGTGCTTTATCCACTATGCCACCTAGCTACCCCCTCCTATAGTATTTTTAACAAGTGATCCTTTAGTTTTCCCCTATAGATGTCAAAGGAAGGAGAATCTATTAGTTCTTTCTACTTTTGCATAATACTAATTTTTTAGAACTTTTCCGTGATATCATGCCTACATGTATATCTTTATACCATTGCTTTTGATTCTTCATTCCCTATCTCCTTTTTTCAGATGAGAAGTCACTGAATACTGAAAGACAACCATTGTCTCTCTTTTAGGTCTTCTGTTCCCCAAGCTAAACATTCACAACACTTTCAATTAGTTTTCATGTAGCATGAGCCAAAGGCCCTCCTTTGGATGCCCTCCAGCTTGTCAGTGTCATTTCTGTAGAATGGCCAGTGGTCTGAGGTCCATCTCAGCTAAGTTTGAAAAAGCTTTTCACTGAAGGTTGGCCTTGGCATGGCTATTTCTTGAGGAGGGCATTAATAGAAACTCATTAAGGCTTTTTATTAAGTTGTAGACTTAGTGGAGGAAGGACATGTCAGGATGTTCAGGGGCTCCTGAGATTACTGAAGTAGTCAAGTAAGATATTATTTTAGCATCTTATTTAAAATGTTATGTTCTATTACCTTTCAAAGTATTTGAAGTTAGAGGGCAACCAAAATCATCTCATTTTATAAAACAGAAAACTTTAGCCCCTGAGGGGAGAAGTTATTTTTTCAAGGTCAGATAAATTATTGGCACAATCAGGATGAGAATCCAGGTCTCTCAATTCTCAGTCCAGTGTTCTTTTCACTTCATCAAACTACCAGGTTAGTAGTTGTTAGCGGATGAAGAAGAAAATGAATGTCAAAGGGAAGTGAACAAAGAGGGGAAACATCGCCAGGAAAACAGATCAGGGGAGATATGAGGCCTTCTATGCCATACCCTAGAATGAAATCATTCCTCCAAGTAACAGTTATTTGATTCAGCTTGTTTTTCCTGCTCTTCTAAGACAAAAATGAGACTTCTCTCTCATATATTACCCAATAGCATGCCAAAATAGATAATAGAGCCCAAAAAGTCCTTAGAGGTCATCCAATCCATCCTTTGTATTTTACAGATTAGAAAGCTAAGGCCCAGAGAAGCTAAGTGATTTGCCTAAGATCACATAGTGTACTGGGTTTAAGTCCTGGACTTTGCAAACAGAATGATACACACACTCAGTATAAAATGAAAGAAATTTTATGGTCCTTTAAAAATTTTAATTTATGGAATAAAATAAATATTTTTATAACAATACAATAAAAAGACTGTTGTACATGAAATTGTAAATCTACCACGTACAACTTGCTATTCCTTTCAAATATACAGCAAAATTATTATGCAATTTTTTTCTTTTTTTTTCTTTCCTCCTTCTTCCCCCCTTCCCCTAGAGATGGCTACCATTAGGAACAAATAGGTATATGTGTTTGTGTGTGTGTGTGTGTAATTTTTTTTCACATACTTCTATTTATCAGTTCTTTCTCTGGGTGCAGATAGAAATTTTATGAAGAAGGAAATGACAAACCGCTGTAGTATCTTTGCCAAGAAAACCCCAGATGGGGTCACAGAGAGTCTGATATGACTGAATAACAAACGCCACTTTTATGAAAAGTGTGAGTAGAGAAAGAGAGAAGATTTACAGGCATGGTGTAGCAGCTATATATCACCTCTGTCCTTGTGGGAGGACCAACATGAGCTCACCTGGGCTTAGATTGTTTTGGATCTCAGTGTGTCTGAGTCTTATCATGTGCTTCTCACTCCAGTACCAAAGAGCTCAAAGTATTTGTTTATATTATATCTTGTTGTATTGTGCTGTGTTGTGTGATATCATCCTATGGTGAGTCCTGTTCTGTAATGTTAGGCTGCATTGTGTTATATTTTATTACATTGTGTTATGCTTTGTTTTTGCCTTGTCTTGTCTTGTCTCATTGGGGGAGGGGGAAGAAGGCTTCCACAATTACTTTAGGATAAAAGCTGCTAGCATTCACATGTGTTATGTATAGGACACAAAGGGCTGCCATCCGAGCCCACTTGGTTCATCTTTATTACTTCCTAGGGAGGATGCTTGCATAGGACAGAGGACAGAGTCATACTTATGAAGTCGGAAGACTTGGCTTAAAATTCTACCTCTCATGCAACTTAGGTGACCTTGGGCAAGCCATTGAACTTTTTGGACTTGTTTCCTCAACTGTCAAGTTGGGATTGGGCAGGGGGTGTCAGACAAGATGGCCTATGAGGGTCCTTCCAGTTCTAAATCTATATTCCTATTCCATATGTCTTGTTTCTTTATAATACAATCTATCTTTCATAGACCCCGATTGCCTCAAACTACTTCCTAGTTTGCATCTCAGGCTTTCAGGATGTTGACTATTGACCTCAGACCCATCTTATGGATGAGGGCTTCTTCTTCTTCTTCTGGAAGGGCAATGAGGGTTAAGTGACTTGCTCAAGGTCACACAGCTAGTAAGTGTCAAGTGTCTGAGGCCATATTTGAACTCAGGTCCTCCTGAATCCAGGGCCAGTGCTTTATCCACTGTGCTACTTACCTGCCCCCTGGATGAGGCCTTAAGAGTTTACTTTTTCTTTTAATCCAGTGTAATAGGGTACCATATAGCAGAGTCAGGATTTAAACCTAGCTCTCCTGACTCCAAATTCATCACAATTTCCACTTTACAAAGATGCTTCATATTCATCTATATCAATCTAGGGTACTGAGGTAGTACAGTGGGTTGAGTGCCAGACTTGGGGTCAAGAAGACCTGAGTACAAATCCAACTCAGACCCTTACTAGATGTGTCACCCTGGATAAGTCAGTTAACCTCTGTTTTCTTCATCTATAAAGTGGGGAAAATAATAACTTCTACTTTGCAGGGTTGGGTTATTGTGAGGATCAAATGAGATAATATTTGCAAAGTGCTTAGCACAGTATCTGGCACATCATAAGTACTATATAAATCTTCTTCTTCTTCTTCTTCTTCTTCTTCTTCTTCTTCTTCTTCTTCTTCTTCTTCTTCTTCTCTGAACCCCTAGCTATCTGTAGGTCTTATTGCTACCTTTTATTTTATATCAAAGTAATTTCTGGATATCTCTCCCCCTTTTGTGCCACTCCTCCTGCCCACCTTCTCATGCCATGCACCTTCCTTTGCTACAAAGGAAAATAGTTGAGCAAACTCAATGTTTGTATATGACAATGTATGAAATTCTATACCCATAGTGTCCCCATTGAACTGAACTCTGGGACCAAGTTTAACTATGATAGTTATTCAACACTGAATTTCCTTTTAGTTTTATTTTCATTTATATTATTATATATTGTTTCCCAGGCTCTGCTCATTGCACTTTGCATTGGTTCATCTGAGTCTTCCTGTGTTTCTTTGAATTATTACTATTTGTTATTTCAAACACTACCTCTCATTTTAGTTGAATAAACCATCCCTCACCTCAAATTGAGTCTTTAATTCAATGATCAGTAAGCCATTCCAAATAATTCTATGGAAAGCTGAAGACTCTGATGTGTAAAAGTGACCATTTCCCTTCCTCTAATCTCTCTAATTGTTACATGATAGATATACTTGAGAGATATAAACTGGGTATCACTGTTGATGACTGAATAAATTTGTGACCGAATAGATTGTAATTAACCTTAGATGCCTGGTACTTTTTTTTGGTAATAAAGTATTTTATTTTTTTCCTGTTACATGTAAAGATAGTTCTCAACTTTTGTTTATGCAAGGTTTCCAATTTCAGATTTTTCTCCCTCCCTCCCCTCCTTCTCCCCTCTCCTAGACAGCAGGTAATCTGATATAGGTTATATATATATATATATATATATATGTATATATATATACATATATATACATATATATATATACACACACATAATAACACTAAACATATTTCTGCATTAGTCATGTTATAAGAGAAAAATCAGAGCAATGACAAAAAAACCTCAAAATAGAAAAACAACAGCACCTGATAATTATTTTTAAACACCAGCCCCACCCCTGGTTTTGGTTACCCCACAAGAATGTTGTCCTGTATTAGAAAAAAGTGTTTCTGAAATGTCACCAAAAGACCACTAAAAAGACTTTTTTGGGTACAAACTATGGAATAAATAGTTCTATAATCTGAGATATGCAAGAAGCCTTTGACAGGTGGCAGGCAGGTGGTCAAATAGAATAGAGTTGGGCAGTGCAGTTGTAGGCACGGAGTAATCAGCCAAAAGAATGTAGCTTCAGTTGCTTGCCTTATTTCTTTTCTTAAAAAATTATGTTTATTTATATTTTAAAAGTTCAATTCCAAATTCTCTCCCTCCTTCTAGCCCTTTCCCCACTCATTGAGAAGGCAAACAATATGATACTAATTATATATATGAAGTCATGTAAAACATTTCCATATTAGCCATGGTTTTGGACTATTTCTTATAAGATATTGCACCCCCCTACCGCCAAATGCAGTGAGAATGAAATGGCTTAATTTGGAATGCTACTGCTGTCATGGGCTACAAATGCAGACTGGAGGCCTAGAAAGCCACATGATTAAGGCAGAATTGGTCAATGACTCTGCGAACAGAAAGCTCAGTTTACTCACTCTCAGGGGTTCGTAAAAGTGATTCTGGAATGAGAGAGAAAAAAAGCCTATATCAACGGATTTGGTTTTATATGAATAGAGAGCTAGGGTTTCAGAGTTAGATTGGTTTTTAAATCTTTCTTCTAGGTCTCCTTCACCCTTGTGTTATTAGGGGAATTTTTTCCTTTTTTTTTTTCTTTTGGAGAGAGAGGCTAGTTATCTTGATAAGTTGTCTTTGCTCCAATATGCCCATCCACCTGCTTGGATTTGTGCTCATTCTCTAGCATCAGCTCCCAAATCTGGAATCTTCCTTGTTGTAAATGTATAGCTTTGGTTTATTAGTGTGAGATATATTTATGCACTCTCAAATAGTGGGTAGTCATTAGCCACAAATGATAACATTGCCACAAAACAGATCCAGAGGCCAATGCAGAAGTGGGGGTTACATAGGGAGACCTCCAACCCCCTTCCTCTTGTCCCCAGCCTCCCCCTGCCACAACACCTGGCTTGGACATTGCCAAGTGGTCCTGTTATAAGGTGATTTCAAGTGTGTGAACTCATCATAGGGACAAGTGAGGGGCCTATTTGAGCCTGATAATACTAGCTTGAGAAATTGTGAAATTTTCAGTGTGAGCATTTACAACTTGGAAATCAGCAAAAACTACAAATAAGGGCTTGATTTATTGTTTTTTTAATTGTCTAGATTTAAGAAAGTGATGGAGAAAAAGATTAATAATTCAGATTAAACTTTAAAGTGTTTGTGCATTTTTTTTCTCATAGAGTTGGTTATTAAACATTTACCAACACATTGCTAGATGAGAAGGTCCCATAGCCCGGATGCTTGGTCAGAAACCTGTTATGTGATCGTTTATTCCCTTCTTCCTGACTCAAGATCATGTCATCCAAGGCTTTGGAATATGCTAGTAACAAAATTGTGGCTTCATTCTATCCTTCTGGAGAGCCAATTGTATCCTTGCCTCTCAAGTGACTATGATTCTTATGGGTCTATGTTGTCTCTTCCCTTCTTTGTCCCTCCCCAACTCTCTCTTTTTTCTTATTATTATATATTTTTTTCAGGTTAAAAATTTTTATTTATATTTTTCTGTTCCAATCTCTATCCCTCCTTCCCTCTTTGCCCTCCCCACTTCCTGAGGTGGCAAACAATCTGATATGGGTTGTACATATATGATCATGCAGAACATCACCATATTTGTCACTTAATGAAAGAATGTGAAAAATAGCATGCTTCAGTCTGTTCCATCAATATCAGTTCTTTCTTTGGAGGTGGATAGTATGTTTCACCAATATTCTTTTAGGATTGTCTTGGATTATTGTATTGTTGAGAATAGTCAAGTCATTCACAGTTCTTCATTGAAAAATATTGCTGTCTCTGTGTACAGTGTTCTCTTGGTTCTGCTCACTTCACAATACATCATTTCATACATGTCTTTCCAAGCTTTTTTGAAGTCATCCTGTTTGTTATTTCTTACTGCACAGTAATATTCCATTACTATCATATACCACAGTTTGTTTAGCCATTCCACAATTGATGGGAATTCCTTTGATTGCCAATTTTTAACCACCACAAAAAGAGCTGCTATAAATATTTTTGTACAAATAGGTCTTTTTCTCTTTTTGGGGATGTCTTTGGGATATAAACCAAGTAGTGGTATTGCTGGGTCAAAGGGTATGCACAATTCTATAGCCCTTTGGGGATATTTCCAAATTGCCTTCCAGAATGATTGAATTTTTTCAGAACTCCACCAACAGTGGATTAGCATCCCAGTTTTCCCACAATCCCTCCAACAACCAATATTTTCCATTCTTGTTATATTTGCCATTCTAATAGGTGTAAGGTGATATCTCAACAATGTTACAAGTTAACTCACAAGGCCTTTCTCTGGGTCAGCTGTGAGCATGTCAAGTAAATGTGTATTGCTTTTCAGAATCACTGGTTGGGGGGCAACTAGGTGGTGCAGTAGATAAAGCACCAGCCCTGGATTCAGGAGGACTTGAGTTCAAATCTGGATTCAAACACTTGAACCTTAGTAGCTGTGCGACCCTGGGCAAGTCACTTAACCCTCATTGCCCCACAAAAACCAAAAACCAACCAAACAAAAAGAATAACTGGTTGGTTTGCTTCTTTTATGGAAATCTGTCCAAAAGTTTGAATCTTCTAAGGAAGCCACACCCCCCTCCCAAAACTGCAATAGATTAGCATGTTACATTGTGCTCCCATTTCTGAATAATTCGGAGCACTAGAAAAAGCCTTGGACCAGAAGTCACAAGGTCTGGTTTCTAACTTGGGATCTGCATCACTAATTCAGCAACTGACCTTGGGCAAGTCAAACTTCAAGTTGTTTTTTTTTGTAAAGTGGTTATAGAGTCTTAGATTGTAAGAGGCAGAGGGACTTCAGAGAGTAAATAGTTCAGACATTTCATTCTTTCTGTGAGGAAACTGTGGCTGAGAAAAACTGGGCCTTGCAAGGTCACGCAGCCAAGGAGAAGCAAAGCTGGAATTAGAGGACGGGGATTTTCCCATCATACCATACTATCTCCTCTAGACTTTTCTCCCTAAACTATTCACTTGACACTCATCATGCCTTGGTGTGTGTTGTCAGTCATCTTGTGATGAAAATATCCCATCTCTCCATTTCTGTTACTTACCAGTCATATAACCTTGGCTCAGACTATTTCTTCATCTGTATGATGAGGCAGATGGGCTAAATATTAAGGTTCTATAAGCCCCTTGAAGTCAAGGCTTGTGGCTGGTTGTATATTCTAGGTACTCTCAGGGTCTCCTAGATGCTTCCTCCCTCATCATCTCACTTCACTATTCTCATTTTATATTCTTTCAGGAGCATTGTGTGTATTAAGGGAACTGAGAGAGTTGTTCCTTACACTTTAAAGGGGGAATTTTTTCTGTGATTCCAGAGTCAGATCTTTGGGTTGTGAATCCATGCCATCCATTGAAGAGGCACAAAGATCTCTGATCTGTCTCCCCTAAGTAGGAAATAGTCAATAAAGCACTTTCAGCCCCTATAGTTGCAGATTCTGTTAACTATGGATTAACAAAGCTGTGGGAGGAAAGAGCCTAGGAAGGGGGATGTAGGCATCCTGAGAAAGGGATCATGAATATTTCAAATGCCCCTTGAATGCCTCACTCTCTTTCCACTGGGGGAACCAAGAGTTAAAAAGCAAAAAAAAAAAAAAAAGCCATCTACATTTGACCCTTTTGCAAGATTTATAAGGGGAAAGAGCTACAGCTCAGCATCCTCCCAACCCCCTCCACTCTGAGGAAGCTCAGGTAAAAAGAGGAAAGCATGGGGCTTCTTTCTGTTTAGCAATGGGAAGTATTACATGTCAGGGAAGCAAAGAAACCTGCTCACTGGAATTCTGGCTCTGCTGCTGCTGCCTCAGGCCTGCAAATTCAAAGCATGGACTGTGTTTGTCACCTGCTAGTTTGCCATGTGAGAAGTTGTCTCTCATGGATGGAATCCCTTCATGGCTGGGGGAGAGAGGGCTGAACTACAATTTGACTTTTACTTCATATGGTTTCCATTACAGCCTTGGCTTCTCCACAGCCTTCCATGGACAGCAGGGGTAGGAATGGTTTAGAAAGCCATAGAAAGCCATCACGCCTTAAAGGGGCAACAGCTGTGGGCTATTTAACCAGACTGGTTTATACAGGATCTCTCAAATATTTTGGTCATTTCTGCTCCTTTGGGCTTCAAGGAACTTAAGGCCACTGTAAGCCTGCATATAGGGTATGCTGGTAACTTAGAGACCATTGTAAGCCTTTGTATAGAGAATTCTGGGGTGCCCAGGAATACTTTGATATTAAATTAATTATTACCTTGATATTATTGATAGTATATATATATATATTTAAATATATATTTTTCGGACTCATTTTAAAAGTTTGTATTTTAAAGTGACATTTAGTTGTTCATTAAAAATAAGTTTAGTTTACCTTTACTGTCATTTGATGAATAAAAATATCCTCCATGATTGAATATTCAATAAATGTTTGCCCAAAAGTAAGAAAAAAAATTTCCCTGGGTGTACACCCTCCTGAAATATACTGCACAAGACTGTGAAGACCAAATAGTCAACCAGTCAATCAAAGTTTATCAAACACTTATTGTGTGTAGGGCTCAGTGGTAGGTGCTGGTAAAGCATTACAGAGAAGGAAAAAGAGGCCTACCTGCTTCTTGGAAAAGGAATGATAGATGAGACGTACAGAATGAAATGTACATTTTCATCCAGGGTCATTATTATTGATTTGTTTTTCTTGACTATACTTATTTATTACAAAAGAGGGTTTCTATTGGTAGGGCTGGGAGGTGGGGAATGGAGTCAGTAGAGAATGAAAAAGATACAAGAAGTAACATCAATAAAACACTAAAAAAAAAAAAAACCAAACACCCAGAAGAGAACAAAAGCACATTCAGGAGACAAAAACAGGGATTTTTTGTTACCACCTTGTTGAATATAATATATACTTTAAAAAGAAACTGTATACAATAGTTCTTGGCTTCATAAAAATCCTAATTTTTCGTGCTTTTTAATATATTTGGATATATTTGTTAATGATGATTAAATTCATAGCAAAAAAAAAATTCTTTAAAAAGAGAGGACCGGACAAAGACGTACAAAAGTGAGTGGGCGTGCAAGTGGGTAAGAGATGCTTCAGCTGGAGGTTTTCTAAATAAATGAAGAATATAAAGGAGATTATAAGGAGAGTATTTGCCAATTCAGGAAAAGAAACTGTTTTCAAGTTCCTTCCCAAGGCATCCACACTTTTCATAGTGATAGTGTAATAAGGGCCAGCGCGGTTTAAGGCTGGCACTCTGCTGAGGTAATTACAAAGCCCTCTTATTTCTTCATTAAAGCAAGTCTGCTTCAGGAGTGCAGGACTTATCATTTTATCACAGAATCACTGAGCTGGAACTTAGAAGTTATTTGGTTCAACCTCTTCCTGAACAAGATTTTTCTCATTTTCTCTTTTTAGCATCCCTGAAAAATGATCATCTGACTTTTATTTGAAAAGGTCTGGTGAGGGGAAGCTAGGTGATGAAGTGGATAGAGCATGGGCCCTGGAGTCAGGGGAACCTGAGTTCAAATCCCACCTCAGACACTTACTAGCTATGTGACCCTGGACAAGTCATTTAACCCTGACTGCCTCAGAGATAAAAAGAGAGAGAGAGAAGCCCTGGTGAGAGGCAAGGTAGCCCATTCCACTTTTGGACAGCTCTGATCATTAGAGTTTTTCCATACATTGAGTCCAAGGTTCTCTCTTTGCAGCTTCTGCCCATGCTACCTAGTCCTGCCTTCTGAGGCACAGTAGAATAAGTCTAAATATGCTTTCACATGATAGCCATTGAAATACTTGATGACTTCTATCATCTACCACCCCTCTTTTCTGAGCTAAATATCCCTAATCCTGCCATGGAACTTTATGTGATGTAGTCTCCAGTCTCTCCATTCCCTAATTCTCTCTGACTTTGGAGGACAACCCAGTGATTAACCAAGTTCTAATTATTGTACATGCCTGAAAGTAACAAACTAAATGTGTGTTTTTTAAAAAAAGTCCAAAAATTCAGACTGATTTTTTGCTCAGGATGAATTCCAGAGGTTTTGCCTATCACTGAAAAAAAAGTCCATTTTCCCTATCCTTTTGCTTGTCAGGAGGAGAAAGGGAAAAACTTAAATATCTGATTTTGCCCTTCTTGGAAAGATCTTTGAATGGAATCAATTGGAATCAAGGCAAAATATAGATGGCTGATGATTGCTAATCAATTTTTCTCTACTGGAGTCTCTGGGCTTTTTCTAGTCTCTCCTAATCAAGACACTTAACGGTACTAATGGAGGATTTAAGATTCTAATCTCTCATCTAGGAAGCTCATGAACAGTACCAGGCAGGAGCCGATGTAGACGCTTTGGATAGATTTTGTGCTGGGGGGTACTCAAGAAGCTTCTCTGTATTTAACAAGGCTGGAAATTTCCATTCGGTACCAGTCACTGCACTGTTACTGATCAGACACATATCTAGCCAAGGGTGAGATATCACTAAGAAAAAAAATGCTGAACGGAAATTGTTTTCCATATAGTTAAATGAACCCTCCCACATTCTTGCCAAATGCTTTTCTTACCTGATGGGTCATTTATTGGGAAGGGAAAATACATTTTGTACCCAAATAAATAGAACTCATAGAGAAGAAGCAATTGACATGGGCACATCTGGAAGGAAAGGGTTTTCATAATTTATATTTCAAAATATCATGCTCACATTTCCTCCATGTTCTCATATTTAATTAAAAATGGTAAAATATTAACATCGATTAAGTGAAGCATTTTCCTATCCTGCTGATTCTGAGCAGCCAGGAAAACCATGTGGCACAGAGAGTGAGAGCTTTGTCAAAATGATTTCAAATTTTGGAGAGATAATTATGCTGGAGAACAGGAGTTCTCCCTCATGACTTTTTAACACAATTCTCAGCTGCAGGAGTTGGTAGAGCTCACAATGGAATGGAAGACAGACTTCCCAAAGTGGAAAACTCTCAGCACATTCCATTATGAAATGCCATCTGTCTCTTTGTGTCCTATCACTAGGTGTGTTATCTGTAACAGCCAAATTCCAAACCATAGCTAATGTTGAGATTTTTAGTGAATTTCCCTATAGAACAAGGACCCATATGCTCACCTAAGATGCCATGGAGGATATCCTATGCAGAGTCCACACAAAGTAAGGACCCCTGCTTGAGGGTGAGGTCCTCCAAATGCTCCTGCCTGCTCATCACCCTGTTATTTTTATTGAATTTTACAAACATTGCAAAACTTCTTTAGAAATGCCCACAGCAACATGAAAAGCCATTCTAACCACCTACACAGGAAAGCAAAGTGGATGAAAAATATGCTACCTAGTCTATGACATGCAACTGAATGACTGCTTGTCAAGACTCTCTCTCTCTCTCTCTCCCCCATCTCTCTTTTCCCATACATGTATACATAGATATGTATATGTGCTTTTCAAACATCCCTTTAAAAAGCCCTCCCTTATTGAAAAAAAAGTTTTATCAAAAATTTTATCAATATAACCAACTAAACTTAGTAACTATTTGCATCTAAATTAATTTGTTTCAGTACATAAAACATCATAACAAATTTTCAGTCAATTCCTCTAAGTTCTCATCAGAATTCTTGGACTTCACTCTCATTCACTTTTCCTTTTATGTGGTATAATTAATGTGTTTTCCATTTTTTGATTCTTTTTTCTCCCCTCTATTTCATTAAGGTCTTTCTACTTCCTTTCCTCTGTTGATTATCTCCAGTCTATACTGTTTTTTCTTATTCATACATATTTTACATGTTGTTTCCTTGATTAGAATATGAACTCCTTGAGGACAGGAATTATTTCTTGCTTTCTTTGCATTCTCAGCATTTAGCACAGTTCCTGGCACATAGTAGGTACTTAACAAATGCTTGTTGAATAGTTGTCTTTCCAGGTTTTTTTTTCTATTCCTAATTCTTGAAAGTGTTAATGGCATTACAACCCAAATATAATATTCAACTTAATTGTTCAATATTGGATATTTCAATTTCAATGTTAGATATTTAGGTATCTAATTACAGTGACTATAGTAATTTAAAGGAAGTAGTGAGATTTTAGATTATACTCATTGAATTTAAGGAGTTTTAATGTAACTTAAGGAACTTCTGTTTCTTGAACTGGATTGAACTGAGTTAAATTCACTACCTTAGAGAAGGTAAAGGTGGAAAACATGAGCAGATTCTGGAATGATTTAGATAAATCCCTGTGTCATCTAGTCACTTAATATATCTGCCTCAGTTTTTTCACCTTTAAAATGGGGATAATATTTGCATCCATCTCCCAGGGCTGTTGTGAGGATAAAATGAGATAATATTTATATGGCACTTTGTAAGTCTCAAAGTGCTATATAAAGGCTAACTATTATTACTATTATGATTATTTTCACCTAGTCATTATAGAATATTATAGATAATAAGTTTAGAAATAGAATGGATCTTGGAGATTATCCTGTCCACTGTCCCCCATTTTAAAGATAAGGAAATGGGAGCACAGAAAAAAAAGTGCCTATTCTGAGTACATAGTAGCAGAGTCAGGATTTGAATGCAGGACCTGTGGCTCTAGATTCAGTGTTCTCTCTATTATGCCATTCTTCTACGTAGGGATATCCATGACTTGAATATCCACCTCATATGAAGGGCAGGTCACCTTTCAAGGCTGTCTTTGTCTCACCTGTTGGCATATCCTGAAGAAATCATGGAGATGGAGGAACCCAGTATACCAGAGAAGGAAGGATCCTCACAGGTCAGCTTGTCAGACCCACGTATCACAGAAATTCCATCTATGTCATCATCATAGTGAAACTTTTAGAATGCTTTAAGGTTTGCAAAGTGCTTTACGTACATTATCTCATTTAATTTTCATGGAAAGAATTCTCATAATTCCTGTGAAGGAGGTGCAATAGCCATCTCCCTTTTACAAATGAAGAGACTGAGGCTCAAGGAGATTAAATCACACACTTAGGGTCACGTAACCTATAAGTGGCTGAGGTAGAATTGGAGCTGGGGGTTTATCCCAGTATTCTATCCACTGTCCCCAGCAAGCAGTTATCCAGACATTGCTTGAAGACTTGTGGTGATGGGAAGCTCACTACATAGCAAGGCATCCCATCCAACCATTGGACAGCACTGATTTTTTGGAAAACTGCCACAATTAAATCAGAAAATTGTCTCTCTGCAACTTCTACCAGTTGCTTCTCATTCTGCCCTTGGGGACCAAGCAAATATAGTCCTTGTTGATTGTAAAACAGGCTGGTTTAAAGGGAGGTGATAAGTACTGGCAACAAGGAAGGTAAACTCACTGGACCCAAAGAAAGAAAATAAAGGGTCCTTAATCATTTCATCAAGATCAAATAGGTTTGCCAACTGCAGAAATGGCACCTTCTTTGGCAGTGCCATGGTAACGGCAGTCTTGTTGATTGCATTTTTGAAATCCTAAATGACAGAAGAGGCCCATGTTGCACAATAACCCTGGTCACTCTGGAACAAGGAAAAGGTTGCTAACTCAGAATTTCAAATGCTCCAAATGGCCCTGGAGTCTATAAATGCTGTTTAGTACCTCTGATTATCTAGACACTTGAGACTCAGGCACAGGGCCCTAGGAGAGAAGAGAAGAAAAAGAAAACAACAACACATCTTATATTCTTTATCAAGCAGTGTCTTTTTTTCTTCTTCAAGGAAACAGTTGAAAGAGCTGGAGCAGAGAAGGCAGAATTCTCATTTGATGTAGATAATGGGGCTTGTTTTCTGCCTAATCATAGTCTTTAGGGGAATAGATTTGGTTAACAAGCACCCTCCCCCTCACCAAACCTTGAATACAGCCCCCCAGCCCCCACCCCATCTGCTCTGCGCCAGATGTATAATTGAGATTGATCTAGGAGGTGTTGAAATTCCATTTACATTTTCCTGAACTCATCTTGGTCTCAGGTAATGAGGTTTTGGGTTTTTTTTTTTGTGTGTGTGTGTTTGTGTTCATTCTGTTTCAGGGCCATAATTTGCATTGAACTTTTTAGGGCATTGGTGATCTGGGCCTGCAATTAGCAAGTACGACTCAGCTCCCTGAGCAAGGCCTTCTTCCCCAGAGTCAAGTCAACAAGCATTTATTAAGTGCCTACTATGTGTCAGGCACCAGGCTAAACACTGGAAATACAAAGAAAGGAAAAAGACAGTCCTTGCTTTCAAGGAGCTCGGAGTCTAACGATGGGAACAACACATCAACAGCTATGTACTAACAGGATATACATAGGACAAATTGGAGATGATCTCAGAGGGAAGACACCAAGATTAATGAAGATTAGAGAGGATATTTGCAGAAGGCGGGACTTCAGTGGAGATCTAGGCAGAGCACATCCCAGGCATAGGAGGCAGCTGCTGAAAATGCCCAGAGAAACAGATGGGGTGTCATGTATGACCAATAGAAATGTGGAAATTTATTTTGATTTGGGGACCCTACCTTTAGGTTGAGATTAGAAAGCCTTAGGCCCTCAGGGTCTCTCCCCCTCCTCAGCTTCAGCTGAGCGAAAAAGCCCTGTGGGCTGTAGAAGACGCCAGGTCAGACAGCTGGGGGGAAAAAGCCCCCAGCTCCCTCCGACCTGAGTGGAGCTATCTGAAGGATCCCGGATGGCCTGTGCTGAGGCATGAGGCTCGAGAGCACCGCCCCCCCCCCCCCCAGCTGCAGCTCTGGCTGACGGATTAACTTGGTCTGTGGGGGCGAAGGAAGCCCCGAGATTTGAGTGGAGAGAAGAAAAGGTGTATATATAGACCTGGGAGTGAGACAGGAGGGAGGACGGACTAGGCGGACTAGAGAAGGACGGACCAGGAGAGAGGCTGACTAGAGGGGAGCGCGGACAAAGACGGAGGAGAGTTTGGTTAGGAAAAGGAGAGACGGGTCTGACAAGGTTACAGGCCTTAATACAAACCAGGGAAAGTGTAATGTGCCCTGAGGCCGGAGGCGGCTAAGGCCCTTATTGTATTCAAGAAGTTCTTGAACGCAGCAGGTGGGAAAGAGAGGTGGAAAGAGACCGCAGGAAAGCAGTCAGGTTGTACATTTTATTTCCCTGTATTCTTAATTTTAAATAGTATTTCATAAATAAACTCTGCTTGGATTATTTGGTTAAGAGGCTTCTTAATCTTTAGTTTATCAGTTTGGGAGCAGTGTGGTGGAACTTTATAAACGGCCCATATTAAATTAAACACAGTCAGATAGCCAAATAGTCAAAAGTTCCAGAATTAGTACCCCAGTCAAATTAGCCCTTAAAATTAGCCCTAGTTAATAAAATATTTCCACAGGAAAGAGACCGGAGTTGCTGGATCCCAGAATATGTGAAGGGGCTCAAGGTGTAAAAAGAATTCCAGGTTAGCAAAGAGAGGCTGATAGACTTAGAATGGAAAGGTAACTCAGCAGACACCTAGTCCAACCTTTTCGTTTCACGGATGAGGAAATAGGCCCAAAGTAGTTAAATGGCTTGCTCGGCATCACTCAAAGTTTTAGTGTTTAAACCAAGGTCTTCTGATTCCAGATCCAGCCTTTGTGTCAATAAAACTTGCTGCCTCCTAAGAACTAGAAGGTCCAAATTTCTAAAATCAATGATTCAGCCCCTCGGCGACAGGGTCAGTAGTTCCACCATGCCAAAACTTGTCAAAAAATAGAAGCAGGCAGCAGGTGCCATATATGGTGTGTTCTACTTCCATCCCATTCAATTACAGGGAAGACAACATCTGTCTTTCTGACTGAATTGCTTGACTCAGCCAGTCATGTAACCCTGAGAAACCCTTGCACATTCCAGCATTTTTTTTTGTTTTTGTTTTTTTTGTTTTTAGTGAGGCAATTGGGGTTAAGTGACTTGCCCAGGGTCACACAGCTAGTAAGTGTTAAGTGTCTGAGGCCGGATTTGAACTCAGGTACTCCTGACTCCAGGGCCGGTGCTCTATCCACTGCGCCACCTAGCTGCCCCCCAGCATTTTTTTTAAAAAAAGTCAAACATTGGGAAATATGGCTGCTTTGTTTTTGCCACAGGGACAGCTGTGCAAACTGGTGTGTTTCCTGAACCTAAAAGAAATCAGACCACAGACCTAAAAGATGTTTTCCTCACTGGATTCACTTAGTACTGAGATTTGTAGAGTCTTAGAGTTAGGAGGTATCTTAGAAGCCATCTTGTCCAATGCCCTATGATTCATGAAAATTCTCTCAGTATCTGTGCCAAGTGGTCAGACTCTGAACTCCACCAGTGTTGTTGTTGTTGTTTGTCCTTCATTCTTTTAATTAATTAATTATTATTATTATTTAAAAAAATTTTTTTTTAGTGAGGCAATTGGGGTTAAGTGACTTGCCCAGGGTCACACAGCTAGTAAGTGTTAAGTGTCTGAGGCCGGATTTGAACTCGGGTACTCCCAACTCCAGGGCCGGTGCTCTATCCACTGTGCCATCTAGCTGCCCCCTATTTTTTTTTTTTTGCAGGGCAATGAGGGTTAAGTGACTTACCCAGGGTCACACAGCTAGTAAGTGTCAAGTGTCTGAGGCTGGATTTGAACTCAGGTCCTCCTGAATCCAGGGCCGGTGCTTTATCCACTGTGCTACCTAGCTGCCTCCTTGTCCTTCATTCTTGAAGAGGACCATGACATCGGGGTGATGTCATAACTGGCACTGAATTGGACTTAAGTGAAGGAGGGCTGTGCAAGGTCGTCAACCTCACTCTCTCCTCAGAGACCATCTGGGTCCAGTGGTAAGATAGCTATCAGGATGACTGGAGATGGCCCCAGATGTTTAAGGCAATTGGGGTTAAGTGACTTGCCCAGAGTCACACAGCTAGTAAGTATCTGAGGCGAGGTTTGAACTCAGGTCCTCCCAACTTCAGAGCAGGTGCTTTATCCACTGAGCCACCTAGCTGTCTCACTCTACCAGTAATGGTGAGCTCAGTACTTTACAAGGCATTAATCTAAAAGACTTGTTCACTGACCTCATATAGCACCTCCCTCTTCTTTTTTCCCCCCAGTAATGTAACACATACATCAACCAAGCATCTAATCTGGTCCAGCAGCTGTCCTAAGCACTGGGGATACAAGGCAAAAATGAAACAATCCCTGCCCTGGAAGAGCATTCCTTCTACGAGGGAGATAGTGTTATATAAATAAACATAGGTGTTTCATGTGGAATCATAGTTTTATTATTCTACTGTGTTATGGAAATGCTTGTTTTATTTCATAAATTTAAAATAAGTGAAATCAAAACTACATGTAAAATGCATACAAAATAAATTCAGTGACTTTTTTTTTGGTGTGTGTGTGTGTGTGTGTGAGAGAGAGAGAGAGAGAGAGAGAGAGAGAGAGAGAGAGAGAGAGAGAGAGAGAGAGAGAGCGCGCATCAGCCGTACAGGAAAGAAGATCAGGAAAGGCTTCATGTGGGAAATGTTGCTCGAAGGGTTTTGAAAGAAACAAGGGCTTATTAGAGGTGAAGATGAGGATTTCAGGCATGGGGAGAGACAGCTCAAAGGTGCTTAGGCAGAAGCTAGATCATCATGTGTGAGAAACAGCAAGAAAGCCAGTTTAACAGAGTGTGGGAAGGGCAGCGAGGTAAACAAGGGGGAGAAGTTAGAATGGAGCTATGTTGTTAACAGGATTTAAAAACCAAACAGAGTTTATATTTGATCTTGGGGGTGATAGGGAGCCACTGGGGTTTATTAAGTAGGACAGTGACACAGTCTGACTTACTATTTTTTTTTTTTGGTCAGGGCAATGAGGGTTAAGTGACTTGCCCAGGGTCACACAGCTAGTGTCAAGTGTCTAAGGCTGAATCTGAAATCAGGTCTTCCTGAATCCAGGGCTGGTGCTTTATCCACTGCACCACCTAGCTGCCCTCCAGTCTGACCTACTCTTTAGGAAAATCACTTTGACAGGTGTGTGGAGGGTGGATTGTAGTGGGAGGAGACTTGAGGAAGGGAGATAAGTCTGTTAGGGAGATATTTCAACAGTCCAGGTGAGCAGTGAAGAGAGCCTGAATAGGGGATGGTGGCTGTGTGAATAGAGAAATGAGGATGGAGATCACTACATAGTATATATTAGGTCCATGGGATGTAAGCTTCATTATGGGAGGGAATGTACCACATTTAAATTATGTGCCTCTGTACATAAACAGTTTGTGCTTAAATATTTGTTGAATTGAGGCAGTTCATTCAAATGTTAATAAAAATAACTCATTTAGGGCAGCAAGGTGGCACAGTGGATAAAGCACTGGCCCTGGATTCAGGAAGATCTGAGGTCAGACACTTGACACTAGCTGTGTGGCCTTGGGCAAGTCACTCAACCCTCATTGCCCTACCCAAAACAAAAAACAAAAAAAACCCCAAACCTCATTTATATAATGGCTTAAGGTTTGCCAAGCACTTACCTCGTTTCATTTGAGCCTCACAACAATCTTGGGAGATAGGGGCTGTTATTTAAGTGACTTGCCCAGGATCACATGACTACTAAGTGTCTGAGGCTGAATTTGAACTCAGGTTTTCCTGAGTTTAAGCTCAGTGATTTGTATACAATATCATACTATGTTTTTGTGTAAGACAGTTATAATTGTTAGAAAGTTCTGTCTTAAGTCCAAAAGACTCATGATGGAAAATGCTATCCACATCCAGAGAAAGAAATGATGGAATCTGAATACAGATCAAAGCATACTATTTTCACTTTCCTTATTTTTCTTTATTTGTGTTTTTTTCCTTTTATTGTTTCTTCTTTCACAACATGATTAATATGGATGTATGGTTTGTATGATTGCATATGTATAACTTATATCAAGTTGCTTACTTTCTTAGGGAGTAGGGAGGAGAGAGAAGGGGAAAAATTGGGAATTCAAAATTGTATGTAAAAATTAATATTAAATTGTCTTTATGTATAATTGGAAGAAATAAAATACTATCTATTGGGAAAAAAGTTCTGTCTTATGTTGAGCCCAAATCTCACTCCCTATAACAACCACTTATTGTATTTAATTCTTCCGTCCTTCAGAGCCTCACACAGATGAAATTTTCTCCCTCCTCCAAGTGCCAAGCTTTCAAATAGTGGAAGCTGGCTAACATGCTCCTTCCTGGGTCTTTGCTCTCCAAGTTAAGCCTTCCTGGGTCCTTCAAATCACTTTCATATGACATAGTTGGGAGTTCCCTATCTCCTCACCTCAGTCAAGATCTTTTGAACATTACACTAGTTTGGCAAAAGCCCTCTTAAAATGTGGCACCTAGCTGAGAGAAACTGCTTTAGAGAAGCATGTACTCTTGGAGGACTAGAGCATAGGATTTATTGCAACACTTTGATCTGCCATCACACTGATACGGTACTTCTTTTATCATAAAAAATATTTTATTATTTTTCCAGTTACATGTAAAGAATAGTTTTTAACATTTGTTTTCTTTTCCTCTTTTCTTTTCTTTTTTTGCGGGGCAATGAGGGTTAAGTGACTTGTCCAGGGTCACACAGCTAGCAAGTGTCAAGTGTCTGAGGCTGGATCTAACTCAGGTCCTCCTGAATCCAGGGCTGGTGCTTTATCTACTGTGGCCACTTAGCTGTCCCCATAACATTTGTTTTCATAAGATTTTTAGTTCCAAATTTTTCTCCCTCCCTCCCTTTCCTCCCCACTCTCCAAGACAGAAAGCAATCTGATATAGGTTATATAAGTACAATCACATTAAACATATTTCTGCATTAGTCATGTTGTGAAAGAAGAATCAGAACAAAAGGGAAAACCTCAACCACTCCCCTCCCCCAAAATGTAGAACAATATATTTCAATCTTCATTCAGAATCCACAATTCTTTTTTCTGGATGTGGAGAACATTTGCCATCATGAGTCCTTTAGAGTTGTCTTGGATCATTGTATTGCTGAGAAGAGCTAAGTCTATCACAGTTGATCATCCCACAATGTTCCTGTTACTGTGTACAATGTTCTCTTGGTTCTGCTCACTTCACTCAGCATCAGTTCACTTAAGTCTTTCCAGGTTTTTCTGAAATCTGCCTGCTCATCATTTCTTACAGCACAATAGTATTTCATTACATTCATCTATCACAACTTGTTCAGACATTCTCCAATTGATGGGCATCCCCATAATCTCCAATTCTTTGCCACGACAAAGAGAGCTGCTACAATTTTTTTGTACACGTGGCTCCTTTCCCCTTTTTATGATCTCTTTGGGATATAGACCTAGTAGTGGTATTAGTGGGTCAAAAGGTATGCACAGTCCTATAGCTCTTCGGGCATAGTTCCAAATTGCTCTCCAGAATGGCTGGATCAGTTCACAATTCCACCAACAATGCATTAGTGTTCCAATTTTCCACAGTTTCTCCAACATTTATTCTTCTTCTTTTTGTCATATTAGCCAATCTGATAGGTTGGAGGTGGTACCTCAGAGTTGTTTTAATTTGTATTTCTCTAATCAATAGTGATTTAGAGAATTTTTTCATATGGCAATAGATAGCTTTGATTTCTTCATCTGAAAACTGCCTGTTCATATCCTCTTACCATTTCTCAATGGGGAATGGCTTGCATTCTTATGAATTTGATTTAGTTCCCCATATATTTTAGAAATGAGGCCTTTATCAGAAACAGTGACTGTAAAAATTGTTTTCCAACTTTCTGCTTCCCTTCTAATTTTGGCCACATTGCTTCTGCTTGTACAAAACCTTTTAAATTTAATGTGATCAAAATCACATTTTTGCATTTCACAATATTCTCTATCTCTTGTTTTGTTATAAATTCTTATCCTCTCCATAGATCTGAGAGGTACTATTCCTTTCTCTCCTACTTTACTTATAGTATCACCCTTTATGTCTAAATCATGTACCCATTTTGATCTTATTTTGGTCAATACAGTACTTCTTTAATTGGAGTAGGTTACAACCCATTGGCACCCTCATTCTGTGAGACTTTTGTCCATGTTTTCCCACAAATCCTGCGTAGGGGTTTCATTCAGTGTTCTGGGGGGGGTGGTCTTCCTTTAGATCTCCTGACATTGAGTGGATATTAATGGACAATGCAGACTTCCCATTAGTGATCCCTTGCTCTCACTATTCAGCTGTCCCACCTCCTTTAATGGTTATGTCTTTCTGATAACATCTTTTATGCCACTTTTTCAGAACAGTCCTTAATTGGCAATATGTGGCAAGCTATACCTACCATGCCCCTCTCCATTTCCCTTTGGATTTGAAGCTTTACTTCTTTGGAGCTTGTACCATAAGGTCTTGAAGCCATATAGTTATTACTGGAAGAATATTGATGTTGCAAAGACAGGGCATTATTTTTTTTTCCTTAGGGAGACTGGAATCATTAAAAGGCATAGGAAATATTCCAAAGCTCATTGTTCTTTTCTCATTTTGAGATGCAGTTCATTGTTCAGCTCTTTGTGACCCCATTTGGGGTTTTCTTGGCAAAATATCACTTCTTTCTTCAGCTCATTTTACAGAAGAGGACCTGAGGCAGGGTCACACAGCTAGTAAGTGTCTGAGGTCGGATTTGAACTCAATAAGTTGAGTCTTACTGACTTCAGGTCCAGCACTCTATCCACTGCGCCACCTAGCTGCATGTATAGTTAGATAGGCTTTATGGATTGTCCATTCAAATGCATATTACAGTTTGGACAAAAGGCATTTTCATCCACTTTGCTCTTCCCACATGAGAAGCTCTTTGGAGTAATTATATAACGCATTCAGGAAGCTATATGTCTCAGGGCTTGTTACAATTAGCACAATGTCATCTGCAAATAGGAGCATCTGGAGGGCTTCACTACCTATAGGAAATTCCTCTTTGATTTGGAATCTATTCTGGATATCCTTCATGATTATGACAAACACCTGTGGTGAGCCTGTCTCTCTCTCTCTCTCTCTCTCTCTCTCTCTCTCTCTCTCTCTCTCTCTCTCTCTCTCTCTCACCAGTTGACATGAATAATCAGAAAGTCTTTGTTATTTATTTATCTGTTACAGAGATCTTTAGTAGAGAATTGTCTCTATTGTTAACTCTTTCAAGAAATCTTTCATGAATTAGACATACAAGGGAGGATCCTTGTTGGAAGGGAGCCTCTAAGAAGGGATTTTATTCTACTTAGTCAAATGGCTTTTTATATTCAGCAAACAGTAAAAATAGTGAGGATCTTGTACATATAGCTTTCGGTTTATTGTATGGCTATAAAGATATGATAAAAAATTTGGAACTCTAAATCTTATGAAAATGAATGTTGAAAACTACCCTTACCTGTAACTGGAAAAATAAAATAAATGTTTGTTGTAAAAAAAGATATGATCTGCTGTGTTTGTTTGTTTGTAACTAATGATTGCAAAAGCTGGCCTGTTCCCTTCTCAAACCTTCACCAAGGTTTTCCTTGTTGTACTTGTAGAATATTCTTTTAAAAATTCTCTACAGATGGAAAGTAGGTGTATGTATGTATGTATGTATGTATGTATGTATGTATAGGTTAGTGGTTACTGATTCCTTCTCAATCACCCACTTTTGGCAATAAGGACAAATAAGTGTCAATATGGCTTAATTAAGTCAGTACTGGAGATTCTGTAGCATGTCACTATGGGGGCAGCATGTCACTGTAGGGGCAGCATTAACATCTAGAAAATGGGATAAAAAAAGGGAGCAGCCACAGAAACTGGAAGCTGTGAAAAGCCTCTGCTTTGGTTCACATTTTTACCAAAATCTGGACTGTTGAATTTTGCTCAGGGCTAAGATCCTGAGATTTCCTCCTCTGCCTCCCTTCACTTTTCTCCTCCTTCTCCTCCTCCTCCTCCTCCTGCTCCTCCTCTTTCTCCTTCTACTTTTGTATCACATTCACTTCTGAACATATCTCCCTCCTCTACTTGATGAACCTACAATGAATACCCAAAAAAATAAAACCAAACCAAACAAACCAAAAAAGCAACCAACCCCACAACAACAAATTGTTCAGCAAAACCAAACAATGCATTAACCTCATTTGACAGCAACATTCCACACCCATAGTCCTCATGTCTCCAATAAAAGGAGGAAGGTACATTTTCTCGCCTCTTCTCAGGCACCTGATACGGAATCATAGGATCACAGCATTTTCAAAGGCCATCTGGTCCAACCCACTCATTTTACAAATAAGTAAACTGAGGTCAAAGGAGATTCTCTTTTAAAGGAAAGCTATGACGAATTCCTACCCCATCCCATCCCCTGTCACATAATACCCCAAATCAGCCAGAAATAGATCTCACTTTCAAGACTAGTCCCAAAGCACAGCCTGCATATTGTGGGTTTTTATGGGGTTTTTTGCATAAAAACATGAATAACTTCCACTAAATCATAAAGAATGCTACATGTGTACACGGTGAACACATTATTAGCTGAAGCTGTGGGCTTTCTAATGTTGTCTGTAAGCAAAATCTGGTAGGTTCATTATATATAATTTATTCCAAATTATATCAGAGGAGTGGTTGATAAGGTGTTATATATATATTTATATACATACACATATACACGGATGTGTATAGATATTTATATATCTCTTTCCTTTTGCTCATGAACAAATTATAAATTATTCACCAGCAGTACAACAGAAGAGCTTGTACTGAGCTCAAAATCAAATCAACAATATTGCCAGAGCCACTGGGGGGGAAGATGCAGCAGAGAGAGAGAGAGAGAGAGAGACAGAGAGAGAGACAGAGAGAGAGAGAGAGAGAGAGAGAGAGAGAGAGAGAGAGAGAGACAGAGAGAGAGAGAGAGAGGAGAGACAGAGAGAGAGAGAGAGAGAGAGAGAGAGAGCTCTGTTATGGGGGAGGGGGAGAGGGGACAGAAGCAATGGGGTCAGGGGAAGGTTGACTGGAGAGAATAGACTTCCACCCCTTCCTCCAGGCAGAGCCTTGCCTAGACTGTCCAGGGAGGACTCCATCCATATCACAGCCAAGGCAGAGCTGTCAGGAGCTTTGGGTAATGTACAGGTAAGGTAATATGTTGTCCCAATCACTTCCCCAAATGAGTTTCCTGGATGAAAGTAAATGCTATGGAACATGGCTTCAAAAATACTGCAGGGTTTTTATGGAGATTCCATCCTACCAAACACTAAACAAGAATGAGCTGTTAAAGATGCAGAGACAGCACTTATGAGCAGGGCTTTGGGGCAGGTCCTTAGATACCACAGGGTCCACTGTCTTTTATAACGATCCTCTGTCAGAGGGACTTGGTGAGTATCCAGGGGTGAAACAACTTGTCTGGGGTCACACAATCAGTGGGACAGTTGGGGCTAGAATCTCCCTGTTCCAAAAAGTTTTGTTTGCCATTTAAAGCCCTTCATAACAGCCTTTTCCAGTCTTCTTGAACCTTACTCCCTGAAACAGACTCTTCGATCCAAGGACACCGGCCTCCTGGCTGTTCCTCAAAGACAAAGCTCAATCTCTTGGCTCCAGGCTTTCTCTCTGACTGACCCCCATGGCTAATGCTCCCCTCCTCCTCTCTGACTGCTGACCTCCCCAGTTTTCTTTAAGTCTCAACCCAAATCCCACCTTCTACAGGAAACCTTCCCCAACTCCTCTTAATTCTAGTGCCCCTTCTCTGTTAATTATTGCCTATTTATTCTGAATATAGTTTGCATTGTATATGTTGGCATATTGTCTCCCCTATTAGATTGTAAGCTCTTTGATGGTAGGAAATATCTTTTGCTTCTTTTTGTGTCTCTAGTGCTTAGCATAGTGCCTGGAACCTATAAGTACATAATAAAAATTGATTGGTTGATTGATTGATCTGATTTTAGCCAGTTCTTTTTCTTTTTCTTTTTTTGTGGGGCATGAGGGTTAAGTGACTTGCCAAGGATCATACAGCTAGTAAGTGTCAAGTGTCTGAGGTTGGATTTGAACTCAGGTCCTCCTGAATCTAGGGCCCGTGCTTAATCCACTGTGCCACCTAGCTGCCCTGATCCAGTTATTTTCACTAACATCATGTAATTGTAGCGTTAGAGGAGGAAGGGCCCTTAGTAGCCAACAACTTCCCTGTTTTATGAATGAGGTGACTAAAACACAATGCTGTTAAATACATTGCTCAGAGTATCTGAGGTAGGATCTGAACTCATGTTTTGTTGCCTCTAAGTCCAAGGCCTTAGGCCTGGGTTGTTCCTTTTGGCTCTGTCACTAATTAGCTGCATGACCTTGAACAAGGCATTTTGGTCTCATTGTGCTGTATATAAACCAGGGGAGGAATTCGATCTCCATGGTCTATCTCCAAGAGTTTTTGTAAGGGAAAAAAAAGTCATGGAGTCAATGGTGATGCTTTGAGCAAGATAAAACTTTAAAAGAGGATAAGGCATTGTGAATCCAATGTCACAGTGAAGGTAGATGTCTGGGGAGGACTGTAGCTCTGGGCTGGAAGGAACCCAACAGGTCACATAGTCCAATTCCCCTTATTTTACAAATGAAGAAACTGAGGTCTAGGAAAGTTAAATGACTTGTCCAAGGTAATATAGATAGTATGTGGCAGGGTCAGGATTCAAACCCAGGTCCTTTGACCTGAAATCTCAGGTTCTTTCCACTGCACCACACTGCCTTTCACTCACGGGACCCGCTGATTTATCCATGACATGCTCTAGAATGTGATCCCATGCTATTTCATTATGGTGGCAGGGCCTCCTCTTGGTATGGTGTTCTGGAACAGAACTGGATTCCTTATATCTCCTTGATGCCAATGCCAGCCCATGGCTTGCTTTCTACTTGCCTTACCCTCCCCACAGTTTAGGGAGAATCCCAAGAGTTCCAGAGATTTTACTGGGTGGGATGGACACAACTATAAAGTGAAGGTTCTACTAGTTGACCTCAGTGAGAAGGCCTAGATTGGCTGGTGGTGGGGGAGGGGAGAGCAGGACTTGTCAGACCAAAAGCAGGGGACCCTCTTGCAACCTTAGCCCAGCTGACAGTTACCATAAGGCATAGCACCTGCGGGGTTTGCATTCCATCATTTTCCTGGTTACAGCGGAACAAGGGCCATTTATTATACACCAAGCATATCCTCAAGCCAAGCAAGAATGTGGGGAATCCGCTCCATTAAAGGGCTAGGTGAAGAGGGGGAGCTGGAGGGGGAGGAGAGTCCAGATAGTGTGCTGGCTCTTAAAAACCTCACACTAATTTAATAGGTAGCTGATGTAGCAAGGCATCTGCTTGCCTGAGCTACCCTAATCCCCAGCACACTGCAGCAGGATAGATATTTAAGAATTACCCACTCTCCCTGTCGAGCACTCTCTGCAGCTGGTGATGGAGAAAAACACCATCTCATCTTTGCTAAGATGAAACGTGGCTTCTGGGCCAACAGCTGCCTTCTGTTGGACAGTGAGCTGGTTCACTTCATTCTTGGCTGCTAAGCAGACATCTTATGATCCTAATCTCCCTCCCCCCTCCCTCCCTCCCTCCTTCCTTCCTTCCTTCCTTCCTTCCTTCCTTCCTTCCTTCCTTCCTTCCTTCCTTCCTTCCTTCCTTCCTTCTTCCTTCCTTCCTTCCTTCCTTCCTTCCTTCCTTCCTTCCTTCTTTCCTTCCTTCCTTCCTTCTTTCCTTTTTCCTTCCTTCTTCCCTCCCTCCCTTCCTCCTTCCTTCCTTCTGAAAGAACATTTTACTAGAACTTGAAAGGAAATTCAACCTCAAAGAGGCAAAGGGATTTAAATAAAGTCACACAATAATTAACTGGTAGAATTAGCACTAGAAACCATATATCCTGATATCTAGAACTTGACCATAGTGCAGTGGGAAGATTTGGAAGCTGCATAGGACTAGAGATCTAGAGCTGGAAGGGACCTCAGAGACCGTCTTGTCAAACGTCCCCATTTTGAAAACAACGATACCGAGGACCATGATATTATCTAAGTTAGTTGCCCATGGTTCAGACAAGCAATAAGCATTTTAGGTGGGATTTTGAAACCAGGTCCTCTGAATCCAGGGCCAAGAGGCATATATATATATGTATATGTATATGTATATGTATATGTATATGTATATGTATAGTTATATATGTATATGATATATATATTAATTATCATTATTTCCATTGTATCTTTCAGTTTTCTGGGTTCAGATCCTGTCTACCACTTTAGGTAAGACATTCTTCTTCTCAGTTTCCTCACCTATAGAATGATAATTTGCACCAGAGGACTACTGGGTTTCCCTTTGAGCTTCGAAGCCTATAAATACACTTAGATGAATGATTTTTATTAATTTCTCAAAGGAAACTTCCTGCTCATCATAGCTACATTTCCCCTGTGTGAAAGGTTATTTTTTTGCGGCTTGTTTTTTTGAGGATGGGACCCAGCTGGCCCAGGAAAGTACCTAAGTCAGAGGAACAGGGGGATTATCAGTGGAAATGTGGACATCCCCAGGAGCAGCCTAAGAGGGAGGGGGACAAACTTCTTTCTTGTGAGCTAAGCTCCATACTGAAAGGTCACAGTGGTTGGTGTGTGGCTTCCCTCCTTCTCTTCTACCCCCATCTCATTCCTTGGCTTCTTCCTGGTGCTCTGAGTAAACGCCAGGGCATAAGGCTAGCAGGTCTCTGCTGAGACTCCTACCCACTGGCTGTCGTCTCTGCAGGGAGCTGACAGCAGGCTGGAGGATGCCTGCGGGTGGGCTGAATGGATCTGGCCAAATGGGAGTTTTATTAACATTTGTGTGGCATTTCTTACAGAGGAATGCGAGGCATCTCCTGTAAAATATACATGGGTTCTGGAATGACCATCTATGCACCTCTGTTTCCCAAATAATTAAGGATTTGAGAAGGAACAGGTTTTCTGTTATGAGTAGAAGAGAGCCCAAGCACATGTGTGGGTGAGAGAAAGGTAATCTAAGAAAGATCAATAAAGAATTGTGTGTGTGTGTGTGTGTGTGTGTGTGTGTGTGTGTGTGTGAGAGAGAGAGAGAGAGAGAGAGAGAGAGAGAGAGAGAGAGAGAGAGAGAGAGAGAGAGAGAGGAGAGAGGGAAGGAGAGAGGGAAGGAGAGAAGAGAGAAAGAGACAGAGAGAAAGAGAGACAGAGACAGAGAGAGATAGAGACAGGCAGGGGGGAGGGGGAGAGACATAGTTGAGAAAAATAACAAAACCAGGAAGGGCAGAGTGATGTACTAATGCACACACACACACACACACACACACACACACACACACACGCATGCACAAAGGGGATACAATGAGACACAGACACAGACACATTGAGAGAAAAGGAAGAAGAGGGAGGAAAGGTTGACAGGATGGAGAGACAGATGCCCTGAAAGGCAAGGGAAGAAAAAAAAGAGATAGGCAGTTGTATAAAAAGACAGAAGGAAATGGAGAGGGAGATGGTGGTATGATGCAGTGGGGGGCACCTGAAGAACTTCCCCAAGTTCAGGGCACCCATCCCCTGCTTTTTTGGTGGCCCCATGATTTTCCATATCTCCTTTCTCAGCCCCCTGTTAAACTTACTTGAAGAGAGTCAGACTGCTTCTGTAATATTGTCTTCAGTTCTAAGTGACACATTTTGAGAGGGACGTTTCATGGTCAGTGCTTGGAGTCCACATCCACAGAAGGTGACCAGGAGAATGCAGGGGGCAGTGAAAAAACATATGATGTAAGGACTGTTTGGAGTAATTGGGGATATTTAGTCTGGAGAAGAGACTGAAGGGAGGGGTGGGGGTGGGGAACACAGTCACTTCCTTCAAGTCTGTGAAGGATTGTCATATGGGAAAGGGAGAAGACTCACATATGAGATGCTACCTATTTTTGTGAGGGACTCAAATATGATTTAAAATGCTTTGCCAACCTTAAAGGAACTGTATAAATGTCAGCTAGTACTCAATTCTGTCTTCTACTGGAGGAGAGAACTAAGAATGGGAGAGAATCCATAGGGGCATATGAAGAAAGATGCTATCTGCATCTAGAGAAAGAATTGATAAATAGAAGTAGGTATAGAATAATTTGCATATACACATACTTGTACACACAACATACTTAGATACACATACATGTATATGTGTATATACACACCGCACATGTATATATGGATACATGCATGTATACAAGGAGATGTGTTTATATGTATGTGCATGTGTATATATAATGATTTGTATATATGTATATATACCTATTTATTATGTATATATACCTATTTGTATATATATACACCTATTTGTATATACACCTATTTATATTTATATATATGTATATATATATGTGTATATCTATTTGTATATCTATATACCTATTTGTGTCTAATGGTAGCCATCTCTGGGGCAGGGTAGGGGAGAGGGGAAGAAAAAAAGGGGAAAAAATAAATTACATGATATTTAATCCCACATTCGCAGAAGGCCTTTCCAGTCCCCACAGCTGCAGATGCCTTCCCCTCTTGTATTACCCTTCATCTACTCTGTACATATCTTCTCTGCATCCAGTTATTTACATGTTATCTCCCCCATTAAAAACATGTGCTCCTTGAGGGCAGGGACTGGTTTTTGCTTTTCTTTAATGAGTAATATAGTGCTTGACACACAGTAGGGCTTAATAAGTGATCTGTGATTGATTGGTCTCAAAAATCCCTTCTGACTCTCAGAGCCCTTCAACAAACTCTTATTTGTTGCTTTTACTGTGCTTCTGTTTCTTCATCTGTAAAGTGGAGATAATAATAGTCCCTACCCTCCCGGGGTTGTTGTGAGGACAAATGAGATCATATTTAGCAACTTGTTCAGTGTGGTGCCTGGCATACAGGAGGTGCTAAATAAAATGCTCATCCCTTCCTTCCTTCCTTCCTGCATGGTACTTGTGTGAGGTATGGTAAGTATCCAAGAAAGGATACTGAAAATCAATTTATGCCTCACATAAATTTAAGTCATGGTGTTACCCACTCCTAGGGGTGGTTGCAATTTAAGACTGCAATAAAATCCCACTTTTACCTGAACTGAAAGGTCACATAGAATGTAATCCTTAGTGTGGGGGAATGCAGAAATAGAAAATGGGATTAAAAAAAATGAGTTTAGTTCATCATGTATAGAAGTACTTTTATTCTAATCCACCCCCTACATTTTCTGGATATCAAAATAGGCCCAGAGGAGGGAAATGAAATGTTCAAGGTCATGCAGTGAATTAATGTTAGAGCTGTGTCTGTATATAACCCAAGTTTCTACACTCCCAGGCCAGTAACAAACTGCCTCTTTCCAACAGCAGGTTGTATCTCTCTGGGCTCCTAAAAGAAATTAGCTGGCCAGATATCAGAAGGAATGACAGGATTTCAGGTTGGACTTCAGCCTTGGCTTTCAGAAACAGAGGCTTGCTGGAGGGGACAGAACACAGTCCTGGAAGTGATAAATGAGCCCCTCTATTCATTTTCTAATCCTTTTTTTTAAACCTTCAGAGTAACAAGTGCCGGGATGACGGTGCTGAAGTCAGGCAGCCTCAGACACTCTGTGAAGTCATGTGGCTTTTTTTCTTCTGGTCTCAGACAGACTGTATTTCATCAATCTAATAATGCAAGTAGGGTCGGTGACCCTGCAGAGGTCACACAAAAGGGAGGAAGAACCCTTCTGGGCAGTCTGCCCTTATAGCTCCTTCCCATGTATTCCCCCTTCCCAGAGTCAGTGCAGAGAGTTCCTGGGTCCTAATCTCATCTTTGTTACCCATTCACTGGGTGGACTTAGGGAAAGTCGCTTCCCCTCTCTGTGCCTTTTAGCTACCTCACCTGTAAAATGTGGGGAGGAGGGGGTTAGACTAACAGCATCTGTTCTCTGTTTTAACATCCTCTGTTCTAAGCTCCCCTCCAGCTCTAGATACAGCGAAGTGCAGACAGTGTAAAAATAATTTATAATGCATGACAACTTGCCTCCCCTCCTTCTCTCCAATTTCTCCACCTTCCAGCCCAACTTCCCTCTCCTGCCAAGGACAAGTTGGTCTGGAGGGGAGAATGATGAGCAGTAACATCTATTTGATACAATGCTTCGGTTCCAAGAGTGAACCACTATAAAACGGTTCAGGAGGACTTTGGGGAAGGAAGAGATCACATTCTGAAAGAAAGAAGGAAGGAGAGCATTTTTCCGGTGGGAGGACTTTCGTTTGTCAGCTTCGAATAAAAGTGAAGAGCACTCTTCATTCTGCCTCGGTCCAGGGTTGCAAAGTCATTAACTCTGTCCAGCTAAAATATTACAGGGAGAAGGGGGTGTAATAATCTACATATTTAATGTGCATTAGTCATTCTCGACCTCTGTGTGCTGTAGATATTTATTCAGCAATTATCACACCAGTATTGCAAACTATAAAACAAAACATTAAACTAGTCAAAACACAGTCTTTTTATGGGCAACAGATTGAAAAATCCATCAGTCCAGATCTATCCATCACAAGTGCTGCTGACAGAAACCATGGGAAAGGAAAACCAGCGTAAATAAGGTTTGTCCGGCTTGGGTATTTCAGAAGCTGTTGAGAGGTCCCTGGGGGCCAGTGACTTCTGTTCCTAAAATCTGGGTTTCAGTGATAAGCCAATTCACACCAATCCCTCCTTGAATCAGAAAGAGACAAACCATGAATCGTAGAATGTTTGAGCAGGAAGGGGTTTAGGGGATCATCTCATTTGAACTCCCTCCCTCTATTTGACCAATGAGTCCCAAGGAAGATAAATGACCCTCTGGGACTTCAAACCCACTGCTCTTTCCATGAGGGTAGCACATTCCAGGGGGAAAAGCACTGCTTGGGATACAAAAGCCTTGATTCTTGTCCTGTTTTCCTGAACTTGCTTGCTTTATGACCTTGGGCAATCTCTTCTCCTCTTTGGGACCTCTGTTTCCTCATGTAGAAAATGTGGGGGGTGGGGATGGGGTTAATTCTTGCCCTGCTTACCTCATAGCACTGCAAGGATCTAGAGAAGTGCTGGTAAATATTTAACAATGACTTCTCCAGAAAGAAAAAAAAAAGATGCATGTATGACACACTTATAAGTTTTTCTTTTAAGTTAGTTATTGACATTTCCCCCATCACTTTAAGTCTAGACAAACAACAAATCAAGTCCTTATTTGTAAGGCTTGCTGAGGTATAAATGCTTAAATGAAATTTAACAATTGGGTCCTCAAGAGCCAGTTGGAGCAGACTCCAGCACAGCCTCATGAGGATCAGATGAGATGATGCATGGGGGAATACATTATAAACTGTCATTTAGAAAAAAGTTAGGCATATTGTTTGTCACCAAGGCTGTCATTCTGTTGTCTTGTCTTTGCAGAAAGTCTGAATGGAAGAATTGAAAGGATAGGTTTTTATTATCATCCAGTTCTCCTTAACACTCCGCCCATCCTGCTTTCCCCCCACCAGCCCGCACCACCCAGTTATCTTTGAACAGAACCTCACACGGCATCAACACTGTACTTGGGAAGTGGTCCTGATGTTGAATCCTGGGGCCATTGCTTCTAGATAGATGAATAAGTCCTGCTGCTTCTGATGGTACTTCAGTCTGTTCAAAGAGGATCACATTTCATGTAAACCAGTTAGCAGCTCAATAATTCAGTGTGAATATATAATACCCCTTCATAAACCTGCTCATTTCTTTTCAGTCTCCGGGCCTGCTTTATTGCTTCCCGAACTATTGGTCAGAGATGTAGTTTCCCTTAGGTTCAAAATGACTCTTAACTCTAACCCACTCCTAGGATATCAGAGCCGGAAGGGACCTCAGAGGTTGCCTAACCTAAATCCCCTTATTTTATAGATGAGGAAATGACTTGTCCAATAGGCTCATGTGGAGAGGAAAAGATTGGAACCTGAGGATCATGAATTTGATTCATGATTATAATGCTACCTGGGCAATCACAGTCAAATCACCTCTCTGGGCCTCAGTTTCCCTATCTGTAAAATGAGGCAGTTGGATGAGATGACCTCTAGTGTCCCTTTGAGCTCTAGAAATCTGCCACTAGATATATAGGTGATAGACAATAAGTGGGAAAGCCAGAATCAACTCAGATGATCTGGCTTCAAATCAGTATCTTGCTATTCTATGATGCTGTCAGGAGGTCCTTTTGGGCTCCATCCTATGCTCTCTGTACACCAAGGGGCAGTGATCAGCTTTGGAAAGAGCAGAGGACCTGGAATTTAAGAGACCTGCATCCTAATTCCAGGTCTTGTTATTCATTTGCTGACTTACCTTAGGCAAATACCTTTCCTTCTCTGGGGAATAATAGTAATTATAGTTTTTTAGCACAGGAGGGTAGACTGAATTGATGTTGCTGAGCAATCCATTTTCTGCTAAGAAATCTTTCTTACCTATGGAGATTACCTCGATTGCCTCCACTTGACTTTGGTCACTCTATGTTCTTTAGCTCTTAGTTATTCAATTTATTCTTTATTTAATGCAATCTTAAAAGACATCATCAGTTCTATCACTTTTTCTTCCTAGAAAAAAAGCTTTTATAAAAAATAAAGCTCCATAGAAAAGATTTCATTCTAAGTCAAGGTTCTTTTTTTTTTTTTAGTGAGGCAATTGGGGTTAAGTGGGTCACACAGCTGTAGTAAGTGGTTAAGTGTCTGAGGGCTGGATTTGAACTCAGGTACTCCTGACTCCAGGGCTAGTGCTCTATCCACTGCTCCACCTAGCTGCCCCTAAGTCAAGGGTTCTTAACCTTTTGTGTGTGTGTTCTGGACCCCTGTGGCAGTCTGGTAGAGCCTCTGGATCCTTTTCAAATAATGTTTTTAAATACATAGAAGGCAGCTAGGTGGCACCATGGATAGAGCACTGGCCCTAGAATCAGGAAAATGTAAGTTCAAATCCAGTCTCAGAGATTTACTAGCTGTGTGACACTGGGCAAGTTGTTTCATCCTGTTTACCGTAGTTTCTTCATCTGTAAATGAGCTGGAGAAGGAAATGGCAAACACTCCAGTGTTTTTGCCAGGAAAACCATCACAAAAAGTCAGACACAACAGAAATGACTGAACATAAATAGATACCTAAAAACATCCAAATAGAATTATAAAGGAAACCAATTATTTTGAAATAGTTATAAAAAATTCACACCCCAGGTTAAGAATTCAACAGGGCAATATACCCTTCCCAGTACCTACTGAGCTTCTTCCCATGAGGCCAGACTTTGGGACAGAGATTCAGACCACTGGTAGCTTCTGCCTTTGCAGGGGAGGAGCCAACAGGACAGGTCGTCCTGTTACCCACTTCCTCTTCCACCTGTATCTTCTTCTGAAGCTTCTCCCAACATTATAACTTTAGTGAATATTTCTAACATTGAGTTGGGCATCTTGGCAAGGCAGAGCATAATAGAGGAAAGAGACCTCGATTCTGTTCACGATTGTATCAGTCACTAAGCTGTGTGACCTCTCTGAATCTTATTGTCCTCATCTTTTAAACAGGAATGATTATTTCTGTCTTACCCGTCTTGTAAGGTATTTGAGAAATTTAAATTAGATAAACTGGGTGAATTTGCTTTGTAGGTTATAAAGCACTGTAATAAATATAGTTATCATAATTATTCTGGCATTCCTGGAAGACAATGAGAATCACATACGCTGAGAAAATCAAGGCAATCTGTAGCTCTTTGAGCTTTTGACCCTCCATCGAACATTTCTTGCATCTGTCCTCTTGCTTTTACTGCACAGTCAACCACTCTAGTTCAGCCCCTCATCACCTCTCATCTGAAACTATTTCAGTAGCCTCCTAATTGGTCTCCTTGCCTCAGGTCTCTTCTTTCCAATACACCTCTCTGCGCAGCTGCCCAAGTGATATTCCTAAAGCATGGGTCGATACATGTCATCCCCCTGTTCCAATATCTTCTCTATTGCTTCTATAATTAAAATACAAATCCCTCTGTCATTTAAAGAAGTCCTTCACAATCTAGCTCCAAACATAACTTTCCAGACAGATTACATATTATTGCCTTGGCTCATTTCTCAAGTCTACTCAAACAGGCCTCTTTACTGTTCTTTCTTTCTTTCTTAAAGGGAGCCTTTTGTTTGTCTTTTGGTTTATTGTTTTTTGGGCAGGGCAATGAGGGTTAGGTGACTTGCCCAGGGTCACACAGCTAGTAAGTGTCAAGTGTCTGAACCTGGATTTGAACTCAGGTACTCCTGAATCCAGGGCCGGTGCTTTATTCCACTGCGCCATCTAGTTGACCCTGCTGTTCTTTCTATAAATAATTGTTTCTCCTGTCTCCATGCTTTTGCATAGGCTGTCTCCATTCCTGTAATGCATTCCTCTTTATCACTGCTTCTTAGAATATCTGGCTTCCTTCAAAGCTCATTTCCAATGCCACCATCCTCCATGATGTCTGTCCTGATCTTCCCAGCTTCTGGTACCTCCCCACACCATGTATTGATTTCAGTTTTTTTGTATTTACATATATGTATGCAAGTTTGTTTTTCCCCCCTGATGGAATATTAATTCCTTGAAGGCAGGGGACCATTTACTTTTGCCTCCCTCATCCTCGATGCCTAGTATAGTACCTGGCACATAGAAAAGCACCATAGAAAGGCATGAATGCTTATTGATTGAGTTGACCCAGAGATCTAGAATGTCTAAATAATTCTAAACAACAGTTTGAGGGCATCATCAATGGACCACACTGAATCAAAGAGCTTGAAGAGAGCTTAGAGATTCCTTAGTCATGAACACAAATATTCAAATTAGACCGTAAAAAGACCCAACAACCCTGCTTTATTACATATTTCCTGCCTCCTTCCCCTCCACACCACTCACACCCTGAGTCTATCAAATCCGCTGAAATGTATACTAAAGTAAGTACTTAGTAGTCTAAATAAACCCACCCTTTGGTTCACAGGCATTTGCACACATTTTCTCAATAAATTAAATGCATCAACCAACCACAAATAGCACATTAATTAATTTACTATGACTCCTTGTTCTGATCTGTTTTCCTGTGAAGATGGAAGAGAGGGATTAGTGTCAGATGGCAGAAGTTTTTTTTAATAGTATTTTATTTTTCCAATTACATATAAAGATAGTTTTCAACATTCATCTGTGTAAGATTCTGAGCTACAAATTTTTCTCCCTTCTCTCTCTTCCCTCCTCCTCCCACAGAGAAAACAATCTGATATAGGTTATACATGTACAATCATGTTAAACATATTTCCACATTAGTCATGTTGTGAAAGAAGAATCAGAACAAAGGGAAAAAAATCACAAAAAAGCAACAAAAAAATTTTCATCTGAAAAACTGCCTGTTCATATCCTTTTGACCATTTCTCAACTGGGGTATGATTTTTAGTTTTATACATTTGATTCAGTTCTTTATATATTTGAGAAATGAGGCTTTTATCAGAAATAATAGCTGTAAAGATTGTTTCCCAGATTTCTGCTTTCTTCTAATCTTGGTTGCATTGATTTGTTTGCACGAAATCTTTTCATTTAATGGAACCCAAATGATCCATTTTGCATTTCATAATGTTCTTTATATCTTCTTTGGTCATAAATTCTTCCCTCCTCCATAGATCTGATAATAAAGATGGCAGAAGATTTTAACCAACCAACCAATCAATTAGCAGGTATATACATATACATATGTATACATATACACATAAATACATATGTACATACATATATTTATACACACATATAATATCAATTTATGTATAGATAGATTTGTTCAGATGATTCAGTTGTGTCCAACTCTTCGTGACCCCATTTGGGGTTTTCTTGACAGAGATGCTGGAGTGGTTTGCCATTTCCTTCTCCAGCTCATTTTACAGATGAGGAACTGAGGCGAACAAGCTTAAGTGACTTGCCCAGGGTCACACAGCTACTAAGTGTCTAAGACCAGATATTAACTCAGGAAGATTGTTTCCTTGACTCTAGACTGACTGGCACTCTATCTACTATGGTGCCACCTAGCTGCCCTTGAGATTATGCATGCATGCATACATGCATACATACATACATACATACATGCATGCATTAACAGAGTAAATATTTAAAAGAATAAATGCAAAATGGTAAAATACAGGTAGTGTGGGAGGGAGGTCCTTTAGCAGTTGGAGGGGGGGGCCAGGAATAGCTTCATGTAGAAGGTGGAACGTCAAGGAAAAGAAGGATTATGTGGAGGTAGAGATAAGGGCAATGGGTATTCCAGGCTTGAAGTGTAGCCCGTACAAATGTGCAGAAACATCAGATGCAGTGTCCTATGTGAGAACAAAGAAAAGGTCATTTTGGCTGAATCACAGAGTGTAGGGGGTGGGATGTGGGGAAGAACCAACATTTATTAAGTACCTACTATGTACCATGCAGTGTGATAAGCTATTTACAAATATTATTTTATTTTATTTTATTTTATTCTCACAAAGACCCTGGAAACAAGTGTTATTATTACCACTTTATAGTTGAGGGAACTGAGACAAAGATTAAATGCCTTGCCCAGCATCACATAGCTAGTAAGTGTCTGAGGTGGGATTTGAACTCAGGGCTTCTTGACTCTACTAAGCCCATTGTTTTCTCCATGGGAAGTGTAGTAGTTTGCAATGAGGGGGGAAATGAGGAGGGAGTGCATACTAGGCATGAAAAATAGTGTATGTGAAGTTATAGCGATGGAAGATGGATTATCATTTGGGAAGAACAGCAGAAAGGGCTGTTTAACTTGAAAAGTTAAATAGAGGAATTTACCTTTGAGTCTAGAGGCAACAGGGAACCATTAAAGTTTATTGAAGTGACATGATCAGATCTGAACTTAATGAAGAAAAAGGTTCTGGTGCCTAACTTCCCTATCTCTGCTGATAGTACCGTCAACCTCCATAATTACCCATGCTTTAGAACCTTGGTGCCATTTTTGATTCTTCTCTCATTGTCTATGTTTCTGTGTGTCTTTTTCTCTGTCCACCTGTCTGTTCATCAGTCCATCTTTCTGTCTGTCTGTCTGTCACATACGCTCCATCAGTCAGCTGTGAGGTCCTTTTTCTTCCACCTCTATAATATCCCTCACATCTAGAATCCTCTACACTTCCATTGAAACTGCCCTAATTCAGGTCCTCACCTATTCTTTTCTGGATTATTGTCATAGTCAGAACAATTCAATTCAGCAAACATTTATTAAGTGCCTACTTTGTGTAAGGTGCTGTGCTGGAAATACAAAGATAAAATGAGTTGCTGCTCTTGATGAGATTATATATTATTGGAGGGATATAATAGATATACACACACCCCTGTGACCCATCATTCCCAAGCTCTGGGCTTTCACAGGTCAGGTTCAGTCTGGGGCAGAATTCCAGCCCTTTCAATCACTTTCTTTAGTTCCTATTATCACTCCTAGCCCCAAGAGATGCCTCTGGGAAATCTAATAAATAGGTTGAATATAGCTCATATTTAGGTTTCTACAGATGTAAGTAAAAGGATCCTCAGATCCTGAATAAAGGACTCAAGGTGATAATGCAGCTAGGTTATAGGGCAGCATTTATTCTACCCCATAGACAGAATGCATAAACAAGGAAAGGACTCACAGCATCCCATAAATAGTTGATGTGTATCCTCTGCACTCTCCAGTGCCTCCCTCAGGGCAGATGTAGTCTCTCAAACTTATAGTGCCACCCTATGGTTCGGACTCAGATCCAATTGGAACCAAAGAGGGCGCTAGTGAGTCAAGCTCTGTCACTTCACAGGATCCTGGGATAACAGATTTAGAGCTGGAAGGAATGTTAGAAGCCCTCAAATCCAACACCCTCAACTTACAGATGAGGAAACTGACACCCTGAGAGATAAGTGACTTGTTGAGGGTTTTACAGCTATTAAGTATCTGAGGCAGGATTTGAATCTGGAACTTTCTAATACCAATGCAACACATCACTCACCAGTCAGTCAATATTTATTAAGCACCCAATTCCAAGGCTTTGTGCAAATTTAGGGATACAAAAAGAGATAAAAGACAAGCCCTGCACTCAAGGATTTCACAGTCTAATGGAGGAGATAATAAATCAACAAAAACCAAAGGAGCCAAATACAGGATGAATAGAAAATAATTAGGGGGACACCTGTGGGCAGCTAGGTGGTGCAGCTGATAGATAATGCTGGGCTTGGAATCAGGATGACACATCTTTCTGAGTTCAAATCTGGCCTCTGACACTTACTAGCTGTATGATACAGGGTGAGTCACTTAACCCTCAGTTTCCTCATCTGTAAAATGAGATAGAGAAGGAAATGGCAAAACCACTCCACTATCTTTGCTAAGAAAAACCCCAAATGGGGTCATAGAAAAACCCCAGGGGTCATAGGTAACAACAAGGCAAAGACAAGGTGAGAGAGTATTCCAGGCATGGAGGACAGCTACATAAAATGACTGTAACTGAGAGATGGAGTGTCTTGTTTGAGGAACAGCCAGTAGAATATGGCACAAAGGTGTAAGTAGGTACAAGAAGACTGAAAAGGTAGGACAGGGTTAGGTTATGAAGGGCTCTGAATGCCAAACAGAGGATTTTTTATTTGATCATGGAGGTGATAGGGAGGGAAACATGGTTGGATCTACTCTAGGAAAATCACTATGGTGGTTAAATGGAGTATGGATTGGAGTGATGAGAGGTGCTATTGCAATAGTCCAGTGGTGAAATGTGGCAAAGTTGAACTCAATAGGCATTGGCAACAGATTGGTTATTGGTTATCTCTTCAGAGAAGGGAAATTGACTTGGAGTTGTTACATAGGAACCCTCTTCCCATTGGACCTATGCTCACATGGTAACAACAGAGAGGTTCCTTAGAGTCTTCTACCACTCCTCTAACCTTGGGGTCCTCTTCTCTCTCCAAGAGGCTGGTGATACTCATCTTAGAAAGATTCTGGGACTATGTTACTTAGAGACTCCCACCTCAGCTTTCTAGAAGGCTGAGATTCAAAAATTCTCAACACTATTCAAGAAAGTTGAGGGTCAGAAAGTCCAACCACCAGGACCTCTTGGTTTCCATAACCAACAAAGCCACATAATTGACAGCATGTATGTCTCTGAAGCTGCCTCTAAAGGGCTGGGTCAAGACACTCAAAGTCCAGGAATAATTTTTTCAGGTGCCATGTCCCTACAGAGACCTAAGTTCAAATCCAGTCACATTTACTGTGTGACTCTGGGCAAATCACTTAACTTCTCTGTGTCTGTTTCCTCAACTATAAGTTGGGGATAATAATGTCACCTACCTCTATGTATCAATGCCAATTCTATCAACATATTTTAATCATTCTAGTAATTCTGCATGCCTGTTTTTGCTGACAGAATGAATCAGTAAGTCCTCCACAGAGAATGTGAGGCTGAGGACTTTGCATAGCTCTGCCTCACTTAAATCCAATTTCATGAGCAAAGTTAAGACATCACCCTCATGATGCCATTGGTCTTCTTCAAGAATGAAAAATGAATAGTAACAACAACAACATGAGGTCTCTAACAGAGAGAAGGACTTCCAGAGCAGGTGGTGTGAGTTAAACATATGTCATACATATTTCTTACATGTGCACCTCACTATTATCACAGTCTAAGTTTAAGCTTATTCCTTCGATGGATTCTGCATGTATTTGTGGGAAGGGATGAGCCAGGTTTTAGGAGAATGTTTTGTATCATGTTATCTGAGAATAGTATTGGGGATGTAATTTGCCAATTTGAGCAGAAATTGAGAAATGAGTTATTTCTTTTTCTTCTTTTTCCTCTTCTTCTTCTTTGTCTTCCTTCTCTTCCTCCTCCTCTTCTTCCTCTTCTTCTTCTCCTTCTCCTCCTCTTCCTCCTTACATGTGGGTGCCTTGTCCATAGGAATATAATTTTTAGTCACTTGTATTTTGTAAGATATTTTCGGATTTAGGGGCCTAATTTTTTTGGGAAAATTTATTTCTATCAAATTATTATTATTAATTATTATTACCTTCTTTTTAAAAAAAGATAGGACAATTTACTGTTTTTGTCTTGTGTAGTTTTCATTTATGATTTCTTGAAATATAGCTCTAAAAACAGGCTTAAAAATCCCTTTGTGTTTCAAATGGAGCTACTTGACTAGCCTTTAAACCCAAATCATTCTGGCTTTCATTGAATGGCCAATAATAGCTTCAACTCAAGCTTCTGTGGCTCATTGTTTAAGTTTTGAGGGCTTAAATGAGTGTACATAAGCAATTGCTTCCTCTTCTGGCCAGAAACTCCTGTTCAGATCGATAGTTTTGTGATTGGGCCATTGGGTCATCTTTTGTCTCAATACTTAACCTACCCCTTAGTCCCCTGGATGGGTGTAGCCACAGACAAACTGAGACCAGTTTAGAAAGGCCAATGTCATCCACTGCCATTGCCTTGACTTTTGTCTTGCCATTGGACTCCAATGTCTTTGGAGGAGGAGTGAGCTAATGACTTTGTGAAGTTTTGCCTCACTTTAATTCATAGGCAAGTCAAGCTACACCCCTCATGGTGTCACTGGTTCTTTTTAAGAAAGAAGGAAGAAGAAGAACAACAAATTGGGAATAATAATAACATCTACCTTACAGAGTTGTTGTGAGGATCAAATGAAATATTTGTAAAGTGCTTTGCACAGTGCTTGGTACATAGTAGATGCTCAATCAATACTTGTTCTCTTCCTTCTTCCCAACAGAGCATATGCAACTCCCATATGCTTTTGCCTCAAGAATGCCATTAGAAGCTTGGTAAGATGAATCTCCCTGTCCCCTTCTCCTTTCCTCCCCTCCACTCTTAGCTCTGCTGCTTTTGTAGACAATTGAAAACAAAAAGAAAAGGGCAAAAAAGGCCAATTCTACAAGCAAACCCTTTTTTGATCAGCCTAAAATAAAGGAGTAGCTTCTTTCTCAACTGCTTAAATCAACCGGTTCATTCCCCAAAGATCCACCATGAATCATAAATGAGTCAAACAGACACCCTTCACAGTGAAATGCAATAAAAATTCCAAGCAGAGTTTCAATTCCCTGCAAATTCCACACATTGACCAGGGAATTCCCTTGGTCAACCTCCCTTGGCATGATAAGTAAATGAAAGATAGTTTTGAGATGGCAAGACCACTAGCCAATGGGGAAGGTTTGGGGGAGGGATTAGTGATGGCTTCTTCATGAAGGAGGTGAAAACTGGAGTTGAGCCCTGGAGGATTAGCCTCCTAATGGATAGTCTGCCTTACACTGAAGCCATAGTCAAGTGATTCCTATCGATTCTCAAAGTTCAATCCACTTTCCTTCTTAAAGGAGAATGTGGGAGGGCTGTGTCTTTGTACTCTAGGTTTTCAGGGATAAAAACTTGAAAGAAGAGCTTCAGTGTAAAAACCAAGGGAAAAAGGAAGGGACCTGAAGAGAAAGAGGTGAATCTTGACCTCTGGCAGAGGCTTGGAGGTAGCAGAGGATGAAGGGATGACTGACTACTGAACATTTTGGAGATAAGACATAAATGTAAGGCTCTTTATGAGGAGGAGGGAGCTGGATGCTTGAGGAAAAAGCGATTATTTTTCTCCCAAGGAATGATAAAGTGAGAGTTCATACAATAAGGGTCAGAAGAGGAGGAGGTCTGGTGGTTTGTGCCTCTGCTGAGGGGTACTGGGGCAGCTCTTTTTTTTTCAGCCTGATAACAATAGAAGGATCTGCTGTTTTCCTGGGGCATGTATCCAAGATGTTATAGAGAACTGTATAGGATTTGTCAAAATGAATGACTACTACACACTTCTGGTGATACACACGGGCGCAAAGCAATACAGCCAGAAAGAGCCAAGAAAGCGTTGTCAAATATTAAGGAATCTTGGGCAAGAAAATGAAGACCTTGGGGCCACAGGTGAAGTTTTCTTCTCTTCTACTTATCTAAGGCAGGAAATGTAGGTGTAGGAAGTCAACAATTAGTTATGAATAAATATGCTGTCGGAGAGCAAGGTCTGAATTTCTATACTATGGCCTAAAATTTTGACAGCTTTATGGCCAGGAATTCAGGACACCTGACAAGGGGTGGCAAGACCATAATATGCTTGGTGTATTGAAAATGGAATCAAAAGGACTTAAAAGAGAAAGTTAAAGGAGAGGGGAGTGATAGTATGAGGATAGTGTCAGGAAAGCTAAATAGTAAGTTGATAGCTAACATTCATAGTGCCTTAAGGTTTACAAGGCACTTTATATACAGTATCTCATTTGATTGTTTAAAACAAACAGGTGAAGTAGGTGCTATATGAGCTGAGGCTAGAAAGCAAAGTGAAAGACAACAAAAGATATTTTTTTTGTTTTTTTTTCCCTTTAGCTATATTGTAGAAAAGAATTTTTTTAAAGTGATAGCACCAATCCTTGGTTTGGATGGAATGATATGTGATGATAGAGAGAAGCAGAGAGATTTAATTTTGATTTTTGTTCTATTTTCTCTGCCAAGGAGAGTGATTTCTGGGATGGAAAGGTCAGAACAAGTATGGCTAATAGGGAATTGATAAGACTATGGAAGTAAAGAGATATTAAGAAAGCACTTAGCTGTCTCTGATAGTCACCTGGCCCAGACAAACAACATTCTTGGATATTGGAAAATATTTGAAAGATTGTGGAGAGAAGAAATCCTAGGGTCAGCTAGGTGGCACAGTAGATAAAACACCAGCCCTGGATTCAGGAAGACCTGAGTTCAAATTCTACCTCAGACACTTGACACTTACTAGCTGTGTGACCCTGGGCAAGTCACTTAACCCTCATTGCCCTGCAAAAAACAAAACAACAAACAAGAAGTCCTGGAGAACTTGGGAAGAACAAATGTTCTAATTTTTTTTTTAAAAGGTAGAAAATGGAGTCTGAAAATTATAGACCAATGAGCTTGGCTTCAATACCTGACAAAAGTAGAACATTAGTAAAGGGTAAGAGAACATCTAGAAAAGAAAATAGTGATCAGAAAGAACAAGGATGGTTAGGGGGCAGCTAGGTGACATGGTGGACAAAGCACCAGCCCTGGATTCAGGAGGACCTGAATTTAAATCCAGCCTCAGACACTTGATACTTACTAGCTGTGTGTCCCTGGACAAGTCACTTAACCCTCATTGCTCCCCCCCCCCCCAAAAAGAACAAGGATGGTTTCATCAAAAATAAATCATGTCAGACTACCTTATTTCATTTTGTTAAGCATGATTACTAAACATATATTTTTTTGATTTTTGTTTTTTTGGGTTTTTTTTTTTGTGAGGCAGTTGGGGTTAAGTGACCTGCCCAGGGTCACACAGCTAGTAAGTGTTAAGTGTCTGAGGCCAGATTTGAACTCAGGTCCTCCTGAATCCAAGGCCGATGCTCTATTGACTGTGCCACCTAGCTGCCCCCATGATTACTAAACTTGTAAGAGACAACAGGGTAGAGTCTCTAGAGTCAGGAAACACTTGGGTTCAAATTCTGCTACTCACACATTCTAACTATTCTGTGTGACTGTGGGTAATCTGCTTACCTTCTCAGAGTCCCAGGCAATTCCTTCCTTCCTTCCTTCCTTCCTTCCTTCCTTCCTTCCTTCCTTCCTTCCTTCCTTCCTTCCTTCCTTCCTTCCTTCCTTCCTTCCTTCCTTCCTTCCTTCCTTCCTTCTTCCTTCCTTCCTTCCTTCTTCCTTCCTTCCTTCCTTCTTCCTTCCTTCCTTCCTTCCTTCCTTCCTTCCTTCCTTCCTTCCTTCCTTCCTTCCTTCCTTCCTTCCTTCTTTCTTTCCTTCCTTCCTTCCCCAAATAAAAATCATAAAGTGGTAGACCAGGAATAATTATAGATATAGTTTATCTAGATTTTTAGCAAAGAATTTGATAAAAGTCTTTCATACTAGTTGGTAAAGGAGATGAAGAGAGATAGGCTAGAGAAAAAATTGAATGGCTAACTCAATTTTCCATTGGATCTGTGATCTCTATAATGTGGATGTCCCTTTTAATGAGGCAGATTGTAACCCACCCATAGCTGCCTTTCCTAGGTGACTCATGTATAAGTCTTCCCACAAGTTTCATGTAGAGCCAATACAATCTTCTAGAAGCCTATATATATATATATATATATATATATATATATCCTGACAGTGTGAGGGTACCAGTAGAGCACTTGACCTATTATCTCCTTGCCCACACCATGTGATGAGCCCATTTCCTCTCCTTATCAAACATTTCCCTGATTCTATCCTTCATTCCTTCTTTGAAGTTCCTCTTTGGCTATATGTTTTAGCCTGCATATGATCAATATAAAAAATAATTTAAGATTTCATATCTACTTGCAAAAAAATCTCCAGAAAAATCATACCTAAGAATATATATTTGGCTTTGTGCTATTGAATACTCTTATCAACGATGGCAAAAAAATCTTAGCTGACATGCTTATTATATTTGCAGATTATTCAATATGGTAGCTGTTGCTAATAGGTTGGATAACAGTGTCAGAATTCAGAAAGACTAGAATATTTGGCAATATCAAATTAGATGGAATTTAATAGGTATAACTGGAACCCCATATATTTGTATTAAGTGATATTAGGCTGCATTAAGAGAAGCACAGCGCCTGGGCCTAAGGAAATGATTGTGCTATTATACTCGGCCCTGGTCAGACCATTTCAGGAATACTGTATTCTCTCTTGGATGCCATATTTTAGGAAGGACATTGATCAATTGTAGAGAGCATCCAGAGGAGGGCAACTAGGTTGGGAAAGGACCATGAGATCAGGACATATGATGATCAACTGGAGGAAAAGGGAGACATGCTAGTTATCTTTATGGTATCTGAAGGACATTGAGGAGAAAGCAGCTTTGTTCTATTTGACCTGAGAGATCAGAACTTGGAGCAATGAGTACAAGTTGTAAGGAAGAGAATTTAGGCTTAATATAGAGAAAAATATTTCCTAAGGATTAAATCTACCTCAAAATAGAACAGACTTGGGAGGTACAAAATTCCTTCTTACTGATGATCTTCAAACAAAAGCTCTGTGACCGCTTGGTTATGTTGTGGAGGGCATTCTTTGCAGATATGGATTGTGCTGTACAGCTTCTTTGGTCCCTTTCCACTATGATATTCTGTGACTCTACAAACATGTCCTAGTGTTCTGACCTGCTACAATGCTAGGCGAATGTCATGCTGCTGTATGCTACCAAAGAGTTGAAGGGAACATTGGACCATTAATGTGCAAGCTTCCTGAGAGCAGGGATTGTCTTTTGCCTTTCTTTGCATGCTCAGTGCTTAGCATAGTGCCTGGCTTAAGAGATACTAATTGATCCTCTTTAACTCTAGCTCTGAGGGAGAATGGGGGAAAGGTGGAAACTCTGTGTGTGTGTGTGTGTGTGTGTGTGTGTGTGTGTGTGTGTGAGAGAGAGAGAGAGAGAGAGAGAGAGAGAGAGAGAGAGAGAGAGAGAGAGAGAGAGAGAGAGAGAGAGATTAGCCACATAGCACTACCAATTTCTTGGGTGCCAACAAGAATCTATTCTTTATACTGAGCTGCTTATGCATCCCAATTATATGTAAGTCAAATGAACCATTTCTAATTGTATTCTTCTTTATAACAGAAGAGTGAGTTTGACGCTCTGGGGAATGGTCTTCCAAAGGTTCAACAGGTCCTTCCTTTTCCAGCTACTAGACTAACTAGTTAGTAAAGCAATTGATCATCAGGAGAGTAGACAGGTTGGTATAGGCTTTTGTTCTCTTGCTGCCAGCAATTTAACTCTTTTCATTTCCTCTGGCTACCTCTCACAGGTCATCAGAGATCATGATAGTTAGGGAAGGCATGAGATGGGAAAATGCAACTATTCGATCTTCAGTGCTAACTTATCCTATGTACAACAAAATGTTATTAGCTCCACATCTCATTTGTCATGTGACCTTGGAGACTCAACCTCTCTCAGTCTCAATTTCTTTGTTCTGTCAAATGGGGATAACAATACATTACCTATCTCATAAGGTTGTTGCAATATGTACACTATTATCATATTATCACTCTAATTATTACATGAAATAATGTTTGATAACACTCTATGAACTTTGATTTTGCTCTTATTAAAGAGATACTGTTCTTATTAAATCACTTTAACTCCTTGGCCTCTCATTTTCTCATATGTAAAATGGGAATGATACCATGTAACCCTCTGTGATAATTCTAGTCCAGACTGATGTTTCCTTTTTCTAAACTATTGCCTCCCAGGCTGATTATGGGAATTGAAGGAGAGAATAACATGTGTGACAGTGACTTGGAAAGCACAAACTAGTATATGAATGAATGTAAGATACTATTGTTATATTTATTATTATTAGCCTGCCACTCTTTCTATTAGATCTTGAGAAGTTAAGAATATGGTGCATTTTTTTAGTATGTCTTATTGTCTAAGGCTTTTTCTCCTATTGAAGCTAATTAGAGAGGATTTGTCTTTGAGTTACACCTATAAAAAATTCTGAGATCCCCAGTGCTTATGCCTTAGCCTCTGCTGTTTCCTCTTCCTTTGAACTTGATGTTTTATTTTATTTATTTTTTATTTTCTTTGTTATAGGAGAGGAAACAAGAACTTGTCTCCAGAGTTATACATCCATCTCCCATGATGGCTAAACCCGCTTTCCCTATTCTTACACATCATAATAAAATAGAAGAAACATGGCTGCACTCATTTTGTTATCATAAGGTTCTGAGTGTCAGTGGCGGGAGGAGATGTCTAACTCATAAATTCTGTCCTCTTTCCTGAGCAGACAAAAGGCAGCCCAAGAGCTCTGCCTCATCGGCTTCCTCCTTAATGATTTTATTATAAATCTATTTCCTTAGGAGGAGGAGGAGGAGGAGGCAAGAAACTCTACGAGCTCATTAGTGGGAGGAGGAGAATGTGGTCATGGGGTGAGCCAGCCTTCTCCCAAAGGACAAGCTGATTTTCAAGTGCTTTTCCACTAACTAACGCTAACCTAGGGGAGGCAGGCTGTCTTAGCTTCATGCAGACATGAAAAATCAAAACTATGTTTCCTGCCTGAACCTCTTAGGTGCAGAGAAGCTAAGAGTCTGGAGCGGCCCATAATAACTCCGTCCTATTAAAGATTCCATCTTCCTGCAGTAGCTCTTAACTGATAACCGTCAAGTTCTCCAAAGATGAGAATTCTGTTAAACATCTTTGGATTCTGTTAAACATCTGATTGGAGATGGCAAAGTCTGGCCCCGAGCCCAGGCGACCCAAGAGTCCAGATGTTTGGCACTGTACAATTCAAATGTCCAGGCTTTTTGTATCTAGGTTTTCATTTTGACATGGTGTGTATAGCCCTTTCTGGAACCCATTGTTAAACTCAGGGTGTGTTTGCACCTCCCTCCCAAGCCTGGACATACTGTCAGACATCTTCAGACTGGAGAGGGGTAGAATTCTGGAGGTAGAGATGGGTGGTAGTGAGAATACCAGAGGGAGCTGAAGCAGTGTGGTTCAATGGAAAGAACCCCGAATTTGGAGTCAGAATAGCTAGGTTTGTGTCTTGACTCTGGTAATGAATAATTAAGGAAATATGGGCAAGTAGCTTTATCTGTTTGGGCCTCAGTTACTTACTTGTAAAGTGATGGATCTGACTAGACCTGAGCAAATAATTTAATCTCTACCAGTCTCAGTTTCTTCAACTGGAAAATGAGGATAATAATGGCACCAGCCTCCCAAGGTTGTTGTGAGGATTAAATAAGGTGTTTAGTATAGTGTCTGGCCTATATAGAGTAGATGCTGAATGAATACTTGTTTTCTTCCTCCTTTTCTTCCTCCCTCCCTCTTTCCTTTTTTCCTTCCTCCTCTCCCTCCCTCCCTCCTCCCCTTCCTTCCTTAGTTCTGTGATCTTATATCTTTTTTTTTTTTTTAGTGAGGTAATTGGGGTTAAGTGACTTGCCCAGGGTCACACAGCTAGTAAGTGTTAAGTGTCTGAGGCCGGATTTGAACTCAGGTACTCCTGACTCCAAGGCCAGTGCTCTATCCACTGCACCACCTAGCTGCCCCTGTGATCTTATATCTTGATGGGAGAATGCAGGAGAGAGGGGGATTTGTCTCCTTTCTTTTCTTTTAAATGATGTTACTTGACCTGATGTAGGGCATATGGCTTTGAGTTTTTCACTCATAGCAGGGATGAGCTACACCAAGTCATCTTTACTTTTCCCCTTATCTGTCCCTCAGGGGTAGCTAGATGACTCAGTGGATAGAGCATTGGACTTGGAGTCAGGAGAACCAGAGTTCAAATCTCACCTTAGACACTTACTAGTCGTGTGATCTGGGCAAGTCACCTAACCCCAATTGACTCAGACATCTGGGGCCATCTCCAGTTGTCCCGATGTATATCTTGCCACTGGACTCAGATGGCTCTGAAGGAGAGAGTGAGGTTGGTGACCTTGCATAGCCCCTCCTCACTTAAATCCAGTCAGTGCAAGTCATGACATCACCCTGATGTCATGGTCCTCTTTGAGAAAACAAAGGACAAAACCCACATCAATTTGTTCCTCATGCCCCATTGTAATCAATAACATATGTTTGGGAGACCACTGGTGGAATGGTGCTTTTGGTGACCACAGGGCTGAGAGACATACACCATTAAGCAAGCATTTCTTAAGGTTCTGCTTTGTACTCAGACTTGTATAAAACACTGTCAGAGAAATAATAATGGAGCTTCTAACCTAAAGCGACACTGTGGTGGAGTGGATAGAATGTTGGACTTAGAGTTGGGTTTTAATCCTGCCTCACATACTTGCTAGCTATAAGACTCTGGGCAAATCACTTTGTTAGCCTCGGTTTCCTCAATGTTATAAAGAACCCCAGAGCTCAAGATGCAGCCCAGCATGACCCAGCCTGCAAATCTGAGGCTAACCACAGACAAAAGATGGACATTAAATAATAAAGAAGAATTTGAAACATTTTTAGAATTTGAAACATTTTTAGAAAGAAACCCAAACTGAAGACATTATTTGTATCATTGAACACCAGAAACAATAGAAATACAGGGGGAGTGAAGAAATCATTAGCTGTGTGACCTTGGTTAAGTTACTCAACCTCTCCGGGTGTCAGTTTCCCTATCTTTAAAAAGAAGTGGCTGGACTTGATCACCTCTAGGGTCCCTTGTAGCTCTACATCTATGATCCTGTCATCCTCTCTGGGCAAACAAGACACTCATACATGAAAAAGACAACAATACGAGACAGTTTAGAATAAAGTCAGGGGGTGTGCCAGAGCTTGTGAACCTGCTGTGCTAACCAGCTTGTGTACACGTTGTTCACTTTTCAGTGTGAGAATTTATGTTTCAGAAATACATGATTGAAGCTTGTTTTATTGTTTTGTGGATTGTCTAGATTTCAGAAAACAACACGGCCCTGGATTGCTCTATATGCATTGCTTGAGTTCAGTAAGAGTTCAGAAGAAGGCTCAGGAAATGAAGCCACCACAGGACAGGAGGCCTGGTCATGGTAGGCTGCTAACAACCACCACCACCACCACCACAACAACAAAACAGTAGTGTTGGCAATAATATAATGTTTTAAGATTATAGAGTGCTTTACATCCATTACCTCATTTGAGTTTCATAGCATCCCTGGACAAAGTGTCCAGATGTACGGTACAGGCAGTGTTACAAGAATTCAGAGAAGAGATCAGCATGATTATTAAATTAACTATTAACACCAATGATGATAATAACTGACATTTAAATTCAATTGTTGTTTCTGTTGTTGTTCAGTTGTTTCAGTCCTGTCTGACTCTGTGTGACCCTGTTTGGTGTTTTCTTTTTTTTTTTCTTCTTCTTTTTTTTTTAAAAATTTTTTTTTTTTTTTAGTGAGGCAATTGCGGTTAAGTGACTTGCCCAGGGTCACACAGCTAGTAAGTGTTAAGTGTCTGAGGCCGGATTTGAACTCAGGTACTCCTGACTCCAGGGCCGGTGTTCTATCCACTGTGCCACCTAGCTGCCCCCTGGTGTTTTCTTAGCACAAATACTGGAGTGGTTTGTCTTCTCTTTCTCCAGCTCATTTTAAAGATGAGAAAACTGAGGCAAACAAGGTTAAGTGACTTGCCCAGGGTTACACAGCTAGTAAGTGTCAAGTGTCTGAGGTCAGATTTGAACTCAGGTTCTCCTGAATCCAGGGCTGGTGATTTATCCACTTTGATACCTAACTGCCCCCACAAAGCATCTTAAGTACCTTATTTCATTTGAGTCTCACAAAAAGAATGGGGTAAGTACTAAAGGTAATATCATTCTCTCTCTCTCTCTCTCTCTCTCTCTCTCTCTCTCTCTCAACTAACAATCAGAGCGGTTAAGGAACTATCTGATAGTCATGCAGCTAGTAGATATCAGCAGGATTTGAACCCAGCTCTTCTTTTTTTTTCTTTTTCTTTTTTTTTTTAGTGAGGCAGTTGTGGTTAAGTGACTTGCCCAGGGTCACACAGCTAGTAAGTATTAAGTGTCTGAGGCTGGATTTGAACTCAGGTCCTCCTGACTCCAGGGCTGGTGCTCTATCCACTGTGCCACCTAGCTGCCCCTGAACCCAGCTCTTCTTGACACTAGGTAGAGCAATCAATCTGCTGCATCAAGCTCCCTATCCACATGGGAATAACACAGTTAGCTGACCCAAGATGTGGACAGAACTTATAACCTTGATTTAATCAGCCCTGTGTTCTAACCAACTGAACTGGTCTGCCTAGTTAAAGCTTGTCTCATTCTTGTATAGAAACTAATGACATCTTTTATTGATACAAGAAGTATAGAATTAGAAATCACAGGACACTCTATTTCTGTGATACTTTGTCCTTCTTAAAGGAATCTTAAAGACATTACCTCATTTGATCCTAACACCTGACCTAGTCAGGGTAGGACTTTTCTTCCCCTTTTGCTGATGGAAAAATTGAGGCCCCCCAAAGGGGAAATGACTTGCTTAAGGTCATGTGGGGAGCCAAAATTAGGAATAAGGTCTTTTGCATCCCAGTCCAAGCACTTAATAAGTTCCTTTCTTCTTCTCCTCTCCCTCCCTCCCTCCTTTCCTTCCTTCCTTCCTTCCTTCCTTCCTTCCTTCCTTCCTTCCTTCCTTCCTTCCTTCCTTCCTTCCTTCCTTCCTTCCTTCCTTCCTTCCTTCCTTCCTTCCTTCCTTCCCATATAATTGTCTTCCACTTTAGGAACCCAATTCTCTTAGCTAAATACAACATTTACCATAACAAGTCTGGAGGCAATGTTGAGGCTCACATTTTCCCTAGAAATGATTGAAAAAAAGAGAACTATTTAAAAAAAACTGTATCTGGTTGTCATCTGAGTGGAGATGTACTGACTTGCCAATGTTGCTGGATGAGACATTTAAAGTGAATAAATAATGCAAATCCTTCCATCTGCTTTGCCAAATAGGGTTAGCATACCAGCCTTTCAAAGATTCATTTTAAGGCACTCACCAACTTCTTAAATGCGATTCCTAGATCTGGAAGGAATTCCAACAAGCCATTCTTCCTATTGCCCTGCCTTACTGCAGGGATGCATTTCTCCCACCCAAGGCCCAGGCTCCCCCCCTCCTCTGAACCTCCTCCTTCCTCCAGTTCAGATTCAGTCCTCTTACTTCATCTTTGCCTGCTTGAGGGTATCTTTATAACCATTCTTTTTTTTTTTTTCAAACAGTTGTCCTCAGTTACTTTGCAGGAGCTACCTAGTGCCCCTGTGTACAGAGTCCAACTTCAAAAAAAAAAAAAGAGTTCAATGAATACTATTTAGCTGGTAGGTGTCTCCGGAGCACATGTTCAAAGAAGGAAGAAGTTCGTAGAAAAGGCAAGTGACTGTGGGCTGGAACTATCAGTTAAGATTTATAGAGAGGGATGGTTGTGATAGTGAAAATAAGGTCGGAGCAACAGGGTGATGGAAGATTATGGAAAAAATTTGACCACTGGGTAAGAGTTTGGGATGGATTCTAAGGACAATTGAGAGTTTTAGAGTTGGAGAGAAACAATGAAAGCAGCGATTTAACAAGATGAAATTGTTGTTGGTATATTGGATAGGTTAGAGGAGGAGAGACCAACCCTGGGGGCACTATCTGGATGCAGTGTGGGACAGTGAAAAGAACTGTGGCTCTGAGTTTAAAAAACTTGGGTTTGAATCCCAGCTCTGCTACTCACTACTTGACATCAAGTTGGGTGTTTTCTCTGCTTATGCCAGTGTGTGGTCTCAAATCCCTTGTAACTCTAAAGTTCTGATTTTGGCAATGAGACAATCCTTATCCATTTCCAGCCGATTTCTTGCTGAAGCACAGACCAACAAGAGCTTGAATCTCTCCCCACCATTTACTGAACTTTTCTTTTTCTTTTCTTGGGTGGGACAGTGAGGGTTAAGTGACTTGCCCAAGGTCAGACAGCTAGTAAGTGTCAAGTATCTGAGGCCAGATTTGAATTCAGGTCCTCCTGAATCCAGGGCTGGTGCTTTATCCACTGTGACACTTAGCTGCCTCCCATTTACTGACTTTTAAAGAACTATGGAGATAACTAAGCTCAGTCCTAGGCTTCCATATCTACTCAGGACATGACAGAGAAAAACCCAATCTTGAATCAAACATCATGTCCACACTGTTCCCCTGTCTGCAATTCAAAGCCCTTCCTTTGCTGGAATTGCTGCAAGCATACAAGTGATACTATTAAGAATCCATGATTTTTAGGAGCGGCTAGGTGGTACAGTGGATTGAGCACTGGTCCTGGATTCAGGAGGACCTGAGTTCAATCTGGCCTCAGACCTTGACACTTACTAGCTGTGTGACCCTGGGCAAGTCACTTAACCCCAATTGCCTCACAAAAAAAAAAAAGAATGCATGATTTTTATGGTGAATTTTGAATTCTTTTGATTCTTTGCACACCTTGTTTGGATGTCAATGGAGCCTCAACATAAAACCTCTGTTCCTTGTCAGACTGGGCTCAATTTCAACATAACTCCCTAAGGGCTAGGATAATCATAGCAATGATAACAAGAGCTAGCATTTAAATAGTGCTTTACAAATATTATCTCATTCTATCCTCACAATAACTCTGGGAGCAGGTCCTATTCTTATCTTCATTTTTTTGTTGTTCAGTTTGTGACCTTTCTTGAGGTTTTCATGGCAAAGATACTGGAGTGGTTTGCCATTTCCTTCTCCAGTTCATTTTGCAGATGAGGCAAACAGGGTTAAGTGACTCGCCCAGGGTCACATAGCAAGTGTCTGAGGTCAGATTTGAACTCCCCAAGATAAGTCTTCTTGACTCTAAGGCCCAGCTCTCTATCCACTGCACCACCTAACTTGCCTCCTCCAGTTTACAGATGGAAAAATTGAAGCAGGAAAAGGGTAAGTGACTTGCTTAAGGCCACATAACTAGTATGTGTCTGAGACAGGATTTGAACCTGGATCTTAGAGCCTCCAAGTATGACATTTGAGCCACTGAGACTCTAGCTACCTCTACACTATTTTAATTGGGAGGAATCTGAAAAAGCATTATTGTTTCTCAGTTTTATCATCTAATAGAATGAGTAGAATTCAATAGAGTGACTTGGTCATACAGGTAGGCTTATAAGATCACAAAATTTAGAAGTGAGAAAACTGAGACCCAGTGAGATGAAATGATTGCCCAGGGTTATGTAGTTAGTAAATGGCAGAGGTTGGGTTTGAACCAGTTTTCTGACTCTTCATCCAGTACTCTAGCCCCTACTACAGACAGAATTGGATGCTTCATCACAAGCTGTCTCGTGCAGTCCACTGCTGCCCATGTCTGTTATCACCTCCCTCAAGGATCTTACACACTCACTGGCAAGACCCAGTCAATCTAGAACTCCTTTTGTATCTGGTCTTTCTAACGGGCAAAGTAGGTGTTCAAGCAAACCCTGCTGAGTAAACTGAAAGCCCTTCAGAAAGGAGAAGTTTCCGGCACAGCGAGGGGGTTTTCTTTGGTGCCACAGATCATAAATTTAGAGTCAGAAGAGGCCACAGGAGTCATCTAGGCCAACCCCCTCATTTTACAGACCGCGAAATCGGAGCCCGGAGAGGGCAAGTGATTTATCCTTGGTACCACACAGGTAGCAAGTGGGAGAGCCAGGATCTGAAACCCCCTCCCCTTATTCCAAAGGCAGGGCTCTCTCCTCTGTGCCGTGCCATTTCCTTACCTTGTAGCTCAAAGCCACTTGCACAGTGCTTAGCACAGTTCCTGGCACTTGCCTAGGAGTTTAATTAATGTTTATTGACTGACTGTCTGACTGCATCCATCCACTGCTCACACAGAGCTAAGACCTCACATCAGAAGCATCAGAGAGAGGCCTGGTCTCTTGCAGAAGGCACTCCAGCATGAAGCCTGCTTACGGCATCCTGGATCTTTAAGGCTGGAGAGACCCAGGGCAGAATGCCTCCCACTGGTGTTTCTGATGTTCACTTCCCTCACTAGCCTAAAATTTCTTTCTTTCTTTCTTTTTTAAAGATGCTTATATATGGCCGCTGTGGATGAAGCAACCTGGGGCATCTTTCAGACAATTAATGAGTGTTAAATATTCTGCAGTCAGAGAATAGAGGCATGGGGAGGTTCAGAGACTTGCCAAAGGCTCTTTGAGTCACTCAGCCGCAGAAGCAGCAAGGAAATCTACAATAGGTGGGCAGAGGCTATTGTAGTTACATTCCTTGCTTTAGTCAAGATGGGTGGTGTAGACTTTGCCTATAAAATGTCAAAAACAGCCCCACCCTCCGCCCTTTTTAAAATACTATAGTAGGAAAACCCCCCATCCCCCTAAATCAGCTTTCAGTTCCTAAGATGGGGAAAATCCTTGGGTGGAACATATGCAGAAGGAGAGGGTGAAAATAAGAAGCTGGCAGCTTTCTTCTTCCGATTCTCACATGCTTTGCTTTATCTTCTTCCTTTTCCCCAGGTAAGAAAGTCCCTCTGGGAAATTTACTCTCCATACAAGGATTTTTAAACATTTTTATGTCTGGACCTATGATTTCATCAGCCTACAGAGTAGTCTGGAATTACCCTCCCAACTGCTGTAAATTGCCAACTATTCTGTAGCTTATCTTAGTTGATAAGTTGCCTGTGAGACTGAGAATTTAAGTGACTTGTCCAAGGTCACATAACTACTACATATCAGACACAGGACTACATGCTGGTCCTCTATCTACTGTACCACTTTTCAAGGGATTATTATTATATCATCATTAAATCCACAAATTTTTAGAGAATGATCTACCATGACAGAAAGATCTTGGGTATTCCTCTGGATTTAGAAAGAGGCCCTGGGATGCTCCAAAATTTTCTGAGAGGCAAGAATTCATCTCAAATGTCTGAACCTTTCTGAACATATCTGTACCCAACTCTCATCACCACTTATTAGAATGTAAAAAGCAAACAAGCAAACAGCCTTTTCCCTTTCATCTCTATAGTGCTGAATTCTCCTCCCTGGGCCAGAAACATTGTGATATAGTTGCTGGCAAAATGGGACATCAGGTACACATCATAAAGGCCTTGAATTACTGTGTCAAATGCCCTGCAGAATTCTGGGGAAAACAAATAAGCTATTTGTCACCCTCCCTCCAACTAATAAAAGGCGTCCAATCTCCCTGTACACATTATCAAGACGGATGGGCAAGATGGATCATTTCCTGTATGTACCAATCAAATCAAAAGTATTTCCCTTTCCACTCACTGCTCACAGCACAAGAGTAATGGCAACTTTCAAAGCCCAGCCCTGGAAGGCAGTGTGTGTTTGCCCTGGGTGCTTGCTGTCCATTCCAGTGCCATTTTACAACATGGCCTTATCTGTAGAATTTCCAGACTGCCCAGTGCTGGTCTGAGCCAAATTCCCACTCCTCTTTCAAATGTAAGTCCGTCTTCTCCCTCACGTGAAACTTTGCTCCAGTCAGGCTGGTCTCGTCACTATGCCTTCTTCCCACTCATTCCTGCTTTCATACTTTTGATATCTATGATAGGATCATAGGATTTCAAATTGAAAAGACCATTAGAGATCATGTGGTTCAAATCCCTAATTCACAGATAGGGAAACTGAGGCACAGAAAGGGGAAAGTGACTTGCTAAAAGTTACATACCTAGTACAAAGCAGCACAAAAATGTGAACCCAGATCTTTTGACTGGGTTCTATAGCCTATATGCAATATACCAAGTATACCCATACCAAGTGTGGTTAAGAATAGGGTGAGCTCAAGATACAAATGCAGAGAGGCAAGTTTGACCTCAAAGGGTATTGCTTAGATGTGATGGGATTGTTTTTGTTTTTGTTTTTGTTTTTTTGTGGGGCAATGGGGGTTAAGTGACTTGCCCAGGGTCACACAGCTAGTAAGTGTTAAGTGTCTGAGCCTGGATTTGAACTCAGGTCCTCCTAACTCCAGGGCCGGTGCTCTACCCATTGTGCCACCTAGTTGCCCCCCGATGGGATTGTTTTGTGCAAGTCTTCCTATATTTTTCTAGGATCACTGAGCTCATCATTTCTTACATCAGAGTACTATTCCATACCACAACTTGTTCAGTCATTCCCCAGCTGTTGGGTATCCCTGTAATTTCCTGTTCTTTGTCATCACTAAGATAGCTGCTATAAACATTTTAGAACATCTAGGTTCATCTCCTTTTCCCCCTAATCATCTTGGGAAATAGACCTAGTAGTGGTATGGTATTGCTAGGTTGTACTGATGACTGGAATATGTCTCTGAAAGTGTTATTCAACATGATCAGAATAGATGAAGAGAGGAAGCATAGCATGGTAGATAGAAAGCTTATCTTAAAGATAGAAAAGACCAGGGTTCAAATCTTTCCTCTGACACATCCTGGACAAGATACTTAACTTTTCAGTGTTCTAGGAGTCTAGGTAACTCTCTAGGGCTCTAAGTCATGGTGAAGATGCCTACTTGCACTGGTAGAGAGAGTTTCCTATAGTAATGAAATCCTAGGTTCAGTCCCTATCTTATCCAGAATAGATAAAAAAGGGCGATGGAGGAGGGTTATATATGAAGATTATATATATATATATATATATATATATATATATATATATATATATATATATATATATATATACTTGCACTGGTAGAGAGAGTTTCCTCACTTGGGAGTTTCCTATAGTAATGAAATCCTAGGTTCAGTCCTTATCTTATCCAGAATAGATAAAAAAGGGTGATGGAGGGGGCAGCTAGATGGCGCAGTGGATAGAGCATTGGCCTTGGATTCAGGAGTACCTGAGTTCAAATCCGGCCTCAGACACTTAACACTTACTAGGTGTGTGACCCTGGGCAAGTCCCTTAACCCCAATTGCCTCACTAAAAAAAAAAATAAAGGGCGATGGAGGAGGGTTATATATGAAGATTATATATATATGTGTGTATTTTTTATATATATGTAAACACTCCAGAAACTTGATATGAGAAATATGAATATGATGTGAGCACTTGGGCAGATATTAAGCAAAGGAAAAACTTGGAATGATATTGTCATGGGAAGATACTATAGGGCAGAAGGAGAAATTGAAAGAATTGGAGAAATCTGGAATGGAGGCATGATATTATAGTGATGGGGCACTTCAGCTACCCTAACCAACATTAGCTGGAGCTGTCTCTCTCTTTCTGCCAGAAAGCAGAATGGCTGAGAAATTCGTGACTTGCCTTAATGATAATTACCTGCTTCCAAAGGTGGAGAAATTGGCAAAGGGAACTGCAGTTCTATTTTTTAATTTCAATTTTTATTGATATCTTTTGTTTCTATATCACCTACATTTATGAATATGTTCTTTCCCAAGGAGTCGGTTATGTAACAAATAACAAAAAGGAAAGAAAAAAAAGCAGTTCAGCCAAATTAATCAACTCCCTATTCAAATCTGACTATCCAGAACCATAGTCCCCCACATCTGCAAAGAGGGGAGTGAGGTACATTTTCTCATCTTGTCTCTGGGGCCCACCTTGGTTATTATAACTACAGAGAGCTCATTTAGGTATCGCTATTGTTCTTTCCATTGACATGGTTGTAGTCATTGTTTATATTATTTTCCTAATTCTATTTAATTTATTCTTATATTTGCTCCTATAGGTTTGAGGAATTGACATTCTATACCTGATTCTGACCATAAGGAAGAAATGGTTGCTGAAAAATAAATGAGAGGAGCTGGGGGGGAGAAGCGGAGTTCATAATAGAAGAGGTAAATTGGGCATAGTCTGATGCATAACCCAGATTTGGGGTAAGTGTGTTTCAAAAGCTTTAGAGAACATCTCTGTCTCAGGGAGGAGGGAAGGAAGGAAAGAAGGGAGAGGGGAGAGAGGGATAGAATTTGGAATTCAAAACTTTAAAAAAGAATGTTAAAATTGTTTTTACATATAATTGGGGAGAAAATAAAATATTAAAAAAATCTTTAGAGAAAGGATGAAAGGTAGGGTAGCACAAAGGAGCAGATAGAGAGCCAGGAAAATAAACAAACAAACAAACCCTACATTTATTGAGTCTTTATTCTGTGCCAGATACTGGGCTAAGTCCTGGGAATACAAATAGGAGCAGAAACCGAATAGGTAGAATTGAATGGTATAATATTCTTTTGGGAAAGTTAGCTTAAGAGGGTGGGGAAGTTCTCAAGAAACAAATCCTGGAGGATACAAACAGAAATAATTCCGATGAAAAGGGGGACCTGCCTCAAGAAATCAATGTGATTGCACTGGTTGCTTATTGACCAATTCAGATTTTAATAAGACATATGTAGAAGATCGAAACAAAGGCAGGCTAACTGAGGAAGAACACCAAAGAAAAGCACAGGACTGTCAGAATAGTGAGAGAATGACCAATAAATCTTAGAATAAAATGAAGCTGGCAATGAATGTGAAGGTCAATAAAGAGAGGGTTATTTTTGTTTGTTTTTTAAAGCTACGTGGCAGTGTGAGGAACATGACAGAAGAAGAAGTTTACTGCTTAGCTGGTGAGATGATAGCTGTTGATGTTGAGAAGGCTGAACTTCTCGGCTTGTATTTTGTTGCTGTTTTCTCTTCCAAGGAAAATGGTCTTTGGAATGAATGAATGAATTAATGAAAAAAACCTTTATTTATTAAGGGCCCTCTATGTATTAAGAATTGTTTTAGGCATTAGGGATGCAAATACAAGAATGAGAGTCTCTATCCTCAAGAAGCTTATGGTTTAATAGAAGAACAACACATCTGAAGGGTGGTGGACAAGGAAGGGAGTTGTGGTCTCACATTAGATTGTGAACTCCTTGAGTAATGGGAATGTTTTATTGCCCTTTCTTGGTATACCCAGTGCTCAGTACAATGCTAACACTAGTATATGCTTAATAAATGTTTATTGATTAATTGATCTATGGATTTATATAGATAGCAAGTGGACTAGTAGGACAGTTGACTATCTTGTCCTTTCCAGTGAATTTTTGTACATTTTCTCCCTGTTTGGCCAATTCTGTTTTTTAAAGGCATTCTCTTTGGTGGATTTTTGTGCATCTTTTATCATTTGGCCTAGTCTGGTTTTTTTTTAAGATGTTATTTTCTTCAGTATTTTTGTGTCTCTTTTACCAATCTGTTGACTCTTTTTTTATGATTTTCTTGTATCACTCTCATTTCTTTTCCCAAGTTTTCCTCTCTTTCTCTTATTTGAATTTTTTTTTTTTGGTGAGGCAATTGGGGTTAAGTGCCTTGCCCAGGGTCACACAGCTAGTAAGTGTCAAGTGTCTGAGGCCCGATTTGAACTCAGGTCCTCCTGAATCCAGGGCCAGTGCTCTCTCCACTGCACCACCTAGCTGCCCTCTTATTTGAATTTTAAAATCCGTTTTCAGCTCTTCTAGGGTCTGAAACCAATTCATATTTTTCTTTGAGGCTTTGAATGTTGCTATTTTGACTTTGTTGTCTTGTTCTGAGATTTTGTTTTGCTCCTCCCTGTTACCATAGTAATGTTCTATGGTCAGGTTCTTTTCTTGTTTGTTCATTATTGCAGCCTATTTCTTGAATTTTAACTTTATATTAAAGTTGGACTCTGGTCCTGTGGTGGAAAGGGCACATTCCCAAGCTTAGGGTTTTTTAAGCTGCTGTTTATAGAGCTAATTCTGGGGATCTGTAAGTTTTTAGTTCTTTAAAGGTGGTATGATCTAAGGAAAAGTATGGCCACTGCTCTCCTTGCCTGTGCTTTTGTCTGTGAGTGACCACAGGCACACTTTTCTTCCTTGAAACTGTGACCAGCATTCATGTTCCTGCTAGTGTTCCTCTTTGCCCGGGGACTGAGACTCAGAACCAGATATGGGCAATGCAACAGAGTTCTGCACCCAGTGCCTGCAAATGATTCCCTGTAATGAACCTAGTTCTGACCAGTTGTCTGACCCCCTTGCTGTTTGTGAGCGAAGAGCTCCCTGCTGCCACCAATTCCATCCCCCCTGTTACTGGCTTGCTGGGGCCCTGCCTGTGCTGGACTGTGTTCCATTGTCAATCCAGCGGAGACAGACCTTTCTTGCCAACGTTCTAAGTTTTCTTGGGCTGGAAAATTGCTTCATCTTGTCCTTTTGTTGGTTATGTCATTCTAGAATTCTTTTTGAGCTATTATTTTAAAGTTGTTTGGAAGGGAATATGGGAGAAATCAGGGGATTTCCTGCTTTTACTTTACCTAACCTTGATCTTTCCAGAAGTAATGGTAATATTAATTATATTATGATTTCCAGAGTAAAAGGTAAGAAATGGGATGTAGGAGAGATAGAGGGAGCCACACACATTTCAGAGGTACACATCTGGAATAGACGGCTGAATAGGATGTGAAGTATAATCAATCACCGGCTTATTATGGTGGATTAGGTAAATTGACAGTTACTCACCAATCAGGATAGCTGAACAGATTGAGTTCCCCAGAGAGTTGGGGTAGGGCATAGTTTCTGTTGGTCTGGTCCTGGAGAATGTTCATCCAAGTGGGGAGAAGAGGAGAAGGTTTAGGGGGGGAAGGAACTAAAAACATGGCAAGATTGAGGAAGATAGGAAAAATATTCAACTTGAAACTGAAAATGAGCCAAGAGGTGGTAAGAGAGAACCCAAGTGACCTTGATGACTTGAAATCATCAAGCCCAGAAGAATCAACTCTCAGGATACTAAAGGAACTGACATAACTAATTGTAAAGCTGGTGTTGGTGATGTTTGAAAGAGTTTGTTACCTGAACAGGGTGGCTCAGGACTGGGAAAGAGCAGATGCCCTTATTTTCAAAATAGGAAGCTGAATCTTCAAACTATAGGCTTCTGAAGTCAACTTCTTCACCAGATAAAATTCTAGAAAACAACAGTGAAAATGTGGTCTCTTAGTATTTGTAAAGGGAAGCCATGATAACTAGAAACTAATATGGTTTCATCAATAATGGATTATGTGAGCCTAGTTTTGTTTTAGTTTGTTATGAGTTAGCTAGATTGGTAAATAAGGAGAGTGATGGAGACATAGGATACTTAGATTGTGCAAAGCATTTGAGAAGAGTCTCTCAAGACATGTACTGGCTATGTGATCTTGGACAAGTCACTTAACCTTGACATCCTCCAGGCAATTCTCTAAGACTATATATGTTGCAGAAAAGACTATATATGTTGCAATGGTAGAGGAGAATTTCCTCACCCAGTAGTCCCCCAAAAGTACAGTCCCTGTCCCATATATGACATATGAATGTCAACTATTATTATTATTTTCTTGCATATGGAGTGATAGAAATTAGATTTCCAAGCTTTTTTGATAGTGTACCTCAACAGTAAACTGTTTTTGAGCATCGGCTTCCAATATGCATATATTTACATATTGAGGGGGTATATGGAATGTTCAGAGAGGACTAGCACCTCTGGTGTAAGGGCCTGCTGAGCCCTTTGTAGGGCTGCTCATCCATTTTGGTGACCACTTCTCACTCAACTCTCACCTGTGACTCCAAGAAGCTGTAACATGTGTAGCAGCCACACCCTGATAACTGAGGGGCCTCAAACCCCTTAGTGAGTTTTTCTCGGGGGGGGGGCGGGGAGGGGGAGGGGTGTCTAACCCAAGCATGTGAAGACTTCCCCTGGTGGAATGGGCAGATGAAAACATTTTTTCCCAAAAGCCTTGAAAGCAGCTGAAGCAGGTGTTGAGGAACATTTAGAGCTTGGTGAGACATCAAAGATGCCAAAGTTCACTTGCTGTCTCCAGGGCTATCACCAGTCATCTTAACTTTTGTCTTGTCACTGGACTTTCATGACTCTGGAAAAGAGAGTGAAGCTGATGACTTTGTGTAACTCTGCCTCACAAATCCAATTCATGAGCAAGTCAAGACATTACCCCTGTGAAAGATGAACAACAACAGTTTCCTTATTGATAAATTATATGTGTGCTAATGCATTAATAATTACATGTATTATAAAACTTACCCCAAAATAGATATCAAGAGAGGACAAAATGACTATCAAGATGAAATGATATTTGATACTAGAGTCGATAGAAAGCCCCTGGAGTTTATTGAATAGGATAATGACATGGCCAAACCTGGGTTTTAAAAATATGAATTTGACAATTGTGTAGAGGATAGATAGGAGAGGAAAGGACCTTGAGGCAAAGAGGTCAATAAGTAGGGTTTGCAATAGCTCAGATGAGAGGTTATGAAGGCCAGGAAGAAGATGGTAGCTGTGTGGATGGAGAGAAAGGGATAGATGTGAGAGATGTTGTGGAGGTAGAAATAATAAGATCTGGAAAATGATCAGATATGTGGGGGTGATGGAGGCTGAGGAGTTAAGTATAATACTAAAGTTGTGAATCTGGATGACTGAAAGAATGGCAGTGTCCTAGACAAAAGTATGAATGTTTGGAAGAGTGTGAAATTGCAGGGGAAAGGTCATGGAATGACATTGAGGATGCAGATCATAAGCCATACAGGCCTTCTTAGTTTATGTCAGGGCTTATTCTTCTATGGCAAGCAAAAGAAAAGGTGGGGAGCGGTGAACCTTTTATTGATTGGCCACTGCTCTGGAGTGCAGAACCTGTCCTGTGAGTAGTGTCTTCTGCAGTCATGGAGTGATCTGGGAGCTAGTGGGGGAGGTAGGGAGTTTTGCTTGTATGGTTGATGTGGGAATCTGGATCATAGTTAAGTTACAACCATCCTGATGGGTTGATGCTCAGTGTAGTCTGGGGAGTGTTGAGTGATAATGGGTGAAGGGGAGAGTGTGGTTGTGTTGGAGACAAGCCTGCAATTATCACAGGGAGGGTGGGATATGAACCATCTAGCCACTACCCTCTGATTGATTCGTCACATACCCATTGGGGTCATGCCAAAGCCCCTAGTTTGGACTAGATGAGAGCATAATTAAGTATATACAGAATGGTTGAATGATTGAACCCAGAGTAGTCATTACCAGCTCTATGTCAAACTGGAGTTTGTTAGTGGATCTGATCAACATTTTTATCAACAACTTGGAAGAAGGAATGCTTGCCATATCTATGGCAAAGTTGGGTGGGAACAGCCTGAATGAGAGTCAGGATCCATAAAGATCTTGACAGGCTAGAATTTTGAGTTAATCTAATAAATTCAAATTTCACAGGAATAAGTGTGAAATTTGGCACTTGGGTCCACAGAATCAGTTCCTTCCAATTCTGACACTCCATAATTCTGTGACTCCAGATCTAATATTCTTTTAAAGTCTTTTGTCCTTTCTCACATTCCATTTGAAATACTCCTTTCCCTTTTCCCTATTCTTTCTTCTCTTTTCCTACCCCCCAAACACACTCATCCCCTCTGTTTTTTTTAAGTGAGGCAATTGGGGTTAAGGGACTTGCCCAGGGTCACACAGCTAGTAAGTGTTAAGTGTCTGAGACCGGATTTGAACTCAGGTACTCCTGACTCCAGGGCCAGTGCTCTATCCACTGCGCCACCTAGCTGCCCCCATCCCCTCTTTTTTAAAATTAAATTTTATTGTTTTTCAATCAAGAAGTATTTTTTTTCTCTCTCAATCCCCTCCACTGGGAAAAAAGAAAACCTTTGTAACAAATATATGAATTTATGCAAAACAAACTTTTGTATTATGCATATTCAGTCCATCATCTCTCTGTTAGGAGGTGGGTAATATTCTTCATCACTGACCCCCTGGAATCATGGTTGATCTTTGTGTTGATTTGAGTTCTTCAGTCTTTCAAAATTTTTCATTTTTTCCATGTTGTTGCTGTACTATAAATTATTCTGGTTCTGTCACTTCACTCTGCTTCCATTCATACAAGTCTTCTCGGGTTTTTCTGAAACCATCTTTATTGTTTTTCATAGCACAGTAGGGAGCACCCATTAATTCAGGAATGGCTAAACAAATTATGGCATGTGAATGGAATGGAATACTATTGTGCTGTTCATTCCTTCTTCAGAAAACTTTCTGCTTGGAAAACCCTCCCTCTATTTTTCTGTCAGTCCACACTCTTCCCATCCATCAAGGAGCACTCAAGCCTCCCCTCCTCTATGAGCCCTTTCTCTCACCATTCCAAATTCCTAAAACACTTACTGACAATAAATCCAATTTTAGATTATTTGATTTAAACTATTCTCTTTTGGTTTCCCATGTGTCTGTCTAGTTTCTCTGGTAAAAAGGTTTGTTTGTCCCCTAAATCCTTTCTTGGTTCTTTTCATTCATTTATCCCTTAGCCCTTGTATTAGGGTTTACTGTATAGAACTCTCATCTTCACCAATGGCCTGTAAGCTCCTTGAGGTCAGGGATAGTGTTATCTTTGCACTGCCTACAGCATCTAGCATGTGGCCCTGGCCAGAGTAGACATTTAGTAAATGTTTGTTGACTTGCTCATTTGCCTAATTATATGCCTCACTGACCTCACAGACTGGGCACATTGCAAAAGGTTTGTTTTCATCTTCTGACACAAACCCAAGGAATGAATTGCTTTGCAATGAAACTTTTCTTGATTTTCTTCCTTACCCTGCCACTACTAGCCACTACTAGTGCCCTATCTCTAAATCTACCTCACATTGAGCTTCTTTGTAAATGTTTTCTTATATTTACTTTCTATGTATACTGAATTTTTAAAATATTTATGCATTTTAACATAGTCCTTTTTTCCCCCATAGACTGTTAGCTCTTTGAGATTAGGGATGATTTCATTCTTTGTATTTTTATCTTCTGGTCCCAGCACAATGCTTGACCCATGGTGGATGCTTCTTCTTGTTGTTGTAGAATGTTTGTTGATTACAAGGCTTATGTAGACATTTTTTGGTATAACTTCACATGTATAGTATCACACGTTGCTTTATCACTGGGTGGGGAAGGGAGAGAGAGAGAATTTATAACTCAAAATTGCAAAAAAAAATTGGGAAATGTTTAATGAAATAAATAAAAAATGTTAAAAATGTAAAAAAATTGTTGATTGGTTGACTGATACTTTTCTGGGCTGTATTTCAGACCACAGTCAGCATTATTTCAATGAATGTTTTATGTCCCTGCTTTATGTACCCCAATTTTCCCAGGTTCCAAGTGTCAAAGTTGGGAAAGGCCAAATTAGGACCAAAGCCCTTTGCTGGGCTGCCATATATGATCTGAGTGTTATTTTCAGAATGTGAAGGAAAGAAGGGTGGAAGGAAGGAAATAAAGGAAGAAAAAAAGGGAAAGAGAGAGGGGAAGGAAATAAACATTTATTAAGTACCTACTATATGCCAGGTGGAAAGAGAGAGAGAGAGAGAGAGAGAGAGAGAGAGAGAGAGAGAGAGAGAGAGAAAGAAGAAGAAGAAGAAGAAGAAGAAGAAGAAGGAGGAGGAGGAGGAGGAGGAGGAGGAGGAAGGGAGGGAGGAAGGGAGGAAGGAAGGAAGGAAGGAAGGAAGGAAAAAAGGAGGAAGGGAGGAAGAGAAGAAAGTAAGGAAGGGAGGGAAGGAAGGGAGAGGGAGAGGGAGAGGGAGGAAGTAGACATTTATTAAGCACCTACTATGTGCCAGACCTTGTGCTAAATGGTTTATAAATATTATCTTATTTAATTCTCATAACAACCCTGAGACCCTAAAATTTGGCTGATTGGAGTTTTATGAGGTTTTGCATACAAGCAGAGCCATTAGGATCTTCGTCATTAGACTGCTAAGTAGTTTCAGCTCTATTAGGCTGAATCACTGCAGCACCAGGATCTTCTCTATCAAGGGAAACAAGGAAGAACAGAGCAGGGATGACAAAGCATAATGTGAGGCTGTAAGGGCCAGCCAGAGGAGAAGCTGCAGAGTTACAGAAGTTAATCACTCCTATTTTCTTTGGTGCCCTTCCCAAACTTTTAGTATGGAGCACAGTCCAAAGCTTGGAGACCTTTGCCAGCTAAGTGGAGAGTGAGAGCTTGGGATAACTCCACCCAAAGGATTTTGGTTCCTCTTCCTTGCCTTTCATTTGTACAGAACACTAAAAGAACTTGTTAGTTTCTAGTCCTGAGTTAGACAGTTGTCTGAGACAGAGGATTGGGATTCAACCCCAGACACAGTTCAAAAGGCAAGTTAAATACCTATGGACTTAGCAGGCTGGCTATTTTGTGTTCCAGTAGAAGCAAGAAGTTCCTTCAAGTGAGAAAACTGCCCCCACGGTTTATATAATTATGTCACGTCTCACTTGAAGGGACCCAATCCCTACATCTTGCAGTGAAGAAACTGAGACTGATTGAGGGTAAGTGACTTGGCCAAGGTCATAGATGTAGTAAGCCTTAGTGGCAGGATACAAACCTAAGTGCTTTGGCTTCAGAGGTACTCTTTTCATGCCATCACAGTTAGGGCTATGTGAACTGGGCAGACTTTCTTTTTTAAAAAATCTATCTATCATCTATCTATCTATCTATCTATCTATCTATCTATCTATCTATCTATCTATCTATCTATCTATCCATTTATCTGTTTATTTGCTTGTTTGTCTATTTATCTGTCTGTCTATCTATCTATTTGTCTGCCTGTTTTGTTTTTTGTGGGGCGATGAGGGTGACTTGTCCAGCTAGTAAATGTCAAGTGTCTGAATCCGGATTTGAACTCCTGAAGCCTCCTGAATCCAGGGCCAGTGGGAGTGAGAAGGCCCTAGCTAAAAGAGCTTCTGGATTCTAAACTAAAAGAGAGAAGCAGAGACCACCCTTCTCTTGAGGAAGGGGTAGCATCTCATCTTGGTGGTCTAAATGAAGCCAAAGAGGAAACTACCCAACCACATTCCAGTACTGTCGTGTCTAGAAGTGACTGGAAAACCAGGGGAGAGGTACCCACCAGCAGCAGCTGAGCCATGCTGAACAGACATGACATATCTTACAACAACTCTGTGACTCAGGTAACCAGCGGGGAGCAGGACCAGCAGGACCGACAGAGTGGCATCACAAGAAGCTATCACCACAGAGGCATGAGTTGATTCTTTCACTCATATAGGCACCCTTTCCATATGTATTTCTTGGATGTGGGTCCTTCTACATATAAACCCCACTCACCCAGATTCTCTGTGTTTGTGCCCTTCCACCTTTGTTTCCTAGATGTGTTGATTCTGCCCATCCGTGGTATATTTATTTGTGAGAGAGTGTGCCCCTAGCATATGGGTGGGTGGGAGTGTCTGTTGTTCATTCATTTCAGTTGTGCCTGACTCTTCATGACCCAATTTGGGGTTTTCTTGTCAAAGATACTGGAGTGGTTTGCCATTTTCTTCTCCATCTGATTTTACAGATGAAGAAATCGAGGCAAACAGGGTGAAATGGCTTGCCAAAGATCATACAGTAAGTGTCAGAGGCCAGATTTGAATTCAGGCCTTTCAGAGTTTTTTCTACATGTGAACCCCATTTACACATGTCCTCTATGTTTGTGCCCTTGCACATTTGTTCCCAAGATGTGTTGATTCTAATCACTGATGGTATGCTTATTTGTGGGAGAGTGTGGCCCTAGCTTATGGGAGGTGGGGATGTCTACTTTCTTAAATACTTCTGCTTTGAATAAATTATTTCCCATAGCTGACTAGAGACAGTAAACACATATATAAAAGAATTGGGATCTAAGGTTTTGAGTTGCTATGTAGGGGAAGTGAAGGGAAAGGGGAATAAGCATTTATGTAGCACTTACTATGTATGAAGTGTTCATGAAGGACTAGAACCTCTGGCATGAGGGCTTGCTGAGCCCTTTTCAAGGTTGCTCACCTACCTTTGATGTCCACCTTTCACTCTACTTTCAATAAGCTGTAGCATTGCAGTGCCCACACCCTGGTAAACCATCTCAGCAAATAGGCTAAAACGGGTTGAGATGAACTGAAAGACCTCAATGTGTCTACCTCAAACATGTGAAGACTTTCCCTGGCAGAATGGGTGGATGAGGACAATTGTTCCAATGGTCATGAGGTTGACACAGGTACTGTGGCGTGCTTAGAGTTTGGTCGGGTATCAAAGGTGATCCACTGTATTCTGGGTCCTCACCACTTATCTTGACTTTTGTTCCTGCCACTGGACTTTGATGACTCAGTAAGAGAGATTAAGGTTATTGACTTTGTGCTACTCTGTCTCACTTAAATCCAATTAATGCACAAGTCAAGACATCACCCCATGATGTCATTGGTCGTCTTTGAAAACAAAGGGCAGACAACCACCATGTGCCAGACATTGCTCAATTTCTTTACCTATATTATCTTCTTTGATCTTCACAACAGCCCTATGAGGTAGGTGCTATTATTATTCCCATTTTACAATTGAAGGAACAGGGAAGAATAGAGGCTGAGTGATTGGCAGAGGGTCACACATCTAGTAAGTATCTGAAAATGAATTTGATAGTCTTTACTCTATCCACTATGCCAACAGCTACCCACAGGACACGCTGAAAATGGAGACCCTTTATGTGAGGTTGGGAAGTGTCCTATATTTATGTGTATAATAATAGTAGCTTGGACAACAAATCTTCCCCCTTGGGTCAGATTTGCTGTCTCTCACTGGCACTTCTGTCCTTGTAAAGGCACTTGGATAACCTGTCTTATAGGAAGGCAATCAGAGAGAAGAGTGAGAAAACTCTTAACCTTAATGTTCAGTGAGAGGCTTAGGTATCTGGGGAGAGAGGAGGCACATGGAAACTCCCTTTTATTCCAGTCTCAGAGAAGAAGGTGGCTCTCCTCATCTCCTTGCCAAGGCTAACCCCTCCAGTTGTATCTTTCAGATAATCAATCAAATCTTAGAATTGGGATTTGGACTTAGGTCTCTAGACACAACTCAGTGGTGCAGTGTGTATAATGCAGGGCTAGGGAGTCAGGAAGATGTGGGTTCAAATTCTTCCTCAGATTTTACTAGTTATGTAACTCTGGGCAAGTCACTTAACCTTCTGTGCCTTAGTTCCTCATCCATAAAATGGGATGATGGCATTTGCCAGTCTCCAAGTTACCTCCTAGCTCTAAATCTCTGACCCTGTGACTTTAGAAATGACTTTCTAAGGCTACTAGTCAGCAGCAGAGATAGGATTTGAACCCAAACCCACATATCATGTTCCTTCTACTACACAATTCTTTTCCTGAAAGAAAGACAGATCTATTCACACAGCTGAAGTAGGAAACTGAAGCAATTAACCGGATAACACAGTCCAAAAAATCCTCACAATAAGTGTGATCAATTCTTCATTTTTCCTGTGTAATTGCAGCCTCAAAGATACCCTCTAGTAAGTATAGAAACTAGAACAAATGAAGTTTGCCTTTGGCAGTGGCCATGGTAAGAACTAGAAGCGCCCCTCTTTTCTCCTTGCAGGCACAGATTCCTGGATGCTGAAAAGCTTATTAAAATTCTGCTTTCGCACACACTGGTTTTCCCCTCCCTCCTCTCTCCAGGGCCTGCTGTGTCTCTGACGTAAGACCTTCGTACAGAGAGGAGATGCCAACCAGCCCTGTGAAAGCGGGCCATTAGTTTTTGCACAGGATGACTGCCCCCAGATGTTTTCCTATGGGTGTCAGGCTGAGATTTCAGGCCTGGCAAGGATCTGGATGAGAGAACAGCTCCTGGCTTCTGTCTCCCCCTCTTCTAAGACCTCTGGTCTTGGCAGAGAGGGCATAACTGAGGGACTTCTTGGTTCATTCTCGATACTGAAGGGAAGTCACCCATTATAATAAGCACTAGTAATCACAGTTTTGAATTCTACATATAACATGAGGAGATCTTGGCTCTTTGAGACTATTCGGCAAACTCAGCAGTACATCTTGATTGCTGCTGAAGTTTCGTGTTCAATTGGACTAGATTTTTAATTACACCTAGTTGTATACCCTCATTTAGTAAAATAATCAATCTAGAATAACAGAATCATAGACTTCTAGCAGCAAGGAACCTGAGAGGTTATCCTGTCTAAGTCTTTCTTTTTACAGATAAAGAAATTGAGGCCCTGAGAGGACAAATGATTTCTCCAAGGTCACACAGGCAGGCAGTAGGCAGCAGAGTCTGGATTTGAACCCAGGTTTTCTCAGGGTAATAGAATTTAGAGAAAGGAGGGACCTCAGAGAATACTTAGTTCAACTCTTTAATTTTACAGATGAGGAGACTGGATCTGAGAGAAGGGAAGAGATTTAAGTAGAAAAGTCAATATTTGTACCCCCTGTCCTCTGACTTTCAATCCAGTACACTACACCATGACATGATGAGATCTTGAGATCTCTGTACTATACTAGGGTATTTGCTGCAGCTTTTTTTGACTTGGGGCTTCTAGAAGGTGGAAACAGGAACTTCCTCCTCCACCTCACCCCCATTTCCTTCCCCAAGATACACCCTTTGAAATCCTCAGAAGAAGAGCAAATAAGGAGAATGCTGACTCTTACTAGGGGGCCCAATCCACAACCCCACTCTACTTCTCCCATGCCTCATGCTACTTCATAAGCCTTGGGCATTTGGTAAAATATACGAAGGAAGGAAGCACTTTTTGCCCTCAGCTCCATCTCTGCTTTTCTGTTATTTAAATTTTCCTTGTAATTCTCATGGACTTCAACTACTGTGTTTATGACTCATTTGTACTCAAAAATAACTCACGCCAAACTAAACACTCGTGTCCAAGAAGCTTCTTTCCTGACAACCTTCCCCATCTTCTTTCAGCCTCTCTTTTCAAGTGATTCTTTCTTAGATGCCAGATTAGAATCAGCTGATTTGTCACACTGTCATTTATATAGCACCTCAAGACTTACAGGTCACTTAGCACACTATTTCATTTGATTCTCCCAACAAACTTGAATGAGATAAATTATTACAGGTATTGTTATCCCCATTTTGTATTTAATAAGATGAGGCTTAGAATACTTAGGAGACCTACCCCAAGGTCTCTGTGTTCCAGGATCTCTATGGGTCACACAGAACCATAAACCCCTAATGATGTGCTTATTTTTATAGACAGGTGACATATTAGTTCAGATAAGAGGCATTTGCTCAAACAGCAATAGGAATTAATCTGACAGGAGAGATTATCTATGGTACCAAGATGTCCACAATCATACACGCTACCATTGATGATCATGCCACTAATCAATCAATGAATGAATGCACCAAAAAGCATTAAATGCTTACTATGTGCCAGGCATGGTGTTAAAGTGTTGTGGGGAGGTCATAATAAAGAGAACATGTGTGATTATGAACCATGCATGAAGAGTACATATACATATGTACACTCTACCATTTAGAGGCATTTACTCAAACACGCATAGCAATTAATATGAAAAGAAGAGATGACTTTTATTTCCACAGTAGGTACTCTGTACCATTGATTACCATGCCACCAATCAATCAATGAGTCAATAAACATTAAATGCCTTCTATGTACTTGTATCTACTACTTTTGTTTTGTTAAACAAAAGCCAAGCACAACATCCCCAGGTTAAGATTGTCTTTCCTTTTAAGATCCTATACTTAGGGTTGATTTCCTTCCTGTCTTAGAGTGAGAAATTTGTTATAGGTCCTATTTAACAACCCTTACAGAGACTTATCCCCCACTCTCCCAACCCATTTCAGTGGGGGTAGTTCTGTCAAAGAAATCCCGTAAGAGCTTTGTGGAAGCTACAAACCCCATTCTGCTCCCAAGATCCTCTTTGCTCAGCATGCAAAATGAATGTGAACCAGAGCAAAAGTTAAGGGAAGGAGGAAAAAGATCATTGTCTTCTATCTTCCCAGTATGCATTGCTGCCCTTATTATGCATATCTATCAGCAGCAAACCTGCCTCTTCTCTTTGGTACTGTAGTTTGGCCAGTGAAAATCTTGCTCTGTCTCTTTGTTTGTTTGGAACCCAGGTATCTCCTGGCCTTTCAAGTCTGGCACTCTTTCCACTGCCTCTCAGCACACACTGTCAAGTCATTGGCTTGTGTTCTGGTGGAGAAAGGTTCATGTCTATTTTGGACCCTTTCCAGAACAAAACATATCTCATGCCAGTGGTGGATATTTGCGTCTCCTAAGTGGTCTCTTTGAAAAAAAAATCCTCAGTTTAGGCAGTAATGAAGTGACCTTTGTGGCTAAGTGAGGCTGATAGGGTGGTGTGTGCACGTGTGTATGTGTGTGGCAGCAGTTATTGGCTTTTGTGGGGTTTTAAATGAAATGGGGCAGGGAGAAGGAAGCCCTACATATTAGTTGTAAGGACATCTATGAGACCCCTGAGTCAGTTTCAGCCAGATGCCTTACAAGAAATTCTGGGCCTCTTGAGAAAATTCATCAGAAAGGGCCCTGTGCCTCTATATCAACTTCAAAACCAGAAGGTGTTTAAGGACTTTGCGGGATAGGCAGGATTGTACTTTGGCAGTACTTACACAGGGAATGAATAGGAAGCATTTATTAAGGGCATACCATTGTGCTTAGTGCTTGGGATACAAACATAAAGGAGAGATAATCCTACCTTCAAGACACTTATATTCTAATGGAACACAGAGAAGAGTGGTGGGAAATCATAAAGGTGTTGAGTCGGACCATAGAGCAGTCCATTAACACCATGACCTTTCCAGAGGCAAGGGTAGTTGTGATGAGAGAGAGAGAGAGAGAGAAAGAGAGAGAGACAGACAGACAGACAGAGAGACAGAGACAGAGAGACAGAGACAGAGAGAGAGAGAGAGACAGACAGACAGACAGAGAGACAGAGACAGAGAGACAGAGACAGAGACAGAGAGACAGAGACAGAGAGACAGAGAGAGAGACAGAAAGGAAGGGGGAGGGCATAGAAAATGGTTAGGAAGATGCTCATTCATTCAACAGCCATTCATTGAGCACCTTCTAATACATTCAAGGCCTTATGGTAGGCAATATTGAGCATACATAGTTGAGTAAGACATAATGACTGTTATATAGTAGGGCAGGCCAAATCAAAATGGAAGTTGCTACACATTGCCTGACTTCTAGTATTAGTTAAGTGCCAAATGAGTGGATCCCAAAATAAGAAGCAGGTTGGAGAGGTATCTGTGGGCTGGCCATGGGTAAGGGTAGGCTTCATGGAGGATTTAGTACTTGTCATGGAAAAAGAAGCATGATCTATGAGCTGCATCCATCCACAGGCAAGTACCACCTGGGAAGGTTTTCCCCGGAGCCAATCTTTGGCCCTAATAATTATTTTTAATCTCAGATTCTTAAGAAGCTGATCATGATTGATATATTTGCTAATTGTTCCTCTCACAAAGGCTTATCACTGGGGATGATGATGATGATTTAAAAAATTGCTTTAAGAGTATTGTATTTCTGTCAGGGCTCCATTTATCTTTATTGACTCAGGAGATAGGAAACCACCCAAGATGGGCACTGAACTTGAGGTACTGGACAGTGCTAAAGGAGAGCATTAGGCTCAAGGAGAGATGGTAATTGATCATTATAGAAGATGGGAAGACTGGGTCAGGGATGAGATGGACAGACTTTCCAGATCCCCTGATTCTGCTGAGCAGATGTATGCAGTCACCTTGACCTGTCCTGAGCAAATCTAATAAGTAGGTGCCTCTGGCTTTTCCTCTCAGGAAGGAGCCATACACTCATATGAGCATAACATCTAGGATTTAGAGCCAGGAAAGACCTTAGTGATCAACTAGCCCAACTTCCCCATCTTACAGATGGAGAAAATTAGACCCCAAATGGTAAAATATTATGTACTTCTTTAACCACTATAAGGTGGCCAACCCCAATCTTATCCAGGGAGAACACTATGGCTCTGGGCAAGTGCCAGGCTCACTTTTGCAATGAGGCACTTCACTCCACTGAGTGAAAGTGCTGGGGAAGAGCCAAGTTCTCTATGGTGCACAGATGATGGATGACCTTCTATCTCTCAGTTCCATCTCTCTCTGCATAGCTATGCCAACTTGCTATTTAGGGGGTGTGGTGAGTGTGAATTTATCCAATCAGAATCAGCTCCGAACCCCCATTCTATTGGAAAGCCCATCTCCCCAAGCTTGCTATTGTTGACTGAGACCTAGTCACATGACCTTGGCATAATGGAGTTGACTCTCCCACAGGAACAGACAGGCATGCTTAGATATCGTATACAATATTTCACTCTTGGCGTAGAATCAATAAAGGCAATAAAACAATACATAATAAAACATCTACTGTACATTTATGAGCCTGCAGAATCTCTCAGACCCAGGAAGTTTTCCAGACAATGAATATGTAGACTGCCTGAACCCAGGAGTTCTAGGAAATGTACAGTTAACTGTTTAGCTTCTCCTAGAAGCAGGCACAAGAGTGTAGACAACACAACTGTTTTTAAGTGATGCTTGACTCATGCATCTTGTAGGGCAGTTCTTTTTTAGGGGAAGGCCAAGTAGGAAAGGGAGTCTTTCTATGAAGATCTTGGACCTAACATCTTGGTTCCTCCTTAGTGCTCAGGGTTGTGAATTTGGGATCTCTTAGTCTAATGCTGAAAGGGACCTCTACTTCTTGCAACTGCTATTTTGTTGCCTTTGGACCAAGGATGGGTCCTGACAAAGAGAAAAACATGACGCTGCCCTTCCAAACTGGAATCTCTTTGGCAGCACTCCTTCCTGATGCCTTGTCACTCCCCTTTTCATGCTTCCTTTCTCCATCAGTTAAAGCCCCTCTGCTCCATGCAACTTGACAGGGGCAGGTAAAGTGAAAGGGGTGCTCTGCCTGTATTTTAAGTCAGAAGGCCAGCAAAGGGACAATGGCTACAAGTAGAACTTCAGTTATCAAAGGGGGATACACTTTTGAGTACTAGATGTGTTTGTGAGGGGGCATCTACCTTAAAGAATTTGATGAAGAAGCTAGTACTGCAAAGAACCACAGGTCTAGAACCATGAGAGCTGGAGGAGACTTCAGAGCTGATCAGCTGGTAGCCCTTCATTTTGCAGTAGAGAAAACTGCTAGTTACAACTCGGAGTTCAATATTTTCTGAAATCATGCCCAGAAGCAGCTAGATTTGCAGAGATTCTGAAAAAGCACTGCAGTGTAATGATAGAAAAAAACAAACATACAAACATTGGACCGGGAATTCTAGTTCTGACTCTAAAACTCACCAGTGCTATGATCTTGGATCATAGCTACTTTTCTTTTTGTCTCAATTTCCCCATCTGTAAAATGAGGGAGTTGAGGGCAGGTAGGTGGCACAGTGGATAAAGCACCAGCCCTGGATTCAGGAGGACCTGAGTTCAAATCCAGCCTCAGATATTTGATACTTACTAGTTGTGTGACCCTGGGTAAGTCACAACCCATATTGCCTGGCCAAAACAAACAAATAAACAAATAAATAAATGAGGGAGTTAGAGCAGATTTCTGGGGTTCTTTTTTCACAAAATCTTAGGATTCCCTGGAATTCATTGAAGAAACTTTCTGTGGGTCTGTTTGAGGCTGCCCTCCCTGGTAGTCCCAAATACAATGAAATGAGAGGGAAATCAAGTTAAATCACCTTAAATCTCCCCTGTGAAACTACTTCTATTACAAGTATCAATAAATCAATAAATTATTAAGCATTTGTTAAGGGCCAACTATGTGTTTTGTACTAAACTAGGCACCAGGAATAAAAATGTCAAAGTGAGAGTCCCTTAATTGAAGGAGTTTATATTCTATATGAGGGATATGACATGTTTGTAGATATGGTGTAATGGGAAGAGCTTTGAAATTGGATAGAACAGTGGACTTGAAGTAGTGGGACCTGAGTTCAAAGCTCAGCTTTCTTGTGTACTGAATGACTTTGGCTCAGTCACTTTGTGTGTGACTGTCACTCATTGTGGGTCTCCTTTTCCTCCTCTGTAAAAGAAGGCAATTGATCTAGATCCAGTTGCTTTACATCTAACTCTAGATCCAGGTTCCTATGACTCTATGAAGAACAAAATATTTATTAAGCACTTACTAACTACCCCAACCCTTTCTCCCAATACCTTGAAGACACACTCTCTATCCTACTTTCCACCTTGGCCTGTGGGGAGAATGGGCTCAAACTTAGTTCAGATACAATAGAATATTGATCCAATCAAGTTCATTTCCAGATGTGGTCTTGAGGCTGGGATGAGCTCTCTTCTCAGTTATTTCTGGGTTGGTTCCTTAAGGTCACATCTGAAGGTTTCTCCTTTCTACTCAGGGCATAGATGCAGGGTTGGGTGCAAAATTCAGATTCTGGGAAGCCAGGGTACTTGGAAGCCAGGATACCAGAAGCCTAGAAGCCCAGATACCTGCTTTCTTGACCTTTTGAAACTCACAAGATTGGAGGCTCCAATCCCTTTACATAGACCTGCAAAAGGGACAAATGCAAGGACAGACAATCTAGGCCTTTCACATTCTGGGCCATATTTTGGCCTTGGTGGGAGGGCTTATGGCCTCTCCCGTTATAGAATTGTCTCTCACCCTATGTTATTAGTGAAGGAGGTAAACTGAGTGTGTAGCTAAAGAATAATGGATCAAAGAGAGCGACTGAGGCCAATGAAGACCTTGGAGGATCTCCCAGTTCTGGGTATGTAGCCAATAGAAAAGACTTCTAAAGGCATATTTGGCAAACCAGAACCAGGTAGAGAAGGCTTATGCATACTCCACAATCTCCCTAAGGCACTTGACAGTCAATTGACATTTATTAAGTGTCTCTTCATGCCACATGCTATGCTGGGGGGGTGCAAAAAAAAAAGAAAGAAGCAAAGGCAGCCTTTGCCCTCAAAGAGCTCACAATCAGAACTCTTCTAGAAGCAGACACGCCAGGAGATTTCATCACAGGTACTCTCCATACAGGCCAGTTCCCATTATATAAGATATAGACAATAGAAGCAAAGTGTCAATAACAACTGGTGGAATCAGTAAAGGCTTCTAGAGCTCGGAGCTCTTGCTGAGCCTTGAAGAAAGTAAAGATTTCAAAAAAAGGTGAGGAGTGAGACCATTCCATGCATGGGGGCAAGGCAGCCTTTGCGAGAGCAAAGAGGAAGGGATTGGATTCACCAGAGCAGGAAGAGATATACAGTTTTTTTTTTTTTTAAGTGAGGCAATTGGGGTCAAGTGACTTGCCCAGGGTCACACAGCTAGTAAGTGTTATGTGTCTGAGGCCGGATTTGAACTCAGGTACTCCTGACTCCAGAGCCAGTGCTCTATCCACTGCGCCACCTAGCTGCCCCTGAGATATACAGTTTTGATGGAGGGTTGAATTTAGGGAGGGGAGAGGTATGTAATCAGCCTAAAAGATGGGCTGGAGACAGATGATCAAGTGCTTTAAATGCCCAACAGAGGAGTTTGTTTTTTATCCTAAAGGCAGTAGGGAGTTACTGAATCTTCTTAAGCAGAAGTGTGATAAAGTGAGGTCTCTGCTTTAGGAAGGTCAATTTGAAAGCTATCTGAAGGATAAACTGGGGAAGAGACAGAATAGATTCAGTGAGATCCTGTGGGAGACTTACTGGGATAGTTTGGGTAAGAAGTATTGAGAGTCTACATCAGGACTTCTTAAACTTTTTCCACTCGCAATCCCTTTTTACCAGAGAAATTTTTACGTGACCCCAGATATAGAGGTATATATAATAGGTATACATAACATTACCCTTGCCATTTTTGCAACTCCCACATTCATTCATGTGACCCCATATCTGGTCTTGACCCACAGTTTAAGAAGTTTTGCTATTGTGGTTATGGGGGGAGTGGAGAGAAGAGTCAAATGTGAGAAGTGACTGGGGAAGACCTGGCACCAGCCAATATAGGGGTGAAGAAGAAAGGGTTGAATGAATGAAAAAAGCATTCATTAAGCACTATCTTCCAGACACTCTGCTAAGTTCTGGGAATACAAAAATTAATTGCTTGACTGTCTTTTCCAGGAATGGTAGTGTTCAATTTGAATATGGTACCGGAACTACAAGAAGGGAGGCAGTTGTAAAGAGGATACAAGAAAGGTACCAAGGTTGAGAAGATAGCAGCGGAATAAAGTGCAGCATAGCTGGAGCAGATAGCCTGGGACAGGGGGGGTCACATGTGATGCGTTCACTAGTCAAGACCTTGGGGTCCCAGGGTAGGAACTCTGGAGCTGAAAGATTGAAATTCTCTAGGGCATGGCCTCTGGTCCTGGTGGCAAATGAATGGTTAAGGACACTGTAGAGTAATAAAGTTGAGAATGACCTCTAGGTTGTGAATCTGAGCAATGGAAGGATTACAGTCCCATTGGCAGAAAGAGGGAAGTAATGAATTATTTGTCTAGGAGGAGCCTGATTATGAGGGATTGGAGAGGAAAGAGGTTGGAGATAAATAGCATCACTACCCTTGGTGGTGGAGAAGCTTAGGAGAACAGTGGAGAAACTAGGGCGATGCTACAGGTTGAGAAATATGTTCCTCCTGGCCAATTGCCAATAGCCTAAATTGTTCAAAAGCAAATCCCAGGTTTTGTTGATTTAAGTGCTTAATAAAAGACACTTCAGGTGCATAAGAGTGACATTATAACAGAACTATCTCCTAATAGGAAATGCTTAATGGTTCTCACCTGGGAATATTTCTTTTGAACTCCACCATTGTGGCTTTTCTCCTTTCAGGTTTTTCCCCCTTCCTTCCTGCTTTTAATCAGGTCCCCCCAAGGAGAGTGAGGAGGATTAACGGATTGTTTGTAAAGAGCTTTGAGCCCTCTGAAGAGAGGCAGCTTCACATGTGCACAGCCTCCCCATCCTAATTGCAGTCACCCTGCATTGGTTTTCATTCAGACCCACACATCATTGTACTGTATCATCACAGGGACCTCTTTACACATTAGATGTGTTCCTGGAAAAAGTTATGTGTAAAGTGAATACTTGTATACTGCATCACATTTCCCCATTGGCTTCTCTTAAGCATTTCAGAGAATGGTTTCCACAGGAAAATATTTTTTTCCCTACCACATAGTAAAGGTCATACTTTAGATGCTTAACATTCACTTAGTAGTTAAAAGGGAACAACCCCCAGAATGTATTCTCTCTTCATTCTTCATTATAGAACCTATGCACATTTTGCTTCTACTACACAATCACAAGAAGGAATTCTACAAAGGATCAATCAGTCCTAATAATCTATGGTATATATGCATTAAAAAGTACCATAGAGTTAATTTCCCTCTTATTGTGTGCTTTCATAGCTCCATGGGTTTCAAATGTTTAAAGAGCCTTGGAGCTTTGCCATAACTCCAGGTATTCAGATGAACTCCCAAAGAGAAAAAAAACAGATGGAAATTCATTTTCCATCAACTCAGGCCAGGGACTAATTTGCTCTTTTTTTGGGGGGGGCGGGGCAACGGGGTTAAGTGACTTGCCCAAGGTCACACAGCTAGTAAGTGTCAATTGTCTGAGGTCTCATTTGAATTCAGGTCCTCCTGAATTCAGGGCTGGTGCTTTATCCACTGCACCACCTAGCTGCCCCCTAATTTGCTCTTAATGGTAAATATATCCCTGTATTTCTCTGGTTGGAGAGTTTTCACCTCATCTTACCTGGTCCTGGGCATATCTTCTCACTGCTTGGCCATCCCTAAACCATGTGGCCTACATGTACTCTCTGGCTTCCTCACATTCCCTTACCTGGCCCCAGGCCTGTCATATTGCTTCCTGATGCATCCTCTCTCCCTCTTGCTTTCTGGCTCTTGTTCACCCTTATGGGTTGTCTTCCCCTATACAACAAATACTCTTCACTTTTTTTGTCTCATGGTCCCTTTTGACAATCTGGTGAAACCCATGGGTCCCTTCTCAAAATAATGTTTTGAAATGCATAAAATATGTAGGATTGCAAAAGAAGCTGATTATAATGAAATATAGTGATCAAATATTAAAAGCTCACAGACTCCATGATCAGAACTCTTGTCCTATAGAATATCAGTTCATTGAAGGTATGCACTGTCATGCTTGCTTACATTGGTATTCTCAGTGCTTTGCATAGTGGCTGGCACATGGTAAGTGCTCAGTGGGTGCCTCTTCATTCATTCTAGGTGGAGTCACAGTTTAGGTGACCTGCTCACTAGTGTCTGCTCAGCACGCTCATGTATTGAGTCCATGGGCATTTGTATGTAGGTATATGACCTCAGCTGTCTGCTATGGAAGAAGCATGGTAGAGTGGAGGAGAGCCGTAGATATAGAGGAAGAAGATCTGGGTTCAAATCCCCTTTCTGACTCAGCTCCTCGTGTGACCATGTGCAGTTACCCTTTAAGGGTCTCAGTTTCTTTATCTGTAAAATGAAGGGATCAGGGCTTCTTAAACTTTTTCCACTCATGACCTCTTTGCGCCCAAGAAATTTTTATGCGACCGCAGGTATATAGATATATAAAATAGGTATACATAACCTTTTACTGTTGCCAAATTTTTTGGGACCCTCCAACATTCAGTTCAAATGGGGCTGTGCCACACAGTTAAAAGAACCTTTGCACTAGATAACCTCTAAAGATCCGCCTATCTCCCAATCTATTACTGTATTAACCTCATGCATTAGATATGGCCCTGGGAAAAGTTGCAATGTAAAGTATTTTCATGTTGAATCATACGGAATTTATTTCCTTTTAAAGTTATTTTTATTATGAACTTAATCATCAGCAAATAAAAACTTTCCAATATTTAAAGAACAACAAAACAGAACTGCATATAAAACCAAATCACATTGAATTTTAAAAAGAATTCTCATTTGGTAAGAAGATTCTTGGGGGCAATGGCACCAGCGGGGCTTTGGAAAGCTCTCCTGGGCTTCTGTGACTTCCTCAGTCATTGGATGGCATTTTCCTCAAGGGGAGAAGCAGAAATCTGATCGTGGTGACCCAGTGCTTGAAAATAAAACCATGCAGAGTGAACAGGCTTAAAGTCAGTGCTACTGGTATTGAAATAGCTTTGTTGGTCTCAGCCCTACATGATCTTTTCCTGTTTCTCACCTTTCATATCAGACTCAGACTTTGAGGGTGGCAAGCAATAAACTCTTTTTTTTTTTTTTTGGAAGGACTCATAATTCAAATATCACATGACCATAGCTATAGAATGAATGGTGCTTTGCTCTGGGGTGCCAACATCTGAAGGGGGAAATGCTTTCTCCTCACAACAACCATCTTCACCATGAGATTTTCCAATGGTATGTGCTTACAGTCAGTCTCTGAGGGATGGGGTGCTGGCACAAAGGCTAGTCCTACTAAACATGCAGTTATACCATAAGAAGATTGCTCGTCCCCCAGAGCATCCAACACATGATGCAACTGGCTTCCTCTAGCTGTAATTGTACCTGCAGTGAGACCATTTTCTGTGCTGTTTCCTCCCCATTCCTGAATTTTTGCCAGGAGAAGTAAGGTCTGGTTATCATTCTGAACATATTAACTCTTCATTATATATGACATATGATCTATATTTTATATATCACATTACATAAAACATGCACATACATGTACAAACATGTGTATATGCATGTGTGTGTAGACATGTTTGGGTGTCTATATAATATATATATACCTATTATATATGTGTATATCGGTGTGCATGTATAATAACTGAGATGAATAATGGCCCAGATAATGCAAAGCAATAGACAGCCACCAAGTCCCAAATATTTAAATATTTGACTTTGGAATATGTTGTATGATTTAGGAGGAGGCCAGTAGATCACCTTCATGATCATATCTTGCTTAAACTAATGTTAAACATATTTTATGTTTTCTCAAAACATGTGCCAATTGATTGGAAGAGGTAGTCACTGTGGATGATGGGAGGATAATTAAATTCGTATACAGAGAAGTAAAAGTTGATTGACATATATACCCAGTGCAACAATTTTTCATCTTTTCAAATTTAAATCAAGGTTGTGCATGCACTTTAGGCAAGAGGATACCAATGCAATTGATAATATGACTAGAACAAAACCTTAACTTTGAAAATAAGGATGTATCCTAGCATAGAATTTCAGAATCCAACCATATTTAGGCAGAAATTCTCTCTCTATCACATCACCAAGTGGTCATGCTGTCTTTGCTAGGAATTGTACCCGTGATGGAGAATTCATTGCTTTCTAAGACATCCTATTTCACTTTTAGATAGCTCTAATTTTAGGAAGATTTCTCTTATATTGGACTGAAATCTTCAGCATCTTATAAATGTTGGAGACTAAAAGATATATGTATATGTCTATATATATTTATACTAATAATGCCATCATTATTATTAAATTGCAGGATATTACTGATCCTTCAGTCCGGGGACTCACAGAAGGCATCCATCCATCAGGAGCTTGTACACGTACTCATTTAGCCTTTGTCTATAGACCTCAAGTGACAGGGAGCTCACTACTTTACTACCAAGGAGACAGAGCATGTTCAACATCTACTAGCTAGCAATAACTATAGCTAGCATTTATGTAATGCTTTAAGGTTTACAAAATGCTTTGCAATTTCAAGAGGTAAGTCCTAATGTTATCCTCATTTCACAAATGAGGAAACTGAAGCAGACAGAGGTTAAGTGACTAGCCTTTGGGTCAAGGGATAGGAGTGTTGGATCAGATAATAGAATTGACATTATTCTCATTTTACATCTGAAGAAGCAGATTCCGAGAGAGAGAGAGAGAGAGAGAGAGAGAGAGAGAGAGAGAGAGAGAGAGAGAGAGAGAGAGAGAGAGAGAGAGAGAGAGAGGTAGTGCCTTGCCCAGTCAGAGATAGTATTCAAACCAAGGACTCCTGAATCAATCTCCAGCATTCTTCCACTATATCAGCTACTATGCAGTAAGTATCTAAGGTAGGGTTTGAAAACAGGTTTTCCTGATTCTAAATGCTCCACCCACTTCCCCACATAGCTGCCTTGTATATTGACCCCAAATCTGCCCCTATAAAACTTCCCACCAATGCTCCTAGGTCTTTCTTCTGACACCAAGAGGAGCAAGGCTAATTCTTCTTCTGTGCCATAGCCTTCAGATATCTGAAGACAGTTTTCATGTTCCCATTAAACCTCTGGCTCTCCAGGTCAAATGTTCCCAGGCCCATCCACTATGACTCCTATAATATGGCTTTCAGGCCAAAGAAGCAACTGTTTTCACCCATGCCCCTAGCAATGGTCATAATTCTAGCTAGGGCTTTGTGTATTTGCCTTCTTTGGAATGTCGAGCCTCAAACAAACTGGAGGCATCTGGGTGCCTCCAATGTGTTCCTCTGTCTTTGTTCTCTTTAGGGAATCTGATAATTCTGACAGCCAGGGTTTCCCTCTCTGGAATTGGCTCTGAACCCACTTTGGAAAGATGAACAGCTTCAGTCATGTCCTGAATGCTAGGTCTGTGACATTGCCCAGCATGAAGTCTAAAACCAAACGACTCCATGCCACCCAGAATGGCTGCCTGATTGGCTCATTAGTGAAGCTGGTACTTGGGGAAATTGGCTCTTTTCTTCTGGCATGGTTTTAGGACATTCATTGAATCCTCACCCTCCTGATGGGAGAAAGGAAAGAAGAGATAATTAAAATGCCTGCACATGCAGAAACTAATGAAGGACTGTGTTGCTTGTTTTTTTTTCCTTTCTTGGCCTGCAATGGAATTAACAAGAGTTTTATTATTTCAGAATAAGAAGTTCTGACAGGGAAGGGAGTAGACTATGGAAGGGGATCGATGCTTTCATAATATCTGTAAATTAGAATGCCTATGCATCTCTTAGTTTGGTCAGAACTCTTGCACAGGTGTAAGAAGCTATTTTTTCATTAATCAATCAATCAATTAATTCATCCATTCATCTATGCATTTGTTCAATGCATAGATGAATCCATGCACCCAGTCCTGTGTTAAGTGGGGGAAACGAGAGAAGAACAGGGCTTGCCCTTCTGAAACTTAAAATAAGATTTGTATAACATAGGGGAAAGATAGCTAAATTAACTGTCATGAGACCTGGGTTCAAGTCTGATATTCTCTATTTAGTAGCTAGCTGTGTGATCTTAGGCAAGTCACTCAACCTCCACAGCATGATTTTTCTCATCTGTAAAATACAGATAGAGTGTTGGATCAGATAATAATAACTGACGTCATCCTCTGTGAAGAAACAGATTCAGTGAGAAACTGTCAGAGCTGGTATTTAGACTGAGGACTCTTGAATCAACCTCCAGAATTTTTCCACCACTCTCCACTGCCTCCAACCAGGTGGTTGCCAAGGTTTCTCCTAACACTAATTTTCTACAATCCTTTGAATCAATCTGAATTATTGAGAGGACAGTTTGGGGCAATAAAATGATGTAAGGATTCAGACTAGGCTGGGACTAGTCTGGGACAGCATCATGGAGGAAATGGGTTTTGGATTAATCATAGGAGATTAATAATAATAGCAACAAAAACTGATATTTCTACTTCTAGGTTTGCAAATTGCTTTATAGCCTTATGACAGAGCTACTAGTTCTATTTCAAAGCTGAAAGAGTTGACCACCTGTTGGTTGGCTTGCATTAGGCTATGTTTGTATAAGAGTAGAGATAGAGGAAGTCTGTTGTTCATAGCCTCACAAATTCTTCTTACTAATAAATCTGACCTGAGACCTTGGGGCTAGGGCTGGGGCTGAGGTGGCAGGGAGGGAAAGGGAAAGGTATTATCTTACATACCTTCCTCTTTCGTTGGTTAAAAAGATGTTGCAGGGGCAGCTAGGTGGTGCAGTGGATAGAGCACTGGCCCCGGATTCAGGAGGACCTGAGTTCAAATCCGGCCTCAGACCCTTGACACTTACTAGCTGTGTGACCCTGGGCAAGTCACTTAACCCCAATTGCCTCACCAAAAAACAAAAACAAAAAGAAAAGATGTTGCAGATCCCTGTCAACACTGCCATGTTGATAAAGATGCTGATCATATTTGCCCCTGGGATGCAAAAGGCAAAAAAAGCTCAGAATTGTCTGATCTTCCAATAGCCCTGACCAGCCTTGGAAATCTGGGCCGTGAAATTCCAGATGCTAGGAGGTGTGTGTCCTGCTCCGTGTACATGGTCGCTGGGCTTGGGTCTTTCTAATTAAAAACTGAAGATGGCATCGATAGCAGTTTTCTCACCTTCCTCCACACTCTCTGGTTTCCTGCCAAGCAGGAACAAGTTCTGGCAGGCCTTCTCCTTTTTTTTTAATCCTCCTACTAGTCCCCACACCATTTTCCAAGTGACAAGAAGGTTACTTTCTCTGTATTAGAGCATGGTCACATAGAAGAATAAAGAGTTTAAAGTTGAGTGCTAGGATGAATAAATGAATGGGGAAAACATCTATTAAGCATTAGCTGTGACATTTAAAAAGTTCAAGAGACATAGTTTCTTGGTAATTAATCATTTTATTAATCATGCTAGCATATAATTAATAAAAGGGGTCATGGACACTCTCGAATGCCAAAAACCCCTCATGGAGTCCACTCAAGGCTCATTTATATGCTCTTGGAAGAGTTCCTGAGGTTGGTCATCAACTCTGATTAGTTAATAAATAATGAGAGAGAATGAATATTATAATGAGAGGTGGACCTATGCTAATGAGGGGCTGGGGGACATGACTTTGATCATGCCATTTACTTCCAAATCACTCCCACCCTAGGGCAATCTAATCGAAGAATTTAGCTCCCCCCAAACAGGAGTAGAGCACAATGAGCTTCTCCACTAGGGTGGGGTCTGAACAAGAGTGAGAAGAAAGTTAACTCAATTTCATTATCAGCAATGGTTTTCAGATGCTGGCTTGGCCTAGTAGAGAATAAGGTTTCAGAAAAGGATAAATCCTGTGTCTCCCCAATATTAACAATCAGTTATTTAATGATTACTTCTCTCATTACTATGTGCTTAGTACTGTGTTAAGAGTGAGAAATATAAATGAAAAAAGGAGGATGATCCCTACCCCCAAGGAGCTTATAATTTAATAGGACATATAGGGGCAACTAGGTGGCACAGTGGATAGAGCACCGGCCCTGGAGTCAGGAGGACCTGAGTTCAAATCCAGCCTCAGACACTTGACACTTACTAGCTGTGTGACCCTGGGCAAGTCACTTAACCCTAATTGTTTCACCAAAAAAAAAATAAAGGACATATATAGGTATCAAGGAAGTAGGAGTTGGATTTTGAAAGTTGGAAGGGTAGAGAGTGGAGCCATGGAGCAGTAGACTGACCCATACTTTTCAGGAGTAATGGTAGAAGTGAAGGAACATCTGGCTAAAACCAGACCTAGATGTACTGGTTGACTGAAACAACCAATCAGAGCAGCAAGACCCCAGGCTTAGTCCACTAGGGCTTGGTTTCTTGACTGGTCAGCCCAGCAGTCCATCATATGTGAGCAAAGTGAAGTTGAGAGATGTTAATTAATATATTTCAAGTCATCAAGTTAGTTAGTGGCAGAGCTAAGACTCAAATTCTTATTTTCTGACTTTCAAAGGTTTGGGAATTCAGAGCTTTAAGGGTACCCAGTGGAACAAACATAGAAGATACTGTTCATCAGGGGCTTCAGTACTGTCCTCCTAATTAATTAAATTGAATTTCATATCAATTTTTCAAAGGCCAGAGAATTTTTTCATAGCTTTCTGAAGCCCCAGAAAGCATTACTTTTAGATCCCATTGTCCCTGTGGCTAAGACTTCTAAACCTTCATGGTTCTGTGGCTGAAAAGTAGTGACTTGATGTCCTGAGGACACATTCCTTTGGCCTACATGAAGAAAGTTCTGAAGGCAATGGAATGACAGAGTCAGAGGTGGAGAGATGGCGCCTTTGGTTGCCTCTTCTCCTCCACGGGTTCAAGTGCCACCCCAAAAGCCTAGCATAGCAAGAGTTACACATTTTGTAATTTAGGAAGGCATAATGGGACTCTCTCTGATGTCTTTCCCCCTCAGGTGTTCAGAGTTTTTAGCTATACCATTGACCTAGTGGTCTCTCATTAGGACCTTTGTCCCTGAGTTTAATTCCCTACTTCTGAACCTTACATAGGCACAGAAGATAATAAAAACAGAAAGCATAGAAAGATTTAATTTAGCCTTTTAAATTATCCCCCCTTTCCTCTTGAAATTCATAATTCTGACCTCTCCTAGCTCAGCCAGAACTGACTCCTTCCATAATAGGAGGAAAAATTGCTTAAAATATGAAATTGAGCTGAAAGCAGAGCCCTGACCTTGTAAGCTCTCACCCTCTCAGGCCTCAAGCATTCCCAAATCACAAATTCTAAGATCTGGATGGGAGACCATCTAGTCCAACTCTTTCCTGAATAGTGATCCTCCCTATAAAGTAATTGATAAGTTAGTCATCCAGTTTTTGTTAAAGAGTGGTTGAAGAGTGTGAGTGATGAAGAACCTACTATCTCTTAAAGTAGCCCATTCTACATTTGAACACCCTTAACTGTTAGGAAGTTTTCTTTTTCTCTCCCCTACTCTATTCATTCATTTTTAACACATATATTTAAAAAATTTTGAGTTTCAGGTTCTCTCTCTCTCTCTCTCTCTCTCTCTCTCTCTCTCTCTCTCTCTCTCTCTCTTTCTCTCTCTCTCTCTCTCTCCAACCACTCACTGAGAAGGCAAACAATATATTAATTATGCAACATATATAGAACAGTTCCCTTATCCCCTCCAGCATTTTTCATTTCTGATAGGGGTGAAGTGGTACCTCAGAGTTGTTTTAATTTGCCTTTCTCTAATCAATAGTGTTTCAGAGAATTTTTTTTCTTATGGACATAGATAGCTTTGAATTCTCCTGTAAAACTGCCTGTTCATATCCTTTGACCTTTTATCAACTGGGAAATGATTCTTATTTTTATAAATTTCCTGATTTCTGAGGGGTAACAGCTCACACAGAAAACTTAGCACACCTTTGGTGCTAATGCTCATATTAAGTCAATGAGTATTTATTGAATGAGTACTATGTGCCAAGCACTGTTTTAAGTTCCGGAGACACAAGGAAAGGCATAAAACAATCTGTTTTCAAAGAGCCCACAGCCTAATGATGTCAACAACATACAAACTCTGTACAAACAAGATTTATGCAGAATCATTGGAGATAATCTCAGAAAAAAAGGCACTAACATTCGAGGGGCTTGGGGAATGGCTTTTTATAGAAGATGGGATTTTAGTGGGGACTTGAAGAAAACCAGAGAAGCATTGTGATCCCCATTAGCTAAAAAGCATTTTAACTGACGGAGAGAGGTTTCCTAGGGTAACCCTGGTGCCAGCCCTTACTAGTGGAGTGATTAGGGCTAAATTGCATCTCTCAGTCTCAGATTCCTTACCTGTATAATAGAGATAATAATAACCTTGGCATTAACTACCTCCTAGAAATTTTTTTTTAAAAAGGCAATTCTTTTATTATTTATTTATTTATTTTTTTGCGGGGAAATCGGGTTAAGTGACTTGCCCAGGATCACACTGCTAGTAAGTGTCAAGTGTCTGAGGCTGGATTTGAACTCAGGTCCTCCTGAATCCAGGGCTGGTGCTTTATCCACTGCATCATCTAGCTGCCACCTAGCTGCCCCCTACCTCCTAGAGTTGTGAAGAAAGAGCTATGCAGAAATCAAAGCACTAAATCAATGTGCTAAGCATTGTCTGGTCTCTCTGTTTTTCTGTGTCTGTCTCTCCTCCCCTGTCCCTCCATTCTCATACCTTTGTGGCTTCCCAGAATCTTGAGTTAGAAGAAGACCCAGAAGTTATCTAGTCTAATCTATACTTGAATAAGAATACCATCTACAATATAGTGGTGGTCCAGTCTCTGCTTGGTGACTTCCAGGGATCAGAATCTCATTACTTCCTGAGTTTTGGACAACTCTAATTGTTAGGATCCCCAATTTGCCCCTGAAACCTCCTTCCTTTGCTACTAGTTCTGTCCTCAGGAGCTAAGCAGAACAAGCCTATGCTTTATGTGTGTGTGTGTGTGTGTGGGGTGAATGGGAAAAAAAGAAAGAAAAGAAAACCCAAAGGGTTTATTTAAAAGGCTTCAAAGGGATCCAGATACCAAAAAAATTTCTTAAACTTCTGTTTTTACATAACCTACTTTCCCTCACATATCCCTCCCCTTTTCTCTACCAAAGAATCATTCCAAATAGCAGAGAATAAAAAAAGAGAGGAAAAATACCATTCAGCAAAACTAAGCAATTCATTCTAAAATTCTGATATTAACTTTAGTGTTTTATTTCCATGCCTCTCCACCTTTGCAAAGAAGGGAGGGAAGCACCTTTTCATATTTCTTCTTTGGGGCTGAACTTGAACATTTTCATTGCATTTAATTTCAATTGTTTTGTTGTTCTTTCCATTTACATTGTTTTGGGCTTTGTGTATATTGGTTGCCTATTTTAAAAAAATAGTATTTAATTTTATTTTTCCAATTATATGTAAAGATAGTTTTCAACATTCATTTTTATAAGATTTTGAGATCCAAATTTTTCTCCCTTTATCCTCCCCAAGATAGCGAGCAATCTGATATAGGTTATATATTACAATCATTTTAAACATATTAACATATTTCCACATTAGTCTTGTTGTGTGAGAAGAATAAGAACAAAAGGGAAAAATCACAAGAAAGAAAAAAACAACAAAAGAAAAATAGTATGTTTTGATCTGCATTCAGACTCCATAGTTCTTTTTCTGGATGTGGAGAGCATTTTCCATCATGAGTCTCTTGGAATTGTCTTGGATCACTGTGTTGCTGAGAAGAGGTAAGTCTATCACAGTTAATCATCATACAGTATTGCTGTTACTTTGTATGATGTTCTTTTGGTTCTGCTCATCTCTCTCAGCATTAGTTCATGTAAGTCTTCCCAGGTTTTTCTGAAATCTGCCTGCTCATCATTTCTTACAGCACAATAGTATTCCATTACTTTCATGTACCAAAACTTGTTTAGCTATTGCCCAGTTAATGTGTATCTCCTCAATTCCAAACTTTGCCAAGTTGCCTGGTTCTGATTACTTTACTTTGCATCAGTTCATAGCAATCTTCCCATGCTTCTCCCTAGTCATCATTACTTATAGGATAGTAACATTCTATTTCCAGTTCTTTGCTGCTACAGAAAGTGTTGCTATAAATATTTTGGTGGATATGAGGATTTTTTTTATCACTGACATCCTCTGAGTATATGCTTACCAGTGGAATATCTGGGTCAATGGCTATATATATTTTAGTCACTTTCTTTGTCTAACTCAAATTGGTTTTCAGAATGGGTAGACTAATTAATAGATCTGCCAGTAATTTATTACGACAGTAAACCTATCTCTCTACAACTCCTCCAACACGAACTGTCCTCATCTTTTTCACCTTTGCCAGTTTACTGGGTATAAATTGATAATGGGTATAAATTCATTTTCCCTGTTATTAATGATTTGAAGCATTCTTTGCACTTTGTAGTCTGAGAATTGTTTGCTTACATCCTTTGATCATTTATCTATTGGGGATGTTTTTTATTTTTATATACATTTAATAAGTACCTATCTTGCATATTAGACTCTTATCAGAGACATTTGATGCAAAATGTTTTTGAACTGTTTTCTTTCTTATCCTAATAACATTTTATTCATGTGAAACATTTTCAATTTCATGTAATCAAAATTACCTTTTAAACGTTTATAATTGCCTCTATGTGTTGTTTGGTTAAAAAAAATAATCAGAGCTGTGAAATGTACCTGAATTCTTCTATTTTTTAAATGATATGACATAGTATTCAGGTCACAGATTCATTTTGAATTTGAATTGTGATATAAGATATAAGATGTTGGTCTAAACCTAATTTGTGCCAGACTGCTTCCTGGTTTTCCCAGAAGGTGTTCTTTTTATTGGGGCCTGTAGGCGATTTTCATCCCTCTATATCACCACCATGGTACCACTCATATACAGGGTAGAAGTCTGTATGAAATATTGTTGTGTTATGAAATATTAAAAAATAATATCATGATTGTTCTAACCTGAAACCTTCTGGACTCACCAGAATGAGAGAAATCTTATCAGTACTTAACCAAATGCCAAGGAAATAATGGTCATTGATCTTGGACCTTGATCTCAGACTTGGCAAAGACCAAATTGATTTTTAGAATTAGTCAAGACCAGAGGGAGATTTTTAATACCCCTAAAATAAAAATTATTAGAGAGATTTTGTTTTGTTTGTAGTAACTGAACTGGAAGTGGACATGTCTTCATTTATTGGTTCACTTTTGACTGTATTAGAAGTAGAAGGGGCTGGTTGAAGAGGAAATGCCCTTTTGTTCAGTGAAGGAAGTTTTCTGTAATTTTTACCCTGGACATTATCAAAACAGACTCTTTTGTTACAACCCAGACCTGACTTTAGTTTTCTAGGAAGACTGATTATCTCCAAGCATGCTCTTTCAAACATTAACGTTTTTATAGTTGTGCCAAGCAATCAAAAACCCTAAAGCTGACCTTTTAAATTGCTTTATCTCATTGTGAAATTCCACCTTTTTTCATGATTAGTATAAAATTTTAAGTAGAAGTGTCTTGGGTTGGAAAGAGTTCCTATAAGGAGGAGGAAACTCTACCCTTTAGTTCTCTCTCTAAGCAGAACAAGGCATAGAATTTAATTAATAAATTTGTCTCAGATTACCACCAAACTAGGGGAGTACTAAGTTTCTCTTCCATGACAATGATAATCAACCTTTTTTTTTTTTTTGTGAGGCAATTGGGGTTAAGTGATTTGCCCAGGGTCACACAGCTAGTAAGTGTTAAGTGTCTGAGGCTGGATTTGAACTCAGGTCCTCCTGAATCCGGGGCCGGTGCTTTATCCACTGCGCCATCTAACTGCCCCGATAATCAACTTTCTTAAAATGGTGGTTGTTGTTATTCAGCCATTCAATTGGGCTTAACTCTTCATGACCCCATGAACAGTAATGTCCATGGGGTTTTCTTGGCAAAGATATGCAGTGGTCTGCCATTTCCTTTTTCAATAGATCAAAGCAGACTTAAGTGACTTGCCCAGGGTCACACAGCTACTAAGTGACTGAGACTAGATTTTGACCTTGGTAAATCTTTCTTCCTGCCCCACTCTGTCTCTGATCTAAGTCCTTTCCCCTTATTAGAGGTAGTAAGTGGTAGTGTTTAAATTTGCTGGATTATACAGATCTCTGGAGGGATCTTGGGGAGGAACTTGGCCAGCTGCAAGATGTTTGTGTGGGGGGAGGTGGAGGTCCTGCTGTTTGACTTTTTGTGGTCTTGAACATGAGTCCTTTGTGATCCTTTATACCTTAAAAAGTTAATTCCCTATTTAGGGATCTAGCCAAAGTGATTAATTTTTTCCTATTATGTGTAAAAATTTTTAACATTCATTTTTAGAATTTTGAGTTTGAAATTTGCTCTCTCCCTCCCTCCCTTCTCTCCTCTCAGGGAAGGCAAGAAATTTGATATAGAATATCTGTTTGCACTCATAAAAACACATTTCCATATAAGTATGTTATGAATGAAAACACAGACCAAAAGAATAAAGCAAAGCAAACCAGAAAAATAAAGTTTTTTTCCCCTTCCCCCCCCCCCCCCCGCCATAGTATTCGTTTTTGTTTTTGTTTTTGCAGGGCAATGAAGGTTAAGTGACTTGCCCAGAGTCACACAGCTAGTTAAGTGTCAAGTGTCTGAGGCTGGATTTGAACTCAGGTCCCAGAAAAATGAAGTTTAAAAATATGCTTCGATCTACATTCAGATACCATCAGCCGTTTCTCTGGAGAAAGATAGCATTTTTCATAAGTTCTTCAGAATTGTCTTGGATCGTTGTATTTCTGAGGATATCTAAGTCTTTCATAGCTGATCATTACACAATGTTGCTGTTACTGTGTACAATGTTCTCCTGGTTCTGCTCACTTCATTCTCCATTGGTTCATGTAAGTCTTTCCAGGTTTTTTTTGGAAAGCATCCCATTTGTCATTTCTTACAGCACCATAGTATTCCATCACAATCACATACCACAGCTTGTTCCACCATTCCCCGTTTGATGGATATCCCCTCAATTTCAACGAAGTGCTTTTAAGGGGCAGCTAGTGACTGTCCTTAGGTGAGTGACACTTATATTCCCAAGTTTCACCTAGATGGAGGCAATGAACCAGAGAAGGGAGGGGTCCCCAAAATGACCCAAGCTCTTTTTGTTCAGAGGAAGCTTCTGAGAAAAGGCTTACAGAAGCATCATAGGACACTGTTTGTGTAGGAATTGTTATGTATTTAAGCTGAAGGTAGGTCAATAAAGTTGAGTTTGATTCAATCAAGCTGATAAGCCTAATATCAGTTCTAGAAAGACCATGATAAGACACATTTTGCTCCAGAAATCAGCTTGATATGATTCCCCCCTTCTCTTTTTGGTTGTCTAATGGAATGAAGGAAATTAATTAGATTAGTTAATTTTATAAACTCCTAGGGCATTGATATCCCGAGAGTAGGAAGAGTAACTTTTTGGGGGGCAGGAATTCATTTTCCCCCAGAAAGCTGTCAAGTTTTCTAATGAGCTTCCTTTCTTCAACATATACAATAGATATTAAGGGCTGAAACCAGTCATTTACCACCATAATTATAGCTGTGGTTCAAGGCCATCTAAAGCAGAGCTGAAGAAATCCAGATGTATATTTGTTTGTGACAAACTGGAGGAGGGATTATCCATGGAGGGGGATGAGAACTGTGGCTAGCCACTCCCTTTCTTACTTTTTATCCAGGAGAGACAATCCCAACTAAAAGACTAGAACTCAATTCTACCAGAAATCATAATAACTGACCTTGTGATGTCATTTCAAAGTCTGCAAGGTATTTTACACAAATTAGCTCATAGGAGCCTCATAAGTCTCAGAGAGATGAGGTGAATTGCCTCTGGTTATGCTGATAACTGTTAGAAGCAATATTTGAACTTTGGTCTTTCTGACTCCTGGTCTAGCACTCTATATGCCATGCCATCTCATAAAATATTTACAAATAGAAATATATCCTATCTAGGCAAAAGAGTCTCTCCTCTAGGGAGACACAATAAATTTTTAATGGCCATTTAAGGGAAGTGAGGGCTTATCATTCAAATTGGTATTGTACTTTATTTATTTCCAGATCACCTTTATTTTACTAAAATAATAGGTTACATCTGTATAGTGTTTAAGCACTTTTCTTGCCACAATCCTGTCAAGCAGCTAGTGTAAATACCATAACCCCATTCCAAAGCTGAAAAAACTGAGTTCTAGAGAAATGTGTCTGTGGCCATATAGCTAGAGAGTGGGAGGTCCACAAAGATAACAATGGTCATAACATGGTCTTAAACATGGGTCTTTCCACCCCAAGTCCAGTGCTCATACTTTTGCACATACATATACATAATGTATTTCAATTTAATTCAAAACATTTATTAAGTGCTCACTATATGTAATGCAGTCGGTCAGGCTCCGGAGATGCAAAGAGGAAAAGAAACAACATCTTTCAAGGTTCTTACAGACATTTTTACATACATTTTCCCATATGATCTTTTAAGCAGTCCTCTAAGGCAAGGAGACCTCCATTTTTCAAATTCCAGTCAGCTTTGTCTTGGAAACTAGAGTTGGCAAATATGTGTTGAGAAATGTTGGCAAATCTCCAAGTGGAGCTTCTCAGGGTGAGAATCACAGGGCTTGGTGGAGTTCTTTTGTGATGCCTATAAGTGGTAAGGTAAGCCAGTAGAATTCTCAAAGTGGGAGGCTATGTTTTCCTTCCCTACCCTAGAAAACCTCTGTTTTCCCTTGGTCCTAGACAAACTCTCCTGATTTCTGTTAGAAGCGTATCCTGAGCCAGCCTGATATATCGACAGAGGGTTGGAAAAGTTAAAATTATAGTCACCAAACTACAGGATCTCCAAGTTGAAAGGGACCCCAAAGAACATCTAGTCTGACTTTTCCATGAATTGAAATCTTCTCTACAATACCCCAACATGTGGCCATCCACCCTCTGCTTTTCTCTTCATTCTCTTCACTATCCAGTGAAGGGGCACCTATCACTTCCTGAGGCAGCTCATTACATTTTGGGACAATTCTAGCTGTCTGCAAGTGTTTCATTACACAGTGCCATAATCTCCCTTTCTACAAGTTCTGTTTATTGCTTCCAGTTCTTCCCTTTGAGATCAAGTAAAGTATATTCCCCTTTCTATATGAGAGCCTTAAAGATACTTGGAGCCAGCTATCATGTCCTAGTAAGTCTTCTCTTGTCCAGGCATTCCTAGTTTCTTTAATCTAGGAGGTGGTTTTTTTTTTTTTTCGGGGCAATGAGGGTTAAGTGACTTGCCCAGTGTCACACAGCTAGTAAGTGTCAAGTCTCTGAGGCTAGATTTGAACTCAAGTCCTCCTGAATTCAGGGCTGGTGCTTTATCCACCAGCTTTATCCACTGTGCCACATAGCTGCCCCCAATCTAGGGGACCATGGACCTACACGGTGATAGATTTCAGGGTGTCTGTGAACTTGGATGGGAAAAATTACATCTTCATATTTACTAACCTTCATAATTCTGTGTATTTCATTTTATTCATTTAAAAATAATTCTTCTAAGGAGGGGTTCATAGTTTTCATCAGACTGCCAAAGGGGTCCATGATGCAAAAAATGTTAAGAACCCCTGATTTAGCTTATCTGTATATGGCATGGATCCTGTTCCCTCACCCTTTTATTGTTCCTCCTTTGAACAGATTCCAACTTGACAATGGGCACCTAGATGGAATAGTGAATAAAGTTCTAGGCTTGGAACTCATCTTCCTGAGTTCAAATCTGGCCTCAGATACTTACTAACTGTGTGACCCTGGGAAAATCACTGTTTGCCTCAGTTTCCTCATCTATAAAATGAACTAGAGAAGGAAATGGCAAACCACTTCAGTACTTTTTTTTTCCCAGGGCAATGAGGGTTAAGTGACTTGCCCAGGGTCACGCAGCTAGTAAGTGTCAAGTGTCTGAGGCTGGATTTGAACTCAGGTCCTCCTGAATCCAGGGCTGGTGCTTTATCCACTGCACCACCTAGCTGCCCCCCACTCTAGTATTTTTGTCAAGAAAACCCCAAATGGAGTCACAAAAAGTAGGAAATTACTGAAAAATGACTAAACAACAACTTGACAATGCCCTTTCCTGAAAGGTTACTTAGCATTGTGGAGGTGAAAATCAGTTGTTGGGATGAAATGTAACAAAATCCTCAATGTCCCTTTTCTTCAGTGAAGCCCTCTACCGATACTGCCTATGTGTCTCCCTTCTCTAAACTGGAAGTAATCCAAAATCTATGTCATATTATTTAGCAGGTGCCTAATGTCCTCTTGGGTTCTCTAACTTTCATGTGGCAGTTCTGGCTCCTTCCCCACCTAAAGCATTATCCATAAAAGAAATTTCTCATTTCATTTACAATATCTGTTTGTCTATAGTAAGTGGTCAGTAAAGATATGTTGACGAACTGGACAGTTGAGTAACAAAGTTACACTGGGTGTCAGGTGTAGACATATTCTGAAGGTCAATTTATATATAACCCAAGTATCACCTAGACCTTAAAAATTAGAAAGAATCTTAGAGGTGATTTGTTGCATTTTACAGGTAGGGGACCTGAAGTAAGTAACTTACTTAAGGTCACATAAGTCTGCTTTGGTCTCTTCCCAAGAAATCTCTACCTTACTATTGGCACAGATTCCTACTAATCAATGCCCAGGTCAGGGAGTAAGTAGGATTGTGTTATTTGCTTAATAAGCCTCTTCCTCCTGTATCATCTATAATATGACACTTGGAATAATTAGCCACAGTGGTCTCATAAAAGGAAACAATCAATCTTTTATGAAACACTCACTCCAGGACTCTGAGAAAAGCTGCACTATATATCAAACAGTTTAATTCCAGATTAAATATAGCAACATGGTTGTGATTAGGCTGTTCGTTTAAAAGAGTAAGTATTTTTTTGATCATTTAGATAATACTATCTATCTTTCATGTAGTCTTCCTAACACACTTCCTGAAAAGGTTGCTTTTCTTCTCAAAAGCCTTCAGTGGCTCCCCATTGTCTGCCAAATGAAGTAAACTCCTGAGTCTTAATCTTTAGGGCCCTAAAATCTGATTTCAAGCCACGTTTTCAGATTTCTTCTGAACTCCTTCTCTTCTTAAAAATTTCAACCCAAAGCAGTCTACTCTCCATGGTTATCCCTCCCCCTTCTCATTCTGTTCTTTCCTTCTCATCATTCTCCCATTATTCAACCCTCATACCTAGGATGCAGGTTCCCTTAAATCCCCTTACCTGTCATCCACCACCATCTCTTCTACTACTCTCTCAATGCACCTTCTATCTCAACCAATTAATTCCTTCACCTTGCTTATTTTTGTCTTGTTCCTGGCACATAGTAGGAACTTAATAAATGCTTATATTCTTCCTTCTTCCTTGTTCCCCTGCCTTAAACTCCTTCTCTGCAATTTTATCTATCATCTCTCTCTGTCTCTCATCTCTCATCTCTATCTATAATGTATATATGCTATTCATATTTTGAGGCCTGCATTCTGGCACCTCTGTGATTGGACTAATAATCCACGAAGCAATTTATTTCTTCCCACATACAACACAGGGAGGTCCAGACCCCTCCATTTCTCCTGATCTTTAGGGAGCAACTTTCCCTAAATGGAGACAAAGTTGTCTCCTTCCCACCTGATTGATTGATGCTTCTCTTGGGGGCAGCTTCTTCCCAACTTCTTACTCCCATCATGGAGGTGGATTCTGGTGCCTCCTCTGGCAGGAATCAACTTTCTCCAAAAGAAAAATAAAGCTATCCTGGGACCTAATTGAGCCTGGCTTCCCTGATTCAGCTTCCAGGTCACCGAAAGAAATAAAAGTCCCAGTAGTCAAGGTTTCTGAGACTTGGTGAGTGCCTGAGAGCAGGTAAATCAAACTTGGGAGACAGATTAGAACCCACATTTAGAATTTTAAATTACACACCTGATTGCTGACTATTGGGCCCCTCATAATCTTTTTTCCTTTTTTTGGCCTGGATGTTTAACTTAATTGGGGTAGTGAAGTCCTTGGCAAGGAAAGTCCCTCCAACAGTGCAGATCAGCTATTGCTCTGCAACTTAGAGGAACTGCTTGGGGTCACTGATACATTCAGTGACTTGTCCAGGATGAGCCATTCTGTGTCAGATGTAGGACCTGAATCCAGTGCTTTCTCAACCCCAAAAGTAGTTTTCTAGACACTATATCCTGCTGCTTCCCAGTATTCTTTTCCTTTCCTAAATGTTTATTGTATTATGATCTAAGATACACTAACTAACCCTCTTTTCTAGGTTTTCTTATGCATTCTCTAATTGTTTCATGTGTGGCAATTTTGTTTCCTAAAATTTAGCATGAATTCCTTATGGGAAAGGTTGTCATAGCTTTTCTTCTCTATGCTCCACTGAGCCCAGTGAAGTTCTGGGAACACAGTATTCTGTGAAAGTATTTGTTTGTTGATGGAGCGGCAGTGTGATGTTGTGGAATGGAATTCTGCCACAAACTCTTTGGATAACCTTGGACGCGTCACTCAAATCATCTATAAAATGAGATTTTTTTGTCTGTTGTTCTGGTCTTGGTGTGTGATCCCCTCAGTATCAGCAACTCCCAGTGAGGAAATGCAGATATGTATCTTACATTCTTAAATTTTTAAAGTTGATTTTCTATTTACATGTTATCTTCACTTCTAAATACAGCCTTCTCCCCTCTCCCCTCAGAGAATCATTCCTTGTACTCAGAGGTGCGCTGGAGCCAGCTCAGGTGCTCCCCCATTGTTAAATTTTCAGGGTGAACATTTACATCTCAGAAATTCCATGAGTTGGGGCTTGAGTGACTGTTCTGTTGATTATATAGACTTGAGTATGTTAATAATATAGATTAAACTTAAAAGTATGTCATACACTTTTTTTTTTCTGGAGAGCTGTTTGTTGAATATTTACTAGGGCACCCTTGCTTGTAACGAAGAATAAAACAGGAAAAAAAATTAAGCAAAACTAACCCACATGAACTGAGTCTGACAACACAGCCAATGTTCCACACCCCTCATCTCCTGCCTCTGTAAAGAAGGGGTGGGGGTCCGATTTCTTCTCTCTTCTGTGATAAATCCTATCATTATAATTCAGTATCATTTCTTTTACGTTGTTGTTGTTCTCAAGCTTCCTATTTGTGTTGTAACTTACACTCTCAGAGAGTTGTTTTGAGGTGTTTAGAAGTTAAAATGACTTGTCCAAGAACTTATAACTACTAGGTGTCAGAAGTAGAATTTGAACCCAATTCTTCCCGACTCTGATGTTGGCACTTTATCCACCATGGCAGGTTGCTTCCCTTCTAGCCAATGGGGATTGTGATTCTTGTACTCCTCATAGGGAGTATTGTAGAGAAAGTGTGTTATGAATTGTTGGGCACTATACTGGGTGTTATTATTCTATTTTGGTCTAACCTCAACATTTTACATGTGGAGAAAATGAAGTCTAAAAAGACAAAGTGATTATTCACAGTTGTAGAACTGGTAAATGCCTGAATTGGCTTGAACTCAGGACTTAGGATCACTCAGAAGTGTATCAGTTTAATACCTTTCTGCTCCACCATGCTGTATTTTCCCTCTATTGCTGACATTCTAAGATACTTTAATTGCAATGACATAGGAGGGGTAAAGCAGGGGCTTCTGGGTAGTACAATGGATAGAGTGCTGGGTTTGGATTCAGGAAGACCTGAGATAAAATCCAGGCTCAGAAACTTACTAGCTGTGTGACCTTGGGCAAATCATTTAACCCTTGTTTGCCTTAGTTTCCTTATCTGGAAAATGGGAATAACAATAGCATCAAACCCCTCAGGTTATTGTGAGCATCAAATGAAATAATAATTATGAAGTGCTTCTCGCAGTTCCTGGCACATAGTAAGAGTTACATAAATGTTAGTTGTTGTTGTGGTGGTGGTGTTGGTGGCGGCAGTGGCTGTGATGTTGATGAGGATGAGGATGATGATGAAAAGGAACACCCTCCTTCCTTCTCTGCTACACTCTACTGGCAGACTCAGGTTGACCTCAGGGACCAGAAAACCCATTATACCTCTGACCTTGACCATCTGGTCCCTAAAGAGTTTGTGGCAACACAGGAGCGGGAGTGCATGCACATATTTGTGCTGTTTAGCACAATTCCATGCATCCCACTGCCAAATGCTTTATGTTTCTTTTGGCAGAAAAAACAGTAGAAAACAAGTCAAATGTGATGGACGCTCAACAGCTATAAATAAGTAACTAAATAGCTCATGCTGTTTGGGGGATTGGTTTTTTACTTGAAACTTCTTTTCCTTTCCCACCCATCACTCCTCTACCCTCCCCCTAACATACACACTCATCTTGATGAAAGCTAAGAAAGGCATTACTCTTAGGGTTTTGCCTTATTTTTATTATTTGTTTCCTTGCCTCGAAAAACTCAAGTGAATAGGCCAGATGCTGTTTCCATAGCAACCTCCACTCTCTTCACAGCAGATGCTGGAAAAGGGAGTTTTCAGCTTAAGCTAGCAACCTCTGCTGAGATTTCCAGGAAGATTAAGATAATACTGGGAGCTATAGAGCCATGTAATGGAGTTGCCTTAATATTGTGGGTTCCCCTTTTTCTTTTTAATCTAGGACTGAATGTTATTTAATTATTTATTTATTTCTCTGGACATTACATATGCTCTACAGACGCATTGATAAACTACCATCTTAACCTCTAGTGTTTTAACTAATTTGTGTGATCGTGGACAGGTCATTTCCCTTCCTCTTGGCCTCTTTCCATCTGAACAGTGAAGGGGAAGGACTTGATCCTCTCTAAGTTTTCTTCCAGAAGAAATGAATAAATGAATAGCATTTACTATTCACATCCTAAGATTCTACAATTCCATTCCAAGTCTTTGAAATGCACCCTTCTCTGGGGCATAAGACATCAGCATTCCAAGGGTGAAGTAGGCATTAAGTAGTTATGCCAACTCCATAATATTAGAGCTGGAAGGGTCTTTAGAACTGAGAATGCCAAAGCTGGGAAGAGCCTTAAAATATAGAACACAGAAGAACAAAGTAGGAAGGGACCTTAAAGGTCATTCAGTTCAATCCTCCCAACTAAGAGGAAGAGAGAAAAGGTGATTTACTCATCATCACTCAGGAAGCTAGTGGCAGAACCAGTTCTAGAATATCAGCTCGCTTCTGGTACAGTGCTAATTTACATCCAATAGAAAAGGAAGCCACAAAGAAATGTTTTAAGTTTGTTTCCATGTTTTCATTTAAACTAGCAAGGTCAGATTGAGAATGTATAGCAGTTCCCAATTAAACCTCAGGGCAGATGGGCTCACACTAATTACCTGCATTGATTGATGTCCATTCCTCTGCTCTATAGGTATTGGTTGTTTTCAATTGGTCTGCAATTGATTTCATGACACAAAGCATTAGGGCACATTGATGAACCACACAACCATTCAGAGATACAACAGCAAAATTATTTCTTGCAACCAGGGTAGAAAGGCATATTATTTTTCTTTGACTACAATTCTCTGCAGTCTGGATAAATTCTTTAAGATAGTAGGGACCTTTCGAGGCACAGACAAAATGTTTAATCTATAGCATTTTAAATATAATCAACCAGGTTAAATCACCCCTCAACATCTTCATTTTGTTGGTTGTTGTCCTTTGTGCCAGAGAAGGATGAAAATGACATCACTATGTTGGGATCAAGGTACAGTGTGTCCAACCATGGCTGATCAGACCAATACAAGCTTGTAGGACTCTACCATGGGTCAGGCACAAATAGTCTACATGACCATTTAAAGTAGAGATGGCCCTAAATTTGTGGATCTCACTTTTCTTTTGAGCAACTTCAATTCTGCTTTGCTCATAGAACACAGCAACTTGTTTGATGTGGGTACACCATGCGGGGTAGACCTATATCAGTGTCTCCCATGTCTCAGAATTGATTTCAAAGTTCTTCAGAGAGACCCTAAGAGTGTCCTTGTATCAACTCTTTTAGCCTTGATATGAGTGCTTGTCTTGTGCATTCTCTGTAAAATAGTCTTTTAGGCAAATGTACATTTGTGTCTGTTTATGACTCCATTCCTCCTAAGGACTCCCTGCCATGTGTGATAGTCTGATAGTACCTACTCTGGTATTGAAGTCATCCAGATTTATAAGCTTATCCCCTTTTGACACATTGATGATGAGGTCTCCAGGCCTTCATAAAGTTTTTCTTTGACTTCATCAGAGTTCATCATGATAGGAGCATGCCCACTAATGATGGCAGGGTGGTGTTTTCTTGCAAGTGGCAATCACATTGATATAAGCCCATCATGCACTCTTTTTGGGAGGCATATGAGCTTGTTGATTAGATTTGTTTTAATTAGGGAACCCAAACCACCTTCATGGTGCTTCTCATCACTGTGGTCTCTCCAGAAAAACATGTATTCAGCTCCAACTTCAGTAAATTGGCCTTTATTTGCCACCCTTGTTTCACTCAGGGATGCTATTTGGATGAGATACCTGCCGAGTTCTCTCACAACAAGAGCAGTTTGTCTTTCAGGTCGACTGGATTTTGGGTTGTTTATAAGCATGTGCACATTTCATCTACCAGTGGTGAATGGAATCATCTTCGCAAAAGTTTTGGTATTTCAGTCACAGGGTAGGATTCCTGCCTGCCATAGTAAGCAGACCAGCAAACAATTTTTAGGGCACCTTTTCTAGCCCCTTCCTTGTGCCAGGAAGTAAGCAGTGTGGTCTATAAAAAAGGCTGCTCAGACACCTAGGAGGATGCCAAATCCCATTGCTGCTTCAGTCCAGTGAGATGATCCTGTGGCTTGGGCTGCTTGTGGGCAGGGTTGTGACTACAGTTCCCAATGTATCTGCACCTGATGCTTCATTACTTGTGTGGGGACCAATTTTTAATTGGGGAGTGTTAGCTAAGCAGATCGCCGCAATATTGGGGCAAGGAAGGAGACCAACAGCCTCCCTCAAAACAGAACAGGATTTATTTGAACAAGAATGAACTTTAAAAAACCCACACAAACAAGATCAGAAGGATCAAGGGAAAGGAAATAAAATGGGGAAAGGGAAATTATACAACCTGAAAAATACCACTGCCCAGGAATCAGCTGAGAATACACAGCAGAGCTCCTGTTGCCTTCCAGCTTCCAGCCAGAATGCCAGGAAAAACAAACAAACAAAAAAAACTTCCTTCCTCCCCGCACACTCCACACAGCCCCCAGCCAATTGGATGGCCACAATGACAGTCACATGACTGCCCTCCCTAGGCTTCCAATCATTATAATTTTGCCAGGCCCATGTAGGTGTTGGTGAGTGGTGATGATGTGAGGTGCCAGCACCATGGCAACAGCTACAACCAGTGGGTGGAGCACCATGTGGTTTGCGGAGCCCCAGGCCAGTGCACGACGAGGCATAAAAACCTCAAATAACAATTAATACTTTATACCTGCTTGTTGCCACAGGACTCTGAGGTAGGTAAAAGTGGTAAAAAATGGTATGGGTGATGTCTTTGACTTATGCCAAAATTGGATTTAAGCGAGGTAGAGTTGCAGAAAGTCATCAATCTTACTCTCTCTTCCAGTCACCAAAGTCCAGTGGCAAGGCAAAAGTCAAAATGACTGGCAACAGCTCAGGATGCTGTGGATGTTCTTGGCATCTTCAATGTCTGACCAAGCTTTACGAACTCCACAGTGCCTGCTTCATCCCCTTTATGGATGTTGAAACAAATTGTTCTCATCTTCCAATTCCTCTGCCAGAGAAAGTCTTCACATGCTTGGGCTAGATATCCCCTGCCAACTCACTGATGAGTTTGATGCCCCTCAGTTATCCTCAAACTGATTTAGCCCATCTGCCAAAATGGTTTACTGGGGTGTGGTTGCTGCACATACTACAGCTTCTTGGAGCCACAGGTGACAGTTGTATTAATCAGCAGCCCTGCTGGTGGATGAGCAGCCTTACACCAGAGATACTAGTCTTCCAGGTACACCCCTCATTCTCATTTAGTGGACTTGGAAACATCAAATCACAGAGTTAAAGGAACCTGAAGAAGTCATCTGGTCCAGTACTCTGGTTCCACTTAGAATAGCTAGAATCTGGCAAATCAGGCAAGGCATCTTATTTTTGAAGATAATAAAAGCTCATTTTTATGTAAAACTTGGAGGTATGCAACACACTTTCCTGCAAACAACCCCTTGAAGCAGATAATATGAGCACTATTATCCCCATTTTACAGATGAAAACATTGGTGCCAAATAATGCCCTTGCCTTTGCCCACTGAGATTCTAAAGTAGAACCACTAAGGCTATCTTTTATCACCTACTGCTACCCTCTGGGCTTGCAATCTCCCTCCACTTGTTATTCTCCCTACCTCTGTACTACTTATTCATCAGCTGCCCAAGAGTAAAGTACCTCCAACTCCTATCTTCCATTCTCTTATCCTCTTCCCATGTCCAACTCCAACTCTTTTATTTTGCAGGACAATGAGGGTTAAATGACTTGCCCAAGGGTCACACAGCTAGTAAGTGTCAAGTGTCTGAGGCCAAATTTGAACTCAGGTCCTCCTGAATCCAAGGCTGCTGCTTTATCTACTTTACCACCTAGCTGCCCCCCAACTCCAACTCTTACCTGTCCCTTCCATTGTGTCCTTTGGGATTTCCATCCAATAATTAGCAGACTTCTTTTCCTTTGAATTTCTTCCTTTATCACCTCTTCCTCTTACTTATACTCACTGAGACCTGACTTCTTTCGGAGTACATTGCAATCCCTGGCTACCTACTCTAGCACTGGGCATATTTTCCCCATCCCTTCTTCTTTCTTTTTTTTCTATTTGGAATTTTATTTTCCAAATCACATGTAAAAATAAATTTTGACATCAATTTTTAAAACTTTATGTTCCAACTTCCTCCCTCCCTTCCCACCCCCCATCCCTAAGAATTCAAGCAATTCAATATAATTTATACATGAGTAGTCATGGAAAACATCTCCACATTAGCCAGTTTGTGAGAGAAAACAGACAAAAACAAAACTTCAGATTAAGGAACTATAAAAAAATGATGCTTCAATATGTTTTCAGATACCACCCCTCTTCTTTCCATTTGCTGCACCCCCCCCATCACACTGTTCCTGATGGGAGAGTAAGAATATTCCTTGCTTCCTAATACCATTTCCAGATTTTCCCTTTGCTGCCGTTACCCAGCAACCTTCTTTTGAAGTTCATTCAATCAAAATCTGTTATTTGTTCCCCAGGTCATTCTCCCTCCTTGCAGTTCCTCAGTTTTCTTGAAGGCCATGACCTACTCCTTGATTCCACCTCTCATATACAAGGAACATTACACACAATGGAGCTCACCTTAACAAATACACGTTATACTTATAAGACAAAAAACTGCCAATTCCTCCAACTGATTACAAACTTTTGTCATTCTGTTATTCCTTGTTTCTTATACCTCTTAAACCTATTTGCCTTTCGCATGAGCTCTAATAGCTCCACCCTTTAACACTTTCCCAGGCCAATACTCTTTCACTGACTTTACTTCCTTCCCTTCTCAATCTTAACAGGATAGGTAATCAGTTAAACTCCACACCATATTTTATTCTTGTTTTTTATTTTTTAGTGAGGCAATTGGGGTTAAGTGACTTGCCCAGGGTCACACACCTAGTAAGTATTAAGTGTCTGAGGTCGGATTTGAACTCAGGTACTCCTGACTCCAGGGCCGGTGCTCTATCCACTGCGCCACCTAGCTGCCCCTACCATCCTTTATTCTTGAATCACTTGCTCCCTTATCCTATTACTCATGGTTGGTTATTCTCACTATGCCCAGCCTCTGATACTAGTTAAGCACTATTAATAGAGCTGGGGAAAGTCAGGCAAACTGAGATGATGGGGTCCTCTATAAACTTATATTATCTGATCTCAGCTGGGTCCTCATGAAAGCAAGGCAATCCGTTTAATCTTTCCTAATTGATTCCTCATTCCAATCACCTGCAGAAGCGGTTGCCATTCAAAAATTGAGGCCATTCACTGTGAGATCCCTCTGTCTTCCCCTTCTCTTCATCTCACAACCCCTTGGCACCATCCCCCACTCTTCCTCCCTTTCATCCAGTCTCTGATAATGAGATAGCCCTTTTCCTTGCCAAGGTCAACCCCTCTACAGGTGCCTTTGATCTCATCACATCCTGTCTTCTCTAGCAGATTGCCCATCAATCATTCCTTTTCTAATCTTGAGTCTTTCCCTATCTATTTGGTCCTTCCCTGTTTCCTTCAAACATACCTATCTTCCCCATCATTAAAAATACTCTCACTAGATCCTACAACCATTACAAACTATTGTTCCATATCTCTTCTTTCCCTCTCAGCCAAAAGCCATTTATACTCTACTCTCTTGTCTCCACTCCCTTTCTTCCATTCATTTCTCAATGCTTTATAATCAGTCTTATGACCTCATCGCTGAAATCACTCTCTCCATAGTTTAGGAGAGTCTTTCAATGGCCAGATGTTAAGGTCTTTTCTCTATTCTCATCCTTCTGGATTTCTCTATAGCAGCTGAGGATGTTGGCTATCCTCTCCTCCTGCATACTCTCTGAGTTTCCTGGTTCTCCTACTTGTCTGACCACTCCTCAGTCTCCTTTGCTGGACACCATCCATATCAGCCTCCTAAACTGTGAGTGGACTCCCAGGGTCCACCCTGAGCCCTTTTCTCTTCTCTATCCATACTCTCTTGGTAACCTGATCCATTCCAATGGATTTAAATTTTAGTTCCATGCAGATGACCCTAAGAGATATAGATATAGAAATAGACTAAAATCGAGTTCTTTCTTTTTCTCTCTTTCTTTTCTAAGTTCCAGTTGAATATTACCAATAACCTTTTCCAAATTAGGTGTCTCATAATATCTATCTATCTTTATACATACTATATATGTATAAAATATATAAAAAATATAAAGATAATGTTCAGTTTATTCATGTCTGACTCTTTGTGACCCCATGGACCATACTGTCCATGGGGTTTTCTTGGCAAAGACATTGGAATGGGTTTGCCATTTCCTTCTCCAGCGTTACATATACACACACAAATACACATTTATTTATTTATTTTGAATTTAAGAAAACCTGAATACAATGAAAATTTTACATATATAGTAGAATATATACATATAAAGACTATGTAGTAGAATATACATGTATATATAGTAGGATAGAATATTTATATACACACAGAACAGAATATAATAGTACAGAATATATATAGGCCATATATATCTATATATAGCAGAACAGAAATATATATACATATATGCTATATATATATATATACATAGACATATATAAGCAGAAAATAGGCCTGTGTATGAAACTTTCAAGTACATAATAAATTCAACATGAAACTTGCAGAGCTGTTCTGTTTATCTTTTTTTTCTTCTAACCTTCTTTCTGTTCTCTTCTGTGCATTAAAATGCTTTGGTGACCATCTTTCCTTTTTCTTTGACCACCCTATAGCTTCCTTCCTTCACTCCCTGCAACTGTCCACCATTGAAAAAGAAAAAGAAAACTCTTGCAACAAATATGCATAGTTAAGCAAAAAACTTCCACACTGGTTGTGTCTGCAAACATGTGTCCCATTCTAGACCTTGAGTCTATCACCTCTCAGTTAGGAAGTAGGGCACATGCTTTATCACTGATACTCTGCAATTGTGGTTGATTATTACATTGATAACAGTTCTTAAATCTTTCAAAATAATTTTTACAATGTAATGTATAAATTGTTGTTCAGGTTCTGCTCTTATCATTCTATATCAGGTCATTCTAATATTCCCAGGTTTTTGCAAAAACTATCCCTTTCCTCATTTCTTATGGGGCAGTTATATTCTATTAAATAGTAGTAATGATAATAGCATTTACGTAATTCCTGAAGGTTTGCAAAACGTTTTCATTTGATCCTCACAACAACTCTGTGAGGTATGTGCAGTTATTCTTCAGTTATTGCAGAGGAAACTGAGGCACAAGGAGGCTAATTGATTTGTCCAGGATCACATGATTAGGAAGTTTCTGAGGCAGGAATTAAAACTGATTTCTTCTTGGCTCCACTCTATCCACATTTTTTTTTGTCTGTTTTTTTTAAAGTGAGGAAATTGGGGTTAAGTGACTTGCCCAGAGTCACACAGCTAGTAAGTGTCAAGTGTCTGAGGCTGGATTTGAACTCAGGTACTCCTGACTCCAGGGCCGGTGCTCTATGCACTGCACCACCTAGCTGCCCCTCCACTGTATTTTGATGGCCAGATGTTAAGGTATTTTCTCCATTCTCATCTTTCTTGACTTCTCTATAGCAGCTGAGGATGTTGGCTATCCTCTACTCCTGCATACTCTCTGAGTTTGCTGGTTCTCCTACTTGTCTGACCACTCCTCAGTCTCCTTTGCTGGGCACCATTCATATCAGACTCCTAAATTAAAAAAAAACATACTTTGTTTAGTCAGTATTTATGTATTTATTTATTTATTATGTATTTATTTATGTACTCTTTATGTCACCTTTAAGCGTAATGAAGATTCCATGTTTAATCTTTCAATCATTTTCATTTATTTATTTTTTTTACTGTTGCCTCTTCTTAGATTATGATTATTACTCTGCTTTCTTGAGTTCACTTAAAGCATGATTCACTCCAGTGCTTTATTTTACCTGTTTGTAAATCTTTATGTTTCAAATATGTTTATTGTAAACAATATACTGTTGGTTTGTACTCACTAACACTTTCTGGTGTCCTTTTTCATTTTATGGATGAGTTCATTCCATTTATGTTCTTGGTTGGTCATGATTGTGAATTCTGGGCTTCACCACATTCTAGACTTTTATGCTTTCACTTCTTTGCCACTTTCCTCTTTACAAAGTAGTATAAAAGAGGAGTGTGCTTAACACAAATAATCGAAGCACTCTTGTTACACTCTCCTTTTCCCTTTTCTCATTTTCCAAGATCTGATCTTGATAGTGGTAGCTGCCAGATGTTGTGTAATATTGATTGTGGTTCCTTGGTACTTGAACTCTTTCTTTCCTTAGTATTTTTTCATTAATCTGGAAACTGTATTTTGCCTATGAAATTCCTAGGAGCTTTCATTTGGGAGTTTCTTTTAGGTTACTGGTGAATTCTTTCTATTTTTATTTTGCCCTCTGGATTTAAAAGATCCAGTCAGTTTTCTTTTATGATGTCTTGAAATGTGGTTGTTATTTTTCATTCATTTCAATCATGTTTGACTCTTCATGACCCCATTTGGGGTTTTCCTGGCCAAGATACTGGAGTGGTTTGCCATTTCCTTCTCCAGCTCATTTTGCAGATGAGTAAACAACATTAAAAGACATGTTCCAGGTCACACAGCTAGTAAATGTCTGAGACTGGATTTGAATGTCTTTCTGACAGCACTCTATGTACTGTACCCACTATATAGCTACACCAGCTAGCCCTGCGCCTAGCTGAAATATGGTATCCAAGCCTTTTATTTTATCAGAATTCTTCTTGACTTATTTCTCACATCATTTGTTTTTGATAGTACACATATTTTTCTCCAATTTTTAAATTTTGTTCTAATATTTCTTTTTTGTCTCATGGAGTCATTTAAGTAAATAAGCAGCTCAATGGATACAGCACTAGTTCTGGAATCAGGAAGGCTTGAGTTAAAATCTATTCTCAGATACTTACTAGCTGTGTGACCCTGGGAAAGTCACCAAACATCAGTTTCCTCAACTACAAAATGGAGATAATAAGAACAACTCCTTCACAGGGTTGTTGTGAAGATCAAATGAAATAATATTTGTATAGGACACAGCATAGTTCCTAGAACATAGTGGGTGCTATAGAAATGCTTATTCCTTTCCCTTTGCCCTACTTATTTCTGTTTGGTTCATTTTAATTTTCATGGAGTTAATTTCTCTCATACCACGTCCTGTTCTAAGCTATTAATTCTCCTTCCAATGATTTTGCCCATACTTTTCATTTTATTTTCTTCATTCTTTTTAGGTACTTTTATAGTTCTTGTGACCAAGCTCACTCAACCCCTGGACTTCACACATTGGAAGTGACCTTTACCCCTGTGGCCTCTCCCTCTAATTGGCTGGTTCCTCCCAGTGTCTCCATCTTAGGAAGGATGTCCAGACTAGTAAAGTCTTAATTCCTCTCTAGTTTGCATTCTTGACTCTCCTGGGCTTTCTGTACAATTTTATCTCAACCCCCTCCCCTTTCCCAACATCTTTTGACTTCCTATAATGCATTGCCTTTCTTCACTAGAATGTAAGTTCCTTGAGGTCAGAGACTGACTCCCCTTCTTTTTTCTGCTAGTATTTTTATTTCCAGCACTTAGCATAGTGCCTGCTCCATAATAAGCCCTATTATTTAAGTTCTTGTTGACATGTTTCTCAGGCTCTATTTGAAGTTATTGTGTTGTCATTCTTTTCTTCTGGGTTTTCCTCTTGGATGATTCTTGACTCAATATTTCTTCATAGCATTTGGTGTCTTCTGTTTACTTGTCTTTAGCCTGAGGTTGACTTGAGATTTATTTATAAGGCCAGGCTCTACTACCTCCCACACCCTTGAGTGGGGTGGTCAAGCTCTTTTTGGTCTGGCCTTCACTTTCCTGGGTTTTGGCTGCTAACTTCCACTTCCTTAGGTTTGCCTGTGCTTAGAGTATTGGTAGACTTCAATATTTCTGTCCAGAGCTCTGACAGCATCTGTCATTGATCAGGGCACTGCTATGATCTATTGTTCTCCCTGGGGTTTTCCTGCTCAGGGTGCTGCCTCTTCTTTGCTCCCTGGTGCTGTCCCCTACACCCTTAAACCTTTTCCACTTGTGTCCCCTTTTCACCCAAGAAATTTTTATGCAACCCCGGGTATATAGTTATATAAAATAGGTATAGATAACCTTTTACTGTTGCCAATTTTTTTGTGATCCCCACATTCGGTTATGTGACCCCATATGGGGTCACAAACCACAGTTAAAGAAGTTTTGTCCTAAAGAACTCAAACTTAACAAGTCTAGAACAGAATTAATTATCTTTCCCTCAGAATCCATTCCTCTACCAAACTTTTCTGTTTCTGTAAAGGGCACTCACATTCTTCTAGTTTCCCAACTTTGTAACCTTGATATTGGCTTACACTCCTACCTCATTCCTCATATCTTACCAGTTGCTAAACCTTGTCATTTCTTCCTCCAGAACATCTCTTGCATCTGTCTCTTTCTGACTAGTCACCTAGCCACCATCTTAGTTCTGGCCCTCATCATGCCTCTCCTTGGCTGTTGCAATGGTTTTCTAATTGGTTTGCTTGTTTCAGTCTCTCCCTACCCTCATTTATCGTACACATACAACTACTAAAGTGATTTTCCTAAAGTGTAGCTATGACCACATCCTTCTACTTGCAAAACTCCAGTGACTCCCTCCTATCTTTAGATAAAAATAGAAACCACTCTGACTTTTAAGATTCCACCCTATACTCTATCTCATTATACCTTACTTTCCTTCCTACACCCTGTAATCTAACACATTTGCCTTCTCTTTGTTTCTCACACACAGCAATGTTTCTCCATATCTTTGCACCTGCAATTCATTTTCTTCTTGCCAATGCCTCAAAGCATCACCCACTTCCTCCAAGACTCCATTCACATATTACCTTCTATAAGAGATTTTTTAATGATCTCTAGTACCAGCTTCCTCCCTCTCAAACTACCTCATATTAATTTTGTTTTATTCTGCATAGACTTCTATATGTGCATGTAGAAACTTCCACAACAATATAGAAAGAAGTTCCTTGAGAGAAAAAACTGTTTAATTCCTGGGTTTTGTATCCTTAGTGCCTAACATTGTGCCTGGCACATAAAAACACTTTACAATGCTTGTGGATTTATTGGTTAATCACCATTTTACAGATTAAAAAATAATTTTAAAAGGCTAAATGACTTGAACAAGGTTGTATAGATAATAAGTAGAAACTTCTACTTCCCAGTGGTTGAGTTTATCACCTGTCTTGGTGGCATGCTCCAGTATTTAATACTCTGATATGCTGGGGTGTATGGGTTGTTCAGGGAGGACTAGAACCCATGGTATAAAGACTTGCTGAGCCCTTTTCAGGGCTGCTTATCACCATCAATGAGTTAGGGGGATGTCTACCCCAAGCATGTGAAGGCATCCCTCAGCAGAATAGGCAGATGAAAATAATTATGATGTTATGGTTCTCTTTGAAAACAAAGGATGAACAACAGCTCTGGTATCCAGGTCCTTCTTTTTCTAACTTGTATCTTTCTTACTGAAATTTGTCTATGTCCTTTTGATCTCTGTGGACATGATTTAGTATCCTGCACTTGTGAGCCTCTATCTGCTGCAGCGAATGTTTGCTACACCCTACACCCATGCCCGTTCAGCAATGCTTTTTCAGACTAAACAACCCATCGGATGTATGTTCTAACTCTACTATATTTATTTTCTGTAGATCCTTCCCATTACCCCCACATCCTTTTAATAATAGCCAATATTGTCACTTTGTTTCAAGAGTCCTCTGGCTACACCCCAGGCCCTCTGGGCTGATATAGGTTCCTTGTCTCTCAGGCTCCTCTGTGAATGAATTCAATCATTGCTTTATACAAATGGAAACACCCTGGGATACTACCAGACGTTTCATTTATTGATAATAATCTTTTTTTGGTCTCTGAGTAGCACCTCAACTTTTAAAGCCACTAAACCAGGTTACTGAACTAAGAAGTTCTGGCTATGAAAATATTATTCCCACTGCAAGAAGAGAGTGAGTCTGCTTGGAAGTACTCTCCCCATAAATGTTCTATCTCAAGTACGCAGTAGCCCCCAAAGGCCCTGTAAGAACCAATTTTCATGCATCAGACAACAGGCCCAAAATAGTATCTGGCTGTGAAGGCAGATCATCTCTGGGCAAGCGAATACATCCAAAGTGTTGTGTGATTGAAAGTAACCTAGATTCAGAGTGTCTATCATGGAACCAAGAGGGGAAATGCCCTGGCAGACTTGTGCTGTTATCAATTCAGTCATTCTAAGACAGAGTTGATTCAAAGAAGAATGTAAAGAAATGGAGAGACTGGAGCAGGGGCAGGGAGAACAGACAGAGATGGAGAAAGACATACAGATATAGATAGATAAACAGAGACAGAGATCTATACGAAGAACATGCTGCTGGCCAATAATTACAACACAATCATTGAAAAAGACCAAGTTTCTATCCTGAAGGTCTTTAAAGCCATCTAGAATCTCAGTTAGAAAATCATAAGCCTTCAGTGATCAGAACTGTGGAGAAAACCTTTGACTAAGACCCAGGAGAACTGGGATTGAGAATCAGCAACTCTGGCTATTTGACCTCAGTCATGTCTCTTTCCCTCTCTGGTTTTCAGGTTTCCTGTCTGTAAAATTAGAGGGTTGGAATAATCATTGAAGGCTGACATTCCAGGTTTGTATCAGCTGGAATCAAATCTTTCTTTATCTCTTTAGGATAAATCAGGTCTGCCTCTATGGAATTTAGGGAGCAAGGCAAAATGACCAATCCATCATCTTTTGGATTCCATTCTGACCCTAATTCCCAGGGATGCTCTTATTCTTAATTAAGGCATTTTGATTCTTTTTCCATGTAGACATGGGTTGTTCAAAAAGTCGGTTCCCAAGGTTAATTACCAGTGCATTATGCATTGCACTACAATATCATTGTTTGCACAATATTTTGTTAGGTGTGTGTGTGTGTGTGTGTGTGTGAGTGAGAGTGAGAGTGAGAGTGAGAGTGAGAGTGAGAGTGAGAGAGAGAGAGAGAGAAAGAGAGAGAGAGAGAGAGAGAGAGAGAGAGAGAGAGAGAGAGAGAGAACCCTATAAAGTGGATTAGCTGTAATTGTCTACCACTTGGGGGACCCTTAATTACAAATGGCTGCTCTCCCAGACATATGGTACTTAGGTAGAGTATGCTGTGTTTCAATTTCTAGAGGCAAGAAGTGTTTCTGCTGCAGAAATTCATTTCCAATATTCTGAAGTTTACAGGGAAGATTTTTTTTCTGTCAATGAGGGGCTGCAAAGGCAAAGGTAAAGTTTCTGGGAGGAAGAAGGAAAGCTGAACCCTAGGAAGGGAAAGAGCAGCATATACAGAGAGACCCTGTACTTCTGCTCTTCAGATGCTGAGTGGCTTAGAGCACTGACATAGCAAGGCTCCATCAAAGTTGTTGTACAGATGAGGAAAGAGACCCAGAGAACATAAGGATCCTTCCAGCATCACATGATAAATGTCAAGAGTGGATTAGAACCTAGACTCTCTACTCTCAAAGAATCAGTGGCAATGTATATCCTGTGACAGACACTCTTCTAGGCACTGAGAATATAGAACCATCATCACCTTCCAAGCCTTAGCTTCTATTGTGAGACACAATAGAGATACAGAGAAATTCATATAAAAGAAATTCAGTAAATGCAGGGTAATTTTGATAAGGAAAGTATTAACAGCTGAGAGGGATCAGGAAAGATGCCATATTAAAGATGGTATTTGAATTAAGCTTTCAAGGAAACAGGAGATTTAAAAGGTGGAAGAGAAGAGGGAAGACATGCCAGGAGTGTGGGACAAGCAATGTCAAGGAACTGAGATAGAAGATGGAATGTGGTGTGTGAGGAATCCAGTGCTTTGTTAAATGTGAAACAGCATTCTATAAAATGACCAATGCTAGACTCCAAGGCCATGCTGGGTGGGAAAACACCAATGAATTGTGGCTTAAATACTTATAATAATCACTTGCCAAGTCACTTAGAGCACCTTGTATATTAACTTTTTGAACAACCTCAATGTATCTGTGTGTGGTATATCCTTATTCCAAGGAAGTCAGCAGGTACTGACAAGCTGATTTATAGCAATGAGTAGTTAGCACTTGATAACAACTTGGGGATCAGAAATACTTTTGCCGCAGGAATGTAAAATACAATTTCTGAGCCAACAGTACAGTTGGCAACCTGGCTCTGAAATAATTAAGGTTTGAGAGACCCTAGAGTGGGCTGGCTTTCCCATTAAAGGGAGGCTTGTCATTTTGAATTTTGAAGATTTGAAAATCTTGGTGCAGAAATGTTGGGGTTGGGAGAGAGAGACAGACACAGAGAGACAGAGAGAAGAGGAGGGAAGGGGAGAGGGCTAAAGAGAGAGAGAGAGAGAAAGAGAGAGAGAGAGAGAGAGAGAGAGAGAGAGAGAGAGAGAGAGAGAGAGAGAGAGAGAGAGAGATTTTAAGAATAGTGCAGGGTTAGTTATTGATTGTTCTAAAGAAAGAAGGTACCTGATACTTTTATTGAAGTGTCTATTACAAAACAGCAAAGCTAAACCTGCATTAAACACTGACTTTCTTAGCCAGAGGTCACTGGTGTTTTCTAATCCTATATACTTTCATTTCCAAGATTTAAGAGCTTGGTAGGACTGAATCACTAGGTGACTCCCCATGGTGGGGCAGCAAGGGAGAACTTAGTATAATGAATGATGTGCTAGACTCAGAGTCAGGAAGATCTGAGTTTGAATCTTGATTCAGATACTTTCTAGGTGGACAACCCTGGGCAAATCACTTATCCTCCCTGAGCCTCAGGCCCTTCATCTGTAAACTGGGGATTAGAGTAGCATGTATGTTACGGGGTTGTTGTGGGGAATGAATGAGATGTGTATAAAGTCCTTTCAGACTTTAATGCTCCCTATAAATATGAGCCATGGTGGCTGGGCTCCTTCCCCAATATGGACCACACTTATTTTAATTTATTTTATTTTATTTTATTTTTTTGTGTGGGGCAATGAGGATTAAGTGACTTGCTCAGGGCCACACAATTAGTAAACTAGTAAGTGTCAAGTGCCTGAGGCCATATTCGAACTCAGGTCTTCCTGAATCCAAGGCCAGTGCTTTATTCACTGTGCCACCTAACTGCCCCTGGACCACACTTGTAACAAATAAAATGAAAAATGGTTAAAGGGAATGGGGGGTGGTGGCTAGATAGCACAGTGGATAAAGCACTGGCCCTGGATTCAGGAGTACCTGAGTTCAAATCTGACCTCGGACACTTGACACTTACTAGCTGTGTGACCCTGGGCAAGTCACTTAACCCCCATTGCCCTGCAAAAAAAAAAAAAAAAAGGAATGGAGGGCAGTATATGTATGGGGAGAGGAAAATCAGAGGGTTTTGGGCAGGGACCAATCTCAGTGAATATGGATTGATGTAAAAGTTGTATTTACAACACACAAAAGGTTTTTGCTATGGAAAAGAAACTGAAACTCTATAATACTAGGTGTTGGCAGTTTGGAACAGATCCTGAATCATGAAAGGCAATTGAAATAAACTCTTCTCGCAGCCACCTGGTGTTTTACATTGCCTTATTTTGGACTGGCTTAATATAGGCCCCTCTAGGGCCTATATCACTTAGTCATTAATCCATTCATTGTTTATTCAGACATTTACTAAGCACCCATCCTGCTGATATGACACAAATGCTTATAGCTATAATATACAATATTATATGATAAACGCATCAGAGAGATGCACAACAAATAGCTATGGTTGGGGTGAGGAGAGTCCAAGGAGAAGTTGTAACTGACTGGCTGAGAAGGAAGATTAGGCAGGCTTCCTAGAAAAGGGTCCATTTAAATTAGGCTTTTAAAGATGTGAATTCCAATAGATGAAGAAGGGGAAGGAAGAACAATGTGAATTATATTGAAGGACTGAGAGTGGTCCAGTTGGACTGAAACACAGTATCTGAAGTATGGTAATAGACAATTGGGTTGAACTGTAGGGTGAACTCAAATCACAGAGGGGCTTGAATGTTTAGTAGAAAAGTCTTTAAAAATGATGGAATGGCATTAGGTGATCTCTAAAATTTCATTTAATGCTAAATCTATAATGATGTACTGTAAGAATTAGCATATGTTGATTCACTGAATATTCTTAAGCAGAAGAGAAACATGACCAAGGGTCATCTGGATTTCTGCATTGAATCAATCAATCAATCAATCAGGGGGATGACCTAGATGAGAAAAAGGCCTAGGCATCTCCATTGTATCAATCAATCACCCCATCTCACTTAAATTGGGAGAACACCTCTATTGAATAAATCAATAATTAATCAAGGGCATATGTGAAAAGTCTTTGAAAGTCATTGGACAAAATGGAGTGATACTCCACAGGAGGTGTATTTTATTGGCCGAGGAGACTTTACCATGCCCTGTGGGTTTTCTATAAAATAGCAAGCCACCTCTGAACTGTCTGGCAGGCTGGAAGAGGAAATAATTCCAGACAAGCCCCTGGAAAGAAATAACTTGGTAGTGAAAAGCACCTCTGTTTTCTCCCTAGCCCCTTAATAATGGTACATGACCTTTTGAACTTTGGAGGGCTAGAGGATTTAGACTTCTCATTGGTATCCTCAAACATCCCCTGAGACAGCAGGGACTGGCATCAGTGTCTATATTAGGAGCTAAGGACAAACTATACATGCTGGAAAAATAGGCAGCCTTAGGACACTACAAAAAGTCCAGCAAAAGCTGCATCACACCCAAAGGGGACATCTTAAGGAGTCCAGGAAAAGGACCAGGAACTGTGATTTAGCCACTTTGCCAAATGTTCTCTACTTAGGAGCTCACTTTCCTCTGAATTCTGTAGGTACTGGTGGGAGAATGTGTCACTGACTTTGGGGTGTTGGGGGGAGGAATGCTGTATTGTTCCAATTTCTTTTTTTCGCATCTAATTTCTTATTGCTCCATTTTGGTAAGACATCCCTTCTAAAAGCAATTAAGCCTGGTTGATTAATTAATATCCACTTATTATCAATAGGACAAGCATACCCTTGTATGTGGGGCCTCGTGAGCTATATCATTAGAAATGTTCCCTTTTCCCTCAGAGGAGTAGCAATCACCTTCTGAAAATATAACTTGCCAATGTAAACAGGGATTTTGGTAAGAAGACTCCAGGTATGTGCTATAATGTGCATGAGGAAGATAGCAGTGGTATGAACCATGTATAAAAGGGGCACAGTATTGGAGGTATGAAAGCCTAGTAGGAGGTTATTGTAATAGTCAGGGCAGGGAGTAATTAGGGCCTGACTGAAGGTGGTATCAATGGAAATGGAGAGGAGAGGATTGACAGGTGTTATAGAGATGGAATTGACAAGAATTGGTAACTGATTTAATATGAGAGCTGAGGGAGAGAAAAGAAAAGCATTAGGGACACCAACTTTCTTATCTAACCATGGGAGAGCTAGTTGTAACTGAAATTAATTCGATCCATCAAGCATTTATTGAGTGCCTACTCTGGTCTAAGGGAAAAGTGAAACAGGCCCCAATCTTAAGAAGCTGATACTCTACTGTGGGCCTGGGGGGAAGGAGAATGGAGAGGAAGGGGAGAGCAGAACATGTACACAGATAAGAATATATGAAATATAAACAGAAAAAAATATAGCAGTTTCAGGAGGTGAAAAGCACTAATCCTTGGGGAATTGGCTAAAGTGAACTTTTAGCCATACTGTGAAGGAAGCGCCTGATTCTATGAGGCATAAGGGAGGTGACAATGATGCTAGACCTCCAGCCAGTAATGGATTGGCAGAGCATTTTGTTGTAACATCTGAATGAGTCAGTGTCTCCTGATCCTTGACCTGCTTCTTTTGACAGCTATCTTATTTCTTCTAGACAATTCGAATCGCTAGAGCAGTAATTTACCAAAGTTTTTCAATCCCTGCCTCTTACTGTTAAAATAAAGATCCTGAAATAGTTAAAAATAGCTTTCCCAAAGTCTCTCATTTGCTGGCAGGGAACAGCCTTGAGAGCTGCTAAATGAGGTTCGATGGGTATTTCTCTCCATTGTATATATTGCTTACCAATAAATGAATTGAGTTCATTCATCCGTTTAACATTCACTCATTTAACACATTTCTTAAATTCCCAGTACTTCAAGGACTTATGGTATGCACTAGGAGAGAAAAAAAAATAAAGCATGGTGTCTGCCTTCAAGGAGTTTATACTCTAGTTGATTGAATGAAGCAAGACTGATAAATACTGTCACAAAGAAAAGTTCTGTGTGAAGGCAAAATGCATAGGATTTAGATCCAGAAGACACCTTACAGATCATTTGGGATCAGTTTGAGAGGTAACCTTTTAGAGACACGTTCCTAGAAAAAGCCACCTCCACTCATTCTCCATTTCATCTGCTATTTTATAGTCTTTGCAGCCTGGATTCTGGCTTCAACACTCAACTGAAACTGCCTTCTCCAAGGTTACTGACGACTTCCTTTAAATTTAATGTTCTTTTTTTATTCAGTTCTAATTCTTTTTTACTTCTCTCTGCAGTATTTGACAGTGTTGGCCAGCCTCTCCTTCTGAAGAGTCCTTTCTGGATTTTTGTGACAACACTCTTAGTTCTCCTTCTACTTGTCTCATAATGCCTTCTCAGTTTCCTTTTTCGGCTCATCATCCTTACCCCAGCTCCCTAACTGTGGGTCCTCTTCCTAGATTGTCTTCCCTTTTCTTCCTATGTTTTCTCTCCCTGACCTAATCAACTCTCATGACTTCATCACCCCCATGCAGCTAACTCAGATTTTTATAACTAGCGATAGTTTCTTTCCTAAACCACAGGAACTGCCAAATGCCAGTTGAATATTTCCACCTGGAGTTCCTGAGGGCATCTCAAACTCAATATATCCAAAATGAACCACATTATCTCTATCTCCCCTCCCCTCACCCCACCTTGCTGAGCCCAGGCCATGTCTCTTCCTAACATTCATTCATTGAAATTTTCAACCTTGTACTAATCCTCAACTTTTTGCTCTCCCTCATTCTACATATCAGTTGCCAAGTCTTGTGGATTCTGTTTCCACAATATTTGTCCCCCACGAGGGCACATATGTCCCCTTTCTGATTCATACAACCATTGCCAAGTTCAGGCCATCATCACCTTTCATCTGCACTATTTCAATCACCTCCTAATTGGATTAATTGGTCTCATTCCTCTTCAATCTATCCTCCACACAGCTGCCAAATTGATATTACTAAAGCATGGCCATTTCACTTCACTGTTAAAGAAGCTTTAGTGTCTCCTTCTTGCCCTTAGGATAAAAAAAATCCTCCCTGCCTCCCCCAATTCTATTTGTAATTTAGAACTTTTCAGAATCTGGCTCTAGTTTATCTTCTGAGATGTATTATGTTCTTCATACAACTTTTTACCCAAGTGGCTTACTTAGCTGTTTTATGTCTAAGGTCCCATTTCATGTCATTATATGAAAAATATTAGATTATCTAGTATCTAATGTTAGATTATTTAGATGGGAAGGAGGAAAAGAATGCTCAGCAAAATCTGAATGCCTTACCATTCTTTGGAACTGACATCAAATAGCATGTTATTGCTCCCTCAAATCCTCTTTTGGTCTGGACTTGTGATTTCATCAATTTAGGAAGTTTCCAATGAGGAAACTCCCTCTGCAATCGCTGATCTGAAACTTCTCTGCAGCTTAGAATCTTAAATTATAAGATCCTGTGAGGTTCAGTGACTTGCCAAGAAATCCCCTTTAATTCCCTTAACCTCTTCCTATCTCAAACATCTTAGACCTAAATTCCCCAGACTCACTAAAATAACCTTCTGCTTTGCTATAACCTTACATTCTTCCTTCCCTACCTTAGCATCTTTGAAAACACATGACTGTAGTTTATTTCCTTTTATTGGATTCAGAGCAACTTTCTTCATTTCAACATTGGTCTTGATCATTATAGAGAGTCAGGATATCAGCTTTGAGCTAGTTCTTATTCCTGTAGAACAAAAAATGTGATTTCTTGTAATGTTATTGTTTGGATGAAATTCCATTACAAGAAACAAATTGGAGTCCAAGGAGTTCATTATAATGGAATTTTACCTGTAAGTTCCAGATTGAAAGCTTGTTGTTTTTATTATTATTACCTTTCCATCTTTTTTTTTTTTTGGAATGAGTGCAGATAGAAACAATCCTTAGACAAGTCACTATCCTGCTATTATTATCTTATATTTAACGTATATTGTGGACTATTGTGGAGATAGGCAAATCGATTGCTTTTTGTAATTGAATAAGAGTATTGTGGTGTAAGCTCATCTTCTGTAGACTCAATGAAAGCACTTTGGGAAAATGTCAGCAGCAGACAGGGCCAGAGATGACATATGCTTTATCTTCATCCCTTGTAATTCTAGTTTTTTCTCTATATTTTGGAAACTTTTCATTCCATATAGTTTGGAGATTGTAAATATTCAACATGCTGACATTTATTAAAACTGATGTTCTTAAATGTTTATGGATCCAGAGAGTGGTGGGCAATAGATCTGTATGTAAAGATGCTTTCATTCCAGAAGTGTTTATTTGTTGAATTCTTAAGTATATTTTTGGGTTTATAGTATAACAATGTCATCTTTTACTCTATAACTTATAGAAGGCTTTTGGTTTATAATTCTAACCACTTGGTTGTACCTGTCTAGGTAACCAGGGAGATGCTAAATTTTTTGCTGTGTTATATCACAAAGCTACTGCCATTTCCTTTTTTTTTTTTTTTTTTTGCAGACATAAAACGTTGTTTGTCTTTAATGGCATTACCAATGGCTATAATCACACAGCTCTTCTGGCTGACTTGATCTTTGGGGTTGGGTTTTGCTCCAAGAATCAATGATTTGACACAATCTATCCTTTACAACACTCACACAGAAGCAAATGAACTATGAACACACTGATTGGGGGAGGATGGGTCAACATGCTTAACTCACATAATGATTAAAACGATTTGGGAGTTTGTTCTTTCTTCTTTTTGCCTTTATATTAAAATGTTCATTTTGCATGGGTCTCCAAAAGGGCCCTAATCCTGGGCAACCTCAAATCACATCAAACTTTGGTATCCCGGCCATGGGAGTAATTTCAGTCCTTTGATTGTCACTGTGACACTATATAGATAATGGGTTTGTGCAAGCAGGGGATACACAGACATGAGAGACAGCAACTTTGGTGGTGCTGGTTGGCTTGGTGCTTCTTCACTGGACTTTAGTTACAGCTTCATGGATGGAGGTAGCCACGTAATCCAGATTCTTTGTGGTCAGGCCACTTGGCAGTAGGTAGATGTGCTTTTCGTTTATCAGATATTCCACTTGCTTAGTAGTTAATCCTGTGAAACTGAACATTCCAATCTGTTCAGTGATGTGATTCCAGGTTCCTGGGGTGCCAAGGGCTTCAAGGCGAGACCTGAGTTCAGCTCTCATTAATAGAATCCAGTCAGCCATTGTCTTAACATTTTCTTTCCACTCATTAAAGAGCTCAGGGCTGGAAAGGGTAGTGGCCACTATCCGAGCACCCTGAGCAGGAGGGTTGGACCACAAGACACGCACAATCTTCTCCAGCTGGGAAAGGACACGCAGGACGTTATCACCATCTTTCCCAACCACGGTCAGGTTCCCCACCCGCTCATTGTAGAGCCCGAAGTTCTTGGAAAAGGACTGAGCACAGAAGAGCTCAAAGCTCTCATTCACAAAATAGCGGACGGCCCAGGCATCCTTGTCTAGATCCCCAGATGCAAAACCTTGATAGGCTGAGTCGAAGAAAGGGAACAGAAATCGGCGCTTCATTACAGCAGCAATCTTCTCCCATTGCTCTGGAGTTGGATCAGTGCCAGTGGGGTTGTGTGCACAGGCATGAAGGACAAAGATAGAGAACTCCGGAGCATTCTCCATATCTTGCAGCATGCCCTGAAGGTCAAGCCCTCTTTTAGCTGCATCCCAGTAATGATATGTTCTGATATCCGTAAAGCCAGCAGCACCAAACACACCACTGTGATTTTCCCAGGTTGGAGAAGACACATAGACAGGAGTGGCTGCATTATTTGTTCCATTATACCACCTGCGTAAAAACTCGGCTCCAACTCGAAGGGCACCTGTTCCCCCCAAAGACTTCACGCTTCCTATCCGCTTCTCCTTGATGGCTTGGGCTGTCATCCCCAAGAGCAATGCGGGAAGCATTGTTTCGGAAATCCGGCAATCCCAAGATAGGCAAGTACTCGTGGTTTTGAGAGTCATTTCTGGCAATCTGATGTTCCACCTTTTTCACTACTGGCAAAACCCAGGGCTGGCAATTATCTGTGCGACATGTTCCCACTCCTAGATTGACCTTGCGGGGGTCTGGGTCGTCCCGGAAGTCTGCAGTGAGCTTGAACACTAGGACTGGCTGCGCCTGGGGTACATCGGCGAAGATGGACGAAGGCATGGCGAGGCCGAGGGTAGCAGCAAGGGCGCGGACTCCTCCGGGTCCAGCTCCGGCTCCAAAGGCGTCGATCCTGAAGTCTTTACCATTTCCTTTTATAAATGGCATTTAATAAGTATACGGTCCTTAAGGCAATCACCTTTCTAGGATCTCTGGTGTCAATGTCTCGAATCGCTAACCAGAATGCTTTAGTTTCTATTAACAACTTTGCGTGACTCAACATTTTTTTGATGCTTCTTTGTCAATATACTGTTGAGTGAGTTCATGTGGATGTCACCGGTCAAGCGCCTTTTGATTCTATTCTTGTATCTTAGCCATATCTTGGACTCTTCCTAGGAATTAGCTACTTTTGATAACATACACACATACACCGATATATTCATATACACATATATCCATGTTTAGGCTTTGTTATTGCTTTGTGAAATGAGCTTTCTTTGTTCCAAAAGTATTTCTATAAGTTTTTGTTTTTGTTTTTGTTTTTTTTTTTATAAAATGAAGTCTCAGCAATGCCACAGAGGGATCAATGCCATTTTTTTTTTTTTGGTGGGGCAATGAGGGTTAAGTGACTTGCCCAGGGTCACACAGCTAGTAAGTGTCAAGTGTCTGAGGCCGGATTTGAACTCAGGTACTCCTGAATCCAGGGCCAGTGCTTTATCCACTGCGCCACCTAGCCGCCCCTCTATAAGTTTTTAACCTATTTGTCATGTGTTCTGATAAAATTTATAAATTTTCTTGCTCCTTTTTTTCAAAGAAGTATTTCTATAGCTGCCTCGAGACAACACTGTTTCATTAACATTGAATGGATGCTTATTTGGTTTCTTTCTAAATCTCTTGTCATCCACTTTGGAATGCAAAAATGTACATTAAGACTGGTATTGTATAAGTCCTAATTGTTCTACATGTTTTCTTCCCATTATGTTTCAATCCCAGGATGCCATTTAGTCTCAACATAAACAGCCGCAGCTTTCTCCTTGATAATTTCATGCTTGATAAAAGTTTTGTTTACCAAACGATTTGTATTATTTCCATCCACTGGACACATGGACACAAGCTTGGAGCCTTTAGTCTTTTTTGCTTCCTTGGTATATTTTAATAATTTTATTCATAGTGAATTCAAATGATATTTTTGTGTCATTGAAGAAAGTTTCCATGAGTTGAAGATGTGTTCAATGTTTGTTTTGGTGGAACCATATAACTTGATGTCATCCATGTGCATCAAGTGATTAATATGACATTTTGGTATGACTCCCTAGGAATCTTATTCATTTCTATTCATCAAGGATGGTAATGGTTTTAAGGCTAGGCAGAACAGTAACAGGCCCCTAAAAAAACAAAAGAGGTTTTATATAAATTGTTCTTGACATTATTGTGCCAGTGGCATGTCTTAAATAGAGAGTAGCTTTCCATGTAGATATGAAAATTTTCTATCATTCTCATTCTACTTGGGTCTATTTTTATATATTTGGAATTCATGAATAATGTTATTATTGTTATGTTGCAGTGTATACTGAATCTTTCTCAAGGTCTGCAGTCCATTGTCAAATAATTAAAGTATAATCATTTCAATAAAAAATTAATGAGATTTATTTACATTTTGTTGCATCAAAATGCAGTGTGTGGAAAATTATAGGAGTTTTCCTCCAACTCTACCCTTCTATTAGTATTATTAACAGAACTTATTGAGGTTATCCTCAGGCAGAGAAATAAAATCTCTTATTCTTCACATAAACACTGCCCTGAAAATTCACTTGCATGAGCTATGATTTTTCACAATCAACCTTCTGATCTTCCTGTCTCTCTCTATAGGCTAAAAGCCTGCAATTCCCTGTAAATACAACTGTACTCAACCCTGTTAGTTCCCTCCCCCCATAAAAAATTAATATCTCAAACATTATCCACAAAGAACTGAAATAAGAAATTTCAATGCTTCTCATAATTATGTTGTGTATATTTATTCTGAATAGATTTATGTGTGTGTGTGTATATATGTGTGTGTGTGTGTGTGTGTAATATCATCTGATAGACTATAAGCTCCTTGATAGCAGGAATTGCTTTCTTTTAAGTTTTTTGTAATTTTATTCCTAGAGGCTAGCATAATGCGAGATACATAGTGGGTATTTAATAAATGTTTGTTGACTAGTAGAGTTGGGATAAACACTATTTCAGCTAAATATAGTACACTAATGTCAAATAACTTCAACTACAAACACACACATATTTACACTTTTTCTCTTCTTTTTTGAAATGTGATTTCATCAATACAGGGAACTGTGTTGTTTAAAATCTAAATGTGGGTTCTAATCTGTCCCCCCCCAGTTTTTGGGGGAAACTGGCTAAAATCACTGATAAATTCACCAAGAGTTTAGGCTTTTAAGGGTTTATTAAAAGATATACGATAGTGAAGAGAGAGAAAGATTGAGAACAGATTCCTTACAGTATGGAAATCCTAGCTTTCCTAACAGCCCACTTGAAATCCTGCTACCACACTGATGTCTTGAACCAAAAGAGGAAGTCAGCCCTCAGCCAGCATCCATTTCCTACTTCGCGTTCTCCTCCCAGAAATGGGAGGCTCCTCAAGTTGATTGGTTCATAGCTTTGATAGACAGTACCCATGAGCAAACGTCACTTCCTGATGCCAAGGAACTTGACCACATGGTTTGCCCTCAGATGCCTTCTCATGGTGGAGCTTTCCTACAGTAACTCTCCATCAGGTGGCATCACTCCAATTGTTACAGAATTCCTAATGGAGAAATTCTCCCCACCAATACAAATAAAAATGCTCTACCACTTTTGGCCTTAGAGCAGAGGTTGGCAATCTAAGGCCAGCTGGGCCAAATCAAATTCCTGTTTTTGTACCACTGGTTTTATGTATTAAATTTTTTTTTTAAATCTTGGTTTAGTGCCATACAAAAACAGGCCTTGGATGGATTCAGCTCTTAGGAAGTAATTTCCAGACCCTCTGGACTTAGAGAGTGACCTTGGGCATTTTTTTTATTGGGGTGTGGCCGATGCACTTGCTATAGCTTCTTGGAACCACAGGTGATGGGTGACAGGTAGACACCAAAGGTGGATAAGCAGTCCTGAAAAGGACTCAGCAATCCTTCACCCCAGAGGCTCTAAGACCTACCTGAACAGCCCATAGACTATAACGTGGTGAAGCCATCTTAACAGAGGGACTAAACCAGGTTGAGGGTAACTGACAGCTCTATAACCTGTGGGTGAATTAGGGAGATGTCTACCCCAAGTGTGTGAAGACTTCCCCTGGTGGAATGGGCAGATGAGAACAATTTGTTCCAATGGCCATGAAGGCAGTTTAAGCAGGTGCTGTGGAATGCTTAGAGCGTGGTCAGATATTGAAGGGCATCCACTGCATCCTAGGCCATTGCCAGTCATCCTGATTTGTGTCTTGCCATAGGACTTGGATGACTCTGGAAAAGAGACTGGGACTGATAACTTTGTACAATTCTGCCTCAATAAAACCCAATTCATGGGCAAGTCGAGGCATTACTCCTTGATGTCATTGATCCTTCAAAAATGAGCAACAGCATTGGCCATTCAGAGGTTAAACAACTTGTCCAAGGTTTCAGCCAGTATTGTCAGAGGTATAATTTGAATCCATGTTGACTTGTTTTGGAGATTAGCTCTCTATCAAATACCTACCCACTTCCTCCCCAACTCAGCAGACAATAAGCACTTTCAACTTCCCTCATATACAGCTGTGATAAACACCCCTGGGAAAGGTGTCAAGGTGTTTCAGTTCTCTCCCATACATAGCCAGGATAAATGATTTAGCAGCCTCTCACATGCAGTTCACAAGACCCCCAGTAAGCTTCCCACACAGAGCATTAGGGATAAGCCAACCAATAGAAATGGAGGGCTCAGTGTTGAGGAGAGAATGGTACAAGTTAACCCAGCAGCTCTGGGAAAGGAATTCACAAAATGTGGTTTGGCAACAGGCATTGCCACTTCTTCGTTAGATGAATAAATAAAATCATATATATTATATGCATATCCATATCTATTGTCATCATCATTGTTGCTGTTTGTCCTTCATTCTTGAAGAGGACCATGACATCAGGGAGGCGATATCATGACTTGTAATGAATTGGATTTAAGTGAGGCAGAGTCACCAGCCTCACTTTCTCCTCTGGAGCCATCTGGGTCCAGTGGCAAGATATAGATCAGGACAACTGGAGATTGCCCCAATATACATATGTAAATATTTAACCCAATACTGATTATAATTAAGAAGTAGTAAAAAAAGAAAGAAAACACATCTCCAAAGTATTCATTCATTTATTTCATTTGACAACTGTTTATTAAGCCCCTATTACAAAACACTTTTGGATTATCTGTGACACAGATTCCCTTCACTGATGCATGTATAAAGTTGGCTGCATTTGCAAGGGACCTTATCTATGATCACATAGTTTGAATGTGTTTAAGGTGGGATTTGAGCCAAAATTTCATTCATTCATTCATTCGTGAGGAATGCAATGGGCCAGGGAGATTGTTTTGTTTTGTTTTGTTTTTGAAGGGCAATGAAGGTTAAATTATTTGTCCAGGGTCACACAGCTAGTAAGTGTCAAGTGTCTGAGGTCAGATTTGAACTCAGGTCCTCCTGTGCCACCTAGCTGTCCCACCAGGAAGGTTTTAAATGGAAGTGTGAGAGAGAAAGAAAATCATCAGAAAACCAGTGTGATTGGGTAAAGGACAGGAGTGTGCTGGTAAATGTTTAAGAACTAAGTCTCTGGGAAAAAAGACAAATTCAACGCATTTTTAAGTTTAATCTGTATCAATTAACATTTTTCCATCACTTTCTTAAGTTTAGATAATCAAGGAAACAACAAATCAAGCCCTGATTTGGACTGTTTGCCCAATTTCCAAGGTATAAATGCTAGAACTGAAAATTTAACAATCATCTCTCTCCAAGTCTTTTTTTTTAGCTGGTCACAGTACACTCCTGGGAACAGAATTAAAATGACCAGATAGTTGTGTCATTTAACAGACAACCCTTCAGATATTTCTCCCAGCAGCTCACAGCCCTCCCCAGTCCTCCATACTTCCTGAAAACTGTTAGTTACCCGAGCCTCTTTAAATATTTAGGCAGAGATGACGCAGCTTCAATGGCCTGGTCCGGGGCTTTAGACCATGATGGCAAGCTTTCAAAACTTAATTTTAATATTTTGCTGGCAGAAAATTGACCCAGAGAGAAAGCTGTAGCTTTTTAAGGCATTAAAATGCAAAGAGGAGCTTGGGTAAGCCCAGCATGTATTTCACTTAAAGAAAAAAAAATGTTCACTTTCTATGCTGCTTGCTTGGGTAGAGCTCCCCTGGTAGAAGCCACTGAGTTATTAGGTTGCGCGTGTGCAAGAGCTCTTTTGCAGTCTAGTGCATTAGGAAGGCCGATGATTTCTGTATAATGATAAATCAGGACTCGCCTCTGGCCAAATGAATTCTTAATTTGAAGGAAGGGAGAAGATACAAGTGGGTTTCACTGCACTTTAGCAAATAAACAATCTCATGGACACCAGCAACTGAGTGGATTGTTAGATTTCCTTCCTGGAGTTCCTCTGGTGGGCTTGGCAGGGTCTGCCCTGCTCCCCTAGAACAGTGGGTTCCATTCGTGGACTACTTCAGAAAATAACTGTGACCAGTACTTGTCTTCAGTTAAGAGAGCTCAGCCCATGTGGTCAGAGAACACTCACTTGAATCTCTACATTGCTTAAGGAAGCCTTACAGATGCATGTTGGTGTGATGAGTGTTGGACGTGGAGTCAGGAAGACCTCTGTTCAGACCCCGGTTTCAGACATGTAACAACATGCACAAACCTTTTCATGTCTGTGAGCCTCAGTTTCTTCAACTTAAAATGAGATAGGACTTGTGGTTGCATTCCTATTGGGAACATTTTAGGAGGAAATGCATTCTACTAATCCAGAGCGACACCTTCTCTGAAGTTAAGTTTCAGGGAGATGTCTAGGGACAATGAGAGGTTAACCGTCTTGTCCAGGATCACACCGTCAGTATGTGTCAGAGGTGCAACTAGAATTCAGGTCTTTCTGATTCTGAAGCCAGTTCTTTTATCCACTCCATTCCAGTCTATGAAGCAACTGCAAAATGGAATTCAAATAGCATTTACCTCACATGCTTGTTGTGAGGTTCAGAGATAATGTATACAATATGTAAAGTGCTTTGCAAACCTAAAAGTATTATACAAATGGGAACTAATAATTATTGCTGAGGTGGAATTCAAGGCCCACAGAACTCACATTTCCTGTTTACAATTTGGAATAGCTTCAAGCTTTACATTTTGAAATAGCCCCATGAAGTAAATAATATTAGTACTTATTGTTTCCACTTTAGAGATGTGGAAACTGAGGCTCAGAGAGTTTGAGGTCATTTGCCCATAATCATGTAACTAATGTGAGACAAAGCCACAATTTGAGCCCAGGTTTTTTGACTCTTTGGCCCATGGTTTTCCTGATTTGCCATGCTGTTTACACTTTACCTGGTTGCCCCCAGCTTTAAATAGCCTGATTCTAATGAAGCTGAGGACTGAACTGTTAAGCCACATTTATGAGAGGGCCACTAAATTAGAATTTATGATCATTCAGGGAGGTGGTCCAGCTGAAGTTTGCTGATGTTTAGCACATCCTTTCTTAGACTCCAAGGATCCTTAGAGCCAGAAGGGATGTCAGAGATCACATAGTCTAATCCCATCATTTCACAGAGAGAGGAATTAGGGGCCAAAAGGATGGAGTGACCCAGTCAGTGGCACAAGGCCAACATCACCAGGCCAATGTCACCAACGTCCATAAATAGTGTCTGAATTAGCCTAGGTCTGTATCCCAAAGAGATCATAAAAAGGGAAAAGGACCCACATTTACAAAAATTTTATAGCAGCTCTTTTTGTGGTGGCAAAGAATCAGAAATTGAGGGGATGCCTATTAATTGGGAACTGGCCAAACAAGCTGTGGTATATGAATGTAATGGAATATTATTGTGCTATAGGAAATGATGAGCAGGCAGATTTCAGAAAAACCTGGACAGACTTACACGAGCAGATGCTGAGTGAAGTGAACAGAACCAGGAGAACATTGTTCACAGTAACAGCAACATTGTGTGATGTTCAACCGTGATAGACTTAGCTCTTCTCAGCAATACAGTGATCTAAGACAATTTCAAAAGACTCATGATAGAAAATGCTCTTCACATCCAGAAAAAGAACTATGGAGTCTGAATACAGATAGAAGTATACTATTTTCACTTTTGTGGTTTTTTGTTGTTGTTTTCTTTCTTGTGGTTTTCCTCTTTTGTTCTGATTCTTGTTTCACAATATGACTAATGTGGAAATATGTTTAACATGAATATGATGTATAACCTATATCAGATTGTTTGCTGTCTTAGGGAAGGAAAGGGAAGGGAGGAAGGGAATGTTAGAAACGCAGCTCAAAGAATCCAAGCAGGCAGCAGAGTATGGATGAATATCTTCAAAGATGGGCACTCTTCTGAATGTGCCAGAGAGTGCACTGAAGTTTGGTCCCTCACCTCTATTTATACCCCTCAAGGGGTTCCTGCCAACCAATCACATTAAGGTATTTTACTATCTCCCTATTTACATTTCAGTTATTTCAGTTGCTATTTATACAGAATAACAGTAAAAGCTTAAGAACCCATCAGATGATACCAGTTGACCAATCAGATTGTGGCACTAGGCCTTAACCTTATTCTGGGCAAGAATGTCCGCATTCCTCACTAGAATAGTAATGTGTGAACACATATAACCATATATAACTTGTCAAGAAACAAAACTTAAGTCAGGGTTTGAACATTAGGGTCAAGTGGGGATCACCTTGTGTACCTGAAGGTGAACTCCCAGCCCAGCCTGACTCCCATAAAACCTAGGCCCTGCTTCAGGCCCTGCTTGGGCCCAAGGCCCAGGAGCCTTTGCTCCTCAGAGCTAGCACATGAGGCCGTAGGGCCTGAAACCAGACTCACTCTCTGCCTTTAGGGCTCTGAGAAAAGTCCAAATATAGTCTTTTCTCTCAGGAAGAAAATTTGAAACTCAAAATCTTACAAAGATGAATGTTGAAAACTATCTTTTATGTAATTGAAAAAAAATACTGTTAAAAACAACAGCAACATGGGGGCAGCTAGGTGGCACAGTGGAGAGAGCACTGGCCCTGGATTCAGGAGTACTGAGTTCAAATCCAGCCTCAGACACTTGACACTTACTAGCTGTGTGACCTTGGGCAAGTCACTTAACCCTCATTGCCCAAACAACCCCCCCCCCCAAAAAAAACACCCCAGCAACAAAAAATAGCGTCTGAGTTAGGACTAGAACCCTGGCTCCTGATGCTCCCTTCAGGGCTCTTCTCATTACTCTTCAGTATGATTCTTCACAGATACTGCAAATTAATAGAATAAGCAAGACTTTAAATGTGGAAGTGCCGGTGGTAGTTTTTCAAATCATTTAAAATTGTGGAGAGAATAATCTATCTTCAAGCCACTCTTAGAAGCAGGCACTTATATACAAATAACTGTTATGCTGCTCGTTAGATTGGATCCCCTTAGGAATCTACCAAAAATATTTTTCTAAGTTTTAGTCACTTTACATACTTAGATTGAACAAAATGGAATTTCCTCATAAATATTCCTTAATGCAAGTTCTTCATGAATTCAGACTGACTTTTTTTTTTATGAGATGGCACAAATGAATAAGGTTGTCTGTTTCTCCAAACTTCTTTGTTCACTGAAATCAAACTGGCCATGTGCAAATCTATCCAAGTTTGACTCTGTATTGACCCCCCTATACACACACACACACACACACACACACACACACACAGAGTTTTAAAAATTTTTATTAATAAGATAGCAAGTTTGGTCTGTAAATGGATTGTACAGCTAACTAATGTATATGTAACTTAGAATTATTTATTGCCAGTGATTGCTCTGCCTTGGTTTTCAATGCATAATTCATTTTTCAGAGGCTGTTTTTCTGAGCTCAATTCAGAATGGGGCGGGGAGCCCACAGTCGAGACATTTACTGAGTCCATCCTAAAAAGGAGATTTGGAGGTTAGCTGTGGATTGGGGGTGGGGTGGGAAGGTGGCCACACCCACTAGGAATAACTAAGAGACAGAGAGAGCAATAATGGAACGAGCTCTGGACGGATAATTCTTGCTCTGCTATGACTAGCTATTTGGCATTGGGGAAGATGCTTCTTCCTTTCTGTGCTTCAGTTTCTTCATCTGCTAAATGAAGGAGTTGGGTTAGATGCTCTCTTTCAGCTCTGACATTTTATGAGGACAATCTATGAGGATTCTCTGCTTAGATTTCAAGATCATTCTTTAACAATAGTGTTACCCAGTTTTCAGCTGGGTACAACATAACTGGACCTAAACTGACTTTTAGAAAAAGGACAGATGCCTACCATGCCAGATTAGCTTTAGAGAGAGTGCTAGATAAACTTCTGCCCTTCCCTTTAACCCCAAGGACTCAGAATTATTACAGCACTCATGCCATGCCCCTAAGAGTAATGGAACAAGAAACGAGATTTTGAATTAAACAGGTAAAAAATAAGCCAAAGTCAACTTTCTAAAATTGGGCATTATGCAGTTCACTGAGGATAATAAGCTCCCCTCCCTCTTTTTCCTTTCCCCCTCCCCCTTCCTTGACAAAACCACATCACTACTACAGTGAGTCTGCTGTTCTAAATATCAGATCCTGTCATTTGCATTCATCCTCGTAAAACTTAAGCCTCAGAAGAACAGCAAATGCCACAATAGCTCAGCAAGGATGTAAGCAATAATATTAAAGATGAAAAGCATGCAATTCAAAGATTTGAAGGATTGGGCTGAGTAGGGACCAAAGTGTGTGGAATACTGAAGGTAGCAAGGAGGATGGAGCATCTATTCATCCACATTCCTGCCCGTGTAAGTAAAGAGGACACATCAAATCCCATTAAGATGTCTTTGTCTGTCCTCATTTCTGTCTCCCCAGCCTAGGTGTGCTGGGCAGTGAACCAGGAAGGAAAACCATTATTTCTTCCAAGGAAAGACCGGACCTTTAAGGAGGACAGAAGAAATGAGTTCATTGGAGCTTTGCCAAAATGGTGTCCTACTTTGGGGTTCATAACATAGGAAGGTCTTATGAATAAAGCTTTCCTATAATAAATGTATCAATTAGTTACTTAGCCTTTGAATATGTACCCAACTTGTGCAGGATACAAAGAAGTATCTTTTCATAAATAAGATTTCTGTTGACAAATAAGAACTTAGAGTCTACTTGGCAGGGAGTAGGGGATGGGGAGAGGGGGGACAAGATTTAGTTCTGATTTCACAACTCTATGAGGCAGCCAATATGAGGAATTAGTATCATTTTGTAGATAAGAAAAGTGAGGCCTGTGGAGAGGTTCAGTGGGTTGTCCCTGGATACCAAGCAATCAATCAATAAGCAGCATGGTATAGTGGAAGATGTGTGAGATTTGGAGTCAGAGTTAGTTGTTGTTCTTCATTCTTGAAGAGGACCATGATATTAGGAGGTGATGCCATGATTTGCAGTGAAATGGACTGAGGGAGAGGTGTGCAAAGTGACCAGTCTCACTCTCTCCTACAGAGCCATCTGGATCCAATGACAAGATATGCATCAGGATGACTGGAGATGGTCCTGGATGTTTGAGGGGTTAAGTGACTTGCCTAGGGTCACACAGTAAGTATCAAGTGTCTGAGGTCAGATTTGAACTCAGGTCCTCGCGACTCCAGAGCCAGTGCTCTATCCATTGTGCCACCTAGTTACCCCTGGGGAAAAGATAATATGTTCTCTTTTAGATATGTTGAATCTGAAATAACTATAGGACATTCAGTTCAAAATATACAATAGATTGTTGATGATGAGTGGGTTGGAACCAAACACAGAAAGCCTAGAGCTGGTTGTATTGATCTGAGAGTCATCTGTAGTTATGTTAATTAAACCCACCAGAGTTGATTAGGTCACCAAGGGCAAGAGGGTTGAGAAGAGGGACTAGGACAGAGACTTGGAGGTATATTTAGAGTTGAGAAGTATGATATGTAGGGTGATCCAGACAAGAGGAGAATGAGGAAGGATGGGTGCCCTGAAAAAGCCAGAAGGAGGGAAACCAGTGCACAGGGTGGAATGATGTATTGAGGTCAAGAAGGATGAAGATCCAGTTAGAAGGAAAAGGCTGACTTCTATCAATCTGGTTTAGAAAATACTTTTGATCCATTGTCAGTAGGTATAGAAAGTTTGGAGGCTCTCACCCCAGTAATAGAGATGGGTTGCTCTGAACCATCTCCACTCCCTTGGTCAGGAACTGCTTGTGATCTGTGTCATTGGTGAGAGAGAACAGAGCTTTTCTCAATAGGACGTTGACTGGTCTCTGTGATAACTGAAACTGCAATCTTGGCCTCATTAGTAGGGCACACCAACCCACTAATCCAATTATTTAGACAGCTTTCAGGGAAGGGTGGGGCCAAAGTGAAAAAGAAAAGGTTCAGAGAAAATATAGAAACAAATCTTTTCAAACTTTTGTGTGGAGAAATTAGAGTTGCTCGGCTTGACTCCAGAAGACAGAAATAAGAACGATGGGTGGAGATTGGCAGAGAGGTAGATTTTGGTGTGATGTAGGGAAAAACTTCTTTAACAGAGCTGCTTAAAAGTGGCATGGGATTCCTAAAGAGGTAGTAAGTTCCTCATGCTTCGAGATTTTATAACGTAAGCTGGATAACTACTTACTTGGAATATTGTAGAGAACATTGCTGTTCAGTTAGGGGTGGGACCAGATGACCTCTGAGGTCCTTTTCCAATTCTGTCTGTGAAAATCAAGTCCAGTAGGCTTTCCCATGAGGGGGATAAAGCTTTAGAAAAAGGTGCTGGTAATTGATTCATAATTAAAAACAAACACTATTGTGTTTGAACAGACCATGTGGTCTGTCTTGGTTGCTGTGCAGAAACCTAGGCAAGCATAAATTCAGAGAGCCCTACTCCACCCACTAACACTGAGCTGGAATTTTTAAAAAAAGAAATAGTATTTCAAGTAGGGGCTCAGCAGATATGCTTCCAATCTGCCTGAGGGGGAAGGAGACATATTGAGTGACCTTAGGTTTTATTGTTTTAATTAAGGGATCATCAGCTGACACTGAAATCACAGTTTCAGGGTTAGTATGATATTAAAGGCAAAGCATCTGAATTAGAAGTAGCAGCAGAATGGAGTGGTATGTAGTGGTATGCTAATGATAATGGTGAGCTCTCAGGTGACTGAGAGTTTGAAATATTCCCCCTTTAACAGAATGGTGGAGACCTGCTGAAGCTCTGAAATTGTCTTCCCTCAAGGAAGTTAAATCTCATTCACCATCCCAGGAGGAGGTCCTTCCTGTCTGTCATAACTCAGGGCAAAAATTACTTCTCTCCTCACTGAATTGCTCAAAGGCACTGCTAAGAAAGTTCCAAAGGGGTAATATGAGAAAGACCAGCAGAGATCAGGGGAAATATGGAGGTGCTATTAATGGGCACTTAAAATACTCTCTGACTTCACAATAGATCTACCAAACTCAAACCACTCCCTCTCCTTTTTTTCCCCTTGAATGAAACCCAAGTTATGATTAAGCCACCTCTGTACTTTGGGATAGGAACTCATACCATGGTTACAATCACTAATGCTCCATCAGTAAGCATTGCCAACATTTGCTAATTAACCATTAGCTATCTCCCAAAGGGCAATGTTGGAAAATGAAGCCAAGAGAGGAAGTGATTTGCATGAGCCACAAAGACAGAAAGAGTCAGAGCTGGGACTAGAACTCAAGACATGTTTTCAAATATTCATTGCACTTTAGATGTCATGCTTGGAAAATAACAGAAGGGGATAGAACAGGAAGCCCACATCATTGATCACTCTTTGAAATGAAAACGGTTCAACATGACCAACAGCTACCTTGGACAGCACAGATGGGCATGAATAATTCAAATAAAGAATTAGCAGGCAATTACTATCAATGTGAATTCTTCCAATGTTGCTTATTTCTGCATCTAAATTCCAGCTCTTGCCATCAGTTCAACTTGTATCACGATAGTATGGGAATTCATGGTGAAGCTTGGTGTGTTGGGGTAAGGGGTACTGGAGACTTGGGTTCTAGGTCCTATGTTGCTGTGTCACCTAACCTCTCTGGATCTCAGTTTCTCCTTCTGTAAAATGGAAGGATAATCCCCAAAGTTCTATTTCTAATATTTTATAGTCTTATTTATGTTTATAAATGAATAGAGGGGACATAATGGAGAAAAAGACAGGAAGAAGGAATCAATTTAGTTCAACAAACAGTAGGTAGACTGAAAGGAAAGGAGTAGGAACATTGAAAGGAAAAGGCAAAAGAGAAGGGCAGGCAAAAAACAAAGAGACTCAGGGTAAAATCCCTTCAGAGAGCATCACTTCTGTTTGTTATTCCTCATTTTCTATGTTTTACATAAGTTACAAGATAGACCCTAAGTATAAACCTGGTCCTTTGAGACTCCTTTGGATATAGACTGTATCTAACTTTTAAAGAATGAATGGTACAGTTCGTTTACCTTAGCAAACCATAAAGAGATGAAAAGATTAAACTGAATCCTTCACATTTGGTTTTTTCTAGTTCTCAGTAAGCAAAACCAAACTATAGACGACACAGCTGGAATCCATGATGAGTGTCCACTGACAGTCATTGAATTACTGATGATGAGCTCATTAGGAGGAAGAGAAATTGCCACAGATAAAGGGCTGTTAGGTTAGCTCAACCAGAGAGGGGTAAGTTTAGAGAGTTCATGAATGGTTTGGTAAATCATTAAAGGCCCATTTCCCCCCTTCTTTTTCCTAGTGATAAAATCCTTCCTGAGAATTGATTTAATCATGTCATCCCTCAAATCTATGCTACTGTGTCACTTTGGACAAGATGCTTTATCATTCTTAGGCTTAGTTCATAGTATCATTGATTTAGAATTTGGAAGGTACCTTGGAGATCATCTAGTTAAATCCTCTCATTTTACAGATAAGGAAACTGAGGCCCCTCTCTCATTTATAAAATGAGGGGGCTGGAAATACTAACCATACTGGGGCTCATCACTACCTAACAGCTTCTTCTCATTTTTAAAGACAACAAAGCCTCTACAGTAATCCTGTCCTTTTGGAATACTTTCCATAAAATGGCCTTTTATATGATACCACTATATAGAGACATAGGGCAACTACATGGGCACAGATCAAGTGCTGGGCCTGGGGTCAGGAAGACTCATCTTCTCGAGTTCAAATCTGGTCTCAGGCACTTACTAGCTGGGTGGCCCTGGACAAATCACTTAACACTGTTTGCCTCAGTTTCCTCTTCTGAAAAAAGAGCTGGAGAAGGAAATGGAAAACCACTCCAGTTTCTCTGCCAAGAAAACTACACTGAGTAGGGTTAATGTTGCGAGATATATATATATATATGGAGGAGTTGCGTTTTTCTGAAAACAACTAAAGTTCCTGACTATGAATCTCCAGTAGTTTTATTTTCTTGAGACTCAAATATATACTATCCTATGAGAGATTTGGGGATTGAGACGAGGGAGATGGAGAGGTCATCTTTTATTTCATAAGTCATTTCTGAAACCTGTATCCATTTCCTGTTTTTAAGAAGCTGAGGGCAAAGAGAGATGGGAGAACATTAATGATAATCCATCAGCAGGAACATTAGCCAGGATAAATCTTGCCTGACTGTGGCATCACATCATATCTATATCTTTTAATTGATTGATAAGATCTAGCCACTTAATAATTCAGCGTGTAGACAGGTTTTTGAAAACGAGTCAGGAAAGTAAGTCCTTTAAAGGTCCCATTTCCCCTTCTCCTTGTTTTCTCTTGGTTCCAATGGTATAATCACTAATAACAAGATCGTTTTTAATCCAATTTTCCCTAAGCACAGGGGAGAGCAGGCTGAAATTAACCTTCAGAGAGAAGTCTTTTATAAGTGTACATGGAAGTGGATAAGGATTAAAAAAAAGGAAATGGAATGATGTCTCTGAGCCTATTTCCGTATTAATTCTTCAGGATCTGCTATCTTTGTTTCAAGTTATGCCAGTCACAAAATCTTTTCTCAAAACTTTGCTGGCTCCCTCCCTAGATAAACTCAAGTCTGATTTATGCTGTATCACCATGATACTTGCTGACATGGTAGGGTTAGTGAAAACGGGGATGTGAGGGCAGGATGACACAGAAAAAGCAAATAATTGAAAGGAGTAATTCAATTCAGATAGAATTATTCTCCTAATGATTTATGGCTTCATTAATGACTTTGATAGAACTAATGATTTTCTTTGTAGTTACCAAGAATTAGAGCTGGCTGCTGGCTGAAAGGTTATTGGATGACACAGCAGAGGAGACACATTTGTCTCCATTTAAATACTTAATGATCTTGTTCTTCAAATCAATCTGGTGGTCCCAAGGCAATTCCCCGGGGCCCGCCCCCCCCCCTAGTAAAAGTTCTTTGCCTTAAAGAATGCACAGTTTAGCCATAGGTTGAGAATATAAAACAGGGGCTCATGGCCAAAGACAAACTAAATATTAGGAAACCTTGTTTCTTGATCTGCTTCTTACAGGGGTGAGGCTAGGCAGAGACCCAGAGATACAAGATCCTTTGGGACTGAGGCTAGTGATTCTTTGTCCAAGTAAGTAGTGAAATACATTGCAGGTTACTCAGTAGATCACCAGACAAATGTCCACTGGGGCCCTAGAAGCTGGAAGGCACCTTAAGGATAATCTTGCCGAACTTATTTTGAATTTTTCTTTTTTCTTTTCTCTTTCTTTCTTTCTTTCTTTCTTTCTTTCTTTCTTTCTTTCTTTCTTTCTTTCTTTCTTTCTTTCTTTCTTTCTTTCTTTCTTTCTTTCTTTATTTGTTTATTTCTCTTTCTGTCTGTCTTCCTTCCTTCCTTCCTTCCTTCCTTCCTTCCTTCCTTCCTTCCTTCCTTCCTTCCTTCCTTCCTTCCTTCCTTCCTTCCTTCCTTTCTGTCTTTCTTTCTTTCTTTTTTTTTTGGCGGGGCAATAAGGGTTAAGTCACTTTGCCCAGGGTCACACAGCTAGTAAGTATCAAGTGTCTGAGAGAGAATTTGAACTCAGGTCCTCCTGAATCCAGGGCCGGTGCTTTATTCACTGAGCCACCTAGCTGCCCCCAACTTCTGCATTTTTCATATGGAGGTTCTAGAACCCAGAGGAGCAAGGTGATTTTTCAAGGTCAAATAGAGTTCAGTGCAAGGACTCAGACCCAAGTCTTCTTACTGTGCTTCACTATGTGACACAGACAAAACTAAAAGCATAGGGAAACAAAGAGGAGAAGGTCAATAACATCTTCCCTCTTTCCATCTCTCTCTTTGCCCTGACGTGCCCCTCTACCTTTCATGGGATCAAAGATTTACAGGTGAGAGGGACCTGAGAGACCATTTAGCCCAAACCCCTCATTTTCCTCTCCTCTCCTTTCTTTTTTTCTTCCCGTTTCCTTTCTCCTTCCCTTCCCTATTCTTTTCTTTCATTCTCTCACCCCTCTCTCTCTTGTCTCTCTGTCTCTCTCCCTCTCTCTGTCTCTCCCTGTCTCTCTCTGTCTCTCTCTATCTCTCTCCCTCTCTGTCTCTGTCTCTGGGTCTCTCCCTGTCTCTCTCTGTCTCTCTGTCTCTGTCTCAGCCCCGCCCTCACCATTTACAAAGGAATATTTACTTCAAAGGTATAGGAAGAACAAAAATAAAAAGTCTCCCCTCCCCCACCACATGGAAGCCTAATCCCCTCCCCCATCCCACCTCTGCTTCTAGGGTGGGGAGGAGTATTCAATTCCCAGCTTAGCTCAGTTCCAATATAGCAGGGTCCCACCAAGCTCCAAGTCTTCCTGGGCTCCCGTCATGGCACCCTGGCTTTCTACAGTTTCTATAGCTGACCTAGAATTCTGCCCCCAAGACTGACATGGTTTAAGCCCCTGAGTCCAGGGACTTCACCATCACTGCTAGAATTCTTTAACTTTTTTTGTGAGTCATGGGCCCCCTCTGGAAGGTTTGGGAAGCTCAGGCACCTTTTCTCAGAATATTATTACTAAATGAAAGAAAATACGTACAGTTACAAAGGAAACAAATTATATTGAAATACAGTTATTAAATGGGCAGCTAGATGGAGCAAAAGAAGGCTGGGCCTGGAGTCTGGGAGGCAATCCTCTTGAGGTCAAATCTGGTCTCAGACACGCACTAGCTGTGTGACCCTGGGCAAGTCACTTCACCCCATTTGCCTCAGTTTCCTCATCTGTAAAATGAGCTGGAGAAGGAGATGGCAAACCACCCTGGTATCTTTGCTAAGAAAACCCCAAGTGGGGTGAAGAAGAGTTGGACATGACTGAACAACAACAACAACAACAACAACAAATCAATGACAACAGTTACCAAAATATTTTTCCATCCAAGTTCACAGACCCCTCCTGAAATCTATCCATATATCCCTTGAGGTCATGGACCTTAAATTAAAAACCACATATCTGGTAGAATGGGCACCAATTGAGGCCTTAGGAGGCCTGGGTGTGAGTCCTAATTCTAAGACCTGACACAAGCCATGTGAGCAAAAGAGGGAGAAGTCTGAATAACAACAGCCTTTGTTTGTTCAGCTTCACTCTGACCTTCTCCTTTACTTTTCAGAGGATCATACATTTAGGACCTTCAAGGTCATTTAGCCCAACCTTCAATTTCCTTAGCTGGAAAAAAAGGGGTTGGACTCTGTCTTTGCTCCCTCACTGTACTATTTTCAGCAAAGGTGAGTATTAGTGTCCCTGTTTTCCATATGAGGAATCTGAAGTCTAAACTGACCCAAAGTCGCACGATCCAGTAACCGATCTCCACCTAGGCCCCATTCTTCTAACCTGCTGCTTTTGTGGCAGCCTGGTATACTCCGTCTGTTTCTAAAGGGCCTAGCAAAGTTGGCACTTCAGGCTGATTTACATTTACCCCAGCTCATCATTCCATCTCCAGCCTCCATGCCTTTATCTATATTGGGTTCATAAAGGCATGAAAGTTGGCATTATTCATGTGCTTTCCCTCCCTCAAATCATTTTTTATTTACTTATCTGTGTATATGCCATACACCTTCAATAGGGTCTATCAGCATCTTGAGATGAGGGACTGGTTATTTTGTTCTGTTTTCATTTGTTTTATATTCTCAGTACCTAGCACAGTGCTATGCACATAGTAGGTGCTTAATAAGTGCCTTTTGAATTCAATCTAATTAAATTTGTCCCCCTTCCTCCCTCTACCTCCACCTCCCTGGATGAGTAGCCTGGGTTTTCTCAAGCTCCCTTCTATGGTGTCAGGGGGCAGGTGCCCTGCATTTCTGAGGCTTTCTAATAGCTCTGAGATGTCAGGATTCTTTGCAACAGATTGTTCAGTTCAGGCAAGGCTGATATCCCCTAGAAAACATAAATTACGGCTTAAGGAAACAATAGATTTTGATTATTCTCATCTCTTTTTACCATCAGAAATTCCTCCTGGAAAAGCCCCAGAACTCTCTATACACGAGCAAGAAACAATAAGGCTCTTCCGCAAGGGCCTGGTGTTGCATTGAAAAGAGCAATTTCAATAGCTGGACGCCAGCAGCTCGGTCCATGAACCAAAACAATGAATTTCAAGGCCCCAGAAGGCTGCTGAGGAAGCACTTTAAGGATGAGATGGGATAAAGAACATGTTCTGAGCAGAGGCACACGAATTAACTCAGAGAGGAGGGGGAAAACCAAGGGCCGCTAACCTAGTTATTCACTGGTCACAAGAGTTTCAATTGCATTTTCTGGGCCCTCACTGGATCCTTGAATACTCAAATCCCAATATTCTTAGGCATGGACAGATGTAATAATACACTGTATTTCAGATCAGGAAGCTTTGAACTGTCTGTGGATATGGTAGGCATTCAGGGTGAAGATTCTTTTTTTTTTTTTTTTAGTGAGGCAATTGGGGTTAAGTGACTTGCCCAGGGTCACACAGCTAGTAAGTGTTAAGTGTCTGAATTCGGATTTGAACTCAGGTACTCCTGACTCCAGGGCTGGTGCTCTATCCACTGTGCCACCTAGCTGCCCCAAGATTCTTTTGATAATTGTAATTTTTGCCATCCAGAAAAAAAAAGGATTGAAAAAGATTGAGTCCAGAAAGTCCAGAAGGCTACTGATATATCAAAGATTGAAAAGTAGCAGTGTTCAGAGGCAGCTGGGTGGTATAGTGGAGAGAGCACTGGGCCTGGAGTCAGGGAGACTTGAGTTCAAATCAGACCTCAGACACTTACTAATGGTATGACTTTGGGCAAGTCGCTTAACCTCTGTTTGTCTCAGTTCCTTCAACTGTAAAATGGGTATAATAACAACATGTACCTCCCAGGGTTGTTGTGAGGATCAAATGAGATAATTGTAAAGCACTTAGCACAGTGCTGGGCTCATAGTAAGTACTAGATAAATGTTTTTTGTTGTTTTTCATTTTTTTCAGTTGCATCTGACTCTTCATGACCCCATTTGATGTTTTCTTGGCAAAGATACTGGAATGGTTTGCCATATCTTTCTCCAGCTCATTTTATAGACAAGGAAACTGAGGCAAACAGGGTGAAGTCACTTGCTCAGGATCACACAGCCAGTAAGTGTCTGAGACCATACTTGAAGTCAGGTTTTCTCCAGGAGCAGAACTCTATTTTCTGTACCACCTGTTTGCCCCATATAAATGTTTCCCTATTATTAAATATTGTTAAATCATGCCTTAGGCCCTTTCTGACTGTATGACCCTGAGTGAGTCACTTTAGCTCTCTGTACCTAAGTTTTCCTCACTTGTAAAACAATGGGCTTCTATTCAATGGTATCTAAAGTCCTTTTTCGTTCCCAAACTATGACACTAAATTCCTATTAAGATGTGGTTGCTTTATGTTCCCAGAAATGAAAATGACAAAAGATTCAAGGAATGATTTCGAACTCAAATCACATGCAAACATGCAGGGATAGAATTAGGTCCCATGGAGATTTTACCATTCTAAATATTTAGTCTCGATTACTGTTTGACACAGTTTGTCAATTAAATGTGCTGGCAAAAAAGCTAACAATGCTGGAAGGGACCATCCAGAAAATCTAATCTAGCCATTCTCATTCTATCAAGTTCACAGCTCATGCAATCGTTGGATTTTAAGCAGAGAAGACATTTAAAATTTACCTGGGGGCAGCTAGGTGGTGCAGTGGATAGAGCACCGGCCCTGGAGTCAGGAGTACCTGGGTTCAAATCCGGCCTCAGCCACTTAACACTTACTAGCTGTGTGACCCTGGGCAAGTCACTTAACCCCAATTGCCTCACTAAAAAAAAAAAATTAAAATAAAATTTACCTGGTCCAATCTCCTAATTTTGTACAAGAGAATAAGGAGGTCCAGAGGTGGACGATGATTTGCTCAGGTTTACAGAGTGATTTATAACATTTCAGGGCTGGAAATTCTCTCTCTCTCTCTCTCTCTCTCTCTCTCTCTCTCTCTCTTTTTCAGGGGAAAATGAGGGTTAAGTAGCTTGCCCAGGATCAAGTGTCTGAGGCCAGATTTGAACTCGGTTCCTTCTGAATCCAGGGCTGGTGCTTTATCCACCGTGCCACCTAGCTGCCCGCTGGAAATTCTCTATAGTTTAGTGGGAATAGCCTGGTCACCACTCCTCACACATGATGCTTTATTTCCCATCTCCATGACTTTGTACTGGCTGCCTCTCAGTCCTGAAATGCTCAACTTCCTCTTCTCCATATCTTAGAACCTCTAGTTTCCTTCCAGATTCAAATTAAATGACAGTTTCTATAGTATATTCTATAGTATATTTTTTCCTGGTTCCCCCAGCTGCTAGTGCTTTCTTCTCTAAGATCATCTTTTATGTACTCTCTGCACACCTTGTCCCAAAAGTCTTAATGCAGCTTTATGCTACTGAAGCTTAAAGATGAACTAAGACTTTTGGACGCCCTATAACTAAGTAGAAACTCAAAAAAAGCAAAATGTGCCAAGAAAGTAAAACAGTAGATTTTCCATTTCAATCTATCTGTATAGCTTGGGACCTGTTTTCAAGAGGGCAATCTGTGCTATTAAAGCTTACAACTACACTGAGACTTTTGGGACACCTTGTATAAGTACATGTTGTCTTACATGTAGACTGTAAAGTGAAGGCGAGGGACACTTTGACTTTTGTGTTTGTATCCCCAGAACTTTGCACAGTGCTTGGTCTATAGCAAGTGCTTAACAAATGCCTGCTGATTGATTGGTTAGAAGGGACTTTAGTGGACTTCTAATCTAATCCATAGGGGTGTATGGGGTGTTAATGGGGACTAGCACTTCTGGTGTGAGGGCTTGCGGAATTCTTTTCAGGGCTTCTCATCCACCTTTGGTGTCCATTGAATTTACCCAACTTTCACTTGTGTCTCTAAGAAGCTGTAGCCTGTCCATCTACCACACAAACCATCTTGGCAGATGGGCTAAACCAGATGGAGGGGAACTGACAGGACTTAAATCTGTTGGTGAGTTAGAGGGTCGATCCACTCTGCTTTATTTCATCAAAACAAAACCCCAAACAGTTTGTTGTTCTTTCTATCCCCCCTTTCTTCTTTTAGGGAGGGAAGAGACTGTGTGGGAATTTTTGTCTTTGTACCCTTCGCACCCTAACTTAGTGCCTTGTACATAGTAGGTGTTTTAATCAAGGTTTGTTGAATTGAATTGTAAATGCAAGTTTTGTAAAGCCCACACTGATGCCAGATACCTACTTCTTTCCTCAGCTAAGCCTCAAGGATGCTATTCCATCCCAGGTGTTATATTTCACACTGCCAAGGAGGTAAGTAAAGAGTTGGGGGTCATTCTTCTAACAATCAATTAGTCAACAAGTATGTATTAGGTGCCTACTCCATGCGAGGTTCTCTCTAGGGACGGGAGATAGAGAAAAAAATGAAACAGCCCACGGTCTCAAAGAGTTTTCATTCTATTGGGGAAAAACCATATGAACCTATATGAGAAGACACAAACTATATACAAAGTAAGTAGAAGGTAATTGAACAAGTAAATAAAAGGTATGGGTGGGGGAAGGAAATAGTCTCCAGAGGCCACCAACTTTGGAAATTTGACTTTCCAAAATATTTTGTAGAGTGGACATTTCTTGATATTAACTTCTGTTTCATGGGTCTTGCAAACAGGCCCCCATTTATGCAGGATAGATTGAAATGGGAAATCGACCATTTTACTTCCTTGGCTCATTTTGCTTTTTTGTCTCTAAGAACTCCTCACTGGCATGGAGGCTCCCATAGGTCTAACAGATTGAGGAGACCATCAGGCCACATTGGGAGCATTATTCTTGTCCAGAGTAGGAACCTTTTCTCCTGGGCCCTGTTCCATCTATTTCTCCATGGCCTAGGCAGTGAACTGCCCTCTTCTTTAAGGATAAGATGGCTCTCCAATTTATTGGATGACAGAAAGAGAATCACGAGGCAATAGGCTTAGTTGTTCTCTTAGGTTTCTTCTAGCTGAAAGTCTTACAATCCCATAATTTTACTTTATAAGAGGTTGGGCACTGCTGAGGATGTGGTCTTGGATTCTTGCCTTGCATGGCCTAGTGAGGCTGACTCTTTTCCATGGTCTCCAACTCATCATCTAGTCCTGGCTATGTCCTAACCTGGGTCATGAACTGAACCTTAACTGTAGCTACAGACTAGGCCTCTGCTGAAACTACTGACCGAACCCTTAAACCCAGCCACAGGCTGATTCCTAACACTGGCCAGAGACCAACCCCTAAGTGTGATCAGTTTTCTGACAGTGGGTACCAGACAAGACACTGTGAACAACTCAGTGCAGCCTCTTTCTACTGATGTACATGCAATTCTACATACGACCTACTGGCGGCAGATTGGGATTGTTTATGATGAATGAGAAATTTATAAGTGAAGTATAGGCATATGGGGGGAGGGTATGCATACCATGGGTCTAAGCCAATGGTGTAGAATAGGACAAATTAACCCAGAAATATGAATGTACACCACAGTCTGATGCATATCACATGGGTCATGCAAAGACAATACAGGCAAGTTTCCTAGAGTATACATTTCTCACTTCCATTAGTAAGGCTAGTCCATCATCTTTGCAAAGCCCATTAGAGTTCTCTAGGAGAGTAAAGACATAACCATTTCACTCAGATAACTTGTCACAGTGTAGTGAAATGGCTTCTCTTCCCTCCATGTTCCATAAGCTTGCATTGTGCATATTTCAACGGGCAGCTTTTGAAGAGCTGGAAATAGGAAGCAGTCTGGGAGAGATTAGCCCAGAGATGCATTATTGGAACCAAGAGGTGCCTGCAGATTTCATGCACATGCTGACTGACATCTGCAGCATCATGGGTTTTCAGAAGATACACAGAAAAGTCACCCCTGCTATTTCATTAAGTGTTCAGAGTCAACAGTAGCCATTTTCTCATTGGGAGAATTGGTCTGTTTCATGTAGAAAGAGGCTTATTTGAAGTAACTGGGGTCGGATCTATCCCTCCCCATTTGAAATGACTGTTGGAGCTGTAAATTGCTCTCTTTGCCTGAGTGTTGTACTGTGGCTAGCTGGTAATCTGTACCAGGAGCCCTCATCCCCAATGACAGTGTATGTAGCATCTTGTAAGGCACACTTCATTCAATCTGTCACATCCCATAAGGCACTTAAGGAAAAGTTTGTTTTGTCACTTCTCCATGTGGCCACTTGATCAAAGGAGAGGTAGCAGATGTCAGGTAGGGTGAGTGTGTGTTTGTGTGCATTTGGAGATAAAGAAAAACAGTAGGGGCAGCTAGGTGGCGCAGTGGATAGAGCACTGGCTCTGGAGTCAGGAGTACCTGAGTTCAAATCCAGCCTCAGACACTTAACACGTACTAGCTGTGTGACCCTGGCCAAGTCACTTAACCCCAATTGCCTCACTAAAAAAAAAAAAAAAAAAAAAAAAAGAAAGAAAAACAGTAATTCCAGATCCTGACACCACTGGCTTACATTCCAAACTTGTAGGAAACAGCTTTCTTACTGTAGAGTGGTTCTAGGTATTGTTGCTGATATTCTGTTAATCTCCAAGAGGCTAACAGGAGCAATTGGGATCATTGGTCCGTGATATTTTACTGGGTTCGAAATTAAATGAAGAGAGGCAGTACAGCATGTTGGCACAGGGGTAATCTAGGACTCAGGAAGACCTGGGTTCAAGTACTGCTTCAGAGACATCGTAGTTCTGTGACCATTTGAAAGTCAATTAACCTCCCATGATCTAAATAATTCTATGAGACTGATAGTTGCAAACAAGTTGTCAATATGCATTGGTGGAAGAAGTTTCCATACTGGGAGTTCTTGATGTAGGTTAAATAATAGGACCTTTCCTCCCCTCTGCCAGCAAATGTCAAGGCAACTGAATCTATCTTCATTTCCACGTTGATCTTGGGTAAGTTGTTTGACTTTCTTGGGTTTTAGTCTCCCAATCTGCAAAAGGGGAAATAATTACTATGATGATGATGATATTTCCACATACCTCATAGAGATATTGTGAGAATCAGATGAGATGATGGATAAAGGATATGTATGAGTGTTCTTATTATTTAATCTTAAGGGTAACTTCAAGCCCAAAACAAGGTGTTTGAAAGACCTAGATGTTTGGCTTACTAATGAATTGTAAACTCTATGAGGGCAGGGATTATGTCTTATCTCAACTTCATTTCTCCTCTAGCACCTTGATCAGTATTCTGAACACAATAGAGTTTAATACATTCACAGACCATATATCTGGATCGCTGTTTGGACTTTTCAGTTTTGCTGCAGATATTTGGCATCTTTTTAACCATAGCCAATACTTTCTTTTTTTTTTTCCATAGCCATATTTTCAAGGGATCTTGAGGGATCCCCTATAAATTCTTTTTGTGAAATCTCACATGATGATTCCTAAACCTATTTATTCATTGGAAGACACTATGGAATTTCGGTTTATTTTCTTATGCAGGATAGTTGGTAGTGTCTCTGTCATAATTCTCTGCTCCCTTATAGGGGATGGCTGAGAAGTTCTAGTATTCCATCTTATTCTTGGGGGTCATTCAGTGTGGTTTGTAAATTTGTTTTGTTTTTGTTTTTGCAAAGGGCTTCATGGTACAGTGGAAAAGATCACTGGCTTTGGAATTAAAGGAACTGGGTTCAAATCTTGCCTCTGTACTTAACTATCTCTGTGACCTTAAGCAAGTCGCTTAACTTCTCTGGGCTTCACTTTCCTTATTGGTAAAATGAGAGGTGGTAGACTAGATGTCCCCTGATCTCCCTTCCACCTTTAGATCTATAATCTTATAACTTGATTCTGGGAGAAAAACCAGCTGCCCAGAGGCCATGATCAGTTATGAACAATGGTGATAACTAATAGAATTTGGAGCTGGAATGGGAATTTAGAGATCATAGGGACCAATGCCCTCATTTCACAGATGAAGGATGAAGTTAGGTTATGTGCCCAAAGCCACTCTAGTAGTAATTAGCAAACCTTGACCTTGAACTCAGGTCTTCAAATTTCAAATTCAGTGCCCTCTTCATTGAACAATATCAACGCCTTTCTCAGCCCCATTTGTTTCTACTCTCCATGGCAGAAGCTAAGGAAGCAGGATAAAGGAATCCAGTGGGTCTCAACCTACTTAGAATGGCACCAAAGAGTTGGGTGTTCTGGCTAGAGAAAGAAATAGAGAAAAAATTTCTTGGTGAGGGTCCAAGTCTCTAGTTCTGTTGTTCTTAGGGGATCCTTTTAAACCTATTCTGAAGAACCTTGCCACCTCTTCCAGGCAGAATAGAATCTCCTGAGTAGAGATTGTTTCATTTATCCTTATAGCTCAGCATGTAACATAGTGTCTGTCACCTAATAGACACTTAATAAATTCTTGCTCATGAAATGATCGATTGATTGAATTGATGGCCTCTGTATAGGTCATGTGGCTCTTTGGTGAAGGGGCTCAGGGATTGCCTTTTCACATGACTCAAACATGATGCTAACAAGGATGGAAATGTCCCATTCTCCAAACAGAAAGGGGTTTGGGGAGGCTTAGCATATAGCTCACAGAAATAATGATCAACAGAACTGAAATTTATGTAGCACTTTCATATTTGCAAAGTGATTTATGGACATAATGTCATTTGAGCCAATAATAATAATAATAATGAAAGGAAGAACTCCATACTTCCATCTGGGTGTGGGGAATTTACCCCTACATTACAACTTATCTGTGACTTCATGGGTAAATCTTATTTTTTTTTTTTTGTGGGGCAATGGGGCTTAAGTGACTTGCCCAAGGTTACACAGCTAGTAAGTGTCAAGTGTCTGAGGCCAGATTTGAACTCAGGAACTTCTGAATCCAGGGCCGGTGCTTTATCCACTGCGCCACCTAGCCACCCCTTCATGGGTAAATCTTAAGGAGTTGCTTGAGATATTTAGAGGCTTAGTGACATGTGTATGGTAACAAAATAAGTAAGCATTGAAGCCAGGTCATCCTGATTCCACATTCATTACTCTGTCCACTGCGCTAGGCTGATGGGTTATACAGAACATACAAAGATATTCTCTACATGCTACTAGTCAATTGCATGGGAACTCTGGGGCTGCTTCTTGGCCAAGTGGTCAGCCATGGCAGAAAGGATTGGTGCTTTATTTGATAGTCCCTGAGTAGTCCTTAGTTATCCCTTTGGGAATTATCAAAGGTGGTGTGTATGTGAGTGGGGTGGGGGTGGTACTGCATCTGTTTAATGAAACAGCTGTATTTCCCAGGTGTAGTTTTCTTGGCTATGACTCTCCAAGTGTCAAGATGATAGCATTGAAGGGAGGAAAGGTCTTTACCTCAATATTATGGCAACCTCACTGCCACACCCCTCCTATGGAGCATGGGATGAATTTGGAGGGTTTATATGGAAGATAGGGGGACCTGTCTTTACCCTTTTTGTGTTGATTATTTCTTCGTCTTAAGCAAATAAGTGTCCCCAATATGCTGTGCCTCAAGGACCTTGTAAGTTCAGAAGATCTGGCTCAGAGGCCTATTGGCAATTAGAGTTGAAGGGTAGCTGTGGATGATGGGGTACCCAGAGCAGCAGGTGCTGATGGCAGGGAGAGGATCTGCTTGGCAGAGAGAACTCACAGGAAAGGGAACTGGTCCAGTTTGGCTGTTTCAATGGCATGTTGGTACCAGCAGTTGGTCAAGGTGAAATGTAAAAGGGCTAATTAGTAGCCTTTTAAATTGTTTTATTCCCTGATGAAGCTTAACTATCACCTTCCCACCAGATTGTAAGTGTAGTTATAAGTTAAGTTACTGAAACCTGTTTAAATCATTTTGTTAATATACACGGTGATTCTCTTATGCTTAGCATTAACCACCTGTCCCATATCCAGTTCACATTGCTTTCCCTTCTGGGAGACTCAGAAATAAGCTACAACTCACATTATAATTAATATTGTACCTGGGGCACTGGGGTAAGGGCTTGTTAGTGAGCCAGTGAGTGCAGGAATGATGAGCTCAATCCTCCTAGCTAGACCTCAGGTTTCCTTAGGAATGAGACTGGCACAAACCAAATGACTGTGTACAGAATAGGGAATGGTATAGGTTAAAAGCCCCATGAGTCTCAGCTATTCAGCATATTTATGTTACATTGGATTTTCAAAGGGATTTGGGATGTGGCATAAATATTTGGTTAAAATACTTTTCCCTTTTTCCAATTGAGAAATGGTCAAAGGATATGAACAGACAGTTTTCAGATGAAGAAATCAAAGCTATCTGTAGCTATATGAAAAAATGTTCTAAATAACTACTGATTAGAGAAATGCAAATACTCCGAGGTACCACCTCACACCTATCCAATTGGCTAATATGACAGAAAAGGAAAATGATAAATGTTGGAGGATATGTGGGAAAAGTGGTCCACTATTAGTGGAGTTGTGAACTGATCCAATCATTCTGGAAAGCAATTTGGAACCCGGCCCAAAAGGCTATAAAACTGTGCATACTCTTTAACCCAGCAATACCACTACTATGTCTAAATCCCAAAGAGATCATAAAAAGGAAAAAGGATCCACATTACAAAAATATATAGCAGGTCTTTTTATGGTGGCAAAGAATTGGAAATTGAGGGGATGCCCATCAATTGGGGAATGGCTAAACAAGTTGGGGTATATGAATGTAATGGAATATTATTGTGCTGTAAGAAATGATGAGCAGGTAGATTTCAGAAAAACCTGGAAAGACTTACATGAACTGATGCTGAGTGAAATGAGCAGAATCAAGAGAACATTGTACACAGTATCAACAACATTGTGTAATGATCAACTGTAATAAACTTAGTTCTTCTCAGCAATACAATGATCCAAGACAATGTTAAAAGACTCATGAAGGAAAATGCTCTCCAAATACAGAGAAAAGAACTATGGAGTCTGAATGGAGATTGAAGCATACTATTTTCACTTTTGTTGTTCCTTTTTTTTGTTGTTGTTTCTTCTTGTGTTTTTTTCTTTTGTTCTGACTCTTCTCTTACAACATGATTAATGTGGAAATGTGTTTAACATGATGGTAATATATAACCTATATCAGATTGCTAGCTGACCTCGGGTTGGGGGAGGGAAGGGAAGGTGGAAGAAAAATTCAGAACTCAAAATTTTACAAAAGTGAATGTTGAAAACTATCTTTACATGTAATTGGAAAAAATAAAGGTCTGCAAAATGAAAAAAATACTTTTTCCTTTTCTTCCTCAACTTTTCCTATTTCCCCCAATAGCATTTTATTTTATAGCTTTCTGATGCATTTATCTTGTAATATCAAACAGTATATGAATTTGTGTTGGTCATCATTCCATCATAATAATAGACTATACGCTGTATGAGAACAGGGACTTATTTTGACTTCGTATATTCTCCAGCTCTATATACATAGTGCTCTGTATACCATAGCCAGCTAATAAATGTTTGCTGAGTGATTCCTTAACCCTCAGCTCTCCAAATCATTAATGCCTTACCAAGCATTCATTATCTGCTTGCTGCCCATGCATTCCATAAGCTCCATATGCCTTCACTGACCTCTCCACTTATAGTATCTTTGGAGGTTGGGATGACAACTTCCTTCATATCCATAGGAATCTTTTCCTCAAGGACACCCTAAGATCTAATTCTTAGGGGACCCAGTTTAGAGGAAACAGAAAAGCACCTTTGACAGGAAAGGTATAGGATGAGTTTCCTTAAGAACAATAGCTGGGGACAGCTAGGTGTCACAGTGGATAAAGCACCAACCCTGGATTTAAGAGGACTTGAGTTCAAATCTGGCCTCAGACACTTGACACTTACTAGCTGTGTGACCCTGGGCAAGTCACTTAACCCTCATTGCCCTGAAAAAAAACCCAATAGCTAACCTTTGTATACTGCATTAAGGCTTACAAAGGTTATTGTTACGTATTTTGTTCACTGATTCACAGTTTACTAGAGCTATAAGGGACTTTGGAGATCAACCATTCCAACCTCTCTATCTTATAGAAGCAGAAACTGAAACCCAGAGAAAGGGAGTTAGTTAGACAGAAACTAGATATAACTAGTATAGATACAAAGCCAGGGCTCTAACCCAGGCTGCCACCACATGCTAGCCCATACTACCTATGGCTGACAGCAATGGGAAAACTTTATGCTCTCTGCCTATGCCATCCACATATTGTCATCACAGAGCTTGCTTTGGCCCTGTGAAAATATAAATGGATTATGGAAGTGTGCTTGCCATGTGTAAGACTTGACATAGCCTGGAGTTAGGGAAGGGACACTGAACTGGGAGCCAGAAGGCCTGGGGTCACGTAGTACTAGCTGTGTGATTATTTCTTCATCTAAAGAAAGCATTGTTAGTGCTCTAACACCTACAGAATTACTTTGTACACCTTTATCACATACTTACCTGCATTTGTGTTATTTTATCCCAGCCTTGAGGGTAAGGGACATTTTAGGCTAAATTATATGAGTATGTGTGCATGTATATGTATATGTATGTATAAATAAAGTTGTGTGTATATACAAATATACATAGATTTGAAATGTATATATTCCTCCATCTCTTTGAGGTTACAGTTTACTCATAAATAAAATGAAAGGGTTTGGATGAAATGATCTTAAAATATGAGTTGTTAGTGATTTGTTAGTACGTCAGGGTTTTCAAATATATATGCATGCATATGTACACACATGTATGTATATATTTCAAACATATGTATGTGTGCATATACATATAGGTATATACATACACCTATATTTATAATATATATGTGTGTGTACATATACACACACATTACCAGATTTGTTGCTTGCAACCATCCTTTGAGAGAGGTGCTATTATTATACCCACTTCATAGATGAAAAAATGGAGGCTTAATGAGATGAAATGATTGGTCCAGGGTCACACATCAGGAAAGTGTTGGAGGTAGGATATAAAGTCAGGTCTTCTTGACTATCCATCTTACACCCTGACATCACCTGACATGCTTTGGATGACCTGATTCTAAGATTTTCTCACACTCTAGCTCTGCTTGATCCTAATTTTTCAATGTTCTTCCCCTGATTTGGGAATTGGCTAGTCTCTTGGAAGCTTAAGTTCATTACCAAAATTGTACCTTTTTGCTCTTTAATCAGGAAGCCCTATGTTCCCTCCCCAGTGTCCCATGCTAACCTATGTCAGAGATCTGACTGTCATCCTCTCTCTGATGCTTTGCAGAATCCTTTGTATGTCATTATAGTAAGCTTTGTCCTCAGATGTGGTAACAATATTTTTGGGGGGGCAGGGGAATTGCTAAATGATGTTAGCCTTTATAACTATTATTTGCTCAGGGCCTCAATGCAGAATGGATTATAAGGCCTTTGTTATCCCACCAAGGGCCCTATAGGACATATATCAAACACAGCATCTGAAAATGGAGAGCAGAGGAGGATGGTTAATCCACCAGGGCCTCTGTAGTGGTAATGAGCAGCTGTGTACATCCTGAGTCCTGGAGGTTAATTCCCAAAGCCTTTAAAACAGAGAGATCAGAAATACTCTTAAAATCCCAGGTTTGATAAGCTTCCAAGAATTCATCCCCAAACTGAGCAAATGAAAGGTTGAAAGGAGACAGGTGGATTGATCTATTTATATTTATCTTATCCACAATCTCGTGAATTATGACAGAATTTGAAGAGCAGCAGGTCTTAGTTTCTTTGTATTTCTTTTCATCATGTTTTAGCCCTGTGCCTTAACCACCTGCTAATGATAGAACACTGGGAGGTTTGGAAGGTTGATTTGCACATCCTGGAAAAGAACAAGCCTATTCAGAAATGCACTTACATTTCCTCCCTTCCTTTGATGAATCTCTATTCATTTCAAGAATGCAAAATATTAAATATTAAATGTTAAATAGACTCTACTTACCAACCATGATTCTAAATCAGGATCCAATGAAACCATGACATAGAATCATAGAATGTCATTACCAGAAGGGAACTTAGAGATTCATCTACTTAGAGATAGAAGGGATTTTAGAAGCCATTCAGTTCAATCTTGCCATTTTTGCAGGTGAGGAAACCATGGTTCAGAGAATTTAGGTGACTTTACTTGCCCAAGGTTACACAAGTAGTTAAGGGGCAGAGATGGGATTTAAGCCTTAATTCTAACTCATACTCCCTCTCCCCATGTCCTCCTCATTTTAGAGGTGAGGAAACTGAAGGCTGAGAGTAGCTAAGGGATTTGACAAGATCACAGTAGGAGACCCAGGCCCAGAATCCAGGTCTCTTGATTCTAGTGCTCTCTTGCATACAACATTTTATCTCTCCCCAGAGTTTTCTGATGTCAGATGACCCAAGAGTGTCAGTGGCAAAAAGGAGCATAAAGAATATTCCAAGGAGTTGAGCGGCCAACTCCTTGTTCACAAGGCTAAAGGATGCGGCCTTTGTCCTGGCACTGAATAAGCTTCCCTATTCTTCCTATCCAAATCAGTTAACAAGAACCTTTCACCAGAGATCAGCAAAGTGAAGGATGGATTGTTAGGAATAGTATTAAGATGGATTCCTGTTCAGGTATGGGTTAATATGGATGAGTTTTCTTTTTTAAAAAAATATTTAAATTATTTATTTATTTTATTTTTAATTTATGGTATAAAACAAGCATTTCTATAATGGCATAATTTTTTAAAAAGATGATTGCATGTGAAACTGCAAATCTATTATATATAACTTGCTATTCCTTTTACTTTTATTTTTTTAAAATTTATTTTATTTTTAACAGAATAAAACAAGCATTTCTATAACATAGTGTAAAAAATGATGATTGTACATGAACCTGCAAATGTATTATGTACAACTTGTTATTCCTTTTAGATATATAATAAAGCTAACATGTAAAGTTCTTTTTTTCTCCCCCCCAGATAGCTACCATTAGACACAAAAATGTGTATATGTGTGTGTGTATATATATGTACATATATATACACACACATATATATACATACATATACACATATACATATATGTACTCAATTATTCTATATATTCTTCTATTTATTGGTTCTTTCTGTGGATACAGATAGCATCTTACTTCATATGTCCTTTGTAGTTAATTTGGATATTTATAATAGTCATAATTGACTAGTCATTCAAAGTTGTTCTTAAAACAATATTGTTCTTACTGTATACAATGCTCTCTTGGTTCTTCTCATTTTACTCTGCTATTTTTTGCAGGTCTACCCATGTTTTTCTAAGATGATTAAGCTCATCATTTCTTTTCATGGATGACTTTTAAATTCCTTTCTAACTCTGAGATTCCATGATTTCCTATCATGATTCTTCCCCTCTAAGTGCCATGAATGCCTTCCCCTCTAAAGTCTTCTTCCAACCTACTCTCTATATAGCACTTATGTGCCTGTTTACATAATTATTGTCTTTCCCATTAAAACACAAGCTTCTTGCCTTTTCTTTGTATTCCCAATGTTTATCACAGTGCCAGGCATGCAGTAAGCACTTAATAAATGCTTGTCCATTCTTTGAGTTGTTAAGTATTTACTACATTTTAGACACTGTTAATATATATAACATGCACACACACACACACACACACACACACACATATATATATATATATACTGTTACTGTATATTCCATAGTTTTAGGAAGGAGAACAGTGATGGACAAAGAGTCAGGGAACGCTTCATGTAGAAGGTTCTACTCGAACTAAGTTTTTAAGGAATCCTGGGATTCTGAAAGGTAGAATGAGAAAGGAATAGGGTATTGTGAATCAGGTGCAGGATTTGGAGCCAGAAAGACATAGGTTCAAAGCTCACCTTATTGGCATGTCACCATAGGAAAGTCATACAATCTACCTGAGCCTCCGTCATCTCATCTGTAAAATGGGAATTTTGATACTGATACTAGTAGTAGTAGTAGTAGTAGTAGTAGTAGTAGTAGTAGTAGTAGTAGCAGCAGCAGCAGCAGCAGCAGTTTCATGGAGTTATTGTGAGGCTCAAGATAATGCATATAAAGCCATTTGCAAACCTTACAGTGTTCTGGTTTCTGTTAAATCATTTTAGTCTTATCCTGCTTTTTGTGGCCCTCTTTGGGGTTTTCTTAGCAAATATATTAGAATGGTTTGCCATTTCTTTCTCCAGCTCATTTTACAGGTGAGGAAACTGAGGCAAACAGGGTTAAGTGACCCACCCAAGGTCACACAGCTAGTGTCTGAGGCTAGATTTGAACTCCTATAGATGAGTCTTTCTGACTCCAAGTCTGGCACTCTACCCACTGTACCACCTATCTGCCATAGTTATTAATTTGTAAGGCTTAAGTGATCCCCACCCAGCTGAGACCATAGTAAGGATGACTGATTCACCACTAGTTTCAGAGTACCTGAGTTACATCCTTAGAGTAACAGGCCTTTAAAAGGGAAGAACAAAAGAGATGGAAACAACTAAAGATGAGATGGCCAGAGAGGAACTGGTCAATATACACAGACACTGGTTCCCTAGAGAAAAACCTGCATGGCCCTGTAGCCCCTCTAGGGAACCGTGTGTAATGGGAAGTCTTATAACCCCAGATATGGCAGTGGATAGAAGAAATGGTCAAATGACAAAGAGTTCCTGGGTCCACCCAAGAGTTGAAAAAATGGGAGCCAGCAGCAGTGGACTGGTAGTAATGGAGTGAAGAAGGACCAGCTCCACCATTAGTAGAGGAATTCTAGGACCAAGCCTCTTGGACTCAGAGGATTTCTTGGACTAAGGAGATAGTGCAACAAAACATTAAGTCACGATGTGGAGAAGCAATCCCAGACTTTGATCTTTATGAATACTGTCAATTATGTGTACTGTGTAAGTGTGGGGAGGAAGGGAATACATTTTTTTATTGACCTTAAGTGCTTTTTGCTTACAGGAGGACCTCAATTTTAGGATAGGGTATGTCTTTTGGATTATATAGGTCCCTGGGGAAAAGGGCACTCACCATAAAGATGGGCTGCTTCACTCAAGTCCTTTTTCCTTGTGGCACTACCCCAGGGTACTCTGATCAGTCTGTATTGTACTCTTTGGGTCCCTGGGAGAGGTAGAAGCTCACTAGAGAGAGAAAGACAGTTGTTTTGACTATTTATGAGCTCCAGTATGAGTCCTTTGTATTTTGTATTTTCTGTCTGGTAACATAAAGCTTGTCCTGTGTTCACTATACTATTATTAACTAGAATGCTTGCAGAAGAGCTGAGTGAAGCACTTTGTGAAAAGTTAAAGCACTTTATAAATGTCAGTTATTATGGTTACTATTGTTCCCTTTTTGTGGAGACAAATTCTGGTTTTCCCACGGGAAATGTTGGGTGAGGGTGAGAGAGGTTTTATTAAAATGCCTCCATTATTTAAATTAGTCTGTATAAACACAGAGATTCTGTCCTGGGTTGTGGGCTATGAAAAGAAAAAAAGACATTTTGCTACCTGATTATTGTATTTCAACATCAGATCTAATGAAAAGATGGCAAAATTATACTCTATGTTCCCATTTGCCGTAAACCTTTAAGACCTATGGAAGTTACAGAGACAGCTTGCTAGAAATTTTTATGTTGATTCTTATACAGATTATTCAATTATGTAAATGAAAGCTGAATAATTCAGCACAAGGGTTATTGGTACCCACGCAATGACAGCCCTTTACATCATTTGGAGGTGTTCAGATCAGTAAATGAATTTTTTGTTTCTATCTAGGCATTTTATTTCCTATAGATACAGCGTGAGTCTCCTGGCATTTGTCCATTTCTGCAGTCCTACCCACAGAGCTGATATAAAGCATTTACCCACTGCAGGCAAGGTTGGAAAATTGCTCTGCTTTGTGTGTTATTGTCTGCTAGAGGTTTGGGTCTTCACTCCAACGTGTGAGACTTGGCTTAACTTGACTTGTCAGAACATAAATACCTAGATGCTATGGCAAGTAGAATTTTCTGGAATTAATAAACATACATGCAATATTCAGAAAAAATGATCTTCCACTGTGTCATGGCCTAGGCAGCTACCTTTTCTACACTTGTACCATCTTTGGTTATCCAAATATATAGGAGTCTCTATGGTGCAATAGATTTTACAAAGGTACTCATCTTGTCTGAGTTACCCTCATGAGCAGATTCAAGACATGCACTCAGTTATTTCCTCTTTCCTTTCCTTCTCTGCTTACTCTCTTTTCATTTATTAAGAATGATTAAGGACCCTCTTTCTGTAGGGAGTACAATCTGGGTCAAGTGAGAGCCAACCTCATCATCGGTGGATGCTCAGCTTCCCAGTTCTGCCTTTCCCCCAGTTGTTTCCCGTTTGTCTCGCCCACTGAGCCAGGTGACCCAATTGCTCTGCCGTATCTCAACCACCTGTTGTCCTCATTATCCATGCAACACACGCCCTTGCAACAGCCTCTCCTCCAGATGGTCTACACTTGATCTGTTCACTATGAAAACAGAATATTTTCAGATAGATCTATCTATCTATATCCCTCCTGCCCCCTCTGAAACTGTCATTACTGCTTACACTGATCTCTTCCATTCTTTATTTATTGATTTTGTTTTCTCAAGGGGAGGGAATGGTAGATGGAGAATTTTTACCATTACTCCTGCTGGTAATTATTAATATGTGACAAGAGTAATAATGAATCCTCTGCCCTTTACACTGAGATCAGCAAATCATTTATTTGTTAAGGTATTTGCACTGTGTACTGTTGGAAATACAAGACTGCAAGCTTCTGGTAGACTGTATAAGCTCCTTGTTGAGGGCCTTTAACCTCTCTCATATATTTTTGCATCTCTTCCAGGACATCACACAGGGCCCTGCACATATGTATACATGTATCTAGTGGCCGAAGATAGGATGCAGTCCCTCTCATTCAGTCTTCTATGTACTTACCAGATTGTTGTTGTTCATCTTTTGTTCTTGAAGAGAACCAGTGACATGAGGAAGGTGATGTCTTGACTTGCAAGTGAACTGGATTTAAGTGAGGCAGGGCTGTGGAAAGTCATCAGCCTCACTCTCTCCTTCAGAGTCAATGGAGTCCAGTGGCAACACATAGGTCAAGATGACTGGCGATGGCCCCATATGCAGTGGGAGCATGTACTTACCATACTCACTTTGGCAATGGAATAGTTTGTATGTATAAGTCCTTTACTAGACCATAAATTCCTTGAAGGTAATCATCATACTTTGTAAAACTTTATATTCTGTATGGTGCCTCAACTCACAGTCCTTGTGCATAGAATCTACTGAGCAAGTGTTTGTTTAGTTGGGCTGATGAGGTTTCTCCATATACTTAGTCTTCATAATTCATAGTTGTGGAGGAATGGGGAGAAGATATTTATGGGACCACTTGGGACTCTAGACACTTACTAGTAGAGTATTTAATTCTCACCTAGAGTTGACTAATGCCTAAAAGTTGCAACTGCCTTCTGCTATTTCTTATCCTAAGACTCCCTCTGCTCTGAGCAATATTGTGATCGAGTTCCAAAGGACACATCTTTAGGAATCCCGAAACCATTGGACTTCAAATAGAAGAGAAACAAAAGCATTACTCGGAGATCCACAAGCAGATGATGGCGGCACCCAGGAATTGTTATTTCTGAAATTGGGATATGGTCCAGTGAGGCAAAAAATTTAGCAAGAGAGGAAAAATCCCTAAAGCTTGCTATAGCATGTAATAGGGTAGTAGAAAAACTACTAGACTGGAAGCCTTAAACTTAAATCCTGACCCCTCACTCCCTGTGTGACCTTGGACAAATAACAAGAAAAATGCACCCTGCCTTTAAGGGTTACACTGTGCTTTCCTCATAACACTCCTGCAGGGTGTTATTATTTCCATTTTACAGGTGAGGAAACTGAGGCTCACTGAAGTGAGGTGATTGAACAGCTAGAAAGTAGGAGAACAGAGATACAAAGCCAGGATTCCTGACTTCCAGGTCCACTTCACTTACCCCCAGCCACAGAGGAAGGTTATACATGTTTTCCCTTTTCCTATCTCACATCCTCAGTTTCCTCCTTTGTGAAATGGGGATAACACCACAGTTCTTCCCTTGCTCTTAGGCTCTAAATGGATTTCAAAGCACTTTTCAGAGTACAATGTAAAATATTATATATAAATGCAAGGTGTTATTAGCATATCAAATATTTATTGAGCCGATATTGTTATTACTATTTCTTGGTGTGCTGCAAAGTACACCCTTATTGCTAGTGTCCCAGGGGAACAGAGCCTCATTCCATTACAAGTTGTTTTTAATCACTCTTGTGGCTGGCTCAGAGGGGGGCAGGGCTAGAGATAAGCCAAAATATCTGATAATCCAATAGTCATTTCTGTTTGGAATGCATCTTGAGACTCTCTTTTCCTCCAGAGGCGTTACCTTCCTAATTCTGTTTTGCTGAAGCTGATATTAAAATGGGTTTGCATTCTCAGAACGCACACAGACTGCCAGCAATAGCAGAGATGTCAGGGCAAGCCGGCTTGGAATGAAAAAGGAGTCAAGGACTAGCAAGATTAATCAGTAGCCATTTCTGGGGTGTCTACTCTGTGTAAGTCTCTAGCTAGGTACTATAGGAGATAGAAATGAAGGATAAGGCACTGTCTTCCTAGGCAGGCAGTGTCTATGACCAGGACAGATAATAAGTATTGTGGGTATTTAGAGAGGGGCTTGATAGATTACTAGGATAATGAGGGGAAGTTTCATGGAGGAGGTGGTTCTTGAAGGATGAGAAGGATTCAGCTAAGTGGAAAAGAAAAAAGGAAGCTGGTATAAGATAAGCCAGAGATTGAATCTAGTGGGTGTGGGAGACAGTGAGAAGTCCAGTTTAACTTGAAAGGACAGACAGTTCAGGTAGTAGAATGGTAGGAGACCATAGAAATTAGAAAGCAGAAGATACCTCAGAGGCCAGTTGTTCCAATGTCTCCATTTTACAGATAAGTAAACTGAGGTCTAGAGAAGTCAAGTGACTTGGCCCAATGTCACATAGAAGTAAGCAGAGGCAAGATTTTTGTGACCCCCACATTCAGTTATGAGACCCACAGTTTAAGAAGCTTTGCCTTAGAGGCTTATGGTATATTGGGGGAATACCACACAGGTAGAAAACAACACAATCTACTGGGGGTAATACAATGGTCCAGCTGATTCTTTGTGTTCAAGAGCAAGACTTTATATTTATTCCTGTTGGTTTCACTTTATTAGATTCAGCCCAGTGCTCCAGCCTGTCAAGATCTTTGTGGATCCCAGCTATATCTAGTTCAGTGTGTTAGCTGTCCATCCTAGCTATGTGTCACCTGCATATCTGATGAACATATTATTTATGCCTTTATTCAAGTCACTCGTAAGACATTTTAAACAGCACAAGGCCAAGCATGGATCTCCGGGGTACTCCACCAGCGACCTACTGCCATGATGACAGTGAATCATTAATAGTCTCTGAGTCCAGTTCTCTGGTCAGTTTGGAGCCCATCTAATTGTACCATTGTTTCCTCCACATCTCTACATCTTTTTTCCATAAAAATGGAGCAAGAGATATTTTAACAAAAGCTATGCAAAAATATAGGTTAGGTATCTACCCCTTTTTGCTAATTTAGTCATTTTGCCAAAAAAGGAAATGAGGTTAGTCTGGCATGGCCTGTCCCTGATAAGCCTTGCTGGCTCTTTGCAACCACCACCTCCCTATCTAGATATTTGGCAAGTATCTCTTTAACCATCTCTTCTAGAATGTTCCTAGGACTTGGAGTCAACCTCATTGGTCTATAATTTAAAGGCTCTGTTCTCTTCCATTTTTTGAAAATGTGGCCATCATTTGCCCTTCTCCAATCTTATGGATCCTCTCCTGTTTTCCATTATCTTTCAAATAATACTGACAGTGGTTCAGCAATTATGTCACAGGTGATATAGGACTAAGAGAAGATTGTGAGATTTAACAAGTAAGTGATCATGGCTTAGGGAGGTTCAATGACTTGCCTGACATCACTTGGGTAATAAATAACAGTCAGGGCTTGAAGCCAGATTCTCTGCTTCAAGAATTAGCAATACTGTTTTCACTGCATTGTGCTGCCTTTTTGATAGATCCTCAGTAACCTTTGAGAAGAACAGTTTCAGTGAAAGGGTGGGACCAGAATCCAGATTGCAAAGGGTTGCTAAGTGAGTGGGTGGAGGAAGTAGACAAAGAGAAAGGAGAAGATTCTTTCTAGGAGTTTTGCAGTAAGAGGAAGGAAAAATTTGGGACAATAGTTTGAGGATCTGACTGAGTAAAGGTTTTTAAAGATCAGATAGACCTGAGCAGGTGTTCAGGGAGCAGGAAAAGAGTCAGTGGATAGGTAGAAATTAAAGATGACATAGAAAAAGAATGATTAATGTAGTAAGCACCTGTAAAAGGTGGTGGGGGTAGGGATAGAATTGAGGGCACAAATAGAGGGGCTGATCTTGGTAAGCAGGAGAGCTACTTCTTCCTTAAACACAGGACTAAAGGAGGGAAGAGTGGGTGAAGATGTAGCAGGGGTTGAGATATGGAGTTTGGGAAAAGGGAGAGCTCATAATGCATGATCTCAGTTTTCTTAGTAAAGCAGGAGGAGAGGCCATCTGCTGAGATAGAGGGAGTGAGGGTGGTGATGACGGACTTGAGAAGAGGAAGAGAAGAAGCTGCTGAGGGGGAATAAAGTGGCTCATGAAGGAAGAATGAAGGCTTGGCTTTGCAGCATTAAGGCCCTAGTTGAAAACAGCTCACATAAATTTGTAGTAGACCCATTTGGCACAGTGGTGCCACTACCTCCAGAGGCACCCAGAAGCTTAGCAGTATGAGCAGAGCAGGCTGACAGTAGGGAAGATCTAGGGTGAAGGATTAGCAGGGTATGGATATTAGAATTTCAAGGGAGCAAAGGAATCATGGATAGAGGTCAATGTAGAGTTCAATTGATCAATTATAGGGGAAATACTGTGAAGAAAGGAAAGTGAGGTCAGAGCCATGGTCTGGGAGAAGAGTGGGAACTAGAAGTTGCCATGAAAATGAAGAATCAATTTAGGAGAAATGAGGCAGAAGGGGAATTAGAAGGATGTGAGATTTTGATCAGAAAATGATTTTTCAATGCTCCCCCCCCCCCCCAATTCTAGAGGTGGCAGTTGTGAGAAATGGTGAGATCTAAGGTATCACTCTCCCTGTGGGAAGCTGAGGTAGATTGAGACTATAAGTCATGGTGGCTGAGAAGGAGGATGATTTGGGAAGTCAGGATATTTGAAAAAGTATCAAAGTATACATCGGATTCCTCATGTGACTATGAGCTGGGGGCTGACCTCTTAAAGAAAGGAGGTAGAGTGAACTAGAAACACAGAAACAGTTGATATAGAGGACCAGTTGATAGAGAGGGATGGAGTAAACCTTAAAGGATGAGAGGTTTCAGAGTGGTCCTTAAAGAAGGAGAGTCTGGAAGTGGTAGGAAGTAAGGAGCTTGTCATTCCCTCCTGGTGGCCAGTGTGTCAGGGCATGTGAGAGAAGAATCAATTAGCAAGAAAGAGGCTGGACATGTATCAGGAAATAGGTATGTTTCTAGGAGCACAATAAGAAGGAAATAGCATGGGCAGCTAGCTGACGCAGTGGATAGAGCACCGGCCCTGATGGTCAGGAGGACCTGAGTTCTAATCCGACCTCAAACACTTGACATTTACTAGCTGTGTGACCCTAGGCAAGTCACTTAACCCCAATTGCCTCACTAAAAAAATTAAGAAAAGAAGGAAATAGCATGAGAAGAAGTCTAGGGTGGAGGCAAGTTTGTTCATGGTATAGCCAAAGTTCTAAAGGTTATAATGGAGAAGAAGAGAAGAGGAGGAAATGGACAGGATTGAGTTAGAGGAGTATGAGAGTACTGGAAAGGAAACTTTTACCCTGGGAGATGGTGACTGAATTTGGTGACTGGACTCAGAGAAGCAAGTTATACAAATTTGCTAGCTGTAGTTACCATTCAGTCAGAGGACTCTAGTTTCTAGGGTCTGTGATGATGGAGCGTGTCATTGTTATTTCATTTACAAACAACAGGGATCTGACAGTAGTGAGGGTGGGGTGGAGTTTGGACTGGGAATCTGAGTACCCATGAACTCTACTCAACTCTCACAGACAAGTATATTAGTTTTATTTTCAAGATGGCGGAGTTTAAGCCACACCTAGAATATATTCCAAACATGGATCATGCATTAGGTTCTTTTTCAGGGCCTAGCATCTGAGGCCCTGCTCTCTTTGATATTATAACATTTGAGATTATAATGCTCCCCCTGAGGCTGGGGGAGCATTAGGCCTTTGCCTGAGGTTGCAGTCTCTCCAGCTCCAGGTGTGGTGTCTAAAACCTTGCCAGGGTAGCATATTGTTAATGAATAAGAAGCCTAACAATTAGCAATAGTGTGTGGAGCTGTGTTTCTGTTTCTTGAAATTAAGAACCCAGTTAAGTTAAACATTTCACTTATTAAAGTCATTTATCAATGATCTAGAACACAGTCAAGAACCAAAAAGCAGAAAGTCTTTTTAGCAGATAAAATAATGGTAAATAATGTACTTGACTCTTTTAATCAATCAACAAACATGTATTAAGCACCTACTGTGTGCCAGGTATTGAAGATACAATTATTAGCTAATATTTATATATAGCAGCCGTGATGTGCCAGGGACTGTGCTAAGTGCTTTACAAATATTATCTCATTTTATCCTTACAACATCTCTGGGAAGTAAGTGTTATTATTATCTCTACTCTACAGATGAGGAAACTGAGATAAACAGAGGTTAAATGACTTGCTCAGGGTCACATACCTAAGTAAGTGTCTGAGCTTGTATTTGAATTCAGGTCTTCCTGGCTCCAGGTCCGGTGCTCTATCTGCTGTGGTCACTAAATTCCCCTATATATAAAGAATGAAACAATCCCCACTCTCAGGAGCCTTACATTCCAACTAGGGAAGCAATGTTACATACATAGACTATATAGAATAAATACATATAACATATATAGAACAAATATAATGATAATAATGCAAATTAATATAAGGTAGTTAGGGAGCAATTGGTGGTGATGGTGCTGGGAGTCAGGAAAGGATTTCTACAGAAGTTAATGCATGAACTGTGCTGAAGGTAATGAGGAATTCTGTCAGGTGGAGGTAAGGAGGCAGTGCATTCCAGGCATGGGGACCTGCTGGTGCAAAGCTGTGGACATGGGAGATGGAACACCCTAAGTGAGAAACAGAGAGAAGGCCCCCTCTCCTCATTGCTTTCAGTTGTATGGAAATCATGAAAAGACATTGAATTCAGCTTGGTGCACTAACTCACATTTCTTCCAGATATGTTTCTGATCTAGAAATGGTTAGCCATGGACTCTCGCTAAGGGCCTAATCTTGAGATCAAAGTTCCTTGATCCCAATGATGATGATGATGAATAAAACTCACATTTATGTAGGATGTCCCAGTTACCCAGCTGCTAAATGTGAGAACCAGGATTTAAACTTATTTCCTAACTTCAAGTCAGTCACATTTCTCAGGATACCACTATCTCTATCCTCAATGAAACTAATGCTCTAGCCCTACCTTTAGTCTTTTTCACTTTCCACAGAAAGAGGATTCATTGAGTGATTGATTTGGGTCGGTCATTCATTCATTCATTCATTCATTCATTCATTCATTCATTCATTCATTCATTCATTCAACATTTATTAAGACCCTACTGAGTACAGGGATCAGTACTAGGTGAGAGAGAAAATTCAAATAACACAATCTTTGAGTTTACAGTCTAATGGGGACTATGCAAATGCAGATAAATACAATATAAACAATTATATGATAAGTGCATAAGAGAATTGCAAAACAAAATGTTTTGCAAGGCCTGAGGGAGAAGGTCATTACCGACCTTGTAGATGCCTTGAGAGAACAAGCCTTCCTTCATATCTTCTGGCCTAGGGCCGCATGAATCAGAAGCCCCCCGCTGGGCTGTAAGGTGCCAGATTACTCAGAGTTCCAAGTAATGCATTCATCACTTACTGCTTTTCAGAAAACTTCATTATAATTGTTGGCTTGGGGCTACAATATTCGTGACCAGAACTGGAGGTAGCAGAACACCACAAAATTCAAATTAGAAACTTTTTTTCTTCAAAGTAGAGAGTGACTTTATTGTCTAGCATCTTATGAAATCTTTCTAAATCAAAATGAAATGTTTTTAGTACCAGCTTGGAGGCCCAAGAGAAAGGGTGTGGTATAGCTGTGGAATTATAGAAACTTTTTAGATCACAGAAAGATTATAGCATACCCCCAAAATAAAACACTGTGTTCCTCTGAGTGTTTGTTAGTCACATATTGTGAAATGTGAGATCACTCCCACCCCCAAACATGTGTGGGGGAAAAATTTTGTGTTGTTTTCTGGATCTCAAAGCCAGTGAAACTTTTGACAGAGAACCCAGAGGGATTTGGTGTTAGGTAACCTCTCAGAGAGCCCAATCCATGCTCATATATTACATAGGACTTTGGTATTACCAAGTGGTCTCACCTGCATTTCTTTGATCTTTAAAACAATCTTAGGAGGCAGGTGCTGCAAGTATCATTCCCATTTTATAGCTAAAGAAACTGAGATTCAGACAAGGGAAATGAGTAAGTAGGTGATGGAGCCCAAACTCAGTCCCAGGTCTTTGGGCTCAAATTCAGGTATTCTTTTCATTCCACTTTATTGCCCTAATGTATGCCTAATTCACTTGCTGGGACAAAGACAAAGGCAGAGAGAGAGAGAGAGAGAGAGAGAGAGAGAGAGAGAGAGAGAGAGAGAGAGAGAGAGAGGGAGGGAGGGAGGGAGGGAGGGAGGGAGAGAGGGAGGGAGGGAGAGAGAGAGAGAGAGAGAGAGAGAGAGAGAGAGAGAGAGAGAGAGAGAGAGAGAGAGAGAGAGAGAGAGAGAGGGACAGAGGACAAGAAAGTATTGTTGAGGGCCAGAGCATTTGGAAAAGTGGAAAGAAAGGGTGGCAGAGATGCCTCTGGGAGGACAGGCACAAGTGACACACTTCAGAATACAGTCCTTGGATATGCGCAGGATGAAGCTCCTAAGAGAGAGAAGGGCCTGTAGACAAAGTTTATTTTCCTATTCATTTTTCCCAGGGCCTATCTTGCTACATCTAGTACTAATCCTCTTATCCTCTGAAGAAGAGAGTACAGGATTGCAGAGCTAGGCTACTAAAGCAGAGACCCACCAGCAAAACTGTGATCCAGGGCTTGGGGCTTGGAACAAGTGGCCTTGGTCTTTGGTTTTCAATCAATATAAAAAAATCGCCAAGATTGCATTCCTATTGCCTGTATGGAAAAACTAAATTATAGAAAGGAGATGAAGAGTCCCTGATTTTTTACAGATTTCATGAAGGATTTAAAAACTTCGCAAACACCTGCCACTTATGAATAGTCCTTGATCTGTTGACCAGTCTTTCATTTTCTGGATAGGTCATATATTTTCTTGCAAATACCCCTGAGCTTATCAGCATAGTCCACCAAGTGTTTGGTACATACTGCTTTGGGGGGCCAGAGCAATTCGAGCATCAACAGAAGGTGGAGGCCATTGGACAGTGGATTTCTCAGCTGACAGGAGACACCCACCTCCAAACCAGAGTCACATACAGTTTGAAATAGAAGCACTTGCTTTACTTTTTGGATCTGATAGAGAAGTCCCTCTTTTAGCCTTTTCCATTTCAATACAAACCTTTGAGAGCCACCTGGCATATTGGATGGAGAGTCAGTCTTGGAGTTAGGAATGTCTGGCTTTGAATACTGACGCAAGCACATTGGCTTTTTGTCAATATCTTAAACTCTTAGTGGGGCACCTTGGCACCCCCAGCACAGGTAACTCTCCACAACATTGACGAAGAACAAATGCTAACTTGCATGGACAGAGGGAGTTCCCCTCCACTGATTAAAGCACAGGACCAACAAACACCTAGTGCTCACTGTATGGAGAGCACTGGGCTAGGTATTGAGAATACAACGATGAATCAAATTGCACAGCTCTTGTTGTTAAGGACCATATAGGGGAGAATGTGACATGCATACAACCGTATGAGAGAACAGGTCATCAAAAAGAAAGGGTGAAGGGGGAGCTAGGTGGCGCAGTGGATAGAGCACTGGCCCTGGAGTCAGGAGGACCTGAGTTCAAATTTGACCTCAGATACTTAACACTTGTTAGCAGTGTGACCTTAGGCAAGTCACTTAACCCCAATTGCTTCACTTTTAAAAAAAGGAAAAAAAAAGAAAGGGTGACTTCTGACTAGATCCTGATAATCTGCTGACTTGTAGCTGACCAGGAGATGCAGTGGAAAGAGTGTTAGCTTTGGAGTCAGATGACATGGGTTCAAATCCAGGCCCTGCCACTTACTACTTGTGTGGTGACCATGAGCAAGTGACCTAACTTCTTTGGGCCTCAGTTTCCTCATCTAAAAAATGAGGGAGTTGGACTAGATGGCTGTTGAAGCCCCTCCAGGTCTCAATCTATGAGTCTCTGACAAGGTAGGCAACAGAGCCCCACCCTTTGCATCAGAAACCATAGCTGTAGCAGAGGAGGGGACAGTGAGATCTACTACCATCTGAAGAAGAGGCAGCTATATAGATTGCTCAGTTGGATAAAGCACTGAGCCTGGAATCAGGAAGACCTGACTTCAAATCCAGCCTCAGATACTCACTAGCTGTGTGACCCCGGGCAAGTCACTTCACCCTGTTTGCCTCCATTTCCTCATCTGTAAAATGAGCTAGAGAAGGAAATGGCAAACCACTTCAGTATCTTTGCCAAGAAAACCCCATACAGGGTCCCAAAGAATGGGACATGACTGAATAACAAGGATTCTATAATATACAAATGAACAACGCATGAAGAAGGTAACAAATCATTGCCTCATCTGACCTTTTAAAATAACCTTTAATTAATAAGCCAGAAACTCAAATATGGACATCAAGAGGCCTTTTCTCTGAACTTGGAATACAAAGAGAAAAAAGAGAGAAATTCCTATTTATCCCTGGACAAACGAATCTTTCTCTAGTGGTTATGAATAATATAAACTTGAATATTATAATTATATAGGAGAAATAACAGAGATTTGAAGGAAGGGACTTATTGCTTGTAAAACACTGAATACTGAGTCAAAAGACTGGGGCTTGAATTCTGTTCCAGCTATTTATTACCTTTGTGACCTTGGGAAAGTCATTGAATGTTTCCTTCCCTGTAAAATAACAGGGTTAAATGATCTCTCTGAGGTCCTTTCCAGTAGTGAATCCTAAGATCTTCCATTTTTACTTATGGTTGAATTTTCCAAAAGGAATTTCCAACCCAGTTTGTATAATCAATGATGAAAACATCTAAAGATCAAGTCAGAATTATAGCATCTCAGAATTGGAGAGATTCTGTGAGAGAGATCTTGGGCACATGCTGTACCCCTAGAGGGCACTCCTTGGCATCATCCCCATGTGGCTGTTCAGCCTTGGCTTTAGGACCCTCAGTGACCACTCTCTCCCAAGGCATCTCATTCTACTTTCAAATGCTTTGATCGCTTGGAAGTTTCTCCTGACTTTGAACTTATATGTTCCTTTTCCCAATTTCCACCTATTGCTTCTAGTTCTACTGTCTGGGACCAAATACAACATGTCCAATCATTTTATCATCTAACAACTTCTGTAATACTTAAAAACAGCCATCATTCCCCTCACTCCAAGTTTTCCCCTCTTTAAGCTTAACATTCCAACTACCTTTTTCTGATACTTATATGGCATAGATTTGAGGGCCTTTACTATCCCAGCTACCATACAGTATGATACAGTGGAAAGAGCAATGGCTCTTAAGTCAAAGGCCCTAGGTTCAAATCCCACCTTTGACCTATTTGACCTTGGGTAAATCATGTAACCTGGCATCCCAGGTACCTCATCTATGAAATGAGAGGTTAGACTAAATGAGTTCTGAGATCCTTTCTAGACACTCTCAGAGGAAAGAACACTGGACCTGGAGTCAGAAAGAGCCAAGTTCAAATCCTGCCTCAGAAACTTAGTAGATGTATGACCTTTGGCAAGTTACTTAACCTCTGCCTGTGTCAGTTTCCTTATCTATAAAATGAGGATAATAGTACCACCTCCTTCTCAAAGTTGCAGTGAAGATCAAATGAGATACTATTTGTAAAGTAACTTTGTAAACCTTAACGTGCTACATAAATGCTATTATTATTGTTATTCCTAAAATGTGGTGTCCAGAACTCATCCAAATCCTCCACATGTGGTCTGACTAGGTCAAAGTGCAATGGGAGTTCTGTGATCTGAGAGAGTATTTCAGAATACTTTCACCTCTTGTGTTCTGCAGCTATGCCTATAACAACAAACCCATCTTCATCGAGTTGACATATATGGATTTCATTCATTCATTCATTCATTCATTCATTCATTCATTCATTCATTCATTCATTCATTCTACTAGGCTGTAATTTCCTTGAGGGCAGGGGTTCCATTTGATTTAAGCTTTGTGTCACCCCAGTGCCCAGCATAGAGTTTTGCCTAGTCATTACTTGATGATTAAAAGTCATTACTTAGTTATTTGTCATATTCATTCAATAAAATATTTATTACACTCCTATTGTGGGCAGGGTCCTATGTGACACTAAGGGAGATACAAAAATAAATAACACATGATTCCTCTCCTCATAGAGTTTACAGTTTAATAGAAGAGGAGCTTAAAATCTAAATATTTTGATCAAATAAATAGATTTAGGAATGGAGGGTTTATTGATGCAGAATAGTTAGAAATTAGCCTTATGTTGGGCAGGATTCCCAATAGCAAAGGGGAGGGGGGTGGTTAACTGTACCAGGGTGACTTCTGGAGATATCATAAGCTCTCTCCCACAGGTATCCTTTGGGTGAGCTGTACAACTTGGGCCAAATTACCCTTCCTTCCCTAGTGCTGTTTGGAGGTGTGTGCATCCAACCCTGCACATCCCCATCCTCATTTTAATTTCATTTTGACGGTTTTATTTTCTCTCCCACACCTGCTCACACATGCACACGCAGTGTAATTACACCAACGATTCAGCAGTTCAGCAGCAAATTTAAAACCAGCACAGCTTCGCAGCAAATGCAAGAAGTTATATAAAATTCATGGGCTGTTCATCTTGGAGCAACAGGAGAAGCAAACACAGAGGCAGCCTAGGCATTTGAAAATTACAGTGTGTGTTCACTGATCCTGGGTGAAAGAGCAAAGCCAGGAACCATGCTTTCTGCACTGAGTGACAGGTTATTTGCTTAGGAGAAAGCAAGAAGCAATTAGATCATCCCTTCAAAGCCTCCTCCCTGAGCCCCCAAATTATTGTCTGCCCTCCGATGGCTCCTGAAAGTACCTAGCTTGGTCCAATCTGCTATTGCAGACAGTGATTTCCGAGAGAAGAATATGAGATTTACTCAAATTCTGCAAACCAATTTGGATCGACATTCATACCTGCCACCCTCTGTTGCATGTCTTCCCAAGATTTCTCTGAATTCTCTCTCTCTCTCTCTCTCTCTCTCTCTCTCTCTCTCTCTCTCTCTCTCTCTCACACACACACACACACACACACACACCCCATATTTTATGGTTCTAAAGCTCTATAGGTATGTTTGAGTTTTCTGGGCCTCTATTTCTTGATCTGTAGAATGGGGAAATTAAGCTCCCAGGATTACTGTGAGAAAAAGTGTTTTGTCATCCTTAAAGCACTATACGAACGTGAATCATTGTTATTGTCACGCTTATAGCTCACAGTGCAGGTTTTAATATCCCATTTTTACAGCTGAGAAAATGGATCCTCCAAGAAATTAACTGATCTTGTCCAAGGTCATACTGTCAGTAGCTGGTCTTAGTCCAGATCAAATGATATAATAGGGGAAAAGCACTTAGCATAGTGCCCGGTGCATAGCAGGTGCTTAATTAATGCTTGTTCTCTTCCCCCACCTCGGCCTCATACCCAGCTCTTTAGACTCTTAATCTCTTTCTTCTCTGCCTTCTTTCCCTATGATATGGAACAAAAGGGGAATCCTTGGGGTTTGGCTGTTAGTGAGACGAAAGCAGAAAGCAAGGAGAACAAGGATGTTTTTGAATGGCCTTTGAAGTGATGGCTTTAGATTATTTCCTTTACACATTTTTAATAAGCTTTATTTTTTCTTACTGGACTATTTGTGGTGGGTGATGGTTTTTCATAAACATATCATCAATTCTCCACTAAACCAGCATTTCACTTTTAAACCAACTCTACCGTAAGGATAAAGGTCTCCACAATATGAAGAAATTAGGACTGGGGACACATGCCTTGGGATTAGAAAGGACGTGATTTATGCGGGCTGTTGCTACTGAAACAAAAGCATAAACTTTCCCGGTATCTCTCATTGCTAGAAATTCCACTTAATGTCTGGGTGCAAGGCTCTGGGATTTTTGTAGGTAGAATGCTGAAATTAGGCAGAAAATGTAATTATCTTTGGGGGAGGCTACCAGATACCTTGGTTTAATGGGGAAAGCACCAGAATGGGAAATGGGAGTCCTGGGTTCTAGTTGTCAGTAATTTATGTTGTTGTCACTAATTTATGGTGTTAACTAGTCAATCATCTAGCATTTATTTAGTGCCTAATGTATACCAGACACTGTGCTAGACACTGTGTGTGTGTGTGGGTTCTGGGATAACCCCTAAAAGCAAAAAATAGTCCCTGCTCCCAAGACTCTCATAGTTCAATTGGGGAGACTATGTGTGAACAATTATATCAAACACAATATATACAGGATAAATTGGGAGTTTTCTCAGAGAGAAACTGTTAAGATTAAGGACTAGGAGAGACTTTTTGCAGAAGGTGAGACTTTAGCTGAGACTCCAAGGAAGCCAGGGTAGCCAAGATGATAAGCGAGAGAGTGCCAGGTATGGGGGATGGCCAGTGAAAATGCCCATTTGGGAGATGGAACAGGAAGGAGGTCAGTGTCACCAGATTGCAGTGTATTTGAAAGGCAATAAGGTATAAGAAGCCTGTATAATGTTGAATATGTCTGTTCACTTCCCTGGGCTTCAGTTTCTTTGTTTTTAATATATGGGTGGGAGTTGATTTGTTGATCACCAAATTATGGAATTTCATATGGGGGAACCTTAGAACGCAGAATTTTAGAACAAGAAGGAACGTCAGAAATCATTGAACATAACCCCTTCATGACATAGGTGTATTCCCTTCTCTCCACTCCCATAGCTACTACCCTAGTCAGGCTCCCATCACCTCTTACCTAGACTATTACAAAAGTCTTCTAATTGCTCTCTTGGTCTTAAGACCCTCTCTACTACCATCCAGCCTCCATTCAGTCACCAAAGTATTTTTTCTAAAGCATGCTTCTGACCACCCCCACTCCTCTAATCAATAAACTTCAGGATCAAACATAGTCTTTTGTTAGCATTTGGAGATCTTCATTACCCAGTTCCTTCCTATCTTTGGAGTCTTCTTTCTCTTTACTCCCCTCCTTATACTTACCCAATTACTGTTCCTCTCACATGACCCTCTGTTTCCCATCTTTGTACTTTTGTATTGGCTGTGCTCTGTGTCTAAAATACTATTTCTCCTCACCTTCATTGTTTAGCTTTCCTGCTTTCCTTCAAGGCAGAGTTCCAATCCTACCTTCTGCAGGAGACCTTTTTTGGTCCCCCAGTTCCCAGCGCCTTTCCCTTTGAGATTCCCTTTGATCTAATCTGTATATATCTTGCATGTTCCTAGTTATTTACATGTTGTGTTCTCCATTAGTCTGTGGGCTCCTAGTGATTTTTGCCTTACTTTGTATCTCCAGCCCTTAGAACAGAACCTGACATATAGTAAGCACCAAATAACTAATCGATGCTTGTTGACTGATTGACTGAAATTGTGGACCAGAGAGGGCGTCAGGGGCAGGTAGCTCCAGAAGCAAGGTTTCCAGGCAGGTTTCCTGATTCAAGCCTAATAACACTTTCCTATCCCATGATACTGAGAGGTTTGCTACATGTTGATAAATAATGGATTTCTGAACACTTGGATTTATTTGTTTTCACACTTAGATGTTTTTGTACTTTTCTGATACCTTATGAGTCAGGTAGGGAGAGTCTGCCAGCTCCTCATTGGCCAGGTTGAATTGTCAGGTAGTAAAGGTTTACAGCCAAATCATTCACCTTTCATTGAAGTCATGGCCAGAAGGGTCAATATAAATCCATAAAAAAGCCATACCCCTCCAGTCAGGCCTGGGCTTCTTGGGTGACCTGTATCATTGCCGACTTGTTTCTCTCAGGGAGAATTCAAATTTTCTATTTTCCCAGTAGCTTTCTGGTCTATAAAATTCCTTTTCACTGAGAATCCAGGAAAATATGTTAATCACACAAATTTTCCCATCAGGCTCAGTACTATCTCTGCTCAGTGGAACAGGAATGGGCTTAGATTCTTCAATTAATTATTTTATACCCACTCCAACATCTCTGGTCCCCTTTCCCTTTCTGTCCCAGCCCCCATCATCCTATCATTAGTCTCATTTGGCCCTGAGGATGAAGGTTCATTACTATGAGTTAGAGAAAGTCATTACTGTTAGTTAGAGAAAGATTCATTTGTCTGGTGGAGAAACAGGGATTTTTCTCTCTTTGTCTCTCTTCTTATTCCAGGGGCAATGAAAAGGCCTTTTGATGTATATGTTTGTGTCTCTGCCTTCTTTATTAAGGATGATTTTAAAAGGTCAAACAAGACAAAGTCTTCTCATTGGTAGTAGTTGGCTGATAATTTCAGATGTCAATGAAGCCTGAAGGCCCCCCCCCCCCCGCCTTCCCTGGCATGGTGGTTGCTTGTGACACAAAGGTGGGGGGGTGGGTTAGAGCCTGTCTGGTCAGTCAGGAGGCAGTTGGCAAATGATCAGGGCAAAGTCAGAGAGATCTGTCTCCTCTTTCTTTTCAGTGACCTTTTATTCATGCCATCTCTCTTCCCTGCCAAAAGGCTCTAGCATCTTTTTGTTGGAATTTCTCTTTTTTCCATCTTCTTCGATCAAAATCTCCCCTGTTTGCTGCACTTCTGAGCTCTGAAGACTTTTGGCTTTTCCATTTACATGACTATAGCTGAATCAGTGTATGTATGTGTTATCTCCCCCTTTAGAATGGTGAACCCTTAAGAGCAGTGACTGCCTTGAGCCCTCTTCTCTTTTCTCTCTATTATTTTGCTTGGTGGTCTTATCAACTTCCATGGATTCAATGATCATTTCTATGTGGATGATTTAAATCTATTTATCCATCATTAACCTCTCTTCAGGGGCAGCCAGGGGGTTAGGTTACCTAAGGTGGTTAAGTCTAACTAAGTTAGAGTGAGAGGTCTGAAATTAAGAAAAGTCATCTTCCTGAGTTCAAATCTCCCCTTAGGTATTTCCTAGCTGTGTGACCCCCAGCAAGTCACTTAATCCTATGGGCCTCAGTTTCCTCATCTGTAAAATGAGCTGGACAAGGCAATGGTAAACCACTCCAGTATCTCTACTAAGAAAACCCCAAATGGGGTCATGGAGAGTCAGTCATGACTGAAAACAACTGAACAGCAACAACAACAATCTCTCTCCTAACCTGTAGACTTGCTTCTCCAACTGCCTATTAAATATCTCAAATTGGTTGCCACTTCAAACTCAGCATGTTCAAAACCAAACTCATTCTATTTCCCTCCAAACTCTTCCTTCTTCCTAAATTCCCTATTATTATTGAGGGCACCATCATCTTCCCAGTCACCCAGGCTCACAACCTAGGTCTTTTCCTTGATTCTTCACTCTCATTCACCCTACATATCTAATCTACTGCCAAGTTTGTTACTTCTACCTTCACAAGGTCTCCTGTAGATGTTCCCTTCTCTCCACTGGTACAAATGCCTCATCACCTCATGCCTCAACTATTGCAATCGACTGCTGGTTGTATTCTCTGCCTCAAGTCTCTTCCCATTCCATTTAAGCTCCCTCTCAGATGCCCAAATGATCTTAAAGCACAATTCTGATCATGTTATTTCCCCATTCAATAAGCTCCTGTGTTTCCCTAATACCTCCAGGATTAAATATAAAAATCTGGTTTGCTTTTAAAGAGCTTCATATCCTGGCCCTTTCCTGCTATGGACTTATCTCCTACAGACAGGATATAACATGCTTTCAGAACTATAAATCATAGATTTAGATCTATGAATGAATAAGCAAGCATTGAGAAATAATTTTGTATGCTACGCACTATTCTAGGCACTGGGGACAATACAAAGCATAAGACAGAGTCCCTGGCTCCAAGAAGCTTATATTGTAGTAAGAGAGATGAATGAATGAAACAGCACTGTTGTCATTGCATTCAGATGGGCATAGTTCTAGAATATAGGAAGTGCTCATGTTCAGATAGTACTAAGACAACTGTGCTCCCACTCTGTTTGTCCTGGTCAAACCACAAAAGACTTAATGGTTGGTTCATCCTAGTCCATATGCCTTATTTTTTATGTGAAGAAACTAAGGACCAGAGAAATTAAATCAGTCAGTCAGTCGATCAATAAACTTTTATTAAGTGCTCATTAGGTGCCAGGCACTGTGCTAAGTTCTACTTATATTGATTTACTTAGGATCACCTAACAGGTCAATTGCAGAGTTGGGATTTGAACTTAGGTGATCTGATATCACTTCTCTACACTGTACCACACCATTTCTCATAGCAAAGTAAAAATAAGCTATATAGAAAATAAATACAAATTAATTTTGGAGGGCACAAATAACTGAAGAAATCAGAAAAGTCCTCTTGAAAGAGGTGATGCTTGAGCTGAGCCTTTAAGGGAGTTAAAGTTCCCAAGATGTAGAGATGAAGAATGGAACACTGGTGAGAAATGAGGGGAGAGAAGGGAGAGATAAGAGATGTAAGGTGAGAGGTGAAGAAGTAGAATATAGAGTTATAGATTTAGACCTATGGTCTAAGGTCATTTAAAGGTCATTTAATTCAACTCTATAATTTTACAAATAAGGAAGCTGAGGGTCAGAAAAAGTGAAGTGACTTGTCCAACATCACACAAGTAGTAATCAGCAAAGCTTAGACAGATTTGGGGGTAATTTATATGAGTAACATCTGCAGTTATAGGAGTACATGAAGGTTCCCTGGACAGCTAGGTAGCACAGTGGGTAGAGCACTGGTCCTGAAGTTGGAAGAACCTGAGTTCAAATCTCACCTCAGACTCTGACTCAGGTGTGTCCCTGAGCAAGTCACTTAGCCTCAATTGTCTTAAACATCTGGGCCCATCTCCAGTCATCCTGATCAGCATCTTGCCATTGGATCCAGATGGCTCTGGAGGAGAGAGTAAGGTTGGTAACCTTGCACAGTCCTTCCTCACTTAAATCCAATTCAGTATTAGTCATGATATCACCCAGATGTCATAGTCCTCTTTGAGAAATGAAGGATAAACAATAGATGAGCTTCCCAAAGAAAGAGTACAGGACTAAGCACACAGTAGGCACAAAAGAGATCTTTCAGCTCTGAATTCTAGCTAAGAATTCTCACAGAGGGGTAGAACAGGCAGCCCATTTCACCTAAATGAAACAGAGGTTCCAAGAGGAAAACTATATTGAGGGTAGGAAATCTACTGCTTTCCCTGCACGTAGACATACCAGCACTGTCCTGAAAACCCGTTGTGGACATTGTCACCAATATTTATAGGATGCCAGAGTTAGGAGGAGACCTTAGGCATTATCTATGCTAACTTACTCATTTTACAGATGAGGAAATTAAGGACAAGCAAAGAAAAGTGAGCTCAACAGAACCCAAACTCAGAACTGAGGAAGAGAGGGAACTAGGGCAGGACATATATGTGGAACACTCCAATAAGCCTGAGGAAAAGACTCTAGCAACCAGTTTGGGACCAATTCTGTACCCTCAAAAATCACTTGGGAAAGACACTGAGGCTGGTGAACTTTAATTGACCCAGCATGGGAGGAGGTAGAGATGTTTTGTTTTGTTTTGTTTTTGTTCTTGTGGGGCAATGAGGATTAAGTGACTTGCCCAGGGTCACACAGCTAACAAGTGACTGGATTTGAACTCAAGTCCTCCTGAATCCAGGGCTGGTACTTTATTCACTGCGCCACCTAGCCGCCCCTAGAGGTATTGTTTTTTTTTTTTTTTTGTCTTTTTTTTTTTTGTCTTTTTTCAGGGCAATGGGGGTTAAGTGACTTGCCCATGGTCACACAGCCAGTAAGTGTTAAGTGTCTGAGGCCGGATTTGAACTCAGGTACTCCTGACTCCAGGGCTGGTGCTCTATCCACTGTGCCATCTAGCTGCCCCGCTAGAGGTGTTTTTAAGATCCAGACGTTTGCTTAAAAAAGGCCAGTCTCCCACTGCATCTGGAGCCATCTCCAATCATCCTGATGTTTATCTTGCCACTGGACCCAGATGGCTCTGGAGGAGAAAGTGAGGTTGATCATCTTGCACAGCCCTGCCTCACTTCAATCTAATTCACCAAAAGTCATGACATCACCTTTGAGAATGGACAAATAACAACAGCCCAGTTCCCATTAAAGATGGGAACCAGAAAGTGAACAATAGGAGAAATCAGAAGAAAAGGGGACTGAAATTAGCTAAGATCTTAGGAAGAAGAAAACTCAGTAAAAGACCTTGAGAATAAATAGATTAACCAACAAGGGAGACATTAACAACAGAAGGAATTATGGCCTCCAGATCAGATAAATGACTCCAGGCTTCTATGAATTATTATTTCAAGACAAAGAAAAATTAAACAGCAGATGGTGAGGCAGAGGATTCTGTGGATTACTAAGAACCATAGAAAGATATTCCTGAATGGTTTAAAAGAGAAATAAGAATTGTGAAAACAGAATTCATACCCTACATGGAAGAAATAATTGGCAGAATAGAAAAAAACCCCTTGTACCCACAGTAGCAAATTTCACTAAGAGAGAATAATTGATTGGGAATGCAACTACACAGAAGTGTAGGACAATCTGAAAGAAGAAAAGCAAAAAAAGTAGGGCCTGTTTTACTCTCCTATCTGTATCCTCAATGCCTAGCAAAGTGCCTGACACATGGTGCTTAATACATCCTGATTAGTTGATTGGATAAGATTCAGTATCTACCTTCAAGGAGCTCACAGTAGGTTAGAGGAATAAGACACATGGAGCAATTAGGGAACTAGTCTGTATGGTAGGGAGAGGCTAGAGAAAGCATCAGGGAAAATATTATGGAAGAGATAAGACCTGAGCTGGGTATAGCACCCTCAAGGATAGTTAGGGTTTTTATAGGTAGAGAGTATAAGGAGAGAGCATTGTAGGTAGAAAGAGTGGGAACAAAGGCATGGAGGTGGGAAAGAGCAGATATATGCGGGGTACCCTGAGGATATTGGCTTGATTGGAATGGAGGGTGAACAATCAGAAAGAAGTAAGGAGACATGATGTGCTAAGCAGGTAAACTGGACCCAGTCTGTGGAGGGCACTGAATGCCAGGGAGAGGGGATAATAAGCTTCCCAAAGAGGCAAGAGTTTTGACAGGAAGCCATAGCTACCATAGCTCCAAGCTTCTCTATAATCTCTAGGGCTGTCTCCTTTATTTCAGGCCCAGGAGATTTTATTCCAAATTGAGGTTATAGAAAAAGAGGGGAAGGGATGATAAGGGAGGGGAGAGAAGGGGAGACAGGCAACATAAGAGAGACAGAGATAGAGAGAGAGCTTTGCTCTGAAAAGTACCCTGGAATTTGCCTCTTGAGTCTAACTCCCCTGATTTTTCTGGGAATCCAGCTTGCAACAGAAGAGTCATTGTTCTTGTCTGCAGCCTAAGAGCTCCCCAGAGCAGCCGTGCTGAACACGTGGGGAGGGCAACTACACTAAGTTTTATCTTTATGAAGCTGGGGGGCAGGGGTGGGTGGGTTTGTAAAACAATGAACAGCTGGGTCCTCTTTTTTCCCAATGCCCCAGTTCCCTAAAAAGATAGGCCTAAGGGCTCTTCAAACCCACTCTCTCTAGACTCCCTCTCCTTTTCATCTTGGGGCCTCATGGCCAGGGGCTGGCAACTCAGACAACTGTCAGAAGTCATTCCAATCACAAGCCTGGCAGCTTTGGGGGCAGAATTCTGATTGTCTCTGTGCTGGGAAATCTGTAAAATGCCAGGGTTCTTTGGCACTCTTGGCTCCTCTTCACAAAAGGCTGTTACTAGGGCAGGGTGAGGTCGTGACTGGGGGGCAAGGTGGGGAGAGAACATTTAATTCCCCTGTTTCCTCCAGTCTCCAATCTGGAAAGGGAGTATGTTCTATAGGTCTGGAGCAGCAGGCAAAATAAGGGGTTTAAGGCAATAAACAGAGGAGGAAAAAGAGAAGAAATACCTAATACACACAATGCTATGAATTTATAGAACAGTTTTGTCTTTGCTGATAGCCCAAGTGCTTCTTTCACAAATGGCTCTGGGTATATCAACGGGTATATAATCAGCTTCCCAACTGCACCAATGCTGTCTCTCTTAAAAAACAAAAAAAACAAAAACAAACTTTTTTTGTCCCAAATAGTGATACTTTATTTTACTTTTATTTGTGAGGCATAGTCCCTGACCTCTGGGAGCTTATAGTATAATTGAAGAGGAGTCAATACATGGAAATAGGTACTCTCCCCAACTGACTACAGGACAATATGGGCAATGTCATGTTAATGATAGAGGATGAAGGCACTCAGCATTATACCTGGGCCAAGCCGAACCCCACTTATCCTTCAAATATTCAGGTAAACATTGCCAATATAAGGCTTTGGCCAAGTTTTCGGGATAATTGCTCTTTCTCTTCACTTTACCAGGTCATCTGTAGCCTGGCCCTGTGGTGCTGAAAAGAGATGGGGATCCAGCTACCTGCTGAAACCTGAAAGGCGGTGAAAATGTGTTGGTATTCATGTTCTGCTTGGGAGGCAGGAAAAAGGGATAGTTGTGAATTTCTGAGCAGGGGTGCTTGGTTACCATCAGGCATGTAGTCTTCCAGTGACCTTCTAAAAGGCTACCAGAAGGGGAGGGAATGCACACCAAATAAGAAGGACAGAAAGAGAACTAGGACCTTGTTCCAGTTCCATTCTGCTAACCCAGGCAAGTTTTCTGAATGCTATTTTTGGAGTATTTTTGTTTTTAATTTTTAATTTATGGAATAAAACAAACATCTTCCATAACATGGTATAATAAAAAGAGATTGCACAAGAACATGCATTATGTACAACTTGCTATTTCTTTTAAATACATAATAAAGTTATCATGTCAATTTTCCCCCTTTTTTCTCTTCCCTACCTCCCATCCCAGAGATGACTATAGTTAGACACAAATATGTATATGTATATGTATATGTATATGTATATGTATATGTATATGTATATGTATATGTATATGTATATGTATATGTATATGTATATGTATATGTATATGTATATGTATATGTATATGTATATGTATATGTATATGTGAATATATATATGTATTTGTATATGTGTGTGTGTGTGTATATATATATATATATATATTTATCAGTTCTTTCTCTGGATGCAGATAGTGTCTCTCTTCATATGTTCTTAATAGTTAATTTGGGTATTTATAATAGTCAAATTCGCTCAAAGTCATTCTTAAAACAATATTGCTGTTACTGTATACAATGTTCACTTGGTTCTGCTCAATTCACTCTTCATTATTTTGTGCAAGTCTTCCCACGTTTTTCTAAGATCATTGAACTTATCGTGAATGCTATTTCTCCCCTCAAATTTCTTAGTATTTAATTTTCCTCCAATTACATGTAAAAATAATTTTTAACATTCGTTTTGAGTTCCAAATTATCTCTCTCCTTCCCTTACCACTTCTCTCAGAATGCAAGCAATTTGATATAGGTTATACATGTGTAATCATGCAAAACACATTTCCATATTAGTCATGTCACAGAAAACAGACTCCCAAAACTCCAAGAAAAATAAAGTTTAAAAATATGCTTTGATTTGTACGAAGGGTATTTTTTTGTACTTGTGCTCTAACCATGAAGGATGCCAGAGATCAATAGGATTTGGGTTTTTTGGTCTTGGTTTTGGTTGTGTGGGTCACCTGCATTTTAAAAGGGGGACTGAGTCCCAGAGATTTTTCTCTAGGATTCTGGATGTAAATCTGGAAACCTTAGAGGCTATCTGGTCTTGCACTCTCATTTTACAGATGAGGAAATGGACTCAGAGTAGAGAGTGACTTGCTCAAGATCACATAGCTAGTAGATGGCTGAGTTAGGATTCAAACTCAGATCCTTTGATTTTAAGCTAAGCACTCTTTGCACTATAGGGTACAAGAGCCTCTGTCATCTCAGCAATTTAGCATCATTTATGGAAGGTATCTGGCACTAACCCTTATGACTACAAAGTTAAGGACACAAATTATACCTCCAGAGGCAAGCTCTGGAGAATTATATTTGCTGTCTTATAGATGGTTGTAGCCAGAGCAAATGTCCCAGGCACCTTCCAACTCAAAGGTCCTTGGATTGTCAGAGAAAATAAGACACTCAGAAGATTTGATAATTGAGACTTGGGGGTATAGAAAAAAATCACCATTGGGCAAAGAAACAACAACTTTTTATTCTGTTTTATTTCACAGATATTATCTTTCTACTCTGCCACTCTTCCCTTTATTCAAGGGGAGATGGACAGCAAATGAGTTTTGATTATCTCTGAAACTGTTTGTTAATGGGCTTACTGTAGGGGTGCTTCTGGTTTGCAGAGGTTGTCTTGCGGGCAGCTCAAATGCATGGCAGCGCAGAGCCAGCAACGTGCTTACAATCAGCCACTAAGCTGAGGGATGATAGAGACCACACTCACTTTCTATTCTTTCCTAGTTTCTATAAATTGCACACAGATGCACATGACTGGCCTCCTTAAGGGACCTGGGATTCTGAATACAGAAATGGAACTTGAGGCCCATTATGCTGAAGCTTATGCAGGAATAATGAGGGGAAAGATACTGTAATGGGAGTTTCTGTGTCTAATAAAGGGAAATTTATTCAGAGGGTTCCATGTGAGCCAGAGCACTGGTTGGTCTTAAAACAAAACAAAAAACCCCCACAATGCCAGGCGAGCCTGTTTGCTTCCTGAGAAGCACCAGGAAACGACAGGAAAATACAAAACCTCCTCGCTGTTTCTGGCTCTGGTCAGGAGGACTAATGATGACACAGGGTCTCGAATTAAAATGGGGACCTGAGTGATATGGCTAGACCAAATGTGAGGGGCGAGCACAGGCTACAGAAGGCTGGTGGGAGGGGACCTGAAGGAGGGGCTGCAAATGAATGAGCATGAATGCATCCCACTCCGTTTGTACAGGGAGAATGGGGTTAAAGGCCGCTTATCTTACCTAGACTGTGAATAGCCTTCTAACTAGTCTTTCTGCCTTCAGTCTCTATTTCTTCCCCACCTCTATTTCTCTTCCCACCATCTACAACCCTGCTGCTTACAATGGTAGATCCATCTTCCTAACATGTAGCTCTGGTTTGGTCTATGCTCTGTTCAAAGGTTTTCATTAGGCGCAGCTAGGTGGCGCAGTGGATAAAGCACCCACCCTCGATTCAGGAGGACCTGAGTTCAAATCCAGCCTCAGACACTTGACACTTACTAGCTGTGTGACCCTGGGCAAGTCACTTAATCCCCATTGCCCCACAAAACAAACAAACCCTTTGAGGGCAGGGGTTATGTATTGTGGCTTTTGGATCTATATCTGGGAGCAATACATGCTAGCACCAAACATTTCATAAAGGAAGTATTCAATTATTGTTGGATGAATCAATAGAAAACAGTATGGTGTTCACCTATATAAAGGATGACTATATGGGAAATGATAACTATGGCACATTCTTAGTTAAGAGCCTGTGAGTAAATAATGATTCTTGGTGATGGGACAAAGAATTGGGTCTAAACTACTGCAAGAGAAAGAGCAGTTTAGGTTCAAGGAAGAAATTTCATAATTATGAATGGGATGAAAGTCTTTCTCTGCTGGGTGGGTCAGAGACATCTGCACAGACACATAGCTAGCAAGCTGGATTGTGAATGCTTCTCCTTTGGCTGCATTCTGTTCTTTGATATGACAACTTTCTCATGGCTCCCAGCAATAATAATTTCTCCAAAATTGTCGGCAAAACAAACCAGAAAATTGAGTATTATTTTTTAAAAAATATGCTATTTTATCACTTTGCCTTTAATCTTGGTTTAGTAAAAGTGTCGATCTTGTGGGCCTTGGTGGCTTCAAAGATATATACATCTCAGGGTTGTAATCCACCTTGGTGTTTCTTTCTAGTCCACCTTGTGCTAGAGTACAAGACAATAATACAGAACACAACAGTCCATGAGCCATAGGCTTTGTTCTCTGTTTAAAATGAGAGGATACCATGACTAATATGGAAATATATTTTGAATAACTGCAAATGTATAACCTGTATAAAATTTCTTGATTTCTCAATGAGTGGGAGAAGAGAGTGGAGGGAGGGAGAAATTTTGGAACTCAAAAATTTTAAAATATGAATGTTAAAAATTATTTTTACATGTAATTGGGGAAAACAAAATATTAGATTATTTTAAAAAATAAAATGGTAGGACCAGTGATTTCATCAATATCAGGAAATTCCAGGTGAGGAAACCCTCTCCACCAATGCAGGAGGGCACCTTCCCTGAAATTGATAGTCTTAGAGAGTTGCTCAGAGCACCAAGTGGTTAGTTGACTTGGCCAGAGCCACATGGTCCGTATATGTGAGAAGCAGGACTTGAAGTCAGGTCTCCTTGGCTCCAAGGCTAGCTCCCTACCCACTACGCCATACTGCCTTTCTTTTGAAGGATTTTCTTAAAATACATCTTCTGATTCTTACCTTCCATTTTCTATTAATGCCGGCCTTGGGATCAGACTATGGACTTTCTACAGTGGGTCCTTTGATGGGCAGATCTAGGTAAATATTCTATGATTGATTTTTTTGGGCAGCTTTTGGACATAGTAATGAGATCAGCAGACCACTGTACCTCCCTGTGGAATTATAGAAACTTAGAGGCAGCTAGGATACTCAGTGGTTGGGTACTGGGCCCAGAGTAAGGAAGATCTGAGTTCAAACCTGGCCTCAGACACTCATGAGCTGTGTGACCCTGGGCAAGTCACTTAACATCTGTCTGTCTTAATCCACTGGAGAGGGAAATGGCAAACCACTCCAGTATCTTTGCCAAGAAAACTTCATGAACAGTATTGTCCATGGGGTCACAAAGAGTCAGGCACAACTGAATAAGAAGAGCATAAAGACATCAGAAGGCATTAAATTCAGTGCATTCTATAGCATTATTAACCTATGGTCATTAACCCATGATTATTTGAAGACCTCCCATCATGAGGAACTTTCTACCTCTCTGGGTCATTCATTTCATTTTGGGATGCTCACATTTTTAGGAAGTTTTTGAATATTGAAAAGTCTGCTTCTCAGCAAGTTCTACCAGTGTTTAGAGCTCTGACTGTGGAGTCAGGAAAACCTGAGTTCATCATGCCTCAGGAACTTCCTAGCTGTGTGGCCTTGAGAAAAATCACTTAATCTCTGTCTGCCCCAGTTTCCTCAACTACAAAAGCACCTACATTCTAGGGATGTTGTGAAGATCAAATGAGGAAATATGTATATATTGCTTAGCACATAGTAGGAGTTTGATAAATGATTGTTTCTTTCTTTTCTTTTTTCCTTGGTCAAGAAAAAAAAATGTTGCTGCTTTCTTCCACACAGCTCTAAATTTATGATCCTATGACCTTCAATGATCACGTTGGCCCTGATGGCCTGAGGCCTCTCCTAGATCTCAAGGTATGATGATATATTATAGATATAATCTATATTTTATAATCTATACAATAATATAATCTAGATATAATATATAGTATATATAATAATATATATTATCTATCTATCTAAAATCATGCGTGATCCTATGTCCTCACTAGATTTTCTCTTCTGTAGGCTAAATATCTTCACTGTCTTAAACCAACCGTTACAAGTAAGAATCTCCCACCTTTCACCAGGAGCCATCCTCTCCTCTCCTAGATATTCTCCAGGTTGTCAATATACTTGCTAAAATGTGATTCTCCGAACTGAACACAATTTTCCAGATGGGGTCTGACCAGGGTACAGTATAGTGGAAAGGTGTTTTTTCCCCCTTCCCTTATTCTGGATACTTTGTATGATTCTATTAATCCTGTAGGAAGACTCGACTTCCCTTGTTAGTCCCTACCATTTTACAAAAGCCACATTTAACCCATCTAAAAAAAGGTCTAAACCAATCTATAAGTGTTTATTTAACATTTACAGTGTGCTTAGTCATAGGACCATAGATTGAGAGCAGGGAAGGCTATGTGAGGGCATGTTGAGAACCTCTAATCTATTTCATTCCTATTTTCACCCATTCAACAAATATTTAATAGAACCTATTAGAGAAAGCTAAATAGTGCAGGAGATGAAGTGCTGTACCCAGAGTCAGGAATACTTGAATTTAAATCCTTGGGCAATTCTCTTAACCTCTGTCTGCCTCAATTTCCTCATCGACAAAATGGGGATAATAGCAGCACTTACCTCCCAGGCTTTTTTGTGAAGATCGAATGAAATAATATTTGTAAAGTCTTAGCTCTGGCATGTAGTAGGTGCTAAATAAATTCTTGGTCCCTTCCCTTCTACCTGCATTATGTGAGGAACACTATGCTGGTGCTAGGGGAGATAGAAACTTTAGGTGAGAAGACATGGTCTCTGTCTTTCTGGCGTTTATAATCTCAGAGGATGATAAGGCACTAACACAAATTACTATAACACCCAATGCTATCTAGTAAGAGAGACAGAATAATGTAGTGTAGTGGATAGAATGACTAGTGGCCTCAAAAATCAGGAAATCTGGGTTTCAGAAAAACCTCCCCAATCAGGGAGAACTTCCTGGAGGAGGTGGTACTTGAGGGATGGATAGGAATTAAAGACATGAAAGGCCAGGGTGGGGAGGGTATTCCAGTCAGGGGGAACCTTAATGTGAGTGGCTACCTTCTGTTGCGCACTCAGACTCTAATGACAAGAACCACAATTTGCATCCTCAGCAAAGCCGCCTGGCTATCTGACTTTCAGTGATGAGACACTCCTAGCTGATGTCTACATATATATCATTCAGTGCTTTCCACCCCAGAATCACCCTTTCCTTGACCCAACAGGTCTTGTACTTATTTCCATAAGATGCTCTGGCAAGAATCAATTGGTTTCAAAAAGACCATGGGAAAGCATATCTTCTTGTTCCTGAGAAATGTGAATACCTCCTTCCTCCCCTTCATGTTTCTAATAAAGCAAAGAATCATCACTTGCCTTTGAAACAGGAGAAAGCTTCTGCATTGGGGTGGTGGTGGTTGTTTTTTTTAATCTATTCTTAAAACATGACCCCAGCAATCTCCCAGGGAACATCAAATGAATATTTATTGCCTTGTTTTTTTTTTTTAAAAAAATGTAATTTCGCTGTCTGGCTATTAAATCTATTTTTATTGCTGCAAAAAGTGCCTTCTTTCCATTAAGATGAGGCCAGCCCGGTGCCTATTGTAATTCTGGTTCATCCTCTGTTGTTCCCTCTTTTCCGGGGAAGAAGACATCAGGATGTTTGGATTTATTTTCCCCATTCCTATGGCACTGATATACTGCAGCTTTTTCTTTCAAATCCATAAGATATGAAGCTTGTCAGAAGATGAGCCCTAAGATGGATGGGAAATCTCTTGCAAAGCCCTCCTAGAAAACAGAGGTTGACCAGGGCCAGGGCCAGGGCCAGGGCCTTTCCCAGAAGCATAAAAATCTAATAATTTCTTCTTAACTCAGTATATTTTTCCCCGTGGGAGAAGGTGGGGGGGATGCCATGATTAGGCAAAACAGGTTGGCCTAATTAAGCAACCAGGCTGTCATGTTAATAGTTCCTAAAGGGAAAATTGTGTTTATTGTCACCCTTCCCCCTCCCTTACAGCGTTTAGGAAAATAACTGCATCTCTCTCTGCACTCTCTCCTCCAAGAGTTAAAATGTTACTACTAATAACTGTGAGCAAAAACTTCACACTTTCCTTAGTGCTTTCACAGCTATTATCTGATCTGGTCCTTAAAATAACCACTTGAGGTAGGTGGGGCCATTATCATTCTTCCCATTTTAGGGATGAAGAAATCTGTTCCAAGAAAGGTTAAACTACCTTGCCCAAGGTCAGATAGTTCATTAATGAATAGTTGGGACTTGGTATTCCATTTGAGTCAAGTGAACCAATTTTTTCATTGAGCACATACTTTACAAAATGAGTGATATTTATGAAGAGTATTAAGGTTTCCAAAGCGATTTGTGTACATTATTTCATTTGATCTTTTCTTCAACCCTGTGATATAGGTGCTATTGTTATCACCTGCATTTTTATAGATGGTGGAACTGGGGCCCAGAGACAGGAAGTGATTTGACTAGGGTCACACAGGTAGTAAGCATCAAAGATAGGATTCAAGTCTGTGACTCTAAGCCCAATCCTTTCTTCAATACTCCATACTGCTTCTTACCTGAGCTATAATATGCAAGGTCAGGGGATGCACAGAATTGTATCTTCAATCCATCAATAAATCCTTCTTCAGCATCTGCTATCTATGAAGTGCTGAAGTGCTCTGCTCTGAAGGTGCTTACATTCCATGGGCACAGCCTGTGCGTCAAAGATATTGTAATGTGGGGAGTCCTGTTAAAGGAGAATCGGCGAGTCACAGTTGGAAGGGGCCCTATTACAAACCTGCTCATTTTAGAGATGGTCAATGCTAGGCCTTGGAGAGGAGGAAGTGCCGTTTATAATAAGGTCATACTGAGAGTCAGTGACAGAAGTGGGACCAGAGCCCAGGTTTCTTGCTCCCTGTCATCAATCAATGCCAAAACTTGACTTCTCTTTTCCTGATCAAATAAAAAGAGATAAGGACTTGGTAGGGGGAAAGAGAGAGAGAGAGAGAGAGAGAGAGAGAGAGAGAGAGGAGCCTCAGCTGGCACTTAGGTTGTAAAATCCTTCCTGCTCTATTTACAATATGAGGCTTAACCTTCCACAGCCTTGGTTCTGGTCCACTGGTACTATAAATTGCATTTCCATGCTGTATGTAGCACAAGATGCCTTTCTAACTGTTTCATCAATAATCCATAAAAGTCACCTAAGAGATGCATGTCTGTCCACCTGAGACTCAGAAATTCAGCATGGCTCTGGGTTTTATCCTCTTCTCCCTGCCTGGCTGCTACTACTGGTTCCCATCAATCCCTCCCTCCACACCCCTAACTTCCCCCCAGCCCCCAGGGCTCTTAGAGTCTGCCTGAAACAAAGTCTCCTGAACCCAGGGGATTTTCCCTGCTGTTTTGACTGTAGTGATAAAACTGGCATCCATCAGAAACATCAGTACACAGCGTCCAGGAGCAAATATGATCCAGTTTGGAAAAACCACAGATGCTGTTATTGTAACTCCAGAAAAGGAGCCAGATTTGTTCAGATGGGCGTCTAGTTTGGCAGTGCCCCCTGGCTATTCCCACTGGCATTGAAGCTGCTGCATTTCCCCCGGTTTTACTTCTCCCTTTTTGTCCATTTCCATGACATAAAAGCTGGAAAGAGAAACCTTAGGACCCTGGAAACTCAGGTGGCATCTATATCTCACTAGAGAGACACAAGTCACCAGGAAAACTATCCATAATTTAATAGCTACTTCACACAACTGGTGTGTGCCCTGAAATCATAGAAGCTTAGAGCTGGAAGGGACTTTAAAACACAAAATGCTACAACACAGAACAAAAACGCCAGATCTGGAAGAGCTCTTAGAGATCATTTTGTCTGACGGCTTCCTTTGACAGGGGGATGACTTGAAACCTAGAGAGGGGATGTGACTTGGCCTCACACAGCTAATGAGTAGCAGTCCTTGGATTGGAACCTATATCCTCTTACTTTTCATTCATTACTCTTTATTAAAAATAATCTGAAAAAATAATAAAGGGGGCAGCTACGTAGCACAGTGGATAGAGCACTGGCCCTGGAGTCAGGAGGACCTGAGTTAAAATCCGGCCTCAGACACTTAACACTTACTAGCTGTGTGACCTTGGGCAAGTCACTTAACCCCAATTGCCTCACCCCCCAAAAAAATCTGACAGAGAGAGAGAGAGAGAGAGAGAGAGAGAGAGAGAGAGAGAGAGAGAGAGAGAGAGAGAGAGAGAGAGAGAGAGCACCTTGAAATCTGGGCAAAATTCACCTGCTCAGATATCTCTATCCAACTCAAGGAAATTGACCCATGGTGGCTGAAAGTTCTGAGTCTCAGTTTCCTAATCTGTCCAATGGTATTTGCCTCATCAGAAGGTTGGTCATCAGTTGGTGATTTTTGGGGGGTGGATAGAGAGGGTCACAGAAACTTATTACATCATTTACTGAGGCATGGAGGGTCTGTGATATACATCAATAAAAGGAAAATCCACACTGATGAAAGCATAGGTATTCTGGAGTATTTGAAGTATTGAGATGGAGGTAAATACTAAGCGTCCTCAAACTTGGTATTCATCTCTGACCTCTGTGACTGTGCTGAAGCCATCTCCCCTTCCCAGAATATTCTCCATGCTCATCTCTACCTCTCAGATTTCTTGTTTTTCTTCAAGGCTCAGCTTCAAAGGTGCTAAGTCTGTCATGAAGCTTTTCCTTATTTCTACAGTAGTTAGTGCTTCTTCCCTCCACAAATTACTTTTTGTTTCTCCATATAAGTATAGGTTGACTGTGGCCATCAGCCCACTTAATACTTTTCATGCATGGGGGTGCATGGGTGCATACATTTAGAGAATTTTTTTCTTTTTCTTTCTTTTTTGTGTGTGGGGCAATGAGGGTTAAGTGACTTGCCCAGGGTCACATAGCTAGTAAGTGTCAAGTGTCTGAGGCTGGATTTAAACTCAGGTCCTCCTGAATCCAGGACCAGTGCTCTATCCACTGTGCCACCTAGCTGCCCCCAAGAATTCATTTTTTTTTTTGGTGGGGCAATGAGGGTTAAGTGACTTGCCCAGGGTCACATAGCTAGTAAGTGTCAAGTGTCTGAGGCTGGATTTGAACTCAGGTCCTCCTGAATCCAGTGCCAGTGCTTTATCCACTGTGCCATTTACCTGCCCCCAAGAATTCATTTTTAAAATGTTTTTTGACAAACATTTATTAAATACTGTCACAAAGGACATTATTTTTGTTTGTCCAACCAATTTAATAAGTGAAAACATAACTAAAAAATCTTAAATTGAACAACTAAACTTTTTAAATGAGACTATCAAAATATTTTTGAGATATTAGTGTGTGCCTATCAATGAAAAAGTGAATGAGTGAATAAGTATTAATTAAGTGTTTACTATGTTCCAGGCTCTGTTCTAAGTGCCAGAATAGACATTTTTAAAAAAGGAAGATAGTTTCTTTCCTCAAGAAGTTTATATTCTATTATAGGAAAGTATGTCACAGAGGGGGAATGGTGGCCAGGGTGGGGTGTGTTTTGGTCAGGGAAGTCTCCAAGAAGGTGAGTGAAGTTGTCAGGGTAATTCATAGTTTTGGTTTGATTCTTCTTAGGACTAGAGGTGGAAGAGGGTGGAGCTGAGGGTGGGGAATGGAATGGGCTTGCAGTACTGTGTGAAGATGTTTGGAAAGCAGCCTAATGGGTCTGGTCAGAGATAGATATAGTGAAAGCTCACCAATTAGAAGCCCAGGGCTCCAGGGAAAGAGGTGAAGATCTTGGTAGGATAGTCAGGCTGGGGTGCTGAAAAATGACATGAAAATGGGAGTGACATGGGTTAGGGCAATAAAACTGTAAAAAATCTGTCAGAAACATCAGGGCATGGTGTAGGGAAACAGTCTGGCTCTGAAAAGCCACAAATATTACCATAAGTCCAGTAGAATGTAATGTCCTAGGGGCACAGGAACTGTTATCTTTTTTGTCATATTTTTCATGCACAATGTACTGTAGGTGCTTAATAAATGTTTGTTTAGTTGAATTGAAATGCCACTTTATTCTGCCTGTCTCATAGGGTTGTTTCCAAAGGGCACACTGGTTGTGAAAGCCCCTTACTAAGTGTAAAGTTGAATTTAAATGTAATATGGTTATACATACATACATACATACATACATACATGCATACTACTAATGTTGTTGTTATTGTTAAGTTCTGTCTGACTCTTTGTGACCCCATTTGGGATTTTCTTGGCAAAGATATTGGAGTGATTTGACATTTCCTTCCCCAGCTCATTTTACAAATGAGGAAACTAAGACAAATAGGATTAAGTGACTTGCCCAGGATCATATAGCTAGTGTCTGAGGCCAGATTTGAACTCAGGAAGATGAGTCTTCCTGACTCTAGGCCTTGCACTCTATCTATTTATTGCCCATACCCTTCCCCACCCTCAGCTCCACCCTCTTCCACCTAGCTTCCTTACTACTATGACTACTAAGGGTACTACGATTATTACTACTTTAATAAGCTCTGTCTTTTTTTCAGATGACCTGCTGAAAAGTTGTGAGGAATCATTACCAGGAGGGAACTCAGCATTTTAGTTTGCAGATAAAGCCCTAGTGTTCTCTTATTTTATAAATACACAGATGAGAAGAGGCAGAAAGTCAACAAGCATTTATGAAGTGCCTACTATGTGCCAGGCATTGTTCTAAACCCTGAACGAAGGATAAAATGAGAGCAGAGTCACTGAAGTATTTTCAGGTCAGTAGGAATTTTGCTGGGCTTAGAGACTATTCAGTAAGACTGTCACAAGTATCCCCAGATCATCCTCACCAAGATCTGGGGATAGGGAGAGTTAGGGAGAATGGGCAAAGAGGAGGAAATAGCTTTAATTCACTTTCCTGATCACAGCATCTGTTACTTTTTTTTCTTGTAAGCTCAGGACCAGCATCCCTTCCAGGTTCCAATCATAAGATCTGACAGATTCCTAGGGGTTCCTTGGTGGGGTTGGGATGTCCCTGCTTCAGTGAATTTGTACCTGTGGATAGAAGGGCCAGCAGCCTTTGGGGGCTGCCTGGTACAAGTTGATCACTGGCACTTCCAATCTGAGGCCATCTGCAGTACAGATGGGAGCCATATGCTTTAGCCAGGAAAAAGCCTTCATGAGTGACAAAATGTGCTACACTGGCATGCCATCCTCTGGCAAGGAATTGGTTAGAGCCGAGGTGGCTTTAAATACTAATGTGTTTTTGGCATTTCGTTTTAGCCTCAGGAGATTAGCTGAGAATTAGAGGGACAGTACAAATACAGCCATTGGCATTTAAAACCCTCCACAATTTGGCCCTTCAGTCTCATCTCCAATTACTTCCCTTTTCTCATTTTGTTCTCCAGCCAAACTGGACCACTGGCCATCCCTGAACAAGTTCCATACTCTGCTACTTCCCCTCACAACAGATCCCATTCTGAGGATACCTTCCTTTCTTATCTTCCTCTCAGTTTTTGAAATCCTACCCAGCCTACCTATCTGCAAAAAGCTTTCCTTAATATACACAGCCAGAAATGATCTCTCCCTACTCAGAATGCATGTTGCAATCTATAATACAGTAATAACAAGTGCTGTGTTCAGGGAGGACTAACATTTCTGGTATGAGGGCTTGCTGAGCCCTTTTTAGGGCTACTCCTCCACCTTTGGTGTCTACCTGCCACCCAACTCTCACCTGTGGCTCCAAGAAGCTGTAGTATGTGCAACAGCCAACCCCATTAAAACCAGTCTTGGTAGATAGGCTAAACCAGGTTGAGGATGGGCCTCAAACCCATCAGTGAATTGTCTACCCCAAACATGTGAAGACTTCCCCCAATACAATGGGCATATGAGGGCTTAGAGTTTGGTCAGATATCAAAGATGCCAAGGTCATCCACTGCATATGGAGCAATTTGCTAGTCACTTTGACTTTTGTCTTGCCACTGGACTTGGCTGACTCTGGAAGAGAGAGTGAGGCTGATGACTTTGTGCAACCCTGCCTCACTTTATTCCAATTCTTATTCAAGTCAAAACATCACCCATCACATCGTGTTGCCATTGGTCCTCTTCAAAAACAAAGGATGAACAACAATAATAAGTAACATTTGTATAGTATTTAAAGTTTACAAAACACTATATATATGTATACATATATATATATATACACACACATATATCTCTATCTCTTTCTATCTATCTATCTATCTATCTATCTATCTATCTATCTATCTATCTATCTATCTATCTATCTATCTAATCCTCACTTTAACTCTTGTACAGTAGGTACTATTATTACTCCCATAAGGAAAGTAAGCCTGGGAAAGTGACAGGTTAAGACAAGATTTGAACTCAGGTCTTCTGGAATCTTAAGTCCAGCACTCTATCTTCCGTGCCACCTAGCTGCCCAGAACAGAAGTATTCTATGCCACCCAGCTGCCCAGAACAGAAGTATTCTATGCCACCTAGCTGCCCAGAACAGAAGTATACATGAGAGATACTGACATTTGTAACAAGAGTAACATCTCACATGTGTATGGAACCTTCAGGTTTGTAAAGTATTTCCCTCATGACAATTCTATGAGGCAGAGTGTGCAAGGATTATTATTCCCATTTTTAGAGGTGAAAACTGAGGCTTGGAGATATCAGTTCAATTTGACATAAAAACTGGGAATGCAAAGACAAAAATGAAGTTACCCCTGCCTTCCAAAAATTATATTCCATGGGTTTGGGAGGAAGTACAGCACATATTTGGATAAGTTTTTAAAAAGTAATTTGAGGAGGGGAAGAGTTGAAAGAAGTTGAAGGAAGCTAGGCATTCTAAGAGGTAAAAGTAAGGAGGTAGTAAATTTCAGTCCTGGGTAAAGACCTGACAGTGTGCGACAGAGTGTCAAATTCAGGGAATAGGAATTGGAATGTTTGGCTGGAAGGGAGCTAGATGTCAGATGAGGAAAAATACGAAATGTCTGGAAAGGTAGATGTACGCTCCTAAGTCATATATCTAGTAAGGATGTCAGGTATTCTTACTCCAAGACCATTGTTATCTTGACTATTTCCTATTATCCTATTTCCTATTCCTATACCCAATGTACCCAAACCTTATCCTTCCTGTGAGATTGTAGACTAAGGTAGGAACTATGCTTTCATTATTTAAGCATCTCCTTTAGTGCCCAATATAGTATTTTGTACATAGGAAACATTTAATAAACGTTTGGTAAATATTTAAATGTTCAAGAAATAGGAGCTAGTGGGATATCAAGCAAAGAACATTGGATTTGAGTCTGGAGGCTGTATTCAATCATTCAATCTCAATCTCTCTCTCTCTCTCTCTCTCTCTCTCTCTCTCTCTCTCTCTCTCTCGCTCTCGCTCTCGCTCTCGCTCTCGCTCTCGCTCTCGCTCTCTCTCGCTCTCACTCTCGCTCTCTCCATCCATCACCACAACCACCATCACCACCACCATTATCTCTCTCTCTCTCTCTCATCTATACATCCATCATCATCTATAATCTATATCTCTATCATCTTTACATTCATCCATCCATCATGATCATTATTATCATCTATCTTTCATTTATTTATCTATCAAATCTCCTGTGTTTTCCTAAAAGTTTGTCAGAAAAACTACAGATACCAAAGTTAAAAAGGATACAGGGAGGGAGAAAAAAGAGAGACAGGAAGGACTCAGATTTCATTTTTAAGTTTTCAAAAGGGTATTCTAAGCTACAGTGAGAAAATAGATTAAAAATATGAAAACTTCCTTGACAGCTTCCTTTTATTGCAAAGGAGAAAGTATTTAAAGACTACAATCAGACAGCACAGCTTTTTTATAATATCTTGGGGTAATTAATGTCTGTCAGTGGGAGAGAAATATTGAAGGCTATATATAGGATTTCAATTTAAACTTCTTAGGTTCTCGTGAATTAAAAGATTTAAAAAAAATCTTTGGCAGGTATACAGGGGGCTTGGAGCACTGCATGGATGGATTCTGCTGGCTCATATGAGAAAAAGAACAATTTAGTTCAGGGCATTGCAGTGCTTATGAAGGAGTAATTCAAGCCTGGGAATTTCATTCAGGCTAAACTGCATCATCGTTCCTCCCCTGCAGCCCCCCCCCCCAATACATTTTATAAGAATGGAAAATAGTGTGTATAAAAGCCCTTTTTAGAGTATTAGATTTTAATGATCAGCAGAAATGATGCAAGTGCATCTTTCCTTTTCCAATTTAGCCAGTTCAGGGGCCAGAAAAGTACACCACTCAAGTCAGGTAACAGATAAGCAGGCTGACTCAGTTTGCATTTAAATGAATTTTAAGTTGCCCAACATGTAAGAGCTTAGAAAGGTGGATTTGGGATATGAAAAATTAGAACATAGAATGAAAGGTAGCAGGGAATGATGGGAAGAGTGATTGACTGGATGCAGGGGACTGAGTTTGAGCTTCTCTGCCTCTTCCTAGTTATGTGACTTTGAGAAAATTGTCTCAGTTCCCTAAGTATCTGTTTCTTTTGCAGTTAAATGATGCTAACTATAACAGTACTAACTATTCACTGGGTTTCGGTGAGTATAAGGAGACAATGGCTGTACAATACAGAAGATGTAGGTTTTGTTGTTGCTTCAGATACACATAGTAAAGGTAGAGAGGATCTTGGGAGTTAAGTGAACTTTAGAGTTGCAGGTTCCACAAAACTCTCTTATTTGTTTATTTATTTTTATCTTTCATTGGACAGCTAGGTAGCACAGCAGATAGAGAACCTTGCCTAGAGTCAGGAAGACTTATCTTTGTGAGTTCAAATCTGGTTTCAGACACTGTGAGCCCCTGGGCAAGTCACTTAACCCTGTTTTGTCTCAGTTTCCTCATCTGTAAAATAAGCTGGAGTAGAAAACGGTAAGCCACTCCAGTATCTTCTCCAAGAAAACCCCAAATGGAGTCTTGAAGTTGGACATGATTGAACAACAAAATCTTTTATTGGAGTGCAAGTATGTGTGGCTACCCAATATTATACATTAAGAAGTTGATTTCTGTTTTTAGTTTAAAGCCCTACGTGCACAAGAACTATCATCATCATAGATTATCAGAGCTAGAAGAGCACTTTGGGATCATCTAGGCTACATTCTTCATTTTTCAGATTTGAAACTGAAGGTCATCAAAGGGAAGTGATTTTCCTATGTGCATACACACATACACATGTGTATATATGAGAGCATCTAATTTGGGGAAGGACTATGGATAGACCAGTACATGGATTGGGACAGGGCCAAAGTTGAAGTCATATGGTAAGAGCATAATTTGGACTGAAAAAAATTGAGAAACACAATTATAGCCTGTGATTAGTCTTAAACATCCAGCTTACCATATATTGTGGGAGAGATTTGAAAGAAACAAAAAATACAATCCTTGAACTCAGGGAACCTGCTGATTCTTGTTTTTTATCATGTCTACCTTTTTCCATTTCCTTACCTGGCAGGAAGTCTCAAGGAATCCCTTTCACAGGGCAGGGGGCTGAGAACTATATAGGGAGTGAATGTGTGTGTGTGTGTGTGTGTGTGTGTGTGTGTGTGTGTAGGATTTTGTGTTGAGGAAGAGAGGAAATGGCAAGGGGAAGTTGTGTATGGAAGTTGTGTATGTGTAAGGGGCACAAATATGAGGAGGAATTGTGCATGTATATGTTCAAGAGAGAAAGGTATAAGGGGATTGTGTGTGTTAAATATGAAAGAGAGAAGAGGAAAGTCAGTGGGAATATTTTGTGTGTATGTGTTTGTGTGTGTACATATGTGTGTGAGAGAGAGGCAGAGAGGCATATATGCAGTAAATAGGCATATATAGTAGAGAGTTATGTGTGCTTGTAAGTAAGAGATAGATATGTGGTGAAAGAGAGAATTATGAATACACAGTAGACAGGGATGTGTATATATATATATAAAAGAAGGATTCTTATGTAGTAATCTGCTGTGTGAGATGTTTATATCAGAGCCGGCTATGTGCATATCATAGGAACATAGATTTATAGCTAGAAGGGGCCTCAGAGACCTTTGATTCCAGCTCCCCCATTTTGCAGATGAAAAACTGAGACAAAAAAAAGTCAAGTGACTTCCTTAGGGTCATACAATTAGTACATGTCTGAGGTGGAATGTGAACTTAGTTCTTCCTGTCTTTAAGTTGAGTGGATAAGTGACAGATATGTATGTGAGTGTGTATGTGCATGTCTATGAGAGAAAGACAGAAACAGAGACATAGACAGAGTCAGACAGACATATGAATCAGTCTGGTGTGTAGGAGAAATATGGGTATGTGTATATCTATGATATGCAGATGTAGCAGACAGGTATATGTGTGTGAGAGACATATATATATAGTAGGCAGGAGTGTGTTTATGTGTTTGAGAGCAGTATGCAGTAAGTAGGCAAATGTGTGTGTGCATGTGTGTGTGTGTGTGTGTGTGTGTGTGAGAGAGAGAGAGAGAGAGAGAGAGAGAGAGAGAGAGAGAGAGAGAGAAAAGAAGGAGGATGGAGAGGGGGAAGGAGGGAGGGAGAGAGTGAGAGGAGAGGATTCATATTTTGCAGGTAGGTATTCATGAAGGTGATTAGGAAAGGAATGTGAAGAGATTGTATATATGTACAGATTTATGAACAGTAAACAGAAACATACATGTGTATGTAAAACGAGATGTATGCTGCAGAGACTAATATGTGTGTGTGTGTGTGTGTGTGTGTGTGTGTGTTGTTGTGTCCATGGAAGTGCTGTAGGGGGGTTATTGGCAGCACGCACATGCTGCAGGAAGCACTTAATTAGGCTGAGTTCCCCAGCCCTTTGTTCCTCTCAGCTCTGTAGGCTCCCCTGGAAGGGGTACCATTGTCTGGCCAGTTCTTTCTGAATCCTGTGTCACCTGGGGATCCTTCTTAAAGGGGCAAGTTTACCTTTTTCTTCACCCTGTTTATGACACTCGCTAAAATGTTTCATTTTCTCTCTTGCAGACAATACTCACATCTCCAAAATGTTGATAGGTGGGTCCCATTTCATTTTCACTTCCTGACTCTGCATCACTCAGGCTCTGCCCCGGGGAGACCTGAGTGATCTTTATGTTCCCCAAGAAAGCAAAGAAACGCATTGAAATGTCCACTGGCCACAGCTGATTCTGGTTCTCAGAGACAACACCACCCAAACAAGTTTATTTACTATTGGCCATTCCTGGCAGAAATCAAATATCCTTTGCTATTTGCTGCTTCCAAACAGGACTTTAAAACATTTTTCAGCCTTTCAGCAAATGGAGCCTGCTGAAATCTTCCCTCACAAAGCTAACCTCCCTCCATCCTGGCAGAAGCAGCCTGCTAGAATGACAATTGATGGCAGGAGGCAGTCTGCGGTATACGATTGCATGTAAGAAATTGTCAACTCTACAACTTCCTTACAGTGAATCTTATTTACTTCCCGAAGAAGTATTATACTCAATCAGACAGAGCAAATCTCTTTGCCTGGCTTCTATGCATGACTTGCAGCTTGGAGGAGCTGTAATTCTAGCCCTCTGCTGTGTTTTCCCAGATGACACTAAACTGTTTTCCCCTAATGTACAAGTTTAGTTTGATGAGAAATTACCCTTTTCCCTTGGAAAGACTATATATTGTTCAATGGATGAATGGGCCATTGGTGCTGAAGAGAGAGAGAAGGGTCTTCAAAATCATCACATTATCTCAGTCCCATGGTACCCCAGCTCCACTTAATTCCCAACCTTCCTTCTGAAAAAATACCACCTTTTCTCTGAGGCCTTCCTTGATTTCACCTTTCCCTTTTCTTAGCTCCTTCCCTGAGTATGTTTATTGTGCTGTTCTCATTGCACAAAGAACATTGGACTTGAAGCTTGGCCTAAGTCTGCTATATACCAGCTATGTGACTTCATGGAAGTCACTTATTTTCTCTGGTCCTCAGTTTTCATATATGTAAAATGAAGAGGATAGAGCAGAGTGTCTTTAAAACTCTACTGGCTCTGAGGGTCTAGGCTTTTAAATGGTGTCTTTAAATGGTGTAAGGTATTATGGCTACACTCAAGTGCCCATGGAATTTACAAATTATTTTTGTAATCAAAGCACTCAAAGACTCCAGATGAAATAGGGTGAGAAATCTGTGAAATCTCATTCTGCTGGCATTGGTCCCGCTTAGTTGCATTGATTAGAAATGTCAGTTGTGATCTCCTGAACCAAAGACTGTGGTTGTCAGGAGAGGGGAAGGACTGAAATATGACCCCAGTGGGAACTGTCCAGCCTGCAAGCTGTTGTGATCGAGCACAGTCTTCGACTATATCTCTCCTTCCTCCCTAGCTGAATGCTTGAACGTGGAGAAAAATGCCTCGGAAAGGGAATCAGATGTATGAAATGGAATGGCCCCAGAGAAATCTGCTCTTTGCAGAATCACCAGGCCAAGTGACTCTAATTATCTAAGAGACAGGATGGTGTATAACCAGCCCTCCAAGAATTCTCTATAAGTTAAAAAAATATTAAGCACCTGCTCTTTGCTAGGCACTAGGTGAGATACCAAGTTTAGTTAAGATATGGTTCCTCCTCTCAAGGGGCTTACTGTCTAGCATTGGTATTAAGAGACATTACCAGGCTAAATAGAATACAGAAAATTAGATAAGTGCACTAGTGATGTACAAGTAAAGTGCTTTGAGAAATCTGAGGGGAAAGTTCATTACCAAGTAGGTTGGGGAGGGGGTAACAAGGGAAAATTTCATGGGGGAATTGAGCTTTAAAGGATGACAAGAAATATAGTAGGCAAAAAGGGGAAGAACAGTCCAATGAACAAAAGCATGAAGACAAGAAGGCACAGAGCTCTGTGGGCATCAGTGCCAGGACCCAGATTGAATTCCTTCTTGCCAGCTGCATTCCTATCTCTATGTGCTTTCTTAATTTAATCTTCTGTAAGATTCCTAAGTTGAGGTTCACTCTATGATCTCTTCAGGCACCTGAACTTAATGATAACACAATCTAGTAAGTTTCCATACCTGAAAAATGCTCTCTAATTGCTTGGGAATCAAAACAAAGATAACCCCTGAAACAAATACTATGGCTCACAGTTGCTCAGCTTCCAGATTGTTGCAACACTTTCCAATCCCTTCCTACATCAGATTGTATTCTACTTTCTCTGAATACTCTTTTCTCTTTCATTGGTGAAGAAACCAAGTACCAGGAAAGGTAAATGCTTTGGATGAGGTCAAACACAGCAAATTTTTGTCAGAATAGGCCTCCTGACTTACGGGCTATGGCTCTTTACATTATTCTATTCTACCTATTTTTAGAAGAAAGGTACATTCAGCTATTCATCACATGTAAGAGTTTCAATGTGATTCTCAAAGGCGAAAGGACCCTTAATCTGGATACCTCCTGAGTCACTGCCCTAGCTTCACCTTGTGCTCACTGTTCCCCTGCCCCCTCAGTTAGACAAGGCCTGCCCTAAATTTCAAGCATATTCATACTTAGTGGTGTACTTTCTCAGATCCCTAGGTTTTCTTTTGCTTCAAATTCTGGGAGTATACTTCAGAATCAAAGTCCCAAAAGATTCACCTTCTCTAGGAAGCCTTACCTGATCACTATATTTATTGTCACCTGGATTGCTAATTTATGGAATTATGAAATGGGGACAGGTATGCCCAGTTCTTTGGGTCCTTTCTGGGAAAGACTAGGGTGGCAGTGGGGAATGGGACTATAATCACACTTCAGTAAAGCACAGAGGGTGTGGAGGCAAACAGAATCAAAAGTACAGAGACAAGCAGCAAAATGGGTACAGAGGCAGGTGGCATGGGGTGAAGGGATGGGGTGGTAAAGAAAAAGGCAGTGTGAAGAAAGGATGGGATAGGGGAGAGCCAGAGAGTATCACTCATGTAACTATGGGTTAGTGTTGGGAGCACTGCTTGGGGAGGAGTTTCAGGTCTCGTTTTATAAGGTTTTGAGGGGAACAGACTACTCTTGTCTGTTATCAGTGAAAGCTTTAAAGCTAACATGTCCACATGATCTAAAAGTTATCAGCACCATTTGGTATTCTTCTGGTCTTCTGGAACTTCTCCAAGATTTATGTATCATAGGACTAAAAGGTCTTTAGAGCAAAGCCTAAATAGCTTCCCTTGATTCAGCGCATATTACCAGGATGTGATTGTTGGTTAATATATGACATAATTTGTAAATTGTGTTCCTTTGATCTTTGGGTGAGCTTGTACATGACTTCTAGGTTTCTCTTTGCAATCTTACTTCCTGCTATTGCCCCTTTAGACTGCAATATTTATAAACTTACTATATTGACTAGAAGGTGGTCAGGGGAACCAGACCAAGATGCACTTTTAACAGATCACCCAGGCCTACCATCTCAGTATCATCCTTGACTCCTCCCTCAAATACACCCCATGTATCTAGTCTGTTGCCAGGTGTCATCATTTCTACCTTCACAACATCTCTCATATATGCCCCTTTCTCTCCACTCATTTAACCACTACCCTGATCTGAGTCCTCATAACATCTGATCTGGGCTATTGCAATAGTCTTCTCCTTGTTCTTCTTGCTTCAACCCTCTCTACACTCCACTGACTCCACTCAGCTGACAAAGTGATTTTCCTAAACTCTAAATCTGCCAATGCCACCCTTGCCTCCCCACTCAATAAACTTCGATGGTTCCCTATTACCTCCAGGATCAAATATAAAGTCTTCTGTCAAGAATTTAAAGCTCTTCATAGCCCACTCCCTTTCTGTGTTTCCAGGCTTCTTACACTTTACCCTTTTCCAGGCACTTGACCATCTGGTCACGCTGGCCTGCCTGGTGTTCTTGCACATGACATGGCACTTCATCTTCTATCTCTATGCCTTTGGACAGACTCCCCTGCCTTGAATGCTCTCCCTCCTCACCTCTACCTCTTGATTACCCTGGCTTCTTTCAAGACTTAGTTCAGACACTTACTACCTGTGTAACCCCAATTGCCTTAAACATTTGGCCCATCTCCAGTCATCCTGATATATATATATATATCTTGCTACTGGACCCAGATGGCTCTGGAGGAACAAGTGACGTTGGTGACCTTATACAGCCTTCCCTCACTTAAATCCAATTCATTGCAAGTCATGACATCACCCTATGTCATGGTCCTCTTTGAGAACAAGGGACAAATAACAACAATAGTTCAAATTCCACCTTATCTGTAGTAGGTATTTCATGGCTATTTCCTTCTCCTCTGAGATGATGTTCCTTGGACTTTGTATAAACCCAGATAGCTACATGTAGCATTAGTAAGCACCTAATAAATGTCTGTGGACTGACCAACTAACCCCACCTGTTATGTCCCATGTGATGCAGATAATCAATGATAGAGCTGAAACTTGATCCAAGATTCCTCGTTCTTAGTCCAATTCTCTTTTCATTCTATCATGCTCCTTACCCACCCTTGGAAAGCCTATTCAATAATTTTTCAGTTGTGTCCAACTCTTTGTGACCCCATTTATGGTTTTCTTGGCAAATATACTGGTTTGCCATTTTCTTCTCCAACGCATTTTACACATGAGAAACTAAAGCAAACAGGGTTAAGTGACCTGCTCAGAGTCACACAGCTAGTAAGTGTCTGAGGCCAGATTTGAACTCAGGAAGATGAGTCTTCCTGATTCTAAGCCCAGTGTTATATCCACTGTGCCACCTAGTTGCCCTACATCAGGAAACCTACATTCTACCAATATTCTGCCAGATATCCAGTGGTTAGGGCAAGAACACTTACCTCCTCCACAGCATGTCAGAGATGTGAATGAATTAATGAAGAGCACGGTGTAACAGGGACATACATTAGACTTAGACAGGAGGTCTCATGTTGTCTGAGCTTAGCTACTAACTTGCTGTGTGATTCTGAGTAGGTCACTTTCCCTCCTCAGTGTTCTCATCTATAAAGGGAGTAGATTAGCCTCTAAGGCAGAGATTATTTTTTTTCTGGGAGAATAAGGATTAAGTGACTTGCCCAGGGTCACACAGCTAGTAAGTGTCAAGTGTCCGAGACCATATTTGAACCCAGGTCCTTCTGAATCCAGGGCCGGTGGTTTATCTACTGCACCACCTAGCTGCCCCTGGCAGAGATTTTTAACCTGGGGTTCTTGAACTTTTCAAATGTTTTGATAATAAAAGAAGCCATAAGTGACTTCCTTTGTAATCCTATCTATTTTATTTTAGGCATTTAAAAACATTGTTTTGAGAGAAGGGGTCCATAGATTTGTTATGAACCTGTGCTCTCAGATTCCTTCCAACTCTAACATTTTATGTTCTTTCTCTAACATAAACCAAGTCCCTCTCAGCTCTGACATTCTGTCCTAAGGCCCCTTCCAGCCCTGATAATTCTGTGTTCTAAGATCCCTCCAGCTCTGATATTCTGTGTTCAAAGATTCCTTCTAGTTCTCACATTAGAGGATTCTATGAATTCAGTACCTAGCTACACTGTTGATCTCATACATAATTATTTTTCTTGGGGATTACATATTCTTGAATAAAAATGAAATAAGACCTTCAGAATAACAGATGAAATACTTTTTGACCTAATATTAATACACCACAGTGAAGGCAAGGAAATGAATCAGTAAGATTAAAAGGATGGGGAATTCAGGCATCTAACCCACCAGCTCAAAATGGCAGTAGTGAAGGAGGGTTGTTGTTTTTGGTTTTTCCCCCTCATATATTTATTTGCTCTGACATTAGTGCATTAAGCTGGTGAATATATAATTTCACATAAAAGCGAATGCTGGTGTAATATTAATCTACTTGTCTATGTGCTAGTAGCCAAATCCCTTCTAATTAATAAGCAAAATGCTACATTCCCCCAAAGCAATGCCCACTACATGACAAAGCACTGCCCCTCTGTATTTGTGTGGAAAAACATTGTAAGTGGGTGGGAACCACAGTTTAATGGGGATTTCTGGTGGGGGAGAGACCAAAAACTTAAGGGCAGAATAAAACCCTGGGAGTCTCCCAATTAAATGAGAGTGAGGCAACAGCACTAAGGTTCTAGACTCAATCCCCAGAGCCATTTTTCCCTATAGATCCTCCCTGATTCTCAGGGCAGGCTGAACGTACCCAGAGGGCCTAGAGGTGAGTAAATAACTGTTAAGGAAAACTGACGAGCCCAGCCAAAGAAAGGGATACAGCTGATGTCAAAGTTGACTTTGTGTCATTGAATGTGACAGTGAGCATGACTCCTATTAGACTGTGAGGTTTTTGAGAGCAGAGACTATTTTTGCCTTTCTTTGTACCCCCTGTGCTTAGCACAGTGCTGGACATGTAGTCATCACTAATACCAACAACAAAAAGCAGACATACAATATAGAAGTAATATAAGATGGACTTGAGCTGAGGTTTTTTTCCATATAAATATTTTATTATTTTCCAGTTACATTTAGAGATAGTTTTCAACATTTGTTTTTATAAGATTTCTAGTTTCAAATTTTTCTCTCTCCCTCCCCTCCTGCCCCGCCCAAGACAGCAAGTAATCTGATATAGGTTATATATGTACAATCACATTAACATATTTCTGCATTAGTCATGTTATGAGAGACAAATCAGAGCAATAGGAAAAACCTCAAAAAAGAAAAACAACAACAACAACAACAAAAACAATAGAAATGGTGTGGTTCAATCTGCATCTAGATTCCATAGTTCTTTTTTCTGGATTTGGAGAGCATTTTCCATCATGAGTTCCTTGGAACTATCTTGGACCACTGTATTGCTGAGAAGAATGAAGTCTATCACGGTTGATCAACACACAATGTTATTGATACTGTGAACAATGTTCTCCTGGTTCTGCTCACTTCACTCAGCATCAGTTCACTTAAGTCTTTCCAGGTTTTTCTGAAATCTGCCTGCTCATTATTTCTTACAGCACAATAGTATTCCATTACATTCATATACCACAACTTGTTCAGCCATTCCCCAATTGATGGGCATCCCCTCAATTTCCAATTCCTTGCCACCACAAAAAGAACAGCTATAAATATATTTGTACATGTGGGTCCTTTTCCCTTTTTTATGATCTCTTTGGGAGAAAGACCTAATAGTGGTATTGCTGGGTCAAAGAATATGCACAGCTTTATAGCCCTTTGGGCATAGTTCCAAACTTTGATCTGAGCTTTGAAGGAAGTAAGGAGGTGAAAGTGAAGAGAAAGAGCATAGAATCAGTAGGTGAAATGCCTCATATGAGGGACACCAAATAAACTAATATCACTGGTTCCTACGATTAGGGGGAAAGGAGGAAAGTATAAGACAGGAGATATAGATATAGGAAGGAGGAAGAGCCTGAAGGTCTTTAAAACCCAACCAGAGGGTTTTCATATTTGATCCTGGAGGTGATAGGGACCCACTAGAGTCTATTGAGTAGGTGGGGAGAACACGGTTAGGCCTGCACTTTAAGAGGATCACCTTGGCAGCTAAGTGCAAGATGGACTGATGTGGTTCAGTCAATCCTTCCAGAAACATTTAGTAAACACCTACTATATGACAGGCATTATGCTAATTTCTGGGGATACAAAGAAAGACAAAAAACACCCTAAAATTCTATTCTCAAGGAGCTCAATGTCTAATGGGGGAAACATGCACAGAAATAGGTATATATATATATATATATATATATATATATATGATACATTAGGAATATCCTTAGAGGGAAGGCACTAAGATTAAAGAGAACTGGAAAAGACTTCTTGCAGAAGATGGGACATTAGCTTATCATTGAAGGAAGCCAGGGAATCCAGGAGGTCAAGATGATGAAGGAGAGAGTTCCATGCATGGGGGATAGCCAATGAAAATGCTCAGAGTTAGGAAATGGAGCAACTTGTTCAAGGAAGGCCAGTGTCACTGGATTGCTAAGTATGTATGTGGGTTGGAAGAAGGGAGGAATTAAGGTGTAAAGATGACTGGAAGGGTAGGAAGGGACCAGATTGTTAAGCCAAACCTATTTGATCCTGGAGCTAATAGGGAAATGCAAGAATATATTGACTGGGCAGGATGTGACATGGTCAGATCTGTCCTTAGGAAGGTTAGATTGATAGATGAGTGGGGGATGGACTAGAGTTGGGGGAGGCTTGAGGCAGAAACACCAACCAGGCTGTCATAATAATCTAGACATGACATGAATGTCATTTCCTCTGATGAAATCATAACAGTCGCTGATGTTGAATCATGTGACATTGTCAAGGGCTTTGGTGGCACGAGCTTTCTTTTCTGGGTCTGCAAAAGATGTTGTTGTTGTACCTTCAGGAGCAGCTGCAAAGGTGAATCTCCACAATAATGGTGGCAAGTATTGGGCTGAAAGTATTGATATTCAAAAAGCTCTTGATCCTGAGCTGTCTCCATCAGGGTCTGAGGAGAGAGGGTGGTCAAGGTGGTGGTGGCACATGCTGTCTGGTATGTGCTTTCTCCAGTCCGTACCTCAGGGGGCCTGGCTGTTTTTGCTATCTTCAGCTATCTTCAAGAGATAATTGCATCTCTGGGAGCTGATGAGATTACCAAGTGAGGCAACATACAGAGAAAAGAGAAGCCCAGGACACAACCTTGGGCAACTTCAGTATAGCCTGGATGAAATTTTAGCAAACAAGACTGATGAGTGGTCAGACAAGTAGGAGAAGAACCAGGAGAAAACAATGTCATGAAAACTTGGAGAGGAGAGAGACTCCAGGAGAAGAGGGTGACTATCAGTCACTAAGAATGCCAAGAAGTCAAAAAAGGAGAAGATTGAGAAAAGATCATTAGATTTTGGCAACTAAGAGATCATGAATAACTTTGGAGAGAGCAGTTTTAATTAAATTATGAGGTTGGAACCCAGATTACAGAGGACTGCCATAAAAGGCTTGCAGAAGGCTTAAAAGGTTAAGAAGAGTCGCTGTAGGTAATGAAATAGTGAATAGCTTAATAAATGCTTATTGATTGTTGATCGACTGACTGGCTATGGAGTAAAATGAAATCAAGAGGCCTGGGTTCAGAGGTATGCTAGACTCAGTTCTGACTGGTTCGTGGGAGCCAATGTCTAAGTTTTTAGTGTATTTCCACTTTGGAAATTGGCAAATGCAAAAAATGAGGGCTGGCTTTACTGATTTGTTTATTGTCCAGATGTAAGAAAGTGATGCAGAATTTTTTTTTTTTGGTGAGGCAATGTGGGTTAAGTGACTTGCCTAGGGTCACACAGCTAGTGAGTGTTAAGTGTCTGAGGCTGGATTTGAACTCAGGTCCTCCTGAATCCAGGGCTGATGCTCTATCCACTGCGCCACCTAGCTGCCCCAGAATACTTTAATGATGCAGATTAAACTCAAAAGTATGCTATGATGATTTCCCCACCTAGAGAGCTGGTTGTTTAACCTTACAATCACACCCCTGCCTGGATCAGAATCCTGCCTCTGACATTTAGTAGAGGTTAAATAGCTTAATCTCTATGAATCTTGGGTACCTTAACAAATAAAATGGGAATAATAACACTTGCACTATCTAGCTCAAAGGATTGTTCAGAAAAAAAAGTCTATGTCAATGTGAGTTGTTATTACTAGGTGGGGAACCAGTTCCAGTGTTTTGAAATTTCAATGTTATCTAAATACTTAATACAGTCTATTGAACAGTCTTTTGTAAGTGACAGATCTACTCTGCTCATAAAGGTGACTTTATATTAAGTTTTAGACTTGTGCAAACTCATGGGGCCCAGACTTTCAGCTTTACTTTGAGCAAAATGCTAAGGCAGCCTTTGGATGCCTAAGGGTTAAGGATTCTCTGATGTAAGGTCAAGAACAGATCAGCTTTTCAATGATCCACAGGTAGGAGAAATTTTCCTGGATAACATATTGCATTAACTTACTTACAGATTTAATTCCAAAGGGCAAAGGTGGTCTTATCCTCTCTTTAAAGTCAGTCAGAAAGAGGCTTTCCTCGGTGAGTGGAATAGAGCCAGGGAAACTCTTTAAATCCAGTTGGTGGTCCCAACACAAAATTTCATGGTACAAATTTCAAATAACGGCTGGAGTTGATCATTTTGAAACCCTACATCTTAGGAAGGACATTGACAAACTCAAGTAGATCCAAAGGCACTGACAGGGATAGTGAGACCATGAAGCTCATTTGAAGATACTGATGATATCAACCCTGAGAAGAGGCAAATGGTCATTATTTACCAATATTTATTTGAAGGCATTTCATGTGGGAAAAGGGGATAGACTTGTTTCTGCTTCTCTCTAGAGAGCAGAACTATAGGTACTAGAGGTAAATGTAAGGGTAGCCATGTCTTTGTAGCCATGTATTTGCATGATGTGAGAAGATTCTCCTGAAATAGTGTAGGAAATAAAGGGTTAAGATTCTTATGCCCTCCCCCAGTGGCCTCCATCACTGGAATGTGAGCATCAACATTTTTTTCTTTTTTTGGGGGGGATGTATTATATATATATCACCCCCCAAAAAAGAAAAGAATGCTGATAATCCTAGAATGTATACAGAGCACAGATTAGAGAATTCAATGTTTTTTTCTTGGTCACTGCCCTTCTCCTGCCACCAAGTGTGACGTTCTCTAGTCACTGCTCTCCCACTAAGGGGTTTTCCTTGAACACATATAAGACAACATAGAAGAAGCCCATGAGACCTCCTGTCGTAGCCTGTTCAACTTCCTGCAAGACAGAAATCATTGCTGAGCTCCTTTTGTCCAGGGGAATACTGGGCTTATACTTTTACTTGCTTTGGGAATGTATGAAATTATTTATTTTTTATTTATGTAATACAGGACAGCTGTCTGCCTCTGTGCCCATTGCAGTCTTTTTCCAGCTTGGTGCTGGAATTCTGTAAAATTCCTTTTCACATTGTTCTAGAGCCCCCAGCCAGAAAAAATTCTGGCAACTTCAACATAAAGTCCATTTTCTTTGTCTCCTCTCCCTGTCTGGATCTGCCTATCCATCTGTTTCCCTTTCTCAATCACTTTCCCTCTTGTTCACATCCCACTTGCAGTAATCAAATACACACAAATCAGAAATTGGTGTTTATTAATTTTATTTTCTTCCATATTTTAATACTAATGGACAAGAAATATAAACAAACTTTTTTTTTTAAAAGGGAAGCTTTGGACTTAGCATATGATCTCCCAAGCAAGGAGGAGAGAGAGAAGTTACCAACACCCATGCATGATCAGTTTTCTCAAACAGAAAGTTCATCAGTGACTGGCCCACCCAGATATGCCTCTCACCTGAGTCTCAAACTATTCTCCTGGCTCTGTTAAACAGAAGCAGCAGTCAAAGTGGCCAGGCAGTGGCTGTCCAAATATAGGACATGCTGTCTGCCTCTGCTCATTCCAGGCTTCTCCAGCATAGTGCAGGGCAGCTCAGCTCAGTTCATCTTACCTTTTTTGCAACTTTCCCAAGTCAAGGGAAAGGTATCAATTTCTTTAAGGCATATTCCCTCTTTCTCAATGGATCAAATCAAACAAGATTTCCATCCTATCTAGCAGGCTTCATCTCAGGTGTTTTACATCCCTTGGTAGAGGAATTGCTACATTCTTCCCCAGAGTCAGGAATTTTGTAGTACTTTGGAAAATCACTACTTGCCATCTGTAATCAACCATCAAACTAACATAAAACTTAATATAACAAGTATAAGCAACCAAGTATCTCAAGTACCTTTTACAGCAATATACATCTGCAGTAACTGCAATAGACATTGTTTGGTGTAAAACAATCATTTGTCAGGCTGCTTCAATTACTACATGTTGTAACTATTGGAATAACGCCACCTGCTGGATACTTACTGTAGAGGAGTTCTGCCCATGAAGGGAAGGTCTTTGAGGGCAAGACCAGGAGTCAGGAAGTGACGCGGGCTAGTGGGAGGAGGAAGGAAGAGACTGGCGCTCAGTCTCGCTCTCTTTCCTTTGGACTCTGGCGGAGAAGGGAGCTAGAAATGTGCTCTCCCTTTAATAGATAGGAATCTAGGCCTTTTTCTCTCTCTTTACCAAACTCTTATTCTCCTTAATAAATGCTTAAAAGTCTAACTCTTGCTAAAGCTTATAATTTATTGGCGACCACTCATTAGATATTTTAGACAGTTTAGCTAGAATTTTAACCCTTGACAGATGGCTGACCACGAAGAGGAAAGCTAAACCTCAGTCTTCTGATCTTCTGGTTGGGTAAGAAATTTCCCCTACCCTTTAAACTGCTAAGTACTGGTGTACTGGCTGTGTTTTCCTTTAAATTTTTCAAATGGACCTTTTAAACTCCCTAATTACCCTATTTTTGATTTTAGTCTGTTTAACCAGACAAATGGGAGATAAGATCATGTTAATGCTTTGTTTTTGTGGATTTTCTATTTTTCTTTTTATTTTTGTTAAAAGAGCCAGCAACTTACTCACACAAGGAAATATCTCTCCCTCTCCCAACCATGCTTTTTCAGAGAAACCTGAAGAGATTCCCGCAGCTTTTCCCAGTTCTAACAGTAATTGTTGCTTTAATTTTGCATGCCTGGAGGCAATGACCCACCCTCTAGAAGCTTTTAATCCCCTAGCACCTGGAGGCAAAGTGGGGGAAGAGGAATCCAGGCCTGAGTTCAAAATCAAGTCTGATTCAAATTGCTCTGGTCCCTCCCCTCCTCTCCAGACCCCACCCTCTACTCCTCCTATGGCCAAGCCCATAGCTTCCCCTGCCTGGGAAGTCCAGAGATCTGGTGCACATGCTCAACTTTTTCTACCTGCATTTGCAGCTTCAGGCTCAGCCCTTCCCCGCCCTGGCTGTGCTTTTGAGACAATCTTAGAAAACTCTTTAAATTCCAGATATGCTCGTTTTGTTCATAATTTTGCTAACCTGCTTTTGTCTTTCATTAGTAATCTTATAAAGCATTTGTATGGTGAAAAGACTGACAGACAATATAGAGGGGTTAAAGAAGAAAAAACTTAAGCTGAATAAGAATGACAATCATCAACATAGTTCAAGACTCTGCTTTTGCCATAGAAGGGTATATATTTTACAGAAATGTAGAAGTAAGCAGCAAGGTATTGATATGAGTATTGGGGATTTTAGATATCGGAATCAAGAGTGTTCTGAATTCACTCAGATTATTAATGTCAGTTCAGAGGTTACATAGGATTTCTATGCTATTACATATACATTTTGGAATTAATGGTATAGGTTTATTTTCATAGAGATTTTAATGCTTTTGAGATTGTGTCTTATACTTAGTTTCTAAAACAAGGAGAATATTTGTAAAAGCTTTTTATAGTCATGCGATCAAGTTTATATTTTGTAATACTCTTATTAATATTAAGTTCATATTCATTTAGATTTCCCTAGTTTGAATTTCATTGTCTTTTATTATTCCACGTGTATTTTCTTCTATTCATTCATCTATCTAATTTTGAAACATGGTTTTGATTTCATAATACAATGTTAATTCTAGGAGTATTGTGCTCCCATATTCTGAGTTATTTGTTTTTGCTATTTTTTCTCAACTGATTATTTGATCAAACTCTTTAAAGCATTTCCCTGGCAAATTGTTTGCCATGGCAAGTGTAAATTGATTCTAGAAGTATTATTTTTGATAAGCATATTCCAAAAAAAAAAAAAAGAGAGAGGGGAACATTGGAACATTTGTAAAAGTTCTTTTTTCAAAAAAAAAAGTTTTCATTGAGATTGTGTTGTGCTTTAACTTCTATTTAAATATGTTCTGATTTTTCACAAAAGTAATAGTATACTAAGTAAAAAAAAGGGGTATTATTTGAAATTGTTGCATAATTATATATTATATTCTCAGTCAAGATGTATTCACATTTTTTGCAATCATTTATTATCCTCAATTTTAAATCCATATGAAACTTGGATTATGGGAACTTATCATTTAAGACATTAATTGCCTTTATTCTGAGTTATCAGATGCCAGTTGGCCAAGATGCCATCCAATCACAAGAGGAATACATGCAAAGAGCAGACACTGAACTGTTACATGAGGAGAGACATGCACGAAGTTAAGGTATGGCCGAGGGAACGGCTTTTGACAAATGTTGAGGTTGGATTCTCTTGGTTTAATATTTTATTTTATTTTTCCCCACAATATTGTACGGATGGCTGGAAGTATTCATCCCACCCATCTCACTTCTACACCTGGCTTCTATGCTCCCTCCTATATGCCTGATGCCATGGACATCTCAATCGCATGCATCTGATTAAGTCTGACTCAGTTTCCTCCAATATGTTCGGTGGCATGGACATATATTCCATCCACCTATTTTAAGCCTGGCATACTGTATGGGCAGTACATATTGCTCAAGTGTGGGAATGCTCATATCCCATCATTTCTCTGTTCTTTTATGGTAACCCCCATAATTATCTCAGGTGTCATGATAAATACAGTGTTGAATTTGGCCTTGACACCTGTTACCAATTATATTAGATTTTTAAATTTCTCATAATGGCATGAGGATAATTAGGCAGATGATGCAAAAAGTGATGAAACAAAGATAAAAAATTATTTTTAATAATTAATATCACAGCAATTGTCTTCTCAATTACCCTCCATAAGGGGGGGGACTATAGTAATATTATAATTTTAAAGAATGGTTCAATTTTTGTTTTATTATATGTTTCATGTGTAACAACTAAGATTCTGAATTCCCTTAGACATGTTTTTGAGAACTTTCATTGTTTGATTTGATTATTGACAAAGCTATTTTAAAGTTGTGTTAAGCTCAATTTTGTAGGAAATTTTCCTGGCTGATTACCAGCATCCACACATCAACCCCTGAAGAGACTTCCATTCTACGACTACACCTAGAGGACATCTGAGAAAAGACTTTCAGAGACTTTAAATGAACAGTTTTGATTTGTTGTTTTTGTTGTTTTTTTTCTCTTTCTGTTATAATATACACCATCTGTAACATGTATTCTCTGCAGAGGCCCTCCCTTTGCAAGACTAATGTCAAAGTGTCGGTTCATGAGGACAAAAAAAAAATCGCCCCTCTGGACAAAACTTTCCTCTCTTCCTTTTCTATATTGTCGTTCACATATTATTAGTTAGCAATAGTTATTATATTCTTTTTACTGTTCCGTCAAGGAAACATTTTGTTTCTTGAGGAACAACAGGGGGGACTGTAACGATTGGAATAACGCCACCTGCTGGATACTTACTGTAGAGGAGTTCTGCCCATGAAGGGAAGGTCTTTGAGGGCAAGACCAGGAGTCAGGAAGTGACGCGGGCTAGTGGGAGGAGGAAGGAAGAGACTGGCGCTCAGTCTCGCTCTCTTTCCTTTGGACGCTGGCGGAGAAGGGAGCTAGAAATGTGCTCTCCCTTTAATAGATAGGAATCTAGGCCTTTTTCTCTCTCTTTACCAAACTCTTATTCTCCTTAATAAATGCTTAAAAGTCTAACTCTTGCTAAAGCTTATAATTTATTGGCGACCGCTCATTAGATATTTTAGACAGTTTAGCTAGAATTTTAACCCTTGACAATGTCTAAATTGCATGCAGGACATATTATATTCCCATGCTATAGCAGTACATGCATATCTCTAGGAAATCAGCAAACATACATTACCACAAAGAAAAGTTAAGCAACAATTACATTAATAGGTCTAAAAAGCAACAAAATAGGGCAGTTGTGTGGCACAGTGGATGAAACACTGGCTCTGGATTCAAGAGGGCCTGAGTTCAAATCCAACCTCACACTTGGCATGTACTAGCTGTGTGACCCTGAGCAAGTCACTTAACCCTCATTGCCCCACCCCCAAAGCAACAAAATATGGAGAAATAGCAGTTTGTACACAAGTAAACAAAGAACAAAACTACTCCCTGCCCATTTTCATGCTTATTTTGATCCCTCTCCAACTTAAACTCAGTGCTTCACAGCCCATCCCTGCATCCCATGCACATCTTGTCCTTAATGAGAGCTCTTTGCCAGGAGGAGGGGAAGGTAACATAGTATTTCTTTAGTAAGTGCATTACAACAAAACTGAAGATTTCTGTCCAGTGCCGCAGGTTTCATCTCAGCTGCAACATATCATAGAGTGGGTATAACATAAGGAAAAATTACATAAAATTTACAGTCCAAAGGTGGATTGAGCTGCCTCAGGAGGCAATGAGCTCTCCTTACTAATGGAGATTCTCAAGCTTGGGCTGGATAGTCACTTCTCAGAGATGTTGTTAGAAAGAATTCCTATTTAGGAAGTACTTAGACTAGGTGCCCTATGGATGAGGCCCCATTCTAACTCTGAGATTCTGTGATTACCCTTTTCCCAGGTACTCCTCCAAATGAAACAATCTTCCTTTCTCTAGTTTGTTTCATAGTTTGAGACTGTGCACCAATGATGCTGTGACATCATTGCAAGGTGCTTTGTAATTCCAGAGTTAGAGACATTCTTCCTAAGAAAAGTGGTATTGCTTGGGTGTGGAGCTGATTAAAGAAGACAATAACATCTATTCACTGCTACTCTGGGATCATGTGTGACTGTCGCTCCTCTGTAACACAAATTTGCATTTCATAATTGAATTAGAGATTAACAACAACAACAAATTCCTCAACCCACACCATCTTTATGATGAAGAATTTTGAGGGGAAAATTTTACTGAGAAATGTTGTGGCCTGGAAGTGATGGGCTGGCTGCCTTGCCTCGGCACACATTTCCATCATATCCTGAAATATCTATGAGGTAGAGAGGGGAATGATTTTCCCAGCCTCAATCTCAGACTATGTCTCTCCCCTTTCTCTGTCCCACAGGTAGGAGCTGTGAGGAATAAGAAAAGTAGGAGACAGGGTCTCTGGCTTAGAGAGCCTCACACCCTAGCTGAGGAGACAAGATAGTGGTGGACACTCAGGCATGAAATAATTAGGGAAGAAGACAGTGTATAATAAACTGCTAAACTGTGCTGTACAGACAATTAGAGAATCAGAGTGTATAATAAGGTGCTAATTGCATAGTACAGACAAGGAGCATTAGGATATCCTCGGCACTGGAGTCAGGAAAGGCCATTTGCCAATTCTGAGGGAAAATGTTAATTAGCAGGCTAAAATGGCTTCAGTTTCCCCCCACAAATATTTCACCTGGACTCCCACAGAACTCCAGCTCGACGTAAATCCAATGACTCCATGAACCCACAGAAGTATGAATAAATATGCAGAGGTTAATTTGAAATGGAGGAAGTTCTGGAATGTGGGAAGACTTGGGTTCTATTTTGGCTTTACTAATAATTCACTGTGTGATTTTGGTGGTCATTCTCTTGGTCAAGATGCAAAATGAAGGGATTAGACTAGAAGATCTCTTTGATTCTTTCTAGCTCTGGAATTCTATGTTCTAAGAGTCCTTTTCTTCTCTGAAGTCACAAGGTTCTAGGATTCTGTTTTGTCCAAGGAGGGCACCCTGAAAGATTCCCTGTTAGCTGGCTGCTTGGTTTATGTGGCTTCTCGAGAGCAACCACCCTGCCCACCTTGGTTGACTAGCCTATAACCAACCTAAGGGCAGGGGAATGTTGTATAGAAACTGTATCTAGTTCCTGGAATAAGGCTATGCAAATGTAGACATTTAATAATTGTTGGTTGGTTGGTTAAATGGATGAATCTTTGGTTATACAACATATAATGCCAGTTTGTCAGGAAATTCATTTTTTAAAGTTTGATTTTTGTTCCTTGGTATTTTTTGGTTTTATATCACCTTTATTTCCCAACCTATTCCTCCTCCCTCTGTAAGAAAGCCATCCCTTATAACAAAGAATTTAAAAATTTAGAGGAAAAAAGCTAGTTTTGCTAATCTGTTTTTTTTCTCTTAAAAAGAAATATGGTATAATGAATAGACTAATAGACTTGGGAATAAATAGTTGTTGTTTCAGTTGTGTCCAACTCTTTGTGACCCCATTTGTTTTTTTTTTTTTTTACAAAGATACTGGAATGGTTTGCCATTTCCTTCTCCAGCTCATTTTACAGAAGGGGAAACTGAGGTAAGCAGTGTCTTGTCCAGGGTCATACAGCTAATACATGTCTGAGGACAGATTTGAATTCAGGAAGATGAGTCTTCCTGATTCCAGGTCCAGCTACTAGCTGTGTGATCCTGAGCGAGTCATTTAATCTATATGTGCCCTACTGGGTTAGATGGCCTCTAAAGTTCCTTCCAGCACTGAATCCATGAAACTAGTCAAGCCTGACAGTATATATGCAGCGTTCCAACCGCATTGTCCCCCACGTTCATAAGGAAGTTCTTGCATATGTCTAACCTCTTTGGTATTCCTCATCTACCAGCCATCCAATCCTTCTTACAACCTCTTTTCTCTTGTTCTGTTTTCAGGAGAATAGAGCAGGAAGGTTTAAGATGTTGAGAGCCTTTTAAGCTAACCCCCAGACCTCCTGCCCCAGTAGTAGAGACTGCAGCTTGCCCTGATTAAGTGATGCGGCTTCCCTGCCCCTTCTCCTGACTGCCTCTGAAAGCTTCCTGGCTGTTCTGAGTGGCATATTGCTGGAAAGGAAATGGCACTGCAGATGGTTTCCTGCTAAGGAGGTGCTTCCTGCTAATTCGTGAGGGTCACACAGCTCTCCCAAGCTTGGGGGTAGGGGTGGCAATGGTGATGATGTGAGAGGAGGAAACCCCAGACTTCACCCTTGATGAATTCAATAGCATCTCTGTCTACTGCCCGGAATATCCATTCCTCAAAATGATGAATGCCCCTTTCCGCCTTGTTGCTTTTTGTGTTCAGCATGAAAGTCAAAGACACATGTAAAAGCCCTTTAAGGAGCCTAATTTACATGACAAGTACACAGATTACAAACTATCCTATTTCACTCGATATTACAGCTGGCCTGGCAATTGGAGATCTGTCCCTCTTTAGACCTCCCCGTTATTAATCTAGAAGCCCAAGGAGGGAAGCCTGATTGTCTTTGCTCTCCCAGCTGCCATGCCCTGTAGTCAGAGCTGAGGTGCATTGCAGCCAGGTTTTTACATCTTCTCTCTAACAGGTTCAATGCTTTCACAAATTCATAGCCTGTATACAATACAGGCAGCTTCTACTAGGCATGCTGTATTATCAATACTTCTGACATCTGTAATTCATTTAGGAGGGTGTGAATTATGGACTGTGGTATTCTGGTCTTTCTCGCTTTGATTGGAGCTGTCTGCAGAATTATTGTTATCCTAGTCTGATGACTCCTTTGACATCAGATTGGTCAGGGGCCCATCTGAGTTTGGAGGGAATTCTAGAGCATCCAGGTATCATGTGAAAAGGAAGAATCCTTTTAGATAAAAGCCAAGATGGGGCTACCACAAAAATAGATCTGCCTCGAGAGGGGCTACCATTCTAAAATCCTAATAAGATATTGGTCCTCAATGGGCTACTGTAGCACAGGACTGGATATCAACTGAGACCTGAAACATTGACTCAATTCCCAAATGTCAGAACTGACTGAGAGAGAAAAAACATTTTCTACATGAAACTGTAATGCTGTCTCCAATATGGCTACGTGACTTTGGACAAGACACACTGTCTTTGAGTATGTTTCATTATCTGGAAAATGAGGATAAAAGTATCTATGAAGGGACAGCTAGGTGGCACAGTGGATAAAGCACCAGCCCTGGATTCAGGTGGACCTGAGTTCAAATCTGACCCCAGACACTTGACACTTACTAGCTGTGTGACTCTGGGCAAGTCACTTAACCCTCATTGCCCTGCCCCCCCACCAAGTATCTATGAAGATAAAATGATAAAATATATATGAAAACTTGTAGACCTAAGAGTGTTAATAAATGTCATTTGTTACTTTTAGTAATAATAATAATAAACAATAATGACATAATTTTCCCCTAGGTGATTCATACTGCTTAAAACTCACCTCTTCCAGGAAGCCTTCCCTGAGAAACTCCACCTGATGAATAATTCCTTTATTCAAAACTTTTGCCTTCCGTTTGCAGTATATTTAAGGTCATAGATTCACAGCATAGTTCTTAGAAACACAACATTTTCTTTTTAGAAAAAGCCTTCATGATCATCTATTCCAATTCATTTTATGGATGAAAAAACCTGGGTTCTAGGAGACATGACTTGCCCAAGGTTGTATGGCTTAAACCTTTATGCCTATATAATATTTTCTGTTTTGAAGATCCTTCCATATAATTTCATTTGATCCTCATAATAATCCTCTAAGGAAAGGGATTATTATCCCAGCTTTATCGATAAAGAAGTTGAACCCAGAGGAGAGAAATGACTTGTCTGATATCACACAGCATGTAGTGGTTGGTGGCACTGTGAGTCCTTGTGACTCACAGTCCTTCCCTCTTTCCATTACACCATAGTGTCTTCCTCTGCTCCATCACCAGACTTATTGAAATATTACATAGGTAAAAAATTCCAGGGTTTGAAATCTGGCATTGCAATTTCTTAGCTATATAAAATTGGCCACATCTATCTGCTGTTGGCCTCAGTTTCCTTACCTGCATGATGACAAAGTTAGACTAAATAATATTCAAGGTTTCTTTTAGCTCTTCATTATTCCATTATATTATTTTTTTATTTTAATTTTTTTGAGTGGCAATGAGGGTTAAGTGACTTGCCCAGGGTCACACAGCTAGTAAGTGTCAAGTGTCTGAGGCTGGATTTGAACTCAGGTACTCCTGAATCCAGGGCTGATGCTTTATCCACTGTGCCACCTAGCTTCACCTTATCCCATTATCTTATAATGAAATTGATTAGAAACAGTATCAATATAATCACCTACCAAAAGTAGCATAAAATACCCAGAAAACGACTTGTTTACCTACACTGGCACACTGTTCTTCCTTTCCCAGACCAGGGATTTGGATCTAGATGCTCTTTTCATTTTCTTAAGAGAATGAAGAGAAATCTAGGTTCTATTTGTTTTTATGTTGTATTAGTCATTAATAAAAAGTTTGCTTCCCAAAAACATATGATTACACTTAATGGCTACAATATTGTGGTTTGGGGAGTTTTTTATGTTTTCCATCTTCTGCAGGATATCAAGGAAAAATGTGAAACACTGACTCAATACCCAAATGTCAGAACTGGCTGAGAGAGAAAAACATTTACTACATGGAACTGTAAACGCCAACACTTCAAAAGATCTGTGATCCCCCTTCTGTGGGGGCCCCTGCTACCAATCCCCTTAATCCTTTTGCTGATGAATTGATGTGGTAAAAAATAAAGTCATCACCCTGTGGCCAAACTTCTGATGATGAGCACCTCCAAAGTGAGCAAGGCTGGGCCTTGGAAGACAGGAAAATCGAGTCCATCACTAGACCAGCTCTCCAGTTTGACAGTAGTCTTCAGAGCTTCTACTATTCTGGCCTAGCCTTTGAGATGCTATGAAGAGGCATTGGATGAAGACCTCAGTGGAGGATGAAAGAACACATAAAGCACCTAAATCTGAAGGAATACCAAAGCTTTCTAGGGGAAAACATGGAAAAGAGATCATGCGATGTTTAACTTCGGAGATGGTTATATGCTACACGTTTCATGTAAATCTTGATTTGGATACTTGCAATACTTTAGGGTTATCAATCAACCAACCAATTAACATTAAGTAGTTGCCATGCATAGTAGCCTGTGGTAAGAAGAATGGAAAATGTTAAAGGCTGAGGTCTTGTCTATGAGAATATTATAATTGAATTGGCGGGGGTGGCTCACACACAAAATCAAGAACAAAATTAGAGTGAATAAAACTAAGTGCCCGGCTAGGTAGTGACGATCAAAATGGTATAGGAGTTCAGAAACAATAGGGAGGGAGCCCCATGGAAATGAGTGGCCAGGGAAACCTTCTAGAAGGAATTAGGACTTCAGCCGGGTCTTGAAAATTCAGTTGGTTTTTCCCATTTCCATTCCATTCAACTCAATTTACTTTGTCACAATTCAACAGCTATTTACTGAGTACCTATTATGTGGAAGGCATTGGTGCTTGGGATTGGGGATATCCAGAGAGAATACAGGTTCTACACAGACCCTGTATTCAAGGTGAAAACCACATAGGGGGAACAGGAGAGGACACATACATATAGAGTGATCTAGGGACACAAGACAAGGCTTTGGAGGACCCGGACTTTGCTATTTGCTTCTTGTGTGATCCTGGGCAAGTTTTATACAGCATGCACAAAATGGAACTCTGATATATTATAACCCATATGGAAAATCTAACTGTTTGGCAATGGATTTGTCTACTTTTATTGTGGGGCAGCAGGATAGAGTAGAAAGAGCACTGGACTTGGAATCTGGAGAGACCTGGGTTCAAATCCTGCCTGTCTGTACTAGCAATGTGATGATGTACAAATCACTTAATTTCTCCCATGCTCAGTTTTGTTGTCTGTGAAAAGGGGCAATAATACCAGCAATATCAACCTTAGCAGCAAGATGACTAAATGGATAAAGCAATGGGCCTGGAGTCAGGAAGACCTGAAGTCAAATCTGACATAAGACACTTACTAGCTGGGTGACCTTGGGTTAGTCACTTAATCTCTGTTTGCCTAGGAGGCAGCTAAAAGACTGAGTGAATAGAGTGCTGGGCCCAGAGTCAGGAAGACATGAATTAAAAATTGGTCCTCAGATCTTTATTAGCTGTGTGACCTTGGGCAAGTCACTTAACCTTTGTGCTAATTCACTGGAGAAGGAAATGGCAAACCATTCCAGTATTTTTTCCCAAAAAGCCCCATGGAAAGTATGGTCCATGGAGTTATGAAGAATCAGACATAACTGAATGACAACAATCAACTTTAGGAGCTGCAGGACGTGGGAGGGAGTGGGGGGGGGTTAGTCAGTAAGGGTGGGCCTTAGTGTCAGGGTGACCTTATTCAGGTGCTACCTCTGAGATCTCCTAGCTATGTGACTATGGACAACCTCTCAATGTCTGTAGGCAATTCTCTAAGATTATAAATTATAATTGACTTATTTGCATCTGGACCTAATTATATAATATTTGTAAAAGCACTTATCATGGTACCTGATACATATTAGGTACTTTATAAATGCTTATTCCCTTTCCCTCCCCTTTGCATACATAGAAGGAATTTCCATACTAAGAATTCCACACACTGGCAAAATTATGAGTCTGGATCCAAACCAAGGCAAAATACTCCCTTATGAGAGTGTGGTAAATGAGAAGATATTTGTAAAATACTTTATAAAACTTGAAGGTACTACATAAATATTGGATAGTATAATTAGAGTTTAATTATATAATTATACATAAAATTGTATATGTTATACATAACTATATATAATTATAACTATAGAGCAACTAGATAGTGCAGTAAATAGAGCATTGGGCCTGGAGTTGGGAAGAATTGAGTTCAAATCTAGTCTCGGACACTTAATAGTTGTTTGACCTTGGGAAAGTCATTGTTTGCCTCAAATTCTGTCTGCCTCAAACCTTTGTCTGCGTCACTTTTTTTTTTGGTGAGGCAATTGGGGTTAAGTGACTTGCCCAGGGTCACACAGCTAGTAAGTGTCAGGTGTCTGAGACCAGATTTGAAATCAGGTCCTCCTGACTCCAGGGCTGTTGCTCTATCCACTGCACCACCTACCTGCCCCTGCATCACTTTTTAATCCGTAAAATGAGGATAATAGTACCTATCTCCTGGAGTTGTTGTGAGGATAAAATAAGGTCATATTTCTAAAACACTTTGTAAACTTTACAGCACTATATAAATGCTAACTGTTAATGTTGTTTTGTTGTGTTTGTGTATAATATGTATATTAGATGTTATATATACTATATATCATATATTGTGTGTGTGTGTATTTGTAGAAATTATCAAATTATTGTGATAGTCCTGTCCAGATATATAGAACTATTTAGGAAGATGCTGAACTACTGGGACTTTGCAGAGGCTGCTTAGGCATGAACAACACAGACTCTTCCCCCTTCAGAATTGGCAGCAGGTTCATAGTATCCTAGAGGTTTCATGACCTCAGAGGTCATCTAGCCAAACTCCCTCATTTTATAGATGAGGAAAGGAAGTTAAGTGACTTGTCCAAGATGACACAGGTACTAAGCATCATGACAGGATTTGAACACAGATTTTCTGACTCCTGAACCAGTGTCCTTTCCAGTTTCCTAAGGTGGGAACAGGCTTCTTTCAGAAGTGATTTATTTCCAGGTACAAATGAAGGATTGTAAACAGTTGAGTGGATGTGAGTCTTAGAAACTAATCGAATGGCTGCCTGATGACCCAGGCTTTCTATGGGATCATATTAGTGAAGATCTACATGCCTCCCCAATGAGAACTTTGTAGTAGATTCCTTATTGTCCTGGGGGGGGGGCGCAGAATCAAGGATGTATTCTGGTTTTTTTATATAAACTGGGAGCATAGTACAGGGGGTATTTATGGGGACTTGGAAATAGCACTCATCTTATATCCAAGAGTATCAGGGAATGGAACAATAATGCCCCTTTGAAAATAGAGCTTGGTCATGAACAGCATGATTGTGAATGAAATTCTTAGTACCTCAGGGACTGATAACAAGCCAAGTGGTGAGGATACCAAAGACCTCAGTAGGAAAATGGTGCCTACTGAGCTATATTAATCCTCCCCATAAGCAACAGACTTAGGTCTAATATTTACTTAATTTCAAGTTTGAATTTTCTATTTCTTCTGGGAATCCTATGTTGGTTACCCTGCTGCTAGTTTAGATGTTTGTGACCAGTTGTAATTAGTTTTCTTTTAAAAGGAAAGAGTCGTGGTGAGGGGACAGGTGGTGTAGTGGATAGAGTGCTAGGCCTGGAAACAGAAACACCTGTGTTCAAATCTAGCCTTGGGTATGTATTAGCTCTGTGACTCTGGGCAAGTCACTTAACCTCTTTTTGCTATGGGCAATAACAAAAGCACCTACCTTCCAGAGATGTTGTGAAGATCAAATGAGGAAATATTTGCTCAGTGCTTAGCACATAGTAGGTGCTGAATAAATGTTTCGTTTCATTTCCTCCCTCCCTTCCTTCCTTCCCTCTCTCCCTTCCTTCTTTCCTTTTTCCTTCCTTCCTTTCTTCCTCCCTTCCTTTCTCCCTCCCTCCTTCTTCCTTCCTTCCTTCCTTCCTTCCTTCCTTCCTTCCTTCCCTCTCTCCCTCCCTCCCTTCCTTTCCTTCCTTCCCTCTCTCCCTCCCTCCCTCTCTCCCTCCTTCTTCCTTCCTTCCTTCCTTCCTTCCTTCCTTCCTTCCTTCCTTCCTTCCTTCCTTCCTTCCTTCCCTCTCTCCCTGCCTCTCTCCCTCCCTTCCTCCCTTCCCTTTCTCCCTCCCTTCCTTCTTTCCTTCCTTCCTTTCTTCCTTCTTTTCTTCTTTCCTTTCTTCCTCCCTCCCTTTCTCCCTTCCTTCCTTCCTTCCTTCCTCCCTCCCTTTCTCCCTTCCTTTCTCCCTCCCTCCCTCCCTCCCTTCCTTCCCTCTCTCCCTCCTTCCCTTCCTTCCTTCCTTCCCTCCCTCTATCCCTTCCTTCCCTCCCTCCTTTCCTCTTTCCTTCCTTCCTTCTCCCAACATTTGTTCAATGTGAGAAGAAGAAGTTGAAAAAGGATTGGGTAAAAGGTGATATAAATGAGTCATGAGTACCTGAATTCCTTTTGAGGTGTCTTCAGTAGAGAGGTAGCCTTAGAAATATCTCAAGTACAGCACGCCTTAGCCAAAGTCACCAAGAGGTGAAATCTGGGCATTTGCTAGGTGAACAACCATATCTAAGCCAAGTCACTATATTAAAGAGATAAGAGGATATACAAGTGAGGAAGCCATCTTTGACACAATCTGGTCCAACTCCCTCCCAGAATTCCTAACAAGCACCTTCGGGCCTCTGCTCCAGGGCTTCCAATGATGAGGGACTTGCTTCTCCTGGGGCAGCCCATTCCATTTTTAGACAGCTCTAATTGTAAGGATCTTTTTATCTCTATTGAGTTGAAGAGAGGCAGCATGACATGATGGATGGCTCTGCCCTGCTTAATAAACTTCAGGGGCTCTCTATTGGTCTGTCATTTAAAGCTCTTTATAACCCAGTGCTGTCCTATCTTTCCTCTCTTCTTGCCCATTTCTCTCCTTTACACATTTGACAGTCCGGTCATACAGTAAGAACACTGTTGTTCTTCACACAAGATGCTGCTTCTCCTTTCTCTGATCCTTTGCACTGACTGAATGCTTTGCTTCCTCACCTTCCTTCGAGGAATTGCCACCACTGAAGGAGGACTTGCCCAACTCCACCAGTTGGTAGTGTCTTCCCTTTCAAGGTTACCTTCTACTGACTCTCTATGTATTTTCTATATCCATAGTCTTTCACTAATTCACTCTGTAATCTGGGACAAGTCATCTCCCTTCAATATGATCAACAATAACATGAGATAGTTGGATGGCATAATTTCGAAAGTCCCTTATAGCTCTTAAGGTTTTTTTATTTTTTGCTTCACACCACCCACACCTGGGTGCCACTTTTCCTCGACTTGAAATATAGTCATTTAAAAGGAAAAAACAAGTCTGTCTTAAAATGTTGAAATGTGTTGAGCTGCCTCTCCCTAGGCAAGGCTAGTGCAGGGTGAAAGGTCCTTGGAGGAGAGAGGCCTGTTTGGGGGGGGAATGAAGGACTCAAAGCTGGATGCCTATTACCAGCTGCTTCAGGGACTGACTGTCAAAGAAGAAGGATCTTTGAAGAAGAAAATTCAGACATCAGGGCAGGACCTTCTCCAGGGCATCATGAGAAGAGGGAACTGAAATGACTAGGAGTAAGGCTGATGCATTTTCTCAGTTGTGGTCCAGGCCAGACAGGTGGTTCCACTTTCCCCAGGGAAGGGGAGAGTGAGGGAGGATAGGCTGGGTGGGATTGGAGGTAAAAAACAAACAAACAAACAAACAACTAGCACAGGATGTGGGATATTAGAGAGAGTGACCAGGATTTTTTCAGACTGATTTGGAGGTTGGCTGCCTGCTCTCCATTGGTTAATCCAGGTAGGTTTTATGGTGGAAGTGGAATTCTAAAAGCCATTTGAATTATGGCTTAGAAGGGATGGAAGGGGGGAAAGGTGTTCTGAGTATTAAAGTGATTTAGATAAAGCTCAGTAGTGGGAGTGGGCTGCACAGACAGGGAGCCCTTACTTTACTTGTCACCATCATAACTCATAGACAGGGGCCTGGGCATGGAGGGCAGAAATGCAATCACGTGCGCGTTCCCCTGCTGTATAATTTATAACAACACATCTTTATAGAATCCTATTATCTTAGATCTTAGAGACCATCTGGCCTGGACCCCTTATTTTTATTCTTTCACCTGAAGTTTGGAATAGCCCAGTTTGGGACAGCTATTGTTGTCACCACTTGAACAGTTGACTAATCTGAGATGTAGGGGTGAAGTAACTTGCTCAGAGTAGCAGAATGAGCCAGCGGCAGAGGTGGCACTACACCCTAGGTCTCAGGATTCAGGAATCTAATATTAATTACTCTTTGAACTTAGGTAAGTCAGCCTCAGCTTTTCTGCCTGCAATAATAATTCACATCAAAATCTTAGTGCTTTAAAGTTTACAAAGTTCTCCCTTCACAACAAATCTATGAAGTAGGGAGTGCAGATAATATTGGTTCCATTCTATAGGTGTGGGAAGCCTAGGTGAAGTGACAGGTCTAGGGACATACCTCCATTAAAAGTGGTGTAAGCAGAGCCTTTTGGATTCCATGACCAGTGCTCATTCCACAACACCATACTCTGCCAAAATGAAGTAGTCAGCTTAGATCTGCATGGTGCCTTCTAACTAGGAAGTTCTGGGGCCTTCACAGTTCATTCTTTCCACCAGACCATGGAAGCTTTAGGTCTCAGTAGTGGTCATGGGAGCAAGAGAGTAACAACCAAGGGGTTTCCTTTAACCCACTGAAGAGGAATGACTTTCGTTCCTCCCTCCCAGCTTTGTGAATGTCTTCATCCCTCCTGTGAGTGATGAAGTATAGGAATTCAGATGGTCTCCTCCCTTACAAGTGTAGATGCTGAAATTTTAGTAGGGGCAGTAACTAGAATGCTTGAGTTTGGATGAAGTTGGTGAAATTTACAATTTTTCATTGGAAAACTGGGCAGTTCTGTTTTATGCACTTCATTTCCTGCTGCTTTTATGGAAGGGCCTCTGGGCTCTTGAATCTGCACTCTTTAGAGCAGCAGAGACGGTGAAATTGAATTAGTCTGCACATTTGGGCTGCTGATAGGTTTACTTGCAGTCATTTCACTCTCTCATTTTTAATCTCTTCTTCTCATTTTTAAACATCTGGACTCCAAGTATAGGCTTAAATACATACACTAGGGACATTTTTATGCTCCTCCTTCCTTCTCCTTCTACCCCCAAAATCCTCTCCCCTGCCCCCTTGGAAGTTCCTGGGAAGGAGAGAAATCATCCTAAGGTCTTAGAGCTAGAAGTAACTAGAAGAAGTAACTAGAAGAAAATCTAGTCTACTCCCTGGTTGACAGAGAAATGATAGAGCAACTCTGTATACATCTTCCTCAGCCCTGCCCCCAACTAAAGAAGGTGGGTCCAATCCAGCTAAATGATCTGTTAGCTAATCTTGTAAAGTAATTCATAATAAGGTACTAATAATGGATAATGATTTAATGTATCACTTAATACTGCAGCATACCTGCATTTGAACAGGGTACTTCAATGTCTTAACCCGGAAGACTGTCTTCAAATATCTGATGACTGTTACATGGAAGAATCTTGTTCAGCATCAATCAACAATCATTTAATAAAAGCTTACTGTGTGTCAGGCACCGTGCCCAGCACTGGGAATAGAAAATACAAGCAAAAAGAAAGACATTTTTCTGCCCTCAAGGAACATATCCTCTACAGAGGGAAGACACCACATAAAAAGGAAAGCCTTCAGATTGTCAGAAGCAGATAATCACAGAGTAATCAATAAAATGAACATGGAAGCCTTGGCAATTTAATCCTTATGATGGAGGTTTCGTCGGAGGAACTGACCAATGAGAGGAAGGAGCCAAAGGGCTATAGTGATCTATCCAGAGGTGGTGAGAGGCCACAAGGGGAGAAGTGAAGACGCAAAGTGAGAAGGATACAGAGGAAAGAGTGGAATGCCTAGGATGAGACCAGTTTAATTGCGCCCAGGTGGGTGTAATGATTGTCAATGACACTACTTGCTTGGGGAGTTACTGTAAGGAAAGCTTCTGCCATGGAGGAAGAAGGCGTCTGAGGGCAAGCCATGTGGTTCCAGGTCCCTTGGGGTCAGGAAGTGATTGTTTTTGCTTGTGGGTAACTGTCAATCAAAGTTAACCAACCAATTACCCTTGGAACCTGTGGTGTGTGTGTGTGGGGGGGATGTTCCCAGTTTCATAGGAGGCTTCTGGGAGGAAGGAGGAAGTGTGGGGTCCTTTTTGTTCCTGACCTTGCCATGGCGGGTTAGATGATGGGGTCTTAGAAATAGTCAGATTTTTACCTTTCTCTCTGATCCTAATGCTCTTTAAAAAATACTTAAACACTTAAATACTCTTGCTAAAGCTTATAATTTATTGGCGACCACTCATTAGATTTTAGATAGTATAGCTAGAATTTTAGCCCCCTTACAGTGGAGAACGAACCAGGAAGACTAGGTAGAAATTCCAAGGGACTAGTGTTTAGCTCAACACAAGGAAGAATTTCTTAAATAATTGCAGCTATCCACTCTTAGAAGAGACGACTTCATTAGGGCAGTGAGTTCCCCATAACTTGCTATGTTCCAATAGAGGCTGACTGATTTTTGGTTGGAGATGTTATGAAGGAGATTCTGGTTTGGGATGGGAAGTTAGAGTATAGCAGGGGTCAGGAAGCTATGGTCTACAGGCCAAATCTGGCCTTCCACCTGTTTTTTATGGCCCACAAGCTAAGAATGGTTTATATATATATATTTTGGGAGGGGGCGGGGCAATGAGCATTAAATGACTTGCTCAGGGTCACACAGCTAGTAAGTGTCAAGTGTCTGAGGCTGGATTTGAACTCAGGTCCTCCTGGATCCAGGCCCAGTGCTTTATCCACTGCGCCACCTAGCTGCCCCTGGTTTTTATATTTTTAAATAAAGTTGCATTTTAAGTAAAGTTGTATTTAAAAATGTAAAAGCCATTCTTATCTTGTGGGCTATGCAAAAACAGGTGGTGGGCTGGATTTAGTTCTCGGACCATGGTTTGATGACTCTTGGAATAGAGAGAGGACCTCTGAGGCCCATTTTAGCTCTTGAGATTCTATGATTATCTAAGTGATAGATGGTGGGAATTTCTAGCACTGGGGTCCTCTTCAGTTTATCCAAATAGTTTTATCTACATACATATACCCTATGTAGTAAGGAATCTCTCTCTACATATATTTATTTCACATACTATAATGTGATGCAGAAATCCTTAGAGTGGGAGAACTTCCGTGCACTTGAGGTTGTATGTGGCACTGTTATAAAAGAGAGTCCCAGAATATATATGAGGAAGAGACATCATTGGGATGGGTTGAAATTATCTTAGAACCTATAAGATAATAAAGGAGAGATTGAATGACAGGGCTAAGCTAGTGGATCAATTAAACTAATAGCTGGGTTTGTGAGATGAAAATTACTAAGAGACCACCTTGAAACCCAAATAGCCCCTTCAAATCCCTGCCACAATTCCTAAAGTCTGAGCAATTATTCTGTAGATTTTTAATATACATTTTGCATTGGAGTTATGTACAAGATGTCTCTCATCCAGTAGAATGTTAATTCCTTGTAGGAAGGGCTTGGCTCTGTTTTCATTGCTGGGTTGGGTTTTTTTTTCTGTCTTTGCACTAGTAGGTATATAATATTTTGTTGAAATTAAAATTGATCAATCCTTGGACATCAGGATATATTAAAAAAAGAAAGCCTTGGCTCTGGAGGAAGAGGGCCTATGTTCAAATGCTGCCTCTGATGCTCATTACCTGTGTAACTCTGGAAAGTCTCTTAACCTCCCTGGGCCTCAGTTTCTTCATATGTGAAATGCAGGGGTCCCTACAAGCTCCAGTTCTATGGCACTGTGACCCTATGATCTTATATTACCCCTTTAGTTGTCAGTTGAGTTTTGAGTGCCTATAGTATGCAGGGGTCTCTACTAGGCATCAGGGAGAGATACCAAATTTGAGTAAGATATGTCCTTGCCCTAAGGGAGTTAGAATCAAATACAGTCACCATTACCAGTCATATTCAATTCACTTAGTAGGGACTCTAAGTACTAGATTTAAGTATAAGTCTGGACCCAGGTTAAAACAATATCTGGATTAGAATGGGATTTATTCTAGGTGGCACACTGGATAAAGCACCAGCCCTGGATTCAGGAGGACCTGAGTTCAAATCCTGTCTCAGACACTTGACACATTAGCTGTGTGACCCTGGGCAAGTCACTTAACCCTCATTGCCCTGCCCTCCCCTTCCCCCAAAGAATGGGATTTATTGGGGGTAAAGCTGGAGGCCAAGAAAAAACAGTGAAAGAGAGGCACCATTATCCCATGTAATAGAAAAGGGCATCCCATGAGCTGAATCAGGCCCATTATATAGTAGGTATTTAATAAATATTGATTGGTTGATTGACATATCTTTAGGATGAGAAGTTATTGCAGGCTCTGCAAAGAATATAAGATAAATCAAGGATATTAACTAGTTGGTGGGGGTGGAAATAACACTCAGAAGTTAAGGATTACTCATCAGTTTGAAGAATGAGGAAGAGCATTTCAGAACTGGGCTATTATCTGAACTGGGATGGACCACATAAAACCTGGGAATTATTCATCAACCCCCAAGCCTTCTTTGGTCATCACCTTTTATCTTGCAAAATAAGATTGTCAAGTCCCAAGAGATTTAATTCTATTTCTGCTTCCACAATTTGTGGGTCTATATATAATGAATTACCATAAATAGGCCTCTTTTCACAAATTTTACACCTTTATTGGCTCCATCTTAGGGAATCATGGATGTCTTTTATGTCAGTGGAAGTGATGACAGAGTCTTTCCATGAAGAAACATGAATATTAAAGTGCTAATAAAAGGGAAATCGATCTATGTTTATGCACTATATTTAGAATTAATCCTACCTTTTTAAAAGCCAGGAGCAGGCACCTAATAAAAGAAAGGTTCATTTGAAAGTGATATCCCTTGATTTAAAAATTGATAAGTGTCGAAGGGTAATTGGGACTGAAAATAAGCTGGCATCCTAAGCACAGAAAGCTAACATCTCTGTTGTGTGTCCTGGCCCCAGCAACAGGATGGAGGAGGGAGGATCCCCATCAGTGGAGATTTTCAACTGAGGCTGTTGTTCAGTCCATTTCAGTGGCATCCAACTCTTTGTGACCCCATTTGGGTTTTCTTGGCAGAGATACTGGAGTGGTTTGCAGTTCCTTCTCCAGCTCATTTAACAGATGAGGAAACTGAGGCAAAATAGGTTTTAAGTGACTTGACCCAGGGTCACACAGCTGGTCTAAGGTCAGATGTGAACTCAGGTCTTTTAGACAGCAGTCCCAGAGTTCTATTCATTGTGCCACCTAGCTGCCCTGTGTTTTGTCATACTCACAAAAAATGAGATTCTTCCCTTTGGAGCAGCCCTCCTTCTACGGAGACAGAGGGAAAACATCTCCTAAAAGCTCTCTCTCCCCAGCTGGGTTGCAACTGAATAGAAAGTGGCCGCAGGCTCCTGTGTTTCACGCCATGTTTTCACCTTTTTAATAGATGGGGCTATTTTATTAAACCAGCCTGTCAACACCTCTGTAATATTTTATTTTTCACATTGAAATCTGACAGGGATGCTACATCTGAAGAGACAGTAAAAGCCCTCTCGCCTCCAAAGCAATCTTAGGGGTTTAGCATTTCTGAAGGGAGCCCCTCACCAACACTGTGGCTTTGATACCAAACCGCTGCATTCCCGAGTTGCCGATTTAAGCGTTATGTCCTGTCATTTTGCCACCTAGGCTGCAAGTATCAGCATTAAAATCACAAAGGGGAGGCTTTGTCATCTCTCATTCGCTGCCGTAAAACAAAATTCAGAGAGGCGAAATTGGGATGGAGTCATGCTCTGGAATCTCCATTCCTCGGTGGGTGAAGCCAGGACATGAGGCAATCAGCCTTCATTCATTCCATAAACATTTATTATGAACCTACTGTATGCAGGCACTGGGAGACAAAGATTAAAAAAAAAACACCAACCCACATCTATGAAGGAGCTCATATTCTCATGGGGGAAATAAGATATGTCACAAATAACTACAAACTAAAAATCTAAGTGCACAGGCACAAGCAAGAAACCAGAGAAGGTGTAATTTAAGCTAGAAATTGAAGGGGACATTGAATATTTATAATCTATGATGTGGATAATAATAATGGCAGTGGGGAGGAGGGGATGCTGACCAGATCTCTGATTTCTTTCTTTTAAAAACAATTATTTGTGATATATAATTATAATTTTATACATATTATCAAACATAGATATAATTATTACATACACACATATATGGCAAATATAATGTAAATTTTCTACATTATTACATTTAGATGTACCTAGATATAGTCTAATACATATAACTTAGTATTTTAAATCTTTAAATAACTGTTTTATAAATAATGTATACATATCCATTTATATAAAGAATATCTATGACAAATTTGTTTAAATATAATCACTCTATAAATAAAGACCAAAATAACTCATATATGTGCAACATATATATATATTTATGTGTGTATATATAAATATATATATACCTCCTGAACCCTTCCCAGCACATCTTCCCCCACCTCCTTTTTAAATTTTTTTTTCCAGATTAAACATTTTTATTTAGATTTTTCTGTTCCAATCTCTATTCCTCCTTCCTTCCCTTCCCTTCCTCCTTCCCAAGGCAGCAAACAATCCAATATGGGTTATACATATAAGATCATGCAAAACATCATCATATTTGTCATTTAATGAAAGAATGTGAAAAATAGCATGCTTCGATCTGTTCCATCAATATCAGTTCTTTCCCTGGAGATGGACAGCATGCCTCATCAATACTCCCTTGGGATTGTTCTGGATCAATGTACCACTGAGAATAGTCAAGTCATTCATAGTTCCCCATCGAACAACATTGCTGTCTCTGTGCACAGTGTTCTCCTGGCTCTGCTCACCTCCCAATACATCACTTCATACATGTCTCTCCAGACCTTTAATTTCATCAGTGCTCGAAACTCCCAGTGAGGAAAAACCTATGTCCATGGGCAGCTCATGCATAACTCATTAATAATAAAAAAAATCAACAAACATTAGTTGAACATCAACCATGTGCCAGGCACTATGAAATGTCCTGCAAGGAGCTTCCACTCTAAGGGGAAAGATGACAAATACATATATAAGTGCATAGGGAAATAGCCTGGACCTATGATTTCACTGGCATAGGAAACTCCCATGTAAGGAAATTCTCTCCACCAGTGCAAGTAGTTTGGAAGGACTGGAAAGGCTTCACATAGAAGGTGGTGCATTTGTATCATCTGGAAGGAAAGGGAGTCTCTGAGAAAGAATTAAGAAGGGAGTGAATTCTAAGAATAGAGGGGAGTCAAGGTAAATGCATGGAAATGGGAGATGGAGTGTCATGTGTGAGGGAGAGAGAGAAGGCCAAGTTGACTGGACCATAGAATGTGAGAGGCATAGTAATGTCCAATGAGGTTGGAAAGAGGGGTTAGGGCTTTGTTGTAAAGAGTTTTAAAAACTAAACAAAGGAGAACATATTTTATCCTAGTGTCACAGACAACAAGTCACAGGAGTTGTTGATTGAGTAGAAGTGATGCATACTAAGATTAGAAGGAAAGCAAAAAGCTGGGAAACAATCTTTACAGCAAATATCTCTAATAAAGGCCTAATTTTTCATATATAGAGAAATGAATCAAATTTATAAGAATATAAGTCATTTCCCAATTGGTAAATGGCCAAAGGATATGTGAACAGGCAATTTTCAGATGAAGACATCAAAGCTATCTATAGTTATACGAAAAAACCTCTAAATCACTATTGATTAGAGAAATGCAAATTAAAACAACTCTGAGGTGCCACTTCACACCTATCAGATTGGCTAATGTGACAAAAAAGGAAAATTATAAATATTGGAGAAGATGTGGGGAAGTTGAGACACTAATTTATTGGTTTGTTTAAAAAAATGTTTATAACTTTTTTTTTTTTTGGCAAGGCAATGGGGGTTAAATGACTTGCCCAGGGTCACACAGCTAGTAAGTGTCAAGTGTCTGAGGTCGTATTTGAACTCAGGTCCTCCTGAATCCAGGGCAGGTGCTTTATCGATTGTGCCACCTAGCTGCCCCTGAAACTAATGTATTGTTGGTGGAGTTGTGAACTGATCCAAACATTTTGGACAGCAATTTGGAACTATACCCAAAGGACAAAACTGTTCATACTCTTTGATCCAGCAATATTATTATTAGGACTGTATCCTAAAGAGATAATGAAAAAGGGAAAAGGAGTTAAATGTACAAAACTATTTGTAGCAGCTCTTTTTGTAGTGGCAAAGAATTGGAAATTGAGGAGATGCCCATCAATTGGGGAATAGCTGAGCAAGTTGAGGTATAATATGAATGTAATGGAATACTATTTTGCTATAAGAAATGATAAGCAAGAAGATTTCAGAAAAACCTGGAAAGACTTAAGTGAACTGATGCTGATCGAAATGAGCAGAATCAGGAGGACATTGTACACAGTAACAGCAACATTGTAGGATGATCAACTGTGATAGACTTAGCACTTCTCAGCAATACAATGATCCAAGACAATGCCAAAAGACTCATGATGGAAAATGCTATCCATATCAAAAGAAGTGATAAAGTCTAAATGCAGATCAAAGCCTACTATTCTCACTTTTTTGTTTTTGATTTTTCATTTTGTTCTGTTTCTTCTTTCACAACATAACTACTATGGAAATGTTTTACATGATTGCACATGTATAACCTATATCAGAATGCTTGCCATCTTGGGGAGGGGAAAGGGAAATGAGGAGAAAATTTGGAACTCAAAATTTTTCAAAGAAATGAATGTTGAAAATTATCTTTACATGTAATTGTTAAAATAAAATACTATTAAATTTTTAAAAAAGAAGTGACAGAGTCAGTCAGACCTGCATTTAAGAAAAATCACTTTGGCAACAGTCTAGTGGAGCATACTTAAGGGAAGGAAATCATTGAGGAAGCTGATGTAATAGTATAAGTGAGAAACTTTGAGGACCTGAATTAATATGGGAACTCTATGAGTAGAAAGAAGGGATTGAATGCAAGAGATGTTGTGGGGAGTAGAGACAACAAAAATAGCAACTGATTGACTATGTGAGGTAAGGGAGAGTGAGGAGTTAAGTATAATGCCAAAATTACTAATCTGGACAATATCAGGATGGTGGTGACTTCAACAGGTATAGTAAAATTTGGAAGAGGGGAATTTTTTAGGGAAAATAATGAGTTCATGAATTCATGTTTGGACATGCTGAGTTTGAGATGTATCTGGTACATCTTTTTAAAAAATGTCTAATAGTCAATGAGCGATATTATACTTGAGCTGAGGGTGAAGGCTGAAGGTGGATATATAGATCTCTGAGTGTTCTACATAGAATTGATAGTTATACCTATAGGGGTTTAAGAGATCCTCAAGAGAAAACATGGAGGGGGTTTTTGTAAATATAAATGCAGCTAAAATTAGAAGATAAGTGGGGAACTAGAAAAATTGTAGCAAGTTTCTCTGATAAAGGTCATATTTATCACATATATAGAGAGCTGAACCAACTTTATTAAAAAAACAAACAAACCAGAAGCCATTCCTCAATTCATAAATGGTCAAATGATATTAACAGGAAGTATTTAGAGGAAGAAATTAAAGCTATCAATAATCACAAGAAAAATGTTCTAAATAATTATAAAGATGCAAATTAAAATATCTCTAAGTTACCACCTCATACCTAGCAGATTGGTGAAGATGTCAGAAAAGAAAAATGGCAAATGCTGGATGGAATGTGGGAAAATAGGTTCATTAATGCACTGTTGGTGGAGCTGTAAACTAGTCCAAACATTCTAGAGAATTGATGGTCTTAGGGTGCAGGTTGAAGCATATTTTTATTTCCTTTCTTTATTTTCCTTGCATCTTTTGAGGGGGGCAGTTATGGCTAATGTCTTACATTATTTCATATGTAAAATGTGTGTCATATTTCTTGCCTTCAAAATGGGTAAGGGAGGGGATGGAGGGAGGGAAGGTACTAAGGAAAATGAAAGTAAAAATAAAAGATCATTTAAAAAATTAGAGTTGGGGATGATTAAGGTTTCAGTTTCCTGAATGCTCAGGCAGAGCTAAGATGGTGGAAGAAAGACATTAAATGCACAGAGATCCTGACACAATTACCCCAAAACAGCCATAAAACAACTCCTGAGGCAGCAAAACCCAAAAAAAGATGGGCTGAGATTATTTTCCAGCCAAAGACAGCTTAGAAGGGGCCATGCTGGGCTATAAGAAGAGTCCAACCTGGCGATTGCAGCTACACAGTCCCCAGGCAGGCTTCACCATGGAAACTTACCCTCAAGCCTCCAAATCAGCTGCAGCACTGGTGTCTTCTGGAACTAAGCTTATGGTCGGGTGAGAGGGCTGAATGGCTGGTTGCACGGTGGAAAATACAGGGATGTCTGAGGGACCTAAGGAGGAATTTGGCTGTCCCACCCCAGCAGGGAACCAGGAAGAAATCTTGAGCAGTGGGAGGCCCAGTTGGGGGAGGGGCACAGGCTCATCAGAGCTAAGAACCACAGCACACAAAGTTTTGTTCACTGATTAATTAGCAAGTTGGCTTGAGGTTATCTTTGGACCAGAGAAGAGGCCAGGCAAGAGAAAAACCTGCCCTTCCTCAAACTGAAACACTTGGGACCCTATGAAGCTTGGGACAGTGTAGCTTGGAAGTAGGGCCCCACTGTAAGAGGGAGTTAAAAGTCAAGTAAAAGGGGTAGCTAGGTGGCGCAGTGGATAAAGCACCGGCCCTGGATTCAGGAGTACCTGAGTTCAAATCTGACCTCAGACACTTAATACGTACTAGCTGTGTGACCCTGGGCAAGTCACTTAACCCCAATTGCCTCACCAAAAAATAAAAAATAAATAAAAGTCAAGTAAAAGATGGCAAGATGAGCAAGCAAAGAAAGTTGAGAACTATAGAAAATTTCTTTAGAGACAAGGAAGATCAAGGTGTACTCCCAGAAGAGGATAGCAATCTCAGGGCCCTTACATCCAAAGCTTCCAAGAAAAATACAAATTGGTCTCAGGCCATGGAAGTGCTCAAAAGAGACTTTGAAGAGAAAGTAAGAGAGGTTTTGGTTTCATTGAAAGAACTAGAATGCATGGGATCAAGGATGCATACAAAGGGGTTAGCTTTGGCAAGAAGGAAAGTCACCACTTTGTCAGAGACTGGGGGAAAGGAAGAAAGAATGGTGGATGACATCAAGGGGTTTTGAGATGAAGAGAAAGGGAGAAAGAGTTAATATTGAATGGCTTCAGTTTTCTTAATAAAGTAAGAGACAAGGTTCTCAGTTTGTGGGAAGTAGTGGGGAGCATGGAATGGGAGAAGTATGAAAAGCTTGAGGAGGAAAGATAAGGTTTGGATTAGCTTCTGTGTGCTGTGAGATAAGGAGTCAATTAGGGAAGAATAAAAATTGCCTTGTTATATGGTAAGGGCCAGATTGAAGTGAGATAACATGAGTTTATAATCTACCTAGTCAGCACAGTTGTGAGATTTACTCTAGCTCTAATTTATGTAGTGAGATAGTTACTTAAGGTACTAAGGAATTAAATGACTTGCATGTAGTCATATAGTTAGCATTGGCTGAAAGAGAATTTGAGGGGCAGCTAGATGGCGAAGTAGATAAAACATCGGCTCTGGATTCAGGAGGACCTGAGTTCAAATCTGACCTCACACACTTGACACTTACTGTGTGGCCCTGGGCAAGTCACTTAACCCCAATTGCCTCACCCCCCAAAAAATAATAAATAAATAAATATAATTTTAAAAAGAGAGAATTTGAACCTATATTCTAACTCTAAATCGAACAAACTCTTTCCATTTTGGCATATTACCCAAAGAACAACAATAACAACAACAACAACAACAACAACAACAACAACAACGTGAGAACAAATAAGAGACGTCATCCCTTTTGACTTGTATGCAAACTAGAGTCGTACCAAAGATTCTTTCAGTCAGTCCATTGGAAGCTGAACTTACATCTCCAAATTTTTTGTTCAATTACAAAAAGCAGTTATTTTACCCATTTGTGCATGAATCCATAAACAGTAAGTAGAAAATAATAGTAATGGGATAGTAACTTGTCCCAGAACCATTTTTGTCTGAATTCCATTAAAAAGATGACGAGATGGGAAGAAACAAAAATGGGAAGAATGAAATGATAAAATCAATCTTCATGAAATTAGCCAAGAAATCTTGACAAAGAAGCATCAAACAAATGGCTGAACAAATTCACATGGAATTTTTTGTGGAAATAAATGGATAAGTTTATGAAGAAAATTAAGACAATTTAGAACCATGTCACTGCACCAGGGTAATCCTTATGTATGCTTGGCTTGGTACTCAATGCAGATTATGTAAGGAAATAGAAGAAACTTGTAATCTGGAAAAAGTCAACATCTATAGAATACCTAGTCAGATATAACTTGTGGATTAAATTATACATCAAAAATTTACTGTCTTTCATGGCGGGATGGATGAAAAGTCTCCTTACTACAGGGACAGGGACAGACCTCAAAACATCTTTTAGAACTCAGCCAATAAACTCTACTGGAATGATACCGTCATCACTGACAAAATTGTTTCTCAAATCACCTAGACATGATGCTACTCCATAAAAGCTTAAGAACCACACCAATAGTAGGTGATACCATACCAAATATGTATAATCTCTAAACTGCATGAAACATTTTTCAAAATTTAGAGACCTCAACTGGGTCTAGTAATCTATCTTACCCTGCAGGAAAGTAAGAGGGGAAGGGGATAAGGTGGGGAGGTGATAGAAGGGAGGGCAAATTCGGGGAGGGGGCAGTCAGAAGCAAAATACCTTTGAGGAGGGAAAGGGTGAAAGGAGATAGAGAATAGAGTAAATAACATGGGGAGGGAGTAGGATGGAGGGCAATTCAGTTAGCAGTAGTAACTGTGAAATGATGAGTATGATACTCTCAGAAAAACCTGCACTTAGATGAGCTGATTCAAAGTGCTATGTACTGTATACAAAGCAACAATAATATTGTAAGATGATCAGCTGTGAATGACTTGGTTATTCTCAGCAATGCAATGATCCAAGACAACTCTGAAGAACTTATAAAAAAAGTGATTCATCTCCAGAAAAAAGAACTGATGGTGTCTGAATACAGATTGAAGCATATTTTTTTAGTTTCTTTTTCTTAAGTTTTTTTGTTTTTTTTTACAACTTGACTAATGTAAAAGTGTTTTGCATAACTACACATGTATAACTTATATTGAATTGGATTCATTCTTAAGGGGAGGGGTGGGAGGGAGGAAGAGAATTTGGAGCACAAGTTTTTAAAAACGGATATTGAAATTGTTTTTACATGTAATTGGGGGAAAATAAAATTCTAAATAATTTTTTAAAAGTATAGAGACCTACCAGAAAAAATCAAAAGTAATGTGGGAACCAGACATGATTTCTTCCATGCTGTTTGCTACTCTATACTGAGAATACTTCCAATGAGCCTTCAAAAGATGAGCTTGCACTTTAATATTTTAATTCAACTATAAAAATAGTAATTTTATACAATATCCCAGAGAATATTAAATTTAAAAAGATTAATGGCAGGATAGGGACTTTCCCCAGGACCATTTCTACCTGTTCTTCATCAAGCAAGATGAGGATGACTTTCTGATGATGATGGTAGTGGTGGTAGTGGTAGTGGTAATGGTGGTGATTTTCATAAAAACAATAATAATGAAGGATTCATTAAGTATGTACTAACATCAGACACTTTTGAAGAGACATGGGAAGACATATAAACCAATGTAGAGTGAAGTGAGCAGATCAGAATAACAATTTATATAGTAACAACAACTGTAAAAAACAATAACTTGAAAAGCTGTAAGAACTAGGATTATTAATACAATGACCATTCATGATTCTGAAGTACTGGTAATGAAACATACTATTCATTATAGACAGCTGATTAATTTAGGTCAGTGGTGTCAAATTCTGCAGTCTACATACTGACTTAGAAAACTACAAATTAAAATAATCTTTGTTATATTTTATTTTTGTTTACTTTGTTAAACATTTCTCAATTACATCTTTTTTTTTTTTTTTTTGGTGAGGCAATTGGGGTTAAGTGTCTTGCCCAGGGTCACACAGCTTGTAAGTGTCAAGTGTCTGAGGCCGGGTTTGAACTCAGGTCCTTCTGACTCCAGGGTCAGTGCTCTATCCACTGCACTACCTAGCTGCCCCTCTCAATTACATCTTAATCTGGTTCAGATCTAGTTTTGTGGTCTGTTAACACCTCTGATGTAGAGTACCAGAATATGCCTGTATGTATATGTATACATACACAAATATAATAGCATATAGTATATATATATATATGTCTATAGTTCATCTATTTCATATATGTCTATCTTATCCATATTTATTTCTCTCTCTGCCTCTCCCTCCTCCTCCTTCTCTCTCTCTCTCTCTTTGTCTCTGTCTCTGTCTTTCTCCCCTCTAATTCTCTTTCTGTTTTGTTTGGGGTTTTTTTTGGTTTTTTGGTTTTTTGAGGTAATTGGGGTTGTGACTTGCCCAGGGTCCCACAGCTAGCAAGTATCAAGTGTCTGAGGCCGGATTTGAATTCAGGTCCTCCTGAATCCAGGGCCACTGCTCTATCCACTGTACCACCTAGCTGCCCCCCTTTCTTTTCTTTTTTTTTTTTTTTTCATTTTTTTGCGGGGCAATGGGGGTTAAGTGACTTGCCCAGGGTCACACAGCTAGTAAGTGTCAAATGTCTGAGGCCGGATTTGAAGTCAGGTACTCCTGAATCCAGGGCCGGTGCTTTATCCACTGCACCACCTAGCCGCCCCGCCCCCATTTCTGTTCTTTAGCAACAGACCACATCCCTGACCTTTCTGTGTGACATATACACATCAACTGTATACCTCTCCCCTTTTTCCCTACCCCATTCTTAAATCCTGGGTTAGCCTATGTTATTGGCCATAAGAAGGATCGTCTGAAAGAACAGGCTGGGTTCAGGGCAATGTGTTCTTACTGCTAGAGACACAGCTCAGGATTTCCTAGGTTAGGTACTTTTGTATATGAGAGGCCAAACTAACTATTGGAGGAGCTCCGGATGTCAGCAACTAGTATCACTGCTGGGTGGAAAATATAATTTAACTTACACCAGGGGTAGCATGTGAAAGAGCTATAATAGGAAAGAAAGGAAAAGAGCCCAGAAGAGATAAGGGGAGGCTATTATAGAGGAAGGAAGAAATGTGAAAAAAAAAAAGAAAAAATTAGTCCTGAGAAATGTTGTGATGTCCTGCATAATTCATGTGTTTCTGCAAACTCCTTTATTCTCCTAAGTGTACCATGCCCAAAGCTATTTAACAGGAAGAAAGACAATGCTGGGCCACACTGTACCCTACTCAGTGTGGTGGCTGTAGTAGGCACTTGATCATGCTTTTTGAGTGGACTTTTCACTTTCAGAGAAGACAACCAACCAGATGACATTTAATTGTTTAAAGGTGGTGGTTGTTATTGTCTGTTGTTGTTTTTCTCCCAAGCTCATCATCAGAAACTCCTTTGCAGGCCAGGATGCATACCTAATAAACCACTCCACCCTAACAAGTTGTGGAATACGGAAAGAAGAAGGCTTTTAAAAAGTCTCATTGGTGCCTTTAGTTATTTATCCTTCCAAATGTCTCCAGAAACCTGCTTTTTTTGAAAAAGAAAAGTAGTTAAATAGAACTGACCAGCATGTGACCCTAACATCTATGTGTGTGAATTGCCTCTCTTTCTGTCTTTGACCTGTGAATATACAAATCCAACAAACATACACATAGGAACATGCATATGTCTTGAGGAACCTGATTAGTAGTGGGATCCTAGGGTCAAAGAGAATGAATAGTTAATGAGTTTTCTTATATAATTTCAAATTATTGCCAAGGAAGCTGTGTGTGGGAGACCTAGCTAGCTCTGGCTCCCACCTCCCAGGGTTATTGTGAAGATAAAATGAGATCATATTTGTAAAGCACTTTCAAACCTAAAAACTCTATATTAATGCTAGCCACCATTGTCATAATTATTATTGTTACCTTCGAAATTTACCATCTGCATGGCCTTGGGCCAATCACTCCCTTTCTCTATGCCTCAGTTTTTTGAACTGTAAAATGAGAGGTCTGGACCACATGGATTCTTGAGAGCCGTGAGCTATGATCTGCATTGTTCAGAATGGTTGGACCAATTCACAGCTTCATCACCAGTGTATTAGGGTGCTTGTCTTCCTACAAGCCCTCGGAAATGGACCGTTCCCATCTGTTTTCTTGGAAGGGCCTGTTAAAAGCTCGTGTTGTCAGGTTTTGTTTCTTTTTCTTTAAGCTTGAACAATCAAATGTGTGAGACAAGGCGGAGGAGGAGGAGGAGGATTCAGAGTCAGAAAGGGGGTATCTGGTGTCTCTTAAATGATGGCAAATACCAGAGGTGTCATGTCCTTTTAAATATAATAGATGCTTTATTATGCTTAAATTAAATGCACATTTAGGGTGGCTCATTAAAAACCATTTCCAACCCAATGAGCAAAGCCCTAAGCTTTGGGCATTATTGTTGATCCAGAAAAAGAATTTCAGCTGATGGCACTTGCACATTTGATTCCTTCCTGATAAATGGCTCTGAGGAGATGTTACTGACCTTCTGAAGGCAAAGCCAATGAGGAGGGAGTAATGATGAATGGCTAAAGAAAGGATGACTTAATTCCTGAGCATCACTTGTCATTCTTAGGTCATCAGTTAGCTATTATGTAGGGGACTGAGGATTGATTGACACTGTTATTTTTTTCTTTTGCCTTTCATAGATTTAAGCTTAGAAGAGATCTAAGAAAACATCTAGTCTTACCCTCTTATTTTACAAATGAGGAAATTGAGGCTCAGGTTCGTTAAGTGACTTGCCTCCTCCCTGCCCCTCCCAACTCCCCCAGATAATACAGATTGTGTTAAAGGCAGGATTTGAACTCAGGTCTTCTGGCTCCAGCCATTGCTTTTGACACTGAACCATGTTGTCTCCTTTCAGTCAATGTTTTATCAAAATTGCTTCTGCTTTCAGCTGTGTCCCAGTCAGCCGTCCCCAAAAATCATGGATACAAGGTTGGGGGGAGAGAGAGAGAAAGAAAGAAACAGAGAAAGAAACAGAGAAAGAAACAGAGAGAAACACAGAGAGACACAGAGAGAGAGAGAGAGAGACAGGTACAGAGAGACAAAGACAGAGAGAATGGATGACGAATGGTTCAGTTCATCCTTTCCTCTGGTACTATCCACAGCCAGCCAAGATTCTTTCCATCATTGTAGTTATATTGGTAAATATTCCTGGCCATTGATTTCTTCTTCTTTTTTTTTGTTTTTGTTTTTGTTTTTGTGGGACAATGAGGGTTAAGTGACTTGCCCAGGGTCACACAGCTAGTAAGTGTCAAGTGTCTGAGGCCAGATTTGAACTCAGGTACTCCTGAATCAAGGGCCAGTGCTTTATCCACTGTACCACCTAGCTGCCCCCCCATTGATTTCTTCTTGAAATGCAATGTTTTGTTCCATATCCTCTTTTTTTTCCAGGGGAAAGCATGGACGCAGTCCCCCACTGCCACAAATTGTGCAGTTGAGTTTCCCGCAGTTGGGGAAATCACAGGGGTCAGCCCATCCGGAGTGCAATGGATAAGCCTCGACCTGGAGAAACCACCTTTGTAATCATGGAATCACCCCTGCCAGGTAAGTAACCCATTTCGTCTTCTAGTGAAGTCCTCCTTATTACCTCATTGGGAAGCAGAGGCAATTCTGGGTTCTTAAAGCATAGGCCAAAGGTGCACAAATTCAGACTGGTCCTACCAAGTTGGCAAGTCTTCAAGGACAGGCCTGGTGGCAAGTTGCATGTTGTTGTCCGATGCCCAGCCAAGATAAGCACCATCACAGGATTATAGGGTCCAGAATTGCTATTAGTTTTTATACAGATGGAAACTGAGGCCCAGAGAATTTAAGTGACTTCCCCAAAGTCATGCAGGAACAGAGGCCAGATTCAAAACCAGATCTTCTGGCTTCAAATCCATCACTATTTCTACTATGCCATACATTCTGTATGTCATGTGTGTGTTCCTCGTCTCCCCAACTAAACTGGAATATCTTTGGGAGTGGGAAGCATCCCTTATGGTCCTTTCTTTTGCACTATCTCCCACAGCCTGAGTGATCTCTGCCTGTTACGCCTCTCTCAGAGATGCACTAAGGGGTTGCCACTGCTATTTCTAGTAAGAAAGGATACTTTTCTTAGTGAATGGGCCTGTGGTAAGGAGGGAAGATACAGGATACTTTGCCTCCACCACTTCTAAAGGTAAATGTCCTGAAATACTAGTGAGAAGGCAGAGCAACCTGGTTCAACAGGAGGAAAACACAGATAAAATAATGCTTTGTCCTGCGATTGTACTGTATCACAAGTTAAAATGAAGACCTGAAAATCCTTGTTTATTAAAAAAAAAAATTTTTTTTTAGTGAGGCAATTGGGGTTAAGTGACTTGCCCAGGGTCACACAGCTAGTTAAGTGTCAAGTGTCTGAGTCTGGATTTGAACTCAGGTTCTCCTGAATCCAGGGCCAGTGCTCTATCCACTGCACCACCTAGCTGCCCCCTTGTTTATTTTTTAAAAAACTGGGGGGTAAATTATTTAATGGTGTTAACAGAGAGAAAGGGAGCCAGCATGATATAGGGCCTAGCTTCTTAAACTGTGGGTCATGACCCCATATGGTTATGAACTGAATGTGGGGGGTCGTAAAAAATTTGCCCACAGTAAAAGGTTATGTATACCTACTTTATATAGCTATATACCCAGAGTCACGTAAAAATTTCTTGGGCAAAAAGAGGTCATGAGTGGAAAAAGTTTAAGAAGCTCTGGTGTAGGGCAGTCAGGAAGCCAGGAAGATCTCGTGCTTCAGTCCCAGCTCTGACACATACTGGTTGTATGACCCTGGGCAAGTCATTTCAATTTCTCAGTGACCTATCACCTAGAAATTAGCCCCCTAAAACACATATAAAGATCTATGCTAGCTGCATATTGACTTAGCAAAGAAAACCGCATATTCACATTACTTGTGTCTTATTTATTTTGTTAAATATTTCCCAATTACATTTTCTTTTTTTCTTTTTTCTTTTTTTTTTTTTTTTTGCAGGGCAATGGGGGTTAAGTGACTTGCCCAGGGTCACACAGCTAGTAAGTGTTAAGTGTCTGAGGCTGGATTTGAACTCAGGTACTCCTGAATCCAGGGCCAGCGCTTTAACCACTGCGCCATCTACCTGCCCCTCCCAATTACATTTTAATCTAGTTTTGGCTGCAACCTAGAGTGTTGTTACCCACATGTTTGACACCTCTGACTGAGACAACTCTCTAAGACTCCAAATTGCAAAGAAGGTGCCAACCTGCATCAGTAGAAGGGTTTCCTCATTTTAAGTTACAGGAGTGAAAATCTCAGATCCAGGCCCTATCCCTAACAGAAAGCAAAACAAAACATCTAAAAGCCAGTTTCATATCTCCTTTCTTCTGTTCCCTCATATCTCTTCCTACCAAATCTGGGGAGTGCTCTGGTTCCTGGTCAATTTCAGCCCCTTAATGGAAGCTACCATTTAACCAGTCCTTATGTACCTGGAGGACCAAGGCAAGTGCCGAGTACACACATAAGGCTTAGCCACCAGGTGATGCAATGTTTTGCTTATGGTGACACCTGAAGGGATTGTGATCTGTGTTGAGGGTTGGGAAGGAGGATAGGGTTACTCCTCCCCCTAGATATCATGGATTTCCAACAAAGTCTCTAGCTACCACATATCACACATAATCTATGTTCAGAAAGTATAAACACAACAAAGAGACCCTGTTTTCCTTCCATCATTTTTGTAGGGGATGCAGAAATTTCTTTTCTCTTTTCGTCATTTGTAAATCGCCAGGGAGAGAAGAAGACCATCCTATATGTAGGAACAGATATTACATTGATGTTATCTGAAACAGATTGTTCTGAACCCATTCTTCCTTCACTCCTTTGTCATTTCCTGGCGACTTCTCTTGTTTCCATCTGGGTAGGCGATATCAGACCAAAAGCCATGATCTCCCAAGACCTTTGAGGTGTGGCAAATGGGTAGTACCTGTAGTTCCCACCTCAGGTTTGTTGTGAAGGTGAAATTAGTTAATACATACAAAGTACCTGGTAAACCTGATGTAAATGTGGTTACTCATAGTCTGCCTTTGGACTCATTTCATTTCCCAGTTGTTGTTGCTATTATTTTGATGTGATTTCACTGGAGAACTTTTCTACCCTTGTATGCTCTTCAGCATATAGAGTTGACAAAGACACTTTAAGTGACTTATTCACCATTGCACAGCCATTTTGTGTCAGGATTTGTACCCAGATCTTCCTAATTCTGAGACCAGTCTTTATCAAGTCACATTACTTCTTATATACTAGTCACTACTACTAATGATTAATGACAATATTAATTACTATTATTAATTAGAAACATCATTTATGGGGTAGCTAGGTGGCACAGTAGATAAAGCACCGGCCCTGGATTCAGGAGGATTTGAGTTCAAATCTTGCTTCAGATATTTGACACTTACTAGCTGTGTACCCCTGGGCAAGTCACTTAACCCCCATTGCCCCACCAAACAAACAAAGAAAAAGAAACATCATTTATTTAATCATAATTAAATTATTAATAATGAGTTTCACTCCTATTTTTTCCTAGATGTTTCTAAATTTCAAGTTGCCAGGTAATTCATCCCACATCTGGTCTCAGCATAGTCTCAAAAGCTTTGAATGTGAGCCAGAGGACTTGGGTTCAAATCCCAGCTCTACTTACTACATACTACCTATTTACCTTGACTCTGGCCAAGTCGATGTAACCTCTCTGGGTTTTAGTTTCCTTCTGCAACCTTCTAAGTTCTTTGGTGTGAAAAGTCACCCACCCTTTGACCCCTCTACCACAAAATTGCTATGTGACATCAGGCAAATCTGTAAAATGAGAGATTGTGGCTCAAGGGTCTCCTCGGATACTTCAAGCTCCAGATCTTAAGTTCTTCCTCCTCTTTCCCACCTACTCTGAGCCAACAGCACAAAGCTATTTTAAACCACAAGACACTCCTAAAACAAAATCTTTGGAATTACAATCACTGTTGTCCCTAATACCCTCACTTTCCACCCATTTTGACAGCAATAAAAGTAACAAGGAAAATTATTTCACCATCTGCTGCGAAATATGTTCTATGTTCCCTAGACCTGCTATTTTCAAAGGTGATTGGTTTACTTTTGAGAATTTTTTTTTTATAAATGACAACCAGGCAGTTCTCTTTGTATGCAAAAGATGACAAAACCTCCCAGTTTATAGGGCTATGAAGAGGCTTTCCCCGCACTGGTGGGGATGGTTTTGCATCGTACCATCCCTACCCTTTTACATACTCCTTAGACACAACTGTAGTAAAGGTATAATGTGGTCATGGAAGAAGGGAGGTGTGGAAAGGCAATGGGGTGGCACTTCAGAGATGGAAGTTCTACTACTTATTTCTTCTTTCTGGTCTTCAGTTTCCTCATCTGTTAAATAAAAGGGGTAGATCATGTGATGCCTAAAATCCACCTGGGGCAGGTTAAGTGGTGAGGTGGATAAAATGCAGGGCCTGGGGACAGGAAGACTCATTTTCCTGAATTCCAATCTGGCCTCAGATACTTACTAGCTGTGTGACCCTGGGCAAGTCACCTAATGCTGTTTGCCCCAGTTTCCTCATATGCGAAATGAGCTGGAGAAGGAAATGGCAAACCAGTATCTGCCAGGAAAACACCAAATGGGGTCACAAAGAGTTGGAGATGACTGAAATGACTGAACAACAAGGCAGCAATGATCTTTGTTTTACTTAGACTGGGTTGGTTTTCCTTTTAGGAGGCAGAGGTGACACCTTCTGGATTTGGTCCAGAGGAGTTGGGCTTGAACCAGTGGCATGGCTTCTTTATCTCCTGGAACATAAAGCATCCAGCCTGTATCAAGCCCCTGGGGTGCTAGAGGATTTGCAGAACTTCTACTGCGGGGATGCATTCTCATTGTGTTTTTAAAGTGGTGAAATGCCTAATTTTTGGGGCAGCCTTATTCATGCAGGCAACCACTGATAAACTCTCTAAACCAGTTTAATCTAATAAACATTTATTAAGCACCTACTATGTGCCAGGAACTGTGCTAAGAACCTGAGGCCATCAGCAAGCTCCTAGCTACAGGGCCCTCAACTTAGGGAGCTCAGAGATGATACATCTTTGCCATGCTAATTCAATCAGCTACAGGTTCTAAATGAGGGACTGTCCTTTGTCCCTCTCTAGGCAGCTAAGATAGTGCTTTCCGCATACCTGGTCCTTGGAAGATGAATTCCCTCTGCAGAACTGGATTTATCCTCCCTGCTGCCTTCCAATCTCCCTCCTCTAACCCCTATGACCAATTTGTTCAGGAGCAAATGAAATCTTTCCTTCTGGGCAGAGCCCCATCCTAGTGACAACAAGCTTTAGCTATACACCTCCCAGCCATACCATAGGCTTGGAAAGACCAACAATGGCTACTCTGCCTGGTTTCAACTCCACAGAACAAAATGCCCCCAGTGTCCCACTAACTCCCTTTCCTGCTTCCTTTGAGATGTTGTCTCCCCCATTAGAACACACCCTCTTTGTTTTGCTTGACTTTGCATATTTGTTTAAAGGAATTTGCTTTTCTCTTTCTTTTTCAGTGTGGGGGAAGGGGTGAGAAGGTGAGAAAATAATAATGATAATGATAATAATAATAAACAATAAATTGAAACAAAATTTGATTAAAAAAAGAATGCTCAATCACTGATAATGGTTCTTGTGACTCATTAGATTTCCATGTAAACTTCTGCGACCTTCTGAGTTCTTTGGTGTGAAGAGTCACCCACCCTTCAACCCCTCTACCACAAAATTGCTATATGACATCAGGCAGATCATTTTACCTTCAGGATATCAGTTTTCTCATCTCTAATATGAAGGGGGTATCCTAAATGGTACTTGTGGCCCCTTTCAGCTTTGATAATCTGAGCTCTGAGTCAGCCTCATGCCAAGCCCTGTTATCCCTGCCTAGCTATTTAAAAAAAAAAATTACTGGAAGCATTAAAATGTTGACATCATATTTCAGGCACCACTACTCTCTGGAATACAAACACAGGAGACCTCTCAGACAGATCTATGCACCTTCAACCTGGTAGGGTTGCAAGAGTGGAGGAAGGCCAAAGATCCCCAGTGCCTTATTGGAGGACCCAAAAAAGTCCCAGTCCAAACTTTGGGTTTCTGCATATGGGGCCCTACACTTTTCTTCTCTGTCCTTCAGTTCTAGGGGCAACTGTGCAGATTCTTCTCAAGTGAACTCGGCATGATGGATTGGTCCAATTTTGAAAACACAGCAATAATCACAAGGTCCTGACTCCCAAGAGATCTCAATGGCTGTGCTTTTTGTACCAACTAACTAATTAACATTAAACAAATACTCTCAGCTGGAACCTGGAGGAATAACATCAGCTTAGGAATTTGTCCGGGCTCCCCACAACGTCCAACTTAGTTTCTCTTCACAGCTCCATTAACCTTTAAGGACGTGACTCCTGTGCTTTCTCTAATAGAAACAAAGACACCAGATCTTTTCCAGCATTTACATTATTCAGAATTGGCACCTTGGGGACTGGGTGTCTGTTTTCTATAACTAGGACTACCTTCCATCTTGTTGGCGTCACTCATGTTTGACTTATCATAACAATAACGTTAATATATAGTGCCTGTGGGTTTACCTAACGTTTCACACATATCAGTGAGGTCTCATCACGATGCAGAGGAAAGAATGCTGGGTTTATAAGGAACTGAGTTTGACTTCTGGCTCTGATTCTTTACAAGGAGCCCAATTCAACATTAATTCAAAATCACAGAATCTCAGGGTTGTAAGGGACCCTGGAGGCCTTCTAGTACCACTGATAACTGAACAAGAATCCTCAGAGTAACGACAACAATGATAGCTAGTACTTAGAAAGCACTTTAAAGTTTGCAAAAGGCTCTGCAAATATGTTTTCATTTTGTCTTCACAACAACTCTGTGAGGTAGATGCTAATATTATCCCCACTTTGAAACTGAGGCAGGAGAAGTTAAGTCACTTTCCCAGGGTTATGGAGCCAATAAGTGTCCAAATTCAAATTTGAACTCAGGTCTTCCTCACTCTGGGTCCAGTGCTCTATACATTGAACTATGCAGGTAAGTCTATAAATATATAAATTGTTCTAACAGCTTTTGATTGGAGAACTAGAATGAGGGGGCACCTATCACATCCTGAGACTGCCCATTCAACTTTTGGACAGTTCTCATTGTTACGAAGTTTTTCTTTACTTTAACCCTCTCCCCCCCAAGAAAACAAGAAATATGACATATAGAAATATACACCCTAAATTTGTCTCAGCCATTTCTGCTTTGATGATGGTTTTGCCCTCTGGGGCTGACTCTTCTAGGTCTTTCTATATGAGAGCCCTTCAGACTTGGAAATAGTTATCATTCCCCTCCCCCCCCAACTCTGGATTCTCTTTCAGTTCCTTCGAACAATCCTTGTATGGTATGATTTGTAGCTCTGCTCAATTCTGGCTACCCTCCAGTTTACCAGTGTCCTTCCTATGATGTGGTCTCCAGGCCTAGACATAATACTGCAGGCACTGCACCAACAGGGTGGAGTACAGTTCTCCTGAATCCCTATTCTTGAACAATATGGTTTTCCCATGTTAGCCCAGGATGGCTTTAGCTTTTGCATCTTTATCACACTAAAGACTACTAACCCTCTACTATATGAAAGGTAAGAGGAAAGGCATGGCATTGTGGATAAAGAGTTGGACTTGGAGCCAGGAAGGCCTGGGTTCAAATCTTGCTTCTGACACATAACTGGCTATATGATCCCATACAAGTCATTTTACCTCTCGTTGCTTTTTGGGGGGGAGGGCAGGGTGGGTTTGCAGGGCAATGAGGGTTAAGTGACTGACCCCAGGTCACACAGCTAAGTAAGTGTCAAGTGTCTGAGGTCAGATTTGAACTCAGATCCTCCTGAGTCCAGGGCTGGTGCTTTATCCACTGGGCCACCTAGATGCCCCCCTCACTCATTGCTTTAGTCAACTCTCTTAGGCTCAAAGGTGCTAATCTTCATTTAGTAGAGAGAATTTATTAGCCTGGGATTTCCCTACATCAATGAAATCACAGGTCTACTCCCTATCTCTTATTGCAAGGTGCTATGCTAGGCACTGAGAGTACAAAGAATAATTCCTGCTCCCAAGAAGTTTATATTCTACTGAAGGTGGCTCCAGTATATACCCAGAGAAATAAATACAAAGTAATTTCAAGAGGGAGTATGAATAAATGGGGGGAATCAAGAAAGGCTGTATGTCAACTCCAAAACATTCATGATATAAAATGTTAGCCACCTCCAGAGAGAGAACGGATGGACTCAGAGTACAGATTGAAGTATTTTTCCTCCTTCCTTTATTTTTCTTGCCTATTTGTTTGTTTTCAGAACATGGCAAATGTGGAAATGTGCTTTGCATGACTGTATATGTATAAAAATGTCATATTTCTTGTTTTCTTGGGGGGGAGAGTTTGGAGGGAGGGAGAGAATGTGGAAATGAAAATAAAAACAAAATTAATTGAAAAAGAAGGCTGTGTATAAAAGATGGTACATTGTCTTTTTGAAGGAAACTGGGGGTTTTATGTAGCAGAAGAGAGGTGGGTGTGCATCCCAGACAAGGGGAATCCTTCTGCAATAGTTTAAAGATGGAAAATAAAATGTTGCATACAGGGAACAGCCAGTCTGACTGGAAGGGAGAGTGCATGAAAGAAAGTAATATGAAATAAGACTTCAAAAGTAGGAAGAAGTCCTATTGAAGAGGGTTTTAAATACCAGGCTTAAAATTTTGTATTTAATTTTTGAGGCAATGGGGAGCCACTAAATTTTTTTAGTGGTGTTAGTGATATAACGGGCTGCTAGGCAAAAATTGTGCATAGAGCACAATTGGATTCAGAAAGACTCATCTTTGTGAGTTCAAATCCAGCCTCAGACACTTACTAGCTGTGTGACCCTGGTCAAGTCATTTAACTTTGTTTGCCTCAGTTTCCTCATCTGTAAAATGAGATGAGAAGAAAATTAAACCACTCTAGTATCTATGCTGAGAAAACCCTAAATAGGGTTCAAAAAGGGTTGGAAATGATGAAACAATAACAACATTGGGATTGGATTGTCTGTGTTTTAGATATGACCATCATATAGATAGGTACATCAATTTATTTTATTTTATTTTAAACAAACATTTATTTTGTTTTTTCCAGTTACATGTAAGGGTAGTTTTCGATATTCATTTTCATAAGATTTAGAGTTCCACGTTTTTTTCCCGCCCTCCCCCCCTTTCCTTCTCCCTCCACAAGGCAGCAATCCACAAGTATGCACATCAATTTAGATAAGATCATCAATTTGTATGAAGGATGGATCAGAGAGGGGAGAGACAGGAAGATGTGACTCTTGAACAAATGATAGCCTCTCTGGACCTCAGTTTCTTTACCTATAAGATGAGAGTGTTGGACTAGATGATCTTCAATGTTCCTTCTGTTTTAAAATCTATAATCTTCTTGTTGAGTTCGTGTCCCTGTCTTGATGCTCTTAGTCATCATGTATTGACCTGCTGTGGTTAATGAAGACTTCACTATTTAGCAGATCTATCTGTCATCTCATGGTATTGCCTTGAAACATGAAGATCACAATTCATTCGTGCCTTCTCATTCTAGACACTCCTCATGAACATTCTCCTATAGACCCTCTACAGAAGATCAGCTCAATGATGTGCAAGAAGACTTCCTCCATGACTTTTTACATTTTTCTGGATAACTGTGTCATGCTCAGGCTGTCCATCAGTCATGCCTCACTTGGGATCAGACCACTTTGTCTTTAAACCACACATTTTCTTGATGATCTTCTCTATGCTTAAAGAGGCAGTATAGTGGAGTGGATGAAAGCTGGCCTTGGAGTCAAGAAGACCTGGATTCAAGTCCTACCTCTGACACATACTGATTATGTGACCCTGAGTAAGTCAGCCAGGTACGCCCCTGATGCCCTAAACAACTCTCTAGGATCATGCATAGCAGAGCAGGTGCCAGTTAGCATCAGCATAAGGGACTCCTCACCAGTAAATTTCTTGTACCAGTGAAATTGCAGGTTCACCAAAAAGCAAGCAAGCAAGTAAGCAAATAAGCAAATCCAACCAACACCACAAAACAAAAATAAAATCTTTTTTTGGTGCCACTTCATCTGTGTAGGGGATTGTTAGAGATACACTGCCACCTGCTTACACCCAGCATGTCTCCCCATTGACATTTCCATTGCAATCACCTGCAATTGACCCATATGTTCAGGCGAGTGGTGGTGCTGATTTTCTCATCTTTGTAAAATACTTATGGGAATGATCTATGTATGTATCGTAGGAATTAACATGCTAAAAAACTTCAGTGCCTCTGCATGGTTTCTAAGACAAAATGAAAACTCCCCAGTATGGCATTTAAAACCCTTCAGAGTCTGAATTCCACCAGGTATTTTATATATCTCCCTTCACTTACTCTTTGTTCCCACAGCTTCTCCCTGAATGTGACATTCCCTTTCCTGTTTCTGTGTGTTTGCTCCAGCTGTCCTTCATGGTCTGTACATATACTTTACTCCCTTCCAGTTCTTAAACCCTTAGCTTATTTTGAGGCCCAGATTATGTGCCAATCAATCAATCAATAAGCATTTACCATACACTTACTATGTTCCAGGCACTGTGCTAAACACAGGAGATAGGAAGACAAAAATTAAATGGTCCTTGCCCTCAGGGATCTTACAATTTAATAAAGGGAGACAACACATACCTCCACAAGTAAATACACAGAATCACATCATTTATGAGATGAAAGCCACTTTAGCATCTATGTAGCCCAAACCCTACTCCAGAGGAATCCCCATGACAATGTACCTGATGGGTTGACTTACAGGCTCTGTTTGAAGACCTCCAAGGAGGGGGACCCTTGTCATCTCTGAGAAGCCCATTCCATATAATATATAGAAAATAGAAACACAATAGTTTGGGGGAGGGAGTGCACTAACACCTTAGGTGATCAGGGGAGGCTTCCTGGAGGAGGTGGTTCTTGAGCTTTTCCTGCTCCCCTTGTTTGGTGATGCTGCTCTCTATTCTCTCCAATCACTTTGTATTTATTTATCTTTGTTGTAGCCCAGCAGAAAGTAAGCTCTGCGAGGACAAGGGTTTTTAGTTCTGTCTTTGTATTCCCAGGGCTTTTCACAGTGTCCTTAATATATTGGACATTTCATGATATAGTTTTTAATGGTAATAATAGTAGTTAATGACTAGTATGGCAATGTTTTACATAACTGCACATGTATAACCGATATCTGATTGCTTAGCACCTCAGGGAGGGGGGAGGGGAAGGAGGGGAAGGAGGGAAGAAGGAATAAAATTCAGAACTCAAAACTTTAAATAAAGGGAGTATTTACTGAGAAAAAAATTTAATGTATTAGATATTTAATTTAATTAATATTTAATGTTTACTTGAATCAAAGGTATCTTTGATGGACTATTGCTGTTGGTCCTTCATTCCTGAAAAGGATCATGACATCAGGGTGATGTCATGACTTGCACTTAAATGGATTTAAGTGAGGGAGGGCTGTGCAAGGTCACCAATGTCACTCTCTCCTCCAGAGCCATCTGGATCCATCTATATATCTCTATCTATCTATCTATCTATCTATCTATCTATCTATCTATCTATCTATCTATCTATCTACCTATCTACGTATCTATCTCTCTATATATAAGGACGAATGGAGATGGCTCCAGATGTTTGAGGCAATTGGGGTTAAGTGACTTGCCCAGGGTCACACAGCTAGTAAGTGTCTGGGGTAACATTTGAAATCAGGTCCTCTTGACTCCAGGGGTAGTGCTCTATCCACTGCATCACCTAGCTGCCCCATCTTTGATGGAAATAAAAAAAGGAAGAAGGCAGATGTTTACAAAGGATTTTCTATAACATAACCTATCTTTTTAAGCACAGGGAATACAATGTCATGTTGTTTGTAGATTGCAAACCGCCCCCCCCCAAAAAAAAACCCAATTAACTCAGTAAAATAAAGTGCAGCTTTAGATTTCTCCTCTTTCCATCAGGAAGTCTGTTATGCACATGTTGAGATCATAAGAGATTTCTTGATAAATGCAGACAATTCTTGATAATGAATGGAGAACTCTGCTCCAAGACACTCTGACTTGTAATAAGTGAGGCATGAAATGGGGCATATGTTTATACTTGTAACGGAGAATAACCTGGGCAAGGCTAAATGAAAGAAGCATTTCCAGCAGATAAGGAGATCCTAAAAATACTTCTATTTGGAAATGACATTGGGCTGATCGCATTAAACCCCAGATCATTATAGTGCCTCCTCAATAAGATCCATGATTACTCCAAAGAATGTAGCCTAATAATTCTTGAAGAAAAAACTAAATGAATAAAAAATGCATAATATTCTGGCTGTAACATGCAAACAGATAACCAATCCATTGAGCTAGATGGCACAGTGGACAGATAAGAGTGCTAGGTCTAGAGTCAGGAAGACTGAGTTCAGGTCTGGCCTTAGGTGCTTACTAGCTTTGTGATCCTAAACAAGTTTCTTGATCTCTGTTTGCCTCAGTTTCCTTATCTGTAAAATGGGGATAATAATAGCACTAACCTCACAGAATTCTTGGGAGGATTAAATAATATAATAATTATAAAGTACCTAAGCACTATATAATCATTAGTTATTATTAAGTTGAATTTATTTGCATACATGTTATAAAATTTGCACTTGGGCATTCTATGAAATACCTCCATTGAGGGTCCTCTATGATTTATGAAGATCATAACTCCTTCATGACTCTCTTACTCTCAGATCAACTGCTAAGGGCATCTGTGAAATCTCAGATTCTCAGGATGGGACACACATAGAGACTTAAGTTCATGACAATATAGGTTTATTATCAGGATGCTTTGAGAAGCTCGGGCCCAGAGCAGCTTTCTCAGAAGGTGATAGTAGATGTCGTGGTCAATAGACCTTCTTTAAATAGTAGTTCTGGGTCCCTCCCTTCCTGCCCCTTGGTAACACACCGGCCTGATGGCAAAGGAGGATGAAGATTGCCAGCAGGTTATCAGCGATCTGCCCTTCTCTGGTATTAATAGGGCTCTATATCCCTCAGCAGGCTCAGATGGAAAAGTATTAGCAGTGTGCATGCAACCCTTCCTGGAGGCTTTCTTGTTTTTTATCTCCCAGGAGAACCTCTTACAAAGCACCTCTGGGAGAGGCTTAAGACAGGAGGATCTTACTTTGTTGGGGAGAAGTGCAGAGGCCGAGGAGCTCAGGAGAAGTGGCACATATCTGCCCCACTGGTGGTTATGGTTTGAGTACAGGGGATGCTGCCCTCCGTGGAACTTACTCAAACAGTTTAATGAGTTGCTGTGGCCAAAATACCCCCTCCCCCCCTAAAAAAAAAAAAACAATTCAAAAGTCCATCATCTTAAAGTCAGTCTTCTTATAATGAGTCTGTCATAGAGACAGAGATTGGTAGAGTTAGAAGGACCCTTTGAGGTCATCACTTAGCCCAGTTCCCTCATTTAACTGACCATGTCCAATTGCTGCTCATTCATCGTATCTCCTGTCTAAATGCCTTTACACAATAGCTCCCCCATGACCGACTGCACCTCCTCCTCGCCTCTGCCTTATAGAATCCCTGCTGTTGTTCAGTCATGTCTGACTCTTCATGACCCCATATGAGATTTTCTTGGCAATGATACTGGAGTGGTTTGCCATTTCTTTCTCTAGTGGGTTAAGGTAAACAGAGGTTAAGTGACTTTCCCAGGGTCACACAGGTAGTACGTATCTGGGGCCAGATTTGAACCCAGGCCCAGCACACTATCCACTGAGCCATCCAGCTGCCTCCCCCATAGAATCCCTCATTACTTGCAATATATATGCCTCAGAAAGCTGCAGATTCTTGTGAAATATAAATTCCCAGAAGGGAAAAAATAAACTATTCTATACCTTTATAGGCATTTAAGCAGTAAAGGTTTCTCTTTGTGGTGAGTTTCTGGTGAGTAAATATAATTCTAAGTACTAAGATGATAAGATTTTATACTAGGAGAGAATATATGCTTCATCTAGTCTACTCCCCAACCCTTACTTCAAAATGAGGAAACTGAGGCACAGATTACATGATTACACAACTGGAATTTGAACGCATATCTTCTGACTCCAAACTTATCATTTTACTACAATATTTTGCTTCTTTAGAAAACCATCCAAAAGCCATGCTAGGCTTTAGAACCCAGTCAAAAGAGTTAACAGAGACTGTTTCTTGGAGAGAGGCTTCTAAAAACAACAATCCCAACAGCAATAACAGCATTCATTATATTTACATGGTGGTCTAAGGTTTATAAAGCACTTTCCTCCCAGCAGACCTCTAAGGAAGTAATATAAACATGACTGTCCATTTTACAGATGTTGAAACTAAGGCTTAGAGAAGTTAAAGGGTCACAAGTTGTGCTTAAATTAATTGATAAAGATTTATTAAATGTTTACTGTATGCAAGGCACTGGGGAAACAAAGACAAAACTGAAAAAGTCCTTGCCCTCAGGGAACTTACATTCTTTATTTGGGATATAGTGCTTGCTCAGATATAAGTAAACGCAAAATAATTTCAAGAGGAAAATGTTATATGAGGTTGCCATGGAGGTGGTAACTGGGCTCAGCTGAGCTTTAAAGAATGCTAGGCCCAGGATTCAGGAGGATCTGAGTTCAAATCCAGCCTCAGACACTTGACACTTAACTAGCTGTGTGTCCCTGGGCAAGTCACTTAACCCTCATTGCACTGCCAAAAAAAAAAAAAGAATGCTAGGGATTAGATGAGGTAGAGGTGAGGAGGGAGTGTATTTTCAGACATGAGGGACTGCAAAGGCATGGAGGTGGGAGATAGAATTTTGTATATTGTGAATATCTGGTGAGGCCAATTGGACTGGAAGAGATAATATAGGAAGAGTAGTCATATAGAATAAGACTAGAAAGGCAAGGTGAGAATGAGAATATGAATGGCTTTAAAAAGGACAGACTGGGTAATTCAAATTTCACCCTAGAGATAACAAGGAACAATTAAAAGTTTTTGAACCAGAGGGAAGGAGTGGCACAGTCAGATGTATGTTTTAGGCATGCTCATTTGATGACTATGTGTAAAAAGGATTGGAGCAGGGAGAGAATGAATGAAGGCAGGGAGACCGATTTGGAGACTATTGCAATAGTCCAGGTGAGAGATGATGAGGAGCCTGAACAAGAGTAGAAGCTTGTATGAGAAGGTGATGGATACAAGAGATACCGGAGAGGAAAGGTATCAAATATGCAACACTCCTGAATGTAGCCTGAACCAGATGAAAATGGAATTGGGAAATATGTAACAAAATCAATAAAATACAACAAAACATAAATATCATTACATTTTAAAATGATGTCAATATTTGGCCTGCAGGGGGGTTTTATGTTCAATTTCATGTCCCCATTTCCATTTGAATTTGGCACCCCTACTGTAGAAGAAGATTTGATAAGACTGAGCAACTGATTAGATATGGACTCCAAAGTTGTAAACCTGGGGGACTAGAAGAAAGTGACACCATTAACATGAATAGAGAAGTTTGAAGGATGGACTATTTGAGGAGAAATAGAATGAGTTCCACTGTAGACAAGTGGAGCCTGACATGCGTATGGGGCTATCCAGGTGGATCTGGTTTGGCAGTCAGTTGGTGATGCAGGATTGGGGAATGGGAATGAGATCAGGGCTGGATATGCAGATCTGGGAGCCTTCATCATGGATATGATCATTAAAGTCACAGAAGTGGATGAGATCACCCAGGGAGAGGGCATAGAGAGAAAAGAGAAGTGGGACCTGGACCTCTGTCACCTGATTCCAAAAGCTAGTGCTCTTTCTGTCACACTGAATGTGGATTCAGCTCTGCAACCCATCCTGGTACAAGGCAAATCCAGGCCCAACTCCAGGCTGATATCCCTCTTCGATGGCAATACTTATGAGCACTGTTACCCTGAACATTTCTCTTCTTAGAGATAGCCTTTAAAAATCAAGCCAAAAGGCAGTGATCCTGTCTACAGGTTCCTGAACTCCAGCCAAACATCAGAACAATTAGCACCAAGTAATCCCAGGAAGACCACCCTCCTGAGTCCTCTCAACCTGAAGCACAATGCAGAGTGAATAATTGTGTGCTAGAGCCAAGTTGCATATCATCCCACACCTTCCCTGCGCCATCACCCTGAGTTGACAAAAGCCAGATGGCCAAAACCCTGGGCCCTTCCAAGGACATGGTTACTTCTGTTTAAGGAATAAATATATTAAAACTAAGAGTACATGGGAACAGCTTTTCAGTCCCCACGCACCCGCCCAACACTCTCTGCTGGACTACAGTTTTGTCCATTTTGGTTCCTTGGAAACCAAGAGACCAGGCGTTGGACTAAAAGAGGGGGAAGGTGCGAAGCATGTTTTGTTGGAAAGAGCATTGATTCTTAGAGTTAGAGGACTTGAGTTCTAATGTAGCCTCTAAGGCTAACTCTCTGTGTGACCATGGGTTAGTCACCATAACCTCTGTTGTACTTGGTTTCCTTTTCCATAAAATGAGAGGGCAAAATCTATGACTCCTTGATGCTCTGTACCTTTGTTCATGCCTAAAATATCCCCCACCTTTATTTTTACCACTTGAGTTTCTACCCTTTCTTTAAAGCCGAGCTGAAATTTCACCATCTCTTGGACAGAGCATAGCCTGATGCTCCCAGATGGAGAGAATGTCCTTCAAATCTAATCTAGGGAGCATCCTTCCAACGTATTTAGTCATGTATTATTTATTATAAGATCTCCACTTGATGTTTTATGTCCCTACCACTTTATAAGCTCCATGACAACAAGCCTTTTGGCTATTCTTCACACAGCACCTGTCTTCCTGCCTTTGCATCTGCATCACATCAGGGATGTGATGATAAATATTTAACAACCAGCTCCCTGAAAAAATGACACACTTTAAAGTTTAATCCCCATTGTTAACATTTTCTCCATCACCTTTTTTTCAGGGCAATGAGGGTTAAGTGATTTGCCCAGGATCACACAGCTAGTGTCAAGTATCTGATGCTGGATTTGAACTCAGGTCCTCCTGAATCCAAGGTCAGCTGCCCCTCCATCACCTTAATGAACACATCAACAAAACAATAAATCAAGGCCTGTTTTGTGGTGTTTGCCCATTTCCAAAGCATAATGTTCACACTGAAAATTTAACAATGAGTCAATCAGTATCAGTTGGTTCTAGCATACTCCTGGGTGTCCTCTACACCTATCATGTACTCCCTCCCCCCTCCACCTTCTCAAATCCCTCTGCTCTTTCAAAGCTTATTTCAAATGCAACTTCCTCATGCTTCTAGCTTCTAATGCCTCCACTTGCCCATTACCTTATATTAATTGTGCATATAACTTATATAGACCTATATTTGTTATTGCTCAGTCATTTGAGTCATGTTTGATGCTTTGTGACCCCATTTGGGGTCTTCTTTGCAAAGATACTGTCATTTCCTTTTCCAGCTCAGTTTATAGATGAGGAAACTGAGGCAAACAGGGTTACATGATTTGTCCAGGGTCACACAGCTATTGTGTCTGAGGCCAGATTTGAACTCACCAAGTCTTTTAGACTCTAAGCCCTGCACTCTATCACACCACCTATCTGCCTCTATATATCTACATATATGTGTGTGTGTGTGTGTGTGTGTGTGTGTGTGTGTGTGTGTGTGTTTTCTCCCCTGATAGAATTTAAGCTCTTGGAGGGTGAGGACTGTTTCATTTAAAAAATATATATATTACCCATACCTAGTAGAGTGCTTAGCATCTAGTAGGTGCTTAATGAATACTTACTGATTGGTGGATAATCTACATTTAGTATCTTTTCCTAGTGTATAGAATAGTGCTCTGCATCCATTGAATAACAAGTGTTTATTTGTCCCATTCTACTTCAGGGGTGAAGGTGGGGTAAAGGTGAAGGTTGCATTGAGAGTTGCCCAGCTTCTCATGTTGAAGGATTGATTGTACTTCCTCCTCTCCTGTTTTCTTACCTGACTCATCAGGGCAATGAGAGCATTTCATTAAGGAAAACATGAACATCCTGAGCTCAGCTCCCCTCCCCCTCCATGTATAGGAAGAGAAAAATATCACTGAGGACTGAGAGCAAATGCCATTTAGATGCGCTATCATTTGTGGGACAATTATTCAAGCAATTATTCAAGCTACCCTATTAACTTGGTTGTGGGGAGGGGGTGGAACCCAAGCTGGACCAGAAAATCCCAGTTCGTTCATCAAACATCCAAGGGTGAGGCAAGCATCTCATTTAAGCCTCTTGGAAGATTTTAAAGCCATCTCCCTTGATTTCCAGACTATAGGTACAGAGAAAAATCCAGGCCTCTGGCCCTGATCCCTCTCAAGAGGTGTATAAAAGCCATCCATTACACGTCATTCTTTTAGAACTTTCTGAAATTCTGATGAAAAGAGGTCTGGACTGAGAGTCAGGATTCTAGCTTTCCAGTTCCTGCTTTTCCACTAACTCTCTGTGGGACCTCAAGTAATTTGCTTCCCCTCCCTGAGCCTCAGTTTCCCCATCTGTAAAATGAAAGACTAGATATTCTCTGAGAGACCTCTCAGCTCTGACATTCTATGTTTTGAGATTGCTTCCAGCTCTCAACATTCTGTAAGTCTCTGATTCTAATCATCTTTCCATTCAACAAGTATTTAAATTACTCCTGTGTATCCCCCACAAGCCAGGGAAGATACAAGAATGAATGAATGAATGAATGAATGAATGAATGAATGAAAAGGATTAAATAAATGCTTACTATATGCTAGGCATTGTACTATGCTTTGGAGATCCAGACAAAAAAGACAGTTCCTGCCTTCATATACAGGGGAGTAGGGGCTGGGGAAGGATGAAGTCTTAAGGCGTGGCCATTGGAAACATAGGGTAAACCAAAGGGTGCCTTTCCAGAACCAATGAATGGCTTTGATTTATGTTTTCAGAGCAGGAAGTGGAAGCAGAGGTGGTAAGGTCGTGGTAGATAGGATATGTGGGGCCTGAGGAAGATAGCATGTATTCACGGGGCTGGGGTTAGCTCTCAGATATCATCAGGACCACAGAGCAGGGGCTGGAGTTTCCATTGGGAGGGTGCACAAAGAGTCAGACTGAAAACGATTGAACAACAAAATCGATAAATGCTTGTTGATTGATTGGTTATATCATGCTTCATTTACAATAATAATTCATATGTCTAGAACTCTTTTTGGTTTTGTAGAGTGTTTTCTTCATAGAAACTTATTGAATTAGGTGATGCAATCTTATCCTCAATTCATAGATAAGGAAACAGATTCAGAAGTATCCAGACCCCCACCCATGATTATACAGTTAGTGTCTGATGCAGAATTTATGCCTAACTCTCTCCTGTTTCCAGGTTTCAAGCTCTTTTCATTGTATCTGTACCAAGTACTGTACCTGTATCATGATCACTATAAAATTGTAAAGCTGGCTGAGACTGTAATGGTCACTTATTTCAACCTCTGTCATTTTACAGATGAGGAAACCGAGGCTGAGAGGAAATGTGACATGTACAAGATCATACGGTGAGTTAGCAGCCAAGCTGGGATTAGAAACCAGGTGTCCTGGCTTGTGCTCTTTCCAGGGTTTCTCGCTGCCCCTGCAGTCTACAGCCAGGATTCAAAGCAGCTGAAGGACATGCATCCTGGCTGTGATACTCTCTTTGGAGGAGTATCAAAGAAAACATGTGTTGCTGACCAATTCTCCAGAGTCTTCAAGATTGGGGTTGGAACAGCTTTTGTCCCTGGAATGCCATGTGAGAAATAGAGCAAACTTGAAATGTAGTGGCCCAGTCATCCTTCCCTTCCTCTGAATTCTTTTCGTATTGATGAGGACATCTGTGCCATGCTTCCATAGAGAATAGTGCAGAGGAATTTAGAACCTAATAGATTGCTCTTGGTTTTCCAGTTAGATTGTAAGCTCTTCAAATGTGGAAGAAGCCTAGATGGAATATCAGTGTGTATGGGTCCAAATCCCGGCTCTGTTCCTGTGTGACCCTGAACAGATCATTTCCCTTTTCTGGGTCTCAGTTTCCTCATATATAAAATTAGGGATTGGACCACATGATTGCTAAGGTCTTTAAATCTAAAAATCCTGTAATTTTTACTTTCTCTTGAGGGTTTTCTCTCCAGCTGCTGTATCCTATCTTGGTAAAGACACTATAGTAGTTTCCTGTTTTCTTCTCCAGATAATTTTACAAATAAGGAAACTGAGGCAAATGGGGTTAAGTGACTTGCTTAGGATCACACAGCTAGTAAGGGTCTCAGGCCAGATTTGAACTCATGCAGATGAATCTTCCCAATTCCAGGGTCGTCATTAACCACTGAATCACCTAGCTGCTTCCTGAGTGCCTACTGAGTGCTAAATATTCTAGAAAGCAGTGGGAATACAAAGACAAAATTGAAAAACTTGAGGGCATTACAGTTTAGTGACGGGGAGACAACATTCATAATTTGGGGAGGAAGGCACTAGCATCTCGGAAGATTTGGCAAGGATTCATGTGGAAAGAGGTCCTTGAGCTGAGTCCTGAAGCAAACCAGGGATTCTAAAAGATGAAGGTGAGAAGGGAGAGTATTCCACAAAGGAGGCGGGAAATAGAAGACGATATGTAAAGAACAGTAAGAAGACCAATTTGGCTGGATCAGTCTTTTTTTTTTTTCAGGGAAATAAGGGTTAAGTGACTTTCCCAGGGTCACATAGCTAGTAAGCGTCAAGTCTCTGAGGTTGGATTTGAACTCAGGTCCTCCTGAATCCAGGGCCGGTGTTTTATCCACTGGGCCACCTAGCTGTCCTCTGGACCACTGTCTTTTTGAAGGAGATAATGGATAAAAAGTCCAGGAAGGTAGCATGAGGTCAGGTTGCAAAGGATTTTAAATGTCAGAATAGAGGAGATACTACTTGATCATGGATGTACTAGTGAGCCATTGGAGTTTATTGAGGAGAGGGACATGGTCAGAGGTGTACTTTAGGAAAATTCCATTAGAAGCTATGAAGAGCATGGATTGAAACAGGAAGAAATCTGAGGCAGGGAGAATAGTCAGGAGGCAACTGGTGAGAGTTGATGAGGTCCTAGACTATCTTGGTAGACATGTGAGTGGAGAAAATGGAAGAAATCCCAGAGATGTTTTTTTTTTTTGTTTTGTTTTTTAGTGAGGCAATTGGGGTTAAGTGACTTGCCCAGGGTCACACAGCTAGTAAGTGTTAAGTGTCTGAGGCCGGATTTGAACTCAGGTACTCCTGACTCCAGGGCCGGTACTCTATCCACTGCGCCACCTAGCTGCCCCGAGATGTTGTTAAAATAGAATTGACAAGATTTGGCAACTGATTGGCTGTGTTATAGAAAAAGTGCTAGACTGAAGCTGGGTGGTGCAGTGGATAATGCACTGGCCTTGTAGTCAGGAAGACCTGAGTTCAAATCTGGCCTTAGACACTTACTGGCTGTGTGACCCTGGGTGAGTCACTTAACCCTGATTGCCTCCAAGAAAGAAGGGAAGGAAGGAAGGAAGGAAGGAAGGAAGGAAGGAAGGAAGGAAGGAAGGAAGGAAGGAAGGAAGGAAGGAAGGAAGGAAGGGAGGGAGGGAGGGAGGGAGGGAAGGAATGAGGGAGGGAGGGGGAGGGAGAGAGGGAGGAAGAAGGAAGGAAGGAAGGAAGGAAGGAAGGAAGGAAGGAAGGAAGGAAGGAAGGAAGGAAGGAAGGGAGGAAGGGTAATGAAAGACCTGGGTTAGAATCCTTCCTATAGCTACTGTGGGACTGTGGTCAAGTGCCAATAGTTCTGGGCTTCAGTTTCCTCATTAACAAAATGGTAATAATAACAATTGTATTATCTACCCCACAGGGCTCTTGTGAGGATATTTTCTTTCTGGGAAGGCTAAAGATATTATATGTATGATTTCCTTGGTATAGGGAACTATGGCTGAAGAAAGTTCCTCTATCAAGGGAGGTCGGCACCTCTTCAACAACTTCCAGGGTGCTACATCTAATGTGATATGACTTGAACCTATGTGTTATCAAGTCTGAGACTGGTTCTCTATCCCCTGTGCCGTGTGGTCTTTCTGAAGGTAATATGAAATAATATAGGGTGTTCTAAAAGTCTTAGTGCAGCTTGTATTTGTAAATTGATTGCAAATCTTTAAACTCTGTAAATGTCAGCTTGTTTGTTAGTTCTGACGCTCCACCTTTTATGTTTGTGGGTCTCTTTCGGCTCTTACATTTTAGCTTTTAAGGTCCTCCTTGCTGCTCTAATATTCTATGTGCTTCTTACTGCTCTTTACACATGGCATTCTATCTCCTGTCTCCTTTGCACCGGTTTTCCCCCATAACTGCAATATTCTCCCTTCTCACTTTTACCTCTTAGAATCCTTGACTTATTTCAAGACTCAGATCAAGGATGTCTTTCTACATGAAATTAGATTTCCTAATCTTCCCAGCTACTAGTGCCTTCCTTCCCAAATTATCTTGTATATGCCAATACAGGTATATGCCTATATATTTTACTTGTAGTGGATGAGAGTTCTACTCCTAAATTCAACCCATATTTCCATATAAAGCCTTTTCAGCTCTAGGAAATGTTGCTAACATTTAAGTTACTTTTCATAAAATCAACATTTCCATACTGGGGGAAAAACCTATCTGATATTTAGGCAGTGACTAAAGATCCTTGATTCCTACCCTAGATATCGCTTCATATACAGTAAGCACTTAATAAATGTGTTTTCTCATTCCATCCATCCATGCATACGTGTATGCATTCATTTATCCATCCGTGAATTCATAAATTCATCCACCCATCCGTGCATTAATTCTAGTCATTACGAGTGTTTAAGCCATAAACCTTTGCTTGCCAACATTCTTCTGTTTCTTTGGAAATATTACCTGGGTTCAGAGTAGGAGGGTAGGCATAGTGACCCATGCGCTATGCCCTACTCCTGTGCCCTTATTCAGGAAGGTTTCCCTCACCCCCTATTTACACCCTGATGATTGTCAACCTTTGGGGCAGATTGTATGGTAGGTAATATTTTCCGGAAATGAGGAGTGAGAGGCCTTTCGATTTGCAAGATTTATGGGTTCTGTCTCTCGGCAGAAACCAGCACTCTATCACTTATGGCCAAGGTGCCTCGTCACTACCCGTGCACATATCCCCCTCTCCAGCCCCTGAGTGACCCCTGATATTTAAAACCCTGGCTTCTAGGTAACGATGATAGATTGCTTCAGCCACTTCAGCAGTTCTAGCCGCAGCTGCTGACAGAGGAAAGGGGAATGAAACCAATTGAAAAACACAGGGCAAAGGCCCCCGCTGTCCCTGCCAGCCTGAGTGGGGTCACATTGGAAGGGGAGAATTTATGTTGTTCTTTGGAGTTCAGTTTATTACAATGTTTCATACATTAAGCACCCTTTTATAAGACTTGTCAAAGGATGAGGAAATATTAGTATCACAGACATGTTCTCTCAGGCTCATTATTCTATCAATTAACTCAGTTTAGCGATTGAGAGATCATTGTGTGAAGGCACTGTCCTAGGTGGACAGGATACAAAGACAGAATTGCAACAGTTCCTGCCCTCAAGGAGTTTACATTCTACTGGAAACTTTCCAATCATTCTATTCATCAAATATTTATTGAACTCTCAGAAAAAGAAAAGGAGGATGCACTTTAAGTCAGTTGTTCTTAAGGAGATTAGAATCTAGTTGGGGGAGATAAGATAGGAATACTTGTAATGGTATTTCAGAGATACATGATTTACTCACAAGAATCTGAATCTGTGTACAGTTGAGCCAGGTATGTTTTAATGGGGAATCTTCTGCCCTAAACACTGTCATCAAAGGAGTCAAAACCAAGAGATCTACTGAGAGAGACTGAGGTAAATGGCCAAGACTCTTAGTTGGCTGTGCCTTTTGAAGGCACACCAGTCATGGTTACACAGTCGATTAAGAGACTGACATTTGCTTGATGGTTAGCAGACCAGAATCAGTGCTAGAATGTCTGTCTACACATACCTCACAGTCTCTCCAAGTCATTTTCATTATACATAATCACAACTAAAAACAGGCTCTACAGACTATTCCCCATAGATAGTAGGATTAGAGATGCTTTAGTCATGTGCTAGTCCCTTCTTATTGGTCAATAAGTGAGAGCCAGAGTGATTTGGGTTTAGGCTTAGGGCATCTAAGATCATCACCCTTTACCCCGACCTGTGTCTTACCATGTCTTACCACTGGGCTCCAATGACTCTGGAAGGGAGAGAGAGGATGTTGACCTTGCACAGCCCTAACTCATTTAAATCTAATTCACTTGCAAGATGAGACATCACCCTCCCTATGTCATTGGTCTTCTTTGAGAATGAAGGCCGAACAACAAGAAGTCTGTTCTTACACTGGCATTCGTAATTTCTTATGAAATAATGATATTCCATTATATTCATATTCTGTAATTGATCAACTAGATTGTAAACTTATTTATTTGTTTTTCTGCAGGGCAATAAGGGTTAAGTGACTTGCCCAGGGTCACACAGCTAGTAAGTGTCAAGTGTCTGAGGCCGGATTTGAACTCAGGTCCTACTGAATCCAGGGCCAGTACTCTATCAAGTGTGCCACCTAGCTGCTGTGATTGTAAACGTATTAAGGGCTTGCTTTCATTTTTGTTTTTATCCTTTGCTCAGTGCCTCTCACATAATACATGCTTCATAAATGCTTGTTTATTGATTGATGGGCACCCACATTGTTTCCAATTCTTAGTTATCATAAAAAATGCTGCTATTAATATTTTGGCCTATGTGGGATCTTTCTTTATGCCCTTGAGCTCCAAGGAGTATATGCCCAGTAAAGTCTCTCTTAAAAAAATAAAAGATTAAACAGTGCTAGACACTAGCCAGGGGCACCAATTCTCGGCAGACAGAATAGGCCAAGGTATAGGTTAAATGCCATTATCAACATTCCTCTTTCTGATTGGATAGGCAGACATCCCCCATGTGGCTCTGACCAGCTGCCAAAAATTTATTTTTACAGGGTTGCTTTCAGTTCTAGGTCAGTGCTTAGGTAGGCCAGACATGACTGACTGCCTCTGGTCTAGCCTGTGAGAACAGGGAGGCAGTTTTTAGCTCAAAATAAAGAACTTCCTAAAAATGAGACTTTCCCAACAATGGGAAAGGCTGTCTTGGGAGTTAGTTCATCCTCACTGTCCACATTTAATGGCTCCTTAGGAAATGTTATTGAACATCTCACTCAGGTGTTCACTCACAGGGTGACTGACCATCTGTCAGGGATGAATGTAGTGGAGATTCTTACATTAGGTGGGTAGGTGGAACTACATGGCATGTTGCGTCATTTCCAACTCTGTAATTCTAAGATTCTGTGACAAAGGGGAGAAGGACCCACATTGTGCTCTGGGTTGAATACCTGGGTTCGAATCCAGTCTCAGACACTTGATAGCTATATGACTCTGGGTGAGTTATTTAATATGGGTCTGCCTCAGTTTCCTTACCTGAAAAAGGGGGTATTGATACCTGTGTCACTCACCTGACAGGGATGTTGTGCAAGCCAAAAGAAATAATTCATGCAAAGTATTCAGCAAACTTTAACTTTAAAGCTATAGGTAACTGTAAGTGGTGATGCTGATGAATTCTGGGCTTTTTTTATTTCCAGAGGGAATAGATTTTTAAAAATTTTAATTGCCTAGAATTTGGTCCCTACTTCATGGATTTATTAAAACAAACAGCATGGACTTTGGCCTGACCATTTTGAGTCACAGAATTACAACAATTAAAGAAGTTTGGTAACCGACTTATGTATCTATGTATCTATGTATCTATGTTATCTATGTATGTATGTATGTATGTATGTATGTATCTATCTATCTATCTATCTATCTATCTATCTATCTATACCTGAGGAGTGATCAATAGTCCTTACGAAAAGACACTTGGGGAGGGGGAACCCACTCCTTCTCAAGCCAACCCATGCTGCAATTAGTTAGCTCTAAGCAGGAGGAAGTTTTTCCTTACATCAAGGCTAAATTTGTTTTATAATTTCTATTCATTATTCTTGGATCTGTCCTCTGGAGCCAATTGGGACAAGTAGAATGCCCTTTTCAAAGATTTGAAGGCAGCTACCACATCCTGCCTCAGTCTTCTCTTTTCTAGGCTAAGCATCCTCAATTTCTTCAGTTGATCTTTATATGGCATAAACTCAGCCATTCCCCAATTTAGCAACAAAATTCTAAAATGTGACATAGAACTCCACAATACTCCAAGTCATATTGGGGAAGATTACAGCAGAATAATTACATTTGTGTATATGCATACACACATATACATACATATACAGCTATACACATTTTATGCATAATATATCCATCCATGTATGTGTGTAGATACTTATATATGTATATATAATGCAGTCCATATATATTTGTATATTTATATTTTGCATTTATGTGCAATACACATCGATGTATATGTATATCCATGCATGTGTATAACATGCACACTTATATATGTACATACACACACATATTTTTTGTTTGTTTTTAATAAAGTATTTATTTTTTTCCCATTACGTGTAAAGATTGTTCTCAACTTTTGTTTATACAAGGTTTCCAATTTCAGATTTTTCTCTCTCCCTCCCCTATACAGCAGGTAATCTGATATAGGTTTTATATATATATATATATATATATATATATATATATATATATATATATATATATAACACCAACTCTGTAATTCTAAGATTCTGTGACAAAGGGGAGAAGGACCCACACACACACACATATATATACATACATATATATATGTATATTTATATATAATAACATTAAACATATTTCTGCATTAGTCATGTTATAAGAGAAAAATCAGAGCAATGAGAAAAAACCTCAAAATAGAAATACAACAGCACCCAAAACAAAAGAAATAGTATGGTTCATTGAGCATCTATACTCCACAGTTCATTTTTTTCCTCCCTGGATTTGGAAATCCTCCTCCATCATGAGTTCCCTGGAACCCTTCTGTATCATTGCATTGGTGAGAAGAATATAGTCCATCACAGTAGGTCAACACACAATGTTGATGATACTGTGTATAATGTTCTTCTGGTTCTGCTCATCTCACTCATCATCGGTCCACGCAAGACCCTCCAGGTTTCTCTGAACTCCTCTTGTTCATCATTTCTTACAGCACAATAGTATTCCATTACATTCATATACCACAACTTGTCCAGCCATTCTCCAATTGATGGGCATCCCCTCAACTTCTAATTCCTTGCTACAACATAAAGAGCAGCTATAAATATCTTGTACATGTGGGTCCTTCTCCCCTTTCCATGATCTCTTTGGGAAAAAGACCCAAAAGTGATATTGCTGGGTCAAAGGGTATGCACAGCTTCACAGCCCTTTGGGCATAATTCCAAATTGCTCTCCAGAATGGTTGGATCAGTTCACAGCTCCATCAACAATGCATTAGTGTTCCAATTTTTCCACAGCTTCTCCAACATTTATTATTTTCCTTTTTTGTCATTTTAGCCAATCTAATAGGTGTCAGGTGGTACCTCAGAGTTGTTTTAATTTGCATCTCTCTAATCATTAGTGATTTAGAGCATTTTTTCATATGGGAATAAATAGCTTTGGTTTCTTCATCAGAAAACTGCCTGTTCATATCCTTCGACCATTTCTCAATTGAGGAATGACTTGGATTCTTATAAATTTGATTTAGTTCCCTATATATTTTAGAAATGAGGCCTTTATCAGAAGTACTGGCCATAAAAACTGCTTCCCAGCTTTCTGCTTCCCTTGTAATTTTGGATGCATTGCTTCTGTTTGTACAAAACCTTTTTAATTTAATGTAATCAAAATCATCCATTTTGCATTGTATAATATTCTCTATCTCTTGTTTGGTCATAAACGGTTTTCCTTTCCAACAATCTGAAAGGTAGACTATTCCTTACTCTCCTAATTTACCTATGGTATCACCTCTTATATCTAAATCATGTATCCATTTTGACTTTATTTTAATATAAAGTGTAAGATGTTGGTCTATGCCTAATTTCTGCCATACTATCTTCCAGTTTTCCCAGCAGTTTTTGTCAAATACTGAGTTCCTATCCCAGAAGCTGGAGTCTTTGGGTTTATCAAACACTACATTACTAGTGTCATTTACTACTGTGTTTCCTGTGCCTAGCCTATTCCATTGATCCTCCACTCTATTTCTTAGCCAGTACCAGATAGTTTTGATGACTGCCACTTTATAGTAAAGCTCCAGGTTTGGTACCACTAACCCACCTTCCTGTGCATTTTTTTTCATTATTACCCTTAATATTCTTGATTTTTTGTTTTTCCAGATGAATTTTGTTATTATTTTTTCTAGCTCCATAAAATAATTTTAGGTAGTCTGATTGGTATGGCACTGAATAAGTAAATTAATTTAGGTAGTATTGTCATTTTTACTATATTAGCTCTGCCTATCCATGAGCAATTGATATATTTCCAATTATTTAGATCTGATTTGATTTGTGTGAAGAATATTTGGTAATTGTGTTCATAGAGTTCCTGGGTTTGTCTTGGCAAATAGACTCCCAAGTATTTTGTATTATCTACCGTTACTTTAAATGGAATTTCTCTTTCTATCTCTTGCCGCTGGACTTTGTTGGTCATGTATAGAAATGCTGTTGATTTATGTGGATTTATTTTATATCCTGCTACTTTGCTAAAGTTGTTAATTGTTTCAAGTAATTTTTGAGTTGATTCTCTAGGATTCTTTAAGTATACCATCATATCATCTGCAAAGAGTGATAGTTTTGTTTCCTCCTTGCCTATTCTAATTCCTTTAATTCCCTTTTCTTCTCTGATTGCTAAAGCTAACATTTCTAGTACAATATTAAATAAAATGTGTGATGATGAACATCCCTGTTTCACCCCTGATCTTATTGAGAAGGCCTCTAATTTATCTCCATTGCATATAATGCTTGCTGATGACTTTAGGTAGATACTGTTTATTATTTTAAGGAAAGCTCCACCTTTCCCTAAGCTCTCTAGTGTTTTTATTAGGAATGGGTGCTGTATTTTTTCAAAAGCTTTCTCTGCATCTATTGAGATAATCATATGATTTTGGTTAGTTCTCTTATTGATGTGGTTGATTATGTTAATAGTTTTCCTAATGTTGAACCAGCCCTGCATTCCTGGTATAAATCCCACCTGGTCATAGTGTATTATCCTGGTGATCACTTGCTGTAATCTCCTTGCTAATATCTTATTTAAGATTTTAGCATCAATATTCATTAAGGAAATTGGTCTATAATTTTCTTTCTGTTTTTGCTTTGCCTGGTTTTGGTATCACCACCATATTTGTGTCATAAAACTAATTTGGTAGAACTCCTTCTTCACCTATTTTTCCAAATAATTTGTATAATATTGGAATTAATTGTTCTTTAAATGTTTGGTAAAATTCACCTGTAAACCCTCTGGCCCTGGGGATTTTTTCTTAGGGGTTCATTAATGGCCGTTTCAATTATTTTTCTAAAATGGGTTTATTTACGGATTTTATTTCCTCTTCAGTTAACCTGGGCAGGTTTGTATTTGGTGTAAATATTCATCCATTTCATTTAGATTGTCAAATTTATTGGCATACAGTTGGGCAAAATATTCCTAATTATTGATTTAATTTCCACTTCATTGGTGGTAACATCACCCTTTTCATTTTTGATACTGGTAATTTGGTTTCTTCTTTCTTTTTTAAATCAAATTAACCAATATTTTATCTATTTTATTGGTTTTTTCATAAAACCAGCTCTTAGTTTTATTGATTAATTCTATAGTTTTATTGCTTTCAATCTTATTAACTTCTCCTTTAATTTTCAGGACCTCTAGTATCTAATTGGGGATTTCTAATTTGTTCTTTTTCTAGCTTTTTAAGTTGCATGCCCCAAAATGAAAACTCCCAGAAATATTATAGCCAAATTCTAGAGCCCCCAAGTAAAGGGGAAAAATTTGCAAGCAGCCAGAAAGAAACCATTATAATATTGTGGAGTTATGGTCAGGATCAGACAAGATTTAGCAGTTTCCATATTAAATGAGTGGAAGACTTAGAATATAATATTCTGGAAGGCAAAGGACCCAGGATTATAACAATGAATAACCTATGCAGCAAAACTGAATATAATCCTTCAGGGGAAAAATTGGTATTTAATGAAATAGAAGACTTTATTTTTTGTGTAATATTTTCTTTTTCCCAATTACATGTGAAGATAATTTTAATATTTATTTAAAGAAAAACTTTGAGTTCCAAATTTTCTCCCTCCCTCCACTTCCCCATTCCTAAGATTGTAAGCAATTTGATATGTTATATATTTGTGATCATGTAAAACATTATTTCCATATTAGTCATGTTATGAAAGAATAAATAGACCAAAAGAAAAATAAATGAAAACAAATAAAGTGAAAAATAGTATGCTTTGATCTGGATGTGGATAGCATTTTTAATCATGAGTCCTTTGGGACTGCCTTAATCATTGTATTGCGGATAGTAGCCAAGTCACTCATATTTGATCATTGTACAATATGTTTCTACTGTGTACACTGTTTTCCTGGTTCTTCTCATTTCACTTTGTATCAGTTTATATAAGTCTTTCCAAGTTTTGAAATGAGACTTTCAATCATTCCTGATAAAAAAGACCAGACTTGAATATAAATCTGACGTTCAAATAAAAGACTCAAGGGGAAGCATAAACATGAAGAAGAAACAATAAGGGATTTAATAATGTTAAATGTTTGCATTCCTGTATGAGAAGATAATACACATAACTCCTAAGAACTTTACAATAATTAGGGCAGTTAGAAGGAGTGTGAATTGATCACATTGAGATAATCTCAAAAAATAAATGAAGTAAAAAGAAGGATGCACTGAGAAAAGGAGGAAGGAAGAGGAAAAATATGTCACATAAAAGAGACACACAAGGAAGAGATTTTTACAGTGGAGGGGAAAATGGGGGGAAGGGTGCAATGCTTCAACCACACTTTAGTTGAAATTAGTTCAAAATGGGAAGAATATATCTAGACACTTGGTATAGAAATCTATCTTATCCAACATGGAAGTGGGAAGGAAAGGGAATAATAAAAGGAAAAGGGGAGGAGAATGATAAAAGGGAGGGTGGATTAAGGGAATCAGTGGTCAGAAACAAAAGTGACTTTTGAGGAGGGACAGGGTAAAAAAAAGAAAAGAATAAAATGGAGAAAGTAGAATAGGGGGAAATACATAGTAATCATAACTGTGAATGTAAATGGGATAAACTTACTCATAAACCAGAAGATAACACAATGCATTAGAAACCAGAATCTAACAATATGTTTTTTACAAGAAACACACTTGAAGCAAAGAGAATAAAGGGAAGGGGTTATAGCAGAATCTATCATGCTTCAGATGAAGTAAAAAAAGATAGTGGTAGCAATCATGATCTCAGGCAAAGCAAAAAGCAAAAAAAAGGCCAAAGTAAAAGAGGTAATCATGGAAATTACATTTTCCTAAAAGGTATCATAGACAATGAAATAATATTTTTAAAATTTAGAATTTTCTCTGATAAAGTACTAATTTATCAAATATATAGAGAACTCAGTCAAATTTATAAAAATAAGCTTCATTCCCTGATTAATAAATAGTCAAAGGATATGAGCAGGTAGTTTTTTATCATAAAAGTATTTTATTATTTTCCAGCTACATGCAAAGATAGTTTTCAACATTTGTTTTCATAAGATTTTTAGTTCCAAATTATTCTCCCTCATTCCCTTCTCTCCCCCATCCCCAAGACAGAAAGCAATCTGATATAGGTTATATTTGTACAATCGTGTTAAACATATTTCTGCATTAGTCATGTTGTGAAAAATGAGTCAGAACATAAGGGAAAAAAAACTCAAAAAAGAAAAAAGAACAACCAAAAAGTATAAACAGTATAGTTCAATCTGCATTCAGAATCCACAGTTATTTTTTCTGGATGTGGAGATCATTTTCCATCAGGAGTTCTTTGGAATTGTCTTGGATCATTGCATTGCTGAGAGGAGCCAAGTCTATCACAGTTGATCATCAAACAATGTTGTTGTTACTGTGTACAATGTTCTCCTGGTTCTGCTCACTCCACTCTGCATCAGTCCACTTCAGTCTTTCCAGGTTTTTCTGAAATATTTCTTGAGCAGGCAGTTTTCAGAGGAAAAAAATCAAACTTATCTATAGTTATAAGAAGAATCATTCTAATTAACTATTGATTAGAAAAATACTAATTAAAACAATCTGAGATAGAACCTCATACCTATCAAATTTGCTAACATGAGAGAAAAGGAAATTGGCAAATGCTAGGAGGGGATGTGGAAAAACAGGGACACTAATGCACTGTTGGTGGAGTTGAGAACTGGTTCAACTCTTCTGCAGACCAATTTGGAACTATGCCCAAAAGGCTATTTGACTATGCATACTCTTTGTTCCAGAAAAACAACCACTAGTTTTTATCCTAAAGAAATCAAAGAAAAAGAAAAAAAGGATTTATATGTACAAAATATTGCTCTTTTTGTGATGGTAAAGAATTGGAAACTGAGGGGATACTTATCATTTTGAGAATGGCTAACTAAATTGAGGTATATGTTTGTGATGGAATACCATTGTGCTATAAGAAATGATGAAGGAGGTGGTTTCAGAAAAAAAACCTGAAAAGACCTATAAAAATAGATGCAGAGTGAAATGAGTACAACTCTGATTAACACAATGATACAAGACAATTCTGAAGGACTCATAATGAAAAGTGCATCCTCTCACTTCCAGAGAGAGGATGTATGAACTCAGTGAAAACTGAAGTATACTTTTCCACTTTATTTTTCTTGCTTTTTAGTGATATGGCTAATATGGAAATGTTTTGCATCATTTTACAAGTATAATTAATATCAAGTTGCTCACTTTCTCAATGGGTAGGGGAGGGGCTAGAGAAAGAAAGAGAAGGTGGAACTAAATTTTTTTAAGTGCTAAAATTACATAAATAATAAATATATTTAAAATTTTTAAGAAGACTTTTGGAACACCTTGAATGTTGCTGACTGGGGTTGCATATGCCTGTGATCTCTGCTACTGGGGAGGCTGGAGCTGGTGGCTTGCTTGAGCTTGGAAATTATCAATTATAGTAGAGTTGAACCATGGGGTGTTCTTACTAAGTCTAGCACTTTTATGGTGAGCCCCTGGGATCAGGGAGTCTACAGGCTGTCCAAGTCAGAAGTGGAGTGGGTCAAAATTTCTGTTCTGGTCAATAGTAGGATTGGGCCCATGAATAGCTACTGTACTTCCAGCATTGGAGACCCCAGGAGATACAGTTTCAAAAACCAAAATTATAAAAATATTGCATATGCAATCTTCTTCTTTAAACTGTAAGCTTTTTGAGAGAAGGCACTAGATTTTTTGGGGGTATCCCTAGTTCTTATCATCATGCCTAGCACATAGTATGTGGTTAATAAATGCTTGCTGATTGATTGATTGGCTATCAACTCCTTTTCCGGGATGCTCTGGCCCTCCTGATTCATTTCAAGGTCACATTAACTTTCCTGACTTTTACTTAACCCAAAACTTCTTAAAGTGTGGGCTACAATTCCATATAGGGTCATGTAACAATGTGGGTGATGCAAAAAAATTGACAATAGTAAAAGGTTATATACCTATTTTATATACCTATATACACAGAGTCACAAAAAAATTTCTCTGGTGAAAAGGGGTCGTGAGTGGAAAAAATTTAAGAAGACCTGATCAAACTTAAATCACATGAGAAGTTTGGACTAAACAACTTCAGTCCCCTCCATCTCTGGCTCTCTTTTTTTCAGCAAGAATTACCTCTTTAGAGATAAGAAGAAACTATCAGTTTCTTGTATCCTTAATTTGAACATGCTGCTAGTAGTTATATACCCTGTTGAAGAATAGAGATATTTCCACAACTATTTCTTCATGGCTGCTTTTAATATTTTGGAGCAAAATGTATTTCCTGAAGTCATTCTCTGTCACACTAGCTCCTACTATGCTTATCTCTTTCCACGATTTTATGCTTTAGTTAGCATCCACAAATCAAGGGGACCCATTCTTTGAGTAGGAGATAAGAATCAGCCCTTGTGCTTATTAACAGAATCATTTTATTCAAGAAGGAGAGGAAAACTCACCAAGAACTGAAAATGAGCTGAATGGGACAATAGGGTGGAAGAGGAAAATGATGCCCATTAAAACAGAATGAATCTTTTCAGCTGTTTGGAAAGCTAGCTCTTATCTGATAGGCCCCGACAGCTTTAATGCTAAGGAACTTGATGGGGCTTCTTTGCTGCCTTTCTATGTTTATTTTTTAAATAATAAACATTTTTATTTAAAGTTTTGAATTCCAAATTCTACCCCTCTTTTCCTCCCTCCCCTCTCCCTGAACCAGCAAGCAATCTGATATAGGTAATACACGTGAAATTATAAGGCATATGCCTTATATCTTATCTCACATACACAGTGAGGAGTGAATCTGTGGGTGGCAATAATCAAAAGTCTCAATTGGGAATTTCATTTTGGAGCTAGAAAAGACCTTAAGGCAGGATATGAAAACAGAGAATCAGAACTAGAAGGAACCTCAGGATGCAGAATGTCAGAGCTGGGAGAGACCTTAGAACATAGATTGTCAGAGCTGGGAGGGACCTTAGAACACAGAATATCAGAGCTGGGAGGGACATTAGAACATAGAATATCAGAACTGGGAGAGACCTTAGAACTAGACTTTAAAGCTAGAGGGATCATAGGACATAGTATATCAGAGCTGAGAAAGATAATAAAACATAAAATGCCAGATCTGGAAAGGACCCTTGGAACAGGATTTTGGAAATTAAAGGACCTTTAGAATATAGCACGTTAGATCTGGAAAGAAACTCAGAGATTATCTGATTTTTTTTTCATTTTGCAGGTTAAGAAACTGAGGCCCCAAATCAGATCTAAACAAATGGAAAAATATCAATTGCTCATGGGTAGGCTGTGCTAATATAGTAAAAATGACAATTCTAGGGGCAGCTAGGTGGTGCAGTGGATAGAGCACCGGCCCAGGAGTCAGGAGGACCTGAGTTCAAATCCGGCCTCAGACACTTAACACTTACTAGCTGTGTGACCCTGGGCAAATCACTTAACCACAATTGCCTCACTAAAAAAAAAATGACACCTAAATTAATTTACTTACTCAGTGCCATATCAATCAAACTACCAAAAATGATTTCACAGAGCTAGAAAAAATAATAACAAAATTTATATGGAAGAACAAAATGTCAAGAATATCAAGGGGACTAATGGAAAAAATGCAAAGGAAAGTAGCCTAGGTGTGCCATATGTAAAACTATATTTTAGAGCAGCAACCATCAAAACTATTTGGTACTGGCTAAGAAGCAGAGAGGAGGATCGGTGCAATAGGTTAGGCACACAAAACACAGCAGTAAATGAATATAGCAATCTCCTGTTTGATAAACACAAAGATTCTAGCCTCTATGATAAGAACTCACTATTTGACAAAAACTGCTGGGAAAACTAGAAAATAGTTTGGAAGAAACTAGACAAAGACCAACTTCTTACACCGTACGCTAAAGTCAAGTCAAAATGGGTACATGATCTGGACATAAAGAATGATACTATAGGCAAATTAGAAAAGGAAAGAATAGTTTACTTGTCATATCTACGGAGAGAGAGGAATTTATGATCAAAGATGGAATAGAGAACATTATGAAATGCAGAGTGGATCATTTTGACTACATTAAATTATAACATTTTTGCAGAAACAAAACCAATGCCAACAAGATTAGAAGGAAACCCAAAAGCTGGGAAACAAATTTTACAGCCAGTGTTTCTGATAAAGGGTCTCCATATATAAAATATATAGAGAACTGAATCAAATTAAAAGACAAGTCATTACCAATTGAGAAATGGTCAAAGGCTATAACAGAGGCAGTTTTCAGATGATGAAATTAAAGCTATCTGCAATCATATGAAAATATTCTCAGTTACTTCTGATTAAAGAAATGCAAATTCAAACTACTCTGAGGTACCACCTCACACCTATCCAATTGGCTAATATGACAAAAAGGAAAATGATAAATGTTGGAGAAGTTGTGAGAAAATTGGAACACTAATGTACTATTCATGGAGCTATGAACTGATCTAGCCATTCTGGAGAGCAATTTGGAACCATGCCCCCCAAAATTATAAAACTGTGCATACCCTTTGACCTAGCAATACCACGACTAGGTCAATATCCCAAAGAGATCATAAAAAGGGAAAAGGACCCACATGTACAAAAATATTTATAGCTGCTCTTTTTGTGGTGGCAAAGAATCAGAAATTGAGGGTATGTCCATTAATTGGGGAATGGCCAAACAAGCTGTGGTATATGAATGTAATGGAATATTATTGTACTGTGAGAAATAATAAGCAGATGGATTTCAGAAAAAAAACAGGTCTTACCTGAATGATGCTGAGTGAAATGAGCAGAACCAAGAGAACATTGTACACAGTATCAACAACATTGTATGATGATCAACTGTGATAGACTATAGTCTTCTCAGCAATACAATGAGCCAAGACAATGGCAAAAGACTCATGGTGGAAAATACTCTCCACGTCAGAAAAAGAACTATAGAGTCTGAATGCAGATTGAAGCATACTATTTTCAATTTTGTTGTTGCTTTTTTGTTGTTTTTTTTCCTTTTGTTCTGATTCTTCTCTTACAACATGACTAATGTGGAACTTATGTTTAACATGATTATAATGTATAAGACTGTATCAGATTGCTTGCTGGCTTTGGATGGGGGAGGGAAGGGAGGGTGGGAGAAAAATTTGGAACTCAAAAAATATATACATGTAATTAGAAATATTTTTTAAAATTAAATAAAGAGGAAAGGCCCCAAAGAGGTGAAATAATCTTCCCTAGATCAAAAAGATAAATAGTGGGGGGTGTTCAGACTAGAAGCCAGGTCTCCTAAACCAGCCCCAGAGTTCTCTATCATACCCCACATTGCCCTACTCATCCCATAGATTAATCATCCATGATTAACATGAACCACATAATGTCTCAGTATTTTGCCCTACATTGAAGAAAGTGGCTAAACTTTCATCTCCCTTCCCTATTAAATGAGGCAGGACTTAGCAGGCTGTATGCTGTAGCCCCTGTCCCACAGGACCTGAAAGCTTGGCGGAGTTTATAAACAGAATTCTTGATTTTGGACTTGTAGCTAACAGAAGGGGGAAAAGAAAAGGCGTTTCAGAAGGAACATAATTTGAAAAGAGATAGCTCCAAGCTCTCTCCCCTCCCCCCACAAAACAGGCATTTTTAATCGTTTTTACCCTGAAGGACAAACATTATTTGGTGATTGGATGTCTGACAGCTTGCTAGAGTCTGAAACATTTCTGTAATGAAAAAGGTCTCGGGTTTTTTGAGCACCTCACATCTCTGTTTCTGCTGCCAACCAACCTTCAGCTAAGGCTGCGGGACCAGTAAGGCAGCAATCCTGCAAGAAACTCTTAATCATTCCTCTTCAAGAAGGTCTTCCTGCTCAGCTGGACCATGATATCAACATCTTTCCTCACCCTGCTGCTTTTCCTACCTCCACACTGATGCTACTTCAGACTACTCTTCTTGAAACATCACCTTTATCCTATTTTTCCCTACGAAAGAACCTACGATGATCCCTATTGCCTACCATATATCATAGTTCAAAACTACCTGTCTTTATATGGGTCTATGATTCACTGATTCAACATTTCTACGAGTCTGAGGTAGAGATGATGAAGGGCTCCAGTTAGTGTAGGAGAAAGAACGGATCTGTCAAAGGGCCTGCATTCAAATTCTGTCTCTTATATATGTGACCTTGGCAAATCAATTATAAAGTAATTGGGGGTTGGATGAGATGATTGCTAAAAGTACCCTTCTACCCATAAATCTGTGATCTTATGAACTCACTATATATATAGCTGCTATCTATCATCTATCTATCTCTATCCTTTTCCCCCCTCCCTCTCTCCTTCCTTCCTTCCTTTTCCTGTCTTTCTAACCCACACAGTCCCAGTCATTTGACAATAAACATTTATTATACATTGACTATGGTCAAGGCATTGTGCTAGATTCTGGGGATACAAAATTTGAAATAATAGAATATCCCTGCCCTCAAGGAGTATACATTCTACTGGAACTAAACAATATGTAATAATAGCTAGCAATTACAGAACACTTTAAGGTTTGAGGTGGAGAGGGCGCTAATGACACGGGGAGGAGATCAAGAAAGCCTTTCCATAGTAATTAGCAGTTGAGGTCAATCTTAAAGAACACTAGGGACCATAAGGAGCATAGGTGAGGAAGGGAGGTGTTTCAGATAGTGACAACCCTTGACAGAGGCAGGGGATGAATGTTATGTACAGTAAACACCAAAGCTAGCCACTTTGGCTGGAATCCAGCCCATAGGCAGCAATGTGTGATAAACTCAGAAAAATAGACTTGAGTGAGAACATGAAGAGTTTTAATGTAAAATACAATAGTTTGCATTTTATTTTAGAGGCAATGGGAACCCACTGAAACTTCTTAAGCAGGGAAGTGACATGACCAGACCTGTACTTTAAGAATACCAATATGGCCACTTGATGGAGGGCAAATTGGAGATGGGGAAAGACTTGAGCAAGGAAGACCAAACAGGAGGCCTATTCATAATATTCTCGGCATGAGCTGTCTGTCTGTGGTATCTATCCATCCATCCATCCATCCATCATCCATCCATCCATCCATCCATCCATCCATCCATCCATCCATCCATCTATCATCTATCTACATCCTATATATATATATATATATATATATATATATTCCATATCTATATATTGCATACATAGACATAGTGTGTGTATATATACATACAGGTATATACATATACATATATACACACAAAGAGAGAAAGAGAGCTTGTTTCTACCTAGTTATTTGCATGTTTTCTCCCCATTAGATTGTGAGCGCCTTGAAATCAAAGGAAGTCTTTTATTTTTCTTTGTGTTCCCAGTGATTTAGATAGTACCTGGCATATAGTAGATGCTTAATACATGTTTACTGACTGACGAATTAACACTTGGCAACTAGTTCAATATGACAGTTGAGAGAGAGAGAGAGAGGAGAGAGAGAGAGAGAGAATGAGAACAGAGTTGAGAATGACTGTGTGGTTTCAATCCTGGGTGACTAAAAGAAATATGTTCCCTGTCCAAAATAGGAAAGTTAAGAAGAGGTATAAATTTTGGGGGAAAGATTATGAATTCCATTATGGATATATGATTTGAGGTGTCTAGAGGATATCTATTTGGAAAATGTTTGACAGATAGCTGGTTATGAAGACTGGAGTTAAGAAGAGAAAGTACGGTTGGATATAGAAATCTAGAAACAATCTGCAAAGAAATTATCATTGATCCCCATGAGAACTGATGTGATCCCTGAGAGTAGAGTATAGATTGGGGAAAAAAAGAGGCACATGACAGAGCCTTGGGGAAATCCACGGTTAAAAAGTCAGATAATGATGCTCCAGTAAAGGAAGAGGAACCAAAGGAGAGCAACATTACAAAGCCTCAGGAAGGAGAACATATTCATGAGGAAGGAATGTTCAAGGGTATCAAATGCTTCAAAGAGGTCAAGAGGGATGAAGTCCAAGAAAAAGACACTGGGTTTGGCAATGAAGAGATCAGTGATAATTTTGGAGAAAGCAGTTTCAGTTGAGTGATAAGGCTGAAAGACAAATTGAAATAGGTTGAGAAATAAGTGAGAGGAGAGGAAGAGGAGACACTGAGCACAGTCATTTTTTTCTAGGAGGTTGTTTGTGAAAAGGAAGAGAGATAGAAGATTATAGCTTAAGGATCAAGTGAAGGTTCTTAAGGATGGGAAGACCTGAATGTTTAGAGTTGGTAGGGAAAGAATGAGTGGATAGAGACTGGAAAGAAGATCAGCTGCTAAAGAAGATGATAAAAGATGTGATTGAGGATACAAGTAGGGGTAACTAAGTGGCGCAGTAGATAGAGCACCAGCCCTGGATTCAGGAGGACCTGAGTTCAAATTCGGCCTCAGAGACTTGACACTTACTAGCTGTGTGACCCTGGGCAAGTCACTTAACCCCAATTGCCTCACCAGAACAAACAAAATAATCAAAACAAAACAAAACAAAAATCAAGTAGAGGCCTTGACAGGAGACAGTGTTACCTATTAATAAGAGACTAAATGAGGCAAAAATGAGGCATGAGTCAAGGAGTTATTTTTTTCCATAAAAGTATTTTATTATTTTCCAGTTACATATAGAGTTGGTTTGCAACATTTTTTTCTTTTTTGGTGAGGCAATTGGGGTTAAGTGACTTGCCCAGGGTCACACAGCTAGTAAGTGTCATGGGTCTAAGGCTGGATTTGAACTCAGGTCCTCCTGAATCCAGGGCTGGTGCTCTATCTACTGCACCAACTAGCTGCCCCGACATTTATTTTTATAAGATTTCTGGTTTCAATTTTTTTCCTTCCCTACCCTCCTTCCCCCCTTCCCAAGACAGCAAGCAATCTGATTTAGGTTATATATGTACATTCACGTTAAACATATTTCTGCATTTGTCATGCTGTGATAGAAGAATCAGAGCAAAAAGGAAAAACATCAAAAAAGAAAAACAAAAAAAATAGAGATAGCATGGTTCAATCTGCATCTATATTCCATCATTCTTTTTTTTTTTTCTGGATTTGGAGAGCATTTCCCATCATGAGTCTTTGGAACTGTCTTGGACCATTGTATTGCTGAGAAGAGTCAAGTCTATCACAGTTGATCAACACACAATGTTGTTGATACTGTGTACAATGTTCTCTTGGTTCTGCTCACTTTACTCAGCATCAGTTCACTTAAGTCTTTCCAGGTTTTTCCAAAATCTGCCTGCTCATTGTTTCTTACTGCACAATAGTATTCCATTATATTCATATACCACAACTTGTTCATCCATTCCCCAATTGATGGGCATCCCCTTGATTTCCAATTCCTTGCCACCAAAAAAGAGGAGCTATAAATATTTTTGTACATGTGAGTCCTTTTCCTTTTTTATGATCTCTTTGGGAAAAATACCTAAGAGTGGTATGGTTGGGTCAAAGGGTATGCACAGCTTTATAGCCTTTTGAGCATAGTTCCAAATTGCTATCCAGAATGGTTGGATCAGTTCACAGCTCCACCAACAATGTATTAGCATTCCAATTTTTCCACAGCTTCTCCAACATTTATCCTTTTCCTTTTTTGTCATATTAGCCAATCTGATAGGTATCAGGTGGTACCTTAGAGTTGTTTTAATTTGCATCTCTCTAGTCAATTTAGAGCATTTTTTCATATGGCCATAGATAGCTTTGATTTCTTCATCAGAAAACTGCCTGTTCATATCCTATGACAATTTCTCAATTGGGGAATGGCTTAGATTCTTATAAATTTGATTTAGTTCCCAATATATTTTAGAAATGAGGCCTTTGTCAGAAATACTGGCTATAAAAATTGTTTCCCAGCTTTCTGCTTCCCTTGTAATTTTGGATGCATTACTTCTGTTTGTACAAAGCCTTTTTCATTTAATGTAATCAAAATCATCCATTTTGCATTTCATAATATTCTCTATCTTTTGTTTGGACATAAATTGTTTTCCTCTCCATAGATCTGATAGGTAAGCTATTTCTTCCTCTCCTAATTTACCTATGGTATCACCTTTTATGTCTAAATCATGTACCCATTTTGACCTTATTTTAATATAAGGTATAAGATGTTAGTCTATGCCTAGTTTCTGCCATACCATCTTCCAGTTTTCCCAGCAGTTTCTGTCAAATATTGAGTACCTATCCCAGAAGCTGGAGTCTTTGAGTTTATCAAACACTAGATTACTAAAGTCATTTACTACTGTGTCTCCTGTGCCTAACCTATTCCACTGATCCTCCACTCTATTTCTTAGCCAGTAGCAAATAGTTTTGATGACTGCCACTTTACAGTAAAGCTTCAGATTTGGTATAGCTAGCCTACCTTCCTGTGCAGTTTTTTACATTAGTTCCCTTGATATTCTTGACCTTTTGTTTTTCCAGATGAATTTTGTTACTATTTTTTCTAACTCTACAAAATAATTTGCTTTATTTTTTTTAACAGAAACTATTTCCAGACATAATGTTAATAAAGTCACAAAGCTACTAGAATCTATTCCACTGCATGCATTTATTCATAAGCTGAAAGATTGAGAGCTAGAAGTGACCCTACAGGCTATCTAGTCTAACTCCCTTCTTTTACAGAAGAAGTAGCAGAGGTGAATTTCTGGGTCTAGGTCATATAGTTAGTAAGTGACAGAGGTATAATTTTGACCTAGGTCCTAGGTGGCAGAATGGATAGAGGGCTGGGCATAGAGTCAGAAGGAACTGAGTTCAAATCCATTCTCAGAGACTTACAAGCTGTGTGACCTTGGGCAAGTCACTTAACCTAGTTTGACTCAGTTTCTTCATTTGTAAAATGAGCGGGAGAAAGAAATGGCAAAATACTTCAGTATCTTTGCTTAGAAAACTCCAAACGAGGTCACAAAGAGAGAGAAGGACTGAAACAGATAAATAACAACAAAAATAGAAATGTAATCTACACTTATTATTATTATGATTTGTAAATGGGGTCATGAAGAGTCAGATGTGACTGAAATGACCAAACAACAACAACAGAACACCTAATTCCAAATTCAAAGCTCTTTCTATTGTATTGCACTTTCTCTTCACTAAATACTAAGTATCCAACACATATATAAAGTGCCTACCACATGTGAGGGAGGCACTGTGGAAAATGTTGGGGGTAAACAGATAAGAACCAAACAGTCCTTGCTACCTCACATCCACCCAACTGATGTAATACTTTGCATAACTAAGAAGTAGACAAGGTATACCTTGGAATTGTCTTATTTCCTTTTCAAAGTTTCTCTCTTGTCTTTCCCTACAAGAAATGACTGAGTGACCTCTAATTGCTAGGTTTCTCCCAGAACCTAAGGAGGAGGCCAACCATACCCTTATTCCTCATCAGGCTGCACTGCTGACTGAGAAGTCCACATGTCCTCAAACTGGATACCTTCACCCCCTCTTTCCTGCCTACCCACTTTTCAGCTCCCCTTCATGTACTGTATTCCCTCATTAGAATGTAACCTCTTTGGGAGCAGGGTCTGTCTTTCTCTCTGTTTATATTTGTATTTCCAGTGTTCAGCACAGTACTTGGAATATAGTAAGCACTGTGATGAGTAAAACTGTATGTGGTTGGGGCAGCTAGGTGGAGCAGTGGATAGAGCACCGGCCATGGATTCAGGAGGACCTGAGTTCAAATCTGACCTCAGACACTTGACACTTACTGTGTGACCCTGGACAAGTCACTTAACCCAAATTGCCTCACAAGAAAGAAAGAAAGAAAGAAAAAAAGAAAGGAAGGAAGGAAGGAAGGAAGAAAGAAAGACAAACTATATGTGGTCACCTTATTTCTGTCCCAAGTTTGGGAAAAATTAGCTGAGGTTTCTAATATATTGCTACTTATAAATTAGAAACTTTAGCACCAGTTTTGGGGCATTAAGCATTTTTAAAGTATATTAGATATTAGTAAAGAGAGATAGCACATGACTCAGAAAGTTAGGAAAGCCTAGCTAGGATAGAGGAGAGAGAAAAATGCTTGATGACTGTTGACTGAGTGACAATAATATCAAGTCCAGTGACAGAATGGTAGGCAGAATATTTTTAGAGAAGGGACCCTTCCAGTGCCCCTCAAAACTCACTATGGGTAAGGTTAGGACAGTGCTGGGTCTGCTCGAATCTATGGAAAATTAAAGATACTATGGGGTACAAAAGCAAATTTATTAAAACCAGACCTAATTACTGCTGGAAGGACATATTCAGCTTCTCATGATCACTAGAGTTTGTGATTTTAGGGGAGGGGGGAGTATCTTAAATCCTCTATTTCCTGCTAGATTTTCTGTTGAAATTCACAGTCTTTCTTTGAGTAGAGAATGTCAAAAAGGATTGATTAAAATTTAAGAGCTATGTAAGAATGGCCTCTGATTGCAGAATTCTCTCTACAGAACATTTCAATACTTATGGCAACTGTCTTGAGATACCAGCATCCCTGATCAATCCAAAATTTACAGTCTTCCTACTAAAATTTCTCTTCACAATCTATCATCCACTCAACAGATGGTGTTTCTTCAGGCTACCTTTAATAGCCAAAAAAATTAAATCAGTAAAAAGGGAAAAACTTCTCAAATATTAAAAGTCATTAGTAGCTTCAGGAATCTGGTAAATTTCCATCAACTGAAGAAATTCTTATGCATAAAAGTTTTGGAAATGAAGTTTCTGTATTTAAACTGTAGCTTTTTGACCTCATGCCCTTGGATCACACTTGTATGAAAGGACTTTTGATCTCTCCATCATTTTGCAGATGAGGAAACTGACATTCAGAGAAATTAAATGACTTTGTAAAGAGAAAGATGAGAATAATTTAGGTTTGAAGGTAATGATACACCGGATGATATGGGGATAGATAACACTCCAGTCCTTGTTTTTACTGAATCTTACTCTATGCCTGGGATGGCTAAGTGGTGTAAGGGATGGAGAGTCAGGAAGAAGAGTTCAAATCTGACCTAACCCTGTGTGCCTCAGTTTTCTAATCTGTAAAATGAGCTGGAGAAGTAAATGCCAAACCACTCCAGTATATTTGCCAAGAAAACCCCAAATGCGGTCATGAAGAGTGGGACGTGACTGAAAAAGGACTAAACAAAGTGTCTGCCCAGCCATAACCTAAAGACAGAAGAAGACATAGACCCAGAATCTCAGAGCTTAAGAGTTGGAAGGGAATTCATTGTCCATATGGTTAAACCCATTAATGAAAGGAACCCTCAGTATAACATACCTGACAAGTCATCATCCAGCCTCTGTTTGGATGACTTCAGGGAAAAGAAACTCACCACCTCTTGAGATAGCCTATTCTCCTTTTGGTTGTTCTAATTGTTCATTTGTTTTTGACATCCAGTCTAAATTTACCCCTTTTTAACTTCTATTCTTTGGGGTCAAGTAGAATGAATCTACTGTCTCCTCCATATAATAGCCCTTCAAATACCTGAATCTCTTCTTCTCTGGGTTAGACATTCCCACTTCTTTCTTTTTTATCCCTTTTTTTGTGGAGCAATGAGGGTTAAGTGACTTTCTCAGGGTCACACAGCCAGTAAGTGTCAAGTGTCTGGGCCCGGATTTGAACTCAGGTCCTCCTGAATCCAGGGCCAGTGCTTTATCTACTGTGCCACCTAGCTGCCCAGCCCCCACTTCTTTCAACTGATCCTCTTCTGTGATGAATTCAAGGTGCTTTATCATCTTGGTTGACCTCCTCTGGGCATTGTCCATCTTATTAAGATCCTGCTTGAGCCCCAAGCTGATCTAGCTTATTAAGATCTTGCTTGAGCCTCAAATTGATCTAGCTTATTAAGATCCTAAACTGATCACAATACATAGACGAGGCCTGAGGAGGTCAGAATACAGTGGAACTATCACTTCCCCCAAACTAGAAGCTATGCCCTTATTATCACTGCCCAATATCATATTACCTTGTTTTGGATACTGCAGCACATTGCCAATTCATACTGAGCTTGCAATCCACTAAAACTATCAGATCTTTTTCATAACCATGTCTTTTCCATCTTGTATTTGTTAAGATTTTTTTTGTACCCAAGTGTAAGACCTTACATTTATCAGTATTGAATTTCATCTTATTAAATTTAGCCCAATTCAGCTCTAGACTGTCAAGATCCTTTTGGTTCCTGATTCCTATAATCTACCGTGTCAGCTAATGCGCCCCCCTTCAGCTTTGTGTCATATGCAAATGTGATGAGCACACAATCTATGCCTTCATCGAAGTGATTGATAATGACATTAAACAGCATAGGGCCAAGCCCAGATCCTGAGTGTAGTCCACAGTGACACCAAACAATCCATGACTACAATTGGAGTCTAGCCATCCAACTGGTTCTGAATTTGTCCGGCTCTATTATCATCTAATATCTATCTCTCCATCTTCTCTCAAATGCATGTTAAAATGTAGGTAAGCTACAGCCACAGAATGCCTAATGTTTACTAGTTTGGCAATCCTGCCCAAAAAGCAAATGAGATTAGGCAGGCAGGGCCTGTCCTTGAAGAAGCTATGCTGGTTCTTTGTAATCACCACATTCCTTTTTAGATGTTTACCAACCACCTCTTTAATGATCTGTTTCAGAACTTTCTGAGGAATAAAAACCCAATTCACTGGTCCATAGTTTTAAGGCCCATTACCTTCCATTCTTTGAAAACAAGGACCTCATTTTCCCTTCTCCAATCTAGTGGTTGCTCTTATATTTTCTGTGATCTTTCAGGTATCAATGACAGTGACTCAGCAATCATATCTGATGTTTTTTAGGAAATAGAGGATGTGGTTTATCTGGGTCAGGTGATTTAAACTCATCAAGGGAAGCTTAGGTGATTTCTTAGTGTCATCATACACAGCCTGGGCATTAACCTCTGTTAGTCATTTTTGTTCTTCCATTTCCATTGTGAAGGTCATTCTCCTTGGCAGAGAAGACAGAAACAAAATGGGAATTAAGCAGCTCAGACTGCTATTGGCAGTTATCATTGTTCTATCCCCCCTAAGCAAAGGGTGATTCTTTGATCCTTGATTTTTCTTTTTCTCCCAATAAAGCCAAAAATACCTCTTTTGTTGCCCTTAGTTTCTCTTGCCTGCTTGAGCTCGTTCCGAGTTTTAACATTCCTGTCACTAATTTTTAGGGCCTATGCTATCCTCTTATATTCACCTGTTACTTGGCCTTACCATTTTCTTCTACACATTTCTTTTTGAAGATTTAAATTGGTTGCTCAGCTCTCTGTGCATCCACATTAGTTTTCAGAAAAATCCTATTCTTCTTCTTTGTTGGAAATAACTCCCTTTGGGTCTTCGTAATTTCATTCTTGAACATCTCCCACACCTCCTGAGCTGACTTCTCTTCAAGCTTTTTTACTCCATGGGATCCTAGCTATCTTTTCTCTGAACGTTTTGAAAATTGCTTTCCCAAAATCTAAAGAAATAAGATGTAGAATAGAATTTCCCATTTTTTTAAAGGATAAAATTATCACTAAGGCATCTCAAGAAGTTATTAGCTGCATATACAAGTCATTTTTTAAAAAGTTATTTGCCAAAAAATAGAACAAAACAAAAAGTTATTTGCTTTTGGCACAGGGAAAACCCTGGCAGATGTCTGGATAACTGAAGCTTCCCATCATCATATTATGCCTCAGTACTAGGCTTGTGATCTGTTTCCAAAACTCCTTATTTATTTCCTCTTTCTGTTCAGGAGGTCTATAGTAAACTTCAGTGACAAAAATCACTTTTGTTTCACACTCCTTTGATTGTCAACCAAATAACCTCTGGTTGTATCACTTGTCATAATCCTACCCCACCATTCTTGTATCTCCTCACATGAATATGCCTCCTTAATATCTGAGGTCTTGACCTTCAGGGCACAGATTGTCATGTGACTTCTAAGAAATTCATTCAATTTACTGCAACAAGCATTTATCAAGTGTCTATTGTGTTCTAGGCCCTGTGCCAGACAAAGTCAAAAGATGGTCCTGGAGGTGTGTCTATTATAGTGAGGGGGAAATGGCATGTAAACAAGTAAGCATATACAAAATGGTACACAGTAAGGGGTTGGGGCTCTATCTGTGGTTTCATTGACACAAGAAACTGGTCCCATCATTATAAGAAATTCTCTCTACCAATACAGGTTGATACCTTCTCTGCAACTTTTGTGCTCTGAGAGTAGAGCATTGGCTGGAGCATTGAGCATGAAGAGGCTAAGTCACTGGTCTAGGGTCACAGTCGGTATATATCAGAGGAATGACCCACACTCAGTTCTTTCTGGCTTCAAGGCTGGATCTCTAACCACCAGGCTAAATTGACTCTCAGCCTGAATGTCCATACTTGTGTAAAAACATTTGTTTGACACAATCTAGATTTTTGTGAGAATAATTTTTTTCCTATATAGAGGGGCAACAAGGCATGGAGGAGTCAGAAAGACATGGGTTTGAATTCTAATTCTGACCCATGCTAGCTATGTGATTGTAGGCAAGTTACTTCCTTTCTCTGCATCTCAGTTTTCTCATTGGGGAAATGGGATAATAATATTCACAATATCTTTCTTGTAGCCTCAGAGCTGTCTGCCCACCAAAAACAAACAAATAAAAAGCAACAACAGCAACAAACCTAGAGCATTATTTTTAGTCCAAAGAGTGGACCCTTCCCATAATATTTATGTAGAGTGATGCATGAGCGTTTCACAGGATAAGAAGGGAGGTGTGTGTGTGTGTGTGTGTGTGTGTGTGTGAGAGAGAGAGAGAGAGAGAGAGAGAGAGAGAGATCTCCACTGTGTGTGATCACCACTGAGAAAATCACAGATGCATTCACTTTGAAATATGTTATTTTGTGCTTGAGAATTTCCCAGTGGCTAATATACAGGGCATTCTAAAAAATTAACCAATTATCTAAGCTAGGTCAAGAGACCTTCTTTCTTACTCCATATCCCAGTTAAACTCATTAGTTGCCTCAGAGGAATCCCCTGCACTTGTACCCATACCCAAGCCTCCTTCTACAGCCCCAAAGAGACAATAGTCATTGAAGGGAACTTGGTATACCAGAAGCCCAAGATTCACTACAAAGCAAGAGGGGAACACCCTAGATGAAACACAATTGTTTATCTCTTCCTTTTGGCAAGGGCCATGCACAACCAAAACTGCCTCCTAACATCATTGGTATCTATGACAGTTCAGAAACCCTTTCATTGTCCAGCTGTGCCTCACCTTGATGTCTGTAGGTGTCAAAGAGGAGAGGGTTCTAGGCTTGTTGAATAGTCTTGCTCCTGGAAAAGAAGACTGTGAGTCCAAAAGACATGGACCTCCCACCTGGAGTTATTCACGACAGCATGTGGCTTTTTATAAGCACCATCTGTGCCTGGAACAAATGCCTGTCCAAATAAAGAGAAAGCTGTTTAAGGTTGTTAAAGTGATGAGCAGCTCAAGAAGTAGGAAAGGGTACGTGTGTGTGTGTGTGTGTGTGTGTGTGTGTGTGTGTGTGTGTGTGTGTGTGTGTATGTTTAGAATCCCTCAGGAATGTTGCCTTCCCGGTTCAGCATAGCTCAGTGGAAAGAATTATGACTTCAGGGTCAGAGGACCTAGGTTCAAGTTCTACCTTTGACACTTACTATTTGTGTGACCTTGTATAAGTCACTTAACTTTTCTGGGTCTCAGTTTTTTTCTCTGTAAAATGAGGGGTTGGATTTACATGGCCTCTGAGGAGCCTTCCAGCTCTAGAACTATGATCCGATGATTCTATGAATTGTTAGTCTAAGTTAAAAGGCAATCCATATGTAATATATTTATTTTATTTGAGATATATTTGACATATGTTTGAGATATTTTTTTGAAAAAATTCACAGATACAAGTTGAACTAAGTGGTATTTCCCTTCCCCTTACCACACCGCTTTTGAAATTCTCTGCAATTTCTTGAAACAGTAGTCTGAAAAATGGATCCTTAAAAAGAAATGCCCATGGGCATTCTTCAAGAGTTCAATTATTTTAATGATCCTTGATTTTGTCAGAGTGGATACTCATTCCGCTGATGCAGGATGTGACGACATTTCACTTTAGGTGATCTTTGAAAGTTGCTGCCGCCAAAAAACATCATCATACTATAACCAATCTAGTGATGAGCTACTATGAGTTTAGATGGCCAGGGCCTTAGAAAATAGATGTAACCAAGGCCTGTACTTGAAGGCTTTATAGCTTGGTAAAATCTGCTACCAGTTGTTTTCTGTTGATAGAATTTTCAAGAAAGAATACCAGGTCATCTTTATACCACAATGAGGCTTTGGAGAAAGATTTTCATGGAGGTAACAAATAATAATAATAACTGCAGCTTACATGGATATTGTGATGTTGTTCAGCTGTTTCAGTCCTGTCTGACTCTGTGACCTCGTTTGGGGTTTTCTTGGTTAAGACACTGGGGTGGTTTGCCATTTCTTTTCCAGCTCATTTTACAGACAAGGAAACTGAAACAAACAGGGTTAAGTGACTTGCCCAGGGTCATGCAGCTAATAAGTGTCTGAGGTCAGATTTGAACTCCCCCCCAAAATGAATTGTTCTGACTCCAGGTCCAGTGCTCTATCCACCGCATCGCCTAGTTGCCCCTTACTTTTTTTTTTGAGGGTCAATGAGGGTTAAGTGACTTGTCCAGGGTCACACAGCTAGTAAGTGTCAAGTATCTGAGGCCTAATTTGAACTCCGGTCCTCCTGAATCCAGGTCCAGTGCTTTATCCACTTTGCCACCTAGCTGCCCCCTGCCCCTTACTTTTTCAGTTAGCTTTACAGTTGTAGCTTTATAGTTACAATTCACTTGTAAGGGTATCATGACTTTTCATTGCTGGGGCTCCATGATCTTCAACACAAGCATGCACAAGAGAATGGCTCTAGAAGAGCTTTGAAGGTGTTGTCATGGATATAATTACTTCTGGTCTTGTGTAACATAGTGTCATCATCACCTGAATTAAATACTCTGTGCTCAAGACCTTGGACAGATGACAACTTAACCTGACAGACAAAGTATCCCAGGACAGATGGGCACCACCACCATCATCACAGCTGACCTTCAAAAAGCATTATGAGGTTCCCAAAGTGCTTTATGTATACTATCTTACTTGATCCCCAAAACAACCCTATGTAACCCTACTCAAATCCATTCCATTCCATAGATAAAGAAACAGAGACAGAGAGAGGTTAAATGATTTGCTCAGGGTTAAACATCATGGCATAGTGAATAGAGAGTTCGTCTTGAAGCCAGAAGACCTGAGTTCAAGTCCTATCTCTGATACATACAGACTGTGACACTGGGCAAGTTACTTAACCTCTCAATCCTCTAGAAATAGGCAACCCTCTAAGAATATTAATTGCAGAGAAAGTTCAGGCCTGCAGTGACAAATGGACTTTTTCACCTGGTAGCTCCTTATACTGATGAAATCAAAAGTCTAATCCCCATCCTGATCTCATGGCAGATAACTGTGTAACCCTGGGCTAGTCACAACTTCCCTGGAGCTCAATTTCCTCAACCATAAAAGGAGGCAGTTGGATTATACAGCTTCAGAGGCCCTCTTGCATAAGATTTTATAATCCTAAGTGTCTAAGGCAGGGTTCAAGTCCAAGTTTTTCTGACATCAAGTCCAGCAGTTATCTTCTATCCTATATTTCTTCTAACACTTGGGAACAAAAACATAGGCACACAGGGAAAGTGTCCAAGGAACCCCATAGCCCCATTACCTCAATGTTTTCTTTTGAAGAGCTCTCTCTTCCTCTCTTCCTCCCCCCACTTTGTCTCTGTCTCTGTCTCTCTCCTATTTCAGACACAATCTATTCTCTACATTGTGGAATAATGGAACAGCCACAAACACTCACAGGTAGCCACAGAGTGAGAGAGATGCTGGTGATATTTCTGATCACGCACATGGCTAGAAGTAGGGTCCTTCAATTTTCCACTTGTTCAACTGGAAGCAGGAAGGGGTATATCAGTGTCTGCTCCAAGGAATGTCTTCTCTAGGCCAGTTCACCCACATATGGTACAGAGTCCATTATTCTTTCTACTCTATTACATTGCCTCTCATACTTGCTGAATATCGATGCCATTCTCCTGAGGAGATCATCTTTGTGCATTTCTGCTTACATGAGGGAGGCTGCCACATTTTTCTGAAGAGGTCCAATCTCATTATTTTTACTACCATCAAAAGGGAGGGAATCTGTCTACTTTCCCAGCCAAGTATGTTCTCCCCTCCCCCAGCCCATTACACAGTTTGACCCTCTACCCATTAAAGGACCTAAGAACATCAAATCAGCGATGCTTCAAGCCTAGCTCTCTACTTGTCTCTTACTTATTCCCTGAGCTTTGGGGATCAGAAGGAGTTTCCTGCAAACTTGGCCCCTGCTTACATTTCCTAAAGCTTCTTTCTGTGGAGTCACGTAATCCAATTCCCAAATCCCATCTTGGTCCTCACCTGTCCCATTTATTCCATCTTCCTTATGTGTTTTTGAGCACATAGCTGAAAAGACTAATTACTTTTACTAAGTGGGAAATTAGCCGCCCAGTTACTTCTATTATCAAGCAATTTGTTTTTCTGGAAGCTAAAAGACTCCAGATGATTTTTCTCCCCCACACCAAACAAAACCATTTCTTTCAAACCCACATAAAGTCTCCATTTTATCCCCCCCCCCCACCTCAGCCAGATTCTTTCTTTGGTGTCCAAGGTGACCAGAATATTAGCTCATCGATTTCTTTTCTCTTTTTTCTCTTTTCATGTTGAACCAACATCCCCGAGTTTACCAACAGCCCCATTTATGGCTAGAATTATTTGCTAACCATAAATGCATCATTTCTCCCACTTGCACCTTAGTGGGGCATAATATGCAAAGTTAATATTTTTTATTGCATTATTAGCAAGTTCCAAAGTATTGGGGAAAATCAAAACACTTCAGTTCTTTTCAGGCAGTTTCCCTCCCCAACTGACCAAACCTCCAGTCTTTGCCCCTGTGTTTTCTTGGAGAACTTTTCCTGGGATTTAAGTACTCTTGTACTTTGATCAAGCTTCTCAATGACATACATCTTTCATTTCATCCTGATGCTACCTTTGCTTAAGACTCAAATTCCATTTAAAACTGCAATTTCACTATCTTTTTTTTTTAAATAGCACTTTCTCATACAGATTCATTTCCATGTCCTGACATTACTAAAGCACCTCTCTTTAATATCACTCTGTACTCCCCAATGCCGATTCAGGCATTTCAGCAGGCCTGAGTATGAAAAAAAATATGTCTCCAATTGGTATGCTAGGATTAGAATTAAAAGTGACAGTCCCACAAAGCCTTGTGTGGCCTTCAGTTTAACTGACATCCCTACTCTGACTGGTGTCTTGCTATGCAGAAGCCCATGGCCCATCCTGTTAGTAAAGGTGACCCCTTTATTCATTTCTTTGCTAAGAAGCCCACTGTCTGCCCTGGGAATGCAGGTTTGGCAGTCAGGAAATCTTAGGGCTAGTATTTGGCACTGACACTCACTAGCTGTGTGACCCCAGACAAGGTTAATGGTATCTCTGAGCTTTAGCTTCCTCCTCTGTCAAATGGGGATAACCCTGACCACAAGAAAGATTTGCATTGGCTGACTTTTACAGGTACAAAGTGTCCATTTTTTAAAGTAGACGACAGAAGGATATTAAGGCGAGGGATATGGTAGAAGAGTTCTGATCCAGACTCCGCTGAGGCTCAGGGCTTATAGGCCTTGGTAGAGATCTCATGGATAGATTTTCTTTCAGTCTCTGTTTCTTCATCTCTACAGTACCTGTCCTGCTTACTGCATAGGTCTCTTATGAGATAACAGTGTCAAAATATACAATACTGGAACAGGGAGGGATTTCAGAGATTATCTTTTCTATATTATTTATTTTCTTTCTACTTATATATGACAGAAAATAAACTTCTTGAGGGCAGGATATATTTTATCCTTTTTTTAGTATCACTAAGACATTGCTTAGTACTTGGTACATAGTAGGTGCTTAATAAATGCTTGCTGTTTGATCTAATCAAATTCCTTCATTTTATATATATATATACACATAGATATACACATATACATACACATATACATATATACATATACATATACATACATACATACATACATATACATACATACATACATATATCTATATATATATAGGTAAACCGAGACTCCAAGAGATGAACTGAATCAACAGATAAAGAATTTCTCACCTGGAAGTGACCTTAGAGTGTATCTTATTCAACTTTCTTTTATGCAAAAGCCCTTTGCAGAAAGTAAAGCACTATGCAAATTCAAAATATCGTCATCATTGACAAATTTTACTTTCTTAAACCAGAGGCATTTAGGTGGTGCAGTGGATAGAGCACTGGACTTGAAGGTCAGGAAGACCTGAGTTTGAATCCAGCCTCAAACATGGTCTAACTGTGTGACCCTGGGCAAGTCACTTAACCTTGATCTGTCTCTGCTTCCTCAATTGTTAAATGGATATCATAGCACCTACCTCAGAAGCAACAACCTATAACCAACAGCCTATCTAGGATTATTGTGAGGATCAAATGAGATGACATTTATAAAGCTCTTATCACATTGATTAGTATGGTAAGTACTTAATAAATCCTTGTTCCCTTCATCTTCGTCACACAGGAATGGATATGGGAACAGACTTCCAAAGGCCACACAAAACACTATTTAGTACATTGTTGTTGTTGGTCAGTCACATCTGACTCTGTGACCCCATGGACCATACTGTGTGTGGGGTTTTCTTGGCACAGATACTGGAGCAATTTGCCATTTACTTTTCCAGTGGATTGAGGCTAATAGAGGTAAAGTGACTTACCCAGGGTCACATATCTAGTTAACTGTGTGAGGTTAGGTTTGAACTCAGGTATCTGTGACTCCAGGCATATCCACTGAGCCACATAACTGCCTAATTAGCATATTTGAGAGGCTTTATTTTGTCATGCCACATCAATCCTCTTATTAGATAGCAATAGCAACTAAAAACAAAGGTAAAAATAATTAAAATATAAATGATTCAGAACAGCCAGATGAAAAGGAGATCTTTATTTATGTTTTCACAAATATCCAGTCTCCTCAGAAAATAGAGAAAGTTTTTCCTCTGTGCCTTGTGTTCCTACTGAAAATCACAGATCCAGTAAAAGAAAAACGAAACAAAAAATTCTCCTATATTCTCCCCCTCTTTCTAACTTTCTTAGATGTGTCCAGGGAAATGAAAATAGAAACAAACAACAACAAAAATCATGAGCCATGAACAAAACATCATTGAGAAGGGGGGAGGTTTCCCTACTTCTGTGGAGGGCATCACCCTATTTCTAGGCACTTTGGCTTGTAACTAAGTCCCCCCAACCCTCACATCTGCTTGTTGCCAAGTCCTATTGATTTTACCTCCACATATCTCCAATCCATACCCTTCTCTCCTTGGATACCACTTTCACAGCTCAGGTCCTTATTACCTCTTACCTAGACAATGACAATATCCTCCTAATTGGTCTCACTGCCTCCAGCCTCTTCCTTCTCCAATCTCAGGAAATTTTATTGCTTCTAGGAAAAAATACAAATTCATCTATTTGGCATTGAAAACTTCTCCCTCTCTTTCCAGAATAATTATATGGTACTTACCCTTTGCATTCTAAACTGTGGACAAACAGGCCCGATTACTGTTCTTTACAGGGGTGTTCTAGAGTCAGCTTGAACCAGTCTAGGAGAGAGGATTGTTAAATTTTCAGTATGAGCATTTACATTTCAGAAATCAAGAACACTAAAAATTAAGGTTTGACATTGTTTTGGTGATTGTCTAGACTTAATAAAGTCATGGGGAAAATGTTAATGATGAAAATTACATTTTAAAAGGGTTATTACTACATTCTGATAAGTGGAGAGGAGACCTGATTGTTAAATATTTACCAACACACTCTTGCTTGTACATAACATTATCTCTCCCATCTTCATGACTTTGACCAGGCTGTCCACCTTGTCTGAAATGTTTTCCTTCCTTATCTTTGCCTCTTGGGATCCTTAGCTCCCTTCAAAGCTCAGCTCAAGCACCACCTTCTAGAAAAGGCAATTCCTGTTTCCCCAGTTGTTAGGGACCACCAGAATTAGTCTGAATTTATTTTTATATCTAATATACTTATTTACTTCTCTACATGTTGTGGATATCCCTTCAGTAGAGTACAAACTCTTTCAGGTCAAGGATTATTATACTTTTACTTTTGCTTCTCTTAGACTCAGTACACATAGTAGGAACACAGTATGGTACCTAGGAGGTACCTAAAAACACTTGCTAAATTGAATTGAGTTGAATTAATCATTGCTGACAATCAAAGGTAAGATTTTCTGAAGAAAACAAAAAGGATTAGGGATGTAAGCAGCTGGTTAAGAAGATGGTCTCTGACAATATGATTTGGGTTTCTGGACAATAGTTTAAGATATAGTGATGATTGTGAATTCTCTGTGGACAAGGACTATCTTTTTGTTTTATCCCCAGCACTTAGCACAGTGCCTAGCACATAGAAGGTAGTAAATAAGTATTGATTAATTGATTGATTGATTGATTGAACGAATTAATAACACTCGGGTAGATTTCTAAATATGTATATATATACATACATGTTCATATACATACACATATTGTGTCAAGATAATAGAATGTGATAGATGAGATTTAGCAGATACTCAGGGGCCCACCTGGAGACTGGTTTAAACTGATTGAATTGGATAAGGTAACTGACTGCTGACTGGCTTACTGGCTTACTAGTTAAGCACATCTGGCTGGTACTTAAGGGTACTTAATGAATTTGAATGACACTAGCCAATCAGCTTGAAGAACCTCCCATTTCTGGGAGGGGAAGATGAAGCAGGAAGCAGATGCTGGGGCCTGGCTCCTGCTTCTTTGGCTACAAGAGATCAGTGTGGTGGCAGAGGACTTCAGAAGTGGGAGCATGGGAAGATTAAGATTGCCAGGTTATAGGAAATCTGTTCTCAATCTTTCTCTTTCTTTTACTATCTTTCAATAAACTCTTAAAAAACCTAAACTTGTTTATCAGTGATTTTAGTCAGTTTCCCCCCAAAACTGGGGGGGGACAGATTAGAACCCACATTTAGAATTTTAAATTATACAATATGCAGATAAGCAGATGTATATATCTGCATGTCGATATGTGTGTATGTTTGTGTATATGTGTGCATATATGTATGCACACATATTTATTGGAGCTTTGAGAAACTGATCCATGAGAATTTCTTGAACCTGAAAAGGAAGGAGGAGATAGGAAAAATGCCCACATATATCTGTTAAACCAGATATCATTGAATAGCAGGTATAGCCTAGGAAGAATAGTGATGTAAAGGCCAAGCATTTCATAGAAGACAATATCCAAGAAGAAATCCTGCAACAAAACTATGGATAAAGCTAAGAGAGAATTCTTAGTAACCTTCATGGCTTTGTAGCACTTGACCAAACTTTACTTGTAGCCTTAGTTGGAGAGAGCATGAGGCTGATGAGATCAAGGTCATAGATCTGAATTCCCTGATAGGACATTTAGTTTTGTTGGTTATTGTGACTGCACTATTCCATTTAATATGAGGCAGGAATGCTCCAGGTTTTGTGGGGAGCCATGAGGAAGAGTATGGATGACTGTCCAATCGATACTCACAACTCTAAACACAGCTCAGAATGCATGCTGTACTGGTGGTAAGTCATCTTCATATAAGAAGGATGCCAAATTCACAAAAGTAAAGGCTCAGTCTCGGTCTTTGCTAACCTAGATGGATAACCACCTGTCAAGGAGTTTGTAGAAGTGATTCATGCATAAATTGCATGAGATACCTTTAAAAGTCCCTTTGTGTTCTTAGATTCTATGTTACTAGACACACAAGAAATTCACAGCCCAAGGAGGAGATGGTTGTAACCTGGAAAGTACAAAGTGGAATATGAAGTCTAGTAGCAGGAAGAAAATAGCAAAGGTGGTCAATTTGGTTTAATTAGATTAAACCTTTCTGGTAATTGTATTTCTGCCTAGGACTGTTGCTATAGTGCAGAGGACAGCTAGCTGAGTGTGGATTCTATTTTCATTAAAGCATGACGTTGAATTTGTGACTTACCAGTCAAGGGCAGCAGAGGGAGCCAGTGCCATGTCCTAGGAAAATGGTAACTTGATCAATAAATTTAGCCTCATCCTCCTTCAGTGGGACAGAGAGTATTAAGATCAGGAAAGGTCAAAGTGGCATCTAAAGTCTATCAGTAAGAAGAGGAGAGAAAAAAGTAGTTAATTAGATTTAATTAGATAAAGCCTTATTGGTAATTGCATTTCTGCTTTATACCCTCCACAAAAGACTGCTAGAGGAAGCTTCTGTTTGCATTAGGGCTTGGCAAGAATCCAATCATTGCAAATTAAAGGTAGCTAAGCAGTTACCTTACATCTCGGAGGAAAAGATCATAATGTATAATTTAAGATGGGCACAGGAACTCTTAGAGACAGAACACAAAGCCATCCTCCTCCTCCCCCCGCCCCTCAGTTCACTACAAGAATTAGGCATGAGAGCTACCAACAAGAAAAATAGAGAACTGAGGTTATTGTTACTAGTAAATATGGAGGACATGGAAAATTTTGCCATGACCTAAAGACAATGTTTTGTTGTGTTCTTTACAATAGCTATGTATCCCAGGGCTATGTACTGGGTCCAATTCTCTTTTCTCTATACACTTTCTCTCTCCATGGCTTTAACTGTCACATTTATATAGTAGGTTCTCAAATGTACATATCAAGTTCTTTTCTATTATCTTAACCTTGACATCTTTGCCTGGAATAGACATCTCACTGCTGAGTCACAAAGATATGGATTGAAGTCTTGCTTTGATATCTACTGTCTGTGTGACTGCGGGTAAGTCACTTAAGCTCTTATTGTCCCAAGAAACTTTCTAAGACTACAAGTTTCCAAGAACATGTCAAATTTCATTGGTAGAAAAAATTCCTCACTAGGAGCTCTCTATGCTGATTAAATTACAAATTCATTAATAAAAACCCTCTCACTCTAAATCCTCTTCTTTTCTTAATTTTACCCTTTCTGTCAAGGTTAATTAAAAAAATTAAATGAAAATAATGAGCATACATTCTCTTTAAAAAGGAGAGGAAGAGTAAAACCTGCCTGGTATGGGGGAAGAAAGAACTGAAAATGGAAAAAGGGAAAGGGAATTGCCTGCATATATCTGTCAATCCAGGTACCAATTTGAGTAACGAGTAAAAGCTAGGAAGAACAGCTATAGAAAGTACAATTTATTGAAGACAATATCCAAGAAGAGACTTCTCAGGAAAACTTATTGCCTCAGATATAGATGTATTAATACATGAAAGGGTGTGATAAACCGAGTGAACTTGACATCATAAAACTTGGAAACAAACTCAAACTCATGAAGCATGACTGAAACTTGGTAGGATTCAACTTGTGACTAGAATATGGCTATGAAGGGGTCTACCTTATTCTAAGGGAAAAGAATAGCTAAAAGCCATAGTTATTGAGTCATACTTATAGAAGAGATACTGCTGTGAGGAAATATAGGAATTGAGTTGGGGGGGAGGGAAATGTTGATGAATATTTTAGATTAGGATCATGAATAAATAAGAACAAATATTATCATGCGAATGTACTACAGACCACCTGGATGGAAGGAAGAGATGGATAATGATTTCAGGAAGTGTATTTTAAATGTGGCACGCATGTATGATATAGGGGCAGGCATTTCAAACACTCAGCAATTGCTGGAGCTTTCTGGAAAAGGAAGTGAATCTGTTACATTTATTATTTTTAATGATAATTTAATTCATAAAAAAAGGTAAATGGGATAATAAGGGAAACTGACATTCTGGACCTGATGCTGAATAACAAGGTGTGAAAGGTGCTAACGCAAAAATGATGAGAGCGATCATTGCACCTCACAATTTGTGATAAAGAAAGTAAAGACAGCTGGAAACTCTTCAATGTACACCCTAAATTTCTGGACAGTAGATTTCAAAGAATTCAAAAAAGGGATAGATAAGCTACCAGGACTCAAAATTCTATAAGGGAAGTTGACTCAAGGAGAGGAAGCTCTCAAAAGTGAAATACTGAAGAAAAAGCAAATGAAAGGGAGAGCTGTCTAAAGAGAATGATGTTTATGTGCAAGGGGCTCATCAGCCACTTAGATTTTAAGAAGGCATGTATAAAAAATGAAAGCAAGTGAAAGTAATAGGGGATGAGTACAAAAGGTGGCATTATCCTATAAGAATAATGTCAGCATCACTAAAGCTCAGAAGGAACTGAATTTGACCATGAATTCTAAGGAAGACAAAAATATATATCATTTTTTGAAAAAAGACATGTTGAGAGTAGGAGGAAGAGCAAAGGACAAGATAAGACTGCTTCTGAGAGTGGATGGGACAATGATAACAGATAATAAAGATAAGGATAGGAGGCAGTACTATTCAATGCATCTGTTTTCTCTGTCAAGGAGAATGATCTTTGGACTGGGAAGAACAGAATTAAATAGGGTGCTGAAATCTAAGATAAGTGAGAAACTCGTTAAAAAAAAAACCACCTATTTTTCCTTAATGAGTTCGAGTCATCACCAATTACAGCCCAGGGTAATGTAAAAAATGAATAGATTTGATTGCTGAATGACTATAAGTGATCCCTGAAAAATGGTAGACAATAGCAGTGGTATTGAAAGACTGGAGGAAGACTAATGTTTCAATTTTCAAAGGAAGGGAGTAGTAAGTAGTCTACACATTTGGGGCTAGTATATTTCACTTTGATTCCTGATAAAATTAATAATCATAATATATTGCTTTAAAGCCTTCATACCTTTCCATGGTGCATCTCATTTGAGCCTTACAATCACATTATGTGATAGGTATTACTGATATTATTATTCCAATTATACAGATGAGGAAATTGAGACTCAGAGAGGTTAAATAATTTTCCCACAGTGACATATCTAGTACACCTCAGAGGTGAACTTGAACTCGAGTATCCTTACATCCTAGTTTGGCAGTTAGGTGGCACAGTGGATAGAGTACTGGGCCTGAAGTTAGGAAGACCTGAGTTCAAATCTGACCTCAGTTACTTATTAGCTGTTTGACCCTGGGCAAGTCATTTAACCCTGTTTGTCTCAGTTTCCTCAACTGTAAAATGAACTGGAGAAGGAAATGGGAAACTACTCCAGTATCTTTGTCAAAGAAACCCTAAATGGGGTCGTGAAGAGTTGGACATGACTGAAACTACTCAACAACATCATCATTATCATCAACAGCAACAACAACATTCCTAATTTTGATTCTAGTAAATTATACAGTGTGCCAAAGGGCAGCTAGGTGGCATAGTGGATAAAGCACCGGCCCTGGATTTAGGAGGACCTGAGTTCAAATCCAGCCTCAGACACTTAACACTTACTAGCTGTGTGACTCTGGACAAGTCACTTAACCCCAATTGCCTCACTAAAAAAACAAAACAAAACAAAAAAAATACAGTGTGCCATGCTACCTCTAGAAGAGTAGTCTTGAAAGGAAAGGTTTATAAGTATTTAGAAAGAGAAATAATCACTAAGAGTCAGCAGGGCTTTATCAAGAACAGGTCATGTCAGATCAATAGTGCCATTTACTTTTTTGACTATTGATAGACTGGGAGATAATATAGACTTAATATCTAGAATACTAAGCATATCAGCTTGTTATTTAGTATGTCCAGAAAACAGAAAAATATTTGGTAAAATATTTGATGATATCCATCTAGCACAGAAAGGTGTGGGATAGAGGAGGGCATTTTCACTGGCCATGCCCAATGCCAAGGAATCTCCTTCTCCTCATCTCCATCTCCTGCCCTCCCTGGCTTCCTTCAACTGACAGCTAAAATCCCACCTTTTGCAAGAAACCTTTTCTGATCTCCCTTAATGCCAGTGCCTTCCCACTATTGATTATCTCTGATTTATCCTGTATATATCATGTTATATACAGCTGTTTGCATGTGGTCTCCCCATTAGACTATGACCTCCTAGAGAGAAGGGGCTTTGTCTTTCTGTATATTCTTAGCACTTAGCATAGGGCCTGGAACTTTGGAGGTGCTTAATAAATGCTGGACTACTGACTGATAGTATAATGGGGGTTGATTCAGAATGGATTGAATGATAGGACCTGAAGAATAAAAACTAATGACTTGATCTTAACTTGGATGGAGGTCACTTAATTAGTGTCCCAGGGATCTACTCTTGGCCTTGTACCTTAACATTTTTAGCAGTGACGTAAATGAAAATGCTTTTCAAATATGCAGATGACATGTAGGCCAAAGGCGGTAGGGTGTTACCTAGCATGTTAGATACTAGGGACAAGATCCAAAGGCAACTTAACAGGTTAGAATGATGGGCTGAATCCAAGAAGATGAAAGTGAATAGAGATGACACTAAAATTCTATGCCTGGGTTAAAAAAACCAAAACAACAAACTCCATTAATACAGGAATGGGAGGGGATGGCTAAACAAGAAAAACAATCTAGTGATTTCAGTGAACTGAAAGCTTAAGTTGAGTCAGCAATGTGTCATGGCAGCCAAGGAAGACAGTAGGATCTCAATTAATATTTTTTTTTGGTGAGGCAATTGGGGTTAAATGACTTGCCCAGGGTCACACAGCTAGTAAGTGTTAAGTGTCTGAGGCCGGATTTGAACTCAGGTCCTCCTGACTCCAGGGCCAGTGCTCTATCCACTGTGCCACCTAGCCGTCCCAGATCTCAATTAATATTAAGAAGGAAAAGTGTGCAGAAAAAATGTGATACATAAAGTAGGTATGATTTCATCTGTATTTGAAAATCCCATGTGGGAACTCCCTAGCATCATAGATTTATAGCTGGAAGAGACCACAGACTTCAATCACTGAGGCCCAGAAAAGCTAAGTGTTTTGCCCAATGTTGCACAGATCATAAGTAGCAGAGCCAGGATTTGTACCTAGGTCCCTGACCCCAGGTTCATTATTCTTTGCATATGGCACTTTGCCTCTTAAGTAGAATATAGTTGCAGAGTGCAACTTGCTTATTCTATAGCAGATAAGACTTAGGGAGTTTTCTGAGGTACACAGAGGTTTAAATGATTCAACAAAGCAGCTAGGTGGCCCAGTGGATAAGGTGCTTGACCTGGAGTCAGAAAGATCTGAGTTCAAATCCAGCCTCATATACTAATCGCTCTTCTCCATTACAGTCTTTTAAATAAAAAATTGAATGTAGCTAACTCAGCTTCCCTAAGCCATTCTTTTCTTAGGTCGAATATCCTTAGTGTCTTCAACTGATCCCTATACAGCATGGTCTCTAATTCCTCTACCTGGTTACTCTGCTCCAGCCCATCAATGTTTCACTAGGTTTGTGACCTTAGGCAAGTCACTTAATCGCTATCTACCTCAGTTTCCTCATCTGTAAAGTAAGAATGATAGCACTTTTCTCCCAGAGTTATTGTGAGGATAAAATGAGAAAATATTTGTATTATTATTTGTATTGTTATTATTATTATTATTTTGTTCTGATAAGACCACATCTGATATATTGTGTTTATGTTCATTTCTTGGTATGTTTTAGGAAAGACATTGACAGGCTAGAGTACATTTAGAGCAGAATGACCAAGTAAAGGGACTGGAGATCATGCCATATACGTATGCTAAAGGTACCAGGGATCTTTGGTCTAAAGAAGAGAAGGTTTAGGGAGGTGATGGTAGTTGTGTTCAATTTTTAATTTGAAGGACTATGATGGAAAAGAGTGATTAGATTTGCTTTTAGGTACCAGCTCTGCCACTTAGTAAAGGTCCTTCACCTTAGGCTAGTGCCCTCATTTCACTAAGCCTGTTTCTCCATAAGTCTAGTAAGGATATTAATATTTTCTAGGCTGACCTCACAGGTGTTGTGAGGATCGAATGAAATAAGATATATAAAGGACTTTGTAAATGGGTGATGTTCTACAAGTGTGAGGAATTATTATTTCTGTCTAAAACTAATACTGATAAAGCTAATAAAAATAGTGCTAATAAAATAATATGGCAAAGTGCTTTATTTATACCTTATCTTATTTTATTCTCATCAAAACTGTGATATAGGTGCTACATTTATTCCTGTCTTGCAGATGAGAAAACTGAGGCTGAAAGAGTTTGAGCACCTTGCCCAGGGTCTCCTAAGTTACAGTATTAAGTATATGAGGTTAGATCTAACTTAGGGCCTTCTGAACGCCTCCACGTCCTAATACTCTGTCCAATATCCCTGCCAGGCTGCTTCCTTCATCGTGCACTGACCATTTGACATCACCCAAATTAAAGCCAGTCCTGCACAATTTTGTTCTTTCTTCACCTTGTGCAGTTGTTTAGAAATTCTTTTTGCCGGTGGCTCTAACTCATGCTGTGTAAAGTGTAATTCATAGTACAGGCCAGGCTACAGAGACTACTTGCTTTGCAAATCCAATTAGGCCCCATTGGGGGAAAAAGATGTAACAATTTGAGCAATTCATCTCACTTTTAGCAAGATAACACACCCATGATGGTGATGTATAAATCTGAACCAAGACAAGATGCATGTACCAGCCAGACAAGTCCATTAAAAGAACCAATCTGAGTCGGTATCCCCACAGATACTGGGTCTACCATCTTCAACCCATCACTAGGATGAATGATTTCTAGTTTTGACTGAAATTGGGTAAGATATATTAGAATAGTTCTTGGCCACTGGAAACAATATGTATTGCTATGTGTTTATATTCTAGTCACAGGATTATAGGACCTCACACTAAGAATGGAAGGGATCTTAGAGGTCATCTAAAGAGTCCCATGTCACATTTTTAGATGGAGAAACTGAGGCCCAGAGCAGCAAAATAACTTGCCCATGGTCACAAAAATAGTGCCACTCTTTATAAAAGACCATAGGATCTTAGTACTGGAAGGGACTTCAGAGGTCATTGAATCCAATGCTGAATTTTATAAAATGGGTAAACTGAGGCCAAGAACAGTTAAGTGCCCAAGGTCACAAAAATAACAATAACTAGGATTGAGGTCCTGGAAAGGATTTCAGAGGTCATCTATTCCAAGTACTACCTGAAACCCAGAAGTTCACCCTGAGATCCCTGACAAGTAATCATGTAGCCTTTGCTTGAAGACCTTTACCCCTTGAGGCAGGTCTCTTTTACTGGACAACCCTCATTATTTGGATGTTTTCCTTTATCCATTGGTTCTAGTTTTGCCTTCTGGGGAATACCAAAGTAGGTCTCACTTTTCCATATGTTAACTTGTCAAATATTTGATGACAGCTCATCTCCCACTTAAGTCTTCTCTTTTCCCTGATAAACATTCCCATTTCTTTCCATCATGGTTTTCAATTCTTTCACCATAGGAATGGTGGTCAGTGGGAAATCTGCTTTCATGGTGCATTAAGTGCTGAGTTTGGACAGAATGGAGTGATTTGCATCCCTGCCCTAAGTCCAGCTGAGCACTTACAAGCAGCAGAGATTCAAAGAGCAGATTAGGGCATATAGATTCATTTTAAATTATGATATGGTAGATTTCCATCTGCTATCCCAAGTCTCACATCAAGAAGCACTTAGAGGGGACAGCTAGGTGGCACAGTGGATAAAGCACCAACCCTGGATTCAGGAGGACTTGAGTTCAAATCCAGCCTTAGACACTCGACATTTACTAGCTGTGTGACCTTGGGCAAGTCACTTAACCTTCATTGCCCCACAAAAAAAGCACTTAGAGATCCAAAGGTTTCCCGAAGAAATAAGAATACTTCCAGAATTATTTCTCCCTCCCCTCCTTAGTTCTTCTCATGAAATTTCCTATGTGTGAAAGATATCCCCATTTTACAGATGAGGAAACTAAGTTCTAGAACAGGGAAATGAAATGTCACACACCAAGCTATCCCATTGCATCAAACTAACAGAGATCTAATAGGTTACTCACTGAGACCCTTCCTCTTTTAGTCCCTCCCACCTATTGATCACCACTAGACCTAAGAGAGAGTGATTGATTCTTGGTGCAAAAAAGTAACATAGCTATGGTTAACAAGGTAGATTCATTCCCATGTGATGCTCAGTACCGCCCCCCAACCCACATTACTTCCTCTGTCTGGGTCCCCAGATAAACTGCCTGCCTTTCTCTTGTTTGTAGGATATTTGTCTCCCTCAGAGCAGTGTCTGCATGCACAGATCTACACACTCACATCTGTCTCTATCGAAATGTCCAAATCTATCTCCACTGCTATTGAGATCTGTATTTGGCTGCAGCAACATCCCCTCCAGGATGGGAATGCATTAGCAACAATACATAGAGCTCCTGGTCTCCCAAATCAATCCCCTTCTGGGCTTAATTTAGGGCAGCAACTTGCACGTCTATTTGTGTGACTGCTCCCATTTTGTAAATGTAACAGCAGAGATGGGCAGAAAATCACCACCCAGAACCCCAGATGTTCTTCTGATAAATGGGGGCTTGCAGCAGCTTGGTTTCCCTGAATCTAATCTATGTATCCACAAGCAATAATGCAGGGAAGCCTGGAGTACTACAAAGCTTGCTGAGGAAATAATGAAGTATATCTTTCTTCCCAAGTGGTAGGAAGACGAAGGAAAGTAGAAAACCATATGGGGTTTCTAGAGGGAAAAGGAACTAGATGGATCTGTTGACAAAGCAAGATTTGCCTGAATTTATGAGAGAATAGATTTGCATAGCTCATATTTTCTCTTCAGTACTGTGAAAAAAGTCTCTTAGAAACTTGGTAAAGAGTGACTGGAGATCAGAAATTGAGCATACTAAGAATGATGCTTATGCCCCAATAAAGCCTGGGGCTGTTTACCTCACACATATTAAAGTGAGAGGACAAGACACAGCTTAGGCCCACCTAATGACATTCCCTCATTTTGCAGAGGAAGAAGTTGGAAGCCAGAGACATTAAGTGACTTGCCCTAGGTCATAGACATGGGAAACATGGGAGGTGGCATATGAACCTAGGCCTGAACTCTGAATCTAGAGCCAGTGCTTTTTCCACTGAAGCAACGATACTTCCATATAAAAGATCCTCTACACAAATCAAAACAACTCTGAGGTGTTGCATCATATTCAGCAAACTGTCCAAGATTTCAAAAGATTAGAGTAATTAATCTTAGAATGGTTGTGGAAAGATGGGTATATACATGCATTGTAGGTAGAGTTGTGCATTAGTCCAACCATTCTGGAAAGCATTTTAGAATTATGCACAGAAGGTAACTGAAATGTTCTTAATGTTGGGTTTTTTTTTGTGTGTAGGGGGGGCAATGAGGGTTAAGTGACTTGCCCAGGGTCACACAGCTAGTAAGTGTCAAGTGTTGGAGGCCAGATTTGAACTCAGGTTCTCCTGAATTCAGGGCCAGTGTTTTATCCACTGGGCCACTTAGCTGCCCCATATTCATAACTTTTGACCCAGAAATTCCACTTCTAAGAATATGCCCCCAAAATGTAAATGACCAAAAGAAATGTCCTATAAATACCAAAATATATATAGCAGCTTTTCTTGAAGTAGTAAAAAACTGGAAATAAAATAGATGCCCATCAGTTGGGGAATAGCAATAGATGTGGTAAATAAGAGAATATTACTGTGATGTAAGAAATTATGAATATGATGAGTAAAGAGAATGGAAAATTTTATAATAACTGATACAAAGGGAGATAAGCAGAACCAGGAAAATAATCTAAATAATGATTACAACAATCTACAGAGAATTCTTCCTTCCATTTGGATATTCCACAAGGCATGCTCAACAATGTGAGCAGTACCTTTAGTGAGCATCTATCTATCTATTTTATGTTAATAATCAAAAGGTCATTATCTCTGTGGTTGCATTTTTAAGGGCTCTTAATATAGGAATGAAAGGCTATTAGAGTGGAGCATTTGAGGATATGGTTTTCATTTATTGCATCAAATGCCTTTCTGTAATCAGCAAATAATAAACACTGTGGGACCTTGTATTTTCTGCACCTTTCCATCAGTTGGGTGACTGTAAAGGTGTGGTTTGCTATCAAGGTCTATTTTTAAAAGCCTACCTGTTCCTGTTCATATTTTTACCAAGAATACCTCATTTACATGTAGCACAGCCTTACAAAAATTTTTATAAAGGTAAAAACATAGATGTGTGGGTCAGGAGTTGCTAGAATGCTTTATACACTCTTTGGGGGTACAATACTCTCTATGAATTTTGTATTCTTTTGGTATCTTCCCTCCTTGAGATAATCTCATGAAGCAATCTCTGAATGTTGTTAAGATTTGTTTGCTTTGAGTATGGATTTCTTTTTTTTTACATTGATGGAAAAATCTCTTGGATACTTAATGTAGACAAGAAGATTAAGTTAGTAAGTGCACTTATAAGCATCAGTTTTAAAATTATATTGACTTAGATACTTCACTTTTATTGGATTGGGTTCTTCTTCAATTGGGGAAGACTGCATTGTAGCCACAGCCTTTCATCTTGTGTAACCAAGAATTCCCATAATGCTTGTCCATTTCTTCCCATAATTTCTCATCCTTCTTCTATATGTTTTGATAGCCCAGGGATAGCAATGATACACATAGACTATTAGTTACATGACAGGTTTGCATCCATTTCTGATCATACAACTTTATGATGATATAGCCTAATCTACTCCTCTGATGCAATTCTTTGTATTCTACAGCTGTCTGCTCAAACCACCCACGTACATCTATGTTGTATTTTTTGTAAACTTCAGCTTTAATTCTTGTGAAACTGTATTCCATGACTTGTAGCCATGCAGAACCACTAGAACATTGATGTTCAATATATACATACATATATGTATGCGTGTCTGTATATGTGTATATGTATATGTATAGACACATGTGCATACAAAGATATGTATGCATATACATACACACTTATAAAATCTGTGTGTATGTATATATGTATGTATAATTTTATTTTAGGGAGAGTTTTCAAGTCACTGAAATTCTCACTGTAAATGAAAAATTTTTCATAAATTTAATTGTTGTTGTTTAATCATTTCAGTAATTTCCAACTCTTCATGACCACATTTAAGGTTTTCTAGGCAAAGATACTAGAGTGGTTTGCCATTTTCTTCAGCAGCTCATTTTACAGTTGGAGAAAATGAGTCAAACAGGGCTAAGTAACTTTCCTAGCTAGTAAGTGACCGAGGTCAGATTTGAACTCACAAAGATGAATTTTTCTGATTTCCAGACCCAGTGTACTGTTGTGCCACCTAGCTGCCCACATTGATGTATGTATTGGGCCATATGTCTAATGTCTCAGTGGCTTCTCATTTACAGTTTTTCATAAGCATGAGAAACTGGGCATCTTCTGTTTCTCAAAACTGAGCTATATTTTCCAATATAATTCTCACTATGCTCCTTATGCCCATCTCTGTATCAAAGCCACTGCAATCAAAGGATGCAAAGACTTGATCTGGAGAATATTGTCAAATTCTCCATAGGCTAGTCCTTTCATCTTTCCTCATCTGTAAAATGGGGATAATAATAGCACCTGCCTTCCAGGGTTGTTGTAAGAATCAAATGAGATAGTATTTATAAAGCTCTATATAAATGTTAGCTATTATTATTGATTTCTCTGTCTCTTCATCTTCTGCAACAGATGTGGTGCAGAAGCTCCAATTAGGTACATGGTGATCTTTTTGCTTAGGCTCAGCATGAGCACTACAAGGTGAGACTATCTCATGAAATGATGATTCTTGTTGCCTTTGGGAATATAATGATACTAACTGCACCAACTCCTTTATCTTTGTCTCCTGAGAGAACCTGTGAAAAATTCTCTAATTTAGCTGCAACTCTTTTTATCTTTTGGGTTAGTTTATGTGAGAATTTCATTATTGATGTGGTACAGCACTTCTAGTTGTAACTCAATTCATTGGCTATTAGACAAAGATCTCACATTTAGAGTATTTACAGTTAAGTTAATGTTTTAGTCAGTCTAAAAAATGTGTGATCCTTAGCACCTTCTGCCTTTCCCCCTCTTCCATTACTCCACTGTCACTATAGAAAGAAAAGAGGAAAAGATGGTGCAAAGAGCCATTTTCCAATTTCATTTGTTTCATAGGTTGCCATGATAAAAATATATATATATATATATATATATATATATATATATATATATATATATTACCTAGTCGCTAGCCTGTTGGAAATTCTTAGCTAGATTGGTCCTTGGACAACAGATTCAGTATATGTCACTGATACTGTAATCAAAGCTATTTGGGAATAATAGAACTCATGTCTAGATTTTGAGAACCCAGGGGACACCTGCACACTACAGTGTGACACTCAAAACTTTGTGGAACATTTCATCATCACACAGCATTATACAGTAGAAAGAGTCTTGCTCTCAAGTCAGAGGTTGTTGTTGCTCAGTTATTCAGTCATTTTTGACTCTTCATGACCCCATGGACCATAGTACACCAGGTCCTTTTATCCTGCACTATCTCTCAAAGTCTGCCCAAACTCATGTTTGCTGCTTCTATGATGTTCTCTATTCATCTTATCCTCTGCTGTCCCCTTCTCTTTTTTTCCTTTAATCTTTTCCAACATCAGGGTCTTTTCCAATGAGTCTAATCTTCTCATCATGTTGCCAAACTATTTAAGTTTCAGTTTCAGTATCTGACCTTCCAGTGAATAGTTTGAATTATATTTTATTTTTTCCAATTACATTTGAAGATAGTTTTCAACATTCATTTTTGTAAGATTTTGAGTTCCAAATTTTTCCCTCTTCCTCTCTTCTCTCCCGCCACCCAAGATAGCAAGCAATCTGATATAGATTATACAGCACAATCATGTTAAACATATTTCCATGTAAGTCACATTGTAGAAGAAGAATTAGAACAAAAGGGAAAAACAAAAGAAAGAGGAAACAAACAAAAAAACCCAACAAAAGTGAAAATAGCATGCTTTGATGTGCATTCAGACTCCATAGTTCTTTTTCTGGATGTCGAGAACATTTTCCACCATTGAATTAATTTCTTTAAGTATTGAGTGATTTGATTTTCTTTCTCTCTAAGGGACTCTCAAAAGTCTTTTCCAGCACCACAATTCACAAGTGTATTCTGCAGCACTTAGCTTTCCTTATAGTCCAACTTTCACAATCCTTCATTGCTACTGGAAAAACCAGAGCTTTGACTGCATGAACTTTTTTTTCAGGGCAATGAGGGTTAAGTGACTTGCCCAGGGTCACACAGCTAGTTAAGTGTCAAGTGTCTGAGGTCAGATTTGAATTCAGGTCCTCTATCCATTCTATCCACTTCACCACCTAGCTGCCCCAACTACATGAACTTTTGTTGGCAAAGTGATGTCTCTGCTTTTTAATATGCTGTCCAGACTTGCCATGGGTTTCCTTCCAAATAATGTGTCTTTTAATCTCATGGCTGAGTTGCTATCTGCAGTGATCTTTGAGGCCAATAATATAAACTCTGACACTTACCATTTCTTTTCCTTCTATTTGCAAGGAAGTGATGAGACAAGTTGCTAAGGTTTTAGGGGTTTTTATGTTAAGATTCAAGCCAGCTTTTACACTCTCTTCTTTCACCCTCATCAAGAAGCTTCTTAATTCTTTTTCACTTTCTGCCATCAGAGTGGTATTGTCTGCATATCTGAGATGGCTGATCCTTCTCCCACTGACCTTTTTTCTGGTTTTTGATTCATCCAGCCTAGCATTTTATGTGAGGTATTGTGCATATAAGTTAAAAAAATAAGGTGACAATATACAGCCCAATCAGTTGACTCATGTTCAATTCTAACTGTGGCTTTTTGTCCCACATAAAGGCTCTTCAGGAGATAAATGAGATGATCTGGTACTCCCATCTCGTTGAGGATTTGCCACATCTTGTTGTGATCAAAGGCTTTAGTGGAGTCAATGAAGCAGAACTAGATTTTTTTGAAACTCCCTTGTTTTCTATATAATCCAGTGAATGTTGGCTATTTTGTCTCTAGTTCCTCTGTCTCTTCAAAAACCAAATTACCAGTCTTCTGGAAATTCTCATTCAAATATTGCTGAAGCCTACCTTATAGAATCTTAAGCATAATCTTGCTGGCACGTGAAATGAGTGTGATTGATTGGTAATTTGAGCATTCTTTGGAATTGCCCTTCTTTAGAATTAGAACATAAACTGGGGGCAGCTAGATGGTGCAGTGGATAAAGCACCAACCCTCAATTCAGGAGGATCTGAGTTCAAATTTGGCCTCAGACACTTGATACTTACTAGCTGTGTGACCCTGGGCAAGTCACTTAACCCTCATTGCCCTAAAAAAAAAAAGGAACATAAACTGATCTTTCCTAAACCAGTGGCCACTGTTGAGTTTTCCAAATTTGCTGGCATATTGAATGCAGAACCTAGGTTCAAATCCTACCTCTAAATTTGTCACACGAGCGTGTGACAATCAATCAATAAGCATTTATTAAGCACTTACTATGTGCTAGGCAGAGGCAGCTAGGTAGCTCAGAGGATAGAGTGCTGGGTTTTCAGTCAGGAAGATCCACCTTCCTGAGTTCAAATTTGCCCTCAGAAATTTACTAGCTGTGTGACCCTGGGCAAGTCACTGAACATTGGTTGCCTTAGTTTCCTCATCTGTAAAATGAGCTGGAGAAAGAAATGGCAAACCACTCCAGTTTCTTTGCCAAGAAAACCCCAAATGGTGTCACAAAGAGTTGGGCACAACTGAAAAAAGACTGACCATAAAAATGTGATAGTCATTTGGAATGAAACAATTCCCCTTCTCTCTCTCTCTCTCTATACACACAGACACACACACACACATATATATGTTTGTGTATGTATGTATATATACATACATATATGTGTGTATGTATATGTGTGTATATATATATATATATATATATATATATATATATATATGTGTGTGTATTTTTTTTTGAGGCAGGTGGGGTTAGATGACTTGCCCAGGATCATATGGCTGGTTAGTGCCTGAGTCTAAATTTGAACTGAGGTCTTCCTGACCCCAAAAGCAGTGCTCTATCCACTTTACTACCTAGTTGCCCCAAAGAACTTCCATTTCAATAAAGGAGACAAAAAGTAAGTGCACAAGTGTATAAAGAATAAGTACAAAGTAATTAAATACACAATAGTTTAGGAAGGTCGGCAGTAGCTACTGGAGAATCAAGAGATTCCCCTGTATTGAATGTTTGCTTGAGTTACATCTTGAAGGAACAGAGGTGGAGATGGGGAGGAAGTATATTCTAGACATGAAAGATGGTGAGTGTAAAGATACAGAGTCAGGAGATGGCATGCTGTATGTGAGGAAGAGAAAGAAGGCTGCCATGACTAGGTCTCCAAATATGGGAGGGAGAGTGATGTCCAATGAGGCTGGAAAGATAGGTTGGGATCAAGTTGTGAAGAACTTGAATGGCTCAACACAGGAGTTCATGTTTTATCCTAGAGCCAATGGGAAGCCTCTGAGTGGATTGAGTAGAGAAGTGATGCAGTCCGGGACTATGCATAAAGAAAATCACTTTGGTAGCAGTGTGTAGGATGGATTAGAGTGGGGCGAGAGTTGAAGCAGAGAGCTCAGTTAGGAGACTGTTGTAGTAGTCTAGATGAGAGATGAGAAGAATCTGAAGGTGGTAATTGTGTGGGTAAAGAAAGGAAGGTGGGGGGCAGCTAGGTGGCGCAGTGGATAGAGCACCAGCCCTGGAGTCAGGAGGACCTGAGTTCAAATCCAGCCTCAGACACTTAACACTTACTAGCTGTGTGGCCCTGGGCAAGTCACTTAACCCCACTTACCTCACCAAAAAAAAAAAAAAAAAAGAAAAGAAAAGAAAAGAAAGAAAGAAAGGGAGGAAGGTAGATGTGAGAGATGTTGTGAAGGAAGAAATGGCAAGGTTACATGTTTGGGGTAAGGGAGATTGAAGAATTAAGAATGGTGCTAAGGTTTTAAACCAGGAGACTAGAAGGTGTCATTGACAGAAATTGTGAAGTTTAGAAGAAAGGAGGGTATTTTTTGGGGAAATACAATGATGTCAGTTTGGGACATGTTGAGTTTGAGATGTCTCAAAGGAGACAGTGGTGCTGGATATAGAGATCTGTGAGTCATCTCCACAGAGATGATAATTCAACCCATGGGATTTAATGAAATTGCCAAGAAGGAAGAAAAGAGGATCAAGGAGACAGACCTTTTTTCATCCATAGTTATGGGGTATGATATGGATGATGAGCCAGCAGAGGAGATGGAGAAGGAGTGGCCAGACAGGTAAGAAGAGAACCAAGAGAGTTCATGGGGAAGGAAAGAGGAAAAAAAGGGAATAAGCATTTGTATAGCACCTACTATGTGCCAGGTACCTTGCTATGCACTTTTACAAATTTTATCTCATTTAACAATAGTTGTTATGAAAACTCAGAGAGGAAAGACAATCCAGGAGGAGATGGTGGCAAACAGATGCAGCAGATTGGTTAAGAAGGGTGAAGACAGAGAAAAGACTATTAGATTGTACAATTAAGAGATTACTGGTATGTTTGAAGACAGCAGTTTCAGTTAGGTTGGAAGTCAGATTGCAAAGGGTTGAGGAGTGAAAGGAGAAGTGAAGATGGAGAGTGTACACAGCTTTTGGGGTAAGAAAGGGAGGATGACAGCTTGAGGGCATGGTAGGACCAACTAAAGATTTTTTAAGAATGGGAAGACTTGGGCATGTTTGAAGGCAGTAGGAAGAAACCGGGGAAAGTGGGACTGAATATTTGAGAGAACAAGGAAATGTTTGAAGTTTCAGTCTTCAAGTTCAAGGCATTTAACTTCCCTGGGTTTCAGTTTCCTCATCTGTAAAATAAGATTGAATCAAAAAATAAGATTGAATCAGATGGCATCTGAGATCCCTTACAATCCTCTATCTATGATCATCATTATCACTGCTAAGCCTTCTATGGTGCTCGAAGTCTTAGAAAGTCCTTTCCTTATGACAACCCTGTAAGGCAGATTGATAGATTTTATGTAATTATCCCCACTTTATAGATTAGATACTGAGGCTCAGGGATGATAAATGTGCTTAGGATCACAAAGCTATATGTCTAAGAGGTAGGATTCAAATCTAGATATTTTCAGATTCTAAAACTAGTGCTCCCATCATATATTACCCTGCAGTATCTCTTATATGCATGTATATATGTATATGGACACACACATATAAATGTATTATATATACACCTATAGTATAATCTATAACACATGCACACATCTAATATACATATGAGTACATATATGTATATTTGTATATTATACATACCTATATACATGCACACATGTGTGCATATAAAATTTTTATGTATATATATATATGTATGTGTGTGTGTATATAATTTGGAATAGCAGCTCTCTAAAACCCTAGGTTGTAAGACAGGAACTGATCTTTTGGGGAGAGGGAGTGTCTTAAATCGATGAAAGCAGAGATTCAGCCCAAGTGAAAAAAGAACCTCATTTGTATTATTACTTGGCTTTCATCTGTTCTGTCTCCTTTACTGGACTGTGTGCTGTTTAAGAAGAGTAACAGTGTCTTAAACATCTTCATATCTCCCATAGTGTCCAGGATAGAGCTGGGCAGAATGGTACTTGAAAAATTCACTTTTGTTAAATCATCACCATTGTTAAGGGGCCCCCTGAGTTTTCATTTCTGGTTGACATCATCATTAAGAAACTTTTATTATGTGCTTAGGGTGCATGTCCCTGTACTAGGCATGGAGAAAAATACAAAGATGACTAATAATCTCTGCCCTCAAGCTGCTCACGGTCTTATAGAGGAGATAGACAGTGAACACAAGTAATTCTGATACAAAATAGAATGTAGTGAGTATGGCAAGGAGACCCAGTTTAGTGCTTTGGGAATTCTGAGGAAGGGGAGATCATTTCTTACTGGGGCTAAGCTGGGTGTGATGGTACATGATTGTAGTCAGTTCCTGGTGCTGGGGGACTCTGAGCTGCTACACAGTTTGAGTTTGGCAGTTCTGAGCTGCAGTAGGGCTAAACGCTAATTGGATGTCTCTACTAAGTTCAGCATCAATACTAACCCCTGGGTATGGGGGCCACCATGCTGGCTAAGTAAGGAAGAATCAGACCAGGTCTGAAATGGAACAGGTTGAAGCCCTGGAACCAAGTAGTATTAAAATTGGGTCAGTGAGCTGTAGTGGTGCTTCCAGGCTGGGAGAGATAGGTGAAACCAGCTTCAAAAAAAAAAGTTATGTGAGCTAGTGCTTGATGTCTCTGTAGGGTTTCTTTTTTTCTTTTACATTTTTGTTGATATCTTTTGTTTTCCATCACCTTTGTTTTCCATCCTTTCCCTCCCTTCCACCTCCAAAAGCCATCCCTTGTGACAAAGAATAAAACAGAAAAAACCAAAAAAAGCAATTCAGCAAAACTAATCAACATGTCAGCTAAGTCCAACAATATATGCAAGTGTTCCACTCTGGGTAGGATTTCAACAGGCAAGCCATCCTAGCAGAAGGGATGGCTGGGTAGGAATTTAATTCAATTCAAAAAAGGAGAATCAATAAATACCTTTGCCTGGCCTGAAGCCAGAGTTAGGCTCTCCTCCTCAGCTTTTCCCACACATTCATTAAAGAATCAATAAGTGGCCATGCTAGATGCAGCCTGACAATATTTTGTAGCTAACCAAATCTTGTAAAATCCCTGTCCCCCTCTCTCTCCCCCTTCCCTATTCCTTTGCAAGGTGACCTGAAGAAACTCTCTAAAGGCACTTTGAAGATGAATTTAAAACCACAAACCCTCTTCCCTTTTCTCAAGTGAAAAGTGCTGCCCATTTTAGAACTATCATAGAAGGAATCTCTTTTACGTGGAGGGAATCACCCTTGGCATACTCAGGGCCTGACAATTAATATGAGAGAGAGAGAGAGAGAGAGAGAGAGAGAGAGAGAGAGAGAGAGAGAGAGAGAGAGACTGACTGACTGACTGACTGACTGACTTGGTCACTCTCCAGCAGTAATAACTTGAAGCACGGAGATGGTGTCTAGGACTTTGGCCCATGTGGACACAGTTTAGGGGTCCCTGGCATCCCTGTCCTGGGGCTTCCTTCCCTCACACCCTCTCCCGACAAGATTGTACTCCAGGTCAGGGCTTCTTAAATTTTTTCTACTGGCGACCCCTTTTCACCTGAGAAATTTTTATGTGACCCCAGGTATAGAGATATATAAAATAGGTATACATAACCTTTTATTGTTGCCAAATTTTTCATGACTCCCCACATTCAGTTACATGACCCCATATGGGGTTGAGACCCACAGTTTAAAAGTTTTGCTCTAGGTGTTCCTACCTCCCTGGCTTCAACATTTGGCATTCTGGAGCGTGCTTCCTCCTTCAGGCCTCCTCCTTTCCTTCCCGTCTCTGCCTTACTTCTAACACTACTTGCTTAGCAATGGGCAGTCCTCTAGCAACTTAGAAGCCAATTCATAGTATTCCACAGTGCACTTCCTTCCCCAAGGAAGTCATCTCAACATCCTACTTGCTCGAAGAGGAAAAAATAAATCCAAGTTATAGCTGTTTCCCTGCTCTAAAATCTTCAGTAGCTCCCTATTTCTCCTGTCAAGGATAAGATCTAAAATCCTCCCACCTACTTTTCCAGATTTATTTCACATTTACTACCTTTTATGCATTTGATGTTTGTTTCTATTAAGATGGCCTTCTAATCATTCTGAGTAGTCAACTCAAGGAGCACACACAGGCTGACCCCTATGCTGGGAATGCCCTTCCTCCTTACTTCCTGGTACCACCTCCTAGTCAAAGCCTTTCCTAATATTCCCATTTTTTAGTTCTCTCTTTTAGTTCAAGTTATTTCAAACTATCAATTAATAAACATTTATTTAGTACCTTCATAGGTACTGGGAATGCAAATACAAAAATCAAACAGTTCTTGTCTCCAAGGACCTTTCATTCTATTAGGGGATATACCACATATACATACAAACATATCTATGTATGTATCTATGCATACCCATATATGTTATGTGTGCATATATATACACATATACAAATATGTACATATACAGACATACAAGAGGTAAATTTGGAGGTGGGGCAGGGAACACATATCTGGGTAAATCAGAAAAAGCTTCATGGAGGAGATGGCATGGGGCAAAGTTTGGAAGGAAATGAGGTGGGGATGCATTTCAGGCATATGGAGCATATGCATAGTCAGTGCAAAGGTATAGAGATGAGAGACAGAGTGTGAAAAAAAAAAGAAGTCCAGTTGGACTGAATGGTAATTGTAGGAAGGGCAATCATCTCCTATTTCATCATCTCTACAGATGCTGTATCCTCCTGGAAGAATGTAAACTACAAGAGAACAGGCAATATTGTTCATCTGGGGCTTTGCATTACTCGAGCCCCAAATAGGGATTTGCACACATGATAAGTGCTTAATAAATGTCAGACAGGTTGGAAGAGGGTTCTACTTGGTAATCATGGGCCAGCTATAGTGATGGGAGCTGGCTCCTGTTTGCTAGCACAGCAAGTCCAAAGGCCACAGGTCAAGAAGCAAAAAACCTACAAATCCTTTTGCCTGACAAGAAATTAAATTTGGGGTTTCCACCTCAGATTTCCCTATAAGTTAATTTCGCCCATCCTTCCATTCGCCCATCCATCCATCCATCCATCTGTTCATTCATCAATTCATAAGTATATAAAAGGAGCATAAAGTGCTGTGAGATCAGATGATTATGACCTAAACTTCTCAGGCCCTTGGGCCACTGACTGCTCAAAGAAAGACACCACTGTTCTGGTCTCCCCTCCTACACGCCTCCAAGTACCTGAGCATATCATCGAGGGACATAAAATCTAGTTAAATAAAAGGGAAGGAAATCACGAGCAAGCTGGAGGGTCACTTTCCTTTCTCAAGGCCACTAATCCCCACGGAGGAAATTGAAAGTCTATAGGAGACTTTGAATAGGTAAAGTCTTCAATAGGATTACTGTGCGAAGGGAGCAGGAGATTTCCTGCTGAAACCAAATTAATCTGTGCTTGAGGATTAGGTTCCTACTAGAATTTGTAGGAGGTTTTGCTAGTCAAGTGTCTGAAAGCACCTGAGCTCCCAGGAGAAAGGAGCGAGCTCAGGTCGGTTCCCTTCCTCCTCATATCCCCAGTTCTGTAAGGTACATGATAAAATTCAGACTCAGCCAGTATTGGTTTTAATCAGCATGTTTTTTCTTAACCGGGTTACTTTGTAGTAGTTAAGGGTAAAATTGAGGCTTAGGCAATAAATAAATGACATGACCCAAGATGATGAGTAGAAACATTTTCATGATGTTTACATTTAAATTAGAAAATCTACCGAGAAGCCTTGGGGAGAGGAGCAGGGAAGCACAGCCACACTGGGAACACTCCCGCTGAGCAGCACAGGAGGAAAACCAGAAGCCCCAAACCCCAATAGAATGCCTTCCTTTACTTCCCCAGAATTTCTACTTAAGAACAGTGAGGCAGTATATAAGAGGAGAAGGACTATAGCTCTGGGACCTGGGACCTAGGACCTGGGTTCTAAACTCACCTCTGATGCTTCCTGATTTAGACAAGTCGCTTCACCTAGCTGGGCCTTAGTTTTCTCCTCTGTAGAATGAAGGGGTTGGTCCCTTGCAGTTCTGTATTTGTCATCCAATGAATAAAATGGTAACAGATTGGAAGCAAATTGAAGCAAGGTCCTTCACATCTCTAAGAGTCAGATTTCATCAATTTATCCCACCTGAGGGTTATATTCCAATAACTGAGTAGCTGGTTACTTTCTTCTGAACATCTAACCCCTCTTTGTCATTGGATAATTGTGCAAATCTACCACATTGAGTTGTCCTTATTTTTTTTCCTGTGAATTGCCAACAGAATTAGATAAATTAAAGCAGAAGGCCATAGTGGATAGAGAGAGTTCTGTCTTGGAGCCAGGACAACCTGGGTTAAAACATACACTGGCTATGTGACCATAGGCAAATTACTTAACTCCTCTGTGCATTGAACAACTAACCCTATAAGACTTTAAGTTACAGAGAAGGTGCCAACCTGCCCTGGTAAAGGGTGGTTTTCTTACCTAGTAGTTGCCTATACCTGTGAGATCACAGGTGTCTCTCCTCTACAGAAGCCTTGGGCCTCATGTTCCACAGCCCAATTGTCCTGTAAGTCTGTTAAGATATCAATGGTCTCTTGGATATTTTAGGAGATTCTGCCACCCCATGAATCCCCCACCCACAGACTTTCTGCCTTACAAAATCTACCAGAATGGTCATGATGTTCCTGGCATAGCTCTGGGCCAGGGTAATCCAAGGTGAAGTCCTGAAGTGAACTCAGTTTCTTTTTTGTGACTCTCCATCCCTCTACAGCTGTTTGGATTTAGGAGAGCAGATAAAATCAAAGATTGTGGATCAATGAATGTTTACTCAAGGCTTTGCTGCAGGTTGGCTCCAGACCTCACCTCAGATCCCATCGGGAGGAATTCAACTACTCAAAAGGGACAGGGGACTGAAATTTGCATTTTCCCAGTCACTATTTTTAAACTCCTCTCCAAACATTGGAGAGAGAAGAGAGGTTCAGGATTGATTGAAACATTTCACTACAGGTCTGATTTTCAGGCTGTCTATTGATCTAAATAAAATATAGCTTTCCAACTCTATTTACCAAGGGTTAAAATAATTGCAGCCCCTGGTCTCTGCAAATAATTAAGGAAGCACCTCAATTTGCTGTCCTTTTTAGTGGTGTGTGTGTGTGGGGGGGTGGAGACCAACTTAATGTAGTCTCTTATTCTCTCTTGTATTTAAAGATGGACACTTGCAGTGAGAAGGGCTGGTCCCTTTATTTATCATCTGTATTGGCAAAGTTTATTAGTGCCTAGTGAGTTTATGCTAATTGCCTGAGTGATTAATGCTCATCTACTACTGGATATAAATCAGTACCTTGTATTTGAGAGAATGGGGCAGCTAGATGGCACAGTAGATAGAGCACCTTGCCTGGAGTTGGGAGGACCCGAGTTAAACTCTGACCTCAGACACTTACTAGCTGTGTGACCCTGGGCAAGTCACTTAACTCTGTTTGTCTCAGTTTCCTCAACTGTAAAATGAATTGGAGAAGGAAATGGCAAACCACTCCAGTATCTCTATCAAGAATACCCTGAGTAGGGACAGCTAGGTGGCGCAGTGGATAAAGCACTGGCCCTGAGTTTAAGAGGATCTGAGTTCAAATCTGGCCTCAGACACTTGACACTTACTAGCTGTGTGACCCTGGGCAAGTCACTTAACCCTCATCGCCCCACCAAAAAAACAAAATACCCTGAGTGGAGTCACAGAGAATTGGACTTGACTGAACAACAACAACATTTGGGAGATTAGGTCATGGATTGAAAGCAGGAAGGAATAGCAAAAGCTTTTTAGTCTAATTCTTTATTTTACATCCAAGGTAAGTAGCTGAGGAGCAGGGAGATTGAGATTTGCCTAAGGTCACACAGGTGGGATCTGTGACCAAGGTTTCTGACTCCTCAGCTGGTGTTCTTTACTACACTGGGACACAGTATCATAGCTCTCAAACTGGAAGGGACTTCAGAAGCCATCTAGTCCAACCCTCTCATTTTGAAAATGAGGAAATGAAGGACCATGGAATTGAAGTGACTTGGCCAAGGTCACAAAGGAAGTTAATATCTGGGATGGGATTGGAACCATTTCATAAGCCACAGTTCCACAGACCTCAGGCTAGAAGGCACCTCGGAGGTCTTCTAGTGAAACCCCATTCATTCTATAGCTGAGGAAACTGAGGTCCAGAGAGATTGATATTTAACCCCCCAAAAAAATCATAGATAGCGAACCAAAGAGGTAGAATTTTAATCCAGGTTCTCTGAATGAGAGGCACCACAACATAGTGGATGGCCTTAGATCAGAACAGATCTGGGTTCCAGTCTCATTTCTGGCACACCCTGGCTGTGAGAAGCTGGGCTATTCACTTAAAGCTCTCTAGCTGTCAAAAGCTCTAAGGTGTGGAAAAGGCGTTGACTTTTTTTTTTTGGTGGGGCAATGGGGGTTAAGTGACTTGCCCAAGGTCACACAGCTAGTAAGTGTCAAGTGTATGAGGCCGGATCTGAACTCAGAAACTCCTGAAGGGCTGGTGTGTTATCCACTGCGCCACCTAGCCGCCCCCAGGTGTTGACTTTTGAGAGGAGTTTCTCATAGGGGGTTTCTTACAGTAATGATACCAGAGGCCTAGACCCATCCCTCTGACTCCAGACAAAGCTTTTTTCTCCTAAGCTTACAAAAGGTGTTTGTATATGTTAGTTTGCTTTAGATTTACTACAATTTACATGATTTAGACATAAAGGATGATGCCATAGGTAAATTAGTAGAGAAGGAGTAGTTTACCTCTCAGATCTATGGAGAGGAAAACAATTTATGTCCAAACAAGAGATAGAGAATATTATGAAATACAAAATGGATGATTTTGATCATATTAAAAAGTTTTTGTACAAACAGAAGCAATTCAGCCAAAATTAGAAAGAAAGCAGAAAGCTGGGAAACACATTTTACAGCCAGTATTTCTGATAAAGGATTCATTTCTAAAATATATAGAGAAATAAACTAAATTTATAAGAATACAAGTCATTCCCCAATTGAGAAATGGTCAAAGGATATGAACAGGCAGTTTTCAGATGAAGAAATCAAAGCTATAAATTGACATATGAAAAAAAGCTCTAAATCACTATTGATTAGAGAAATGCAAATTAAAACAACTCTGAAGTACCACCCCACACCTATCAGATTGGCTAATATGACAAAAAAAGAAAATAATAAATGTTGGAGAAGCTGTGGAAAAAATGGAACACTAATGCATTGTTAGTGGAGATGTGAACTGATGCAACCATTCTGGAGAGCAATTTGGAACTATGCCCAAAGGCCTATAGGACTGTACATATCCTTTGACCCAGTAATACCACTGTTAGGTCTGTATCCCAAAGAGATCATAGAAGAGGGGAAAGGACCCACAGGTACAAAAATATTTGTAGCAGCTCTCTTTGTGGTGGCAAAGAATTGGAAATCAAGGGAATGCCCATTAATTGGGGAATGGCTAAACAAGTTGTGGTATATGAATGTAATGGAATATTATTGTGTTGTAAGAAAGGATGAGCAGAAGGATTTTAGAAAAACCTGGAAGGACTTACATGAACTGATGCTGAGTGAGAAGAGCAGAACCAGGAGGACATTGTACACAGAAACAACATTGTGTGATGATCAACTGTGATAGATTTGGCTCTTCTCAGCAGTGCAATGATTCAAAACAATTTCAAAGAACTCATGATAGAAAATGTTCTCCACATCCAGAAAAAAGAACTGTCGATTCTGAATGCAAATTAAACTATACTGTTTCTACTTCTTGGCTGTTTTTTTTTCTCTTTTATGAGGTTTTTCCCTTGTGTTCTGCTTCTTTTACAATATGACTAATACAGAAATATGTTTATTGTGATTGTAGATATATAACCTATATCAGATTGCTTTCCATCTTGGGGGCGGGGGGAGGGAAAGGGGGGGAGTGGGAGAAAAACCTGGAACCAAAAATCCCACGAAAACAAATATTGAAAACTATCTTTATATGTAACTGGAAAATAATAAAATACTTTTATGATTAAAAAAATTACTACAATTTAGAGCTAGAAGAGACCATAGATATCATCTGCTCCAACTCTCTCCTTTTATAGATGAGCAAATTGAAGTTCAGAGAATAGGAGTGATATGAAGGCCATCCAGCAAATGAACGAACATTAGAGCCCAGGACCAAGACTCAAGACTCCAGCTTCCCACTTTCCTCTTCCTCAAGCCAAGTCCAGTCTCCTTTTTCCTTGGGTTCAACAAGAAGTCACAAACTTAGAAGCTCTTGGAGACTCCACCTAAATTGAACCACACATAATCTGCCTTTCTCAGACATCAGTGAATTAGACCTCCCTCCTCCCTCCTCCCTCCTCCCCCCATGAGCCCAAATTCAACTCCTTGCTCTCAGCATAACCCACCATTTTCTTTTCTGCAGAACACCTGGTGACCAGTTGCTGAGTGATGATAATTAGCATTAAAATTTCCCCAATTACATTTTCATTTCCCATCCCCCCTACCCCCCCCCCCCACACACACACATACACACCTGGCAACTCTCCAGATTTTCTGCCTCATCAAATTACCTTCCTGAGGTTGATCAGACCACCTGGAAAGACCAGAGAAGAATGGTTCACCTGGAAGGTGTAACTCTGCCCATGCCAGTCTTAGTATACTCCTCACCTTTGGTGTACCTGCCAAATGATTGGACAGTGCTGATACAATACAGACCTGTATGGAATTTAACACCAATAATTAACTAATTAATGCTCTTGATTTCTTTCTCCCTCTCTTCTGTTTCCTCTTCCTTCCTACTGTCCTATGTTCCTGTCTGTAAAAGTTGAGTGATGTCCCCAAAGGACCATCTTTCTCTGTCTTTGCACTAAGGAAGGTGCTAGGGGTAAGGCAGGAGAATATAGGGCTTGGCCCTATACCCTGACCAGGTAACATGGTATAGGTGGTTTCCCTTCTCTGAACTTTTGGCACCACATATGTAATATAGAGATTGAAATTCCTTGTTGCTCTAGTCAAACTCATAGGTTGTTGTGAGCCCTGGATGAGCTAATAAATCTAATAAAATAAAATTGACCCATCCCCACCCACAGGAAGAAAAAAAAAAAGCACTGCCCAAATTTAAATATAAGGGATTGTTATCTTTGATCCCCTCAGGCCTGGGATTAATGTAGGCAACTCTGTGAATCTGGAGTCAGGAAGCCCTGAGGTAAAATTTGATCTAATACACATTAGCTGTGTAAGTGACCTATAACCTCTGCCTCAATCTCTTCATCTGATTTTAAAAAGCACCCAGGGTTGTTTTAAGGATCAAATGACACCATATTTATAAAGCACTTTGCAAACCTTAAAGCATTACATAAATGCTAGTTATTACAATGAGACCAGATGAGATAAAAGATAAACACCTTTAGAGCTAGAAGGGACATTAGAACCCTAACTCTACCCCTCATTTTACAGATGAGGAAACTGAAACCTAGACAGGTTATGATAATAACTACCTTTTTTAAAAATGTGGGGGCAGCTAGATGGAGCAGTGGATAAAGCACCGGCCCTGGAGTCAGGAGTACCTGAGTTCAAATCCGGCCTCAGACACTTAACACTTACTAGCTATGTGACCCTGGGCAAGTCACTTAACCCCAATTGCCCCGCAAAAAAAAAAAAAGAAAAAAAATGCCTACTGTGTATCAGGCACTGTGCTGATAGTTTGACAAATATTATCTCATTTTATTCTCATAACAGCTCCTGGAAGGTAGGTGCTATATTATCTTCATTTTTACACATGAGGAAACTGAGGCAAACAGGATTAAGTGACTTGCTCAGGGCCACACAGCTAGTAACTGTATGATTCTGGATTTGAACTCAGGCCTTCCTGATTCCAGGCCAGGCAATCTGTGCCACCTAGCACTCTAGGTTATGTGACTTAACAAAGCTCACATAGGTAATAAATGGCAGAGCTGGGGTTTAAACTCAGGTTCTAAAACATCACATTTATTGCTCTTCCCACTGAACTCCACTGCCTTGCTCACAATCACATAACTGACAAATAGCAGAACAAGGGATTTGAACCCAGTTCCTCTAACTCCAATCCCAGTGTTGTTTCCCACTGTACCATGGGAGGGATTTTCATCCAAAGACTAGTTAGGGTTTTTGTTTTTGTTTTTTTACTATTTGACTTGAGTAAATAAAATTCCCAGTACTTTGGGATTCACTATAAAGGATGTGACTAAAATGCTGGATCCCAAGTCAAAGGACTTGAATTTGGATACTGGCTTTACCACTCACCACATTGACACACTGAGCAAATCATTTAGCCTCTCTGGGCCTCAGTTTCCTCATCTGTAAAAAATAAAGGTGGGAGAGGGGGGCTGGACTAAATGATCTCTAAGGTTCCTTTGAGTTCTCAGTGCTCCAACTCTATGATTTACAGAAAGACATGAACACACGAGATGGGAAAACAAGGAGGGTAGTAGTGGGGAATACCTCTACCACTGGGAACACAGAGCCGTTTAAGGAGCTGTGTAGATAAGGATGCTGACAGCCTTCCCCACCTCTGGTTTCAGGGGAAAGGAATCAGATATGCAACATCCCAGGTTTCCTTCCCATAACTAGCAATGACAAAGTCATGGAGGCAGTAAAAGACAAATTGTATTCTTTCTAGCCTTCTAAAACCATAGAATCTATTATTTAGACTTCCTATACATTATTTAGCAAAGTCACTAACCCAAGGTCATACAGCCCATTCAGTTCGTTTAGACTAATTCTGATCTTTCTGTTTATGATAGAATATACGCTCCTTGAGGGAAGGCATTATTTCATTTTTTGCTTTTATATCCACAGTGACAAGAATAGCTCTTGGCACATGGTTATCACTTAATAAATATTTGTTGATTGATTGATGGACAGATGGTCATAGATTGCATCTGAAAACTCTCTACTAGGGAAACTGTCTTGTCCTTCCCAGCTACCAACCATGCCCAAAATTATGGCTAAAATGAAAATTCATGTATTATAGGGTTGTAAATTTAGAGCTTGAAGGAACCTTAGCTGTCATTTGGTCCCACCCCCACCCCCCTCCTCATTTTTCCAATGAGAAAACTGAGGCCCAGAGACTTGTTTATCAAGGCCATTTATTTCAGGTCATTTGGCAGAGGGGAGTTGGGGGGGCTGAGATTTAAAACCCACATCCTCTTGCTACCTACTCAGGCTGCCTCTTCCTATGCTCTTATTATTATTTCTCTTGGTACCTCTAAGTGAATTTAGAATTCATGAATATATGGGAATAATTAGATTAGAAATCGTTTAAATCAAGTGTCATGTGCTCTGTGCCAATCTTCATTCTCCTCTGATAGGGGATTCATTGGAATGGTCACAGTAACTTGCTTTCATGATTTGTCCTAATAGCATGTCTGTGACTACCAATATCATACCCTTGAAGCACAAGATCAAATTGGGACCCTGTTGAGAGTGGAGAAAAGCCTCATGTAACAGTCTTGTGTCTTTAATAAAGGAGACTGCTAGAACTTTTGACTGCTCCAGGAAGTAGTCACTGGGGTCAAGGTAGAAAGATCCCATTAAACTTATTCAGGGATCCAGTTTTGAATTAAATCACAGGGAATAACATTTAGAATATACCACTCCCAAATAACCCTGATGTTTATAGGTTTGGGGTAAAGTAGAATAAAAAATTGAAATAGGAATTTCAACTAAGCTTTATTAGCTCCTGCCTTTGTTCCAGCAGGGTTTCCTGAGAACACTGGGAAATCGTGAAGAATCCTGTAGAGAGTCCAGGTGGTAGGCAAAGGTTATCTTCCTACCCTGCTGTGTCTTTTGCAAAATCAGAAAACTCCTTCTCTATCACCTCTCCTTCTGATTTTGTGGCAGATGCCAACTCTTTTCACACAGTGGCTGAAATGAAGGTTGGGGGATGGGAAAAAGGATGACAATTGGCATTAAGTTGGAAGGAGTCAGGAGTGAGATTTAAAGGAAACAAGTATCAGGTAAGACATCATGAAACATCAGAACTGTAAGCTATCTTACAGACTGTTGAGTCCAGCACCCTCATCTGGGTGGGGAATCGGAGGCACTGAGGGAACATGGCTTGACCACAGTGAGACCACTGGGATTAGAACCTGTCTCCTGACATCCAGTCCAAGGTACTTTCCATTAGACCATGACACTTGCTTTAGCCAGGGATTTCTCCTGACTCTTTCTGGGGAGAAACCACTCAGATTCTTCTTTCTCTAATAAATGCACATATCTCTGCCCTCACAAGACCATACCAAGTAAGAAAGTGCTTCTCTTGCATTCCCTATTAATGTGCCAACTGGGAACTGAGCACTTCTTGCTCACCTGCTGCAATCCATCTCTTCTTTACACACAAGCTGCCCTGCAACCAGAGCTGGTAATTACCTTCAATGCTTTCTTGACATTACTTGAAGCATATTTCCTTCTCCAACCTGTGGCAGAAAAAAAAGGGGACTCAGCGCGTAGTCTCACCTGGTTTTGGAAGTCTTTTGCATCTCTTTTATGCCCTTATGTTCTATTTTCTATTCAAGTCATTGAGGAATTCCCTAAGCAACTTGGTGAGGTCATAGGGTGGTAAGCTTTTGTTTGGAATTTTGATTTTATCTTCCCATGGAGTGTAGGGACATATTCCTTGGCACCTCCTAAAGTAGGTATTTCACTGACGGGAAATGGATTCTGTGAACTGATCAGCTCAGAGTCTCATGGGATGAGAGACCTTTTTATAACGGCCTTTTAAAGGAAAATAAAAGACCTGTGGGCCCCTTTTTCATTCATTTCACCTTATCAATGAGATCCTGAGAGAGCAACAGCACTAAAGAGTATCTGGACCTAGAGATGTGGTAGAAGGAATTCACAATGGCTGCCTTGGGGCTAAGGTACCTGGTTGAGGTGCACATATTTTCTCCTCAATTTATGAGGAGAGTCCCTAGACTCCAAGTCCTTGGCCTCAGCCTTAAAGAGATAGTTATCAGCCATGTGGCATCTAGAGAGAGAGGAAACCAGTCTTTTTGAGAAATTTTAAGAATTCTTGAACTCCAGGCTCCTAGATAGAGAAGGGGATAGTTTCTAGATAGTACTGGGTCCCTACAGGCCAGACTCCAGAGCAGAGGAGGGTGGATTCCCTCCCTGGGCAGCACAATCTAAGAATTTAGCTTTCTAATGAGAGGAGGGGTAATGTCCTAAGCCTGTGGGGGAGCAAGATATTTGGTCTTTTCCCCACTACTTTTGTCACGAGTTATTTGGATGCAGCTTATCTAACAAGAGGGTTGGGGCAGCTAGGTGGTACAGCATATAAAGTACGGGCTCTGGATTCAAGGGGACCTGAGTTTAAATCTGGCCTCAGACACTTGACACTTACTAGTTGTGTGACCCTGGGCAAGTCACTTAACCCTCATTGCCCTGCAAAAAAAAAATAACAAGAGGGTTGCCTCTCTAGGAAACCCAAGTTTACTTTCTTTTCTGGGAAGTGAATTCCCTCAAGGTATTACCATAAGGCCAAAATACTGTATAGGTCTTTCAGAGTGGAAGAGAGACTCATCAGAACATCAGCGGTAGGAGTTACTCTTCTAGCAATTCAAAGTTCATTTCCAGTCCAAAGAGAATCCAGTACCACAGGGTGGTACTATGAATTTTGTGATATTTAGACTCTGTACAAAGGTGAGATGTACCAAAGAAAGAACAGTATTGATTGTAAGTTCCTGTATTTTTTGCATTAAAAAGTTTTTTGGAGTATAATAATGGCTGTCCTCTGCCTGATATATGCATTGTTACTTTAAGCATTTGGATGGGATCTAGGGACCGTGTTAGGCATCTCAATAGAGCAAAATATATTCTAAGAAATCCCAGAAGGAACTCTGAGTGTAGGCAACACAAGCCAAAAAGATATGATTTGGAGAGTTGCCCTCCCTCTGGTCCATGCTGGTCATGAGTTAAATAGGCATTTATCCCTGTGTCATTTAATCTAATTAAGTTTAGAAATCATTTATTAAACACCTACAAAGTACACATACAAGGCACTATCCTAGGCACTGGAAATACAAAGACAAAAATAAAACATTTTTTCCATCCTCTAGGAGATTGAATTCTACCAGGAGCTACAATATGTACACAGATAAGTAAATATGAAATGTACCCAAAGTAAATGCAAAGTAATTTCTGCACTATATTTCACCTACTACTCTGTAAGCTATAGGAAAACAAGAACCGTGTCTTATTTATCTGGGTGTTACTCGAGCACTGCATACAGAGCCATGGACAATCACCTTGACCATGTTCTAGTTAAGAAATTCTATTCAATGAATATTCCTACTAAGTTTCATCACTTTCTTAGAGAGGATTTTCCTAAGAATGGTACAGAGCCTTAGGGCAAATCACACCAGATATCACCCTCACCTCCCCCACCCCAAATCTCTTGTGTACAAGTGAAGTCTGTATTTAACCAGACTTTGATTTTCCCCCTCCTAGTGTCCAGCACTTATTAGGGACGAATTGTCCCAGAAGCCCATAGATGATAATAAGAAGAATCTGGGCAGTATGGAGCAAATTTTAAAATAGATATAGTGATTGAATGATGGTAGCAGAAGGTTCAAGTCTGAAAGTGGCAGTGGGGAACAAAGAATGTGCCAACTTTTGCTCCTGTCCCTGTGTGTGCATGGGCATGAGAGTAGGAAGATGTCTTGAAGAGGGTGTCAGCAGGTGTACTCTTTACAGGAGAAAGCTAAGTTTCAGTGAACATCCAAAGATGGAAGGAATAGAAGAAGAGGGCTAAGATCATAGAACTATAGATTTGGAGTTAAGAGGAACTGTAGAGGTTATTGAATTCAGCACCCTAATTCTATGGGTGAGAAAATTGAAATCCAGAGAAGGATAGAGATATGCCCAAGCTTACACATATAGTAAATAGTTGAGTCAGAATTTGAACTCATCTCCTCTGACTCTAAAACAAGAGATCTTTTTATTGCTCCCAAACAGAAGAAAGCTCTCTCTTTCAGGGCACCATGAAAAAGGGACAAGCAAAGGTCTAGGATTGAGTGTAATGAGGAGGGAAAGGAGGAAGATGTTCATCCATGGCCAACTACATTCATTAGTGGTTATAGATTGTGGGCTTGAGAGAGGGTTCATGCATGCAGTCTGGCAGCTGGTGCTGAAAGGCAAGAAATGCCTTCCCCTAGGGAATGAACAGGTCCCCTAGTTAAGGATTTTAGTACCTGGGTCACAGTACTGTTCACCTTATGCTAGTTCTGGCTCTATCCATTGAATTTCAGAGCTGGAAAGAACCTCAGAAGTGATCTAATCCAATATCTCACCCAACTTAGGAATCCCCTTCACAGTGGTACAGACAGGTGGTCATCCGCCCTCTACTAGGACATCTTAACAATGAATGCTACCCAATAATGGAATAATGGTGAGTCTTTTAGTGAAAGGACAGATCTAATTGTTAGGGCAGTTAGGTTAGCAGTGGATAGAGCATGGGGCCTAGAGTCTCAAAGACCTGAGTTCAAATCTAGCTTCAGACACTTACTAGCTGTGTGACCGTGGTCAAGTCACTTCACCCTGTTTGCCTCAGTTTCCTCATCTGTAAAATGAGCTGGAGAAGGCAATGGCAAGCCACTTAAGTACCTTTGCTAAGAAAACCCCAAACAAGGTCATGACTGACATGACAGAACAATAAAAATTGTTGGGATGCTTATTATATATACGAGGTCATCAATTTGGAACTAGATGGGACCTCAGAGTGATCTCATCCAACTCCATTATTTTATAGATGAGAAAATTGAGGGCCAGAAAGGTTAAAGGTCACACAGGTAAGTGAGTAGCAGATTCAAACCCAGATCCTCTGAATTCAAATCACCTTCTTCCATACTGACTCTGTGCTTGAATGTCTCCACTATAGGAATTTATGACCTAGGTGGATCATAAGCAATTGTTGGACAGCTCCAAGTACTAGAAAGCCCCTTATATTGAGCAAAACTCTGACTCCCAGTCATCAGTTCTCATTAAATCCTCTAGAGTCACATTGTCTAACCTCTCTTCCACATGATGGTCCTTCAGATATTATTGAAAATAAATGAGAATGACATCCTCCAAGCCCAGCTGCATTTTTAAATGCCTATGAAAGGTGAGAGTGTTCGTTATCCATTTATCTTTGCAAGGAGACACCATGGGGATTATGTAATTAAACTGTGTACATTAACTTGCCATAGCATTCTTGTCCAACTTAGGTAACTATCATCTGGCAAAAGTGGGTCACACACTTGACTCCTCCTAGTTTTTGAACTTTTGAAAAAGAAATTATGATGAATCTAGTCCAAGTGAGCTCAAGTAGCAAGTGTGAACTTTTCTCATATTTCAGATCAGCACATTTCTGTAACAAAATACAAACCTGAAGGAAGAGGTCCCTATATTTTTCCTTATCACTTCTGGATGTCAAACTTCTCTCTTCCAAGTTCTGTCAGTGGTTTGTTTGATGGAGAAATTAGAATTGTTTCAGAATTATATAATGCCACAACTAGAAGGTTATCTTAGATCACCTAGTTCAAGCCTCTCACTTTATTTTATTTTTTTTTTATTTTGCGGGGCAATGGGGGTTAAGTGACTTGCCCAAGGTCACACAGCTAGTAAGTGTAAATTGTCTGAGGCCGGATTTGAACTAAAGTACTCCTGAATCCAGGGCCGGTGCTTTATCCACTGTGCCATCTAGCTGCCTCCAAGCCTCTCACTTAAAAGAGGAAGAAACTGAGATCTAGATACGGGAAATGACTTGCCAAAAGTCACAGTCAGTTCATGATATTTAAGATTATAACATAAAATTTCTGACTCCCAGTCCTGAGTTCTACTATGAATGAATGAATGAATTAGTTAATTACTTAATTAATTAATGGAGACAACATTTATCAAATTCTTATTATGTGCAAAGCACTGTGCCTTTAAACACTGAGGATACAAATAGGAAAAGCTAGCCAGTCCTAGCTGTCAAGGATTTCAGTTTCTAATGGGGAAGAAAACACTTAAAGGTATCTTCATTTACGAATCAAGTAGTAAGGCTCCAGGTGCCCTAGGGTGCAATGGCAAACAAATGGTAATGCATTTTCTTTAATGTCTTTTCCATGGATAAAACCATATCTGTTTCTGATGTTGAACCATTTGGCAGTGCCAAGGATTCTGTTGCTGGGAATAGTCTTTCCTGAGTCTTCAAGAGCTGTGGCTGCTGAAGAGGTTGGGGTTGAATGAAGCACCTGCAGAAGCAGCCACTTGTAAGAGCTGCTTCCCCGACAGAGGATGACTTCAGGAGCTGGGCTGATGACCACAGGGCCAGTGTTCTATGGGGTGCTGCTTTTCCTGGGGCCATTGGCCCTGTGGCCCTGAGCTATCTTCACTGGGAGAAATGATGGTTTAACCTACGTGGCACATGCCCCCTCCTGTCTCTCCAGTAGGCTAAATCACTGTTTCAGCTAGGCTATTTTGCCTGCCCCACTGGTGACTGATGGTGGTGGGAGTTAGGGTGGAGTGGTGGTGGTGGGCTGCTTTGCCACTTTGCCACCATGCAGATTGTATGAAGTCCCTCCAATGAAGCAATGTGGGGAAAGAACTATTTTAGTCATAAAGGGTCCATGAGTTCTTTCTTCTAAGATAGCATCTGAGGTGCCCTTCCTCCTCTACACCTCCTGAATGTGGGTCTAAGAGATATTGTCAGGTTAGGATTTTTGCAAAAGAGCTTACATATATTATCTCATTTGATCCTCACGACAATTCTGTGAGGCTATTATTATCCATGTTTTACAGATGAGTGAATGAAAGCACAAAAGGGTTAAATAATTTGCCAAGAGTTTAATAAGAGGAAGAAAAAAAAAGAAAAGAAGAAGAAGAAGAAGAAGAAGAAGAAGAAGAAGAAGAAAAGAAGTCAGTATTTGAGGGAGGATTTGAACCTAGTTTCTATGTCCCTTGGGGCCTCTGTTGTCCAGTAGTCTCCCCTAGCAGGAATTTTGAGGGTTATGGGGAAGTGGGGCCCAAATGCCTCCCAATTTTGCCCCCTTTCCAGTCCCTTGTGCTCAGACATGCAGCAGGGAACACCTTGGACTAGGATATATGATTACCCCTTGTAGAGTGACTCCACCAAGGAGTAAAGAATCGATAAAGCCAGAGGAGACAGCAGCTGCCTTAAAGCTCAGCGGTATTGAAAACATGCCAACCAAAGTCTTCTGAAGGAACACACAAGAGGCCTGCTATTGATTTCCCTTCCTTGCAATGTTCCCTGCTACACCTCAATGGGACCCAGAGTCCCAGAGACGAAAGGGCCTGACACGATTTTTCCATTCTCCTCCATGTTTGTTTGAAGGTGGAGATCTGCCCTCTCTCCTCTCCTAGCAAGCAGCTTGGGGGCTGCCTGGATTGGGGGAAGGGCTGCTCTTCGGGGACAGAGGTTGAATTAGTTCTTGTATCAATTCCAATGGGGATTCAACATCAAGTCCAGTGGGTCTTCGAGCGATGAAGAACTGTTGTGACCATTGGTGCTTTGCTGCTATGAGCCGACCCTTGGCCACCTTCCCTAGCTCTCAGCCCACTCTGCCCTGGGATTTACAGAAGCCAACAGGTTCCTGGAGGGTTCATGTTTCCACCTGGGCCTCTTTGGGTGGGGCCACACCCTCACCACTCAGGAGTAGGACATTTCAGAAGCATTCAGGGAAATGAGGATGATTTTTTTTAAACTTCCCAACAAACAGCCAGTGCTTCTGACCTTGGTGATAATTTATTAAAACCTTGTACTATCCCAAATAAATGGAACAGCTGAGTCATTTTATGCACGGAATCCCCGGGGACAGAAACCAAGGCGGCCCTTTCAAAATCATGGGGGTGGTTCTCTTTGTCAAAACCTCAGGAGCAGTGCTCAAAGTGCTCCCCAAGGAGAACCTTTTCACAGATAGAATAAAGCTTGGTCCCCACCTGTTGTCATGGCAATTGGGAACCCAGCCTGTTCATCCTGCCCCAGGCCATCAGGCAGTAGAAATGCATCCCTTCTCTTCTACTTCTTCCGATCAGCTGAAGGGGGCCTCTCAGATTCCCCAACCCACTGCATCCCAAGGTGAAAATTTCTAGTTGTTGCCTCCCAAATCCCTAAAAATAGATTTGATGGAAAGGGGAAAACACCACATCTTAAGGCAATCAACTATTATTTATCGATCACACTGTGATGCAGTGAGCAGAAAAAAGCTTCTCTTCTGACTACTACTCTCAGCTCTCTCCTTATCTCTTTTTTCATTCTCCCTCAGAACCTGTGATTTCAGTGATGTAAAGGAATTCCTGCTGAAAACAGTATCTATCAATGAAGATCATCAATTGTTCTTTTTTTGTTGTTGAGGCAATTGGGGTTAAGTGACTTGCCCAGGGTCACACAGCTAGTAAGTGTTAAGTGTCTGAGGCCAGATTTGAACTCAGGTCCTCCTGAATCCAGGGCCGGTGCTCTATCCACTGTGCCACCTAGCTGCCCCGATCAATTGTTCTTCAAATTAGTCTAAGTCCTAGTTGTCTGGGAGCACTGAGAGGGGAATGACTAACCCAGCATCACGGTAGCAGCATGGGTCAGAGGTGGCCCTTGGGCCAGCTCTGTGTCCTCAAGGTGATGCTGCCTCTCTCCCTGTTCTCTTACTACCACATTCTGTGAGCCCGATTATCACTCTGGGCCTGAGTTCACTGGTCTCTGAAACATCAAACTTGGACTAGAATCACAGGCCACTAGAGCTGGAAGAGACATTAGTGATGATCTGCTCTAATCCCTTCTTTGATCTTCGAACTTGATTGACTTATATATAGTGCTTTAAAAACTAACAAAGTACTTTCATTGTGGAACCTCATTTGAATCTTACAGCAACCCTTTGAGTTTGGTATTATTGCCATTTTATAGGTGAGGAAATTGAAGTTCAATACAATGAAGTGAATTGCCCAAGGTCATGGAGCTATTAAGAAGTATACCAGACAGGATCTGAATCCAGGGCTTCCTAATTCCAGTCTCAGAACTCTAACCACTATACCACACACTGTCTTTTTCACAAATCACTATTTGCAGAGCCTTGGCTTTTCCCCCCTCCTGTGCTTATGCAGTTCTTTCCCCTGCCCACCCCTCAGCCTCCTCATGCCCTATAATAACTTAATTAGATTCCATTTTCCTGAGCAGTCAAAGGGTGAATCAGCAACTTTCTTACAAGGCCTAAATTTGTCACCAGTCCCCACGTAGCTTTGTGCCTAATCCTTGGGGAAATTAGATTATAGGGTTAGAAGAGGAATCAGGAAAGTGACTTCTCGCTGTCCCCATCTTCCTGGAAGGGTGCAGGGAGTCCTGAGTCCCTGCCAGGCCCCCTTTCCCCCTGGGCCGAAAGACACAGATGGTCTAATATTACTTCACCTTATCCCCCCTCCCTCTGGTATTCCCTAATGCCCCAGCTGCCAGCTGTTAAAAAACAAGGTCACGGTCACGTTATTGATCGCCTTGGAGCTGGGATTGAAAGACCTCAAGGAGGTTTGGTCAGGTTTTTTAAGCAGGCGGGAGGTAGGATGGGACAAGCAGAGGATGGCAATTCAGCGTTTCCCTTTCCACGCACCAGGGTTTCACCATAGATCAATCAGGGCTTATGTTGCTACAACCTGCCAGCCGAAAGCCCAGGAAAGCAGATGAAGGGGATTCTGTGATTAATAAGGAGGGTGGATGGGGGAGGAGGGAGGAAGACTTTTTCCTCAGGCAGCTACAGTACAGCATGATCTGCTTTCACCTGGTTTGCTTCCACACACCTCCAAGGCACCCCAGTGTTGTGGCAAAGGTTTGGAAGTTGGGCAAGAAACTTGAGGTTCTCTGGCTATTTGTCCCTGTTCTCCCTGTTGCCTGGATGGCAGGTTCTAGAGCTCACCAAGTTCAAACCCCTCATTTTGCAGGAAAGGAAACTGAGACCCAGAAAGGTGACAGAACTTGTCTTAGATCACTGAGCTAGTGAACGGCAGAATTGTTGGTTTGTGTCTCCAGGCAGGATTTAAACTCAGTATTTGCTGCCAAATCCAACACTCCTTCCATTGTACCACACTGCCTCCCCAGATAAAGAGGCCTGGGCTTAGGCATGGAAACAACAGCAAATCTTTCAGTGTTCAACTAGGATACACCCAGCCAGGAGCCGTACTCATCCTAACTCAATAGCATGTTACATGCATGGGGTTTGCAGCTAATTGAAAGCACCATGGCCACTGAGGCAGAAACAAATGGGCAGGTTCATGGAATGAGTTACACAGTGGAGTATAGTGGATTGACTTCGAGAGTTGGAGCTAGGAAGACCTGTGTTCAAATTCTCCCTCAAATACTGACTTGCTGGGTAACTTGGGGCAAGTTATTGTATTAAACTTTCCTTGTTTTCCTCATCTGTAAAATGTGGATAATGACAGTACCTACCTCACAGAATTACTATGAAGATTAAGTGAGATAATGTAAGCATTTTACAAACCTTAAGACACAATATAGAGGTCAGGTTGTTTTTAACTGGTATATTTATTATCACCACTATGCCAGCTATACCCAGAGCTGTAACTAGCTACTTTGGCCCCTGGAGGAAACAGATACATTTTTAGGACAAATTTAGTTTGTGAGAATATAGGAAGGAGCCACTGTTATTGTAAATAACTCTTCTTACCTAGGTGCTAAACCTTATTAAGTGTTAGAAATACTTCTATATTACTGAAAGAGTTTAAATTCTATTAGCACCTTCTAAATTTTGGTGTCTTTTCCCACCCTAATTATGTCTTTGCTATACCCATGAATTATGGGCTTCAGGTAGCTAGCCTATTGGTGCAATAGAAACTGAGGAGGAAGTCAATACAGAAGAGTAAGTAAAAGAGGTGGGAGGACCTTAGAATTCATGTGTTCCAACCCCACTGATTTGTCAAATGAAGAAACTGAGACCAACAGAGGAAGAGGACACAGAGCTAAGTGGAAGAACCAGAAACCAAACCTAGCTCCTTTTTTTGTCCTATCACAATAATAACTATATTTATATGGTCGAAGGCTAGTCAGGTGGCATAGTACATAGAATGCCAGGTCTGGAATCAGGAAGACTCATCTTGCTGAGTTCAAATCTGGCCTCAGACCCTTCCTAGCTGTGTCTTTGTTTGCCTCAGTTTCTTTGTCTATATAAAGAGCTAGAGAAGGAAATGGCAAAGTACTCTAGGGTCTTTACCCAAATTGGGTCATGGAGAGTTGGACAGGACTGAAAAAATCACCCAACAATATACGGTTGAGGGTTTACAAAGCACCGTCCTAATAATAATCCTATGAGGTTGTAATAAAGAGGTATTATTTCCCCTGCAAAGCTAGATGGCACAATGGGTAGGACCATGTACCTGGAGTCGGGTAAGACCTGAGTTCAAATTTGGCCTCGGATGCTTTTTAGCTCAGTGACCTTGGACTAGTTGCTTAATCTCTATCTGCTTCAGTTTCCTCAACTGTGTGTGAAATGCCAATAATTATAGAGCTGGAGTGAGGATCAAATAAGATAAAGTAAAATGATTAGCATAGTACCTGGCACATAGTAGGTGCTTTTTTCCTTCCTCCCGTCTTTATATGGAAGGGGACACTGAGAATCAAGGAGGTTAAGTAACTAATCCAAGATGACAAAACAAATAAGAGATAGACTCAGCACTTGAACCGTCCTCTGACCTTGAGCATAATATTTTCCTTCTGCTGATTTATCTCCCAAGCAGCATCAAAGCCAGTGATTCCTTTCTCATTCCTCCTTCCTTCCCTTACCAACTTCTTCATTTTTAAAAAGAGGATCATAAAAGCACCTACCTCCCAGGGCTATTATGACAATCGAGTTAGATAATATTTGTAAAGTGCCTACCACCATGCAGTAGGTGTTATATAAATGTTAGCTATTATTTTCAAGGAGAAGCTAGGTGGCGCCATAGTGCATAGAGTGTCAGACCTCTAGTCAGGAAAACTCATCTTGAGTTCAAATCTGGCCTCAGATACTTATTGACTGTGTGACCCTGGGCAAGTCACCTAACCCTGTTTGCCTCAGTTTCCTCATCTGTAAAATGAGGTGAGGGGGGCAGCTAGATGGCGCAGTGGATAGAGCACTGGCCCTGGAGTCAGGAGTACCTGAGTTCAAATCCGGCCTCAGACACTTACCACTTACTAGCTGTGTGACCCTGGGCAAGTCACTTAACCCCAATTGCCTTGCTAAAAAAAAAAAATGAGGTGAGAAGGAAATGGTAAATCACTTCAGTATCTTTGCCAAGAAAATCCCAAATGGGGTCACAAAGTCAGACAGCAACAACAACAACAACAACAACATTATTTTCAGTATTATTATTATCATACTCATCATTATTAAAATGAGGTGCTTAGACCAGATGACCTCTATGGTCTCTTCTATGTCTAAAGCTAAATCTATGATTGTACTAAGTTTTAAGTTTATTACACTTTCTTTTGTAGTAAGATTCCCTCCCTCTGAAACTCAACTTCCTTTTTTCTCTTCATTATTTGCATTGTTTTCTTTTCTTAGCACTTCGTCTTCTTATTTACCCCAGGCCAATTGAGCTTAAGCCCTAATAGCCAATAATCAATTCCAGTAATGTTTTCATATTCCTTACCTAGCAAAGGGTAGAGATGATAACTAACACTGTTCTCAAAGAACCAGCTACTTCTGGCCTCTTCATGACAGGAACAACATCTACCCAAAGGAAGTTAAGTTACTTTTCCCTAAAAGGCAGCAAAACTGTCATCGATACTTAATTTGTTTGAATTATTAAAATTTGAACCAATAATGAGGCTTTCTTGTCTCCTAAGTATAAAAGCCCAGCCCACAAAAAGTGAGGTGTTCCTCAGGCTTGAAACACTCTCCTAACTGGGAGTCTACCATCCTGACAAACAAAGAAGCAGAGTAGCCGTGCCCAATTCAGGGCTGCATCCTTGAGGAAGACCCTTTCCATGCTATCAAGAAAACTCCATTTTCTTTAATGTTAGACAAGCTAAGAGTGTCTCATTTCATTCTGGTTCTTAGACTGAACCACTGGACCAAGCCAAGGTGGGCCTGGATGATAATCTTGACTCTTTCTAGGTATACTTGGATCAATTCAGCTCTCAAGTCAGTTGAACTTCTTGAACCCCAAGGCAAGTTATTTGAGAGCTATCCACTCTTGAATATTCTCTCCCAGCCAATAGCCATAGATAAGCTGACTCCACACAAGCCCTCTTCATCATGTTGTTTCCTCTTCTCTTATTGAAATTCCTCTCATGGAGTTCAAATGCCACATACCCCAGGAAGCCTTCCTTGATTACCCTCAATGATTTCCTCTGAGCTCCCCACAGCCCTTAAAATTACACCATTAAAATCAGTACTTAATTTCACCCAGTCTTGTATTATTTATTGTGATTTCATATGACTTGCTTCCCTAAGTAAGCTCCTTAAGCACAGGAAGCATGTTTCATATAATTTCTGTTTCTTTATGGTGCATATATGTTTGTTGGCTGATTAGATAAATCACACTAGTCAAGGATTCTCCATGGGAGCATTGTATATAATATGATTTTTAAATATCTCAAGGTTTCTAAAGGAAGGAAAGAAGAAAGGAAGAAAACAGAAGGAAGGAAAGAAAGAAGGAAAGAAACAAGTATTTATTATGCACTTACTATGAGCCAGGTGCTTGTGCAAAGTACTTTATAAATATTATTTCATTTTGTCCTCATAATCCTGGGAGGTAGATGCTATTTTTTTTTGTAGATGCTATTATTATCCCCATTTTCCAGTTGAGGAAACTGAGGCAAACTGGTTAAGTGACTTTTATTTGCCCAGGGTCATACAGGTGGCAAGTATTTCAGGCCAGACTTTAACTAAGGTCTTCCTGATTCCAGGCCCAGTGCTCTATAATCCACTTGTACCAACCAGCTGTCAGATCACCAATACATAACTGCTAATGTGATCCTTCCTTGCAAAGCTGTCTTATATCATAACAGGTAATAGTTTTGCTATAAGTTATGGATATTTATTGGTTCCTTGCCACCACCCCCAATAGATATCCTGCTCTTTGGGCCTCTCCCTCCCTCTGACTATTTAAGAAGGGGGCCCAGGAAGATACCCATAATTTTCCAGCTACCTCCAGGCTCCTGGACCAGTTGCCTTCTTTCCTCCACACCCCTCTCTTTCTTTTTATATGCTCCCCCCCTCCAAGAGATCATGTTCTCATTGAGGTAAGGGACTATTTTACCTTTCTTTGTATCTCCAGTGCCCGGCACAAGTAAGTACTTAATAAATGTTTATTGACTGACTGGCCATTAATAAGGCAGAACAATGGGAGCACAATCATTTATAATAATGAGTTCAGGGGGGCAGGTAGGTGGCACAGTGGATAGAGCAGCGGACCTGAAGTCAGAAGGACCTGGGTTCAAATCTGACCTCAGACACTTAACACTTACTAGCTGTGTGACCCTAGGCAAGTCACTTAACCCCAATTGCCTCACCAAAAAAAATAATAATAATGAGTTCAGGGTCTATCTTACAAAGAATTATCTTACTAGCTGATGAGTGCAATGGGGTAATGGTTTAAATGCAGGGGTGGCGAATGAAGTTTTCAGTGCAGCTGAAGGATCATGTGTCTTTAAAGCCTTTGGAAAAGGAGATTGCAATCTCCTAAAGGAGCAGTGAGATTCAACAGGGTTGTGAACCATAATTTGAAAACAGTAGAATTCTAGAATCTTAAAATTTGCACTGGAAGAGATCTTAGAATGCAGCTTGCCAGAGCTAGAAGGGCCATTAGAACACAGAACACTAGAGCTAGAGGAAACTTGAGAATCTGAAGTGTCAGAACTTGCAGGGAACTTAGAATATAGATGGTCAGAGCTTGGAAAGCTCTTAACAGACTATTTAGTCCAGCTCCCTCAGTGCATAGATGGGGAAACAGAGACAAAGGCATGGCTACACATAGACTTTGAGGAGCTGTTCATTTTGAAAGCAAAACATTCATTAGTTTTGTTTTTATGCAGGGCAATGGGGGTTAAATGACTTGCCCAGGGTCACACAGCTAGTAAGTGTCAAGTGTCTGAGGCCGGATTTGAACTCAGGTACTCCTGAATCCAGGGCCAGTGCTCTATCCACTGCTCCACCTAGCTGCCCCTGATTCATTAGCTTTTCATGAAATGTTCTGATTTGTTTGCCCATCAATAAAATCTGATCATGGTTATGGCTGGACTTCTGCGTATGGTTTAGAAAAAAAAACACAACACATTGATTTCACCCCCCCCCCCCCATAGCCAGTGGAGTAAGACAAACCATCTTGGAGCTGCAATTGAATCGGCAGAAGCTCTCTCATTACTAGCTTGCAAAACATAATTACGGATGTAGAATAAATTACATGTTAACATGGATGATTACTCCCTGTTTCTCCTGCTATCATTAAGCAGCTGAATAATATGGCCAGATGCTCTGAAACAGACTACTGACTTCAGAGCCGACAACACCAGAGCCATAATGGCTCTACATATTAGACAGTGAAAGAAAAACAGAGGATTAATTTCAGCACTTAATTAGAGTACCTCTAATCTTTCCCCCTCCCAGAACCTCTCCCCCTTCTCTCCTTAATTTTTCCCACATCTGCTTTCAGGACATATCTTCCTGCAAGGGGGTGGAAAGGGTGTGATATACGTCTGTATTTATTTCTGAGAGATGCCTTTTTTTAGGTTCTTATCTCTGTCGGATGCCCCTCCCTGCCACATGCTACGTTTGTTGCTATGGAAGGAAATCATCCACATCCCTGCTCTCCCCCTTCTCCTGAATTAACTCCCATCTCTTTGCCCCAGTTTTACTTTCTTAGCTATTCGATATTTTTGTTTCCAGAGAAACAAAAGATGAATGCAGCCTGGATTTGCCATGTAGCCCTTCCTTAGATTTTTGGAGCTGGAAGGAACCTTAAACATCATCTTCCACAATACTCTCACTTTACAGGTGGGGAAACTGAGACATGGAGAAGGGAAGGGATTTACACAAAATCATCTAACTAGTTAATTCATGGCAGAACTGGGACAAAAACCCAGGTCTTTAACTCTCATCCCAGAGTTCTTTCCACTATATTGTATGACTTCTTAATGAGCAGGATGAGGGCTCCTAGATGTCTTCCATGTCAGCTGAGAATATATCCCCCTGAAGAAATGATTCTCAAAACAGGTATGGGACCCAGAAATCATCATTATGCAAGCCTTGATGAGGCATTTGGGGGGGTGCTTTTAATGCTGGCATGGAAACAACTGTCAGATTCAGTTCCCACTCTATAACCCACTTCATGTGCATCCTTAGGTAAGTTTCTTAACATCTCTGGGTCTCATCTACTTCTTCAAAGCTCAGTTCTTTAGTCACCTCCTACAAATGGCCTTTCCTGATTCACCCAGCTGGTCATGTCTCCCACTCCCAATTCTCAAGCATTTGCTATCTATCTATCTATCTATCTATCTATCTATCTATCTATCTATCTATCTATCTATCTATCTATCTATCTATCTATCATCTCTCTATCTCTGTCAAATGCATGGAAATTGCACACACACAAACATGAAGCAAATACAAGGGAAACAACTTATACACATGTAAGTAAATACTATATACATGCATGTGCACATACACATGCATATACACATACATATGTGGCAATCAATTTATACTCAGAAGAAGGAGGATGAGCTCTCCTCTGATATATATATATATATACATATATATATGTATGTGTGTATGTATATATTGTATTTATTTATATATATTTAGGTTGTTTCCCTTGATAGAACATAAACTCTCTGAGGACAGTAACTATTTCATTTTTGTCTTTGGGTTCTTGTCATCTATCACGACGAATGACATTTTAGTAGGTGCTTAATAAATGTTTGTTGGTTGACTGACTTCACAAGTGTGCGAAGAAATAATACAATAATAATTTATGCTTAAGAAGTAGGATAAGAGATATTTTGGTGGGGGGGAAGTTCAGACCTTGTAAAGAGAAATCTCTCTATGGAAATTTCCTCTCCAGCTAAAGATTCATCTATAATTTATAGTCTTAAGAGAGTTACCCAGGGCACTGAGAAGTTAAATGACTTGCCCATGGTTACACAGTTAATGAATATCAGAGACAGGGCTTGATCTCAAATATTCCTGACTCCAAAATTGGCCCTCTAGTCACTAAACCATATTACCCCTCAGCATTAGGGATATATATGGCCTCTACTATATTGGGTGGATCCTCTGTGTAGTACCTGTGGAAGACCATTGCTAGGAAATAGGATTCAGTGAGGTATAAACACATATAAATAGATGTGCAAATGTTAAAGTTCTCTATAAATGCAAGCTATACTACTACTGATTATTATCATAATCCTTATTATTAGAGAATGAGAAGACACGACTGGGTTATCATCTACCTAGATGAAGGGAATACACATATTGATGAGATCATGAATCCAGCAATGAACGGAAGAAACTGTACTTGTGAGGATTAAAGCAAAAGAGATAAAAGGTGTGTCACTTTTATCAATTCACCCTCCTTTCTGTACTCCCTTTTATTTCCTCATGTAAAATGAGGTGGTTTCACTAGATTAGGGTTTCCCAACTCTAGTCCATAAACCAGCAGACACACCTATAGCAAATTCTTTTCAGTTCACAAAATTTCCACTACTTAAATCCTTCATTAAAACCTACAAACTCAAATAAATGGATTATTTCTTCTCAATATCCCTGACTATTCTTGGCTCCCTATCCATGCTCCCTGAGGCATTCAGAAAAATGAATGGCAATGTATTCGGAGAGGGCAGGCTGGTACAAGGTAGAGAATTTAAGAAGTTTACTCTGCTATGTTGTCTGGGTTGGAAAACCCTGGAATGGACAACTTCTAGCTTCTCTTTCAGCCCTTTCATTTCATGAATTTATACATTAATACTTTTCAGTCAACAAAACATTATCTCCTAACATGCCCTGCCTGTCTTTGTCTCTGTCTCTGTCTCTCTCTTTCTGTGTCTGTCTCTCTCTGTGAAATAATTTATCAATCCTAGAGGATCTACATCCTCCTCCAATCCAGATCAGCAACTATTATGCAACCCATAAAAGTCAAGTGACTTGCCCAGGGTCATACAGGCAATGTGTGTCAGAGATAGTTCTTGAGCCCTGGTCTTCTGGATGCTCCTTGCTCTTGTAGCCACTACAGCTATGCTGCCTCACAGGATCATTATTGTTTTGTAAATGCTAAAGCGCTAGGCTCACGTGAGCTCTCCCCTGTTTATGTCTTTAAGGTGACCAGACTTGGAAGCTCAGAAAACAAAGCCAATTTCCTAAGTCATGCTAGTCTGCAGTGTGTGCAGTGGGCGGGCTTCTGTCTGAATTTAGAAGGCAATCAATTTATACTCAGAAGGAAGAGGACGAGCTTTCCTCTGAAACTGATCCACTTGTCTTCGTAAACGTTAGCCAATTTTGTAATGGCTTCAGTAGCCAGTGTTTTCTATTTGCTATCCATTTTATGACTTGTTTAAGAGCAAGAGGGAGCATGCATATTTCTCCCCTGTAGGAAATCGACAACCCGGGCTCCTGCAATCAATAAAAATCATATTTTGCTGACTTTGAAAAAGAAGCCAAGATGTCATCTTCAGAAGGTGTGTTTTTACTGAGGAGCACTCGGGGCTGGGTGCTCCAGCAGCCTGAAGAGATTTCCAATCAGTTTACTGAGGGGTTGAGAAAGGATGGCTGGCTGAGCACAAACAGATGGTCCCAAAGATGGGTTTTACTGCCTCTCCTTTTTACCCTGGAGAGCTGATCAGGAGAAATCTAAGGTTGCCTGAACCTCAAGGGCAGTGTCTCTCTCACTGTTGTACATTTGTGAAACACTGCCATGAAAGAGGTGACACAGACACAAATGTTTTAGCTTACTCTTGGAACAAGGTAGATCCAGGGTTGAACTCTCTGTTGGATTACATGTGTGACAGTGGCTGTGGGACTCATCTGGGTTCTAATACTTAAGAGACTTAAGCAATTGCCTCCCCTGTTTGAGCCTGTTTCCCGCTCAGTGAAACAGGCATAATAATTCCTTCCACTACCTAGTGTTGTGAGAAAAGCACCTGGAAAGATTTACCGTCATGAAGGAATTTAAATTATCCGCAATATTATTATCAGTTTGCCTTTAAACTATAGAGAACCCACCCACACTCACCTGTGTGAGTGCCTGATCCCCATACTAATTTACTCCAGGTTGGCTGGGCTTTTCACTCTCTCTCAAACACATGCTTAGCAGCCTTCTCTTTAGGTTCTGTTCATATTATTCTGGGAATCCTTTTCTTTTGCCTATCCAAATTCTGGCCAGCTTTTAATACTCACTTTAAGCCCTGCTTCATTTCAGTTCAATGAAACAAACAGCATATATTAATACCATATTATGTGTAAATAATTGTACTAGGCACTAAGATAGAAGGGCAAAAGGAGTCATTTCTCCCCTCAAAAAGCTTACATTTTGCTGGGTGACTGCAGCATGTACAAAGAAAGTATAATGCAATGTAAACTGAGGCAGGAGAGAGCACTGACAATGGAATGGATCAGGGAAGGCTTCATGGAGGAGACAGAACCTTAACCAGCCACTGTAGGAAGAAAAAGATTCTGAGAAGGGGAGATGAGGAGAGAGCATACTTTAGACATAGGGGAAGGAGGTGAGGTTATGTTTTTGCCTTTTTGTGTGTGTGTCTCCAGTATTTAGCATCATGTCCAGCATATAGTAAATGCTTAATTAATGCTTGTTCACTTGACTTATGTGAAAGCACATAGGCAAAAAAGTGAGTGGATTCAATCTGTTGCCAAGTCCTATTGTTTTTCCTTTCAGAACTACTATGTTCTACATCCCCTTCTCTCCTCTTACACTTGCCACCACTGCCTTCCTAGGTGAAGATGAGGGGGTTGATGCTAAGGTGGTGGGTGTGAAATGTAGAGTTGAGGGGAGAAAGAGCTCATGGTACATAGTCTCAGAGTTTTCAAATCAAGAGAAGTGAAAAAACATTACAGGCATGGGGAGGGGCAACCAGTGCAAAAACATGGAGGTAGAAAATAGAATATAGTGTATAAGAAATAGCTTGGGGGCAGCTAGGTGGTGCAGTGAATAGAGTACTGGCCTTGGATTCAGGAAGACCTGAGTTCAAATCTGGCCTCAGACATTTGACACTTACTAGCTGTGTGACCCTGGGCAAGTCACTTAACCCCAATTACCTCACCCCCCCAAAAAAGAAAGAAATAAAAAAGAAAAAAAGAAATAGCTTGGCTGAAATGTACAGTGTATGAAGGGAATTAATCATTAGAATTTATATAGCTTTTAAAGCAAAGGACTGGATGATGATGACACCGTCCTGTGGTTAAAGATAGTTTTATCCTTGACAACACATTCTGAGTCATACCCTGTTCTCCATGACATGCTTGTGTTAGGAGACCCCAGCACCCAGTGGTTGCTGGATTCTTCTACAGAGCTTTTGATACCAGCCTTTCCATATTCATTTCATAGATGTGTAAAACTTGGAGGTGAGTTAACCCAATCCCAACCATAGCATCTTGCACCCAGCAGATGCTTAATCAATGCTTAGAAATGAACAAAGGAAGTCCCATGTTCTACACATGAAAGATAGAATCCCAGAGATTTGTCCACCATCTCACAAATTAGGGGCAGGCTTTTGATTCTCAGTAAGGAGTGCAGCTTCCCTGCTCCCGCCCCCCGCATTGTACAACTGGAGAATGTGCATTGCCAATAGAAGAACATCAGTGGTTTTTCTCAAATATGAAAAACCCAAGATTAAAAAAGGCAATGAAAAACAATGGTCTTTTTTCAGCAGCCCTATTCCCTGGAGCTTGGGCTCTGGGCCCCAGCAATCACCATAGCTATAGATGTCACTGCTGACCTTCACCCAGCAGCTGCACGGCCTATTGCTCTCTTTGTTAATAATACATTCAGCTCTGAGCCACGTTTCAGTTGCTCAGCCTGGACAGATAGTCCCCAAACACGGCCTGTTAATTTAGCCTTATTTAATTTCAGCAGCAAAGAGATGATTTTTACATTTACTCAGGGGGACACTCCATGTATATGGATTGGGAGCACAGAAATGTGTGGAGATTAAATCCATCAGAAAAAAAAAAAAAGCTTAGCCAAAGAGCAGCAGGGGAGTTAGCCGTGGCCATAGAAAACATGGAAGTATGGAGGGCAAGCAGAAACATCCTTTTGTTTTCAGTCTCATTTTGATTTGGCAGAATCTCTGCAAATGCTATTTTGACTAAGTCCTGATTCAAGTAATACAAAATAAAAGGGAGATTTTGATTAATTTGGGGATTATTTCACTAACTTTATAATCTTCTTCATCATTGTCATCTTCCTCAAATTCTCTATTACCTGCTAGGCATTATACTTACACCTAAGACTATGAAAATGTATAAGACACTATTCCTGTCCTCGAGGAACCAATCTAATGACCCATTCAGAGAATTAAAGTGAATTCTGTCTTTAGCTGTGCCTCAATTGCTCAGTTTGGCTGATCAATGAACCTGAAGATGCCCAGTCCTTAGTCATCACATTCAGAACTCTTGTGGCACCCAAACATACATGTGTGGCTGTGCGCATGCAAGCGTGTGCGCACGCACACACACACACACACACACACATACACACACACACGGACTCCATGCAATACTACAGTATTTTTTTCTCCTTACCCTCACTTCTTGGAATTCCTGCTTTCCTTTATAATTCTTATTATAAGAGTCCTTCTCCAAGAGTCTTTTCTTGGTCCCCCCCAACTGCTAGTACATTCTCCTCCAAGATTACCTTATATCTTCTTCATATATATTTTACATATACATACATATATCTTTGGTATATATGGACATGTTGTCTTTCCCACTAAGACATAAACTCTTTGAGAACAGGGATTGTTATATTCCCAGAAAAAGTGCATAGTAAGTGCTTAATAAATACCTGACTGTGATAAAATTATTAATAATAGGGTGTTTGGGGGTCCTATGAGACCTAGAGACCCTGGCCAGAACTTTCTTGGAGCCAGCCCAGAGTCAGGAGAATTTCAAAGGAAATTTGGACTGTGAATAAAGATTAAAACCATACCTACTTGAAGGCTTTTTCCCTTCCTGGCCTCTGCACTCTGACATCAGCCAGACCACCCTTAAATCCAGTAAAGCAATAGATTTCTTTTCTTCCCCCCTCCCCTGCCCCCGCGGGGCAATGGGGGTTAAGTGACTTGCCCAGGGTCAGTAGTAGTAGTAGTAGTAGGCCTCCACCAGTCGTGGACGACCATGGATCAGTGTCCTGAAGAGCCACAGGCCACAATGTGGCTGTGCAGTCCGATAAGGGAGCCACAGCTCCTGAGTGACTTATAACTGGTAACTGCTGCATCCCGTGTTGTATCTACCCCATGAGGAGTAGCTGGAGTGTCCTCTCCAGGGCGCTGGCCTGGGCAGATCAATATGGAAAACAAGCTGTTGCCCATGCAGCAGGTTTTCCCTCTCCATGACACTGGTGTATCCAAAGGAAAGGCAGAGCCAATACAGTTTGGCACCAGTGCTGCCGCAGAAGTTGCCAGAGGGATGTGATGTCCAACATCCAACTGCCTAAGGGACTCCAACTCCTGATTTTTCCTGTGGGTTAACTCCCGAAGCCTTTCCCATATATGGATATAGCTGCAAGGCAGCAGAAGTTTAAAATCAGGGTTTCCTTCCCCTAGAACCCTAGGGTCACACAGCTAGTAAGTGTCAAGTGTCTGAGGCCGGATTTGAATTCAGATACTCCTGAATTTAGGGCCGGTGCTTTATCCACTCTGTCACCTAACTACCTCCTGATAGATTTGAATGATGCTGGCCAATTAGCTTGAAGCAATATGGAAGCAATATGGAAGGGCGGGCTCTCCTCCTGCCTGCTGCAAGCTTACACAGGGACTCCCTCTCTTGGCTTGGAATGCTCAAGGAGGCAGGATGCAGATGATTCTCTCCCCTAGAGCCTAGGTAGGCTTTCCTAACTTTCAGGGCCATGTGCTCTATCTTTACTAATACTTAATATGCTTTAATAAATGCTTAATGCCCCCAAACTGTTGCAGTAGCCTCTGATTTCTAAGTAACAAAAAATAAATAGACCCCAGCTACATTCCCTAAACTTGGGACAGTTATAGGGCAACCACATATAATATTTTTAAATTTTTTTTTTTTGGTGAGGCAATGGGGGTTAAGTGACTTGCCCAGGGTCACACAGCTAGTAAGTGTTAAGTGTCTGAGGCCAGATTTGAACTCAGGTCTTCCTGAATCCAGGGCCGGTGCTTTATCCACTGCACCACCTAGCTGCCCCCCCACATATAATTTTAAACGCGACATGACTGATTCACACACATACAAGGAATCTCAGAAGTAGAAGCAATCTCAAAGCTCATACAATCCAAACTATACCTAAGTAGGAATGCCTGGCCCAGAGTTAGATGGGTAAGAGGCTAGATCTCTTGGCTGGTTGTCAAGGACTATTGCCCCTTCCTCAACTGATCAATTAACAAACACATCCTGTTCCCCATACTAGACACAAGACCCTTTCCTGGATATCATAGGAGATATAAAGATGAAGAAGATGTACCCCCTGCCCACATGGAGCTGATATTTTAGCAGAGGAGACTGGATACACATGCTTAAAAAGATAACTAATAGTACGAGGCATTTGATGGGTCAAACATCTATTAAGCTGCCTCTGTGCAAGGTACTCTGGGCAAGGGACCAAATAAATGGTATAGTCAGAACTACAGGAGCGATAGATAATAACAAACTGTTATCACGATGAGGAGGCAGGGCCACTGAGCTTTGGGAAGAAGGAGGCAACAGCTGCCACCCCAGCAATTCTCCTGTTCTAAGTCAACAGCCTTATCACCAAGAGATAAAAGCAGAGTGCATAACAGACCTTGGGGCTAGTGTTACTACACTGGTATTTATGTTGTAATTGTAAAATTGAGTGTCATGGCAGGAAGGAGAACCCAAGGGCAATAGGAACCTGTCATGGAGACTGCCTAGCTTGGGGGTGGGGGTGGAAACTCCCATGTATCTGTGTGTGATGCCCTGTCTTGCATGTGGCCCTAGTACAGAACTGTGTGTTAGGCTGTGCTTTAAGTTACCTAAGCTCTTAGTCACAGTGTCCACCAAAAGGTTGAGCAGGAATGAGTCCAGAAAATCTGAAGTTGCTATATCTTTGACAAGACTCCTAAGTACCTTCTCTCAGATACATTTGTATCAGGACTATGCATTTCCAGACTATGTCAATGAGGGGTTGATGGGATGCTATTGGTGGAGGGGAGTACAGAAAAAGATAAAAACTGAATCCCACCCTATCTGCCCATGATTGGAACTGAAAAGTCTGGGAGCTCAAACAAAGGTCTAATGTAGCCCAGAAAAGTAATTCAGGTACCTTGGTTGGTGTCCAAAGCACCAGGGCATCAGACACCAGGCCCAATGAAAAGCTGAGTGAATATTCCACAACTACTATAGCTTCTGGTTATCTTTATCCCACATAAACTTCTCCTGACACCATGCCTTTGCACTGGAAGTCCCTCCTCCCCACTCTGCGCTTGTAATGTTCTTTGGTTTCCCTGGCTTCCTTCAACACTCCATTCAAATCTCAAATCAATTTCTACAATGAGCTTTTCCAGGTCCTCTCATGCCTACCAGTGCTAATGCCTTCCCTCTGAGATTACCTGCCATTAATGCTGCATATGGGGTAGCTAGGTGGCACAGTAGTCAGAGTGCCAGACACTAAGAAAGATCTGACTTAGACACTTACTAGTGACCCTGGGCAAGTCACTTTATCTTGTTTGCCTCAGTTTCCTCATCTGTAAAATGAGCAGGAAAAGGAAATGGTAAATCACTTCAGTATCTTGCCAAGAAAACCCCAGAAAGGATCATGAAGAATTGTACATAACTGAAAAGATAGAACAACAAAAATTCTGTTTATATAGTATATGGATAATTATTCGTATGTTGTCTCCCCCATTAAGAACAGGAACTCATTAAGAGCAAGGAGTGTTTTTGCCCTTCTTTGTATACCCAGTCCATACCAAAGTACTTGGCACAAAGTAACATCTTAATACATGTTTGTTGATTGACTTATTAACTCAATAGCTCAATAACACTTACTCACTCAATAGCTCAACAGCAACAGAACTGGCACTATCACTGAGTTACTGGAGACTTGATCTTCCAGCCTAAACTCCCATCGCTTTCCTGAAGTTTTGAGATGGAACACTTACAACATTCGTCCCCTCCATCATCACAGGGCCCTTAAGAGTGAATGCTCCAATCAACTAATATATTCACAATCTTGTAGTAAGAAAATTTGTTTCTTCAGTTCTCCCAGTTTGTGTAAGTCTATCATGCAACCTATTGAGGCAAACACACACATACACAAAAAGAAAAAAAAAAACTCCCTTTCCCCCATTACCTCTCCCTGATCTCTGCCTCATAAACTCAATCCTCCACTACACCAGTCCCTTTCTTCTTTTGCTCACCCTTTCTGGAACCTTGCCTTTTATTGTTAACAAACATTCTTTTATCCTGGATTTCTTCTTCTCACATCCATTCCATCTCCTTGCATTCACAGAATCCTCATTTCCTCCTGAAAGCACCTTTTGCATTGTTGTTTTCACCTGCACTCATCTCTCCCAACACACTGGACCAAGAGAAGGACCTAGAATACTTGATCTCTACTACCATTTCTAGACTTTTCCTCTACTGTGATCACCAAGCAAACTCTCCTCCTTTAAGGTTCAGCTCATCTATTTAGATCAATGGCTCATGGGTCCATGAACTCTTTTTTTATTTCGGTAATTCTATTTCCATATAATTGGTTTGCTTTGAGTCCTACATATTTTTAGTCCATTTGAAAACATTATTCTGAGAATATAATTCTCAGAATTATTCTGAGAAGTCCATGGGCTTTACCAACTAAACCAGCCTGTGTCCAGGATACAGTAAAAAATCCCTGCTATGTCATCTCTTCCAGATCCATGTTGTTTTGATCTTATAACCTTCAGTTTCAGGATACAAAATGTCCTGACAGGTAAGAGAATTGGGGTGACTCCAGTAAAATGAATTTCAGTGGGGAATAAATGTAAAGTATTACACTTTGGTTCAAAAAATTAATGCCAATAAAGAGGGGATGGGAGAGCCTTAGTTAGACAGCATTTTACCTGAAAAATACCTGGGGGTCTTAGTGCATTGCAAACATAATATGACTCAGCAGTGAGATGTGGCAGCCAGAAGAGTTAATGGGGTCTTGGGCTGCATTAAGAGGCATAGTTTTCAGGAATAAGGGAATAACACTTTAGTCCCTGAACTTTTGTGCTCTAGTGACATCACATGTAAAGTATTCTCTTCAATTCTGGGGACTGTTCTAGTTTGAAAAGGGCATGGATAAGTTAGAAAGGGCCTTGCTTTCTTGTCATTTGAGGAGCCTCATACTTGGGGACTTCAACATACATACTGTTGTTCTCTCAAATACTCTTACTTCTTGGTTTACTCACTTCCTCTTTTCTTAGCATATCTGCCCTTTCCCTCCACCCCAGTCACATACAGGGATGCTGACACCCCTGATCCCTTCATCCCTTACAAGAGTCCTATTTCTACAACCCACAACTCTGAAATCCCTCTGTTTTGCCATAATCTCCTGTTCTTCCAGTTTTGCCTGTGCCTCAACCCACTTCCTAAATTCACAGTTCCTTATCACCCCAACCTCTAGTCACTCCATCCCTCCCTCTTTTCCCAGGTCATCTACCTGACTCTGATCTCACTTTCCTGTCCTTCTCAGTCTTAGCTCTCTGGTACCAGTTCAATTTTATATCATCTTGTATGCTTGAAGCCCTTGTCTCCTTGTTTTCCATTTATTTATCCCTTTCCACATCTCACCCCTGCATCACTATGCATATCCATACCCACTCATCTGTTTCTATGTAGTCAATTCCATGACTACAAGGCCATGTGAATTAGTAACCAATGAAACAGAAGGAAGTTCAAGGAAGAAGGCAAGATTTCATCAGTGAGTAAGAGATAAACTCTATGCTCTAATCTGATAGATTCATAAATCCATTCTCCTTGACAATGAGTCACCACCATTGTATAGAAAGTCAGAAATAAGCTCTATAAATTTACTCCCTCTCTGAAAACCAGTCAGTCAGGAAGTAAACATTAAGAACCTACTTTGTGTAACCTCTGTACTCAGGATATGAAAAAGGCAAAAATCAGTGCTTACCCTTTAGGAGTTCACACTCTAATGGGGAAGAGAACATGGAAAGAATAATGTACACTCTATACACAAGATAAATAGGAGATAATCAACAGAGAGAAAGATTGGTAAAGACTTCCTGTCAAAGATGTAATTTAAGCTGGAATTTGAAAGAAGCCAGGGAAGCCAGGAGGCGAAGAGGAGGAAGAGAATTCCACGCATGGGTAACATCTAGAGAAAATGCCCAGAACTGAGAGATAGAGTATTTTGTTTGTTCAATAGCAAGAAGATCAATGTTATTGGATCAAATGATACATAGGAGCAGGGGGGTGTGAATTGTGAGAAGACTAGAAAGGTAGATAGGGGCTTGGCTCCATTATGAAGAGCTTTGAACACCATAGGATTTTGTATTTGATTCTGGAGGGGATAGGGAGCCATTGGACTTCATTGATTATGAGGTTATCATGGTTCAACTTGTGCTTTAGGGTTAAATGGAGGATTGACCAGAGTGGGAAAAGACTTGAGGCAGGCAGACTCACCAATAGACAATTTTAATAATTCAGTTGTGAGGTGATGGGGGCTTGCACCAGGATAATGGCAGTGTCTGACTAGAGAAGGGGGTGTATATGAGACATGATATAAAGGTGAAATTGACAGGCTTTGGCAACAGATTGGATGTGGAAGAGGTGAGAGATAGCGAGGAGTGCAGAATGACACCTAGATTGAGAGCCTCAGAGAAAATGGCATTTATACTTCTGCCAACGCGACATAGGCAAGCTGCAAAGGTATGTGTGTATGTGTGTATGTGTTTATATGTGGGGGGCTCACTACCGAGTAGCTAACAATACCACCCAAGGGTTAAATTTAAAATACCTTCACCTGATCCTGCCATCCCCTCAAACTAGCGGATTATTCCTCCTCCTTTTACAGAGTTAAATTCTAATACAAACAAACAAACAAACAAACAACACAAAGCTTTCTCTATATGGTGCCTCTATTTCCTCACTGCTCACTTCACTTCTGGACCCTTTGCAAATCTGGCTCAAGAGACTTGCCTACCTCAGCTTCCCTGGTAGCTAGGATTAAAAGCATGCATCACAACAGCCTGTTCAATGATCATCTTTATGCAAAAGACCACCCAATCTCCAGATCCAGTCCTGTTCTCCCCTGAATTCTAGTCTCACATCACTAGCTACCTGGCTGGACATTCCCACCTGGATGCTTCATATGCATCTCAAACTCAACATGGCCAAAACAGAAATCATTACCTTTCCACCTAAACTCACCCCTCCTCCATGGATATCCCCATCTTTTCAGTCACCCAGTCTTGTATCTTTAGAGTTATTATTATTATTATTTTATTATTATTAGTTTGGTGAGGCAATTGAGGTTAAGTGACTTGCCCAGGGTCACACAGCTAGTAAGTATGTAAAGTGTCTGAGGCCAGATTTGAACTCAGGTTGTCCTGAATCCAGGGCTGGTGCTCTATCCTCTGTGCCACCTAGATGCCCCTAGAGTTATTCTTGACTCTATTTTCACTCACCTCCCAAACAATTATCACATTTTGTCCATTCTACTTCTATAGCATCTCTCACATCAACCCTTCTCTCCACTCTTATGGCTGCCCCTCCCCACCCCGTTTGGGCCTTTATTACCTTTACCTGAAATGTTGCAAAAGCCTCTTAATTGGCCTCCCTGCTTCCAGTATCTCTCCTCACCAATTCCCCCTCCACCAAGGTGCAAATGGGATATTCCTAAAGCACTAGTATGACCATCCCCTTGTTCAAGAAACTTCAGTGGCTCCCTATTGAATGTGAGGTGAGATACAAACTCCCCAATTTGGTATCTAAGGGTCTTCACAATCTGGCTCCTACATAATTTTCTAGATTGATTTCCCATTACTTCCCACTCACTCAGGCCAAATTGGCTGATTCTGCATCTGGAACCACACCCTTTATTCACAGCTCAGTTCAAGGACCATCTCATCCAAGAGCCCTTTCCTGATCCCCATGAATCTCAGGGCCTCCCCTTCTGGCTTCCCTCAGTTACTTGGCTTTTCTGCTGAATATGTTTTGCATTTTCTCATCTGGGCACATGTAGAATTTCCCCAGTAGTATATAAACCCCTTAAAGGCAGTCTATTTGGTTTTGTCTTTTGAATGCCTTCCACAGTGCCACTTGAATTTTTTTTTTGCATTATATTGCATTAGACAATTCTTCGATGAGTGGGAATGGTATATCTGACAACTTTTTACCCAGAGAGATATGGCCATTTGTGGTTTCACTTCTATGGGAAGGGTATTTCCTCCTCTGAACCTTATTCTACCTGGTGAGAGAGGGGATTTCAAGGATACCACAAAAAGTCCACTCTGGAAGTGGAGCAATATTTCAGGACCCTCCAGTGATAGAAAATAAAGTTACTCTGAGGAAAGGAAAGCTTTCATAGGTAAAGGAGTTTTCCCTGAGAGGGAGACCTTCAGGGACCTCTGTATGTTCCAGTTGACAATGGGAGGAACTTTAGGGCTCTGGGACTGTAGAGACAAGGCATACACAATATGCTTCTCTACACCATATTGAATCCAGGTAAAGGGGCAGTATATCTCACAGATATGCCCAGGCAGCAGGTAATTGGGCCTTGAGACAGTGATCTATCTGTTCCTCCCCATCCCCTTACCAAGTGAATGTGACCTAGGTACTACGATTCCAAGGAAAGCCTTTGATTCTGTTGCCAAAGAGTGGGTAACACTAAACACCAACCCCAAAGCCTAGACTTGACCTGCTTTTAATTGTTACCTATAGGGAAAGATGATCTAAATACACTCTTTAGGATGATTAGCAAGCCACCTAGTTTTCCTGTCCTTGCCCTGCCTCCCTGATTGTAGTACCACATAGGTTTCAAAGGAGATGAAGCTGGAAGAGATCTTAAAGAACATTTAGCTTGATCCAATTTTGGTTTAATTCATGTTAATGCTCATAGAAGGGGAATTAGTTGTCCAAGGACACACCCATGGTAAATAGGAGAGCCAGGCTTTGAATCAAGCTCCCCTGACTGATGGTATAGAGCGCTTCCCATTATTCTATGCTGACATCTTGAATTTGTATTTTTAAAACCTCATCTGGAATCCTCCAGTAAATGTATTTTTGGAAACCAGGCTTCCCAGCATAAGCACAGGCAGAACCCCTTCTCCAGAGTCAGAACCCTGCAAAAATGATGAGTTCCACTGCAATTTTAAAACCTCAGCCCAGCTATTGAGATTCACACGCATGGCCTCAAGTTGCTGAGCTGCAATAAAGTTTAATTGAATGCCTCCTTCCAGAGAGGACCTTCCTGAGTTAATGTCAGTTCTTCTGAATGACCCGATGAAGCTGTAGTTTTTCTCTTTTATTACGGCATGCCACAGCCAATTTAGGGGGAAAAGGAGATGGCTCTAAGTGAGGGAAATGGGCTCCCATGCTGATAAGAAAGCCTTTAACGTTTAATTAAAGGAGACAGTGCCCAAGTAAAAAGGTAACTGGTAAATGGTAAATTTCAGAAATTGGCAGATAGACAGCCCCCTTTTTGCAGTGTCTATTTTGTCTTGGGGGTAGTAGTAAGATCTACAAACACAGATTTGGGCAGAGAACAAAAGAAAATTGTTTTTAGTCTATCTTGATACTGAACACTAATGTCCTTGAAGTAAGGGGACCCTGGAGAAAAAGAGATAGAAACAAAAGGGAAGGAGGAATAACCTGTGAATTCAATGAATAAAATTGGAGCACTGAGCCACATACAGCCACAGCACTATTCTTATTTCCAAGCCGTTAGCAGGAGGAAAGCGATCAATAAGGAAATTGCTATTTCTTTTCACAGCATCAGTGGCTAGCAGCTGTTGCTGTGGGCTTCCCCCTTGGGGCTTGGCACAGGAAGGAAGAATAAGGCCCCAGGAGAGATGAAGCTTTAGGCCTCCTGGCTCTTTGGGAGAACCTTTGGAGAAGTTGCTGAGATACCTCCCAGCAGACTTTTCAGAGAATCATAAGATTTCTAGCTGAAAGGGACCTAGGAAGGATACCATGTAGTCCAACTCCTTCATTTTAGAGAGGAAAAAATGGGGCCCCAGAGAGAGAGAGAAGCAATTTGTCTCCAGTGATAGGAAATAAAGTAAGCAACAGAAGAACTGAGATATGAACTCTTCCCTTCTGATTTCAAATGCAGTTCTTTCCCCACTATCCTATACATTAAACTGGCCAATCCCATGTTTCTGTTGAGAAAGAGTAACCAAATAAAGGGCAGGAGACCTGGGTTTGGGTCCTAGTTCTGCCAATTCAATTCCATTTAATAGACATTTATAAATATCTGCTCTGTTCAGAGCCATTGGCTAAGAGATTCCAACATAAATAAGAAATGGTCCTTACCCTCATGGAGTTTACAATCTGTTTGCAGTGACCTCAAACATCACTTCAAAGGGCTCCAGTTTCCTCCTTTGTCAAAAGCAGATAAGAACTCTTTTCCTACTTAAATAGTATGGCTAGTCTGAGAATCAGCTGAAAAATAATCCTATTTAATTTAACAGGTATTTATTAAGCACCTACCATGTACAATAACAAACATTTTTAAATGGTACCTTCCCTCAAGAGACTTGTTTTCTCCTGGGGGGTGCAAATAATTAAATAGAAAAGTAAATATAATACCCTTTCTAGGGTATCCCACCCCAAACTCAAAATCACAAGTTGGTTCCCCTAGGATATAATTATCTGATGTCCAAGGTATTCTCTGGGTCCACAGTACTAAAACTAAATAGCTCGAATCCCCATCAGTGTGTTAACCTTTAAATACTCAGTCAGTTGACACAATTAACTCAAAGTAAACACGTCTACAGAAATGTCATAAATCTATAAACTCTAGGTATACACTCTCCAACAGATAACACAGGATCCATGAGATGAGTGGGCACACAAATAGAGTATACTAGAAGAGAGAGACACTAGTAGAAAACACTACTTGCTCTGTAGGACCCTGTTTTCCTCCCTGTTTTTATGTTGTCCTCATGCTCGGCTTCCTGGACTCAGCATAATTTGTTTGGCAGGTCATTCTACTGGGCTTCTGGGTCTCCTCTTCAAGGCTCAACTCGACTCTGCAGTTGTACTCTCTGGATCTACTCTATACTGGGCATGGTATTTCATACTCGGTGAGTTGCTCCACTGAAAGACAGCATTACTGATGAGGACAAAGGATAGGGAAATCTCTCTTCACTTCCACCCCATCTCCCAGGCTCCCAGGGCTCTTCCTCCACAGCTGGCTCTTTTCTTGACTGCCAGAGATGATTTCCTCAGTTCAGCAAAGCAGCTCTTGTCTTTGCTTTCTCCAGAGCCAACAAGATTGCTTTAAAATTTTTTATTTTAATTTTCGGCGGGGCAATGAGGGTTAAATGACTTGCCCAGAGTCACACAGCTAGTAAGTGTCAAGTGTCTGAGGCTAGATTTGAACTCAGGTTCTTCTGAATCCAGGGCTGGTGCTTTATCCACTGCACCACCTAGCTGCTCCAAGATTGCTTTTTAAAAGCCACCAGGGCTGTGGCTTATCCTTCAGCCAGCCAATGACTATCTGTTCCATAATTCCATTAGGTTTGATCGAGAAACTTCTTCATACCTCTCAAAAGGGCAAAGAAAGGTAAACACTTCTCTATACTTCCTTTATACCTTTTTTTTTTTCCAAGATAAACTGAGGAGGCAGTAAGTGCTAACAATTAATGGAAACAGTAAAGACTTTATGGAGGAAGTGGCATATGGACTGGCCCTTGAAGGTCGTAGGGAGGACAATAGGTAAAAGCAAGGAGGAAGTATATTTCAAGCATAAGGGGCAGCCTATGTTAAAGCAAAGAGGATGGAGATGAAGTGTGGAATTCATTGAACAGCAAACAGACCCAATTTGGCTGGAATACAAAATAATATGAAATAAGTCTGGGAAGGTAGAATGAAACCAAATCATGAAGGACTTTGAAGATGAAGAATGCATTTTTTTATCCTAGAAACAATGGGGAATTATTGAAAGTTCTTGTCTGGGGGTGTGGTGATAAGGGGGAAAATTACATCATAAAATCTGTGTTTTAGGTGGATTATTTGGTGCTATATGGAAGATGGATTAGGAAAGGGAGACACTAGAAGTGACAAGTCCAGTTGGAAGGTAGTTAGAACTGCCCAAGCAAAAGGTGACAGGGATCTGAACTGGGGGGGGGGAGGGAATGGGGTGATCATATGGATGAAGAAGAGGGGGTAGAGGTAGTATCAGAATTACTTGGTAACTGAATGGAGCTTCAAGGATGGCCCTAGAACACTACAGAACCTCCTCAGTGAAACCTCCAGCCATTAAGAAGACATCAACCTAGTAATCTCCACAGGAACCAACAAGTCGATGAAGAATAAATATTGTCTAGCCTGTGACAGGCAGTTGTATTGGCAGCATGTTGAATTAATCCATCACTACACCTATCTTAGAAAAGCGTGGCAGACGATGAAAAAAATAGGAGGTGGAGACGATCTGGATTGCTTTGGGGAAATTGCTCAGTATTCTCAGTGATCCCAAGCTGCTTCCTGTTGCCAAAACTCAACTTTTTAACACAAGTGCTCTTTCTGTAATGCTATTTTACCGCAAATCATGGAACGCCACATTCTCAGAAGAATAAAAGTTTTAGGTAACACAAAGGGCAATGGATTTCTGTCTGTATAGTGACTATAAGCAGGGTGAAACAGATTACCAGCAATGATGGGTACAGGGAGTGTCATGAAAGACCTCATTAAGTATATGCATGACAAGATAAGGAGGTGATCCAGTCAAAAAAGAGTGCTAATACATGGACCAGTGGAGTTTTGCATTGTTATTAACAAAATATAAAAAAACTCAGAGGAAAGCCTCTAGTTTATTGGAGAGCTCCTGTATGGGGTATTTAGGAAAAGATATGGATGCATGGTATAGGAGAAGGAATGGATGGGTTGCTTGTCTTCTGTGCTAGTGGAGGAAGTACTCACACCAGTGAGATCACAGAGTGATTGAAGTATAGAATCATTATTATAATTATCTATAAAATGCAAAGAAAGAACATTATGAAATGAATCCTCTTTCAATTTGGAATTATGCTTTTAAAAAGTTATGAAAATACGTGTCTCTGGGTCAAAGTGACCTAGAGATTCCATTGTGAAGATAAAGACAGAAAGAAGGCTACTATACAGAAAATATTCAATACTAGCATTTGGGGGAGTACATTAGCAAAGAACTGGAAATAAAACAGATGCTGATCAATTCAGGAATCACTAAACAAATTGTGGTACATGAATATAGTGGTATGTTACTGAACTGCAAGAAATGATGAATATGAAGAATTCAGAAAAGCATGGAAAGACATACAAGCTGATGCAGAATGAAGAAAGAATTACCAGGAAAATAATATAAGCAATTGGAATTGTAAACAAAAACCAAAAACTAACACCATGTAATTATTATGTCTAAATCTGACCCCAGAGAAAAATTGAGAAACTCAACTTCCTTCTCTTTGTAAAAAGAGCTGTGAAATACTACATATACTGTCAGGTGTGGTTTATATGTTGGTTGGTTTTACTGAAATATTTTTTTCTTTCTTTTTTTAGTCTTTGTTACAATTGATGTTTCTTTGGTTCAAGGTGAGGGATATGTTTAGAAATGAAGGTGATGTATAAAAATACATAAAGATATCAGTAAAAATAAGATTTTAAAAATTTTAATGCCCCCTTTTTTCTCTGGATCAGTATACTAATACTTTTTTTAAAAAAAGCTTCCATTTTTGATTTGGAATTAAAAACCTTATTCATGTTGTAAAGAAAACATTAAATAGGATATTTTATCCTTAGATCCTAAGCACCATCCAAAGAATTTTAACTCACTGAAAATGCCTTCAGGCTTTGTGGAGTGACAGTGCTCTCTAAGGTGGAACCCATCTAGGGGTTGTGATCAAGGGAAACTTGGGGGCATTATTCTGCTTTTGTCATATTCCCCTCCCCAGTGAGAGGGGAGATGGTAAGATTCAGAATTATATAGGATATTCTCCAGAAAGTTTTAAACTTGCTGTCCATTCTAGGACTTTTCATAGAAATTAAAGGTGAAAGGGGCCTTAGAGATAATCCCATGCAGTTTCTTCATTTTACAGATGCAGGAACTGAGGTCCAGAGAGAGGAAGTATCTTTCTTGTCTTTAAAAATTTTTTATTTTATTTTCAGATCCACAGTGAAAGATCTTTCTCATTCATATATCTTTGGGGTTTGTTGTTGTTGTTTAGTCATTCAGTTGTGTCTGACTCTTCATGATCCCATGGGCCATATTGTTCATGGGGTTTTTTTGCAAGCATAATAGTCTGGGTAATACAACACAAACTGATTCTTTCTCTAGGAGTGGGAGATTTCTAAGGCGCTCAAGAAGACAAATAAGTGGATCTGTTCTGCTGCTCTTAAAGAGGAACATTTTGTGCATTCCCCAAATTAGCATCACAAACCAGCACAATTCAATCAAACAATAAATAGCATTTTAAGGTAACAAGAGATAACAACTGCCCTTTTGGGAAAATGGGGTCTGAGGAAAACCTAAGGCTCATGGACCCTGGCATTGGGTCACACCACCAGCCAGAATGACAAGTGAAGGAACTTGAGTGGTCTTTTTCCACAGGAGCTTGGAGTGAGATTTTGTCCAATTCTACCAGCTGAATAAGACCCAAGGGATATTTCAGACCAGATTATATACCTGGTGTGATGCAAGGCCTCTCAGCGCATTAGAAAGCCAGTCAGCTGACGCCAAAGAGCCTCAAGGCAGCTATGAGCAGACAGCTAGCTCGTCATGATGATGGGGGTTTAGCATGGAGTCAAACCTCACCTCTCCATGGGTAGCACTCTTTAATGTATCGTAATCTTTTGGTAACTACTAATATGAATCCAATGAAAACTATCTGAAAGCAAGAGAAGCAACACCAATCCTTGTCCAAATATTTCCCACAAATCATGGAAATGTGAGCCGAAAGACCAAACAGTAAGCAAAATGGCAGTGGGGGTGTTCTGTTCTCTACTGCTTATCTGAAGAAGAATAGTGAGTTGCAGAGGGATTTGCTGAGGGAACATAGCTAACCTGTGGCACTGGGCCAGGATTTAGAGCACCATGGATTCAGGGCAAGGTGCCATCTGCACCCATCTGATGCCATGGGACAACATAGTCAATCAAGAACCATTGAAACACAGGGGTCATGTCCTTGCATGGGATGTTGGCTGTAGAAATCTGGCATAATAGGTAGTAAATAGCAGAGCCAGGATTTGAACCTATGTCCTCTGACTCCAAATCCAGGGGTTTATCCACTTCACCAGCCTGCCTCTTCCTTTACCAAACTGATACATCGATACAGGCTTGTGGTTAGGACTGGAATTCTTATAGTTGGTGGTTGTATGTGGCCAAAGTTAAAAAGGTCTTGGTCAGGATTGGGAGGATCTTGTGGTCAGAAGTGAGGAAGGTCTTGGTAAAGATGAGCATATCTGTAGTCAGGGTTATTATGGTCATGATTGGAAAGGGCCCTTGGTTAGGACTGGGAGCTATTTATCATCAGTATTGGGGGGGTCTTGGTCAATTAAATTCAACAACCATTTATTAAACACCTACTGCATGTAACACATTGTGGTAGGTGTTGGGAATACAAAGGAAAAAAAAAGTAGTTTCTGTCCTCAAGGATATTACTGGGCACAGGGGATCAATATGTACACAGACAAGGATATAAAAGGTACACACACACACACACACACACACACACACACACACACACCCCCATTGGTCAGAGTGGAAAGTGTTTTATAAAGGTTAAGTTTTAGGGGTGGGGCAGCTAGGTGGTGCAGTGGATAAAGCACTGGCCCTGGTGTCAGGAGGACCTGAGTTCAAATCCAGCCTCAAACACTTGACACTTACTAGCTGTGTGACCCTGGGCAAGTCACTTAACCCTCACTGCCCTGAAAAAAAAAGTTTTAGTGGGATCAGGATTGCAGTGCTCTTGGTCAGGATGGCAGGTATTTGTTGTAAAGTTTGAGTGTTGGTGAATATTTTTTTATTAGGTTTAGGGATAAGGTTCAAGCACAGAGTAAGGGGAAGGAGCTATATACAATGTCTATGGTAAGGATTGGGGCAGGTAGGTGGCACAGTGGATAGAGTGCTGTGCCTGGAATCAAGAATATCTGAGTTCAAATCTGGCCTCAGACACTTACTAGCTTTGTGACCCCGGGCAAGTCACTTAACCTCTGTTTGCCTCAGTTTACTTATCTGTAAAATGAGCTAGAGAAAGAAATGGCAAACTATTCCATTATCTCTGCCAAAAAACCCCAAATCAGGTCATAAAGAGTCAGACCCAGCTGAAAAGCAACTAAACGACAACAAAATAGTAAGGATTGAAGGGAATCGTGTTAGTTCTTTTTCTTCCACCTCAAAATATGGAATTAATTTCTCACATCAGACTCATTTTTCTTTCCTATTGCTCCCAGAGTTTTCATAAGACAGTCTTAGGTCAGGATATTGTACTAGTAAGAATATGGAGACAGGGTTCAAAAGAAGTAACATACGTAAAGAGTTTTGCAAACTTTCAAAGTCTATATAAATCCTAGCTATTATTATTATTATTAGCTTCAACACATACTAGCTGTGGGCCCTTGGTTAAGTTACTTAACCTCTTTAAGGCTCTGTTTCACCATCTGTGAAATGGGTATAACAGTACCATCACAGCCAACCTCACAGGGTTGTCTAGAGGGAAATGTTTTGTAGGTCTGAATGTACTAGAGACATCCGAGTTATTATTTGATACTAAATTGGCATTAGTTTCATAATGCGCTTGCCATTATTTGGCTTCCCGATAATGAGAAGGCTTTGAGCTACTTGAAAATGATACATATCCCACCCATGAAGGTATGACCCAGGCCTTCAGCAGCACTGACTAATAAGTATCTGGAAAAAAAGTATCCTTATTGTTGAAGGAACAGCTCTTGACACAGCAGCTCTGACATACTATTCTAATGGCCCTGCTCTCTTTGCTCATCTGGGATAGAAAAGGCAAGTGATTCACTACTCTGCCCACAGAAATATAAAGGGCACACTTCAATCCAGGGCGCTACAATTCATAGAACAGGGAAAGCATGGGTCACTTTACATAATGCCTTTATCCCTTTGGCCTCATTTGGGAGCTGGAGGCAGGAGATGGTTGGAGCTGTGTCTCTTTAAAAAAAAAAAGTATAGATACCTATTAAAAATGAGGAGAAACAACAATAATAATAGTTAGCATTTATATAACACTTGAAAGTTTTCAAAGCACTTTATAAATATTATCTTATTTTATCTTATTTAACCCTGGGAAGTAACTTCTATTATTATCATCACCCCCATTTTACAGATGAGGAAACTTGGGCAGATGGGTAAGTGACTTGGTCAGGGCTAGTGTCTGAGGCTGGATTTAAACTCATGCCTGCAGGTCCAGCACTTTATCCACAGCACAGTGAAGTAAGTGATAGTAAACCTTGGCATCAGGAAGAGTTGCAACTCAAATCTCACCTCTGACACCTATTGACTGGATCACCCTGGGCCAGCACTTAGACGTTTAGTTCTCTAAGCAATTCTCTATGACTAAGTTGCAGAACATTTCCTGATTTGCATGAGGAGAGGGAGTTTTCCTCACTGGGATTCCTTGTACACTAGAGCAAAAAATAAACATTAGGCATTAGAAGAAAGCTGTGTCCTTGTTTTGGCAAAGTCTCTTTTGTTCTCCATCGATTTTGCAGAAGAGGAAGATGAGGCAAAGAACATCACCTAGTGTTTTTTTCTTTAAAAGTTTCCTCTTTATTCTAATCCTCAAATATTTTGAGAACAAATCTGTTTTCACCTTATCACACAATTGATGAATTTATAAATCTTGATAGCCTTTCCAGACTACAGAGTCCTCCTTATTTGGATTTCTCCTCACATGGAAATCAGTCAGTCAACAAGCATCGATTAAGCGCTTCTGCATGTGGCAGGCACTGTGCTGAGCCCCTTGTCCTTTGATCATCCTTGCCTTTGCCTTTTCTCCAGAACTTCTCCAATTTCATTGCATCCTGTTGATGGTTGATGATGCCATCTTATATGGTTGCTTTAAATAACTTCTCTGTGTTATCTCCTGCACCCTCTTTACAAGGAGATATTTGCAACGAGGTGGTAGCCTCAGTAGAGGAAAAACATCCCCCAAACCCAAATGGAGGCTCTCAGTGTGTATTCTAGGCTTAAAACTCTTGACTTTAGACATCCTAGAGAGCAGCTGAACTTTGATTCTGGGGCAAACTTTTAGTCGAGAAAATTGACTCACAGCATTTCTATCATTAGCCAATCTATTGACTATGGGAATCTTGGAGACACAGGAGTAGGCAAGTTTCTTCATGTGATTTCTGGAATCTGTGTGTGTGTATGTGTGTGTGTGTGTGTTTGTGTTCAACATTATACTGAAATTTTTGCCCCTAGAAAATCCTTACACAAATATTGTGAATTCATCTTGAACTCCTCAAACCATTACTTAGTCTATATAGTTTAACAGTTATTTATATATTGGTTTTGTTTGTGTAAAGGGGAAAATTTTCTCAGAATCAGCATATAATTATTCAATACAATGCTTGCCTTCTGGTGCCTCCTCAGACCGATCCCTATCATGCTGGGCCCCAAATGAGAGGCCTCAGAGACGTGCCTTATGACTTTTTAAAACTCAGAATTTGATTTTAATAACCAGAGTCCACAGCAATTCTCCCCGGTGAAGGAAACTTATTTGCTGGTCTCCTTTTGAGATAATTTGTAAACAGAAACGTATGGAAATGTCCATGGAGCAGGAAAGTTTTAATTGGAGCTTCAGCACACAGTTCAGCAGCATTGTTATTCTCTAATGTGGAGCTTTTCACTAATGAGGCACTAATTAAGGGGTTAGGAATCTTTTTCCTTTTGGTTCCCCCTCTTCCCCCTCCTCCTCTTAATATCATCTGCTTTAGACTCTTCTGAGTTCACTGCTGGAAGCATTAATGTAGGTCAGGCTAGGAACTGCGAGAAAGTGCAAGGCATCTTTGAAGCTTTTGTCTAATGAGCTTGGATGGGCATCCATTTTGTGCTACTGAGAAAAACACAAAGGTAAAAGCAAGAGAATGATATGGAAATAAGCATTTGAGAAAGGAGGCACAGAAAGGAGATACCCCAAAAAGAGAGATTGAGAACAAATAAAAGAGAAAAACAGTCTAGACAGAGAGCGAAGCTGAAGAAGTGGTCCAGCATATGGAGAAGTGGTGGTAGAAGGGTTTAATGATTTCCAAGGGAAGGTGGTTTTTGTTGTTGTTGGTGGTGGTGGTGGTGGGAGAATTTTCTTTTTAGTTATTTCCTTTTCAAATTTAACTTTTTCAATGAACACAAATTCATTTTCTCTTCCCTCCCCAGTCACCAGTCTTATTTAGACTGATAGAATAGCCACGAGTGAGTTAATTAATCAACAAGCTTTGTTAAGTGCCTACAACATTGGGTGTTGGGTGGACAAACACAAAGAATGAAACAGGCCTTATACTCAAGGACCCCAAGTAGTTCTCAGCAGTAAGACTAACTGCTTCTCTCTGTGAATAACCCTTCTTTTCCCCAGGCTCTTAGGAAAGGATTGCTCAGCCATTATGCGCAAACCATATCTCAGAGATTCTCTTCCATAATCGCAGGTTTCTATGTAGTTCCTACCCTTTCCTTCATTTTTCCCACAGGATAAGCAGCTAATGCCTCCATTCTTTGTAGAAACTCTTAAACGCATGATGGGAGTCTCTGTCATGGAGCCAGATGAGGCAATCCATCTGCTTTCAAAGATTCCCACTCCTGATTCCTTTGGATATTTAGCAGCAGCAGCAGCAGCAGCAGCAGCAGCAGCAGCAACTCATGCTGCCAGAGCTAAGAGTCCTTAGAACTGATCTTACTGAAGTGGAATGAACTGGATTTGGCCCAAGTCTCTCTAGTTTCTCTGATCCTTTTCATCCCCATAACCAACACTGCAGGTTAGGTTCTTGCCATTGCTCACCAGTACATGTTGTAGCTGGTTTCCCTACCTCCAGTTTATCAAATCTCCAACCCATCCTTTACACTATAGTATCAAATTCAAATAGGAATGGGGGGTCCCTACTGGACATGAGGATCCCTGCCATCTGTACATTTACTTAATTTTAAAATGCAGTATTATCTCTGTTTTATTTTATCTCGCTAATTCCCAATTATATTGTAATCTGGTTTGGGCCACACTCAGGAGTGTTATGGGCCACATTTGGGCCATGGTCTATGTATTTGGACCCCTACTTTACATAACTGCCTGATCTCATCACTCTTCTAGTCAAAATCCTTTAGTGGCATCGCACTGCCTATGAAATAACATATAAACTCTTGATACTTGGATTCAAAACACTATGATTTCATTCCAACCTACCTCTTCAGGCTTATCTCACATCTTCCCTTCCACATTGCATGGTCCAACCCCCTATTCTTTGTCCCTCTTCTTTTATGGCCTTTCCTTTCTGCCTCATTGTCTTTGCTCACCTTTTCTCCTATACTTGAGATGGACTACCCACCCCCCAACATCACCTATAGATTCCCCTTTCTTCCTTTAAGACCTATCTTAACAACTACCTCATCCATAAATCCTTCTGACTTCTCTCTATAAATGGCCTCATCTTCCTCAATTTTTTCATATTACTTACATATACCATATTTTGCCTTGTGCTATGCATGTCTGTCTATACGTCTTTTCTTTCAAGTTAGATTGCAAGCTCACTGAGAGCAGGGTCTGTAAGTATTTATGTTTGTATCTGAAATGCCTAGCACAAGTCCTCCTACATGCTTAATAAATTTTTGTTGGATTGAATTTGGGTTGTAATTAATTTACTACAGACCTTTTGTTACTTTAATAAACTCTATCAAACCAAGGTGACCATACAGTGAACCCGACTACAGAAATCCCTGGAGACAGGTTACACTAGTCCTTTTTTGGTGCTGGAGGGCAGAACTAGGAATTAGTAGAATCAGGCAGTTGTGTAAAGTAGAGAGGTCAAACATGGGCCACATATGGCTCACAACTATCTGGAGTGTGGCCCAAACTAGATTAAAATATAATTGGGAAGTAATTAACAAAACAAATGAAAATAAAATAAAGCATAGATAATCTTACATTTTAAAACTAAGTCAGTATACAGATTGCAGGTATCCTTATGTCTAGTAGGGACCTCCATTTCTGTTTGAATTTGGCACCACAGGTGTAAAGGATGGGTTGGAGAGTTAATAAACTGAAGGAAGGGAAACCAGTAGTGGTGAACAATGGCAAGAACCTAAGTTGAAATAGTGGTCATGGGGATGGGAACAGCGAAATTAGGAAGGACTAGAAGTTAGAGTGAAATGGATTTCAATTCAATGTAAGGGAAAAGTTCTAAATGAGACCTGTCCACAAATGGAATGGGTGGGGCGAGTTCTCCATCTTTAGAGTAATGTCCCTGGAACCTAGAGGAGCAGCACTTATCCTGGATGTTCTATACAGGATTCACGTTTTTGGTTAGACTATCTGATCTTGGAAGGTCCCTGGATTCTCTGATTGTAGATGATGAGAAAAGGGTATAAACTGCTCAGGCTGACATAACACAATCCATTGGGGCATATTTCTCTGGGAATGATGGATTCAGGCAGCATTGGGTAGGATGGGGCTTCTGCTGTGTCTCCTGATACTTGTAGCTTCCAAGCCACACTTTTCTAAGTGGTTGACTAGGGGAGTTATAGACAAAACTGACTTCTGGCAGATAAGTGATTATGTTCAGAAAGTAAAGGACCAAGAGATGCCTTAAAAGTTACTACACAATCAAAAAGGATAAAGCCACTTATAGCTCAGCTTCAGTAAGCCCAGATGTGAGAGCATGGTGGGGGCAGGAGGGGAGGTGCTAGTGGAGGGGGAAGAAGCAGAGAGTCCATTGACTTTCACAGGAGCACAGACTCTGAGAGTGATGTCATCGTGTCTGTATCCCTACTGTAGTCCACATGATCTATCCATGATGTTTGGTAGGAGCAGGTATGAAAGCATCTGGGCTCAATGAAAAGCTGTAAGTGGTCCTCATGTATCCTAAATACTAACAAGGGAGAAGTTCCCAAAGGGAATCTTTTCTCAGTGGCCTGAAAAGAATAATAAATGCTTGCTGATTGAATTGGAAAAAATGAATTTTTTCAGGAGGGGCAGGGAAGAGTAATCACAGTTATGATCAAAGCTTATATTTATATTACCTCTAGGTTAACAAAGCTTTTCTAACAATCAGTCTGGGGTGGGATAGGTAGTATAGTGCAAATATTATTGCCCCATTTTAGAGATGAAGAAATTGAGGCTTAGAGGTCAAGTCATTTGCTCATGGTAACATAAACAAGATTTAAACCTAAGGCTTCTGACTGTAAGCTCGGACAATGGTCTGAGCCCTTGTCCTCTTCCCTGAACAGAGAGGATAAAAGTCCTGGGATTCAGTGTTGCTAGGTTGACTGTTGGTGAATAGCTAGTCTGGACTCCTTCCTTGAGGCTGGGGACAGCCTTTCCCCAAATCCCACAATAACCTCTTTGGAAGGAAGACTGTGGCAACCCGTTTCACATTGATTCTGAAGGATGGCTCACTTTCAAATCCCTCCCCTCAGTAATTACAACAAGGAAAACCAGAACATCTCCTAATATTTTATTGTTTCTTAGTTAACTATGGGTAGTACAAAGCTTTCCTCTTTTAGAAAAAAATGTAGCTTCCTTCACACTGTTGTACTCTCAAAACTTCTTCCTAGAAACTCCAGGTTCCTGAAAGCCCCTCTCATCAATGGTTATGCTTTTTAGATACTGTAACAAGGAGAGAATCATTTTTAAAAAATTATTATCAACATGAACTCGATTAATTGTGTATAAGGGTAAACACTGATTTTTTTTCTTTTTAGAAACAAAACCATCATTTATTAACCCAAACTACAGCATCGCATTTACAACATTCATTGCATAAACTGAACAGACAAAGTTGCCACCTCTGGTAAGTAACAGACATACATTATACAATATATTTGCTGAATACATAATTTCAAACAATATGGGTACAACAACTGTTCAGAATACATACTCCAACCATTGGGTTTAATAAGTACTAAGACAAAGATCCAGGAGCTACCTTGGGTCTCAGCACAGTTAATCTAAGAGACAAAAACACAGTCGAGAGACAGTAGCTGCAATGGAATGCAAGGAAAACTAACCCGTGTTAGTCTCGCCAGACACCTAGTTTGGCCCCTGGGGTTCTCTCTCACTTAGACACAAAAATCACATCCATCAAAGTTGACCATGATCTAAGAAAAAGTCCATGCAATCCAGACAGAGGGACTGTTCTCCAAAGAGAGTTATCCAACAGTCATTGCCTTCCAACAGTATAAGAGCTGGCTAGAAGGGCATGAGGGAGTGGGGGAAAACATTTTGAGCGCAGTTCCAGCTGCAAATGTGTGGTTTTCTTCTGAAGTCTGTGGCAGGCCCGTATTCTAGAAACACAGAGGTGACGCTCACCACTCTAACATCATATTAATCCACATTGCTGATGATTCTTTAAAATTATTATTACTTATTAGTTATAATTATTTTGGCAGTTGTTTGATAGGAGTTTTCTTGGGGGTTAGGACTATGCCCTGAAACTAATGATCTGAGGGCCCTACAACTCATCAGACCGGATGACATGGAAGAGGGTGACATTGTAAAGGGTCTGATGCCCGTTGTTCCAGGCATAAAGGGCCCTGTCTTTTGGGTTGTAATCCAACATGGAAATATGTGAGTATTTGTTCTGGAATGGGATGTCAATATATTCATAGGTTGAGGCATTGGTCTGATATGCATAGTGGACCTTGGTGCCTCCTGAGTAGCCATTGGTGACGTAGAGGGTGCCACAGATAATGAAGGCCTCGCCAGCACTGCGCTTTGGGTAGCTGGTATTCCATGTCTGGAGGATCTGCAGGGTGTTGGGGTCCAACTTGCTGATCACTATGTTCCCCGCGTTCTGGTTGGTGGCATAGACGGCCCATAGTCCATTCTCATCCACCATGAGATCAATGTCTGAATGTCCTCCCCAGGCATAGTGGTACATGTTGTTGTAGCCAGCATAATCCAGGCTTCGGGTCTTGAGGATTAATTCTGTTTTCAGGTCAAACCTGATGATGATGTGACTTTGGAATTTATTGAAATAAATAGACCCGTTGTAGACCACCTGCCCTGTCCCTGACCAAGGGTGAGGGAGGCGGTGGGAGGTGAAATTGTCTGTATTCATAAAATCAATCATGGATTTGTACTCTCGGACAAACCGATTGTTGTGATAGCCATCCATGTACCAAACCTGGGTGAATAATAGACACCATTAGCATGACAGGAGACAAAGAGGACACACGAACACAAACACTGAGAATAGATTTTCTCCCCAGGCAGGAGCTTGAGAAGTTGATTTAGAAATTAGACAACCAGAGAGCATAATTGAGACTAAACGACTTGAATACTTCCTTCCATCTCATATCAATCTTCTCAGATGAAATAAGAATGAAAACCTAAAGCCCTCCATGATGCAGTACCCCAAGAGCTGTCTGGGTTTATTTCATATTATCCCTTTCTGCACCCTCTCTGTTCTAATCTAATTGGTCCACTAGCTGTTCCCCATCTATCACATTCCATCTTTTATCTCTTTGCCTTTTTAAAGGTGGTTCTCCATGTCTGGGATGTCCTCCCTTATCATCCCCACCTCCCAGAATCCCTAGCTTCCTTCAAACCACAGCTCAGGTACTCCCTTCTACACAGTGCCTTTCTGGATCCCGCCAACCCCAGTTAGTGTGCTCTTCTTGAAATTACCTTATTTAACTCGATATGAACATTGTACTTATTTTTTCTCTGCACAGGTTCTATCTCCCCACTCCCAACCCCAGTAGAATATCAGCTCCCTCAAGGGCAAAGACTATTTCATTCTGACATCCCCTGAACCTAACACTTTGTCTTGCACATAATGGATAATTGAGTGGAACTGAATCCTCCTAAATTAACTCAAATTGAACCTTCTGGATTGGAAAAGTCAGGGAGACAAGAGAGTAGTCCACCAGTCAACAAACAGACTTTGGTGCATTTTCATGTAGATAACCTATGTGATTCACATAGGCAAAGAGTTAAAAAGAAATTTAAAGCAGATCAAAAAAGCAGACTTGTGAGATTTCATGTATATATATGTATACATATATATATGCATTTGTAATATATATTCATATTCATATATACCGCTAGTAGGCAATGATCCAATACATTTAGGATCTGAAACCTAAAACCCATTTGACAATGAAGAAAATTAAAAACACAACCCAGGCTCAGGCTAATCACTTCCTGGCAGCCCCATAGTTATGTGGTAACCTGTTATCAATGTCCTTGGGAAGGGCAGTTCTACCCTTGTTCCAACTGGGCTTTTTGTGTGGTGTGCTCTGCTTACCTCCAGCCCCAACATAGTAACCTTTATTAAACTATGCCGTCTGCTGTGTGGAACTTCATTAATTTGGCACTTAGTATTATATGAATGCAATCATTCATTGTCACACTCAATCCATGGGAAAGTTCACATCAGTAGAAAACTAAAGCTTCTTCAAAAGCTTTCCAGCTGATGGGAACTGACCCGCTCGGCAAAATTCCTGCTATCATCTGGATTGTTGTGGAAGAGAGTTCAGATTATGGCTTTAATGCAAGTTGACTGGGAAAGTGTCTAGACTTTTTACAAAATGCTTAAGTTATTTTCAACCAATATGGAAGCAAATTACAAAGCAATGCAGTTAGGGGGAGAAAAATCTGCCAGGCTAATGGCATTCTGTATGCATCTGTCTAGCAATAAGACAGCTGCTTTATCCATTAGGAGCTATGTTAGCTGCAGGAGAGATTAGGAATGCAGCAGCTTTCAAGTTCAGCACTGTATATATGTTAACTATGAAAAAAGGAAAAAAAGACCACCTCAACAACTCCTAACCTTGTGCTAAGGACATTCAGTCAGGTGCTTATAGGCAGATGTGCTTAAAAATTTTTTTAATCAACATTTTTCTTGGGTTTGAGTCAACTGCTTTGATCACCACTGTAACAGAGACAAATCTGTGGCCCCTTTAGGACTTGCAATAATGGGTAATGCTCTGAAGATTGTATCTGGTAAAATCAGCAAAGTGCAAATTTCCTTTTTGTCCCCTGTGACCTTACAAAATGTAACAAGATGTCCTGGCATTTCTCTTGTTTATACCACTTCACCCATGCCTGTACACCTAAGTCCCCCTGGACCCTGGAGGTAATGTATGCCTCTAATGCTTGTCACTAGACTCCTCTGGCTTCCTGCTAAGGCCCACTTCTGCTATCTGCCTAGATCACCAGCCATGTTTGGATGAATCTGTCTAGTTTTGGGGGTTGCATCAGAACATATCTGGCCCACCTATTATCTACCAAGCTCTGGTAGTGACATAAGGAAAATAGGTCAGAACCTTCCTACAATATTTGTTGTATAGTGTAATTTCAGCATAGAATGGGTTTTCTTGGAGGCCATCAGAAGAGCTTTGTTACTAAAATATCCAAAATCTGACTTTAAGATAGAGATGCTTATGCTGGTTTCTGTCTGCACCCTGGGTCCACTGTGCTCCCTCTGTATATATACAAATTTTGTTCATTCTTCAAGGCTCAGTTTAAATCTTACTTCCTCCATGGAACCTTCGATTAACCAATCAGAAATAATTTATTAAGGCCCTACTACATGGCAGCGGCTTTGCTGGCCTTGAGGATACAGATATCTAAGTGAGAAAGGGCCTGCCCTCAAGGAACTTACATCCCTTCAGCCTTTAGTGAGCTCTGAGCTCCTACAGTACATGCAGTCTCTATCACAAGCACAGTATGGCCTGTCATTATAGATTCCTTTGTCATGTTCGTCGTCATTTCATGTTGTACAACTTGAGTTCTACTGGCACTCTCTCAGAGTGGAACACCAGCCGAACCAGAGAAATCATTCGGGGAGGAGTCTGCCAAAATAGATGGCTATTCAGGTTTTCAGTTTTAAGGTAGGTTGGGGTGTTGTATTTTTTTTTTTTTTTTGCGGGCCAATGGGGGTTAAGTGACTTGCCCAGGGTCACACAGCTAGTAAGTGTCAAGTGTCTGAGGCCAGATTTGAACTCAGGTACTCCTGAATCCAGGGCCGGTGCTTTATCCACTGCGCCACCTAGCCGCCCCTGGGGTGTTGTATTTTTAAAATGTTCACAAAGAGTTTATACTCTTACTAAAGAAACATTCTACTATTTCTATCTTCTGCACATGGAGAGCATGGAAGGTGTTTGGTAAAACACTGATTTATTTTATTTAAATTATTTACTTAAACTGTAGGGAACACTGCAGTACAGTCCCCAAGGCCAAGATGCTGATGAGCCCATCTTAAATTTCCACATGGACAGCTAGATGTCACAGTAGAGAGAGCATGGGCTCCGAAGTTAGGAAGTCCTGAGTTTAAATCAAGTCTCAGACACTTACTAAACTGTATGACTCTGGATAAGTCACTTTACCACTGCCTTCCTTAGTTTCCTCAAATGTAAAACAGAGATCATAACAGTACCTCCCTTATAGGGGTTTGTGAAGATAAAATGAGATAATATTTGTAAAGTACTTTGAACAGTGCTTGGCACATAGTAGGTGCTTGATGTATGCTCATTTCCTCCTCCACCCCTTATACAAAAGTAGATCTGTGACAGGGACATCCTTGTAAAGCATGCTTATGGTTTAGGATAGAGGGATGCCACAGGGCTCATGGAATGGGAGCCAGGAGGGTCTTTAGAAACCCCTCTGGTTTATATATTTGGAAACTAAGGCTTAAGGAGGGCAAGTGACTTCCCCAAGGTCATTCAGGACATTAGTGAGATCTCGAGGACTGAAAGCCAGGCCTCAGCTCCACAGTATATCTTGGCTGGTGTGAATAGTGTGGTTTTACCATAGCAATAACCAGAGAGGACCAATGTAAGGGTGCAGTCAAGATGGCACAAAATGTAATTAGAGTACTTGGGAGGCTGGTGTTCTTGAGCTAGGCTTGGAGGAGGAATCACAATGTGTCAGAGGATGGTTTCAGTTTTACATGTTTTTCAATCACTGCTGGGTGATTAAAATTCACTGAATAAATACTCTTGGATCCTCAGAGTCAAGCATATCAATTCCCTCCATATAGATGTATCTCATTAATACTCACTCCTTTTCAATGGAGTGCAAAGGGATAATTCTTTCCAAGATCAAGTGACCTACCCAAGGTCACTCAGTTCACAGGTAAAATGGGACTTAAATCCAGTGGCCTGCCATCTATAGATATCCAATTATTATCAGATAGAGATGTGGATAAAATTCAAGAAGTGAACGAATGCCACTTGTTCTGACTTAGCCCCACAATGATCCAACCCCCCTTTAAATACTGTCTCAAGCCAAGAACAGTAACATCCTCATTGGCCTGTATGGCACCTTGGATGACGGAGGGGCTAAATCTAGCTTGGTTAGAGGCTTTCAACCAATTGCCCCTCTTCACTCACTCATGTTCTCACAAAGCATAGAAGGCAGTGTAAATATTGGGGGGGGGGATGTAAACAAGGCATTTTTCTCCTGAATATCAAGCATATGGATAGTATATTCATAGTCATATTCATCAGAACACATCTGCACTGAATACGAGTGAAATGACTCAAACCTCGGATTAGTCATCAACACACAGAACACTGATGGATTTTGTTTCTTTTTTTAAAAGACAAGCCAGGATTTGGAAAAAAGAGCAGGCTTGACCTTCTCTGGTCCAAAAATCCCAAGGAAAGCTATTATCTTTGTGTTGGAGGCCACACGCAGAAGCTGGCCCAAATACAGAAGCGTGCTAATCCTCACAAAGGCCTGCCTGCTTAAATCGGGCAGGACAGTCCCTCCCTAAACTCAGCAGAGCCATTAGGGGGCCAAAGAGTGTGAGAACATTTGAAAGAGGACAATTAGTAGTTCAAATGTCAAGCTGAGTTGCAGTAAAAGTGGAGCAAACAAAATAATGAACCTATTATGAACCACCATTGAGGCCTAGAGAACCTTGCTTGGATGATCCAAAAAAGCAGTGAAAGGCCTTGAAATCAGTTGGGTTGGATGGGAATGGGGTAGGGCAGGGAAGGATGTTTGTTATGCTTTGTCCAAATTATAACTAGTAAATGGCCTTGGTGGCTCTGAGCATTCCTAAATGCTTCTTGGATTTGAGCAGAAACCATATGAACATTCCCAGGAAAAGTCAACTAAATGGTACAGTGGACAGAATGTCACACTTGGATTAAGGAAGACCTGAGTTTGAATCTGGCCTCAGATACGAACTATGGCCCCCGGACAGTTACCTAACCAGTCTCAGTCCCAGTTTCCCCATCTGCAAAGTAGAATAATAATAATAATACCTACTTCACAGCATCTTTGTAAGGATTAAATGAGATCTGACATGGAAAGAATTTTACGAATCTTTAAATGCTATATGAAAGCTAACTACTAATTATGCATGACATAGTAGATTGAGTATTATACATGGACTCAGGAATACTTGAGTTCAAATATAGCCTCAGATACTAGCTGTGTGACCCTGGGCAAGTCATTTTAATCTCTGTCTACTTCAATCTCCTCATACATAAAATGGGAAGGAATAATAGCATCATCTACCACTGAGGTTTGTTATGAGGATAAAACAATATATTTGTAAAACATTTTGTGAACTTTAGAGTGCTACATAAATACTAGCTCTTATTATTATTAATTGTCAGATTTCTAAGATTTATCAAGAGGGCAGATCAAAAGGTAGGCAAATCTGTGATAGTGACAGTCTTGCAAAGCATGCCCAGGGCTCAGGACAGAAGGATAACACAGGGTTCATGGAATGTAAACCAGAAAGGACCTTGGTAGTCATATAGTTCATCCCTTCCATTTTACAAGTATAGAAACCAATGCCTAAAGAGAGTAAATGACTTACCCAAGGTCATCCAGTGAGTTAGTGACAACTTCAGGACTGTAACCAGCTCTTTTCACTATCCCACAGATCATTCAGATGTATCACACTAAATAAGGTTTATCCTCATCTTCACTGTCACTCTTGTGACATAGCAACAAGCATGAAAATCCACATCATTTGCATGGACAACCAAGGATTTTCAGCAGACACTTTTGTCATTATTCCCAGAGTAGTAACAGGCAGTCTGAGAGTTGTAGTTCGTAGGTTACTTTTTTCTTCCTATGAGCCTAAGATGTTCACTCACCAAAAAGCCCAATGAAGCTACCTCCAGTTTTAGCCCAAAACAAACGCCCCCAAATATCACCCCCAAAATAAAGACCTTTCACACATCCCTTGAGGGCCATGCTTGTAGCAATTCTATTCCCTAAATGCTTTCCCATCTGTGATTCAATACTTCTATATGTGTCCATATGGGATGCTTGACTGAGGCTAAAGGGAACTATCCAAACACACTCAATTTTAATTTCAGTTAGCTCCATGTCAATCCATTGCTCTTTGACAGTATTCAACATCCTTGTGACTTCTTTGACCAAAACATCCCTCCATGGGTACCTACTTTCCCTTACCAGAATATAAGCTCATTGAGATTATCTTGCTATGCACATTTCTATCTCTGGAGCTTAGAACAGTACCTGGCACATAGCAAGTGCTTAATAAATGCCTCCATTCATTCATTCACAGCCATATTGTTCTCCTTTGATTTGTCAATAATAGGATTTTCTATGACTCAGGAAGCCAAAAGAGAAGGAAATCCATATTCCCACCCTCTCCATTCAAATAAGAATTTCCTCTTTTTCATTTCATTATTTCAAATGAAGACTCAATAAAATCGCCATTAAAATCAAAGGCCACTTTCTCTTCATATAGGAAACTAGTCTTTACATATCTCAAATTCTACCAAAGTTCCATATGGTCTGGCTGACAACATGGATTTTTTTTCTTCTAATTGTCACTATTATATTAATCTGCTTTTCAATTAGAAAGCAATATCTTAAAGCTAAGGTCAAAGAGAAGAGACATAGGCATCTGTTGCTGTTTGATTCTGGCACTATCAGATAAAACCACATTTGATGAAGTCCACACAGGATACAGAGAAAGATGCTATTTAAGGGATTTTGCTAAGTAACCGATGGATAGGGTTTGATCTTTTGATTAAGTGAATTCTTGTCCTACAGTGAACTTGTGGTTCAGCAGTTAACATCAAGCAAGGGAACTCTGCTGTTTGGAAAATGTATCCTGATAGCAGGACCATAGCTCCAGAGCTAGAAATTACCTTAGAGCTCATTCCAATCAATTCACTCACTTTTCAAGTGAGGAAACTGAGGCCCAGAGAGGTTAAGTGTTTTGCTTAAGATCATACAAGTAGTAAGTAGCAGAGCCAGAATTCTAACTTAGGTCTTTTGACTCCAAGTTTGGGGCTTCTTCCATGAAAGAGATTTCAATTGAATGGACTGAGAGAGAAAGCAACATTCTCACAGTCTTCCCCATGGGTTTGGTTGGGAATAGTATTGATAATCTAATCAGACTGCTTGTTAAAGGAAGGGAAGAAAAATCCAACACAAGAAGATCCCTCTAATCACAAATTGAGATTATAAGAGAAAGATTATTATTAGAAAAAGATGTGGTTGTTACATGATCTTTACACAGTTCAGATAATTCAGATAAGCCTTAGGAACACTTCAAAAGTTTTTAAATGGAAACTTCTGTCCCTTACTTACCTCAAGGTGTTACCATTTCTAGTAATGTTACCACTTCTCGTAATGCCACCCCTCTCTTCAAAAATAAACATCCTGGTTTTGACATTTCCTATAGGTAATAGGAGTACTGAACTACACAGTGTTTGGGGAAGGGGACTGAAACAATTTATGGAAATCTATGATGAGTACTTAGGATGCTATCCTCAGGGCAGATCATAAAAGGGAAAGAAAGACAACTGATGGAGAAGAACTCAGGAAAAGGGGAGAAATAACAGGGAAGTAGATTTAGTCTCAAGGGGGGAAGAATTAAAAAAAAAAAAAACTAGAGCTGCCCTACAATGAAACAGTTTTGCCTTAGTAAGTCAGGAACTTCTTTACTGGAAGTATTCAAAAAGAGGCTGGATAGACACCTATCAAGTATGCTCCAGTGAGTGAGGATCCTGTCTATGGGATGAGAAGCTGGACTGGATGACCTCTAAAGTCCATTTCCACTATGAGATTCTATTATCTAATCTCAAAAGGCCTCTAGCATAAAAACAACTTGTTTTGATGGCTGAAGACTAAAGTAGTATTATGAAGGTCTAGAAGCTAGCTGAACTTAAATGCTTTTAGGATTCAAACACTTCCATTTTCAAGTTTTTACTGCCACAAGGCCAAATCAGAGGTAAGAAATGAATGAATTCCTCTAGGGGCTAGGCCTATTCAACCTCTGCATGTAAACCATTTTGCTCAGCTCCCTCCCCCACCTTGGAAACGCCTTAGTAAATCATCAGCTGGTTCACTTAGAATGTCCCCCACCCTTTCATCTGTTTGTTTCTAACAAAGTCTCAGCAGACGCCTGAAGTTGCATTCCATTCCATCACACCCCAGAACCTAGATTGATTTTTAGCTAGTTATTGGCCTCCTGCATCTTCATGATCAAAATTGGATGGGGAAAACTGAAAAGATTAAAGCAAAACAAAACGGGAACAAACATGTCTCTCTAGGCAGTAGGTAATTGTTACAGATTGATAGAGGGGGCCTGTTGATTTTGTCAAATGACAAAATATTAGATATCCATGTGACCGCTGGGCAAATCAAGAATAATTACCCCAAACCCAGTACTATCTTTTATTCAACAAAAAGTAAGGCAGTGGGGGATGGTTAATTCACTAATATCTCAAACCAAATATTAACGATCACTCATGGTTTTCAGTTGGTTCTAAGAACTAGGTGAAGGCCTTCAGCCAACTTCCTCAGCTTTTGCAGGGGATATTTCCATCCAAGAACTTCTCTGTGATGGCTATCAAGTCATCACATAGATGTTCAATGTCTAATTCTCAAATGAATCCATCACCTTGATGGATTTCATTTGCAAGGCTTGATGTTTTTTGGTTCTGAGCAAAGGTCTGTGACTTTTAGGAACTTCCTCATACATAGTATCAGGAACTAAGATAATTTGACCAGTGCTCTAGTGCTGTTGGCATACAGAAAAATTTACAAAGAATTTGAAATAGCCAAAAACCTGGGGCATATTTTCAATAAATGCTATGATCAATCAATCTGTACATAATTCCAGACATCAGTTCATCTTTTATTTTGCTAAATCGATTTCTATTTATCAGTGGATGAATTTCCTCATTTGATTATTTGTCATTCTATCCCTGAGGATCTGAGCCCCCAATAGAGATGCTCCTATTCTAGATACTTCTTGACACAACTTATTAAACATTATTCTCCTCCACATTACTAATAACTTAGGCATTAGTGGGGTCTAAAAGCTGTTCAGAGACAATGGAACCATAGATTTAAAATTGAAACAATCCTGAGAGATCTGAAACTTTATTTTAAAGATGAAGAAATTGAGGCCCAAAGAGGTTAAGTGACCTTCCCAATTTCACATGTGTAGTAAGTAGCAGAACTAGAATTTGAACCCTGGTCCTCTGACTCCAAACTCACTACTTTTTCCACTATGCCGTGCGAGAGATCCAATCTATTAATAATTATTTACAATGTAAGAATGTTTTCGATGAAATAAATGAAAAAGAAAAGGCTACAAAATGGAAGGGAGAATTTAATCATGCATCCCAGATAACTGAATACTACTAATGTTTCTTTCTGGAGAGAACAAATGTCATGGTTTTCCATGAAGGATGTATACTTCAGGAAGACAGGGAAAATTTCAATTTTGTCTCTGTATCCCCAGAACCTAGCATAATGCCTGCAAATAGTAGGAGATTTAAAATGTTTGAACTCAACTTTCATGACAGTGTAGTGAAACTTTAGGAAGGGCACTTATTTGCATAAATGGGATAGCTCCCTTTTTTGTGTACAGTTTAGCTCACAGAAACTGTTCTTTTTCATGGAAGTTATGAAATCAAAAGAAATGAAACCTACTTCCAAGAAACATGATAACTATTGTTACCTCATCCATCCTCTTCCATAAAGGAGAAGCTGCCAAAATGTTATCACATCATTCCTTATACCACCAATTCTAAATAATAAAAACCATGAATGATAGCTAAGCGGATATGGATAAGACAGAGCAATAGCATATCATGGGAATAGTTAGGTGGGGTGCTAGGATCTGTTTGTATTCACAAACAGATCTTTCAGAGAGGCCCTAATCTATCAAGAAATGCAAGTAGTTCCTTGTCCACTCACTTAAAAGTAATGATAATTTGGGGCAGCTAGGTGGCGCAGTGGATAAAGCACTGGCCCTGGATTCAGGAGTTCCTGAGTTCAAATCCAGTCTCAGACACTTGACACTTACTAGCTGTGTGACCCTGGGCAAGTCACTTAACCCCCATTGCCCTGCAAAAAAAAAAAAAAGTAATGATAATTTGAGTTGTCCATTTCCTCAATTTCTTCATAAGTCTCCCAGGGAAAAGATAGGCTAGTTAAGGAATTTCACCAGCCTGGTGAATTGTTTGAACTTATTGGATTAATCCATAGTAAAGAGTGGTTAGAGACATGGCCATGTTTCACATCCCAAATCGTTTATGAAATCCATAGAGAGCTGTAGACATTTGTGAGATTTAAAATTGGATATTAGATCATAAATCTCCCCTACTTAACCTTTCCCTTAATTTATCTCCCAGACTAGTAAATGGAAGAAGCTTTTGGTTTTCTAGATAGACCTTTTATTGTTATTGTAGTCACAAGGTGATGTTGATTAGAAGGATAGGAAAGTAGAAACACAATACAAATCCTCTTAAGTCTAAGCTTAGTCTATATTCCTTATAAAAACTCACCAAACCGAAGGCCTCCTTTGGAGAGAGAGACCGTCTGTGCACATTAAACGTATTCTCTAAGAAGTTTTTGTTTTAAATGATAATGACTGTGCATGAATTCCAGAAGGTGATAGCCGACAAATAGCATTTTAAAAGATCATAAAAGAAGAAACTATAGACAGGTAAAACGTAGGGGGAGAAATGGCCAAGGGAAACACTATAAAAAAGATGTTAGCAAAATGCCCACCATGCCTATTACGTGGGCTAGTTGGCGAAATACACCATTCACGATCCATTCTTAGTCAACAATCCTTCATCACATCAATTCCCGAAGGAGCCCCAAACAAATAAGGGGCCAGCCAATGAACGCAAACATGGAGCTTGTTTCTTTCCCCTTTTCTGAGTTTTTCTCTAGGGGGAAAAGGCTACACAGAAAAGAGCAATATCTTTTCTAAATAAAAAGGAACATGAGTTTCCATCATTTCATTTTCATGAGAGGAATAGCAAATGAAAGACAAATGAGATGTCATTAAAACAGAAAAGTCTAATGGATCTTTTCCCCTCTTAAGTTACAAAGGGAATGAAAAGGTCTTAGCATGGGGTAGATTTTGACCTAGAATAGAAGGGCCCTAAAGATGAACCCCTTAAGACAGAGCCATGGCAGGAGAAGGAAGCTACAGGAAGATAAGTCCATTAAAGAGGGACTTTGTATAATGTCTCCTTTCATTTGTGACAGGCTCACCTCTTTGCTAGACAGAAACCAAATTTCTTCACTCTCTCCAGGGGTCCAAACTAACTACTATTTCTGAGAAGTTATTGGAAACAGGCTGAAAGATGTTTTTTGGTCTATTCACTTTGATCTTGAGCTGGTCGATTAAGTTTAGAATGTTTAGAATGGACAAGATTTTGAGAGATGATTGAACTCAATATTCTTCAAATTCTCTTACCCAATAACCATCCTATGATTCATCCATTCACTCCTCATGTTCCCTCATAACCTTTTCACTCCCTCCCACCATCACCCTCTGACAAAATCTCCAAGTTTGGGAAAATTTCGTGCTTTCTAAAAGAATAACAGTAACATATGTCTGTTTCCTTCACCTTAGAAATGAACATGAGTGATTCTATACTATATCTAAAACTGGTACAGTTGCATAGAGAAAAAGAAAATGGTGAGGGGGAGGACAAGGTGTTTATAGGGAGCTAAAAGCATCTAGGAAGAAAGGAGGAGCCATGTTGATAGCTCGCTTATGGAATCAGACCTAGCTAGATGGTTCCTATCTTTACAACTGTACTGGCATTTTCCTACAAACCTGAAGCTCCAGAAATGGTAATCCGGTCCTTCTTTCCCCTCTAGGCTATAAGCTTAAGCTATTATAGTTGGCTACCTTTCCCTTAAAAGTGACCTAAGGGCAGCTAGGTGGCGCAGTGGATAGAGCACCAGCTCTGGAGTCAGGAGAACCTGAGTTCAAATGTGGCCTCAGACATTTAACACTTACTAGCTATGTGACCCTGGAAGAATCACTTAACCCCAATTGCCTCACACACACACACAAAAAAAGTGACCTGAGACAAGACAACTACAGATTCTACTAGGTCCCGTGGCCTTGGTTCCTTTTTCTTAGCTAGTAAGTTGTTTTAAACATCAATCCTCCCTAGTTGATTCCTACCCAAGCTATCTTGGCAAATAGCTTTCTCTGGCTGACCATTAGAGACTCACACCAGGAGGAAAGACTGATGTTCCCATTAAAGTGACCCAAAACAATGTTTTAGTCAATAGTAAGTGTCTTTTTCCATGACCATTCAGGACTACTCTTTTCAGAGGCCCCCACGGAGCTGTTTATTGAATTCTCATTAAATTGAATTTGCTTTCAAAGTGGACATAATAACTAGACTCAAGTGGTAGGAATTTGGAGCTTGGGGGAGAGTTTCAACAGTTTCAAAGATCACAAATTGTACAAGATCATACCTATAAACCTTAGCCAGCTCTGCTTTCATAGCCCCAAGATGGGACAATGAAGTGAGATGGGAAGAGAGAATAAACTTACCCTGTTATCACCTTCTGGTGCAAGTGGGTCTGTCATCCAGGATCCAAACCTTGATCCAGAGGTTTTTATGGTCACTGGGTCACTGATCCCTGTTAATTTGCCACAAGCTGCAAAATAGTATAACACAGAGGAACAGCAAAGTGAATTAGCAACTGAAGGCAAATGGCTTCACATAGAGTCAATTTAAAAATTGGGATGTTCCCATAGTAGCATGCACTGTCAAGAGTGGGAGGAGGTAGAGAACACATTTCTTTCTCTCAGAGGCGGGAGCGGGAAGCTCTGCTTTTTCATTCCCTGACATTAATCTGAGAATGGCTACTGAACATTTGTTCATGCCCTTGTTTTTAATGGCAACAACCCTTATCATAGTGGCCCAGAGAAACCATACCCTCCCTAAACCAGAAGTGCTGCATTACCAGCAGAATAGTAAATGAAGCCAGAAGCTGCTCTGGGGCAGTCAACTTGGTACAGAGAAGAGGTCGATGCATATCAATCTTCTAAAACCCTATTGCAGCCATGCCAAACTGCTTTACATAGAAGTGGGAGAGTTGAGATACCCATTTCAATACCATTCAGGTTTAAAACTATGGATAAGCAAATCTTCAACAAAGAACAATGATTTTCTTACACACACACACACACACACACACACACACACACACACACACACACCACTGGAATGGTTGTTTCATTAAGTTAGGGCACATTACTCTTTAAATAGCCTTATCGATTAAAATCACCTAGTGAGAAGAGGCTGTGGATGCATGCACATGCCTGCAATGCTATTCCTGGCATTGAGTGGGGGGAGGGAGAGGAAAGGAGAGGAGGTATAGTCTGGAACATAAGCCTGGAGTCTGGAGAAGTGCGTGGCTATTCCAAGCTGTGCTATGGGACCTCAGAGTGCTCACTCAAAGGCTGCTTTGTCCCACTTAACCTCCAACAGAGAGGGTGAGATAGCTTTCCTGGGATCACGAAGCCCAGTTAGGAATAAAATGGGACAAAGGTGCCATCGATGCCCAAAGGTGGCCACGGAATTTTCAATGTTTATTGCATTCTCATTAAATTAAATTTGCTTTCTAAGTGGACACAATAACTAGACTGAAGTGATAATAATTTGGAGTTTGGAGGAGAATTGTATCAATTTCAAAAAAAATTACAAATTATACAAGGCTGTACCTACCAACCTTAGAAAGTTCTGCTTCATTGCCCCAAGATAGTATAGGGAAGTGAGGTAGAGAGAAAGAATAAACTTACCTTGTCCATGCCACCATGGTACAATGGACAAAGGCAGCTGGGGCTGCCAGCACAGATTGAAAACCAGCCATTAATTTAATTCCACATTTGGTAAAATGAAACAACAGTAACAATAATAAAAACAACAAAACCCCACCTTGATTTACAGAGCCAGAAGGGACATTAGAATACAGAATGTCAGCACTGGTGGGATGTTACAATGTAGAAATGTCAAGACACTAAGACTAGAACAGGAAAGCACCTTAGAGACCACCTAGTCTAATTCCATAATACAACAGAGAGGGAAATGGAGACTCAGAGGAGGGTAATGACAATCCAAGATCACATAGCACATTAGTTGCAAACCAAGGCTGGCAAGTAGCCAGGACCCTGATCATGAAAATTGAGGCCTCTATGTATTTAATTTATGGAGTTTTATTCAGATGTCACCTTTTCCATGGACTCTTCCCTCATCTCTCTTATTAGAAATGACCTCCCCTCCTTGGACCTCACAAAGAAAGGACTGTCTTTGGGAGCTCTGATGTACTTAGGTATGATTTACAATATCACTTGGTATCTGTGTTGGTGTTCTATCCCTTTAGTAGATTGAAGCTTCATCCAGGGAAACAGAATGGCATAGAGCAAAGAATGCTAGGCTTGGAATCAGAAAATGCCTGGGTTCAAATCCTGCCCCTAAATAGGATACAGGCACAATTGATTTTATCTCTGTAAGCCTCAGGTTCCTCGTTTGCACATAAGGATAATTAAACCTGAAGTACCCACCTCACAGGATTTTTATGAGGATCAAAGATATTATAAAAGAAAGAAAGGAAACAAGCATTTGTTAAGTGCTTAATAGATCCTAGACCCTGTACTGAATGCTTTATAAATAGTATCTCATTTGACTCTTATAACTGTGAAATTGAGGCAGACAGAAGGTTTAAATTCCTTGCCCATATTTTTAATGTTGGTTTTGAATTCAGATCTCCTAGATTGCAGGCCCAGTGATCTATCCAACTGTGCCACTTGTATGTTAAAGACTTTGTAAATTTTAAAGTACCATATGTGTGTCAGCTGTAATTATTTAGTTGTACCTTCTTCCTCCCCAGGGCCTAGTCCAGGCCTCTGTACTCTGTAGGTGCTCAATAAATGTATGTTAAATAAACATGAATGCCTTATATTGTTCAACATGGTTTTACTTTTTCTATCATTAGGTCACAGACCTGTTGGGTGGTCACATGACACTATTCTGCAATAAAATCTCTTCAACCATGTGCTCTCAAATGCAAACTCATCAGGAAGACAAAGGGTATACGTTTAATAGGCTGCTTCTGGAGAGTCCCCTCTGTTTTCTGGAATCCTAGGGCACTAGATTTAGAGCTAGAAGAGACATGAGAGGTCTAATCCTGCCCCACTCCAACACATTACAAACATTTTACTTCTATTAAATTCAGAATTCTCTGGCTGTTCTTACTAATCCTTAAATTCTTATTACTGATAAAAATGACCTTGGAGTATATGGGGAGATCATTTTGGATTTTTAAAAAATATATAAGATCTTTTTCTTTTTTTAAATACAGGGTAGGCAGGGGAAGAAAAATGTGAATCAACTATACAACAGAATTTAGTGCTAGCAGCAACCTTAGCAAGAACCTTATCCAAGGTCAATCCCTTCATTTTACAGATAAGAAAATCTGAAATCTAGAGAGGTTACACAACTTGCCAAAGGTCACATGGGTAAATAACAGAGTAGGATTTGAACCCAAGCCCTGTGATTCCAAAGGCAGGACTCTCTTCTTCCCATTGTACCATATTGTGTCACTCAGTGGAACTATATGAAAGGGACCTCCTATAGGATTCCTTTAGCTAGAGGAAACCCCCTTTAGGCTGTTTTTCTGCCTTTGGCCTTCTGTCTAGACCTAAATACAAATGGTCAAAGTCAGCATTGTATCATTATGAGGAGCTCTCATTAGCCTGTGTACATAATAGTATGTAAAGTTCAAAGAAGATCAAGGGTCTGTGGGAGAATTGTAAATTACACCTCACCTAATCACCATTCATTCTGTTTGATCCCTTTAAAGCCCCTCCCCATCCACTGCCAAACAAGAAGGGCACAAAACATACTCCATTTCTCATATTGCTCAGAACTAGATTTCTACTACAGCTTCCCTCCCACCCCCATTAGAAAGTGAAGAGGATGTCTTTGTTAAACAACCTTTTCATGAAACCTAGCAAGGGCTTGGAGCTCAGGGCTCTAAACCATGACCTGCTACAAGTATTTCTTGCATTTCGAGTTATAGAGACAGATTTGCCCAACATGAGGGTGTTGACGAAGTGGCATCTGGAAAGAAGTCAATTCACAGCACAACTAGAATCAACCTTTTAACCCAAAGGCAAATCAAGACATCATTTTTTTCAAGTTAAGAAAATAAATGAGTCATCTCTCCGAGCTGTTGTCTCATGGCTAGAGAGTCAATAAATAAATAAAATTGCCATATGATGTGGTGTGGTGGAAAGAACACTGTATTGGGCCCAGAAGGCCTGGTTTCAGATGGTAGCTCTGCTGCTTATTCTCTTGATGACCTTAGACAAACTTCTCAGCCTCTCTGGACTTCAGCTTCCTTATCAGTAAAATAACATCCATCTCCCTCCCTCTCCCTCCCTCCCTCCCTCCCTCTCTCTCTCTCTCCCTTTCTTTCTCTCTCTCACTCTTTCTCTCTCTCTCTCTCCCTCCCTCCCTCCCTCCCTCCCTCTCTCTCTCTCTCACACACACACACACACCACACACGCTACAACAGCTGGCGAGAAATCTTCAAAGATATAGTCCCTAATGTTATGTTCGGAACTATACTTGACACCTGTTCAGTGGACTGAGTGTTCAGGGGGTTAGACCACTGCTGATCTTCCCCTATTCCATCCTTCCCCAAAGCGAGAAATATGTGTATATGTGTATGTATGTGTGTATATGTATTTGGTATATATATACGCATATATGTACACACACATATATCCTTCTAGCTTGATTGATTCATACATTTCTCCCCATGTCCAATCATCATTTTGAAAAATAAATACACCCTTTTAAAAAATAACCCTCTCCCAATCTACTCCAATGGAGTTTTTATCAGCAACAGGAACCAATGCTTAAGGATTATTAAGAGCAGAGTTATACAGCAACTTGTTTAACCAAATCAGTTCTTTCACTGATCTCTTCAATAGTTCTGGACAACATGTGAGAGACCCAGCTGAGGAAGGAAATTATGATCTCATTTGCTTCTGAGGCTTATGTCTTTCCACAACAACTGACACTAATTTACCTGAGCAATTTCCTCCACATTTTCATGGTAGACTGTCTGTAAAAGGGGCCAAGTATTTGGAGAGATATGAAAAAGGGAGGATTATTTAAATAAATACAAGAGACATTTTGAATTTGAGTATAACTAATAAAGTAATGGAAATCTCAGGAGAGGGTCTAGTTTCAGGACCATCTCAGATTAGTTCTTTCTCCACTGAGCCTTTTGGAGTGACAGAGCTACAGTGAGTATTTTAAGAGAGAAGGAGGAGGGTAGATATTTTGGAAATCACTGGCTATGTGAGTCATTTCCTCTCATTCCTATTAACCTTGGGAAGAACCCAAGGCCACATGGGCAAGCCAGCATCTGCTGAGCAAAAACAAAACAGAAAAGGGAAATTCATGTCTACTATAAGAATATGAGGCTGCAGACTCTTTTTATAGACTGAAATAATTTCACTCAAGGATCAGGTCAGAGAAACTTTGCTTGGGAAGGGGCTGCTCAAGGAGATGTCAGCATTGACCTAAAATGCTTAAATCCTTAACTATTTCCTTTTCAAAGAAACTTTCTTTTATTGGCTAGATGTATGTTCTCCCTATATGTTGCTCAGAAAGTAAACGTAATCATGAACCCCCAAAGGGTTCACTGATTTGATATCCTCAGAAAAAAATCCTGCTTCTTTACTACATTCTCACCCTGAGGACAATACTTTTTGCCATTAAACACAACTGCTTGAACTTATAGTCATCTCAATTTTCTTAATACCCAGAGTAAATAGAGCCTATCAGTGAAGAATCAATCTACTCACACCCACTGGGTTTTTTTTGTCTTTCTGTCTCTATTCTCTATTTGTCTCTGTCTCTATATCTGTCTCTGTCTCTCTGTGTCTCTGTCTGTCTGTCTCTCTCTCACACACATACCCACACTTTATAACTGTTAAGAAATGAGGTATACTTCCTAATACTATGCGGGGAACTGTCCTTGGTATCTGGTCACTTGACAGCATGCTCAAGGGTCATGCCACTACTGGTGTCTTCCTATTCCACCCTTGCCCAGAGTGAAAGAAAAAAAAAAGCAGATTAACCAATTGACCTCCAGAATATTTTTTTTCCTATCTCCATACCTTTGTTCTTGCTGTTCTGTATGCCTGGAACACCTTCTTACTTTACCTCAGTCAGTTGAAATCCTACCTATCCTTTATGTGTTGCTGAAATAAAATTCTTACACAATGTTTAGTTGATCCTTTTAGCCAGAAGTTAACTATTCAACTAAACTCTTATAGCACCAGGACTCATGGCAGTGACCATACACTGAGCTCAGTGGTTATCATCTGCATATTCTTGGAGATATCATATACCATAAGATGTCATGCTCCTTGAGGGCAAAAATATATTTTGCATTTATCTCCATATGTGTCTATACCATCTAGCCTAATGCCTTGAACATAATCGCTGCTTAATAAATATTTATTGAGTAATGGAAATCTACACACACACACACACACATACACACACACACACCACAAAAGAAAAGGTATTGTATTTTAAACAAAAGTCAGAATATCAGCAATATGGAATTTCAAAGTTTTTACAATTCTTTTACCTCCTTATATGTTCCAGATCTTACGTCAAAGAGTGTGTGTGTGTGTGTGTGTGTGTGTGTGAGAGAGAGAGAGAGAGAGAGAGAGAGAGAGAGAGAGAGAGAGAGAGATCAAAGCAACATTATGCAATAGCAATGAAGCAGGAGAAAGGAATATGAGAGGGTTAAAAAGTGTCAGAGGCAGTCTGAGAAAGGGAGAGATGAGGCTTCAATCTCAGACAGAAAAGTCCAATCTCAGCTGAAAGGGGGTTTCTTGCAATCATTATATTTTGTCCTTTGCTACTTCCCTTACCTTCCCAATTCTGAACTCACTCTAACAGATGAGGAGAAAGAGGCAGCCCAGGGTAACAGAAGTGAAGTCAACAACATTCTGGCTGCCAGAGGTTGAGAAATCTTTATAAATGACCTTTCTCAAGCATAACATTTGAATGGCTCTAGATAGAGATGACTGAATATAGACTGAGAAGATAGGGACCTTGGAAAGCCATCCATTTAAGCACACTAAGCTTTAGATTTCACCATGTGGGTTCCACTGTCCTCTTCCAAACTCTTCTCTCAATTTTTTTTTTGGGGGGAATGGTCACACAAAGTCACAAACATATCAGTGTAAATAAATTTACCAGAGCCTTTTCTCCCATTCAGGAGAGAATGTGGTAGCAGAAAAACATTTGAAGGTAGGGACTGTGTAGGAAGACAGAAGAGAAATATGGCAGACACTGGAAGTGAAAAGGACAGAAAGTTTAAGACAAAATTCCCTAGTTGCCAATTTTGTCCAGGGCACTGTTGTGCTCCATTAGCCTTTATACTGGACCATGTCCTTGGGGGTACTTGTATTTTCCTAGAAACCATTGATTCATGAGTAAATAAAGGTAAACTCCACCTGTTCAATTTCACCATCCTATCTATGGTGTTGGATATAGGCTGAAGCTTGCTAGTGCTAAGTTGGGCATTCATTTTGGGTTTTCAATGCAATCTGTGTTTTAGCTAAAGTCCTTTGGGAGTTTTTTTTTAATCTCACAACAGAGAAGCTAAGACGAACTTGGCATATTTGGTTCATAAAGTGTCTCTCTTTTGTCTTGATTAGTCCAGACAGACAAAGAGATCTGATTTATCTTGCTCACTCTCAGATAATACTTTTAGAGCTTGAGATGCAATCCAATTTGCTTATTTTATACAGAGGGGAACTGAGGCCAAGAGGTTGAAGTGAATTGCCTAAGGGCCACATCCTTAGTAAGGTGTAGAAGCAAGATTCAAATCTTGGCCCCATGACTTCCAATCCACTATTACTAGTATATTTTGTTTTCTCCCACTACCTTGAGCATAGAAAAAAAGGCCTCTTCCTTCAGCTGTCCATCACAGAGCAGAGGATGGATGACCACTTGTCTGGGGTCTACATGGAAAATTCTTATAGTAGCTGTGAAGCTAAACTCTCAGGCTCCTGTCTTTTCTAAGATTCTAGCATTCTACAATGAAGATTCAAAGATACTATAACCTTCACTTACCAATGGCTCTAAGAGCTGTTCATGACAGAGATGGTACAAATCAAGGAGGAAAAGAAATGCATTGCCATTAGTTACTTTGTATAGTGGCCCCTCAAGGAACATTGGGAGTTGATTTTAACCAAAATCCAAATACTTTTGAAAAGGAATCTGAGGTAGCCAAGATACAATATAATTGTCTGAATACAAAAGGCCAGAAAGAACATGCTTGAGGTCTAAATCAATGGGCTAGACACAGAGGCCTACCTAAAGATGTGCTTCATTTCCCCAAAGGAGGTCTGATGGTCAATAATTCAAGCTCATTTAGGTCATAGGATTATTTTACTTGACCCCAGCTCCTTAGGAAAAGTTAGTAATAACTACCTGGACTTTCCATTCATTCTTTTGCATTCCTGTTGAGTTTGAGGGATATTGTCATATAGGAGAGTTGTGGGAGATTCTTAAATCTGTAGACAATGATTTTGAGTTCCCTTCTAGCTCTAAATCTCAAGATCCATTATGATCCCGTGTCTTCAATCAGGTAAAAAATGTTCAGGACCTAAGAAGATTCTCATAGGTGTTAGAGCTGAAGAGATTTCACGGTTGATTTAGTGCAACTCCTCCCTTCATTTTGAAGATGAAAACAACAGATCTAGAAAGGCTAAGTTACTTTACCAGGGTCTCATATGCAGTAAGCAGCAGACTAGGTTACAAACCTCTACCTTCTGATTCCAAGTCCTGTACTTTGGCCCCAAGATTATAGATTTTAACCTTTTATTATATAAAAATACTCATAAAAATCATAGCAAAATCAGAACAAATGGAAAGAAATATGGCTTGTTAGGATTCTGATCAAGTCAAGGGCAGTGTTTGGCACTTGGGATTCAGGGGACAGATTCTGAAACCAGGCTATGACCAAGATCTTTTCTTTATCCCAGGCAGATGACCAGTTAGACCAAAATGAATTGGGATAGATTTCCTCAGAGGCCTTTTAGCGTTGACTGAATAGTCCTGATGGAGTCGAAGAATAGAAGCTCCTTCCTGTTTACTTGAAGAGCAATGCAGTATATTAAAAGGGGTCAAGATCTATACTCAGAATCCTCCAACTCTGTGATTTACTGCCTGTGTGACCTGGGGTCAAACCTCCCTGGGCCTTAATCAAATGAGATAACATATGTATAACAAGTGGCAAACCTTAAAGTGCTTTATAAATGTTAGGAAAGAAGGAAGGAAGGGAGGAAAAGAAAAATGAAATAAGTATTTATTAAGCACCTACTATGTGCCAGGTACTGTGTTAAGTGCTTTACAAATATTATCTCATTTTATTCTTACTCGAACCCTGAGAGATATGTGCTATTATTATCCCCACTTTACAGTTGAGGAAATTGAGGCAAATAGAGGTTAAGTGACTTGCCAGGGATCATACAGCTAATAAGTATATAAGACCATGTAGTATTATTATTGCTGTTTTATTATGTCTTATTGTTATGTTGTTGTAAAATGAGTGGACCTATGATCCTAATGAAATATCAAGTCCAACACCCTATGTGCCCAGTCCCAACTCAATATAAAAGAGGTAAACCATTTTTCCTGTGCAGCTCTCATTCACCTTTCTACTTAGACACCTAAGAAACTAGTTTCAGACGCTCCCTCCCCATGAGAGTGGATATTGGAGATGCTGCTAAGGCAACATATACTTTGCTGCTATTATATGGTTAGGAAAGATGCCACTTTCATCAAATTGAAGGACTGATCAATCAGAAGGTCCACAAGCAGCTTCTGAATTAGCAAGTACTTTGTAGACAAGAAATCCCCTGAATTTAGACCTGAAGTTTTTGGTTGCTAACATAAAGAGATCCACTGCCAACTTTTATAAGACAACCTTAACTCCTGCATTATGGATTTTAAAAAATCTCTTAGAGGGATCCACCTTTCACCATTTCAAGGACACTGTACCTCAGAGAACAACCCCCTCTGATCTTAACCTTCTGGTTGGCAAAGAACTCATTGGACAATTGATTAAAGAGCTGTTGATACATGTGACTGTATTTTTAACTTTTGAGAGTACCCCTGTCTATGAGGAGATGTTATAGCTCAGAAATATGGAGTCCTTGGGGCAAGCATATTTTCCCCTTCTGTTCAATATGCTTAAGAGGTTAGAGTAATAATAGGAGAAAGATAAGAAAATAGATTATTTTTGGAAAAGAAATTCAAGAGATGTTAAAGTTGACCTCTTATTTCCAAGGCTATTGCAAATGACAGCTTCCAATTTGAGACTTTGGTTCAGCTTATTAGATGAAGCCTAAAATCCCTGGATAGAGGGTCATTTAAAAAAATGGAAACAGAAAAACAAATTTAACCAGCTACTATTGATTTTTTTCATATATGTATATATAGCAGGGTCAAGAAGTGTCAGCAATATCGACCTTAAGTGAAGTTGAAGAAAAAAAGAAATCCAAGAGAGACCTAGTTAAGAATAAGTTGGTTCACTGCAGTGTATCTCTTTCTTGATTATGTTACACCAGGGAAGGGAGCAACAATGCTCTTGGACTAAGAAAGCTACAGTCAGACTTCACCTCAGCTAATTCTGGAGACACTTGAATGAGCCAAGAGTGATAAGGAGGTGACAGCAAATAGCTTTGCAAATAACCTATTCAGTAAGCAAAGCCTATTATGGTGGGCCACTTATAACACTTGTTTCCTAGCTAGAAAGATGTCCCACACTTACTTGCAAAGCTAAAATGAATATGGCATATTGCTATCATTTGAAATTTGTTTGATACTTGGGTTTTGAGCCCAGTGAACCACAAAAATGGGATGTAAAGGGAAGAAAAACAAGAGAGAAATCCTCCCAGCCCCAGAGAATGGGTGACCAGTGGAGGTGTCATTGGTCAAATTTCCGTTCTGGACGTTATAGCCAATTGCTCTGTGGGTTCCTAGTGCTAAGTCTAACTAACTGTCTTTAAATGAATTATTTCACCTCTTTGAGCCTCAGATTTACTTTCTTTCAAGGAGGGGTAATGATACCCACCCAACTTACTACTGAATGCTATTGTATGAGAATCAAGGGATCATTATTATGTCATCACACAACATCAGACAAATAAAAAGCATTTGCCTCATTGTTCCATCACTTCAAAGGCCACCATTTTAAAGCTGTTCTCTAACTTAGCTATTCAAAGGTTGACACAGGAGCCTATATTTCCAGCTGAGAGACCTCAAAGGTCATTTAGTTTCATCCATTCCATTTTAAAGATAAGTAAATTGAGGTGCAGAGAAGTCAGGCAACTTGCCCCTGGTAGTAGAGCTGGGATTTGGAAGTAGGTCTACTGCTCTTTCTACTCCTTCATGCATGTTTGATCAGATCTCCTAGAACAGCATAGGTTACATGTTTGTACAGTCTTATGATTTTCAGCATTTTATAATTCATATGATGTTCTAAGAGAGATTTTACATGGGGATTATTAAATGTAGATATTCATGTACATTATTATAGCCTGAAAGGTTAAAAAGACAAAGGGGCCATTTCATTCTCTCTCTTTTTCCCCCCAAACCAATCCTTTCAGCAATCCTTGGGTAAGCACGTGGGAGTCCCAAGATCTTAAACTACAAAATATATTCACACTAATGTCTAAAAATAGGTCCCAGCACAGATGGAACAGGCATGCATCATCCTGAGAGGGACATTTTCCCAACTTGGAAAAGTCCTTACATTTTCACCATCTGCAACTTTTATTCTGCTATTCTCTATTTGTGTTGGTCATTGTGTTTCTAGATCAATGGGGAGTTCTATGGTCCCCAAATCTGCTTGCTCCACAGTTAAGATAGCAAAAAAGTAGAAAGCCAATACTTGTAAAAGAAAATAACTAAATCCTTATTTCTAAAGTGCTAATAGACAGAATCGTAAGCCTAAAGAATGATTTTTATAAAAATTATCTTGAAGGACATTAATAAAATGCATTTCACATAGGGACATGAAGTCACAGTAGTAATCTCTTTCTTCAGTTGAAGTCCAAATTCTATACTCCAGGTATAATCAACAATTCCTTATTTTAAACATGCCTACAGAATCAAAGGAACTTAGGCTTGATCTTTGAGTTCACCTAATTTAAATTCTTTATTTTACTGATGGGGAAAGTGTACTGTCCAGAGAGTCACTACCCAGTTATTTAATAGTAGAGTTGGAAATAGAATCCAAATCTCCTGACTTCTAGGCCAGTGCTCTTTTCTTTTTTTTCACTACCCCAAAGACATTTGCTGTAACTCTTTTATAATATGAATGCACTGAATTTTTTTCAAAGATGAGATGATGTTCTATAGATGATTAAAAACTAGAACTATTTTTAAAGGAAAAACCTGCAAATCTTATGACCTGTTCAATACTAATGAACTGAAAATATTATAGCTTTCCTATCAAATGAATCTTCAGCTTTTAGCATGTGGACTTTGGATCTAAAAACAAGTGCCTGTTCATGAAGCAACATTTTCTTCACTCCTACTTCCTTCACTGTTGAGTGTAAGCTTTCTCCTAGTTGACTAGTACCATGAGAAATGTCCAGGAATATTCTAAAATTAAATGTTCCCTCTGTTTATATTTAGCCACTAGGTGGGGGGTATTTGGGTGACAGTAGGGTAACTATTAAAAGATTAAGAAAGCAGTTGAAATCCTGAAGGAAGCTTCATTACAAAGGACCCCTCCCACCCCCCCAAAATAGGGAAATAACAATGAACTAGTACCTTATCAAGATGATCTCATAAGTAAGACATATCTTATCTTTACTAAAACTAAGACTTCACTAAGAAATCCATTGGAATTTTATATGTGCTACTTAAAGGTGATTTCAGCAGTTAACTTGCCAAGATGGTTTTAAAGCTCTCAATTGGAAAGTCAATAATGCAAGTGGGTGTTCAATCCCTAATTTGGGGAATACTTCTTGGAAACAATAGAAAGGAATGCATGATATTTTTTCTTGCATATTGCTGTTGCTCACATATAAACTTTTGTAGATGGTTCATCACTTCCTGCAAGTAAGGGAAACTTCTGATTTTTCTAAAATAAAATTGAATGTTCCCTGCTATGCTCCATAATGAAATGATGCTTAATTCATTCTCCTTGAGAAAAATAACTAAAATTTGTTTTCAAGTTGGGAAAACTACAGTCAGTAAGTGGTGTGCCTCTCTTCTTTTGTGTTAATTTTATACCTTATAGGCCCATCTTCTTTATACATAGACTGTTCAAATATCATGCAGCATGTAATCCATGCCCTTATTCTTCTTTCTAAAAGTTGTATAACTAACTAGAGATTGCACTAGAGACTGTACACTAGGTTTGGCATAATATTTGGAAACCAAAACTCAATGAGTGGTTACTATATTTCACTCTCTTGGGAAGATGGCCTTGGGAAGATATCTGGGTTTGCATAATGGTAGGAATGCAGTATGGCTTTGCTAAAGCCAGAAGGGAGCTATCCATTTCAGCACTGCTACCTCTATCTGTGCAATACACTATGCATGGGTGGGGGTGAGCCTGTCCCACCACGGGGTTCTGAGCCTACCTAATTTTTGCATGCATGCACGGAGCCTTTCTTCAAGATTTGACACTCTGCTCTGAAGTTCATCGTAGTCATAGGCGCCAATCTCCTCTTGCAGCTCGTTAAGCACTGACGTCAGATTCTGGACCTCCTCTTTAAACTGCAATACCAATTTGGCATCGGCTTTGTACTCTTCCAACACTGGTATCAAAGGCCTAAGTTCATCCATTTTCGTTTTTATTGCCTGCAAGGTCAAAATAAGCTTGGTTCAGTGCGATGCGTGCAAAAATTTGTAACACCCTGACTCGTCCTGGCTTCTCCCTATGTGAGTGCAAATGTGAATATTCCCCATTTTATTTTATTTTCATTTTTGGTCCAAATGATGAATTGGAAAGAGCATATTAAAACAGTCTACAAAACACCAACATATTTGGGAAAGGTCTTTATTGTCAGTTTTGAATGCAACATCTTAGGGTTACATGCTTTAGATCACATACACAAAGTTCTTTTTTTTTTCTTTTTCAAAAAATGCATTGACAAGGGTTCAAACTATTCATGAAATGCATCTACATTCACATGCAAAAGGAAGATCTCAGGTGGATTCAAGATTCCTTAATGATATGGTGCTAATTATTTGAAAATAATAATAAAATGCATGGTGCAAAAAGCTCTCTGGCTCTCTTTCATGGTTACATGGGAGTGAACTGCTTCTTCAGTCACTGCGGCATTGAAAAAACTCTTTTAAGTTAGCCCTGTAAGCAAGAAAATGAAATACTGTTGAGGAGCTAGCCCACTAGCCTGCCTTTCTTACACAGATAGCCATTAATAAACAAATATTCTTATGATATTAATAGAAGAAACTCACATTTAAATGCTGTAGTTAGCAGAAACAACCTGCTGTCACAGTTATTTAGAATGTCCTCATAACATTTAGGCTCAGATTTTTAAAAGTTATTTATGCATGCTAAAAAGGCAGTTGTAGTTATCTCTCTTCCCCAAGACCCACCATCACAATAGCCTTGTGGCCCCAAGAGTTTAAAGTAAAAAAAAAAAAAAGATCATGTTCTGAGACAGCAGCTAAGTGGAAAATTGTTTTCTCTGACCATATTTGCTATAAATACACATGCATTTAATGAGCCTGATCCTATGCCTAAGAAGAAAGTACTCTTCTCTTTTGGCTGGTGCACAAACTCTCATTGGTCAATCAGGTCAATAGGGTTCCATCTTTCTTCCAGTCCAAATCAATAACATTCCAGAGACCTCAAAATTTCATTCACCTCCAAAAAGAACTTACTCATTTCTCAACAGGATCAGGCTCAATATTGTTTCATTTGCTACATGAGTTTATCATTTAACTGTCTGGTCATTCCATCTATTTAACATGCAGCTTTTTCGAGAGTTAGTTCTTGCTTCATGCAGGGATTGCAGAAAGGAAAAGGAGTCCAAGAAGAATAGCAACACATAGAGTTCAGGGATGGGGGAGCAAAAGACAGAAACAGGACACACAAGCAATTTTCAATCAAGAATGCCAAAAGAAAGCTATCCCTCTAAATGTGGACTCTAATTTAAATTAAGGTACATATATAACTTACTTGAGATATATATGTATTTCTCATTTTAAATAATGTCAAAAGCTGTATAGCTAGGAAGGGCTGGAAAACAACTCCCAATCCTAAGCTATCTGGTGACAAGGTACCACTTACCTATGAAAATAGGATAGAGCTTTCCCGATTACCCTGTGGGATAATAATTCCTCTCTGCTCTCTGAAAAGCTACAATATACCCTGTCAAGCCTAAATTAGGTCAGGCGTTAAAATCCATGCTACATTATAGCCATTCCTAAGTGTGATCATCAATTAAAATAATCCCTTCAGCTCCCCTCTTTATGAAAATGAGTTGCCTAAAGAGGAATGATAACTAAAGATAAAGCTCTTTCACTGAGCTACAACATCCCTCCGAGTAGAACAGCTTGGTCACGAGGATCTTGTGATTCCAGACTGGATTTGATTCAGGTGATCCTCCAGTAAATCTGGATCAAGGGCTTCTGGTCAACACTGCCCCTTTCATTATTTCCCCAAATGGACCAGGGAGGAGAAGGTCAAAACCTGAACCTTCTCTACCTTAATACACACGTGGTTTGGAAGGCTCTTTCCTGGGTAACTTATCTCTCATCCCTTCCTCCCCACCACCATTCCCTATTTCTAGAGAAAAGAAGAAAAAGCAAGACAGAAAGAACAAGCGGAGCTCTGGGAGAAAGAGTTGTAAGCACACACCTTAAACTGCCTAGCCAGATGTTGCTTGTGACTCTCTTCCACTTGCTTGAATTTGGACTCCAACCCTTTCATCTGGTTTTCCATCTTCTCCACATATTGTAAATCTCTCTGGGTTCGCCTGTCCAATACCTCTATTGATTGGGACATGTTTTGCACCTGTCAAAAAGGCAAAAGGTCCAAGAAAAGAGCTGTAATGGTGGCCAGGAAGCATCCCTGGCTTTATAATATATGACAATGACCTTTTCCACTCAGTCAACAAACTAAGAGCATAAGCAGTACATGCATTATTTACTAGTTAATCACACACATCTGATATTGTTATGACCAGGAACTTGAAAACACTGCAAATTGGTTTTGTAAACATTTTGGTCTGTCATGCTTGTGAAAATAATCCGACAATCAGGAATGCAAATAGACCTAATAGTCAAGTGTAAAACACATAAGCCTCCATTTCCTCTTTGATTAGTCTGCTTCATGCAATAGATTTGTGTTTGCTTATTTATTTATTTATCTTGTATAAGAGGATCCAGTTTGGCAAACATAAATATCTAACAAAGATGAATAGTGTTGTGGGGTATGCTTTCTCAGTGTACAAATCCTGTTTATCTTTTAATGTACACTGAATATTTCACTGCAGACATTGATTGCTTAAGTGCAGGATGAAGAAGCAAGGAAAAAGATGATGTTTTCATTGTTTATGTATCAGGATTCTTCACCACCACCACCCCTTTCTCTCCCCAGCCCCCCTCATATCCTGCATTGTATCTACTATGGAACACAGTATCATTGGCACATGACTACTCTGCAAACATGCACACTTGCAACATAAAGTCAAGAATCCATCACCCAGGCAAATGAGGAATTGCTGCATTATACCTTTATAGGCAGATCCAAATCTAGACTAGCCTCAAGATGGAACTTTAATATTAAACAGAATTCCAGAGAGCTTAAAAGAAAAACAGTTTTCCTGCAGCCACTTGCTAACACATTTATTTTCAGGAAACTGGCACGTGCATGAGATTCTCTTCCAAGCTATGTGGAGTCAGAATTAAGTCTGGGATTGCTAAACCAGCGGTTGGGTCATTCTGCCAGAATCTCATCCAATTACTAAGAAAGATGTGTTCATAATGGCAAGCCATTTGCCAAATGCTCATTTAAGTTCTGCACTGAGCTTAAGATGCAACCCTTTCAGGGGCCAAAATTCTTTCTGCCTTGGACCTCTTGCACAGGGTCAATGACAGGGGGTGATAGTTTCCTCCCTCATCTTCTGTTCTTTGCCTCGGCACATGAAAAACAAACAAGCTCTTTGCACAAAGAAAGCAGGCAAATATCTCTAGGTCAATGGCAAATGCATAGCTTTTTCTGGACAAGAGAATCTGTCTTGCAACTTGACTCTTTTTAACCAAATTTTGTTTATGTTACTGTAGAACAATCATAGGGGTGATGAGGATTTCTTCTTGTTATTTTTTTCTCCCCAAAGCAGTTTTCTCCCAGTTTTCCCAAAGCAGGTATATTCTTGCTCTGTTGACCAGCAAGTTCCATGTCCCCCTTTCAATTGACCTGTTCAAGGATCATAAATTACCCCAGCGCTTCCCCTGAGAAAAATTTCCCTAGAGGCAATATGGCATAGTGAGAAAAACTTAGTGCCAGAATACCTAGTTTTAAGTTTGTATTCTTCTATTGACTAACAGTTTGATTGTAGGCAAATGATATATTCTCTGAATTTCACTTTGCTTATCTATAAAATGAGGAAATTCAACTCAATGATTTCTAAGATTCTCTTCAAGTTTTAGCATCCTATTACACTGAGTGAACCTTTAACATTCTTCAAGGCCCAATTTGAATGCCATCTTACTTGTTAACCTTCCCTGATTTCCCTCAGCTAGGAAGAACCACTCCTTCCTTTGAGCTCCCATAGAATGCTCTGCCCTTCATATAGCACTCATCTCATACTACTGTATATTATAATTATTTGTGCCTTCTCTCTATTAAATTAAGTCTCTTTAGGACTAGAAGAGTATTTACCCAGGGTTTCATAAAATAGTTTGCACACAATAGGTGTCCCAGAAATGTTTGTTAGATGGATGAATGGAGATTTAGAATGAAAACAAATGACCACTGGGGGGAGGGGAGGCCCCCTGTGGGGCAGAATTCCCTTCTCTTCCTCATTCTGGAGAAAATAAATAAAAATAGTGAATCAAAACGAAACTCACCTATTGGATAATACAACCTTGGTCTCAGGAGCATAAGTATAGTAGCTAAAAGCCTAGATTTCAGAGTGGATTGCCTGCTGGCAAAGCTGATTGGCAAATCATAAGTGCAAACCTGCCTCATCATTTAAGATTTCTGTCAGGAGACTACAAAGAAGAAATGGGGTTTACTCTCGCTAGAGGAGAGATTCTTTGTCTCTTAAAATTGCCAGTAGCTCAATTGTATTAAGGCAGGATAACTATTTCACTGAAATTCTTCCTGTCCCCCTCCAAACTCTCAAGATTTTCCATTTTAGCCAATTTGAAGCATATTCCTAAGCATATATATGAAGGATCTATGTCTCATCAGCTTGAGAAATTCCTAGTGTGGCAGCTCTCTCCACATATAAAAAAATTTAGGGAATTAATCCCAAGGAGTTGTCTAAGGCACCTACGGATTAAATGACTTGCCCAGTGGTTACACGTGTAGTACCAGGTGGGATTTGATCCTATCACTCTATCCATTGTACCACACTGACTTGAATTATAATGGCACATTATTATACCTTGGAATCTTTCTGCCTCTTTGGAATTCCTACTACACTGATTAGCTAAACTGACTGGCAACATAGTGGGTAGAGTGCTAGACTTGGCAGTCAGGAATATCTGAGTTCAAATCTTGCCTTGGACATTGACCAGTTTTGGCCCTGAGCAAGCCAATTAATATTACTCAGCCTAAGTTTTCTCCTCTGTAAAACAGGGCAGACCAGAGTACCTACCTTAGAGGGTGTGGAGAAGAGCAAATGAGATCATATGTATAAAGCATCCTTTAAGCCCTATGCAAATGCCAGTTATTGTTTTCATTATCAAACCCAACTAGACTCCATGAAGGTGGCAACATAGGAACAGTGCTTTATGTTGGTATCTCCCACATCATTGAGCAACCATGCCAATTGCTTAGTAGAGGACTCACAAATGTGTAACAACAAGGTTATTGTACCCTTCTAAAAGCTTACAACAATTCCTCCTGTTTATATATAATGCTTTAAAATTTCCAAAGCACTTTGATCCTTCATTGTGTCATCTGAACCCCACAATGACCCAGAAAGCTGGGCAGGGTAATCATCATTGTGTGTTTTACAGCTGGGAAAACAGACACTCAGAGAGTAATGGCACTGGTGGGCTGAGAAGCCAACTAAAAAAAAAAAAGCTAACTCTGGTCCAGCACATTTGCCACTATACTATTCTATCTATCTTGGTAATATATGTTAATTTAAGGAGTGGTAGCATACCACACCTCATTCAGAGGCCAGGTAAGGCTTTTGCAGTGAGACTTTCCTTTCTCCCACCCTTGTGTTATCAAATTTAGCTTCCATACTAGTTGGAGGGGAAAGAAGTTGAATCACAAAGGTTATCAGAGTCTTATATTAAACATGTGCTCAGATAATCTGCACTGAGGAAATGGACAGCTGATGGCTCACCTTTAATATTTCCAGAAGCCAATTAAAGATAGGGAGGCCAAGGACAGAAAGGGGGAACAACCCCCCACCCCCACCCCCAGTGCAACAAGGTCAGTTGAGAAAGCATCCACCTGTTCTCTCTGTCTATATGCAGCCTTCTCCACAGAAAGAGAAGAAAATGCAGAGAGGAGTAAAATGCCTGCTAGAAAGAGGGAGGTGGGGCAAATAAAGCACTTTCCTCCTTTCTGCTAGCTGCAAATATTCACAAGAAAAAAAATAAATATGCCTTTCAAGAAAGCAAAAATCTCAGAGAACAAAAAACAAGAAAAACAGGTTATGTCCCTTAAAAATAAACAGTACTCCAGGAGAAAAATTAGGATTCATTTTCCTTTCCAAAATAACCCCAATGTAAGCTTAACCAGAAAGGGAAATAAGAATACTGGGTAGAGTGCTGAGTTAGGCATCAGGAAGACCTGTGTTCAAATCCCACCTCAGACATTTATTAGCTGTGTGACCCTTAGCAAGCTCTCAATTTCCTCATTTATAAAATAAGAAGATTGAACTAAATAGCCTCTAGCATGTTTTCCAGCTCCAAATCTATGCTCCTATGATCTGGGGAGGCTCAGGAAGCAAGAGTATTACAAGTTGCAGGCTTCTGATCAGCTTCATTAAAACATAGCCTCCAACATCTTGCCAAGATCCAAAGCTCATCCCCATGCCTCAAGCTCTTGGGAATTTACAGTCTTTAGATGTTTCTAACTGACTTGCAGAAAAAAAAAGAACACTGAATTTGGAATCTGATGACCTAAGTTCAAGTCCCAGTTCTGCTAGTTACTATTTGAATGACATTGGACAACCAGTCAACATAAGTATTAATTAGGCTCTTTCTGTGTGCTAAGCACTAGGGATAAAAAGAAAAAGTGAAAACACTGCTTGGCCTCAAGGAGCTTACATTCTAAAGAAAGAGACCATGTGTACCTTAAATACATATAACCAGGTATATTCAGAGACAGGAGAGCTTAAAGTAACTTTCAAAGGGAAGGCACCAGCAGCTGGGGAAGGAAGGAATGGGCAGCTGTGTTCGCCACTGTAAAATGAGGGGTTGGGCAAGATGATCTCTAGGGTTCTTCCAGCTTTCAATCATATGAAAACTTGTTCCTCTAGAACCATGGAAAGAGGAAGCAAAGTTCTCCCTCATTACCCATTTCTCTCTGGAGTTAAAGTCTCCTGGGACTAACTAGTCCCATTACCAGCTACTACAGTATTGACATACAGATCCCATCTGCCCTCACAAAAACCCTATGGAATCCTCTCATCAAATATTCATTTACACAATGAAAATGAGCTCCTTGAGATAGTGGGGGGAAAGAGACTTGCCTTCAACTATAGGATCCTTCTCTCACATATATTCCCCTTTCTCTACTGACACAGCCACCACCTTAATCTAGGTACTCATCACATCTTTCCTGGACTATTACAATAGCTTCCTAATTGGTCTCTCTGCTTCAGGTTATTCCAGACTCCAATCTACCCTCCACACTGCTCTCAAAGTGATTTTCTTTAAGGCAGATAGGAGCATACTACTTACTCTCCCCGCCTCCCTACTCAAACTCCAGTGATTTCCTATTGCCTCTTGAAGAAAACAGGAAGTTCTCTGTTTGGTTTTTAAAGTCTTTCACAACCTGACCCCAACCTCATTATACATGAATCTTCTTCTTTCACTCTATAGTCCATCCAAACTACCTTTGTTCCCATTCCTCACTGGATACATTATCTCCCACCTCTATGCCATTACACTGGTTGTCCTCTTTGCCTGGAAAGAGCTGGCAACATCACTTACCTTCTTCAAGATTCATGTCAAGCCCCATATTTTATATGAAATCTTTCATGATTTTCCAAGCTGATAGTGCTCTCCCTCCCTAAACTATTCTGTATTTATTTTTTGTAGTATAGTACATTTGAAATATTTTACAGCATAGTATATTTTAAATATAGTAAACATAATGTGTTTATTCTAAATATACTTGTAGATATATATACTGAATCTTTGTTGTCTCTGCATACAATTTAAGCTCTTTGGGGGCAGGAACTATTCTATTTTTGTCCTTATTCCCAACTACCTAGTAAAGGGCCTGGCACATTATAGGTGTTATTTAAAAAAACATACAAAAAAAACCCCCAAACCACATATCTTTTTGTTTCACTCCATGTTGACTGAGTTAGACTCCAGACCTGGCATGCTTCCTCTTCACTAAAATGCCTCATACTTAGGAGGCACACAATAGATGTGCCCATTTTTTATTGTTTGATGATTTTAGTCAAAGATAATGTCATTTCTCCAGAATAAAAATGGAGGAAGTGGAAGAATGGGTTGAACTCTCAGTTAATTTACAAAAACTATTTTAAAGGCACCAGACTAAAGGATGATGGGCAGTAACCTAGGCCCAGATGCTTTTTAAGCACCTTAAAATCTGAGGAAAATACAATGGAACTGGCTAAGATGCTGCCTCATTGAATAGATTTGCATAAACAGAAAAAAAAAGGTTTTGGAAAGGTTCAATGTCTTCTGCAAATAAAAATCATGTCACCTTTGGTGACCCAATTTCTTCTGTCTACTCCCTCAAACACCACAGTAAAGGAGTCTCTTTTTGCCTATAAAATTCTTCCTCATTCCATTCTACAACTATAGCTAATGTTTTCACCAGGTCTTCATAATGGACCATGGTAGTCTCTTAATTCCAAGCTATTGCTACAGACATTGATCAGTAAAGTCTATGCTAGGTAAACATACTTGTGTATATACATTCTGATTCCCTGCTGCTGCCCAGACAATTTAAGCCTCTTGAGCCCAGAAACCATGTCATTGTAGTCTTTACAGCACCTAGCACAATATCTTACACACAGGAGGCATTTAATAAAGGTGTGTTAGGTTGAACTGAATTGGAGTTGTTTCCAATGGAACAAGATGAATACATTGCATTGTCATCCACACTCTCTCTCCTCTCCTCTCATCTCTTGTGATGAAAGAGATAGCTATAAGATGGCTGATGCTTAGCACGCAGAATTTGACTTTGTAACAGTCAAAGCTAACTAGGGATCAAGCCATGACCTTAGTCTCCTTAATGGCATGTTTTTCCCAATGAGAAAAACAGTCAGATTCTGACTCTCTCCTTCATTTAAAAGTTGGCTGGTGTAAAGTGTTTGAATTATTTCATATTGTACACTCTCTGATCCAAAAGTCTATCAACTGGCAATTGTACATGTAGTACAGTGTTGTCATGTTCAAAATGATTACCCAATGTCCAAGCATCCTCTCCGAATAAATAACCGAAGAAAACTTCACTGATAATCAGTCCCATTTTAGTGAAAAGTACATTTTACTTTATACTAAATTTTCAAACAGAATTTGTTTTATTAAGTATAATAAATAATAATAATAAGGAAAATACCTGACATTTATATAGTGCTAACTATGGGCCAGGAACTGTGCTAAGCACTTGACAATTCTTATTCTATTTTATGCTCACAATTACCTGGGGCGGTTGGTACTATAATTATACCTATTTTACAGATAAGGAAATTGAGGCAAATAGAGATTAAGTGACTTGTCCAAGGTGGTACAGCTAATAAGTATCTGAAGCTAGATTTGAATTCCAGTCTTCCTGACTCCAGGCTCAGAACTTTGTCTGTCCACTGTGCCAGCAAGTATAACATCTATTAACCCAAACAGGTTACTTTGTGATCATTAGGGGAAAGAAGTTTACTTTGCCCATTTGAGAAGCAAGAGGCTACAGTAGTTAATAGAATCACCGTCTATTAAAGCTAGAAGGGATTTCAGAGACCATCTAGTCCAACTTCCCCCCATCTTACAGGTAAAGAAACTAAAGTCCAGAAAGATCATGAGAGAGTCATTAGCTGAGACTTTCCCAATGTCATTCACATTCACATTCATCAAGTAATGCTAACCCAGAACTTCCAGTTCCTTGAAGGAAGATGGGTCTTTTTTATTTTAATTTTTGTATCTCAACTAGCATAGTGTCTTGCATATAATAAATGCTCATTGAATTTAACTGAATGGAATAGAATGAAATTAAATTCACACTTCGGTCCTACTGATTCTTATTTATCTAACATCATTATTCACCCACTGGGAGGATTTGCTTAAAATGAATAAGTTAGACTAGATGATCTCTGAGATTTCTCCAGTTCTAAAAATTATGTGAGTCTATCAAAATTAAATGAACATCTGTGTTACAGTGAGAAGGGCACTGGATTTGGAGTCAGAAAACCTAGTTGTAAAAATTCCCTCTGAGCTTTTGTTACCATGGGCAAGTCTGTTAACCACTTTGGGCCTTAGTTCACTTATCTGTAAATTGAAAATTGAGAAGGTTGAAACAAGTGATCGTTGAGGTTCCTCCCAACTGTAAATTCTATGATCCTATGCATATGTTCCTCAGGAATTACAGATGAAAATTTGCCTTACAGAATTTCCCAACTCCTTTTCTTTACTCATCTCCTAGTTACCCCTCCCATGCCACCATATTTCTTTCTCAAAATTTCTATTCTTTCCTGGCAGATCTCAGCTGTATTAAAAAAGATCAACATTTAGGTATAAAGAACGGTTATCCCCTAATCCTGCCCAGTGTATTTGCCCTTTTCAAAGCGATGGTCATTAATGTCAAAGCATTGCTATTGCATACCATCTTTGACAATGTAGAATAGTGTATTGGGGGGCAAGAAAGGGAACTTTCCGATACCTCTTAAATCACAGAGGAAACTCCCTTCTTTATCCTACTGGCTGGAACCTCCATACTTAGGAAAAAATCTCTAACCCATTTTGGATGTGTCATATATGAAGGAACAGGCTCACTTTGGAAAATGTGAATCTAATCTCCAAGTAAAGGGCCTGGACCATCCTTCAAATGTATTGCCTTATACAGGTTGAATGATTCACTTGTGTCTTGAAATCCCATTGAAAGGATGAAGAAAAACACAGTTCAAGCAGGAAGTATAATTAAGTATCATCCTGGCAGGTGTTATATCAAATATCCCAAATATCCTACTTTTCTTGGGGCAATGGAGTGGTGAGACCAAATCATCCCACAGGTCAAAAGATTGAAGGTCTTTGAATGTTCATTTCAGGATCACTAAAAAAGGTCATGCTGCTGTTCCTTAGGCTACTGGTGATAAGAGTCCAATTTCAGTTCTTCAGAGTGATATATTAATAACCACAGATTAAGTGATTCCTAAGCCGCAGAAGTTTTACTAGGAAGCCTTAATACATTACTTTACCAAGAAGACATAATCAGTGGCAAACATCCAGCCCAGTCTATCACCCAGGCCCAGCCTTTCAACAGCAAGGGAAATTACATACCCTAAAGATCCCAATTAGGTTAAATCAGAATGTCAGCACATTCAGAGAAAACAGGATTTCTTCAATGAAATAGTTTTCCTGTGCTTCCACTTGATCTCACAGTTATGTATTTTAATGAGAATCTTTTGATCTCCTTAGAGTGTAGATTATGAAAAACTAATCAAATTGATGTCATGTGAAAGAGAAAACCCACAAATTCCTGCTTCCCCACCCTGCTGGGCTGGGATATTTTACTCAGTCATACCAATAGTGACCAAGATTGAAGAAAACCAGGGGACTGGGATTGATGAAACTGCCTATCTGTCCATCTCAAGGTTACCCACTTGAAATTGACAAACACAAGTCTAATGAAAACTCATCACATCACATCATGTCATCTGTTCATTCATTCATTCAATCAATCAATCCACAGATAGCTATGAGAATGAGAATGCCACAGGGGCTTTGGATCCAGAACTAATCCCTCACTGATTCCTGCACTCCAACATAGATGAACACTGCCATGCATTCCCCACCCCCACACCCTCAGCTTACCTTTTCTAATAGCTGCCTCAGCTGTTTTGTCCTGGCATCACGGGAGCACATAGTCTGCTGGGGGGCCACCACTGTACATATACACCGACCCTCACTGTCCTGGGCCGAGCTGTACACTTGCCAGCTTTCCTCCGGGTTGGTAGGCAACACCTGGGCACCAGCAGGTCAGGACATGGAGTAGAGAGGAAGAAAAAAGAAGAAAAAAAATCTAAGGCAGCCAACCAATGAGTAGTGAACTACAATGGGAATGTATCCATTCAACCTAAATGAAAATAAAAAGAATCGCCCCCTTTCCCCTTTACCTACTATTACCCCAGACTCTGTTCAAACAAAATGGAAACACAGAGGTAAGAAAACAAATTCTAAAACCTATTATGCATCCCAGAAAACATAAAAAGAAAAATCTCAATTTTTTTTTGAAACAAGTTTAACGTAGACGTTTTTAGAAAATGTAGTATTTTCTATCAGATCTGTTATGGCAAGAGGGTAGGAGTGGTGTGTGTGTGTGTGTGTGTGTGTGTGTGTGAGAGAGAGAGAGAGAGAGAGAGAGAGAGAGAGAGAGAGAGAGAGAGAGAGAGAGAGAGAGAGAGAGAGAGAGATTTGTATGGAGGGAGAGAGAGAATCACAGCACAGAGATGGAGAGCAAAGAAAATGTAATATGTGGTTGCCATTCTGTAGGTACTGCATTCAGAAATCAGAACTTATGTTCCTTCCCCTTGCAAAGGCTAGCAGGGGATACCTGGCTATTAGGGACACTGGCTCCATTTCTCCTTGACACGTAAATGGATGGAGTGCAATTGCAGTAATAGCAGAGTACCCAGCATCCCATTAGTTGAGCTGTAATCAATGAGAGCCTTAGTGCTCTTCCAAGGTCCTGAAGCAAGGTAATTACTGCTTTGGAGAAAACACTTAGCATTTGACTCCCCCCACCCCTTCCTTTCTCTCTTTCTTTTCCTCCCCCCTAACCTGCAAATTGTTTTGTGGGTTTTTAACAAGTTGGACAGAATTTTTCACAGTGCTATCCCAAACCATGCTATAGTCACTGCCAGCTAGCAACCTGGAAGCCCACAGGAACTAATGACAGAGACAACGTTTCAGTTGTCAGTTTTTCCTGTGAGGGAGGGAAGATAGGCTGTTTAAGTTAGAACCCCAAACAATTCTCAGATCACACCTTGTAGCTCTCAGGCCCAAGTGATTACAGCTTGCCCAGAATTTAACTCTACTGTTATGGGGACATGCATATGGATGGATCTCCACTAGTCTCAGGTCATCTGGGGATTAATTTGTAGTTTTCCTCCCTGAAATCTGCACCACCAATGTATGTAGTTTTAAGTCATACTTAACTCAAGCAGCTATAAAAACTAAGGTGATAAGGCAGTCGTTAAAGGAAACAATGAGATTCTTCTCAAAGCAATAAGATACTTAAATGTAGCATCTTAGAGGAGGAAAAGCACTAAGCTCTAAGCCAAGACTATTAACTCTTCAACACAGAAACACTAAGCAATGGAGAAGGGTGCCCTTCAGCTTCTCCTTTCAAATAAATGGGGGTCGTTTCCTTATAAATAGCAAGTGAAGAGAGACTATCTCAGGTAGACCCATTTTCCAGCAGTTCAATATGTGATAGAAAAATCTGCCTCCAGTTTCACTTCACCATTATCCTTTTTATTCCTCCCCACAATTGCCCTAAAAGACCTCTAAAGGTCCCTTCCACATCTGACATTTTGTACGTGCAAATACTCTTTTCAGCTCTGGAAAATAAGCCTTCATGTTATGATTTAATATTCATAAGATCTTAGATTGTCAAAAGACAGGAACTGGGTCTTTCACTCCGGCCACGATTCCTGGGAATGTATGGGACTGCCCCCCGGAGAGGGACAGCTGCACCCTGCTTTTAATTAAGGAACCAAGGATTTCCATCGTTGCCATCTGCTCTCAGGAGCAGGGGTGGGCCGTAGGGGTGTGTGTATGTGGGGGAGATGTTTGCTTTTCTTCTCCTCCCCCCACTCCAGCTCTAAGGAGTCCTCCCGTCTCTTCCCCCAGCCCTTCTGCTCCACTCCGCCCCCTAGAAAGACCCCTGCACATCCCCTTTGCAACTTGTGTAGAACGTGTTGTTATGCAACAAGAAAAAAAGACCCCCCCCCCAAGCAGGCGATGAGAAGGAAAGCATCGTTTAGATTCGAATGAAGACCTGGGGCAAAGAGCAGTCAGACCACCGGTGTCAATCCCCTGGCCCCTACTATCCCCTCCCCCCCCAAGCTCCCCCGAACCCCATTCCCTCCCTAGCCCCTGCCCTTATCTTGCCCTTCCAGTTTGGGCCGCCCAGGCCCCGACCTCTATGCAAGGCAAGGCTGCAGCTCGACGCACACACCCAAAAATCTATTTTAATGAGAACTCAAAGTCCATGGGATTTCATCCTGCACCCCACAAACCCAACTGAGGACCCTAGGCTAAGGCTCTGCGGAACGAAAAAGGCGCCAACCCTTTGGAAGCATCTGATGAACGGGAGGCAAAGAGAAATTATAACAGAGTCCCTCGGAAAGTGAAGGAGGAGCGCCCCTCGGCATGTCACCACACCCCCAAAGTGCTCGGTCTCCCCAAAGCCCTGGCCTCCCCATTGCTCCGCTTTTCCCCCTGCCCCCAGTTCTCTGTCATTTCACAGCCATCCCACTTGCTGGGCATCCAGTCTGAGGGAAGGGGGAACTCAGGCAACGTGCCCCCTTGCTCCTTTAGCCAGAAGGGGGGCCCCGGGGGTCGGGATGAGGGGGGCACTTACACCAGTGCTCCTATCCAGCGTCCCCCCACTGGCCGCGGTCAACTTGGTGGTGTTGAGCCCCACCAGCGAAGGCAATGTCTGAGACATCCAGTTGGTGATCATGGCCATGGTGCTCAGCACAACCCCAATCTTGAGCAGCGGTACCGACATCGCGGCTCGAGTCGCCTCCTCCAACCAGCCTTCATTCTGAAGAAGTGGCTTGGAGCAGCGCGCTGCGCTCCGGCGCCTCCTCTACCTGCCCCTTCTCCAGCGACGCCACTCGTCCCTTGAACATCGTGCCCAGCTCAGAGGATGCGCTGCCTTTGCTCTTCGCTCCTGCCCCTTGGGCTCACTCTCCCACTTTCCCTCCCTCTTTTGCCCACCCCTTTAGCTAAGAGGTTCTCCAGTCGGACACCGCACCGCGGGAAGGAGAGAAGTGGAGCGAGGTCTCCTCGTTTTGGCCAGCGCGGGGGGGTGAGGGGGGTGTCGGGGGGAGTGGGAGAGGCGCTCAGGCTGCGGAGACCGACCGGGAAAAGGCAGGGACGGACTAGGGCCGTGAGGAGGGAGGGAGGGAGGGAGGGAGGGAGGGAGAGAGGAAGACAAGGGAAGGCGGGGTGCGGCTACAGAGCCGGCCACTGGAGCCCTATCCTGGAGTGAGGACAGGGGAAAGGACTAGGGTTGGAGGGATTCAGAGAGGGGAGGGGGCTAGGAGATATTTCTTCCCCCCCTCCTTTTTTCAAGATCCCGCTCTCAACCACCCAGACGTCTCCCAGGTGCTGGGAATTGGCATGCCTGAAACTGACTAAGGGGCGGGCTGAATGGGGAGGAGAAGGGGTGGAGGGAGGATGGAAGGGAAAGAGAGGCGGAGACCTGGGGATTGGTGTAGAAAAACGCAATCTGATGTCAAAATGGGTGGATTTTTCCTCTCCTTTCTCCCTTTCGTTCTTGCTCCCTGCTTCCCTCTGGTGGTTGAAACAGAAACCTACATGCTTCTGTCATTAAACTGGTTGGAATTAAAACCTAGGTTTATCTGGGCCAGTGTCACTACTCTGGCTTGGTTCAAAAATCTTTCTCTCGTCTCCTCCCTCTTTTCCCCGACTCTTGTCTCTCCTTCCCCTCTGTTTCCCCCCCTTTCCATTTTCTTTCCCTTCTTCTGCATCTCTCTTGGCTCCCTTTCCCATCGCTTGTTTTCAGTGTGGGCGGCAGGCTGCGGTTACCCCCAACTGACATCGCCCAATCACCAGCTGCTCCTAAAATATGAGACTCCCCTCCCCTCCAGTAGCCAGCCCTTCTTTTCATTAGATGCTTTAGGATTTTTGTTGATTGTTTGTTGTTGTTTTCTTTCAAGGGCGGAAGGAGCTCAGGACAGGGCCAGTTCCATTTCTGGCTGTTGGAAAGGGGGTAGTTAGATGTATCGAGGACAGGGGATGCTACTGGATCTTTCCAGATGCCTTGGCTAGGTTTATCCTCCTGCCCCCCCCCCCCCCAGTTACCGCAAGTCCTACATCGGACTGGGTAGGGGAGAAGGTTGCCGCATCTTTCGCCACAGAAGTTCTTTGTCAGCCAATGCCAAGAACACTGTTTTAAAATCTGTGCCCTAGCGTCACACCCTGCCATCAATCCTGCAAACCAAATCCAAGAGTTTGATTTGGTTTTACACCTCCCTCCTACGGATCCCAGCTCACTAAGGCCACCACACACTCAAATTGAGTCCAGCTGAATTTTTTTTTTTTTAAAGATCGTTTGTAATGGGTTGAACTACAAGATCTGGATTTCAGCCCTGGCTCTGCTACCAATTTGTCATTTGACCTCAAGCAAGTCACTTCTGCTTTCTGGGCCTCAGTTTCCACATCTGTAAAATGAGGGCGTTGAAATGTATGGTCTCTAAGATCCCTTTCAGCTGTAACATTCTGGGATTCAGTGGGATTCAGCCCTTTCAGTTCACTACTCCCTATAGTATGGTCATTTGAATTGTTGGAAAACTCCAGGTGAGCAAAGGAATGTATGACTCTAAAAGGGAAAGAAACTTGGGGGTCCAAAGGGTTCCAAGCATCTCAACAAAACCTGATCCTGTCTGACTATGCTTCCTTGGTGAATGGAGTCACCTTGTAAAGTGTATTTCAAAGGTCTGAGGGGCCACCAGAGCTGCAAAAAACAGCTCTTTCCTGTTCCTGATTTCTGAGATAGATGAAAGATTAGATAGGTAGATAGCTAGATAGATGATGGATGGATGGATAGATAGATGTGTGTCTGCATGTTATTCCTTTCCTCTTCTCTGGCAATCTGTAGTGTCTTGAGCTTACTATGGGCCAGGCATTTGCCACTGATTCATCAGAAACCAACTGCACTGACAACTTCAGAATCCCCATATTTAATAACATTTTAAAATTTGCAAATGACCTCTAATCTGAGCTGAAAACTGATTCTCCCTAAGTCCATAGATCAAGGTTTTCTAATCATTGTTGGTAGTAAAGACACCCTTATAACCCTTCCTGGTTTACTCTTTCTTTTATACTCAGGTTACCGTTAAAATACTCCAAGCCTGAAAGGGAGATTAAAGATTAATTCTGTGGCTGAATGTAGCTAATGCTCTCTACATATAGAAATTCCATGGTCTAGCTCTGGAGAAATCAATGGACCCTTAGGAACATGTTACTCCATCTGCTCTTAAGAATTCAAGGCAAAGGAATAATCCTCCTTGGTTTCTCTATTACCCTTTCCAAAGGTATGGCCAAATAAGCCAAGTATAATTGGATGACAGAACTCTGACACAAATGAGATTTTAATGAAATTTTTAAAATTACATTGGCACAATTCTCTGCATGTGCATGCGGGTAGGGGGCTTGAGACTATCCACTCAGATAAACAAAACTAAGCAATTTCTTGTTTAATTATAAATGTGAACCTGGCAAGCACAGTATGTTCAGGCTTGGTAGCAGAATTCCACTTGTTAGGGAATGGTGCCATCTTCCAGTATAGATTGGGAATTACAGTCTTCTATTGTTACTAAACAGACCCTTCATCAGCTAAAGAAATAATTATGGGATTTTAAAGGCCAGTAGATCAACTGAATCTCAGACATACTTCCTCATCTTCTTTCATTTAAAGAAATACTTAAAAAAAGAAATCTAAGTCTGGATAATAACTCAACCTCTAGCTTCAAAGACCTGTGACAATCACCACTGATCATTTTCAAATTTCCCCTGCAGAAATAGGGCAACAGTACACTCTCTTGATACAGAACAATAACACCCTAATTCTTATGGATCAATTTGAGCATTTCCCAAACTGGCATCAGTTCAATAAAGCAAAACAAACATCATTTGAGCGGTTACTTTTCACCCATATACCTGAGGTATGTCTATGTGAGTAGACATAGAAACAATTTGTTCTAATTAGATCATAGAATTTATCAACACATAATAGGTTTAAAGCTGGAAGAGACATCAAAAATCATGTAGTGTAAGCCTTTCATTTTATAGATCAAGGAACTGAATACAGCCGAAGTTAAATCATTTGTCCAAAGTCACACAGGTGGTGGTGGGTTTACTCATGAAGGTGTGGGTTCAAGTGCCACCTCTGACACTTATAAGGCTGTGTGACCCAGAATAATTCACTTAACGTTGTTACGCTTCTGGTAACACTATAAAACTTGCTGATTAAGTCAGAGGAGTTAGTGCCTGTATTATTGTAATAGGAGGAGTTTCCAGGACTGACAGAATCACAGATATTTCATGAATTATGAACCAGTTCCTATACTAAGCTATGGAATATATTGAGAAGTCAAAGTGGGAGGAAAGTTGAGGGAAGGTAGAAAAAGACTACTTTTAAGCACTCCTTACTAGTCCAAAGCTATTCATTGTTCCCAAATTGCTTTCCCTTGGTGGGGGGTGGGGGTAGGGAATAACATTTACAAAATATCCAGAATGAGTTATTGAATAGAAAAAAAGTAACTCCTCATGCTTCCAGAACTGAGATCCTTTGAAATTTGACTCCCAGATAATCATAGAGCTTTTTTCTTTCCTTTTTAGAAAAAAAAAAACTCCATAAACCTCCTGACTTAGAAGTATAAGCTTCTTGATGACTGGGGCTACATCACTTTTGACTTTGTAATCACAGTGCCCCAGCACTACACCTGGCATATAGTAGGCTCTTTTATTTTGTAAGGCAATTGGTGGTTAAGTGACTTGCCCAGGGTCACACAGCTAGTAAGTGTCAAGTGGTCTGAGGCAGATTTGAACTCAGGTACTCCTGAATCCAGGACCGGTACTCTATCACTGCGCCACCATAGCTGCCAATATAGTTAGGCTCTTTAATAAATTGTTGATTGGTAGAAATATTTTTTTATTTTGTCATACAGGTCATGTCCCATAAGAATTTACAATTGCTACTCTTGGGTCAAGAGGAGCCAACTTACTTAGCTATGCTTTTCAGTGCAGTACATACATGTTGGGAAGCATTCAACAAAACAACATTCAACCATGTCGGACAAGAAAGAGATGCTTCAAACAGGACTTCTATATGGGACAGAGCCACAGTTAGCTAGGCGATTGCTAAGCTAACTGTTCTTTTCTTAGCAGAGACAAAGATTTATCAAGGTATATTCCTGATCATCATTATCCTTGCTTCTCATTGAGTTCTTTCACGCTGCTGTTTTGACTTGAAAAAATCTCTCTCTGTCTCTGTCTCTTTCTCTGTGTCTCTGTGTCTCTCTGTCTCTCTCCTTGTTCCCTCTTGTCCTCTCTTTACATGCAAACATATGTATGTACATATACACACCTATGAAATTTGGACTAAGAGACTACCAGTGACTCAGTTTCCATCACAGATAGTGTCGAAGGGCACTATAGAAGGGCCTTGGGGACATTTGCTTTTAAAAGAAAGCCAGCACAGAGAGGGGTCATTACCTCCAGGCCTAGGCTAATAGTCTCATTATTACAAGGAAAAAGATCAAATAGATAATCATTCCTAACACCTCAAGGAAAGGGCAGACTAATGCCCTCTAATGCAATTAAAAGTGTCAGCAGAGAAGCCAGCAGCAAATTCAATCTGATTTGGAAGGCTACAAAGTACCTTTAAAAGCAAATGAAGGCTCTTTGCCAAATGAAGGGACCTGCAATTATGGGTTCGGTGGTGTCAGCCAACCTTCAGAGCACCTAAAAGGAAATTTAAATAGAAACCTCAAGTTTTCCTGAACTCAATGAGATCTGCCTATCATTACAGCTCTAAAACACCCTAATTCCCACTAATAACACCACAGGCCTAAAACCAAGTCTGAATCCAACTCTATCATTACCAAAAAGCCAACAATGAACAGCCTTGGAGGTAGGGTGAAGAAACAGGGTCTGGGGAGCCAGAAGAAGAGAGATGGTCAGGGGTGAAGGGAAAAGAAGAAGGCTTTTCTTGGGGATGGATTGACTTCCTTCCTACTTTGCCTAACAAGGAACCATAATCTAAAGTCCTTTGATTTATTAACAGTTATAAATATTGTCTGAGTAGCTCCAGCGTGCATGGACAGTCAAAGAATATTAAGAGCTCCTCTCTCCTCTGGAGTAATGGGGTGGGGGGGCTCTGTCAATATTTTGGCTTTGGGAACTCAGAATTTAAGTTTGTGTGCTATAAGAAGTAGTGCAAAAGGAAGAACACACCAGACCTCTTCCCAAGTTCCTTCTACTTTCTAGGCGTTTAGTAATCTTATCTGCAAAGGGAGCAATCCTTTTCCGGCTTTAAGAACATTTTGTGACATATTTTTACAAGTCATTACAAACCTTTTCATTCTCTGAGGCTCAATAGTTCTTTAAAATAAACATACTATGACAATAAAGTTGGAAAACATAGCATTAACACAAATGAGAGACTGAGACCTTTCAATTTGACATGAAATATTCTTACTCTACTGTCTACCAAGAGGAAAGAAACCAAACTGTTGGCATTCCTGAACCCAACTCCCTAAAGGGGGGTCAGGTGGAAAAGATCATGGCGTAATAAAGAGCCAGCTTCAGAGTCAGAAGACTTGGGGTTTCTGACACATTCTCACCATGTAATATCTTGGGCAAGTCACTTAGCTTCTTGGTGACTTAGACAAATCTCAAAGCTAAGTTATTGGACCATTTGCAGATAGGCATGGGCAGAAATATGAAAATTAAACATCTGGACATAATAAAAACAAAACTGCTGTTCACCTAATGGTACAGAATACACAGGAAATCCTATACAAGAAAGATCAAGTCTCTCTGACCTCCTTTCAATCTAAAGACCCATTTTCTAAATTCTTCTCCCTACATTGACACTAAAGAGTTACCAGTGTCAATAGTAATAAAAATGGTGGCATATCACATTTTATTGAAATTTACAGTTTTCAACAAGCTTTTACACATTAAATTAATCTTCACAACAACTCCTTGAAGGAATAGGTCAGGGTTCCCCTGATTTTGCTGATGAAGAGACTGAATCCTATAGAGGAACCATTGGTCTGATGGGCTCTTTCCTCTTTGCCACATTGCCTTCTTCACATAGTTTTTATTTTGGGCCCCTAAAGTGAAAACATTCAGGAAGTGATTATTAATTTATATGTTCTTAAAGTAAAGGGTTATATGACAAGTTACCGAAACAAGACTGGCAATGCCAGGCTTTCTAACTCCTGGGACCATATAAAACATTCCTTTTTTTTGTGAGGCAATTGGGGTTAAGTGATTTGCCCAGGGTCACACAGCTTAGTAAGTGTCAAGTGTGTGAGACCGGATTTGAACTCAGGTGCTCCTGACTCCAGGGCCAGTGTTCTATCCACTTGTGCCACCTAGCTGCCCTAAAGCATTTCCTTTTTAAGACACTTTGTATTATTAAAAGATCTTCCTTACATTAACCTGAAACCTTTTGTCACTTTTCTCTGGAATCACATGGACTAAATATCCTTCCTCATCCCCATGACGATCCTTCAGATATTTGATAGAGCAATCATGTCACATCTCTGCTTAGGGTTTAGTTTCTAGGCTAAACACCCTAAGTACCTTCAATTCATCCTTCTATGGCCTGGTTTTGAGTCCTAGTCTTTATCCTGGGTCTTCACTCTCTGGACAGGTGCCAGTTTGTCAATGCTCTTCCTAAAATGTGACACCTGTAATGAGAGGACATAATACTCCAGACAGGGGTCTGAACAACACAGAACCCAGGGGAAACCACGCTGGACTTCATCTGGACACTAATGTTTATTGTCCGTTGCATTAATAGGATAAGTTTCCTTTTCTTTTTTAAGAATTAGATCATGCTGATTTTTAGTGGGGCTCTACCCAGACCACCCTTTGTCATTTCCTAATGAAAGAAGAGCAACAGGGGTGTGGAAATACACTAGAATTAAGGGAAAGGAGCACATCTAAATCAATGCTAAGGAGGCAGTGTGTTTAATTAAATAATTGATGAATTCATACCAGAACTAAAGTACAAACTGTACAGTATTATAAACATGCAGTAATGCAAAAATACACAAGTGGTCCCTGATCTTTGAGGATTCCTGAGTGAGGGACAAAGAGAGCAGTACATGCATTTTTTTAAAAAAATAATTTGAAAGGACTTTGTGACTCTAAGCTTCTGGTAGATTCTGTCTTTAAAAACAAGCTTCCACAGCAGCCTTCCTTCAGCAGGTACTCTGCTGCCTTAGGAAGAACTGCAATAATCCTGCCTTCCTGCCTGGACTCACATAACTCCCTAGGTCAGAAACACCAGCACCACCCTCCCTATTTATCTGTTAAAGTCCTACCCATTCTTTAAAGCAGGGGGTGTCAAATTCAAAAGTAGTGGTCACCAAGCTGTACAAAAGGATCCCTGTGGGCAGTATAGTTGCCTTAGAAAAGCGACCTATTAACACTACCTATGTTTCTATTGTACTTTTATTTGCTTTGTTTAATAGTTCTCACTTATATTTTAATTTGATTCAGGTTACCACTCAAAAGAGTTGAGGGCCATGTGTTTTGATACCTCTATTTTAGAAGCCCTGCTGTTTGAGGTGCAAATGAGATAAGGGATTTAAAGCACTTTGCAAACCTTTAAGATACTTAAAAGCCAGTTATTATTGCTATTATTAGCCTGCAGTCACCAGGCCTCCAGCTGGTGAAGATTTCTTTCCTGGAGCCTTCTGCACTCCTGTTGAGCTCAGCGTCAAGAACAATATAGGGAGGGGGGTGGCCAGCCAAATGTTTAATACTTGGGCTCTTCCCTATAAAATGCATTCATATACACTTTAAGTTGATCTGCATTATTAGCATTTTGTTAAGTTTAGAAATCAACAAAACAATGAGTCGAGGCCTAATTTGTAGCAATTGCCAATTTCTGGAGTGTAAGCACACTGACAATTTAACAATCTGCTCCTCTGAAAATCTGTTTAGAATTGGCCTCAATACACCCCTGTTTGGAGAGACCAATTCAAATGTCACATGCTCTGTGAAGCTTTCTGTGATCTGCCCTGTTGAGACTCAAGTCAGGCAAACATTATTTAAACATCTACCATGGGCAAGGCATTATGCTAGGGCACTGGAGATAACAAAGAAAAAGAAGCAGCCCTTCCCTTTCATGAGCTTCAGTTCTACTGCAGGATAGAAAATGGAAACAGACAAGTTAATGTATGATGATTTCAGGAGGGAGAGAGAAGCTAACAATAGGGTTGGGGGCAGGAAAGGCTCCTTAAATCACCTAAAGATTCTAAAAGTTGGACGAGAATAATTTACATTTTCCCCATGCAGTTACCACTAATTATTTTTTGTGTTCTAATTATGTGTTTGGTGTTTCATTTCTTATGAGACTAACTCTAGTGGGGGAGGGTATTGAGTCCTATTTAACTTCAGATCTCTCCAGCAGCTATAATAATGGGGATACTTTAATAGTCACTTAATCAATATTTCCTTATTTATTGATTGATTGCTTCATCAGGATATAACTTAATCATTTCCTTTACCCAAATACTTCACCACAGCTTTCAGATAGTAAAAATCCAAATCCTATGTTTTCCAGGAGCAGGTGTAGTCAAGCACTCAGAGGCCAGTTTCAGGAATACTAAATTCCTGGAAACAAAATCATTTAACCTAAACCATTTGCCCAGGAGAGTTTTCTGAGTCATCCTAGGATCGCGAAACATGCTGGAACATCACACAAGCACTAGCCTTGCTTCCAAAAGAGATTTCTAGGTGTCCTATTTCTTTTTTCTGATTCTCTACAACCCACTCATGCCATCATTTCCCCATCTGTAAAATGAAGGAGTTGGACTAGATGATCTGCAAGGGCCCTTCCATGTCTGACATCCCATGCTCTAAAGTCCCTTCCATATCTGACATCCCATGTTCCAACTCTGACAGTCTTTTTAAAGATCCCTTTTGGCTCTGACATTCTTTGTTCTAACAGTTTTTTCTAGCTCTAATATTCTATGTTCCAAAGGTCCTTCTACGTCTGAAAATCTATTTCTTAGTCCAAGGTCTCTTCCACATGAATCTTCTATTATTATTCTTTAATGAATGCAAAAGGACTATGAACCTAATCCCTTTCACTGTCACCATGCTTTTAGAATCAGTTATATCAGGAGAGGTACCTGAAGAATGTTCTCTAAGGTAAAGTTTTTTCCCAGAACTTTTTTAACCAGAGAGTCCATTTAGTTTGGAAAAAATAAGGAATCTTCTATTCTCCCTCATCTCTCCTTAGTTCTCTCTAATCTCTTAGCCTGCTTGCTAGTTTTGTACAAAAATCAAAAAGGTCACCAAGAATATACAGCTCGTATTCCCACTTCAATGTTACAAGTGTATTTTTCTGTTGCATAAGCATATTGGCAGATTCCTATCTCTGAAACACTATTGATAAAATAGGATCTCACTGTCATTTAGAAGTATACATCACAAGTTTTTGCATCATGACATTTCCATGTGACCACAGAACAAGCAAACAATGATTCTGGAAGAAATTCTCACTTAGACTAACTGATGACAACTCCTTACATTTGAATAGTATTTTATTATGTACACAGTGCAGTATATCTATTTACATCTATTTATCTAAAAATGTTGCTATATGTTTATATTACATATTTTCATCAAAAGCCTCAAAACAAGCCTGTAATCATACCTAAGGAAGGATTGTTGTCTATTTTGCAGAAGAGGTTCAGTTAAGGCTCAGAGAAGAAAAGTGTCTTGCGCTTAAGTCACAAGACATATACTGTGAGGGAACAGAACTCAATTCACCTGAATCCTAGTCAGTTCTCTTTCTGGATACGACAAATGGCTCCTCAAGACTAAATAAATATGTCTTTCATCTACCAAAGCACTATGACGGCAATTAGAACAGTTCCATTGCCAATAATTCTCTTTTACAGTGGGGACTCATTATCTTCACTGTTATGTTTTGAATGTTATGCCAAGTGCAGTAAATGAGATAATTGGAACTATGGGTATTTCAGAAAGTTTGCAGGCACAGAGACAAAAGCTCTATTTCATTGCAGAAATTATTGCTTCTTACCCTGGGGTCATGGGAAACTGTGCTTTATCTGAAACCCTCGGCTCCTAAGAAGATGCCAATGCAGTGAAAGGTCGATAGATATAAACTTGAGATTTAGGGTCATGGAATTTTAGAGTTGAGACAAAGAGTTGGACTACATCTTTAAAATCTCTTCTAGTTCTGAAGTGACATCATTTTGCCATTTGGGAAACCCAAGTCTCAGAGTCACCCAATTAGTAAGTGGTAGAGTTAGGCAAAAAGCCAAGTGCCCTGATAACCATCTCAATTTTCTTTCTACCAAGTTTCAAGGTCAACCATAAGAAAAGGATTTGGATATTCCACAAGATATCCCAGGGAAACCAGTCCTCAAAGGTATTTCTAAAAAGGTCAGATTTATTCAGTGTGTATCAGCTGCTTCATTTTGGCAGGTTTCTAAGTGTGCTAAAGCTGTTTGCTTCCCTCTTTGCTGTCTCTGACCTCTTCTGCTCATTTCACAGCATTTCAAGCACATGCTGTGTTCCTCAAAGACAAAATAACAAATAGGAAAAGGAACATTTTCATTTTTCATATTCTCTTCCCTCTTTCTAGGTCCCCATATCCCCTGTACTACAATCCAACTCACACTCATGTTGGGGAATAAATCCACCAGTTGTTATGACCTCATGGTTAGTGGTTTCAAAGTTGTGAACATCATTCAGGGCTAAAAATTGGCTTCTCTGACTGTCAAGGCAGCTTACATTTGCCATGGATCTAATTCAGTTTAGCTAGTAATTAGTTTTGTATTACTTTACACAGTGATGTTAATACTGATTACAAGGCCTGATAACTTTAGCAATAAATACAACCCAAGGCAGAAAATTACCTTTCTTTTTATTGGTGAAGGCTGAAGTTAGTGGAATGAGACACAAATTGCTTTATGAGATGAAGCAGCTGCCTCATGCTGCAGATTTACAATTTAATACCCCCATTGTCATTGTAGCTTTGCAGTGAGGGCTATCTACAGCTGCTTACTACTGTCCAGCCACCAGTACTTCCTTTAACCCTTGGAAGAACAACTTATTTAAGTCCAAAGACACCAGAATGACTATTAAGGCAAAACTTGGGAGAGCTTCCCACCTCAATCTGACCTATGTGTTGCCTGGCATTAAATATTCACTTATACCTCATTCTGCCATGAACTTCCTCCTTCACATATCACATTTACAGGGCACCCACTGCACACAGCAGCTCTCTTAGACCATGGTCTGCATGGTTCATGGAAAATTATCCAGCTTAGTTGATATGATTCAAGTTAATTCAATTCAACAAATACTTCCTGAGCATGACTCTGTTGAGTACAAGGAATCATGCTAGGTAGTTGAGATACAAAGATAAAAAATGGAAGTTCCTATATGCAAAGGGTTTATGTTCTACTTGGTGGGATGGGAGAGAGAAGGACAGCATATACCTATAAAAGATAGAGTATGATGAACAAAAAGGAGAGATCCAAAGCAAGCACTCTAGAAGAATTTAAGGAAGGAGAGAATACTTTTATTTGGGAGAATCGTTTAGAGGCTTCTTGGAGGAGGTGCATCTGAGCTGAGCCTCAAAGAAAGAGAAAAGAAATTCTTTAAGGGAAAGATAAGAACAGAGTATATTCCAGGACTGAAAAGATAGCATTTGCGAATGGGCATAAACATGGAATAGCATGCCTGCGTTGGAGAAACAATCAAACTGGTCAGTTTGGTTGGAGGGCAAACAGGATATTAATTTAAACATAGGCCAAAATTATAGGTGGAGACAGATTGTGAAGGCTCTTATGTACAAGGCTAGGAGAATGCATTATATGTCATTAAATGTTTTGGATTTTTGTTTTAAACATCCCTTTTCATGTCCAATCTATACCTTCCCTCTCTCCCCTTCCCTGTGAGTCATTTTTTGTAACAAAAAGTTTTTAAAAGGGGCCAAAAAAAAAAAAACCACCATGGCAATAAAACTATCCATCAATCACCCAAGTCTGACAAGGTTTGAGATAGTCCCCCTCAGCTCTGCAGGCAGGAAAGGAAAATGCATTTTCCTGTCCTCTTAATCTAGGACAAGCTTAGTCATCATAATTATACTTTTTGTTTGCATACTTTTTTGGTTTGTTCAGGAGATGATTTTATATGAAAGATAAACTGGCAAGGGGAGAGATGAACATTTATCAGTGTCCTGTGCTGTGTCCTATAAGAAGCACAACAATGTGTAAGGCACTGCCCTCTATTCTCCCTGGAAGACCTGTTGGCTAGTTGTACTTGCTAGGGAAGAGAGAAGCTGATAATGGTTCACACTTTAATAACCCTCTCCTTATAATAATTCTGTGGTAGGTAGTGGATTCTATCCACATTTTACAGCTGAGAAAGTAAGACTGATAAAGAAAGTGAATTCCTCATGGTTTCTCAGGAAGTAGGGTTTTGAGGTAGTATTTGAACCTAGGTTTCCTCATCTTGAATCTATTTTTTCTACTAAAATGAGTTATATATAGGGCTAAAAGGGACCTTAGAGATCATACATTCCAACTCCCTTGTATGACAGGTGAGGAAATGAGGATGTAGGGACAACTTCTTAAGATTATAAGATTATACAACTAGTGAATAGCAACCAGATTTTTAAAAATTCTGAAATCAATGTTTTGCCACTATAGGAATATACAGGGACCTTGCACATACTAGGTGATCTGTAACATTTAGTAACCAATGAACTTGTTCAGAGTAACTTCCATTGTCCTGAGAATAGATAGAAAGTGCAAATGTAATAACTCATTATTACAGTGACAGTGAATACTACAAGCAGCATTTACCAACTAAAGACAAAATGAGTATATTAACAAAGGATTGTCTTTATATTGGCAGGTAGCTTTATACCCTAAAGAAGAGAAATGTGTGACTGTGTGCAGGGGGTCAGAGAGGTATGGGGTAATAGCCACTACCTTCAAATATCTGAATGGCTGTGGAAAACGAGATTAAACTTGTATTGCTTAGCCCAGGAGGGCAGAACTAGAAGAAATGGGGGAAGCAACTCATGTGGAGAAGAGGCCTGCGATCCTGTCAGACTGCCAAACAACTGCAAGCCACAGAGCAGGTAAACCAGCTTGGCCAAAGCAGCAAGGTATCCTGAAAGACAGAGGCACAATGAACCAGACAAGTCAAAAACATCACCACTTTCTTCACCATCATCTCCCTTCAGATCTTGATGGAGAGAGCCTAGGACCCTGAGCCCAAGACCCTTAGGAATAGCAATGGTTTCAGCCCTGTACTCTTAGCCATCATAGTGGGAAGCAAACCCTACACAGGTACAGCCTGGAAACTGCTTCCACAGGTGCTGCAGCATAGCTACTAAAGAACTAGAAAAGAAAGTTCTTGTCACAAAAGCCCTTGGAACTGTCAAATGGGTCAACATCAGAAACTGATATAATTTTATGGATGGAAATTACACTAAAGAGGCATTAACATTTTTGCTGCTTCACCTTAAGGACCACATGAGCCTCCATGTGTTTTTCCTCCCCCATTAGAATGTGAGCTCACTGAAGGCAGAGACTGTATTCCTTTTCTATTTTCACCTTCAGTGCTTAGCACAGTGCTTTGCTTTATTCATTCAAATGCATAAAAGTTGCAGGAAGGCAGATTTTGTCTAAATGTAAAAAAGGCTCCCTAACAATTAGATGTATTTTATTTATTGGGGTTAAGTGACTTGCCTAGGGTCACACAGCTAGTAAGTGTTAAGTGTCTGAGGCCAGATTTGAACTCAGCTCCTTCTGATTCCAGGGCCAGTGCTTTATCTACTGTGCCACCTAGCTGCCCCAATTAGATGTATTTTAAAATGGAACAGGCTCACTTAGGAAGAAATGAGTTCTTTATCAGTGTAGGGTATTCCAGTAAAGGCTGAAAGGTCACTTTGAAAAGACATTGTAGAGGTCATTCTTGTTCAGGTACAGATTGGACTGGATGGTCTCTGAGTTAGTTTTCAATTTGGGGAATTTATGATAATCAAATCTCCTACCTTGTTAAAATCTTAAATGTGACAGTAGTTTATGTGAAAGTAGGCCACTATCTATCAAGCACATTTTTTATTTTTGGTCTCAACTTGAGATTTCATCAGTGTAAGAACTTCTGGTATGGAAACTCCCTCCACTGATGCAGATCATGAACTCATCTCTATGATGAGAGTTGTCCTGGGGAATGGAGAAGACATGTGGCCAGCCCAGGGCCACACTGACAGAATGTGTCACAGGAATCTTTATTTTGTGAAGCAATGAGGGTTAAGTGACTTGCCCAGGGTCACTCAGCTAGTAAGTGTCAAGTGTCTGAGGCCGTATTTGAGGAGGAATCTTTAACAGACCTTTTAATACAAGTCTTCCTGACTACAAGGCCAGCCTTTATCCACTACACAATGTTAAACTGCCTCTCAATTTTAGAGAATAAATGAGCCCAACAGAATAGAAAACAAAAGGACAAGCCTTCACTCATCAGTAGTGCTTTGTCTTCATTTCTCTAATCCTAGCAAGTATGTCTCTCTCTCTTTCTCTCTCTCTCTCTCTCTCTCTCTCTCTCTCTCTCTCTCTCTCTCTCTCTCTCTCTCTCTCTCTCCTTCCCTCCCTCTCTTCTCTCTCTTTCTTCCTTTCTTTCTATTTAATTTGAGGCAGTGCACAGCATGGGCTCCCTGAGGAAAGCTCATACTGGGGGTGAGAAAAGAAAGGAAAGCTTCTCCAGGAGTTTACTCCAAGGTAGTACTTCTAATTGAGCTAGAACCAAGCTCTTTCACGGGTGAGAGATTCAGACGTGGCAGTCAAGGGTACATGGACTGCCTGAACCGACTTGCAGGTAGCCATATCTGGGGCTAGCTGTCTCTGGGAAGTAAGATTCTGAGATTATTGGAGAATTTAAGGGTGGAGATGGAGCACAAACTGCTCCATCAGTACACAGAGAGATTAGGAGATTGTGGAGCTGGCAGAGTTACCATTCTGTAACTAAACTATAAAGACATGAGGACCATTCCATTTAAAATATGTGTAATTGCTATAAAGCTTTTCCATACATTCATCCAAAACCTATCCTCTTGTAACTTTCACCTTTTATTATTATTATTATTTCTGCCCCTTGGGCCAATCATAAATCTAATCCTTCTTCCAAAAATCACTCCTTTAAACAGGATCCCAAACTCAAATCTTGATTTCTGTGGGGTAGGGTTTTGGGATCCCAGGGACCTTCCTGGTAAAATCCAGGAAGAAAGGAGGAAGGTAAAGGCAGTCAATTATATATGGCAATCCTGCCCTGGGTGCCAGACTTGAAATTGTAGGGCAGAGGGAAACTAATCTACTCTTGGGGTCTGACCAATGAGGGAACTGACCATGGTCCTGAACTCTTAAGCACCTTTTTAAGCAGCCATCTAGCTGACAATCTCAGATTCAGATTCCAATACAAATCCTTTCAGGGGCAGGGTTAGGGAAAGAAGGATGGATTTGGTGGGGTTGGAGAGGTTTCAAATGAATTTAGTGAGAGCTCAAGAGGGTGAGAAAACACATGCTACCACAGAGGCACTGCCCTCTGACAGAGGTTGAGTCTAAAGTTCTCCTAGGAAAGAGAACCTCTTTGGAAAAAGCTATAAAAGTGTCCTTGAAGGAAAAGGATGATGGTGATAAGAAAGTCATTATGACAGGGGATGCCCCCAAGTGAGTCCAGAACATTCTGTCCTTCCAGTTTTCCCTCAACTAGTTCCTCAGGTTAAGTCACAGCCAATCATCACCTGGGAGCAGGACAAGAGGAAACTAAACGAGGAAGCATCCCAACTCTGTTTAGTGACTGCAGGGAGCCAAAATGCTTAATTAAAGCTTATTCTCATTTCCTTCCAGATCAGTTCTTTGTAAATCTGACCCTGTTTGTAGCCTGAGTGCATGTGTCTTAGAGAGAGGGAGGGAGTGAAAAAAGGAGAAAGAGAGAGAGAGAGAGAGAGAGAGAGAGAGAGAGAGAGAGAGAGAGAGAGGAGAGAGAGATTCTGTAGTGTGGAAAATAAACTCCCCCCCCCATCTACACTTTTCATACTAACCCCTTAAAAATTATTTTGCCTTGGACCCAAAACTCATAAATAAACAGAGCTAGTTGGCAACTCAAGGCATAAAATCATTGAGTCCCAGCATGGCCCAGACGGAGGCATTAAAGGACATTTAAATGTCACCCTAAATCAGTACAACTATGAAAGGTTCCTTGGCTGTTTCATTTTACACACGTGCCAGGTGTATATTCCACACCACACACATATTCCTCCCTTTTTTATCTATTACATGCACCTACTGGAGACAGGAAAACAGCTAGGTAATGCACACAGTAGATTTACTAGATATATACACATATAGATATCTCCCAAGTGATTATAATGATTGGCTTGAAATGACACATACTGATAATTACATAGCATATACACATACTTAATATTGCATATGTGTCCATCCACACAAAGCCCTGAACACTGTACCAATAACAGACCTTCTCTTCATTACCCCCGCAGCCCTTTCTGCTCTTATGTTTTTAATGAGGAGAGACAATTTTCCACAGCCTTTGTCCCCCAGTCATTTATACACTAAAAGAGGAATTGAATCCAAAGCCAAATGAGGGTGATAGAGAATATGAGTGTGTTGGTAGATGGGGATGGTGGCCGCGGTGTGTGTGTGTGTGTGTGTTTGTGTTGGAGATGAGGGTTAGTTCTCAGTGTCTCCGGAAATGCCAAGGCTAGGGTTGGTGAAAGCCCTGCCCTCTTCCTCGCTTTGCCTGCTTTATGCCTGGCATGAGAACTTTTAATTGGGGGGTGGGTGTCTTGAACACCCCCTCCCCGCTATCTCCAGCGGATAATGGAGAAGGCGGTTAGCCCACCTGGGCAGGGCATCAGCCCCCGGGCAAACTGACCTCAGTCTTCAAAAGCCTGGGTCCCAGCCCCCGCCCGCCGTTCGCTCCTTGCTCCGGGCTGGCGGAGGAAGCGGTAGGCTGGCTGACCTCTAAAGCGGGCTCGGGATCCAGGGGAGGGGGAGGGGACGGGGACAGGGACAGGGGCGCAGGGGATCGGTGGCCAGCAGGGCACCTGCTCCCCGACTTTCTCCGGCTTCCCGAGGGGCCGGGTGGCTCTAGCAGGAAAATGGCGTTGGAGAGACCTACTTGAGTGAGTTCAGTGCCCATCAGGATGAGGAAGAAGAGACTCAGAAGCTTGCTTGCCGGTCGCATCTCTCGCTCCCAGCTCCAACCTCCGGGCATGCGGATCCCCGGTCCTTTGGCGGCTGCGTGAAGTCTCTCTTCTCGGCGTTGCTGGCTTTTCTATGATTTTCCCTCTCTTCCTCCCTTAGTCCCTGTACTGTGCCTTTCAGCACCCGGAGAAGGCAGAGCTAGGAATCTGTTTTGCAAAGCCTCCACTTGGCATATTTATTAGATCCCCACTTTCTCCCCTCGCCAGTCTCCTAGGCTAGGGCTGGCAGGTTTTTTCTCCCCTCCTTCCCTCTCCTAATGGCTCCCCTGATCGCGAGGCATTTGCGAAGAGGGATGCACTGAAGCACGAAATGATGGGCTCTGTCTGCTATGCCAAAAGTTTGCTTGGAAAAGGGGGGAGGGGGCGGGGTGGCGCAGGGAGGGCACACACAAAGCGCGCGCGCACACGCGCGCGCGCATACACACACACTCACTCACTCACACACACACACACACACATACACACATACACATACACACCCGGGAGGTAGCAGCTGGAAGGGATGGAGGCTGAAACAGGATGTGACATCAGAAAGGAGGGGGAAATTTAACTCAACTCTTCCAGGCAGTGGAGCAGGGCAAGACAGAAGAGAGAAATCATCACCATTATTGTCTTCGCCGCCGATGGGACCAGGTATATTGGGGAAAAGCCCTGAAAACTCTGAGGGAGAGGAGGGACAACACTTGGTTGGGCAAACAGCCCCGGGCTCCCAGGACCTAAAATTAAGAAGTTTAGGGGCAAGGGAGAAGCCCTCTGGAGGCAGGGGAAGTTAATGGTCTGTGGGGTGGGGCTCTGCAGATGGTATAACATATGTATCAAACTCCCCAGGCGGCTTATATACAGTTGATGCCCTAAGAAGTGATTGGGGCATAGTGAATCAAATCACACAGAATATTAGGAGTGCAAGGAGACCTGAGAAACCATCTTGTCCAACCAACTAATTCTAAGGGGATCAAATGAGATCATGTATATAAAGTAATTTGTGATCTTAAAGCCATATAAAGGTTAGTTATCCTTATACATGGGGAATCTGAGACCTAAAGAGGCGAGCAACTTGCCCAAGGTTACACAAGAAATTAGTTGTGGTATTGAGACTAAGAACTCAGGTCTCTCTGGTCACCCAGTTCAATAAATGATTTTTTGACCACAAAATATCAACAGGAACTCACTAAATGTCTGATGGATGATAGGACTTTAAGGGTTACAAAGCATTTCATGTGCATGTAATAGCTAACATTTACATAGTGCCTACTGTTATGGGGAAATTGGGTAGGGGTTTGGGATAGGAGTAGGAGTTTGTGATAGGGGTTTGGGTTAGGGGTTCTTAGGGACTCCTCTTTAAAGAATTACATCCTATTGTACACAAATCCAATTAGAATAAAATAATTGTTTATTTCAGTGCTAGGGAAAGGAAACCAAGAGAGAAATCCTTGGACTTCTCATGGGGAGAAGGCATGGCACAGAGGCATGGTTCTGAGATACCTATTTCTCTGAGCAGAAGACAGGCAGATACTTTTATAGATGCCCAATGGTGGCTGGATGAGGTAATCCTCTGACTGTAGAAAATTCACTTATTGGGGGAGGACCATTCCCCACTGGTGGTGGTTGGGGGAGTTGGGTGGGAGGTAACTGCGGATCTCTCAAGCCATCTCTCTCCCCCTCATGTCACAAAGGCAGCAGCCACACCTAATCTTATCTCCCTAAGGGGTGGGGGAAACTGGAATGAATGGTGGTGGTCCTGGAGCTAACTCAGTCCTGATCTGGTGCCACTTATATCTTTAGGTGTGTCTGTCTTTTGGTTTAGTTTCTCAAGGAGAAGGTTCTTTAGATTTACCCCCAAAGAATTTCTGGAGTACAATAGGCCTATAACACCCACTATATGCCAGGTACTTTTTACAAATATCATCACATTTGATCCTCCTAACAACCTACAAGGTAGGCACTATTATAATAATCATGGGCAGCTGGGTGGCACATGGAAGACTCATCATCCTGAGTTCTAATTCAGCCTCAGACACTTGCAATGTAAACATGGGCAAATAACTTAACCCAGTTTGCCTTAGTTCCTCATCTGTAAAAAATGAGCTGGAGAAGAAAATGGCAGACCATTCTAGTATTTTTGCCAAGAAATCCTCAAACAGGATCACAAAGGTCAGGCACAATTGAACAACAACTGAAATGTTACAGATGAGGAAACTAAGGCAAACAGGTTAAATTATTTGCCCAGGCTCACAGCTAGTCCGAAGCCAGATTAGAACTTGGTCTTCCTGACTCTGGGTTCAGCACTTTATCCATTGTTCCATCTAGCTGTCCCATATTATCATTTGAGCTTCACAGTAATTATAAGTGCCCTGAGTATTTTCATCCCACCCGCACCCTGCACCCCCATTTCAGATGTGGAACTGAGACTGAGAGAATTTAAATGTCTTTCCTAGGGTTACACAGCTAGAAATTGCTCAGGACAGTATTTAAACCCCAGATTTCCTGAATTCAAGGCCAGTGTTCTATCCACTAGTACACAATGATGATTGGTGGATTGATGAAGGATTAAACATGGGTGTGTAGAGCACCAGGAATGTCTCCTAGAACTTGAATTTGTGGTTCTGACTCCACCCCATACCCACATCTTCATTAAAAAGAGGTAGGGAAATAGCTACTATCTTAAGTGTTGAGGAGAAGGTAACAGTGATGCTTCCAGCCCAAGGTATGAATCCTTCTTCCAATAAAGTCAGGGCCTCAGAGACAGATCTGGAACTACTGTAGCAATAGTTTTCTGAGGAGTAGCAACTGAGCATTGGAGATAATGCATTAGGGATAATGCATATTGGAGGTTACCTATCTTGTGGCACTAGATCCCAGGCTCAGCTCAATGATGTTTCAGAAAGAATCACTGAATTAGGGCAGCTAGGTGGTGCAGTGGATAAAGCAGTGGCCTTGGGTTTAGGAGGACCTGAGTTCAAATTTGACCTCAAACAGTTGACACTTACTAGCTGTGTGACCCTGGACAAGTCACTTAACCCTCATTGCCCTGCAAAAAAAAAAGTCACTGAATTAACTTACACTGACCTTGAAATATATAACTTCAAAGGGGCCCTTGAGGACTCTATAAAACCCACTAGATATAGCTACTCCTTGTACAGGGGTTCCTTTGGCTGAACTGAAGTATGTCCTCTGAAATCCCAGGGGTGTTCTCTTACCACCATTTGGATACCTAGTAGTAATGAACATCCATCAGCATATTTGTTCTTCATTAGGAATGGCACCTCCTTCTTCCTCCCCTTCAAGAGCTGCCTCAGTCCCACCCATTGTAGAATACCTCTAGGAACATGGAAGACTGAACACGACCCAAAACAGGGTATACATACAAAACTTGTCCAGGACTCAATTCAGCATATACTGACAGCTATTATGTGCAAAATCTTTTTCTAGGTACTGTGGGGGATACAGAGGTGACTAAGGAACAATTCCTCTTCTCAAGGGGCTCACAGACTCAGATCAATGATAGTTAAATTAAAAGAATCAGAATTTCAGAATTGAAAGGAATCTCAAAGGTCATGTAGTCCAGCCTATACCTGAAAAGGAATCCTCTCTACAGCATACCCCCAAAGTAGTAAGCCAGCCTTTGTTCAACCATAAGTGAGCTGGAGGGGGCAGCTAGGTGGTGCAGTGGATAAGGCACCAGCCCTGGATTCAGGAGGACCTGAGTTCAAATCCAACCTCAGACACTTGACACTTACTAGCTGTGTGACCCTGGGCAAGTCACTTAACCCTCATTGCCCCACAAAAAAATTTAAAACTGAGCTGGAACTTGCTACATCCAAAGGTAGGGCACTCTCCTTTCAGAGAGCTCTAAATTATAGGAAGGGTTGTCATATATCAAGTCTAAATATCCCTGAATGAAATGTCCACCCATTGCTAGAAGACTTGTTATATGGGCTCAATTATATTAAAGGAATAGCTAGTGAGCATTTAGAAAATGAAGTAATAATCCCCAAGAGTCAGCATGGTTTTATCAAGAATAGTCCATGGCAACTAACTTTGATTGAACCTGGAGTGAGCTAAAAACAAGTCTGTTCCCATTATCGTTTCAGGCCTTTGTATATTTGAAGACAGCAGTCCTATTTCCCTAAGTATTTTTCAGGTTTTCAATGAATCTTCATGTGAAACTCATCATTGTCATTCCTAAAATGTGGCACTTGGAATTAAAAACAGTACTCAAGATTTGGTGATACCATAGAAGACTATAGTAATGCAATTGCCTCCTTATTCCTGCATTCTATACATTTCTATTCAGTCTAAGATCACATTAGCTTTGTTGAATGTTATCTCCCAAACCTTCAAAAAATTTTTCAGGTAAACTGTTGTTGAGGCATGTCTTCTCCATCTTGTATTTGTAAGGTTGACTTTTTGAACCCTGGAGTAAGGCTTTATATGTTAAATATCATTTTATTCAATTTGAACCTATACTCTAGTCCTTCAAGATATTTTTGGATCTTGACTCTATTATTTAATGTCTTAGTTTGTCCTCATAGTTTTGTGCCATCTGCAAATTAGACAAGCATGACATTTAATGAGCCAGCCATTGATAAAAAGTTTAAGTAACATGAGACCAAGCATAGATTACAAGGGTAGTCCACCTTCTTCTAAGATGACATTGAGCCATTCATTAATGTCTGACAGCTCTTTGGGTCTAGTGATTCAACTAATGTTAGTTCATCTAAGTTTTACTATCACGTAGTCCACAATTCTCCAACTTTTTATAAGAAGCAGAGAAAAAGTAATTTCAAATAATGCTTTGAATTATATAAAATAGTTGATAAAATATTGGTTTACTATCCACAGCTTTACTCTTATCTGCTGGTGTAGTAACCCTGTCCAAAAAAAGGAAATGAGATTAGTTTTCATGGACCATTCTCAATAAACCCATACTGATTCTTTGGGATTGTACTTCATTTTCTGAATTCTCACTAGCTATTCCTTTAATAATATTTCCTAGAATTCTGCCAGGAATCTAAATCAAGTTTGTTGGTCTATACTTTTCAAATTCCATTCTCATTATAGGACCATTGACTTAGAGGCCATGTGGTCTAACTCCCTCATTTTACAAATAAGAAAATGAGGCCCAGAAAGTTTAAACTCAAATTTTGTCCTTTTTTCTATTGCACCACAATAGCTTCCATCCTTTTTTGAAAATCAGAATAACACTAAAAATAACTATGAAAGAAAGAGGGAAAGATACAAGGAATGAAGGAAGGAAAATAAAAGGAAGGAAGGAATGACAGAAGGAAGGAAAGATAGAAGGAAGGAAGGAGACAAACAGGAAAGGAATAGAAAATGCAGTTCATTTGGACTTCGTGACTTGAATGCATCAAGGGAATATGGGTGTTCTCTTACTGTCTTCTTACTTATATTGGATTCTCCATTAGTCCTATTAGTTGTGCCCTTTCCAAACCAATACTTTCCCATTTCTTCTTTATAGAAGAGAAAACAAAATAAGACTTGGGAAGCTTTGCCTTCTCTCATGCATCCATTAGCATCATACCATGCAAAGACTGAAAAGCAGTCATTTACTTTATTTGAAGTTGCAGTTAGGTAGCACAGTGGATAGAGTGCTAGTCTGGAAGACTAATTTTCTGAGTTCAAATCTTGCCTCAGACACTAACTGGTCACTTATCCCTGTTTTCCTAAATTTCCTCATTTGTAAAATAAGCTGGAGAAGGAAATGGCAAACTACTCCAGTATTTGCCAAGAAAACCCTAAATGGGGTCAAAAAGAGTCAGATATGACTGAACAACAGCAACACCTTATTTTACTCTCTTCTTTCTCTCCAAATAGCTAAGAACCACCTTCTGTTTTCTTATGCCTTCTTTGTCAACTTCAGTTCATTCTGAATTTTGCTTTCCTTAAACTCTTCTTACCAGACCATGCCATGCTTTTGTATTCACCCTCTATTAACTGACCTTGCTCCTATCTCCTTTAATTGTCTTTAAAATTTATGTTGTTTAAGAAGTTTCTTGTGTCTCCAAACACTTTGGATCTCTAAACATTGTTTTCCCTTCCTCATGAGAATTGTTTCTTATGATGTCTTTTCATGATTTTATTCTTCTGACTTCCCATAAAGTCTCCCCAAAATGGATAAGTGAATGTCAACATCTTTCCAATATTCCTATTCTTTATTGCAAACTCTAAATGGAATGGTCACATCCTCCTTGAAGTTCCCATCATTTCCACCCAAGTAAGGAATTCCATAACTGAGCAACAACAAAAGTAATGCCTTCTTGTTGGTGAAAAATCAGATCTGAAGTGCAAATCCTCCATGCTAGTTCCTCCAATTTTTTTTTTGTTTTCTTTTTTTTTTTAGTGAGACAATTGGGGTTAAGTGACTTGCCCAGGGTCACACAGCTAGTAAGTGTTAAGTGTCTGAGGCTGGATTTGAACTTGGGTCCTCCTGACTCCAAGTTCCTCCAATTTTTAAAGAATTGAGTTACCGTTGAGTCAAGAAATTATTAGCTGCTTTGCTTTTGGCAGATTGAGAGCTTCAGCAGATGTCCTGATCATTGGGATCCTTTCCCCACAACTACTTTATCATGCTTTTGTGCCAGAATTCTGATCTATTTCTGAACTCTTTGACTATTTCCACTTTTTGTCCTATTGGTCTGTAGTATATTTTAGGTACAATATCACTTCTGTTTCTGTCTCCATTGATCTACACCCATATGTTCTCTCTCATGCTTCCTTTTTTACTTACTTGATTTCCTCATGGGTATAATCAATTTGCATTTGTTAAGCACCTACTATTTGTGAGGCACTCTGATAGCTGAAAAGTAAAACATCCCTAGCCCTCCAGGATCTTATAGTCTACTGCAGAATGAAACAGGTACACAAATAAGTAAGGACAGGATATATGAGAGGCTATATAATACAGTGGAATTACCCCTGGACTCCCAGCCATAGATTGTTGTTGTTCATTTGTGTTTGACTCTACATGACCCCATTTGGGGTTTCCTTGGCAAAGATACTGGAATAGTTGGCCATTTCTTTTTCTAGATCACTTTGTAGATGAGGAAACTGAGGCAAACAGAGTTAAGTGATTTGCTTAGGATCACACAGCTATGTAAATATCTAAGGCCAAATTTGAACTTAGGAAGATTAGTCTTCCTGACTTCAGGTCTTAGATTATAGCCACTGTGCCACCTAGCTGTCCTCCAATCAGAGGAGCTGAGTTCAAATTCTTCAACTGCTACTTACTACCTGTATGACCTCTTTGGCAAGTCACTTAATTCCTTTGAGCCTCAGCTTCTTCAACTGTATAATGAGGAAGTTAGACTAAATGATTGCATTTCTATATCTTTGTTTCTTTGGTTATAGCTTCAAGATGATTTAGGAAGGGATGGGGGTGGAAACAAACAGTAACTAGAAGAATAAGAAAAGGCCCTTGAAGGCAATGACACTTGAGTAAATCTTGAAGGTTTAGGGAAGGGGAGATTTGATTTCCCTGACTCGCATTACAGAGAGTTTGCTGATAAGCTAACAAGTCATTGACATTCTTTAGAAGTATGAACACCTGATGGAGTCTGAATACAGATTGAGGAATATTTTTTGTTTACTTTATTTGTTTTTGTCTAGGTTTTTTTTTTACAACATGACTAATATGGAGATGTGTTTTGCATGATTACACATGTATAACCTATATCAAATTGCCTGCCTTCTCAATGGGGGGGGTAGGGAGAGAATTTAGAATTCATAATTTTAACAATAAATGTTGAAAAATGTTTTTACATGTGATTGGGGAAATAAAATGCTAAATGAATAATAAAAAGAAGTATGAGCACTTCTTTTTGGAATAATAGATAGGACACTGGATGTGGTATCAGAAAGATGTGTTAACTATATGATTCTGGGAAAGTCACTTAACATCTCTGTACCTCAGTTTCTTCATTGGTAAAACAATGGGGTCACACCCAATGGGCCTTTAAGGTCCCTTCTAGCTCTAAATCTATGTTTCTTTATGATCCTTGGGTCTACAGTTGAGTTAGAAGGGGGCAACTGTTCTTGGCTACACTACAAACTGACCATAATCCTGCAGATCTTTAAAAAGCTGAGCCCAGGAGTTGAAATTCAGTAGTTCAGGTAGTCAAGTCTGGAAACCCAGCTCCTCCTCCTCCTCTTCTTCTTCTTCCTCCTCCTCCTCCTCCTCTTTCTCTCTCTTTCTTATATATATATATATATGTATATATATATGTACATATATATATGTATATATGTACATATATATACACACACACACACAAATGTGTGTGTATCTGTCTATCTGTCTCTGTGTCTCTCTATCTCTGTCTTTCCCTCCCTCCTCCTCCATCCAATGGCCATAGCATCTAGCAGCAGAGCTAACTCACCCAAGGTTAAATTAAATTGTCAGTTCAAGTCAGTGGAATTCTCCAGATAGAAACAGATACAGAAAGGCAGTCAGACATGAGAAGGAGCAGCTTCAAGGAATGGGACGTCTTGTAACATAGGAGAGAACAAGCTATGGACTCAAAGAGCTAGTTCTAGCAACTGAGAGTCAAACTATAAAGAGGAACAGATAATGGGGATCCAGCTGAGGAATTAGCCCCACAAAGATGATGCACTAAGGGGAGAGGGAGGGGGTGTTGTGGGTAATCCACTAGCAAGGAAAGGCCTTTGAGGAATTGCAGTTCTGGAGTTGTGAGTTGCCTTGTACATGTGTGTTCCCTATGTGTGTGCCACACCATCAGTGTATCTAAATATGTGTTTATCCTTCCTATGGATGCTATGTGTATTTGTGGATGAGTGTGAGGTTTGGCAGGGGTACATGTTATTGGTAGTAGTAAATACCTTTGTTATGAGATAATCTTGTCTATAGATGATTTCTAAGAGTAAACAAATTGAGAAGGGCTCATGAGATAGTTTTAGGAGTACAGACCCAGAGGGTCAGAAGAGCATCCAGAGTCCAAGATGGCAGCCACTCTTTGGGAACCTAACCCTCCAGAGTGAATATGAGTTGCATGAAGTAGCCCAAAGGAAGTACAATAAGAGAACCAAGGGTCCCTAGAGGCAAAAGTAAGGGAGAAGGGCAGATTTGTCATGAAGGACAGACTTGCTAAGGCATCGTGGCAAGAGATAGAATGTCCTATTCAGGTAATAAGCCAGTTAAAAACATGGTTGATTGCCATAGAATAGATGGCAATGCCCATATGCAATAAGCACATGTGGATATATGTGTATATATACATGTGTATTTACAGACATACATATATGAATATATAAATAAATATATACATATATTTATAAGTATATAAAATATAAACATATATTTACACATACAAATATACATCTTGGGGCTTTGCTATACTCTTTCTTTATTAACTTATTTTATGGCCAAAAGGGATATTTTTTAGGTATAATATGATTAGTATAAACTGTGTACTATTGTAAAGGGAGGGAGAAATCACAGTGATCCCAGAGTTTGTGTGTGTGTGTGGCAGGGGTGGGGGGGGGGTAATAGGGAATCAAGGAAAACATCAAAGAGAAGATGGTGTTTGAGCTGGATCCAGAAGGAGGGGTATAATTTCAATAGTTGGAACTGGTGGAGAGGTTATTAAAGGCAAGACAAATAAACAATAGATAATAAAAGGATATGAGTAAAGACATAGGGATTAGAAAGCCCTAAGTATAAGGAATGAAAGGTCATCCCAAAAATTTCTCATGGCTTTTTTCTTGGACATTTAGCATCCATTACATATTTAATTCAATTCAATAAAGAAGGATAGAGGAAGATGTGGATTATGGAGGAGTACAGTTGAAGTGGTTTAGGATTATGGTACATAGAGAGATGATAGAAGGATATGATTTTTATCAGAAGATGGTAGTAATTATATTAATGATAATGGTTAACATTTATATAGCACTTTAAGCTTTGAAAACTGTTTTATTTATGTATACATTGTGTGTATACATAAACATATAATTTCATCTGATCCTTATAATATTATGAGGTAGGTCCTATTATCCACATTTTACAGATGAGGAAATTGAGCCTGAGAGAAAATGACTTTCTCTGGATCACATATCTAATAAGTGGTTACTGAATCATTGGCTAAGGGGAGCAGGAGTTTGTAATTTATCAGCCATAGGATGAAGAAGGGCCAATTGAATAGAGATTATGCCCTTCAGGGTCATGTGATGACTGATCATGGCATTTTGTGCCATGGTTTGCTACTCTAAACCCTGGAGAACTGGGGTTAGAGCCATTAGAGGCTTCAGTCCAGGCATCTAGGTTAACCTAGTGATTAATTATTGTGGACAGTAATGAACCCATATTTGAATCACCCTCAAGCCTCATCCCAAAATAACAAGAGCTACAGCACATCTTGAATGCTGAGCAAGTACTAAGTTCAGTCTCTATGGCCCCAGAAATGCTGGCCCTTGAGTATCTTTGGTGCTCTGAGACTTTGAACCTCTGATGAATGTGATTTGCCTCTGGCATAGGCTTGCCTTTGCCTCTGGCTCCATGAAACTTGGTAATTGTTGACTCCATGCTGGTAGCAGAGGAAAAGGAAGATAATAAATAACAATAAAAATTAATAATAATACTTAGTATTTATATAGCACTTTAAGATTTGCAAAGCACTTTACGTCTGTTATCTCATTTGATCTTCACAACAGCCCTGTGGGTTTATTGCTATTATAACCCCCATTTTACAGATGAGTAAAATGAGGCTAAGAAAGATTAAGTGACTTGTCCAGGGTCATAGAAGGAGCAAGTGTCTGAAGCAGGATTCAATTTCTGGTTTGCCTCACTCCAAGTCTAGCTTTCATTTCACTGTGCCACCTAATGGCCAAAAGTCAATAAGAGACAGGAAAGGAGGTTGGGTATACCTGCCAAGATGCTTATAAGGTAAAAAGATTCACAAATTGAAGATTCCCACAGGTAGTAACCATAGCAGTTTTCCAGGGGAATTGGTCACAATAGTTAATTTTTCTTTGGGGGCAATGGGGGTTAAATGACTTGCCCAGGGTCACACAGCTAGTAAGTGTCAAGTGTCTGAGGCCGGATTTGAATTCAGGTCCTCCTGAATCCAGGGCAGGTGCTTTATCCACTGCACCACCTAGCTGCCCTGCAATAGTTATTAACAAGAATGAAAAGGATTGAGGATCTTATTTTTACAAAGTATTGAGAACAGAGAGGATTTTTCAATGGTTGTTTATAATGTTTGTCTTTCTACTGGGACTAAGTGATAGTTATCTATGCTGAAAGTGTAGATGGGTCTCCCCTCTAGAAGAAAAGTTAAGGGACTTAAGGAATGCTTTTCACACTCCAGTTTATCAGGGGAAAGTAAGTATTCTTAAAACAACAACAACAGAAGTGCTTCAAGGTAGAAAGAAAGGTCTGAAGAGACAAAGTTCTGTGTGTCAGGTTCAGTGGACAGATTTAGACAGAAAGGAGGAAAAAAGAACCACTGAACAATACATTTTCTGAAGAGGGAAGAACTTGATATTCAAGACTGAAGCAGTTACTGGTTCTCCAAGGATTGCTGCTGGGAGTCTTCTTCATAAAGAGTGTTTCTGATGTTGTCAGGCAAATGATCATCCAATAAAGTCAGAGAAAGAAAAGATGAGTAATAATTGCCAGTGAATTCCTGCTGAGGACTCATAAGACAGCTATTTGCTGACTTAAAATAAAAAGAAGGAAGTTTGCTATTCTTTAAAAAAAATTGGAATATCTTGTTTTTTCCCAGTTACATGCAAAAACAATTTTTAACATTTGTGGGGTTTTTTATATTTTGACTTTCAAACTCTCTTTCTTTCTCCTTCCCTCCCCTCCTTCCTCTTTGAGATAGTAAGCAATTTGGTATAGGTTATGCATGTGCAATCATGCAAAACATATTTCCATATTAGTCATGTTGGGAAAGAAGAAACAGACCAAAAGGAAAAAAAAACAAAAAAAGGTGAAAAACAGTATACTTAGATATGCATTTAGACTCCATCTGCTCTTTCATTGGAAGTGGAGAACATTTTTCACCATAAGTCCTTTGCAATTGTCTTAGATCATTGTATTGCTGAGAATAACAAAGTCATTCATAGTCGATCATTGTGCAATATTGTTATTACTGTATACATGTTCTCCTGGTTCTTCTCACTTCACTTTGTATGAGTTTGTTTAAATCTTTCCATGTTTCTCTGAAAACATCCTGATTGTCATTTCTTTATTTTATTTTTAATTTATATGCTTATCATTTCTTATAGAACAACAGATTGTTCCATCACATATACCACAACTTGTTCAACCATTCCTCAATAAATGAGCAGCCCCTCAATTTCCAATTCTTTGCCACCACAAAAAGAGCTGCTATAAATGTTTTGCACATATAGGTCCTTTTCTTATCTCCTTGGGATACAGTTCTAGTACTGGTATTGCTGATTATGCACAGTTTTATAGCCTTCTAGGTATTGTTCCAAATTGCTCTCCAAATTGGTTGGATCAGTTCACAACTGCACCAGCAGTGCATTAGTGCCTCAATTTTCCCATGTCCCCTCCAACATTTGTCATTTTGGGGGTCATATTAGTCAATCTGATTGGTGTGAGGTGGTACCACAGAGTTTTAATTTGCATTTTTCTAATGAATAGTGATATAGAGCATTTTTCACATGACTATAGATGGCTTTGATTTCTTCATCTGAAAACTACCTGTTTATAATCTTTAACCATATACCAATTGAAGGATGACTTACATTCTTACAAATTTGACTTAGTTCTCTATATATTTGGAAAATGAGGGCTTTATCAGAGAAATTTGCTGTAAAATTTTTGTCCTGTTTTCCCCCTCCCCTGTTTATCCTTCTTTCTCTCCCTTTTCACCCGGTCCCTCCTCAAAAGTTTTTTATTTGGATAGACCACTGGCCCTGGATTCAGGAGGACCTGAGTTCAAATCCTGCCTCAGACACTTGACACTTTACTAACAGAGTGACCCTGGGCAAGTCACTTAACTCTCATTGCCCTGCAAAAAAGTGTTTTATTTCAGATCTCCACCTCCCCAAATCCACCCTCCTTTCTATCAGTCCCCTCTTTCTCTTATTTCCTTCCACTCCTACTTCCCTGTAGGGTAAGATATATTTCTATACCCAACTGAGTATGTATGCTTTTCCCTCTTTGAGCCAATTCAAATGAGAATAAGGTTCATCTGTTGTTCCCCAAACCCCATATTCCCATCCACTATAAAAGTTATTTTATGCCTCTTTTATGTGAGATAAGTTAACCCCTTCTATGTCTCCCTTCTACCTTCTCTGAGTACATCCCTCTTTCTCATCCCTAAATTTTACTTTTTATAAACCATCCCATCATATTCAACTCACACTCAATTTCTCTATGTATACCCTTTCTAACTGTACCTAATAATGAGGAAGTTTTTAGTTGTTACAAATATCATCTTCCCATGTAGGAATATAAACAGGTCAACCTTTTTGAATCCCTTATGATTGTTCTTTCCTATTTACCTTTTTATGCTTCTCTTGATTCTTGTATTTGGAAGTCAAGTTTCTATTCAGCTCTGGTCTTTTCATCAGAAATGCTTGAAAGTCCTTTATTTCATTAAACATAAATTTTCCCCCTGAAGGATTATACTCAGTTTTTCTGGGAGGGTGATTCTTGGTTTTAATTCTAGCTCTTTTGCCCTCAGGAATATCATATTCCAAACCTTCCACTTTTTTAGTGTAGAAGCAAGTAAATCTTGTGTTATCCTGACTGTGGCTCCATATTTGAATTGTTTTTTTTCCCCTGGCTGCTTGCATTATTTCCTCCTTGATCTTGGAGCTCTCAAATTTGGCTATAATATTCCTGTGACTTTTTGTTTGGGTATCTCTTTCAGGAGATGATTGGTGGATTCTTTCCATTTCTAGTTTACCCTCTGGTTCTTGGATATCAGAGCAGTGGTCTATCCATTGCACCATCTAGCTGCCCCCCCTCCTTGATCATTTCTTGAAAGATATTTAGGCTCTTTTTTCTGATCATGGTTTTCAGGTAGTATAATATTTATATACTAAAATTCTTAATATATTTATATTATATATAATTTATATACAATTCTTAAATTATCTCTCATCAATCTGTTTTCTACATCTATTGCTTTTCTATTGAGATAGTTCACATTTTTTCTATTTTTTTCTTCTTTTGATTTTGTTTTATTGTTTCTTGGAGTTTCATTGAGTCATTAGCTTCCAGTTGCCCAATTCTAATTTTCAAGGACTTATTTTCTTTAGTGAATTTCTGTACTTTTATTTCCACTTTGCTAATTCTACTTTTTAAGGAGTTCTTTTCTTCAATAAATGTTTGTACATATTTTCCCATTTGGCCAATTCTGCTTTTTAATGAATTCTTCTTTTCAGTGAATTTTTGTGTATCTTTTTTCATTTGGCCAATTCTGCTTCTAAAGGAGTTCTCGTCAGTGGATTTTTGTGCCTCTTTTGCCATTTGGCCTATACTGTTTTTAATATGTTGTTTTCTTCAGTATTTTTTTTTTGCCTCCTTTACCAATTTGTTGGTTCTCTTTTCCTGATTTTCTTGCACTACTCTCATTTCTTTCCCTAATTTTCCACTACCTCTCTTGTTTGGTTTTAAAAATCCTTTTTGAGCTCTTCCAGGACTTCTTATAAGACCTGAGACCAATTCACATTTTTCTTTGAGAATTTGGATGTAAATTCTTTGACTTTGTTATCTTCTTCTGAGTTTGTGTTTGCTTTTCTCTGTCACCATAGTAATTTTCTATGGTCAAGTTCTTTTTTGTTGTTTGACTGTATATTCAGTCACCTTCAAGGCCTGCTGTTAGCTTGTCCAGGTGAAGCCTGCACTAGACTGTCTTCCATTCTCACTCCAGGGAGAAAGACATTTCCTGCTGATCTTCTTTGTTATCCTGGGCTGGAAAATTATTTTACTTCATCCTTTTCTGTGGTTCTGCCACTCTAGAATTCATTTTGAGGAAGTATTTTTAAGTTGTTTGGAGGAGATTTTTGGAAAGCTCTGACAAGTCCCTGTCTTTATTCCACCACCTTGGCTCCATCTTGGGTTTGCTATTCTCCTAAGGAATGTTGAGACCATGAAACAGAATCTTCCAAGACTTGTCAAACCAGCTGACTGCTAGCTATTTTGGGTGCTTCATTTGGGTGCAAATCATCTCACAGGAAAGAATTGAGACAGTATTGCTAAAGATTATTAAGTCTTGGTCAAGGAACAGAACTGGAATGTTTCCCTTGCTTCTTTTGTTTGTTTGTTTTTTGTTGTTTTTGGTGAAGCAATTGGGGTTAAGTGACTTGCCCAGGGTCACACAACCAGTAAGTGTTAAGTGTCTGAGGCCAGATTTTGAACTCAGGTCCTCCTGACTCCAGGGCAGGTGCTCTATCCACTGAGCTACCTAGCTGCCCCTCCCTTGCTTCTTAAGGAAATTTGGGTAATGAATAATTGAGTGGATTATGTTTCAGGACAGGATTTAAATATCAGGACCCCACCTTAAAGTATAGGAATAGAGGCTTTTGACCATCAATGGAGTACAAACAAAAACTTATTAAAAATTGAGTGTGTACTTATGTGTCTGTATATATGTCTGTGCTTGGATTCTTAGGGAAAAGAGATGTTTCCTTTAAAAAATAAGTTAAATATACTTTTTAATGTCTACCCATTTTCCATTTCTTTATGTGTTAAGACAACCTCCAAGGCAATACTTTTTTAAAAATGTAGTACTTTTAAAAGTATGAGTTAAATTATTTTTAGAGTACAAATTATTAGTATGCAGAAGAGCAGATTTTGTGTCCAGGTGGATGGTATTAACAAATGCTTTGTTGGTTTGGTTATAATGAATTCCCTATAAAGAACAATCCTGTGTAACAAATGTTTTCTCTGGTCTCTAGCCATATAATAGTCACATTATCCAAGATGATACCTAGCATGTGCTTTTTTTTTTTGAAAGGTAGGAAACATGGAGGAGAACTGAGCTGATCTTTTAAAAAAGTGATATATAATTCCTTCCTATATGCAGTGTATTTAAGAAACAGTATTTGTTTTTTAAGTTTTGCTAAAATCTTTTGTTTTTACAAATTTACAAATTTATTCCTCTCCTTCCTCCTATGCAGAAAGTTATCCCTTATAATGCTCTTTTTAAAGCCAGGGTAGTTGAACAAAACTAACCCCATATACCAACAAAATTTGACAGTATCTAATGTTCCACACCCATAGCCCCCAGTTAGGCAACTAGGTTGCCCAGGAAACAGAGCACTATCTCTATCTTCCTGGAATAAAGAAGACTTGAGTTCATGTCTGACCTCATACACTAGTTGTATGACCCTGGGCAAGTCATTTAACCACTCTATGCCTTAGTTTCCTCAACTATAAAATAGTGATAATAACCCTCAAAGGACTGTTGTGAGGATCAAACGAGAGACTATTTATGAAGTCCTTAGCATGGTGTCTATCCCGTAGTTGGTGCTATATAAACATTCATTTCCTTCCCTTTCCCCAATCTCTGCAAGGATGGGGTGCATTTTCTCCTTTTCTTTCTACAAGACTCCGTTTGGAGTTTTTCTATGGCTGTTTCCATAAAAAAGCAATAGCTCCTGAGGATGAATTTTAATCACACAGTAGTTATAGGAATTCTTTCAGGTATGAAAGAATCTTTTACAACCTAAGCAAAATAAAGCCTCCTAGGTTTTTATTCTTCTATTTATATGTTGCTGTAATTTTAAAGAAAGTGGGTTCCTCTTCCTATAAACTAATAAGGGTGGTTTTGATGTCTACCCAAATTTCAGATTAGGTCATTGTTTTTGAGCACTTGAAAAGGAGATAATAATTGCTAGGAGCCAGAGTAGATACTTTCATGTCATGACAGATGAACCTTTTTTCATATGCTTACCATATAGCTGAATAAGGGGGATGCCATGTCTTGTTGTTTCTACATTGAGGAATCTTTTCTATCTGTCCCTTTCTCTTTATTCATACAGCCACTGCTCTGGTGGTATGTTCTCATCATCTCACACCTGGACAATAGGCTTCTGGTCAGCCTCGTTCTTCCAACTGCAATTCTTTATCCATTCAGCTGCCAAAGTGATTTTCCTAATATACTTGTCTGACCATGTCATCCCCTCTCAACCCTACTACATAAACTTCAGAGCATTCCTGTTACTTTCCAAATCAAATATAAAATCCTCTGTTTGGTAGCAAGGTGAACTAAGGCAAGGAGGTACACTGACCTTATGATATCAATGACCTTGATACAGAGACCTATGATTAGAATATGACTCTGAAAATGTTTACTTCATTCAATAGGAACAGACTAGGTAAAAGGGGAGGGAGGATGATGAGAAAACTTGAATATGAAGGACAGACTTATATGACGAAATTCTGGAACCAGAAAGGAGAAAAATGGTACTTGAGTGAAAAGTTCTGAACACAGAGGCAGAATGGATATTGTAGTTAATCTCTACTATACATCACCTAGAAAGACAGAGAAAACAGATGAAGAATTTGGGAAACAGATCAGCGTGGCATTGAGACATCCTCAATCCATACTCTCATATACTAAATCATGATAGAGTAATGATGGGTAACTTCAATTATTTGAACATGTGCCAGTGCTTCTCTTCGTCAGCTACAGAGCACCTAAAACTAACTCACCTTCATGGTAACTTTATTCTCCAAAAACTAGAGGAATCAATGAAAGAACTGTTTTTAAATCCAATTCCCATAAATGAAATGAAGCTAATTTTTAGGTCAGAAATTATGGAACCTTTGACAGAGAGAAAGGATCACCACATTATACAATTTGTGATAGAGTAATAAAGGAAAGCTGGGAATAATGTAATATGCGTCCTAGATTTGAGAAAAGCAGATTTCAAAGGATTCAAAAAAAAGAAGAGTTAGGATCCCTTACATTAGAAGTCTACAAGGGAAGTCATGGTGGTGAAAAGGGATAGGAAACATTTTATAATGAAATTCTAAAGATCTAGGTAAAAAATTCGAATTGAAAGAAAAAGGAACAGGGGCTATCATCTGGACTCAGAAAACTCAGTGACCAACTTGGATTTTAAGAGAATGGGTATAGCATATGGAAGCAAAGGCAAGTAAAGGATGTTATTTCTGGATTTCCTACTAAGAATGACTTTTGGACTGAAGAGGACAGAACAAAATGACTAATAGAGACTTGAAAATCAAGATAAGCAGGGGGATATTTAGGGAGCAACTGTCTGCCTTTGATGAATGCATGTCTATAGGTCTAGATGAACCAACTAGATACTGATTGAATTGATATTTGTGACTGTTAAGTTAGTCAGTGATTGGTGAAAGATCCTAAAAAAAGAGAGAGGGGTACTATTTTTGTTGTTGTTATTCAATCATGTACAACTCTTCATGACCCCATTTGGGTTTTTTCTGGCAAAGATAATAGAATGGTTTTCTTTTACTTTCTCTAGCTAATTTTACAGATGAGAAAACGGAGGCAAATGGGGTTAAATGACTTTCCCAGGGTCACACAGCTAGTAGGTGTCTGAAGCCAGATTTGAACTCAGGAAGATGAGTCTTCCTGATTCCAAACCCAGTGATATATTCACTGTGCCACGTAACTGCCCCAAGAGTGGTACTATAGAACTGATAAAGGGCAAAGTCCTGATTCTCAAGAAAGGAAAAAGAATAGAATCTGCCCACTATGGATAGTCCAGAGATTGTGACTTCTAGGTAAAATTTTAGAACATATTAAAAGGATGGGGTATGAACATATAGAAAAGAAAGCAATAATCACAAGGGCTATTACAACTTCATCCTTATTTGCTCTTATTTTTTACAATATTAAAGCACTTGACAAAGTTTCTTGTAATGTTCTTGTGGATAAAATGCAAAATGAAAACTAGACAATGGTATTATGTGGATTCAGAATTGGTTGAGTGGCAAGATCCTTGGTAGTCATTAATTGGTAATCAATAACAGATCAATAGTAATTAGTGGAATGTCTCAAGGGATCTATGTTTACCCCTGTGTTGTTTAACATTCATCAATGACTGGGGCAGCTAGGTGGCGCAGTGGATAGAGCACCGACCCTGGAGTCAGGAGTACCTGAGTTCAAATCCGGTCTCAGACACTTAACACTTACTAGCTGTGTGACTCTGGGCAAGTCACTTAATCCCAATTGCCTCACTAAAAAAGAAAAAAAAACATTCATCAATGACTGACAAAAAGGGCCATATAGTATGTTTATCAAGTTTGCAAGTGACACAGAGCTGGAACAACTAATATGCTAGATGACAGATACAGCAGGAAAAAATCTCAAAAGGGAAAACACAGGGCTAAATATAATAAAACAAAGTTTAATAGGAACAATTTTAAATGTTAACATGGGTCCAAAATTCAACTTCAGCAAGTATAAAACAGGGGAAGCACATTCAGACACCGGTTTGTCAGATAAAGAACTGAGCGTTTTAGTGGACATTAATATGAGTGTTTTTTTTTTCTCTCCATACTGCTTCCCAAAGGGCAGAACTACTAGCAATGGGTAGAAATTACAAAGAGGTGAGTTTCAGTTTCATGTTAAAAAAAACCAACAACTTCCTAACAAACAGTTGCCCAGAAGTAGAATGGGCTACTTTAGGAGGTAGTGAATGACTCCCTTATCACTAAAGGGCTTCTACAGGCAAGAGGCCACTTGTTTGGGATATTGAGATTACAGAATCATAGATTTAGAGTCAGAAGAGACCTTAGAGGCCATTGAACCCAATTCCCTCATTTTACAAATGAGGAAACTGAGGCCTAGAGAGGTTTAAGTGATTTTCCCAGTGTCACAGAGACAGTAAGTGTCTGCGTCAGAATTTGAATCCTGACTCCACATCCAATGCCTAGCCAGTATAGTAGACTTGTTTTGAATACAGTGTAAGTAACATCTGAGGTTCCTTTTCTACTTTGGAATTCTGTGAAATTAAATTGAAATGAAGTTGAATAAAATGGAGGGACACTAGCAGAGGTTCCAACACCACTTCTTTATTAGACGAGCAAGCCAAAATGAATCTAACAGAGAAAAGAGATATTTCCACTAGTCATAGCCAGCTTAAGGCAAAAGAATAAAATTGGTAGAGTTTATCTTCAGTCCTGCCCCCTCAATTTTCTCTTCCTTCCCACACTTTATTCTTTCAGGTTTTTTTTCTTCCCAAAGAATAGTGCTGTCATTCTCCCTGACCACAGGTCCCTAGATCAGTAGCAAAGTATCTCTTTCACATTCCAGGTGCTAATGACTGTAGACCTAGGTGTGGGGCTTGGGAGGTGGGTTTAAATTTTGAAAGAGAAGCTTGGAGAGCAAAGTGATTATCTGGAAGGGACAAAGTCTTGAGGGTGGGATTTCAGGCACAAGGGGAGGTAAATTGGGGAAATATTGAGGGGGGAGCAGTAGGAGAACCTTCTTGGAATCCATTTGACTCAATTCAATTTAATTTAATACAACAAATATTTATTTAGGCCCTCCTTAGCATGGGAGGAAATCCAAACTTCAGATAGGACTTAAGTCTTCACCCTTATAGAACTTATAGCCTAGTGGTAGATGATAAGTAGAGAGGGGAATACAAAAGCTACATGCAGCCAGATGGCACAGTGAATTGAGGGGGCTAGGCAAGACAGTCAATATAGATAGAAATCAAAATCCCATCTCAAATTCTTACTAGCTGGATGACCTCAAGGAGGTCACAACCTCTCTCAAAGTTGGTTTCCTCATCTGTAGAATGGAGATAATAATAGCACCTACCTTCCAGAGTTATTGTGAGGACCAAATGATATAACATAGGTAAAGGGTTTTACAAACCTTAAACTGCTATAGAAATGTTAGCTAGTATGTGATACAGATAATAAGAAGAGCAAATAGAACACGATAAGAACATAAGGTGGAAGCACTTGACTGTGTGAGGTGTTAGAGAAAAAGATTGTTACTGACTGAGCAGGTTTGGGGGGGGGGCTGGATTTATTATGTAAGATCTTCCAGAGAATAACTTTCACAGGTTCATCCAAGGCTAAAGGTTTTCTCAGATGCCTTCCCCTCTTAATCAGCCTTTTCTCTCCCAGAACTCACTGGGACTGTGCTTTCAGCAAGTCATGTTCCTTGCCTAATTCTCAGACAGTCAGCTCAATAGGCTGGCCCAGTTTAGAAAGGCTGTGCCTCCCCAGGCTGCCCTCACAGCCATGTCTAAGCACTGTCAGCATTCAGCATCAATGAACAACTTGATATTAAGAGTGGGAAGGACTGAAGGTAAGTAGAGGGGAAAATGGGTCCAGAAGTCCATGAAGTTATACAATATCAGAGACTCTTAGAATTGGAAGGGCCCTCAGTGGTCATCTGGTCTGGGATCTACCTCAACAGCATCTTCTCTATAGCATCCTCAATAATTTGTGATCCACACTCATCATTTAAAAAAAATTAGTATTTTATTATCCCCAATGACATGTATAAACAATTTTCAACATTCATTTTAAAAATTGAGTTCCAAATTCTCTCCTTCCCTCCAAGCAATTTCAAATAGATTATGCATGTGTAGTCAAGCAAAACATTTCCCTATTAGTCACTCCAAACTCCTCTTGAATGAGTGATAGGAAACTCTATCTTCCAATTTTGCCATGTGGGAATCGTTTGGACATAACCATTTCCTTAGGAGATGGTTTCTTCATCTTAAGAAGAAAGGGCACATGAGATACTTAGTTCATTCCATTCATTATCTGTTTCCCCTTTAAAGTGCTGATTGGTGTAAAATGGATGGTATAAGGCACTTACTTGGAGGTTATAACATTCAGAACCCATAATCATTTTTTGGTGGTGTGATAAAGCCTCATGAGCCAAAAAGAAAAGATTACTTGGGGTCAAATTGATAACCATCTCTCATCCTAGACATTTGTTTTCTTAGGATTGTTGATCACTTGCTCAAGACAGCCATAATGCAGTGAATAGACTTGAAATCAGGAAAACCTGGGTTCAAATCCCACCTTGGAGATTGGACTAGGTAAGTAACCATGTTAACCAAGCCTTACTTAGCTTCAGTTTCCATATCAGTAAAATGAAGAAGTCGGGATAGATGATTCCCAAAGCTTCTTCTACCCCTTAAACCTACTTTCAGCTTTTCAGAAGAAGAGATCTTCTTAAAGCACCTTTGGAGAAAGAGAATGAGATGTATAATCTCCACTCTGAAGATTAAGTAACTTTCCCAAGAGGCTAAAGGGGTGGGTGATACAAGATCTCCAAATTCTGTCTGTGCAGAAAGAAACTCAGCATTCTATAGTTCTCAATAAAGTAGAACTTGGAAGTCTCTCCTGTTCCAGCTGTAGGATAGTGACCTATTTCACTGTGTCTGGAGTTTGGTAAGAAGGAGCTAAGAGGTAATTTAGCTCTCTACTTCTGCCTAAAACAGAGAGTCCCATTCCAGCTACCCACCCACCTCTCCCTCTGCTTTCTTAATTACAGCGATCCCAGCAGTGATCACAGGAAAAGAAACCATTTTCTTTCCAAGATACCTTTGAAAACCAACAAATCAATAAATATCATGATTCTTTAAGAGAAGGCTCCCAACCACAGACAGCTTCTCATTAGAATGTGACAAGGCAGTTGCTAAGGAAACAGCACTTACTTGTTTCCCTTTTCTCCCCCATTTCTCCATGAATTACCAAGCAAATTGGCACAGCCACTGAAACCAACATGAGTTATCAAGGCGTCTGTCCTGGAGCCCTCAGGCTGCCAGCATTTATAGACCCTTTCTGGAAGGGAGGGAGGGACAGAGGGAGAGAGAGAGAGAGAGAGAGAGAGAGAGAGAGAGAGAGAGAGAGAGAGAGAGAGAGAGAGAGAGAGAGAGAGAGAGAGAGAGAGAGAGAGATTTTCAGACCCCCCACATAGTATTTCTACTCACATCTGGGTTTTTCCTACCTTTCTTCCCAGATAAAAGCATTCTGACTGTGCAAGTTCATGAGATCATAGATATAAAGCTGAACAGGACCACAGAAATCACCTAGTCTGAATTCCTAATTTTACAGATGGAGAAACTAATGTCCATAGAAATTAAATTACTTGCCCTCTAACTCCAGATTTATCACTAATTTCACTGTGCCCTACGTCTTTTTAATTTCAAGCTCTTGGCTTTTCTTTTCTTTTCTCTTTTTATGGGATATGTATGGCATGTCCCATTCTCATACACACATACGTTGCTTGTCATTCTCTATGCCATTGGTGGTCCTGATGGCCAGCTAGTATCTTATGTGGCTCTTCAGAGCTTCCTGAGAGAAGCAAGCATGAGCAAGCATGAAGGGGGGAAGTATAGTAAATAAAACAAAGCAGATTGTATCCAGAGCAAATGACATGTTGGGATGTACCTTGAGGAGAGTGACCAAGATAATGAGGAAAGTTATAACTATGTCTTATGGGGATCAGTTGAAGGACCTAGGATGATTAGCCTAGAGAAGAAACATATGGGGTCAGGAGAGAATGAAATTAGTATTTTCAAATCACTGAAAGGCTGTGCTCATACTATTAGCTAGAACTTTAGGTTTTGCAAGTCTCCTCCTCAAAACAACCTAGTAAAGTAAGTGATAATAAAATTAGCTGACATTTATGCAATGCTTTACACTTTGTAGGGGGGCTATAGGACACTTTTCTTTTTTCCAATAACACCAATGAGTGATACCATGAACAGTAAGTAGAGTCAGCCACTAGTAATCAATCTTTTCTGCTCCCTGATAAGATAGGATGAGAGCCAAATCCTTCCCAAGCCTTTCCTACCTCCTCCCTGAGGGGTGGTGGAGGGCCTGAAGTTTGCTTTGGTCACCCACCCTCTCCTTCCTACCCTCTTTCTCTCTGGAGATTGAATCAGCCATACCCTGCTGCAAAATCAACTGTCTTAGAATTTCAGAAGCTATGTAATAGTCCTGAGTCTCACAATGATCCCTTTCTCTATTTTACAGAGTTTATATAGGAAGAAAAATTATTTATATGATTACAATAGCTTAAAGTCTTAGTTAGGAATTTTCCTAACTGTGGAAAATTCCTAACATTCGACACAAAGGTTTGGCTCATTCCTGTAAATAAAATTGTGGTTTATCTTCAGCTAACCCCAAGTTTTTTTATGTTCGAGGCAAAAATTAGTATACAGAATATGTTTAGGTAAAAAAAAATCAGAGTATATCACAGTATCTCAGCATATCAGAGTATATCAAGCATGGGGAGGGAAATTGGAGAAAATACAAACCTTTTTTCAAATAAACATTTTTATTTAAAATTTTGAGTTCCAAATTCTACCCTTTGGTCGCTCCTTCCCTTCCCCCCTCCCTGAGGTGGTAAGCAATCAGATATAGATTATACATGTACAATTATGTAAAACATTTCCATATTAGTCATTGTGTATACAAAACTCAAATAAAAGGAAAAAATGAAAGAAATGAAGTGCAAATAGCATACTTGAGTCTGTGTTCAATCAATATCAGTTCTTTCTTTGGAGGTGGATAGGATGTTTCATCACTAGTCCTTGGGATTGTCTTGGATTATAGTATTGCTGAGAGTACTTAGGTCATTCACAGTTCTTCATCAAACTATATTGCTGTCATCATACAAAACATTCTCCTGGTTCTGCTCACTTCACTATCCATAAGTTCAAATAAGTTCCTCTAGGCATTTCTGAAATCATCCTGCTTGGATAATATTCTATCACCATCATATACCACAGTTTGCTTAGCCATTCCCCAATTGATGGGCATTCCTTTTATTTCTGATTCTTAGCCACCACAAAAAAGAACTGCTATAAATATTTTTGTAAAAATAGGTCTTTTTCTCTTTTTTGGGATGCCTTTGACATATAAACCTAGCAGTGGTATTGCTGGATCAAAGGGTATGTATGGTTTTATAGCCCTTTGGGCATTGTTCCAAATCGCTCTCCAGTGGACTAGCATCTCAGTTTTTTCACAGCCCCTCCAACATTCAACGTTTTCTTTTTTTGTTATATTTGCCACTCTGATAGGTGTGAGGTGGTACCTCATAGTTGTTTTAATTTGTGTTTCTCTGCTCAATAGTGATTTAGATAATTTTTTCACATAACTATAGATAGCTTTGATTTCTCTATCTGAAAACTGCCTGTTCATACTCTTTGACCAACTATCAATTGGGGAAAGACTTGTATTTTTATAAATTTGGGTCAGTTCTTTACATATTTGAGAAATGAGTCCTTTATCAGACATGCTTGTTGCTAAAATTCTTTCCCAGTTTTCTTCTTCCCTTATAATGTTGGTCACATTGGTTTTGTTTGTGTAAAAGCTTTTTAATATAATCTTTATATAATCTTAATATAAACTTTATATAATCAAAATTATCTATTTTACATTTTGTAGTGATCTCCATATCTTCTTTGGTCCTAAATTCTTCCCCTTTCCATAAATCTGACAGACAAACCCTGCCATTACTTATGGTATCACCCTTTATATGTAAATCATGTATCCATTTTGACCTTATTTTAGTATATAGTGTGAAATGTTGATCTGTACCTAGTTTCTGCCATACTGTTTCCCATTTTCCCCAGCAGTTTTTGTCAAATAATGAAATTTTATTCCAAAACCTCAGATTTGGGGGTTTATCATATGCTAGATTACTATATTCATTTTACTAAAGTTTAATTTGTACCTATTCTATTCTTATCCAGTACCAGATTATTTTTGATAATTACTGCTTCATAATATAGTTTGAGATCTGGTATAAAGCTTTTTTTTTTGTTTTTGTTTTTGGTGGGGCAATGAGGGTTAAGTGACTTGTCCAGGATCACACAGCTAGTAAGCGTCTGAGGTTGTATTTGAACTCAGGTCCTCCTGAATCCAGGGCTGGTGCTTTCTCCACTGTGCCATCTAGCTGCCCTCTGGCATGAAGCTTTTTTTTTGTGAGGCAGTTGGGGTTAAGTGACTTGCCCAGGGTCACACAGCTAGTAAGTGTTAGGGGTCTGAGGTCGGATTTGAACTCAGGTCCTCCTGAATCCAGGGCTGGTGCTCTATCCACTGCACCACCTAGCTGCCCCTGGCATAAAGATTTAAAAAAAAACAACTTTTGTTTTTAAAGAGGTGCACACTACTACTAGATTTAGAACAAGTTTTCTGCTCCAAGATGCCTGAAGGAGCTTGATAGCTCTTTTCAGTTTCTCCCTTCTTTGCTGCATTTAGTCCTCAGTTTACTTTCTTCTTTTGGTTTCTCCTTTTGCCTGCTGCTTCTGTGCCACCAATTCTTTCTAGCTCATCTTGTTAAATCTTTGGTGGATCTGGGGATGACATCTCCCCATTGCTACTCCTCAGCTTTTATGTCATTAGTCTTTCCTCTCAGTCTGTATCTTCTAGGTTGTATGGACTGTGCATTTGTACCTTTAAGAACTGCTGGCTATGACTCATATCTTCTTTTAGGCTTAAGGATCTCAGTAGTCCTGAATTACTTTCATGGAATGCTTGTCCTCTGAACTTCAAATCCTTGGATGCCAGTTAGTTCTCAAATCCCTATTACCTCTCATTCAATCCTTATGGACATCTCTGTGAGAGAAGAGTATAGATATTACTGCCCCCAATTTACACATAAAGAAATTAAGGTACAGTAATAGCAAAGTGATTTTTAAATGATCAGATAGGTTGGACATGTTGGAAACTGGAGTCAAGCCTAGTTCCCTCCTACTCCTGAGACCAATACTCTTTTGTGCAAATATTATAATTACAGTTTTATAAACAAACTAATTGAAGCTCAAGATGTTTTCCTAGAATTGCACAGCTAGCAGGTATCCAAACCAAATTCAAATTGAATTTTCCAGACTCCAAGACCAGCACTTTCTCTCTGTTATGTGGAGGAAGGAAAATATTGTTATGGTTCCAAAAGACAAATAAGAATCAGTTATAGGAAAAGAAATTTCCACTCAGCTTAAGGAAAAACTTTCTAATAGAGATACCTGAAATAAAATGCATTTGCCTCCTTGTTTAATGAGTTCTCTTGTTATTCGAGGGCTTCAAGTTAATACTGGATGATCACTTATCAGGTAAGTTATAGAGTGAGATTCTTGCTTCCTGTAGAATTTGGATTCGATGGTTTCCTGGACTCCTCTCACTCTGGAATCCATATTGGCTATGTGGCATGGAGAAAGTCATAAACTTCTCAGTGCCTTGGGAAACTCCATAAGACTATGTAAGTTGCAGAGAAAATGTCACACTACAGCAATAAAGGGAGTTCCTCAATAGGAGCTTCCTATACTGATAAAGCCATGCATCTTGTAAAAATAAATGTTATCTCACATTTTTATAGCTCTTTAAGATGTGCAAAGCACTTTTTATATGTCATTCCCAAACCTCTCCTGAACCCCCCTTTGCCAATGCATTCCTCTAAACTTGTATTGATTTTATATATATATTTTGTATGCACTTATATGTGTGTGTTGAACATTCTATACATATTGTCTCCCTCTAAGAATGAGAGCCCCTTGAGGGCAGAGACTGTTTCATTTTTTTGTTTTGTACCCTCAGTGCCTGGCACAGTGATAATAAATATCTCTTGACTGTTTGCTTAATTTCACTTGACCCTCACAACAACTCTGTGAGACAAGTGAAGGAAACAGGGATGATAGCGATATATTTTAGATTTTAAAACTTCATCCAAAATGGCTAAATTTTTTTAAAGTTTTTATGCTTATGTTTTGGAAAACCAAGGGAGCCATCATATCTCATTCCCTGGGGGTGCTAATCAGAATGATTGTAATGATATGGAATGATGAGATTTATTAGACATGTTCTGAAGCTGAGAAATAAACAAAGAGGTCATTAAAATATATATCAGCAAGTTAATATCCTTAGCTTTGAGTTGGGAGAAGAAGAGGAAAAGATACTTTTGTACATACACATTTTGCTATCTATTACCTACCCTCTAAAAGACTGAATACAGCAGTGATTGCCTATAAATCTTCCCTACTTTCTTGAAAAACTGAAAATGTTGCTGATCTGCTTGGGAATGTAATTCATGTTTTTGTGCTTACACACAGAATTGTAGAATGTCCAACCTGGAAAGGGCCTCAGAGGTAATTTTGTCCAATCTCTGAAAGAATGGTTGGGGGAATGCAGTCACAGAGAGAAACAGTGACATATGAAACCACAAAGCTGCCACACAGGGGAAGAAGCAGGACTATAACACAGATCTCTTTTCTCTTAGTCTAGGACTCCCACGGATTTTGGAATTGGCCCATCAAATTATATTTTCTCAAATGGAAGAGTAATAAAAGAAAATGGTAGCTTCCTATTTTGTAAATATATCTGTCTAATTTTTACTTATTGTTAGCACTTTTACATCTGTCTTTCATTTTTTTGAGTTTTTTTTTTCCGCTTGCCATTGATGTGAGGTCAGGCACTGAGGCAGATAGACTTCAATACATTCATTGATGCTTTTGAGAACCAAATAGGTCAGCACCACCAGAAACATTTGAGAAATGACAAGATTCAACTTCCTTCCCTAGAGGGGAATGATGTGAAATACTTAAAGAGTAATGGAGATTAAGCAGATGAAATAAAAGTTTCACAGTCTGGAAAGACAAAGAAAACAAACCGATTTCTATAGTTTCTATCTTTCATGAGAGCTATGTCAGCGCAGGCCACAGGAAATGGGAACATTAAAAGAATTACCAAGATAGCACAGGCTTCATGCCTCCTAAAGAGAAATACAGCAAGGGGGCTTGGTTTAACTATATTGGTAGATAAATCCATTAGAGCTCAGGAGAAAACTGATTAGCCCTCCACCTCCATTTGGTTTGCCCAAGTCAACACAGAATTCCAACTATGACATTTTAGCAAAAATGATAAACAGTTCCTAGATGAAAAAGTTGGATCATAGAACTAGAAACTGAGTTCAGATGTTGTTTGGTGATGTATCTGACTGAAAGGATGACTCACGAGACATTGCAAAGGAAATTACTAACAATTTCATGGACACAACTTCAGATTTCCCATAAACTTGAAGATTGAGTTTCCCTTGAAGTATAAAAAGAGGCCAAAGGGAGGTTAAAACAAGAAAGAAGAGAGAAAGCAGGGATGAGCTCCTTGGGAGGAAGCCAAGGAAAAATCCTCATAAAGTTTAACTCAGTGAGTCGAGAAAGATAATCCCCACCATTGTAACTCAGGTATATTTTTCTGAGAATAAAGAGAAATAGACTAAGGTCATGATTGTCAGAGGCAAATTTAGAATCACAGAATGTTAGAACCAAAAGGGACCATGGTATAATCACCTCATTTTATGTATGGGGAAGTTGAGGCCCAGAGAAAAGAAAAGATTACTAGTGGGTTTCAGTCTTTAATTTTTTCCTGCTAAGAAGCCAAAAACTCTGCTTCTAAATTGTACACTTCTGTCTCTGGAATCTTGACATATCCCACAGAGTGTCTACTACTCAGTCTTATACATACTAAGTAGTCAGTAAATGTGTATTGAATAAATGTAGCTATTTGTTACTAAAAAAAACAAGTGTAATCTTAGCCCAACTCTAGCCCATTTAGTAATGGCTTGGTAGGGTTTGTTTTTTTTTTCAATTGGGAACATTTTCCCCCTTAGTCATTAATTAACAGGAGATGGATAGAGCACTGGCCCTGGAGTCAGGAGTACCTGAGTTCAAATCCGGCCTCAGACACTTAATACTTAACTAGCTGTGTGACCCTGGGCAAGTCACTTAACCCCAATTGCCTTACTTAAAAAAAAAAAAAAAACGAACAGGAGATGATTAAAACTTTTGCCAATCTGCAGTTAGGACTTAGTTGAAATAAAGTAGTAAAAATTCTCTTGGAAAGATAAATTCTAAAATATTAAGTTCTTGACACCATATTTTAGGAATTGCTTTATGCATAGGAAATCTTTTCCAGCCTCTCATTTTTCTTTTGAATGCATCTTTATATTTTAGATATCTTTCTCATAGACTTTGTTTTTGTGTCCATTTTGCTTTCCTCTTTCCTTTTATTGGTTTGTTTAAGCCATTTACATTTAAGATGTGAGTTTCTAGGCTTTTAATTTTCCTCTATTTATTTTGTATTGCAATTTTCCCCCTTTCTTCTTCTTCTTTTTTTTAGTGAGGCAATTGGAGTTAAGTGACTTGCCCAGGGTCGCACAGCTAGTAAGTGTTAAGTGTCTGAAGCTGGATTTGAACTCAGGTACTCCTGAATCCAGGGCCGGTGCTTTATCCACTGTGCCACCTAGCTGCCCCCCCCTCTTTTAAAAATCAACACTTTGTGGGTAGGAGATAAGGAGGAAGGCCAGAGGTAAAAAAGGCATGTTTTGGAGTGCATGGCTGAAAAGTGAAGTTTTAGACACTCTCTCTATTATGAAACATAGGGCTACTGTCCCACAAATGGCAAGTTCCCTCTTCCATTCCACTTGTGCATGAGTGCATTTGTAGATCTCACCCCACCATGCTTTCTTCTTGTTGTTCACTCATTTCAGTTGTGTCTTATTCTTGGTGACTTCATTTGGGGTTTTCTTGGCAAAGATACTTGAACGGTGTTGCACTTTCCTTCTCTAGCTTATTTTACAGATGAGGAAACCAAGTCATATAGGATTAAATGACTTGTCCAGGGTCACAAAGCTAGTAAGTGTCTGAGGCTGGGTTTGAATTCAGTTCTTCCTGACTCCAGGTCCAGTGCTCTATCCATTGCATCACCTAGCTGCACCCACTCCATGCTACTTTTGTCTTATTTTTTCTTTGTTTCTTTACAGTTATGGTTTTTATTTTGTAGGACCTTCTTCTGATCAATCTTACTAAGGTCTACATATCCTGCTTCTAGATATAAGTCTTGCCTACTCTCCTAGCTGGTACCATCATTCTCAGATGCCTTTGCTTCTGGATGTGAAATGCAATGCTGTCTTTCCTTCCTTGCCTTCACTATCTTCTCATATACAACTCTAGTTGTAATAACATAATTAAAATCAACATATAAATTCTAGAGCTCTAGGGGAAGAATAGATGCAACTATCAATCTGCTACTTACAATGTATATGTACAAGAGTTCCTTGCTCAGTGCTAAATCTCCATTGTTGTGAAAAAAAATCGGAAGGAGGTGGTGCAGACATTGGTATAGGGAGCTCCCAAAGGAGAAATTCTCAGTACCTGAATATTGGCACCTGTTCTGCAACTTATAATCTTAAATGATTTGCCTAGGACACTGTAAGTGTCAGAGATGGAACTTGAACTCACATCTTCCTGATTCATATTATACTTTCTAGCCATTATACCACATTGCCTCTTTTACAGTTTAATACACTTCTAACACAGTACTTGAAAAAGGTTAGTCCTTAAATCTTATCATATGAAATCCATGCACTATTAAACAGATATAAATACAAATGTATCCACACATACATACCCTCTGGAATGATTTTTCCTTCTCCTTTTTTTATTACAAAATACATTTTGTTGATATCTTTTGTCTTTACATCACACATGCCCACTTCATCCTCTCTAGATTAAACTCTCCCTTGTGACAAAGAAAGCCCAAGGTTATGCCCTTGTTGTTCCTTCTGCCAGATTCCTGTGACATCAAAGCATCCAGGAGTCAGTAGAACAAGTACAGCAATTTAGCCAGGAGATGAATTTTCACAGGGAGAGGTAAGGTGCCTAACTTGAATTTACAATACAGTTTGAGTTAGCAGTCAAATTCAATAGACCAAGATGCTATGAATGAAGGAGGAGGACAGGTAGGACAATCTATGAAATCACATCTCCTTTTTCTCCAGTCTTTTATTCAAGGAGCATCCCTAAGCCCAGAAAAATAGTCTGTAAAAGTATGAAAGTAATGGAGAAGTTGGCAGACACTAAAAATAAATCCTACGGAAGAGATCAGAAAAACAACAACAACAACATTTTCTATATTAGAAAAGAAATCCTAACAATCAAAGCTGAATGGGTTACTACAGAACACAGGGAAATCTCTATTACTGGACGTCTTCCAACAAACAGTAGATGTTCATTAGCTGGGTATGTTGTAATGGGGATTGTTGCATAAGTTCAACTCAATTCAATTCCATTCAACAAATATTTAAGTGATTACTCTGTATAAAGCATTGGGCTAAATGCTGAGAATACCAACAAAAAAAGAAACAATACCTTTCCTCAAGAATCTTATATCCTATTGGAAGGGATATGATCCATACACAAATAAGTAAATACAAAATAATTAGAGTGTGAGGGCAATAACAATTACAGGGGAGAAGAAGGGGAAAGAATACTAGCAACAGACTTACCTGATGTTCTCTATACAGGACTTTCCATCTCCTGCCTTGGTGCTTTTGCACAGTCTGTGCCCCATGATTAGATGCTCTCCCTCCTCATCTTGTCACCCCAAATCCCTAGTTCCCTTCAAGACCCAGGTCAAAGTTCACTCCTTATAAGAAACCTTTTCTAATCCTGCCAGTTGTTAGCATTCCTTACTCCATTCTGAACTTACATTGTAATCATTTTCTATATATTTAAAATGTACTTTTTTCTGTATTTGTATATATTATTGTATTTATTTCTTTCTGTAAATGTTATTTTCATTTCCCCTCCCACCCCACTCCAGTAAACTATTTGAGGATGCAGAGAGCTAACTTTTTGTCTTTATAGCCTCAGTACCCAGCACAGTGCTTGGCGCCATGGTAGTAGGTACTGCAATTGAACTAATGCTCTCTTTCATCTTTTCTATGCCCACTACCATCCCATATTACCTCAAGGCTGGGTGATTACAGTGTGTTCTGATTTGTTATTCCCTGGTCACCAATTCAATCTGCATAAAACGCCAGATTCCATTACTAAAAACACCTTTTTGCATGCACAAATCCTCCCATTATCCTGCTCAAAAGTCTTCAATAACTCCCTATTGCCCATAGGATCATAGGGCTTAGAACTGGAAGCCACCTTGAAGATAATTTGTTTCAATCCCCTCATTTTGTGTGTAGCTGATGGTCATGCCAGTTTCCTTTCTCTGCTTCACAATTATCATCACCTGGGATGGTGGTAGTTTGGGCTGAGAGGCAAAAAGAAATTGATGATGATTATTTAGAAGATCTTCCCTTCACCCTCTCATTTGGAGTCTGGGCTCTGTCATCGGGACACACTGGACGCTGCTCAAGACTAGTGGTACCCTCACTTTTGGAGTAAAGTCGTCATCAAGAGAAGAGTACTATGAGGAAGCCAGCACATGGGCACAGTGGAGTCTAAGCTTCTTGCTCCCACTGCTCTGGAGTTTAAGACTTTTCCTCCCGGGCAGCTAGGTGGTGCAGTGGATAAAGCACCGGCCCTGGATTCAGGAGTACCTGAGTTCAAATCCGGCTTCAGACACTTAACACTTACTAGCTGTGTGACCCTGGGCAAGTCACTTAACCCCCATTGCCCCGCAAAAAAAAAAAAAAAAAGACTTTTCCTCCAACAAGTGGGTAGCAGGGGGTTGTGACTGTCACAGTGCAGGGAATGTACAGAGATGTTTCCAGTTTTTGCTGCTTTGCCATCAAAACTGAGAACTCCTGGGAGAGTTCCACAGGCAGCTGTCATTGACTGCTGCAGCCACCTCCATGCCTCACAGTAGAAGCTGTGGCAGGGGGGCTGAGGCAGATCTAGGGACAGAGACAAGACCCAGGCATTGTGGAGGCAAGGATGGAGCAAGATGGTTCTGGGAGCTGCAGTAAAACCTTAAGGGCAGAGGAGAATGACAAAACACTGTTTGGACCCCCGGCATTCACCCTCGTTTCATCGCTTTAACTGTTTTAGTCTGGCTGGGCCCTAGATTGCAACACCATTCCCTACTGAAATTGCTTTTCCCTTTAAACCTGATTTTCACAACTTATGGATGTGGAACTGTGGATTGACAGTTTCTTTGAAATTTTACTATGCCTACTAGATTAGATGACCACAGAAAAATTGAGGATCTGCCTACCATCAACATGGAGGAAGAGTACTTAACCTTTTTGTGCCCCAGACCCTTTTGGCAGTCTGGTGAAGCCTGTGGACCCCTCTGCAGAAAAATGTTTATAAATGCATAAAATAAAATGCAGAGGAATATAAAGGAAAAACCAATTATATTGAAATTAAAGTGTTATTTTTCCCCACTCAATTCATTCCCCACCCCATCTAAAATCTATCCACAGATGGGGAGAGTATCTGTAGATCCAGGTCAAGAACACCTCGTATAAAGAATTGAAACTGGGCTCAGAAATTTCACAGGCAAGTGGGGTAGGGCAAGTCATTGAGATTTCCATATTTCCATATTTTTTATTTTTGTGGGACAATGAGGGTTAAGTGACTTGCCCAGGGTCACACAGCTAGTGCCAGGTGTTTGAGGTTGGATTTGAACTCAGGTCCTCCTGAATCCAAGGTCTGTGCTTTATCTACTGTGCCACCTAGAAGCCCCTCCATATTTCAATAATTCTGATCCATAGTTTACATTGTACACTAGGTTTATTCATCTTTGTCTGAAAGAGTCTCTCTCTTCTAGAACCCTTTGGAAGCTTGAAGCTTGGTGGAGTTGGCCTGTCTATGCATGTTCTTGGATGAAATCTTTCATGGATGCCACAAAAGGACTTCGAAAGGACCACTGGGCTGTTGGCTGGAGTGACACTTTAGTTGGTGGTCAGAAGTAAAAAACTATAGACCCTTACTGGTTAGTGGCAAAGTGACACCCTATAGATTTATGGGAGGCAGAACATAGAACTACTTTTACAGCTACTCCAGCACTAACTCCACATCCACATAGCCTGTACCTGGGCCACATATATCTGAAAAAATGCAAGTTCAGAGGGGTTAGAAAACTTGCTCAAGTTCTTACAGGTGATAAGTAGCAGAACTAGGATTTAAAAGGAAAACTTTTGATTGTAAATGTAGTCTTCTATCCATTCCATGGAGTCCAAACTTCTTAGTGTGACCTTCCAGTGCTTCCAGAATCTGGCACCAGAGTTTCGAACTTCACCTCCCACAGCTCCCTTGCACAAACCCTGTCTGCCCCAGTGAAATAGATCTCCTAATTGTGTATGAATTTGCTTTCTTCCCTTAGCTCTGTTGACTTTACTGCTTTCTCACTCTGTTCTGAATTCCAGGTGGATACTCTTGCCTATATCTAAAAAAATTATTTTGAGGCTAATGCATTTATGTATTTATTTTGTATATAATATATTTTGCATGTAATGTATTTATTTTGACCAATTCTCAAGAATTCATCTCTTTGCACAGAGATGTGACGTTAAAGAACAATATGCTTCTCACCCAAGTTCCCAGGGTCCCAGGGAGAAGCCCAGACCTTCTTCTCCTGCTAGAGTATAAAGTAGGGGTATGTTCAGGGGCAGGGGAAGGTAGGGTGATACATTTTCTCAGTCTTCTGAGGGGGCAACACAGGTGGAATTTGTTTTATAGACTTTTGGCTTTGGTGTTGGTTGGTTGGGAGGAGATGTGAGGAAATATTTCAATCTGTTAAATACAAATGTGTTTTTTTCAAACTTATTTGACAATGAAAATATAAGAAGAAAAAAGGATCCAGGGTTGACATTACATCTTAGTGTCAACCCTGAACAACATCCCAGTTCACACCTGATACCTTCTTCTATCCTCCAACCAAACACTTTTCAGTCTTAGGACATTTCTGTACTTAGGATTTGTCACCTGACCAAGAAAACCTGTGTGATATTAGACAAATCATTTTACTTCTCTGGTCTTCAGGGTCTTCGTTTATATACACATAGTATCCAGGGCCCCCAGAAATTTTACTCTAGTTTCCAAGTACTATAGCCATACAGAGAAATATTAAAGAGGTGCCTCATGAGCCAAAAGATAAGGACATTGAAAATGCCTAATACAATATTACAGAAAATCTGGGTAGATGTGAAACATGTACTAATTCATGTGAGAGGATGGTCCAGAACACATGTGATTTTTGTCATTTATCTGAATGAATAGACTATTCAACAATCCCTGGTGAGAGAGCTGTTGGGGAGGGCATCTGGAAATTGGGAACTAGGTCCCTTCAAAGAGCTACAAAGGAGGCTCAGAACCGACCTTGCAAATGGAGACATTGTCTGCAGAGGCTGAATGGGCCTCCAGGTGCTACAAGTAATAATCCTTGCTCTATGCATATCACTGGTCTCCTCTGCACTTGGCACTGAATTTGACCCTTAGTAAACCTTGATAGATGTTTATTGAATAACATATTGTTGTACTTTTAAGAAAAATATATACATTGTCCTTTAAGTCAACATAAGTGCCTATCTTAAATAAATATACCAGGATATTTTGAGAAGTGAACTTCGAACTGGGAGAAGAGTAAAGGAAGCAAGTTATTTCTCCTGCTCCAATCCCATGGCCCAGCATTCTGTTCATGTGGAGCTCTCCAGCTACTGCTCTATGCCCACCCACCCCCACTTTCCTCCAGCACTTCACTTGGTTGAAGTAGCTTCCACCATGTTTAAAAGAAGCGAGGGTGAAACACACTAAAAGGGCCTTTCATCTTAAGACAGTGGCTTTGATAAGTACTGGGAAATGACAGGCAAGGCCCTGTCTTTCATATCCCTGAAGATGTGCACACCCACTGGGAGATAGCAAAGAGAAGTTTCACCAACTCCTAATTGAGAGCTCACCCTATAGCACAGGGAGTCCAGCTTGGCTCTAATGTGCAAAGTCATTTTGCTGTCTTGGGGCCAAAAAAGCTGACTTAGCGATTAGCCTTTTTGTCGTTTCCTCCCAGTTATATCTTGGCTTTCCTATTTGACACCCAAGTTAGCATACTCTCAGGGAAAGAACCCATCTCTTCTTTGGTGTGAGATGCTCTGAGCTGTGCTCTACCCTGTGGGAAAACAGCAAACTAACTTTGCATAATGAGTGTCAGGAGGCAACGTGGTGGTGTGGATGGTGGTCTGGGACACTGACAGAAAAGTTCTAGTTGAGGCTCTGATTGTATTCATCATGTGACCTCACTATAGCCAGTTCAAAGAATCATTTTGTTAAGTTTTCAGCATCAACATTTGTACCTCAGAAACCAGCAAATACTGCTAACCAGGGCTTGATTTAATGCTTTGTTGGTTGTCTAGACTCAAGAAAGTTAACAAAAAATGTGAATAATATGGATTCAACTTAAAAGTGAGTCCTGCGGTTTTCAGAGTAAGCTGTTAAACATTTAATAGCACACCCCTGGGTCAGATGATTTCCCTCTTTGGGCTTCAGTCTCTTCATCTCTAAACTAAAAAGATTTAGAAGATACCCACATTTCTTATATCCCCCCCCCATTTTTTTCATGTCAAGATCTTAGCTTGGGGCAGCTAGGTGGCGGAGTGGATAGAGCACCGGCCCTGGAGTCAGGAGTATCTGAGTTCAAATCCAGCCTCAGACACTTAACACTTACTAGCTGTGTGACCCTGGACAAGTCACTTAACCCCAATTGCCTCACTAAAAAAAAAAAAAAAAAAAAAAAGATCTTAGCTCTAAATGTCTTTGCATGTGATACTGCTACAGTGGAAAGTTCTATAGTTTCTTTCTCTAATCCCAGACTGGATTCTTCCTATATCCATCCTTATCATTCCTTAACACACTCCTTTGGGAAAGAGTGAGGCACACATTCTATCCATGCATACCCTTTGACCCAGCAATACCACTACTAGGTCTGTATGCCAAAGAAAGAAAAAATAAAAAGTACTTGTACAAAAATTAAAAAAAAATACTTGAACAAAAATATGTAAAACAGCTCTTTTAGTGGTGGCAATGAATTGGAAATTGAGAGGATGCCCATTAATTGGTGAATGGCTGAACAAGTTGTGAAATATGATTGTGATGAAATACTATGGTTCTATAAGAAATGATGAGCAGGATCCTCTCAGAAAGACCTGGAATGACTTATATGAACTGATCCAAAGTGAAATGTGCAGAACTAGGAGGAGACTATGCACAATAACAGCAATATTATAACAATCAACTCAATGACTTATTCTCATAAATAAATTGATCCAAGACAATTCCAAAGGAATACTATTCATCTCCAGAGAAAGAACTGATTGAGTTGGAATGCAGATCAAAGTATATTTTTAAAAAAACCACTTTATTTTGTTGTTGTTGTTCTTTTGACTTGTTTTCTTTCACAACATGACTAATAAGGCAATATGTTTTGCATGATCGAACATGTATAAACTATAAAAAATTGCTTTCTTTCTCAATTAGGGGGAAGGGAGAAGAGAATTTGGAACTCAAAATTTTAAAAAGCAAAGTTTTTTCATGTATTTGGGGAAAAATAAAATATTAAAATTTTAAAAATCTGCCTGATGTCCTGGCCATTGCTGCTGCCACATTCCTATTAGGGCCATGATCCGTAGATATTCCTGTGCTGTTTACCTTTGCTTATCTTATTCTTTTTTCCCAGCAGTCCCCCATTCTGCTCTCTTTCAATCAATGCTAATGCCTTGGGTATAAGATACCATGGGAAACAAAGTCATTGTTTCCTTCTAGTTAGTGTCCATACCCTGGATATAGTAGACTGGGGAAATAAGTCCCTTCTTTATTGGGAATGCCTTCTAATGACAATAAGGTAATTGGTTCATACCATATAGTACTGGAGGGGACCTTAGAGATTATTTAGCTAAACCCCTAATTTTTCAGATAACTGAGAAGTGAATTGTCCAAAATTACACAGGTAGTAAATAGCAAAACTAGAATGGAAAACCAGGTTTTCTGACCCCAGATCTAGGGCTCTTAGCTTCTAATAAAACATGAAGAGCAAAATTTTCTTTCTTTTTCTTCTCCTTTTTTTGAAGACAGTTGAGGTTACATGACTTGCCCAGGGTCACACAGCTAGCAAGTGTCTGAGGTCAGACTTGAACTCAGGTCCTCCTGAGTCCAGGGCTGGAGCTCTGTCAGCTGCACCACCTAGCTACTCCCAGCAACACAATTTTCAAAGTTGTGTGAGACTTTCAAACCTCTCCAAAGGCCTAAAATGAAATGCCTTGTCCTGCATCTTGTTGGGCAAGGGAGGAGGCAGCAAATATTGCCACTATGAACAGGGCATGGCTTTGCTGTTAAGGTAGCTCATAGGAAAGGAAAGGAATCTCTTTAATTATTGGTGAGAGGAATTGAAATTATCATACAAGAAACCTTAGGGCACAGTCTATGGATAGAAATTCTATTTTTTTTCTGATAAGTATATTAAGAACAGGCTGGGAACAAAGAATAAAACCAAGAAAGTAGTAACATTAGGCAAGATGACATTAATGTTTAGGTGGAGTTGGGGAAGCATCAGTTATCTACGCAGACATTGGCAGAAATGCTGGATTGTGACAAAACATGGAGGTAAGCTTTTGCAATAAGATTCTGTTTGATCAATGGTAATGGGTCTGGATTTAGCTTAAGAAGACCAGCAGTCCCTCTGGCCTCTGGCTGAAATGGAAGATTGGCATGCCTAAATCTCCTTTCCATTTGCCTGACTGTGGGACTTGTCTTCAGATGAACTCCACCCCCCCCCCCACAGGATTCAGTTACCAGGTTTGCCATCCTTATTCAAGGAAAAGAACTCTCCCCAGGGTCCTGTCATTTTGTGCAATATATTTTGTTTTGTTATAGAGAAAGTGTATTGATTGAACAGCTCAATTCTCTTAGCAGGTGCAGGTCAATTTTCTATTCCAGTTTGCTGCATGGAGTATTTATTCTTTTCATGGGCTAGTTTCTGCAGCAGGGACGCCTCTGACATTGGCCTGTGTTTCATCAGTATCAGATGAAGGTGTCTTGAATTTGGTGGGTCAGCTTCTCCTCTCTACCCCAACCCTTACCAGCTTCCCCCGAACAGCTTTCTCTTCCACCAGAAAATCCCTCACCCTTGGAGGAGAGTAATCTATTGGAGGGCATGAGCTGCTTCACTGTTATCTTCATGTCCCCATCACCTAGGACAGTGCCTGGCACCCGTGATGAGCTGGATGGATGTTTGTTGAATGGAGTTGAATGCTATGCTTCAAACTGCAGAAGGACAACTGGTAGAAACTTTAATTAGCACCCAGCCAAATTCAGAAATGTGAAGGGGGAGGAGGTGAAATAAAAACATTCTATACTTAGCCAAGTTTCTACTGAAATTGATTTTTCAGAGCTTAATGGGGAGTGTGTAGCTGTGGAAATGCTGGATCATGTGTTAGGCAGAGAAAACGATGGGCTGTTTGCTCCCTTGAGGTTACTTTATTTTGCCAACTGTTACTGCTACAGTGCTTCCCCAGGCCAGAACTGCAACTTGAGCCCTAATTTCATAAAATGTTCTACTTGCCTAATGCCACCCATGTTGATGCAAACATTATATTTTATGTGGCAAAATATCTGTGTCCATTGTATTGCCTAATGCCAAGTATCTTACTGTATCACTTGAATTAGGGTTATTTTTTCACTATCTCTAAACTCTGGTGAGCCCTGATTTCCTGGATCCAGTTTTAATTTGCTCTTTCTATTCATCCCAGGCTCTCTTGTAATCATCCATCAAGGCTCTAGTCCTCACAATGATGCTTCAATTATCAACGGATTTGATTTGGTTTTATGACTCATCCAATCAATGGTGAATGAAGGAGTGGAGCAAAAAAAAAAAAAAGAAAGTGGAGACATGCATCACGTGGGAAAGAAAAAAAACAAATTAGAGATGATAAAGCTTTAATTTAGTCCTCCAACATTTCTAAAAAGATGAAAATTCTGGATAAGAGACAAGTGATTTACAAACTGATGAAGAGAATAACTATTCTCTTGTTCCAGCTGGAAATAGGTATTCATTGCTCATGTTAAACCTATTTTACTTTGAGGCAAAACCCTGTCTGTTTTAATTAGCGCTATTTGGAGGACTCAAATCTTCCTGTTTTATAGCAACTTTTCACCATCTCATCTTCTTGTCCCCTCCACCAAACAATGATTTTGTTTTTAGGGATGGGACAAACTATGGGGGGGGGGGAGAGAATCATTTAGATTTTGTTCAATTGGAAGATGTCACACTGAAGGAGGATGTCACACAGGGCTACTTACCATGCAGGCTGAGCCTTCCAAAACATGCTGAAGTTGGCAAAGTTGAGACAAAGGTATATATTAGCTACTGTAGCCCCTTTTGGTGAAAACAATATCCTAACTCCTATCCTGATGCCAGTTAGGTTAGTTATTTTTTTCCTTAAAAGGAATAGAAACAATTCCCAGAGATTTGATTGACTTAAGAGATTAAGGTTTCTGACTCCAAAGAAAAAAATGTCATCTACTTCCAGAGAGAAAACTGATGAACTCTGAATGAAAATGAAAGCATATGTTTTAAAACCTTTCTTTATTTTTATTGTTTTATTTTGTTTGTGTTTTCTTTTGCCACATGGCCAATATTGAAATATGTTTTGCATGACTTCACATGCATAATTGATACCAAACGGCTTGCCTTTTCAAGGAGGGAGGGAAACAATTTGGAATTCAATTTTTTTCTTATTTAACATTTTGTTTTTCCCCAATTACATGTAAAAACAGTTTTTAACATCCATTTTAAAAACTTTGTGTTCTAAATTATCTCCTTTCCCTTTGAAAAGACAAGCAATTCAATATAGGTTAACATGTGTAGTTATGTAAAACATTTTCACAATAGTCATGTTGTAAAAAAAAAGACAAGAAACCTTCAAGAAAAATAAAGTAAAAAATATGCTTCGATTTATATTCAGACACCATCAATTATTTTTTTCTGGGGATGGATAGCATTTTTTATTATAAGTCCTTCAGAGTTGTCTTGGATTATTTTATTCCTGAGAATAACTAAGTCATTCACAGTTAATCATTTTTACAACATTGCTATTATTTTGTACACAGTACATTTCACTTTGTATCAGTTCATGTAAGTCTTTCCATGTTTTTCCAAGAGCATCCTGCTCATCATTTCCTACAGCACAATGATATTTCATTACAATCATATACTACAATCTTTTCAGCCATTCCCCAATTGATGGCCATCCCCTCAATTTCCAATTCCTTGTCAACAGAAAAGAATTGCTATAAATAATTTTGTACATATAATTCCTTTTCCTTTTTGTTTTTGTTTTTAATCTCTTTACAGACCTAGTAGTGGTGTTGCTAGGTCAAAGAGCTTGTATGGTTCAATGGCTTTGGGCATAGTTCCAAATTGCTCTACAGAATCCACCAACAATGCATAAATGTCTTACTTTCTCCACATCCCTTACCAACACTCATCATTTTTCTCTGCTGTCCTATTATCCAATCCAATAGGTATGAGATAGTACTACAGTTTTGATTTTCATCTTTCCAATCAATAGTGAGTGAAAGCATTTTTTATATGGCTATAGATAGCTTCGATTATTTTATCTAAAAACTGTTTATATCTTTTGTCACACCTCAAAAGTGTTTTGTTTCTGACTACCCCCTCCCCCAATCTTCCTTCTCTTCTATTACCTGCCCCCCCAAATCACCTTCCCCTCCTAATTTCCTACAGGTTAGGGATTTCTATATCTAATTGGAAATTCAAATTAAAAAAAATATTGTCAAAATTTTTTTACACATAACTGGAAAATATTTAAGTAAATAAAAACAATTTTTAAAAAGAGACTAATAGTTATGACTATTCCCATTATTTCCTACTCCCTGAGTACAAAACAACCATGAAGAGCTCTAGGCCTCTCAGATGCTTGTTAGAAAATGATGGACAACTCAAATAGTAAGATTAGCTCATTGGAATCAACTCAAGGTGTCCTCAGTGGGTCTATCCTTGTTGAATACCCTTTTTAGGCTATGCCAAAGTAGATCTCCTTTTGTTGATTACAAAATCACCAACAAGTGTTTCATTTTGTTCCATTATTAAACATAAAGTACTAGGGGAATAGCCTGAGTCAGGCTCAGCACTGAACATCTCCATTTCCTGAGTAAACCTTCAGGAAGAGAAAACTTCGAAGAAGTAGATTGTCTGTGTTATTTTCTCCTCTTTTACCTGGAGGGCAATGGAAGCCCCATTACCCTGATGTCCCAGAATATGTTGCTATTCTGTTCCTCCATTCCCTACCCTCCAGATTCTTTTTTTTTAGACTTTTATTTTCCAAATTATATGTAAAAACAAAAGCAAATTTTGACATCAACTTTTTTAAAACTTTGTGTTCCAACTTCTCTTCCTCCCTCCCCTCCCACCCCCAGCCCAGGAATCTTTAAAACAACCACAACTTAGCCTATTGAGGGTTTTTTTTGGGGGGGTGGGCAATGAGGGTTAAACGACTTGCCCAGGGTCACACAGTTAGTAAGTATTAAGTGTCTGAGGCTGGATTGGAGCTCAGGTTCTCCTGAATCCAGGGCTGGTGCTTTATCCATTGCACCACCTAGCTGCCCCCTTAAACCTATTGGGTTTTGAAGGGATGAGAGACAGTCTGATCTGTACACTTAAGTAATTTGATAAATGGATTCGTGTTGGTATACAAATGAGAGGTGATTAGCAGGCACTGACAGGTAATAGCCACAACCAAGGGGACAAAGGATCATTGGACATCTCCCTGCTTCCTATCCCACCCTATCAAAGCAGCAGGACCTTGAGTAACTATGGGAAATTTAGGATCAGTTTTCTTCCTACACTGGGATTCAGGATGGCAGACAGATCCCCATCTCGGCCCTTTGGAAAACAGCCACAAGCACTACTTAGTGATGCATTATGTATGACAATAGCTCATGCTGAGCTTTTAGGCTTGGAGAATTTTTTCACCCCCTTTTCCCTATAACATTACTGGAGTCTCCTGCAGCCAGGAGCATCATTATAAATATTTAAGAGGAAGTTTAAGCAGCCACACAGTAAGTCCTGAATGTTAATTCCTACCTTCAAATAATCCTGTTCAATGGTTTTGGGGTGCAGCACTCAGAAAGCTAAAAAGCTAGATAATGTTTCATATGGGTGGGAGATGGGGGAGCAACCACTAGGAGATGAGAGAAATGGCCACCTGATCTCAAAGGCAGCTTTTCCTTCTGAAGAAATTTGTAAATAAACAAGCAATGAATGAAAGATCAGAAGGAAGGCAAAATGATTTGCGAATCAAGATGGGCCCCTTCATTTATTGATCAAAAGCTGCCATTGAGTTTGTCTCTGGTCAAAGCTCCTGCCTTCCCTAATCTTAAAAGGCCTTCCTCTCCAGTTAGTTAGTCCTACATCTCTGGGGAAAATTGGTGATTTCCATATGCCCTCCTCTTCACACTGAGCTTTCAATGAAATAGTACCTCATTCACCTTCCCTGTTGACTAGGAAAGTGATGTCAAGCTCAAACAGAAATGCAGGCCACTAATCCTTACACAAGGAACCCTGTGGGCTGCATGCTGACTTAAACTTAAAGTGCAATATTATCTATGTCTTATTGCATTTTTACTTATTTTATTAAATATTTCCCAATTATATTTTAATATGGTTAGAGCTGCACTCAGAGGTGTCAGTTGAATGTATCTGAAGGCACTATCTTTGACACCTCTAATTTAGGGGGCCAGGGCCTAGGGCAACAGGGAGAGAAGGAGGGCAGTGGTTTCTTGGAAATGAAACCTGAAAGTATTGTGAGGCTGCTCCTCACCTAGTGCCCTTGTGGTGACCCCTGGCTTATCTTTGCTGGTTTATCTTCTTGGGAAGTATCTTACACTCTATATCTTTTCTCATAGCACCTCCCACCAAAATTTACCTAGTGTATTCCCCTAGAAAGCCCCTTTCTACTGTGTAAGGTGATAACAACAGTGTCAATCCTATTTAATTCAACAAGAGTTACACTATAACTAGAGAGTAGGACTTAGCTTCAGGAAGACCTGGGTTCAAATGACCAAAAGGGGTAGTGAACATAGGTTGTCTCAATTTCCCCAGAAAATTCTCTAAAATTATAAATTCCAAAGGAGTTGATCTGCACTGGTAGGAATTCCTCACTCAGAGTTTCTGGTAATAATGAAATCAAAGGCTCAGTCCTATTTCTGCAACATGTCACAGCAGAGGCAATACCAAACTGGAGTTCTCAAATCTCAACATTGCCATCATTAGCTCTGACCTCGGACAAGCCATTACTCTCAGTTTCCTCATGTGAAAATTGAAGAGGTGTCCCAAGCCCTTGCCAGCTCTGACATTCTGTGATTCTATGATTCTAAGCTTTTTGAATGCTTCCTTAGTGAGTAACAGAGTACAGATCAATATAGTGCAGACTGATTACGTAAGTGCTGAGAGACAGAGAAGAGAAAGTAAGGAGAAGAGGAATTGGGTTTAGATGAGTTCTAATAGAAGCACAAATGCTTCTAGCCCAGCAGGTAATTCTTCATTCTCTCATCTTTTAGCAGGGTGGCACCAATAGCAACATTGATCTGCTTGTCTTGCCTCCTTTTCTCATCAGTCTTTACCAAAGGAAGGCCTCCCCAGGGTCATCGTGGTCATACTGAGATCCTGCATTGTCAAACCCATATCTTTCCTCTGCCCTTTGACTCAAGTGGCATCTATGCTCGGCAGATGTCAAACACCACTAGCCAAGTCACCCAAGGCAGAAGGCAGAAAATACAGAAACTCTTGTGACAGGAAAGATCTTTTTGGGGGGAGGGCCAGTTGTCAAGTCATTTTACAGGGAGGCAGACAGGCAAACCTTAATCCCAGATAAGAAGCCATTCAAGAAAGATGAATGAGTTCAAACTATAAGGTTGGGCAGAGAAAGTTTGGTAGAGTAGAGACTTGGACTGCCATTGAAAAGCCAAGGTCTTGGCCTCAGCTATGACCCCAACCCATAACTGTTTTTCTGGGTCAGTCATATGATTTGGAACTGGACCTTGCCAACCCCTTCATTTTACACATTCTGGCTCTTCTGTCTGTTTGGGGTAAGTCTCTTAACCATCTGAAGTCTCAAGCTCTAAATCCATTGTTCTTTCCTTGGGACCAGGTTGCTGCCTAAAAGTCATTCCAAATCTCTGGGCCTCTGTTTCTTTGTGTGTAAAATGGGGATCAGATAATACCTGCCTACCTCACAGTGCTATTGTAAGAATCCAATCTATAGATAATGCATGTGAAACCGGTAAAGCTACCGAAATCAAAATCAAAAAGTATTATTCACCAGCAAGAAATCACCCTAGCCCAAGGAACTGACTCCAAAGCCACATGCCAATCTATGTTTATTCTCCTCTGACTTTTATGTTCCTGATCCAGGAAGCTGTTCACTGATCAATAGCCTTTCTCTGAGGTTGGTCTTTTACTGCTATTAATAAGACTTGTTAACTGTTTCCTTACTGAAAGCCAGAGAGTTTCACAAATATGTTATATCAAGAAAGAAAACAAAATAGTGTTTTGTCAAAATGGGCAGCTCTTACCCAGGGCAGGTACCAGGGTAGCAACCTTCTTCACTCATCTGTAAGCGGGAGGGAGGGTTAGATCCTACAAGCTTTATTTTAGTCTCCTCTGGACAAATGCGTGTAATAGCAACAGCTCTCTGCAAAGAGCTGAGCTGAGGAATGAGACCAATTAGGAGAGGCTGCAGGCCCCCAGCACACCCTGAGGCCCTGTGTTCACTACAAACACTGAACCATCCCACAGCTGAACAGGCTTTTAGGAGGTTTATCCCTCCTCTCCTCAGCCCCATCCTCCTAGCTAAGTCTAGGCTCTTTTGCTGAAGTAATTCTGATACTGGCAGTGTGTGTGTGTGTGTGTGTGTGTGTGTGTGTGTGTGTGCCTGCGCGCGCACTGAATATTCATGAGGCATGGTAGATACATTGTTAGGTTCTGGTTGTCATATTTCATACTCGTTTGCAGCACAATCCCAGGCTTGGGCTTGCTCAATTCTCCATTTAAAATCCACCCTCCACCCGCATCCGCAGACAAACCTCCTGAGTAACCTCCCCCCCCCAGTTTTTTTATTTTCATTTTTTAATGATCATGTAAAGGTGGGGGGGCCTGAGACCTAATATTTAGGGAACTTTTCCACAAAGAGTACAGCTTGTGGGGTGGGGTTGTGGAAAAGGAAGGAGGTAATCGGTTGGTTGTTTAGGTGTTGAGTCGTTTTCAGTCATGTCTGACTCTTTGTGATCCCATCTCGGGTTTTCTTGGCAAAGATACTGGAGTGGTTTGCCATTTCCTTCCCCAGCTCTTTTACAGTTGAGGAGGGGCTTATGGGATGTTCAGGGAGGAATAGCACCTCTGGTGTGAGGGCTTGCTGAGCTCTTTTCAGAGCTGCTTATTGAGGGTAAACAATAAGCCTCAAACCTTTTGGTGAGTTAGAGGGGTGTCTACCCCAAATATGTAAAGACTTCCCCCAGTAGAATGGGTGGTTGAAAACAATTTGTTGCAACTGGCCACAAAGGTAGCTGAAGCAGGTGCTGTGGAGCACTTGGAGCTTGGTCAGACGTTTGAAGATGCCAAGATCATCCACTGTTTCCTGGGCCATCACCAGTCTGTCTTGACTTTTATCTTGCCATTGGACTTCCATGACTATGCAAGAGAGAGTGAGGCTGATGCCTTTGTGCTCCTCTGCCTCACTTAAATCCAATTAACGTATAACTCAATTCATCACCCCTTGATGACATTGGTCCTCTTTGAAAATGAAGGCTGAATAACAACAGATAAGGAAGTGAGGCAAACAAAGTTAAGTGATTTGCCCAAGGGTCACACAGCTGGTAATTGTCTGAGACTGCATTTGAATTCATGAAAATAAGTCCTCCTGATTACAAGCCTAGTGCTCTATCCACTGTACCACCTAGCTGCCCTATAAGTAGGTTAATGAGACCAAATTAGGTATTATTATAACCAATAAGCTAATCAATGAATATTTGAAAAGTACCTATCATGTACCACGAATTATGGGAGGCGCTGGGCTTAATACAAAGACAAAAACAAAACAGCCCTAACACTTGAATGCTATAAGGAACAACATATGCATTTAAAGGCAAAGCCTATACAAGATAATTTGAGGGAAGGGAACCTCACAGCTGGGGATCAGGAAAAGCTGCATGGGAACACTTGTTATGTCTTTGTCAGAGGAAGAAGAGGAGGTGAAAAGAGAGTGTGTGCCAGGGACAGGGGCATGGTCTGTGCAAAGACATGGAGGTGAGAGATGTACCTTCATGTGTGATGACCAGCATGGAGGTCAGGTTGGTAATATGACAGAGAGCATGATGGGAAATAATGAGTAAAAAGTCTAGATCTATGGGTAGGAGCCAGACTTTGAAGGGCTTCATTGTTCTCATCTGCCCATTTTGGGGGGAAAATTTGTTGCAACCGGCCATGAAGGCAGCTGAAGCAGGTGCTGTGGCGCTGGAGATGGGACACTGAAGCTCGGGAGAGAAACTAGAGATGAATACATAGAACTGAGAGTCCTCTGCACAGAGATATTAAGTGAACCCATGGGAGCTCACAGACAGACAGAGAGACAGAGAGACAGAAAGAGCCAGAAGGAGGGAGGGGAGAAAGAGAGACAGAGACAGAGACAGAGACAGAAAGACAGAGAGAGAAAGAAAGAAAGAGACAGAGACAAAGAATAGAGAAGAAAGCTCAGAACAGTCTTGTGATATGCTCATAATCAATCAAGCAACCACATATAATTTGTTCAGCACCTTCTGTTTCAGACCCAGTGCTAGACACTACAGATACAAATACAAAGAATGAAACCATTTTTATTCTCAAGGAATTTACCATAGGGTCAGGATATGGATGATGGAAGGTCCAGCAAATGTGAATGAAAAGGAGAAGCCAGACAGGTAGGAAGAGCACCATGTGAGGGCAATGTCACAAAAACCTGGCAAAGAGGGAAGAAGGCCAACTGTGTCAAATACCGAGGAGCAGCCAAGGACAAGGACTATAAAAATGGATTGTTGGATTTGGCAATTAAGAAATTATTGGTAACTTTGGGGAGAAGAGTTTTAGTGAAGGGCTGAGATTTCAAGACAGATCTCAAAGGGTTTAGAAGTAAAAGGAGAGGAAGTGGAGGCATTGAGTGCAGACACTTTTAGTCAACTTTTCCTAGGGAAGGGAGGAGAGAGATACAGGACAACTTGAGGACATGATAGAACCAGGTGAGGGTTTTGTTCTTTAAATGATAAGTTCAACCGGGGCTTATTTGTTGGCCACAAGGAAGGAGCCCATAGAGAGGGTGGTGGTGGTACTGGTGGTGATTGATGATAATGACGACAACGATGAAAGTTAAGGGGCAGTTAGGTGGCTCAGTGGATAAAGCACCAGTCCTGGATTCAGGAGTACCTGAGTTCAAATCCGACCTCAGACACTTAACACTTACTACCCTGGGCAAGTCACTTAACCCTCATTGCCCTGCCCCAAAACAAAACAAAACAAAATAATAATAGCATTTATATAGTGTCTTCAGGTTTGAAAAACCCTTTACACAGTCTCTTTTGATCCTCATAACAATTCTTTGAGTTAGGTATGATTTTTAGCCCCATTTTGCAGATGAAGAAACCTAAGCTGATTTACCCAAGGTTACACAGCTACTTAGTATCAATGTAGGATTTGAACTCAGGTCTTCCTGACTCTAATTTCAGTACTCTACCCTTATACTGCCTATTGCTCTCTAGGTACTGAGGACATCAGAGAGAGGAGGGATAATTGTGAAAGAAATCTGCTGGAGAGGACAGAAGGGGATGGGCTAAAGTGTCTAAATAAAAGGTCTGGCCTTGGTGTGAAGAAGGGTCATCTCTTCATGTGAGATTAGCATAAAGGAGGAGAGAATGGGAGATGATGTTGGGAGTTTTGAAATAAAAGGGAAGAGGGAGCTCATGATGAGAGGCAGAGAGGGAGGAGTAGGCTTGATGTGAGAAGGTAAGGTTTGCAATAGCTGCTGTCAGGAATGCAATAGTCAATTAGAGAAGAGTGAAGGTATTGTTTTGTGGCATTGTGAACTCAGCTGAAATTAGATAAAATCAATCTGTGGAACTAGTCAGCAGGATGTCTTGTAACTTCCTCTATTCTATAGAATTGAGCTGGAGCATGGAATGCTGAAAGGGAGGAGGGGCTAATCTAAGACTAGTTTTCTGCATTGCATGAGAAGGAAGGGGTGGAGGAGCAAGAGATTTGAGAAGAGGAGAAAGTGTCACATTAATGAAATGGTTAGCTCTAGGGTTAAAATTGGGAGAGAGAAAATAAAGCACAAGTAGACATGATGTCTTGGGCTGATAGAGAAAGTAAGACATAAGGGATGGCATTTGGGCTGCATGCTCTCTAGGTTCATAGATTTAGAGCTGAAAGGAAATTTATAGGTCACTCAGTGCAGCCCCCTCATTTTTGACAATGAGGAAATCGAGCCCCTAGAATGACTAAGTGACTTGCCCGAGGTTATGCAATAGGTATTACATATGGAGTACAAGAGGTATTCAAACATCGGCCCTCCAACTTAAAGTCCCTCCCAGCTGGAACTCCTTTAAAGCAACTTCCCCAAAGTCACATAGCAAGCCACTCATAAATCAAGCAAAATGCATTTATTAAGTACTTACTATGTGCTCTGTATTTGCTAGCCACTGAGAATACAAGGACAAAAATAAAAAAAATAGATCAGGGGTTAGAGCCCTGCTCCCCTGACCTCTGGTCCTAGAGTCTTTCCCATTACAATCTTCTCTGGGGATATAAGGGGTGTTCAGGGAGGACTGGTACCTCTGGTGTAAGGGCTTGCTGAGTTTTCAGGGCTGCTCATACACCTTTGGTGTCCACCTGGCATTCAACTCTCACCTGGGGCTCCAAGGAGCTGTAGCTTGTGCAGCAACCACATCCTAGTAAAGCCTTCTCTGTTCATGGGCTAAACAAGGTTGAGGGTAACTGATGGACCTCAAACCCATTGGTGAGCTGGGGAGAGGGGTGTCTGCCTCAAACATGTGAAAACATCCCCCAAAAGAATGGGTGTATGAGAACAATTCATTCCAATGGCCATGAAGGTGGCTGAAGCAGGTACTGAGGAGAGTTTAGAGCCAATGTCATCCACTGCATCCCAGGTCATCACCAGTTGTCCTGGCTTTCGTCTTGCCACTGGACTTCCAAGACTCTGGAAGAGAGAATGAGGTTGATGACTTGGTGCAACTCTGCCTCACTCAAATCCAATTCCCAGGAGTCAAGACATCATCCCATGATGTCACTGGTCCTTTTTGAAAATGAAGGACACATAAATGACAATAATCTTCTCCTTAACTGCCTAACTTAGATCCATTTTGTCCAGATAAATATAATCAAGAAAATTACTAAAAACACTGATGGTTTTGCTGGAAAGAATTGTGTTTAGAGCAACAAAACGAAAAAGAAAAAACAACCTGATGAGATGTTATCACCTGTTTCTTTTTCAGCCCCTCATTACTAAACCCTGATGGACAAGTGGGGGAGGGTGGAGTTGTAGGACTTAGGCAGAATCACAAACAAAACCTAGAGCCCAGGTTTCTAAATAACCAATCACTTCCCCTCCCTAAGCAACTTTCCCCAAAACTAGAATGAAAAGGTAGCAAGAGCAATACTTTAATAGAGCCCTCCACAAGTGAAACCACTTACAACCACTTGAAGCAGTCTCACAGAAATTCCAGGGGCTCCCCAAAATGGTGATGAGTTGTTCAAATTGGTTTTCATATTGTAGGAGAGCCAGTAAGCCCTTTCTGATAGCCCATCATCTCCTCCAGCAAATTGCATCTGGATTGGCCAAAAGAACACAAGGGGACACTCCTCTTGGGCACAGGGCTAGAGACATAAGCATCAGAAAGCTTTAGTTAAATGCCATGTCTAGGAGATAGATGGGCAGGAGATCCCTTCTTCCCCCAGCTTACACTGCTGAAATAATCAGTGTAAATTAACTTTTAGCCCCTACCCTCTCCCTGTAGATTTTCTGGGTGTGCTGGACCTGGCTTTGATTTCCACAAATCTCACTTTCTTATTAATGACCTGGATTGCCTTGTAGCTTTGTTTCCAATGTCCCTGGATCAAAACACTACTATTTCTCCCTGCAATTCTTTCCTTATCAGAGGTAGATTTTCTTGTTGAGAACTTAGCCAAAGGGTCAGAAAATTAGCAGCAACTGCTATTTTTCTTAGCCTGGCTGCCTGATTTCTTTGTGCTGGTTCTCATGGCTACACTATCTCTCTGCCTATGTTCTCTGAAGCCAGAGATCCCCTGGGAGCTAAAGATGTGATTCACTAGAAATGTTTGTTGAGCTTATAGATAGCAGAAATACAGCAATTTTCTATCCTACCAATTACCCACTTTTCCATTTCTGCAGCTTAGATTTCAAATTTAACCCTTGACTTGCACATCTTGACTTAGTCAATAAACATTAGTAAGCACTTGCTTTGTGCCAGGCATTGTGCTAAGCACTGAGGATACAAAAGGAGAGCAGAAAAACAAACTCTGCTCTCAAGGAGCAATCTAGTGGAGATGAAATGCATACAATTATGAATATTCTGAGCTATACAGAGGACAAATTCAAAATAATCAATAAAGGGAACACATGAATATTTTTAAAATATATTTTTGAATGTATTTTATTTTTTTAGTTACATGTAAACACATGTGATGTTTAAAATCTAAATTGTGGTCGCCTTAAATTGGAAGCTTCAGCACCAGTCTTTGGGCATTAAACATTTATTAAAGCATACAGGTATTCACAAGGAGTTCAGAAAGTTATGAAAAAGCCTATCTAGCCTAGAGTTCCAGTCTGGTCGACTTCTTCCTCAAGTCCTCGTCACAAGCCTGCTTTAATCAGGAACCCTCCAGCAAGCTGATTGTGGAAGCTTTTTATAGGTCTGGAACAGAGGCAGTCCTTACACACTACTTCAAGCTGATTGGTTGGCGTCATCCAAATCCATTGGTTTTGAAGGTGTTCTCAAGTTGAGTTCACACTCTAGCTCCTGAGAACAATACCTTCCACCTGGATAGCCAGGTGCTATTACAATACAGTTAACTTGAAGTAGGCTAATCAGCAGTCAATCACTCTCACTTGATTCAATCAGTCTAGATTAAGCTCCAGGTGGGTCTTTGAGTATCTGCTAAATCCCATTATTTCATCACACACAATATTTTTTTTTCAGGGCATTGAGGGTTAAGTGACTTGCCCAGGTCACATGGCTAGTGTCAAGCGTCTGAGGCTGGATTTGAACTCAGGTCCTCCTGAATCCAGGGCCAGTGCTTTATCCACTGTGCCAACTAGCTGCCCCAATATTCAATTTTTTAAAATAAGATTTTGAATTCCAAATATTTCTCCATTCCTCGCTTCCCTCCCCCCTCTCTAAGACAGTGAGCAATCTGATACAGGTTATGCATGTGCAATCATGTAAAACATATTACCACATTAGGCATGTGAAAGAAGAAACAGAACAAAAGGAAAAACACACCAAAAAAACCCCAAAGAAAGCGAAAATAGTATGCTTCAACCTACATTGAGCCTCCATCAGTTCTTTCTCTGGATGTGGATAGCATTTTACATCATGAGTCTTTTGGAATAGTCTTGGATCATCGTATTTCTGAGAAGAGCTAAATCAATCATAGCTGATCATTGTGCAATGCTGCTGTTACTATGTAGAATGTTCTCCTGGTTCTTCTCACTTTACTCAGCATCAGTTCTTGAAAGTTTTTCCAGGTTTTTCTGAAATCAGTCTGCTCATCATTTCTTATAGCACAATAGTATTCCATTACATTCATATACTATAACTTGTTCATCCATTTCCCAATTGATGGATTTCCACTTAGTAATCTGAGGATTTAAAAATTTGGTACCCCTGGAACAAGGATACATCATATAGAACCCATAGATTTTGTATTAATGTCTTTTCCTTACCTCCCTTTGCCCTTCCTCTCTCCCTGTCTTTGTCTGTTTCTGTAACTGTCTCTGGCTCTCTCTCCTCTCCCTCCCTTTCTCCCTCTGTCTTTCTCTGTCTCTGTTGCTGTCTCTGTCTCTGTCTCTGTCTCTCCTGAGGCTGCCTATCTCATTTAGGTTGGCAATGCAAGGACTTCATGGGCCACTACTAATTGGCCTGGAAAATTTTACCTCTTCAATTTCTGACTTGAGCCAGTTTACCCCTCCTTAAGTAGCCTGGTGTCCCATTTCCCCCCACTCCCAGGAGTTCACCATAGTGGTGCCAGATTTAGGGTGGATACCCAATGGCTTCAACCCTATTATAGCTCAGAATTCCAGAAATCAAATAACTTACTAGCCTCTCCTCTCCAGTGGCAGATGTTATAGGCTACACCTAGCCATCACCTCCTAAATGAATAAAGAGGGGGACTTCCAGTCAGGTTCTAGACATCCCAAATTATTCCCTCCAAATTCCTTGTTAAGGTTATGGTCCTACATCAAACACTTGGCCTAGGGATCTGTAGAGCTGGCTAAGGTGACCCTCAATACATAGTCTTGCTATGTTCCTTGTTTCAAAAGCTCTCCCAGTTTACCAAGAATGATGGTGAACAGATTTTCTTAATATTTTGAGACAAAACAACTACATCCATATATCAAAAAGTGCAGTAAAAATGCTTTCTTTGTATTTCTTGAATGTACCCAAAGGCTCAATCTGGAAGAGCCAGACAAACAGAAATCTCTGTGTTTGCTTTGAAGCACTCAGGTCGATATTTCTATTTTAAGAAAGCAGTGTGTCCATTTTATACACTTATTAAAAGGTAGGAGCAGAAGGCCAGAGTATCCAGACCTTGACCATTAACTGCTACAAAGAACATATGTGTGAGGTGAAATGGAAGCTCCTTTTAGAAATGGGTAAGAAATTCCTTTCCTGAATATAATTTTCAGTGCTAGAAATGCAATAATTATTAATAGGCACTCACTGACTGTTTAGCAAATTCAGAGGGCTCTGAGCACAAGTGAAATATGTTAGGTTCACAATTCTAATGAAAAGACATACTTATTAAGTGCCTACTATGTGCCAGGCACAGTGCTAGGATCTGGGAAGACAAAGACAAAAACACAACATCGCTTGCCTTTATGGAGCTTACATTCCACTAAGGAAAGAGCATGTTCATGGACATGTAAATCCAAAACACAAAATAAATCAAAAGTAGTTTTGAAGAGGACAGCTAGGTGGCGCCATAGTGGATAGAGTACTGGGCCTGGAGTCAGGAAGACTCATCTTTGGAAGTTCAAATCTGGACTCAGACATTTATTAGCTGTGTGACCCTGGGCATGCCACTTAACCCTCTTTGCCTCAGTTTCCTCACCTGTAACAAGAGCTGAAGAAGGAAATAGCAAACCAGTTGAGTAACTTTGCCAAGAAAATTGCATATAGGCTCACGAAGAGTTAGCCATGATTGAAATGACTAAACAACAATTTTGGAGAGGGGAGCATTAACAAATGGTGGGGAAGAAGAGGCTTCTTGTAGGACACAGCCTTTGAATTGAGCCTTGAAGGAGTTCCAGGAAGTGAGGTGATGGGGTCTAGCTTTAGAGGCAGTGGAGCTTTGTAAAGGCACAGAGAAAAAAGAGAGACCACTGTGTGCCAGGAATAACAAGTAGACCAGTATGCCTGCAACACAGAGCGTATGAGTACTATGTAACCATTCTGGAAAGAGGCTGGCACCAGATTATAAACAGACTTTAAATGCCAAGAAAAGGAGTTTGTATCTTATCCTAGAGGAAATAGGGAGTGATAAAAGTTCTTGAGCTAGAGGGGTAACATTAATCAATCAATCAAAAGACAATTATTAAGTGCCTATACTGCTTTCATCACTGTGGATCCTGCCCTCAAGGAATTTCTATGCATGTCCTGTGTGTCCCAAAAGTGCTAGTGCAGTTTCAAGGTATTTTTATTTCAAGTTTTCCAAGCAATGCCTTGAAACTGTGCTAAGACTTTTGGGACACTCTGTATGAAATATGTAAACAAAGTACATGTACATTCATGTTTTTAGGAGGGGTTTTAGAAGATTGGATGATCAAGACAGGTTTCATGTAGAAGGTAATGCTCAAGCTGAGCTTTGAACCCTCCTAGGGTTTCTAAGACAGGTAGGTGAGGAGGGAAGGGATATAGGTAGTACAAAGACACAGAGATGGGATAGGAACAGCAAAGAAAACTCATTTGGTTGTACTTTAGAATGCATGAAAGGGAGTACTGGGTCATAAGTCTAGAAATAGAAGTTGGAACCAGATTTTTGATGATTTTAAAGGCCAAATAGAGGAGTTTGTATCTGATCCTAGAGATAATAGAGAGCCATGGAAATTTATTGAACAGGGAAGTTACATGAACAGACTTGTGTTTTAGGGATATCAATTTGGCAGTTAGGTGGGGAATGGACTAAAAAATGAAAAGGCTGGATTCCGGGAGACCAATCAGAAGGCTTGCCTGGAGAAGAGTTAGGCAAGGCATCATTTTCATCAAGGACAGAGGGCCTGAATTAGGGTGGTTGTAGTGTGAGAGGAGAAGGCTTAATTATCCTTCTACCCCACCTCCCCATTTAATAAATGGTAACTACAATTAATTAAAGGAATGGCATATTGATGACAGATGGATAGATGATACATAGACAGACAGACAGACAGATAGATAGATAGATAGATAGATAGATAGATAGATAGATAGATAGATAGATAGATAGTTTGATTGATTAAGAGTGAATGGCATTATTGGAGAGATACCAGCCAGTGACTGGATAAGTAATTATGCAGTGGGCATAGGAAATCTTTGCCCATTTCTCTGAATAACCTGGGGCCCTCAAGAAGGGCAGTGAGCAAAAAAATGAAAATAACAAAGTATGTGCTAATTTAACATCTCTGTGTAATACAATCTATTCTCAATTCTCTCAATGGATGTGAACACTTTAGGGGATTATAGACCCACAAACCTTGAGAACAGAGGAGACTTTAGAGATAATCTAGGTCATCCCTATTTTACAAAGAGGGAGACAGAGACCCCCCAAAATTACCCATTAGAATTTCAGTTTTTTCTACCCAGTCTGCCTTTTGGTCTATTCCCTCGACTACCAATTGGTCTGGAGTCAGGGAAAGCAAACCCATTTTAGCAAGCTAAGCAAAATGACTTGGAAGGTATATCTTCTTTACCAAATAACTATAGCCAAAATAACTACACAGGATATGCTCAAGACTATTAGAAATGAATTTTGGGGGAGGGGAATTGATCACTATTCTATATTCTATGAATATTTGTCATCTGACTTCACAAATAGTCTATGCTTGTGGCTTCCATTTTAAAAAACAACTCTCCTTCATTTTTTAATTCCTTGAAATCTGACTTCTGTCTCACCCTAACCACTGTAAACAAAAGCAACCAATAATCTCTTAGTTTTCAAATCCAGTCCTTGCCTTTTTTCAACTCTTTTCAGTGTTTGACTGTGATGACAATTCCATACTCCCTTGGATTTTACAATTCTATAAGATACCAGATGAAGTCAGAGTTAGAATGGGAAAGGTGTTTAGGAGGGCCCTGCCCCATTGCCTCTTTTCCATGGAGAGGAAATTTAGTATGGCCTGAGCTTTTGGACTGTACTAGAATGCCCCTTCCTTCAGTACAGGGACTGATTTTTATTCTGTTATTGTATCCCTAGCATCTAGTGCAGTGCCTTATAATTAGTAGATGCTGAATAAATGCTTTTTGGAAGGAATTGCATTGGATGTTCTGTCCTCTATTTGGACAGGTTTGGACAGCTCTGTGGAGGCTGTATCTCTTTTCATTTCCATCCCATTGGAAACCTGTTTAATTTCAGACTCAGAATAGGAAAAATGCTCATCACCTGGGCCCATGTCCCAAAGAACTGTTGAATATCAGGAATGGACACAAGCCAAGATATATGCATGTAATAGCATACTATTGTACTGTTATAAATGATGAAAATGACAAAGTCATAGAAACATGGAAAGATTCATTCACACGACCTGATATAGATTAGAATGAGCAGAACAAGGAGAGTGATGGTATATGATGATCACAATAATTTAAGAGAAAGCAATTCTCAAGGACTTCAAAACTTTTAGTAAGGGAGTGATCAAACATGACTTCAGAAGACTGATGATGAAATGTACTCTTCACCTTTTGGCAGATATGCTATAGAACAGGAGTACAGACCAAGGCATATATAATACTGGCAATGTGTTGAACTGTTTTTCTTTGAGTCCACTTGTTACAAGGGACACCTTCTGTTTGTAGAAAGGAGGTATTAGTAAGATATAAGAGAAATGGAGGAAAAAATTAAGGAAGAGAATATCAATAAAGCATTTAAAAGTACACACAGGGAACAAAAAGTTCAGAATATGACACAAAGTACAATTATGTCACAGCTATGCTAATTAATACATGCCTTTAAAAGAATAAACTATGTAATAGCAGTTTGAGAAGAGAAAAAAGTTCAGAGGGAAATAGAAACCACAGCTTTGAATGTAAAATGTTTATCACATATATATATATATATATATATATATATATACATGTGTATGCATACACATATATGTATGTTTTATATATAAATAAAGCCACACATTCTAGAGATTCATGGCTTCACCTATAATTTTCTTTTTCTGTTCTACTTTTTTGCATGGAAATGTTCTTTTTTGGTGTTAAATTCAGAATTTTTAAAAGTTTCACGTAAAGTTTCATGTAAAATATTTTTTTGTTCTTTATGTTCATGGATAATTGTTAAGATCACAATAAAAAAGACATTTAAAATAAGGACCTGGAGCAGGTAAGTAGTGCAGTGGAAAAAGCACTGGCCCTAGATTCAGGAGGACCTGAGTTCAAATCCGACCTCAGACACTTGACATTTACTAGCTGTATGACCCTGGGCAAGTTACTTAACCCTCATTGCCCTGCAAATAATAATAATAATAATAAAATAAGGACCTTAGATATCATCCAGCTGAATCCTTTCATTTCACAGATGGGGAAATTGAGACATAGACATGATTGAGTAATTAGTAGCATTGCCGAGATTAGGACTTAGGCCTGACTCTGAGTTCCATTAGACTGCAAATTAAGTTTTTTTCTCTGGTTGATCCATTCCTTTACCCAGATCTAGAGGGGTAGTCCCTGCCCATTTTGCTCTGATTGAAGGACCTTGGGGCTACCTGAATATGTGATGTCTTCTAGTAAGAGTTATGCAATTAGTTGCAAGAATAGAAGATCTGAGTATAGTTGTGGGATTAGGTTATACTTGTTGGGGAAGGGCCTTAGAAGAAAGACAGACTGTGAGAAACCATGACAGCATCACCTACTGACAATCTTCTGTGCTGGCCATTGAGTGAAGGATACCACTGGGAAAATATTAAGGTAACTACAAGACAGAATATATTTGGTAGCTCACATAGGATCAAATATAATCATCATTTTTGATCTGGAAGGGACCTCAGAAGGTATCTAGTATAATTCTTTCATTTAACACATAAGAAAATGGAATCTCAGAGGAGAGTGGCTTGCCCAAGGTGACCTAGGTGGTAAGTAGAAGAACCAGGATCCTCCAAGCTCTCCAACTCCAAGTCCAAAGTATATTCCTCTTTACCACCCTGAATGAGTTACCATTCCCATACTGGCCCCAAGGAGGATACTGTGTAGGGGAGAGAGCCTTGGCTTGGGGTAAGGAATAGCCTCTAACAATGGCTTGTGTTTTATTTTCCATGGCAGGGGGAAGCACACCAATCGGCAAGGGAAAGGAAGCTAGGTGTCTGAAAATAGAGGTGGCAATTCCAAATCTTCCTCTTTGGCATTTGACTTCATCCCACTCCTGAAAATCAAACTCTGACTCAGGGGGCATGAGATCAGAATTTTAGGTATTGAGTAATGCGTTCCCCACCACTTCCAGTATTCAAATCAAGGCCAGCTGACCACCCATCAGAGATAACAAAGAGATTTTTGGACAGGCAGGAAGGACTTGCACTAGGTAACCTCTGAAGTCCCTTTCCATTCTCAGAGGCCTAGTCTCGTCTGGAAAACCTACAGTGTTGGAGAAGTTAGGGCCAGAGCCTAAGAAAGTAGAAAAAAGGTTGCAGGATCAATCTAAAGCTGTAAGGGATCTCAGAGGCCATTCAGTCATAATCCCTTATTTTACAAATGAGAAAACTGAAGCTGAAAATAGTGCAGGTAATAAGTGGCACAGGTGGGATTTGAACCTGGATTCCAGATTCCAAATCCATTGTTATTTCCACAGAAAGGAAAGGATGGCTTTCAGAATACACAGAATGAATAAACTCATATTTATATAATGCTTAGTGTTTTGTTAACAAAAAGAGGTAAATAGTACTAATATCATTATTCTCTTTTTACATATGAGGAAATTGAGATCAGAGATATGAAGTGGCCACACAACTAGTGTTAGAGATAGGATCCTGGATCTGATTTTAAGTCTGGTGGTCCTTCCAGTACACTGGGTTGGAAATGTTTTTACTTTTATATTTTAAAATAGTCAGAAAGCTAGAGACTACCCATAATTAAGAGCAAATCAGAGCATCTGAAGCTCCTCTTAACAAGTATTAGAGGTGGTTGGATTCTCATCTCAGGCTAAAGTAAGCAAGACTCCTTCCATTACTGGTGTGGGGAAATGAGGGAAGAGAGATCTGTGAACTCCCTTTGGAACAAGTAGCTCAGGAGGAGAGAGATGATGGGAAGGTTATTATTCATCACACCTCAGATATGCTGGCTGCCTCCTGTCCAAGTGGTTGGAACATGCCAATGTCCCTGCTTTCTTGATTCTCAGTGACTGATTTACCCAAGGGCAATGCAGAAGACTCAGCACTGGCTGAGAGGGGAAATGATATTGAGGTAGAAGCAACAACTTAGCGGGGTTTATTCTTTCATTTGGCATCTAATTCTCTCTCCGTTAATGGTTCAATGTAAGACTCTGTTTCAGCTTTCCATTGAACTCTGGGGATTGCAGCAAATACATCGAGAAACTTGAGTTAAGTTAAAAAAATTTTTTTTAAAGGAATAAAACAGCGATTGCTTGAGGAAAACCCTTAAGGTTTTATCAGAGCTGGAAAGGACATTAGACACAGACTGTCAGAACTGGAAGAGACTTTAGAATATTGAATGTCAGAGTTGGAAGGGACCTTAGAACATGGAATGTCAGAGTTCAAAGGGATCTTAGAACATGAAATGTCAGAACTGGAAACAATCTTAATATGCCGAATCTGGGAAAAAGAAGTGACATAGAATGTCACAACTATATAGACTCTTAAAAGTAGAAGGGATCTTAGGATGCAGAATGACAGAATTGGAATGGACTTAAGAAACTGTCTGTTAGCTTACCTCCCTTGTTTTTACAGAGCATAAAACTGGTGAAGTAGAGAGGTTAAATTAGTGAGGAGACCTGGATTCTGACCCATTTCTTCCATTGACTCTTTCCATGAAAGCACCCTGACTGAAGGTCCTCCGAAAGAATTTCAAACCTGCAATAAATTCCTATATTTCATTTCAAAAATGCTTTGAAATCTGGAGATGAAAGAGGCTTACATCCATAGACCTATGCTTATTGTTGTGTTTGAGCAAACTGGATCAAGTCCTGACTTCAGACAAAAAAAAAAGAAAGCTATCCACAAAAATTAAGTTAGGCTCTTTCTAGCATCACTTCCTATATTCACAAAAACTCTGAGGCTTAGGTGATAAAAGTGTAAAATCCAGTCTAGAGAAAGGCTTCATAGAAATGCCAGCTGGGGGAAGCTGGCAGCCTATAAAGCAGTCTTTCCCTTAATAAGATTGGGCTTAGCTGAAGGAAAGTGAGAATTATCAGTTAATGCTCTTTCAAACCCAACTTGTAGAGTTTGCTTGTTGGAGCTGGAGCTATGACTGTTGAAGGTCACAGCACTTAGAATCTGAAGGGACTTTGAATGTCATCTAGTCCAACCCCCCCTCTCCCCCATTTTAAAGATTTTGAAATCGAGGTCTCGATAAGGGAAGTGACCTGATCAAGGTCAAATAGAAAAGAGTGGATCTGTATTTGAATGCAAGTCTCCTGACTCCAGATCCAAAGGCCTTTCTGCTGTACCAAAAATGCTGACTTTGCCTCCATGACCCAGTTCTTTAAAAACTTTGTTTCTGAAGCTGTAGTGAGTCGCCAGCCAGTAACCTCAGTGGTTCAGGCTGGGAGCAAATGTAAACAAGATTGTAGGCCTGACCCCCTGAAAGGTCAAGTTAAATGGGGCAGCGGATAGAGTCCTGGATCTTGAGTCAGGAAGACCAGAGTTCAAATCTAGCCTCAGACACTTACTAGCTGTATGACCTTGTATAAAAAACTTGTATAAAGTCACTTATCCCCTGTTTGCATCACTTTCCTCAACTGTAAAATGGGAACAATGATAGCACCTACCTCACAGGGTCGTTGTGAGGATCAGACATAATATTTGTAAAGCACTTAGAACAGTGTCTGGTACTTAGTAGGTTCTGTACAAATGCTAGTTACCATTGTTATTGTCATCATCATCTTTCTAGACTGATGTTTTAGTTCCCTTTGTACACTCTACTTTCCAAATAAACATGATGACTTGCTACTCCCCAACATTCTATTTTCTGTTCTACATGCCTGGAATATTCTTTTTCTTCTCCCTTGCCTCTAAAAACCTTTAGCTTACTTTCAAGGCTCACCTCAAGAGCCACCTCCTACAAGGAGCCTTTCTTGATCTCTTAGTTGTTAGAGATCACCCCATTACTTTTTATTTAGTCACAACACATACACACACACACATGCCCCAACTCTTCCAAAAAAATGATAGACATAATCCTAATCAGAAAATACAAGAAAAAAAATCACAGTTAATCATTTTTGCTGCTCAGGTCAGCACAGAGAGACAGACAGGGGTGTCTGCTGCTATGGGGGATGGAGTCTGGTTAGGAGAATGCTTATGGAGCATTCTAGCTCAAGGAGAGGCTATGCATCTGGGCAAGAAGAGGTCTCCAATCCACCATAGAGAGGCAAACTTGTATCAGGATCAGGAACAGTTGCCAATTAGTAGCTATGTTATTAGCTACCCAGTTCTAAGTCACAGAGGCAAGCTGAGGAGGGAACCTGTGCCTAGCAGTGGTAGTCTAGAGTAAGGAGCAGTCAAGGGCCCTTACCTGTATACTGAAAAACTTTTCAAGTTTAGAAGTAATCAGAAGCTATGTGGTTCAGACCCCACTTCCATGCCCACCCATACACAGGATCTAAGTTCTAGCTTCTTTCCCAATTTGAAGCCTGCAGAGAGATAATCAAGGAAAGAGATCTAACCAAAAAAATGGAAAACTATTTTTATGTCACTCTAAAGCTGCAAATATTTTCAGCTGGCTAATACTAATTGAATCCAGCAGCAGTCTACTATTTCTCAGACCCAAAACTAGGTCAAGAACTTGCAGAAATCAGACTTGCTTGAAGCTGATCACCTTGAGAGATTTAAAGCTTGAATGTTCCTAGGCTGAACTGTCCCCAAGAGCATGGAACAACAAAATACTCAATACCCCAAGAAAGCAGCAGTAGGACCAACCCAGAAATTCCTTCCAAGCTGAGAAGATAGAAAAAATTTAATGTATCTCATAGAAAAAACAGTCAACCTAGAAAATAGATCAAGGAGGAAAAGAAATGTAAGAATTGCTGGACTACCTGAGTGCCATGACCAAAAAAAAAAAAGATTCTAGACCTATTTGAAAAGTAATAAAAGAAAACTTTTCAGATCTTTTATTTTATTTTTTTGTGGGACAATGAGGGTTAAGTGACTTGCCCAGGGTCACACAGCCAGTAAGTGTCAAGTGTCTGAGGCAGGATTTGAATTCAGGTCCTCCTGAATTCAGGGCCAGTACTTTATTCACTGTGCCACCTAGCTGTCCCAGATCTTTTAGATATAAAGGACAAAGTAGAAAAGAAAGAATACATTAGGCACTTCTTGAAAGAAACCATCAAATGAAAATATTAGGAACATGAAAATTCATGAATACTATAACCAAAATACAGAGCTTACAAGTAAAGAATAAATAATGCAAGCAGCTGGAAAGAAAGAATTAAAGTACCAAGAAGCTGTACTTAAAGTCACACATAATTTAGCAGCCACTACTGTAAAGGAACAGAAAGTTTGTAATACTTTATTCCAGAAGACAGAGGGTATAGGCTTACAGCACGGAATAACTTACCCAGAAAAACTGAGTAAAATCCTACAGGGGAAAAAATAAACCTTTAGTTTATTTAACTAAAGGACTTCCTAGCATTCCTGATGAAAAGACAAGAGCTATAAAGAAATTTTGAAGTGCAAACATAGGTGTTAAGAGAAATATAGGGGCAGCTAGGTGGCGCAGTAGATAGAGCACCGGCCCTGGAGTCAGGAGTACCTGAGTTCAAATCCGGCCTCAGACACTTAACACTTACTAGCTGTGTGACCTTAGGCAAGTCACTTAACCCCAATTGCCTCGCTTAAAAACAAACAACAACAACAACAACAATAGAGAAATATAAAAAGGTAAACATGAAAAAAGTCACTAGGGACTAAACAGGGATAAACTGCTTACATTTAAATAGGAGATGATACATGTATCTCCTCTGAACCAAATCTTAATCATGGGTCGTAGAAGGAGTCTAATTAAACAAAAGTCCTGGAAGCAGTTCTGTTACTGTCTTGATTATCTTAAAAGAAAAATGGAAGGGGAAGGGAAGAGGAATACTGTGGTGGAAAGCTAAAAGAATGTTAGGGGAAATTATCTCATGTAATTGGATTGCACGAGTAGAATTATACACAACAAGAAAGGGGTCAGGGAAGCAGCTGACATTTGAACCTCAATTTCATCTGAACTGGTCAAAGAAGGGAAGGATATACACACAGTTGTGCACAATTGTCAACAGGGAAATTAGAAGAAAAGGGAAGAAGGGAAAAGAGGAATTATAGTGAGGGTAGATTAAGAGAATAATTAATAATAAGCAAAACAAACTCTGAGGATGTCCAAAAATATTTATAGGGTTTTTTTGTGATAACAAAGAAATGGAAACCAAGGGGGTACTAATCAATTGAGGAATGACTAAATAAGTTATGGTATATAAATGTAATAGAGTATTATTGTGTATAAAGAATGATGATGGTATAGTTACAGAGAAATCTGGGAAGATTTTATGAACTGATGCAGAGTGAAGTGAACAGAACCAGAACAATTTATACAATGACTATCATATGGTAAAGACAGACAGCTTTGAAAAGACTTTGAAACTCTGGTAAGAGGTGAAACACTTTAAGTACAGAATTAGACACATACACACATATGCATCTGTATGTATAGATGCATGTATATATATATATGTCAATGTGTGTGAACACATGTATTGGATGTGGCCAATGTGAACATTTGTTTTGCTTGACTATATATACACACATACACACCACATACAAACACACACACATATATGAAACAAGGACTTTGCTTTTCTTTTATTGTCAATTGTAGGGAAGGGAGGAGGGAGAAAAAGCCAATTTTTGCTCATTGAAAAGAATAAATTTAAATTTTTTTAAAAAGGTGTATGTGGATGGTTCAGTCCTTGTCCCTTGTTAGGGTGCATAGTGGATTACCAATGCCATCCATGATTATATACAAAGGAAAACCCATTATTATTTGAGCTTCAGTAATGTAACTTCCCAATTATCTAGGTCTTGTTAACTTGGGGATTAACCTAGAAATTCAGGAGACATTGGTGGAAGAATCTGTTCCCTTTTTGTGAGTTCAAAGATATTATGGAAAAAAAAAACATAAGAGGGTTTCATTCTCTCAGGCTTCTTGCAAAGTCAGCATCACAAGGGGGTGGGGGAAAATGTATGTAAATAGGAGAATCATAAATATAATTAGAACTGGAAGGAACCTCCACTGCCCCTAATTTTTTCATTTCCCTCCCTTTGTTTGCCCCTCATTTTTATAGATGAAGAAATTGAGGCCCAGAGAAGTTGTGACTTTGCTCAAGGTCATGAGATACTTCAAGGGTTTTGTTCATCATAAATTTGGGCTAGCTCTGGCTGGATTTAAAACAAAAAAATCATCAAAGAAATCCTCTAGCTTAAGTAATAAATCCTCATGAATTTCCAAAATGCAGATCTTTGCTCAGACACACATTTTCTTCTCCAGGAGGTAACCTACAAAAGGTAAAATTATAAAGACAAAAGTGTAATGACTTTATGGACTTGAAATGTTCCATTCTCTTGAATAATTTTCCAGCTTAATTGGTTATATGTGTATAAGGTTGAAAGGGACATCCCAGGTAATAAATTGATTTAATAACAACATCTCACATTGGTAGAGAATGCTTATACTTTTCAGAGCACTTTCACATTTGTTATCTCATTAAGTCCTCAGAATTATTCTGTTGGGGAAATAGGGCATGAACTATTACCACCACTTTATAAATGAGGAAAATAGGTCAAGGAGGGAAAGTAACTTTCTCAAGGTCACACTTCAAGTTAGTGATAGAATTGGGCTTACAACGCTGCCCAGTACATAGTAGTCCCACAGCATGAAATGGCCCTTGTCTTTGTCAAGGCAAACTCCTTTTCATGGACCCTTGATCTCATTCCATCCTGTCTTTTCCAGCAGACACCCCCATCTTTTATCCCCATTCACTAATCTACAATCTCTCTCTCTTTTTGGCTGCTTCCCTGCTTCCTAAAAACATGCCCACATCTCTTCCATCTTTAAAAATCCCTCACTTGATCTGATTATTCCCTCATTAACCTACATGTTCCTTTCTCTTCATAGCTAAACTTCTTGAGAAGTCATTCATATTGGATGCTCCATTTCTTTTGTTCCTTATTCAATTCTAAACCATCTGCAGTATGACCTCTGGCCTTGTTATTCAACTGAAATTGCTCCCTCCAAAGTTATCAATGATCTCTTAATTTTGCTAAATCCAATGGCTTTTTCTCAGTTTTCATCATCCTTGACTTTTCTGCAGCCTTTGACATTGTTTGACCTCTTTTCCTTGATACCCTCTTTCCTCTATATTTTTGTTTGTTTGTTTTTTGCAGGGCAATGAGGGTTAAGTGACTTGCCCAGGGACATACAGCTAGTAAGTGTTAAGTGTTTGAAGCCTGATTTGAACTCAGGTCCTCCTGAATCCAGGGCCAGTGCTTTATTCACTGCACCACCTCGCTGCCCCCTTTCCTCTATGTTTTTATGACATTATTATTACCTGGTCCTCCTTCTGTTTATCTGACCAATCCTTCTCAGTCTCCCTTTCTGGATCTTCATTTTGGTTAGTTGCTTCAACCAGGTTAGGATGCCTTCTCTTCTCCCTCTGTATTATTCCATTAGGTGATCTTATCAGGTCTCATGGATTCAGTTATCATCTCTATGCAGATGATTCTCAGATCTATTTGTTCAGCCTTAATCTCAATCCTAATATCCAGGGTCACATCATCCAAATGTCTCTTGGATATACTGAAGTCAATTTCCCTTAGAGGTCTCAAGCTCAAGTTGTCCAAAACAGAACTCATACCCATAACCTTCCTTAAATCCTCTCCATCATCTTGACTTTCATTTTGCCCTCAAGAGTACCATTATCATTCCACTTACCCAAGCTTGAAAACCTATGTCATCCCTAACTCCTCACTCAAATTTGTTCCAGATTTCCAATCTATTCCTAAATCTTGTCATTTTTACCTTCACATTCCTTGTATACATCCCTTTTTCTTCATGCACATAGCCCCCATCTAGGAGAAGGACCTTATCACCTCACACCTGGACTATTGCAACAGCCTTCTAACTGATCTCCTTGCCTCAAGTCTCTCCCCACTCAAATCCATCCTCTATTCAAGGCCAAAATGATTTTCCAAAGGTCCAGATGGTCTGACTATGTTACCTTCCTCTACTCAATAAACTTCATGGTTCACTATTACTGACAAAATCAGTATTAAATTCTCCAGTTGGCTTTTAGAGGCCTTCATAACATGGCCCCTTCCTACCTTTCCAGGCTTCTTATTCTTTCCTTTTTTCCATATACTCTGTTTTCCAGAGACATTGATCATCTATTATGTGTGTGCATACACACACAGACACACACAAATATACATGTCACATACATTATGTATATTTTACTATTTGGTACAGTATTGGTATATACTATGTGAGATTAAAATTGGATATTAGATCATAAATCTACCCTACTTAACCTTTCCCTTAATTTATCTCCCAGACTAGTAAATGGAAGAAACTTCTGGTTTTCTAGATAGAGCTTTTATTGTATGGTAGTCACAAGGTGATGTTGATTAGAAGGATAGGAAAGTAGAAATACAATACAAATCGTCTTAAGTCTAGGCTTAGTCTATATTCTGTATAAAACTCACCAAAAGTTGAAGGCCACCTTTGGGGCGAGAGACTGAGTCAAGCGCGTGCTGTTAACCGAGAGCCGGGCCAAGTCAAACTCTAGTCCACGTCTGTCTGTGCAGTGCAGCCAGGAGACCAGCGGAGCAGGAAAAAAGGCCCCACTTCCGTTCTCTCCTTGCCTTTTAAGCTCGCACCCTGGAAGTCGAGTGCTCAGCAGGCAATCTGGCGTGCGTCGCAGGCGGACTGGTATGCGTAGCTCATGCTGTTGGTCTCCTCCCCAAAAGGGTGGTCCTAAAAAAAACCTGGCGTCTCTCCATTATCTAACCGACTGTTAAAACTTTTTACCACAACTAAATACTTAATAAATACTTATTGACTGACTCAATGCTTGTTAACTAATTGATTGGTAACTGTTTTTGTGATTCCCATTCCTAGAGAAATTTATGGAAGATTGGTATGTGGACAGAACTGATCAAAGGAGTTTCCCAAGAAATTCTCTGTGTACCAGTTTCCTCATCTGTAAAATATGGGAGTTAGATATAATGATCTTTAAGGTTCTTTCTGACTCTAAATCCATGATTCTATAATTTAATGATCCCACAGGGTTATAATCTTTTTTTTTTCCTTTGCATCTTCTTATAGAGTAGGAGTTCTTAACTTTTTAGAGTGACAGTCAATAAACACTTATTAAGCACTTACTATTTTCCAGGCACTGTACTAAGTGCCGATCCCCTCTGGCAGTTTGCTGAAGCCTAGGGATCTCTTCTTGGAATAATATTTGTAAATGCATAAAATAAATACATATGGTTACAAAGGAAATAAATTATATTGAAATACAGTTGTCAAAATATTAAAAAAATTAATGTAGTAATATATCCAGTGTCAGATCTAATAAGTATAGTAATTTCAAAATATTGATGAGTATAAATGATATTTTGAGATATTTGTAACAATTGTGATGTGTTATAAAAAATCTATTATTTTTGTTGGTGACAAAATCACAAGTAATACTAATATTATTATAGTTTGTTGCTGACATTCATAACTGAAGGAAAGGTAAGTATCATTTAGAGACTAGTAAAAAAAAAATGTGTTTTTTTCCATCTAAGTTCATGGACTCCCTGAAATCTATCTATGAACCTATGCCCTGAGTTTAGAACCTTTGCTATAGTAGATGTGGCTATGCCCAGTAATATTCCACTGAAAGGATAGGGGTGGCGAAGGGCATCTACTATGGATCCATCAGAGATTAATTGGTTGGGTTGGGATGTCTAGTTTAATGAATAGAGGAGGAGGAGTTTCTGAGCAGTATTAGCCATGAAGTTGTTTTTCTAGAAACCCAACATTCTAGAGTTCCAGGATTCTACCTTGTAGAGAGAGAAGGGAGAGTACTTGTGACAGGGTCAGCCTCATGGGAAGAGGAATATTCATTGCCCTGCAGTTGGAGGAGAAGCAGGGTACTGATCCATGATACAAAGAGACAAACAAGCTAGACTTCGTATTCTGTTGTTACCATGAGTTAGTTGGACAGTGATGGCCTGAAGGGAAGGAGGGTATTTTGTGGGGGCTTGCTATAAAGACAACTCCTTACCCACCATATTATGGTATATCCCACTTTCACCCTGAGGCTGTATGTAAGCCTCTAGGCGTGAAGCCCCAAGTTCCTTTCCATTCCAAGTATAATGCAAACCACAAAGTGATACTGTGGAAGTAAGGGGCTACATAGGGCTTTGAGGGTAAGGTGGGATTCATCAGAGAAGGAGAATTATATTGATTATTTAAGGGCTGATGTCAGTCTTTTATGAACCTTTTGGCCTTTGCTGTGGGGTAAAATGAGAACCATTCTGTACCTGATAGGCTTTATCACATTGAGCTCTTGGAAAAGAGCTGGGTTATCCTTTTATCCACTTCTCTGGACACCTAGAAATAGGCTACATTTAAGCTGTATTCTAAAATTGCCCTGTAGAAACTCTGAGTCCATATAGAACTAGCCAAAGAAATGTGATTTAAAGAGAATACCCTCAATATTGATTCTAGTCCCTGAAAGCCCAGTGCTTGCATCATTGGGTCACAGGTAACATATCCAAGAGGTTCTGAGACTTCAAGGGTGGGTACACATAGATACTTGCCATTTCCGTCATGTTTACTCATATACTTCAGTACTTTGATAACTTGATGAGCTCATTAATGTGGGTACTTCTTTTTAAGGTATGGAATTAAAGCCTATTTAACTCATACTGTGCTGTCTGATCGCCTTATCTGTACCCCCCCCCCCCCCAGTGTGTATGTGGTGGTAGGACTAGCTAAGTTTACTGATAAATTCGGCAACAATTTAGTCTTTTAAGCATTTATTAAAGTATATTAGGGGTTAGCAAAGAGAGAGAAAACCACATCTGAAGATAACATGTGAAGTTCTGAAAGTTAGGAGATCTGTCTACCCTGCCTATTTCTGCCACCACCCGCCAGTTTCTGAATGAAAAAAGCAATCCTCAGTCTGTTCAAGTGGAAGCTTCCTGTAGGATGGGAAGGGGGTGGTCCCCACACACAGATCCAAGCTAATTGGCTGGTCCATTGATTGACATAACTTACAAGCAGTCTATGAATAGACTTAACTTCTGGAAGCCAGGCAGCTTCTGGATGCTAGTCACATGCTTTCTTTTCAGGGGGGCATTGCCATGGTTCTCACAATGTCTTTCTCAGCAGGGGGTGGCACTCTGATTTTTCTCTCTCTGTGTATACACACACACACACACACACACACACACACACACACACACACACTTCTTGGCTGATAATGAATTGTAGCCTGCTCAAGCCTCTCCACTGTGCCTTTCCATCAATCCTTGTGTGACCCTCAGTTTAAGTCTTTTTTAAAAAAAAATAAAAAAATTTATTTATAGTCTTGAGATCCAAATTTTATCATGAGTCCTTTGGGATTGTTTTGGATCATTGTATTGCTGAGAATAGTTAAGTCATTCATAGTTCTTCATCAAACAATATTGCTACCTCTGTGCACAACATTCTCTTGGTTCTGCTCACTTCACTATACATCAGTTCATACAAGTCTTTCCAGCCCTTTCTGAAATCATCCTCCTTGTCATTTCTTATAGCAAAATAATATTCTATTACTATCATATACCACAGAGTGTTTAGCCATTTTCCAATTGGTGGGCATTCCTTTGATTTCCAGTTCTTAGCCACTATAAAAAGAGCTGCTATTCTGCCTTGAGGTGCCCTCCTTCCTTTTGAAATCCTATACTTCACTCAAACTACATTAAGACACCAATTAATTAATCAACATCCACAAGTGGGACATCCGTTGTATGCATAGCTCTGTGTTAGTTACCACTGAGAGAATACTAGAAGATGTGGTCCTTTAGCCTTACACATTCAACCATATGCTTTTAGTTGGACTTAAGGGTCAATGTTGAAAATCTTGGGAAAAAAGTCTGAATTTTTTCAGCCATCAACACAGTGACTACAATCTCTTTCAGGTATTGACCAAAGAGCCACATAAATTTCATTTTTTATTCTTGGGACCAGATCTTTCAAAGACACTGGAATCTAGGAGTATAAATATTTAACAACCAATTACTCCAAAAAGTATTCAAGACTCACTTTTTTTGTTTGTTTGTTTTTGTGGGGCAATAAGGGTTAAGTGACTTGCCCAGGGTCATACAGCTAGTAAATGTAAAGTTTCTGAGGCCAAATTTGAACTCAGGTTATCCTGAATCCAGGGCCAGTGCTTTATCCACTATACTACCTAGCTGCCCCCTCAAGACTCACTTTTAAATTTAAACTTAACATTTTAAATTTAACATTTTCTTAAATCTAGATAATCAACAAAACAATGAATCAATCACTGATTTGTAACATTTGCCAATTTCTGAGCTGTAAATGCTCAGTCTGAAAATTTAACAATTGGCTCTCAAGAACTTGTTTTAGCTAGCTGCAAAACTCCCTTGTTAGCATATGACTTTGCAGAGTGGGAGGGAAACTCCTGGATAAGAAGCTTAATTAAAAGTGGCTTCACTTTCCAGGAAAACCAAAATCAAAATCCCACTGGTCAGATCACATTTGGATTATTTATCTTTAGTTCTGAACACCTTATTTGAAAAAGGGCATTGTTAAGCAGTAGAACTGCTAGAGGGAGACAATCAAGGTGGTGAAGGATTTTTCCATGCCACATAAGCAGTGGTCCAAGGAAATGAAGATACTTATTCCTGAGAAGAGATAAAATTCAGTGGGACCATGATACCTGCTGTTTTTAAGTACTTGAAAGGCTTCCTTGTAAAAGAGGGACTGGTACTTTTCTCTTTGTTCCGCAAAGATAAATCTAGCCAATTTGCTTAAGAGAGGCACATTTAGACTTCAAGTAAGAAAAATGTTCTTAAGGATTAAAGCTATCCAAAAGTAGAATGAGCTGCCTTAGGAAGTGGTGGGTTTCCTCTCACTTGAGGGGGGCAAAGGCTGCATGCTGTAGGGAGATTTTGGTTCAGGGGAACTTTGGCTCATTTGGTTTAGATTTTTGGTTCAGGGGGATTAGTTGGCCACCAAAGTCCCTTCTGTCCCTGATATTCTGTGGTTCATTGCAGATGGGGGTTGATCTTTGGAATGTCAGAGAGTAATGAGGACTTCATTTTACCCTAACAAAGTCATCTTGCAAATCTTCCACATATCCAAGACATGTCTCACTTGCCTCCCCCCACTCCCCAAACCCAAACTCATTTCTCCAATTCATTTAGAGTTCCTAGATTCATAGTGATCTCTGGGCCAATTCCCTCTGAAGTATAATGAGACAACTGGAGGAAAGGAAGGTAGGCAAGAACCTAAAATCAAATATTGGCCTTTGTGAGATTAGAGGAAAAAAGATTTTTAATGCTCTACCAAGGTCAGGCCTTAGACCCCAAGCTTTTGGAGTCTTCCTTGTAGTTCATGAATTCTCCTTTCCTACTTTCCTTTAGTTCTCCATGACTTTTGATTGGGGGCTTTTTACTTTCTTTGACCTTGAGCCTTGAAGGGGAGTATTGAGTATTAGATAATCTCAAGTGCATAGAATAGTTGTGCTAGTAGGGGTCTTGGAGTTCATAAGGTCCAATCCCTTAACTTTACAGATAAGGAAACTGAGGTTCAGAGAGAATGGAACTTGCTCAAAGACATATAGCTAGCAATTGGCAGAGAAGGCCCTCAGAGCCAGAACCCAGGCCTCTTTACACTATGTTGTATCCCCAAGAAAAAGTTCTTTTATTTAAATACAATGATAAATTCTGCTCCTCTCAAGGGATGAGTGAAAATTAGGAAAAGGCAGGAAAAGAGAGAAGAGAGAGTAGACCCTCCATCTTTAAATGCAATATGGTCATACCAACCTGGAAGGGAGGAAGGAACAAAGAAAAGGAGAATTATGTAGATGTAGATGACATATATATATATATATATATATATATATATATATATATATATATATATATATGAGAGATATACAGGCAGTCACTCAGAGTGAGAAAGTGATTGACAGAGACAGAGAAATAGGAATAAAGTCAAGAGAAAGATAGGAATAGGGAGAAACATAAGACATGACTGACAGAGATGTAAAGATAGAAACAGAGACAAGAGAGAAACATGGATATGGGAGAAAAATAAGTGAGAAACAGAGAGAGGCAGTAAGAAAGCCATGCTTATAAAATGGTTATATAGGCCTGGAAGGAGGGGGAGGGGTGGGAAATGAGAGAGAGATGGAGGAAATGAAAGAGAAAGGGGCATAGACATATAGAAAGACAAAAAGAGACATAATAACACTGTGTGCTGGTGCCAAATTGCCCACATTGGCCAAATTGGGAAGAAGAGACAGAGAGACAGAGAGACAGAGAGATAGACAGAGACAGAGACAAAAACAGAGACAGAAATGACAGTGATAATGAATATTGACTGAGGTAAGCAAAATTGCAGAAAACTTTCTTTTACAACTGGGCCTTCATTGTTTCTTATTGGGACCAAAAGAGGAGATGAGAAAAAGGAGATAATGGAGAGTGTTCTAATTCACAGAAATACATCAATCAGAACCAGTTTTGAGCAGCAAATCTAACTGTAAATGCAGAGCTAAGGGCCTGAGATTTCTGGCTCCCGTTGATATTCAATTTTGGAAATTCAGTGCAATCTCCAGACTCCAGGGTTGAGCAAGGAAGGTATATACCATATACCTTATGTGTTTCTTTTCTTCATTTAAAAAAAAGAATTAAGCCAGCTGTAGGGAAACATAATGTTTTCCTTCAGTAATTCATCCCTGTAGCTCCCCTTCTTTGTCATTTTAATTAAAGTCAGTGCTTGCCACAGTATAGATATTTGCCATTATTAGCATTAAATCAGGCACCCATTTTAAGAAATCGGCCCTTTTTGAAAGTGAAGAATGGCAATGAGAAGGAATAAATATTTGAAAAGGCCACAGCAGCAGTGGAATCGTGGTCCTCAGGCTTCATTAGTATGGATTTTAGCTCAATTTATTTCCCTCCTACTGCCTGTGCCTATCAGATGGTCAGGGTTGTGGCAGCAGGACCTCTGCTCAAACTGAAATCATTCCCGCCCCCTGGGGTTTTGAAAGAAAGAATCCTAGGTACTGGAGAGACACTTAGAACTTCCATCTTCTCTCTGCTCAGGCTCACGTATAGTTCCATCCCTTACTGGTGGGGAGCCAGGGAAGAAAAGCAGGCCAGCTGGAGACAGGTAGGATTTCTACTTGTTTTTGCAAATCTCCATCTGGACAAAAGGATCTTTGAGAACTAGCAGGTCTCAGAATATGGAGCATCCATGTACCAGACTAAAATACAAACCCTGTATTTAAGGGGCAATTAGGGTCGAGGGTTCTCAAGTGGCAGGGTCTACTTATTAAGGAAGGGAGAGAGGACAAGCAGATAAAAATGGGTTCAATCATCTTATTATTCATTCAACATAGAAAAAAAATTATTTGCGGGCAGGTAGGGGGTCAGTGGAGAAAGCACCTGCCCTGGATTCAGGAAGACCTGAGTTCAAATACGGCCTCAGTCATTTGACACTTATTAGCTGTGTGACCTTGGGAAAATCACTGAACCCTCATTGCCTCACCAAAAAAGAAGAAGAAGAAAAAGAAAATATAGTCATTCAATAGAAAACCTGGTTGTTAGGAGTTAGTCATTCAATTTAATTCAACTCACATTTATTAAGAACCTACTACAGGAGCAGCTAGGTGGCACAGTGGATAGAGCACCAGCCCTGGATTCAGGAGGACCTGAGTTCAAATCCAGCCTCAGACACTTAACACTTACTAGCTGTGTGACCCTGGACAAGTCACTTAACCCCAATTGCCTCAAAAAAAAAAAGAACCTACTACATAAATGCACTTACCTATTAAGGCACTGTGCTAGGCAAGATGATATGAAGAAAAAAATGAAACTGTTTCAATCCAACAGTCAATCATCAATGCTTATGATGTGCCTGACACTGTGCTAGGCACCAAGAAGAAAATACACACAACTACACACCCACAAAAGTGCCTTTAAGTAGATTACTTTCTACTTGGGAACTGGGAATTCTAGAGGTGGAGGGTGGAGGTGAAGAAGGGAGGTAATCCAGGCATAGGGGAACAGCCTGTTCAAAGGCAGGGAGACAGGAGAAGGCATGTCAAATATGCTAGGAACAACAAAAAGGCCAGTTTCACTAGAATACAAAGTTCTTGAAGGAGGATAATTATAATAAGGACAGAAAAAAAGAAACAAAAATTTATTAAGTGCCTACTATGTGCCAGGAACTTTACAATAATTCCTTCATTGATCTTTATGATAAACCTGGGAGGCAGGTACTGTTATTATCCCCATTTTACAGATGAGGTGACTGAGGCAAACAGAAGTTAAGTGACTTGCCCTGGGTCATGCAAACAGTAAGCATCTGAGTGGGGATTTGAACTCAGGTCTTTCCCATTCCAAGCTAGGTACTCTATTCACTGAGCCACCTAATAAATAAACCTGGAAAGTTGTTTGGAACCTGGAGGTGAAGGGTTTTAAGTGTCAGAGGACTTTGTTTTTAGAATTAGAGGTCATAGAGAGTCACTGGAATTTATTGAGTAGGTGAGCAACATGGTCTGATCTGTGATTTAGGAATATGATTTTGGCAGCATCTTGAATAATGGATTAGAGAATGGAGAGACAAACACTTATTAAGCATCTGGCCTGCAGTTCATATCCTATATGAATTGGTTAAAGGAAATGGAAACATTTGGCCCAGAGAAGAGAAGAATTAGGAGAGTTATGATAGCTTTCTCCAGGTATTCAAAGGACCCCATCTAGCTAAGGGACCAGAGGAACAGGAGATAAAGCACTGGGCTTGGAGTTAGGAAGATTTAACTTGGGTTCAAATCCCACATCAGAAATTTAGCTTTGTGCTCCTGAACAAGCCACTTAATCAGTCTTGCCTCAATTTTCTCATCAAATGAGGGGACTGGACTTAAAACCTTTAAGGTTCTCTCTAGTTTTAAACCTATGATCCTAGACTTCCCCTGTTTTTCCTCAAAGGACAGAACTTGGGGTTATTCATTCAGTCAACAAGTGTTTATTAAGCACCAACATGATGTGCCAAGCACAGGGATACAAAGACCAAAATGAAACCATCCTTGTCCTTGCAGACTTTGTACTTGACTGGACTGTAGCCATTAGTGGAGGTAGCAAGGAGGCAAATTTAAACTTGAGGGAAAGACAAACTTCCTAATAATTAGAGGTGTCCCAAAGTGAAATGAGCAGCCTGGGAGCAAAGGGGTCCTCTCTCAATGGAAGTTTCTAAGCAAAGCCTGGATACCCTGTTGTCAGGAGTATTGTGTAGATAATTCTCATTAGTGTATATGTTGGGTCAAATGGTCACTTAGTTCCTTCCTAGTTTTCAAATTTTGTGTCTTTAGTTTATAGTAAGAGCTTAATAAATGCTTATTTTTGTTGTACTGTATGAAATACACCTATGCTTGTCACTGAGGGTTTAACCTTTGTAGGCAAAGAATAGTGACTGTCCTCAAGGAGGTTACATTCCATTGTGGGTATGCAATATGTACACAGATAAGGAATAGGAGTTCATTTAAAGAAGAAGATAGAATTAACAAATGGAGAAGTTTATGAAAGACTTTGCATAGAAGATCCCCCCCCAATTGAACTAAGCCTTGAAGAAGTATAGGAATTCTGAAAATTGGTAATGAAGTGTGAGTGTGTTCCAGGGATGGGGAACAGCAAACAAAAGAAAAAGAGAAAGAGGAGGAGGAGGAAGAGGAAGAGGAAGAAAAAAAAAGGAAAAGAAAAAGGAAAAGGAAAAAAGAGGAGAAGGAAGAGGAGAGGGGAGGAAGAGAATGAAAGGAGAAGGAATTAAAAAGAAAGAAGAAAGGAAGAAAAGAAAGGAAGGAAGAATGTTCATTAGGTACTTATTGTTTGCCAAGCATTGTACTACATGCTAAAGATATAAGTACAAAATTAAAGAGAGCCTCTGCCCTTTCATTCCAATGGTGGGGGGAGAGGGGAGTGGGAACACTTATAGATAGGGTAGTGATGACCAGAGACCTTACAGGGCTATTGATACCCACTTTCCAGGAGACATCATCACAATATTGACTATCATTCCAGAACTGAAAAGGGGTGGGGGACAGAGGATACTTACATGATGCCAAAGTGGCTGGTGGAAGATGGTTGGAGATTAAAATGAAGCATGGCTGGAGCCAGCCTAGATCAGTCTAGATACAGTAAGCTGCTGGAGGCTAATCAGGAAGGGGGTAGGAGTAGGAAAGGAGTTCTGTAGCTGAAAGGGTTAAATTCTCCAGGGAATGTTCTCTGGCAATGAAATGACTGAGAATAACTCAGAAGGGGGAGATGCAATGTCAAGTTCAGAGAACAGCAAGTAGTCCAAATTAAATGGAACATACAGTGTGTTAAGAGTGTAAAAATCAGGGGGCAGCTAGTTGGCAAAGTGGATAAAGCACCAGCCCTGGATTCAGGAGGGCCTGAGTTTAAATCTGGCTCAGACACTTGACACTTAGTAGCTGTGTGACTTTGAGCAAGTCACTTAACCCTCATTGCCTCGCAAAAAAAAAAAAAAGTGTAAAAATCAGTCTTGAAAGGTGGAGTGGAGTAAGACCATAGAGGGTCTTAATTGTCAGGCTCAGTAATTTGTTTGTTATTCTTAAACAAATAGGGAGTTACTGAGGGATTTTAAGTAGGGAAATGACATGGTTATATCTGTGACTTGGAAAATTATTAGGGCAACTCTGTAGAAATAGATTGAAGAGGAGAGGACCTAAAAGTAAAGAGACCAATTAGAAGCTATTAATAGCTTCTGCTCCTCATGGTTGTTGTGAGGATAAAATGAAATATTGTAAGGTTCTTTGTAAACCTTAAAATGTCATATAAACTTATTATTATTATTATTATTGCCAAAGGTGACAAAGACCTGCCTCTAGGGTGGTGGCTATTCTAATGGAGAGAAGAGGTTGAATAGTATCCTAAGCTATGCTTTACATCTTCCAAGAAACTTTTACATGCAATCTGCAAAATTCTCTGAAGGTTACTTCCATTTTATAATTAAAATCAACAAATATGAGTCAGAGAGATCGCACATGACACCTAGTTCAACTTCCTATCCAGTGCGGAAATAGCCTTGGTGGTCTCAAATTACAGAATGTTACAGCTGGAAGGGACCAGAGGCACATCAAACCCAATCATTTTACACCTGGGAAAACTGAGACCCATATAGAAGTGTTTTACAAAGGTCACAGATAGCTAGCAGCAGTGTTCATGACTGAGCTTTGGATTCCCAACTGTATTTTTTGTTTTTGTTTTTGTCTACTGCCTGCACTTCCTTATGTATTTACAGAGAGCTTGTTGGTATTCAAGTAACAAAAAAAAATTATGTTCCTTTTCTGTCTTTTCCCCTTACACCATCATTGGCAACCCTGTCTTGAAGTTTTTATTTTATTTTATTTTTAATCTGACAGTTTTACTGGTCTCTTGCATGCCCTTTGGCAGTGATAGTGGCTGGCAGGGGTGGAAGGAAAGAGCTTCCTTGGTGATAGTTATTTGGCATGTCACCAGGGCCCAATGCCTCTGCATTTCTGACCCATTTTCAACCGTTTTCTCTTGACTTATCCTTATAACAACAAATACTAACAGACAAGGCTGGTGGTTACTTTTAAGTCCCATATCTCTCACCCTACTGTAGCAAATGAGTCTCCTTTTTCTTGCGTTAAATGTCTTCATCAGTACAATATCTTCCAGAGAGGGAATAAAAAATAACCACAATGAAAATCACAATTTCATATTGCTTTAATAGAGAAACTAGTTTTTAAAGATATTTCCTGATGTTGCTAATTCTGTCTTGTTGAGAAGCTTCTGACTTTGTTGGTGCACATGTGCTCTGAGTGTGCAACAAATCAAAACAGTGGAGATTGTTAGTCTTTATTTTTTATTTATAGTGCAAATGGATCCCTACTGCTAAAATTATTGTCCACTACTTGCATCTCAGCAGAGAGAGCAATGAAATCCTGGAAATAGGGAGGCTGGAGCTGAAAGCCCACCCTATGGGTGATGCCTACCTTGATCTCAGCCTTACAAGAGTCCCCTAATGGCAAAAATGAAAGCTATACTCCAGGAATGGAAGGTAGGACATAGGGAGCAGGTGATGTTTAAATGTACATTTTAAAATATAAAATTGTATTGCAGGCTAGAAAATCAACAATAAGGGGGGAGGGGTGTCGTGTCTAGAGGCCAGTTCCTATGGAAATGATCTGGGGCTTTTAGTGGACTATAAGTTGAATATGTATACAGTGAGATGAGACTGCCAAAATCCAAAACAGTCCCCTCCAAAAAGGCTAATGTAATCATAGGCTGCATTCATAGATTGATAGATACACATAAATATTTATCAAAATTAATTTAATAGGGGCAGCTAGGTGGCACACTGGATAAAGCACTGGCCCTGGATTCAGGAGGACCTGAGTTCAAATCTGGATTCAGACTGTAAGGGGTTAAAATTCTAGCTAGTCTGGCTAAAATATCTAATGAGTGGTCGCCAATAAATTACAAGCTTTAGCAAGAGTTAGACTTTTAAGCATTTATTAAGGAGAATAAGAAGTTGGTAAAGAGAGAGAGAAAGGCCTAGATTCATCTATCTATTAAAGGGAGAGAGCATTCCTAACTCCACTTTCAACCAGAGTCCTGACAAAAAAAAAAAAGAGCGAGACCACCAGCCTCGCCCCCTCTTCCTCCCACAAGCAAAAGTCACTTCCTGATGCAAAAGAGCCACATGTCTTGCCCTCAGATGCCTTTTCCTCATGGCAGAGAGTCCTGCATTAAGTCTCCAGCAGGTGGCGTCATTCCAATTGTTACAAGACACTTGACACTTACTAGCTGTGCAACCCTGGGCAAGTCACTTAACCCTCATTGCCCCACCAAAAAAAAAAAAAAAAGAATTTAATAGTACCCAGAAAAGTTGATCCCACTGTCCTCTTCCTTGGTCAGCAAACATCCAGAGTGTTACTTTCAGTTGTAGGCAACACATTTTTTGGAAGGATGGTGACAAATTGAGGAGAACACCTAGAGACTAGACCATGTAATAACTAGTTGAAGGAACTAGGGATGGTAGTTTTAAAAACTCAAGGAGTGGAAAGAGGGGTTGGTAAAGGGATTAGGATAGCTATTTTTCCATATTTAAAGGGGATGGAATGTGAAAAAGGAATTCAATTTACTATGTTTTGGCCATGGGGGGGATAGAAGTAGGAGCTAAAGATAGAAGTGGAGGGAGGGAGGGAGAGAGAGAGAGAGAGAGAAAGAGAGAGAGAGAGACAATGGCAGGCTACCTTGTCAGTTAATGAACTCCTGTGACTAGAGGCCTTTAGAGCTGAAGTTTGTATGACCACTTGTCAAGCATGTTGTAGAAAGAATTTCTGATAAGGAATGGACTAGATTGGATAACCCCTGAAATCCCTTCCAACTCAATGAGCCTATGATTCTGTGATTAAAAAAAAAATCAGATCCCACCAGGGCAGGGATTGCTGGAACTCCAGCCTATTAGCAGAATCTGGTCTGCTCAGGAGCTAAAAAATGATTTTTACATTTAAAATAAAGTTGTATTATATTTTAAAATATAAAGGCAGCTAGGTGGCTTCAGTGGATAGAGCACCACACCTAGTGTAAGGAAGATATGAGCTCAAATTAAGACTCAGGTACTTACTACCTATGTGACCTTGGGCAAACCACTTAATCTCTAACTCAATTTCTTCATTTGTGAAATGGGGATGGTGATACCACCTAACTTCTAGGGCTGTAGTAAGAATTAAATGGCATAACTTATGTAAAGTACCTTTCAAACCTTAAAGTACTATATAAACGCTAGCTATTATTAAAAACTATTCTTACCATTGTGCCATAAGAAATGATGATCAGGATGGTTTCATAAAAACCTGAGAAGTCCTATATGAATTGACGCAGAGTGAAGTGAACAGAACCAGGTCATTTTACATAGTAACTGTGTTATTGTAACAATGATCAATTATGAAAGATTACTCTGATACAGTGATCTAAGATAATTCCAAAAAACTCATGATGAAAAATGTTACCCAACTCCAGAAGGAGAACTGATGATCTCTGATTGCAAATTGAAGTATAATTTTTTTACTTCATTTTTTTCTTGTTTTTTTTTTTTGTAATAGGTAATATGGAAATGTTTTGCATGATTTCACATGTATAGTTGATATCATATTGTTTGCCTTCTCAATGAGTTGGGGAGGGACTGGAGGGAAGGAGGAAAATTTAGAGCTCAAGATAAAAAAAGCATGTTAAAATAAATTAATAATAATATTTTAAAAAATAACAATCAATAAAACTCCATTCTTAGCTCACTAATGAGCAAAATCAAATTATTAGCTAGTTTTAGCTTTCAGGCCATAGTTTGCCAACCTCTAGCCTAGGACATCTGAACCAAGGTCAAAAGTAGAGTCCCAAAGGAGTGGCAATGTTATCTTTTTAAACAAAAATTTATTTATTTATTTTAGTTTTCAACATTTGTTTAGATAAGACGTCCAATTTCAAATTTTTCTCCCTCCCTCTCCTCCCTCCACCCCTCCCCTAGACAGCAGGTAATCTGATATAGATTATATATATAAAATAACATCAAACATATTTCTGCATTAATCATGTTATGAAAGAAGAATCAGAGCAAAAAGGAAAAATCTCAAAAAAGAAAAACAACAGCACCAAAAACAAAAGAAATAGTATGGTTTACTCAGCATCCATATTCCACAGTTCCTTTTTTTCCCCTGGATTTGGAGAGCCTTTTCCATGATGAGTCCTTTGGAACTTTCTTGTACCATTGGATTGGTGAGAAGAATCTAGTCTATCACAGTTAATCAACACATAATGTTGATGATACTGTTTATGATGTTCTTCTGTTTCTGCTCATCTCACTCATCATCAGTTCATGAAAATCCTTCCAGGTTTCTCTGAACTACTCCTGCTCACTGTTTCTTACAGCACAATAGAATTACATTATATTCATATACCATAACTTGTTCAGCCATTCCCCAATTGATGGGCATCCCCTCAATTTCTGATTCCTTGTCACCACAAAAAGAGCAGCTCTAAATATTTTTGTATTTGTGGGTCCTTTTCTCCTTTTTTATGATCTCTTTGGGAAAAAGACCCAAAAGTGGTATTGCTGGGTAAAAGGGTATGCACAGCTTTATAACCCTTTGGGTATAATTCCAAATTGCTCTTCAGAATTGTTGGATCAGTTCACAGCTCCACCAACAATGCATTATTGTTCCAATTTTTCCACAGCTTCTCCAACATTTCTTATTTTCCTTTTTTGTCATATTAGCCAATCTGATAGGTGTCAGGTGATACCTCAGGGTTGTTTTAATTTGCATCTCTCTAATCAATAGTGATTTAGAGCATTTTTTCATATGGCAATAGAAAACTTTGATTTTTTCATCAGAAAACTGCCTGTTCATATCCTTTGACCATTTCTCAATTGGGGAATGACTTGGATTCATATAAATTTGATTTAGTTCCCTATATATTTTAGAAATGAGGCCTTTATCAGAAGTACTGGCCATGTAAACTGTTTACCAACTTTTTGCATCCCTTCTAATTTTGGATGCATTGCTTCTGTTTGTATAAACCCTTTTTAATTTAATGTAATCAAAATCATCCATTTTGCATTTCATAATATTCTCTATCTCTTGTTTGGTCATAAACTGTTCTCCTTTCCAAAGATCTGAAAAGTAGACTATTCCTTCTCTTAATTTACCTATGGTATCACCTCTTATGTCTAAATCATGTACCCATTTTGACCTTATTTTAGTATAAGGTGTAAGATGTTGGTCTATGCCTAATTTCTGCCATACTATCTTCCAGTTTTCCCAGCAGTCTTTGTCAAATAATGAATTCCTATCCCAGAAACTGGAGTCTTTGGGTTTATCAAACAGTATATAACTAATGTCATTTACTACTGTGTCTCCTGTTCCTAGACTATTCCATTGATCCTCCTCTCTATTTCTTAGCCAGTACCAGATAGTTTTGATGACTGCCACTTTATAGTAGAGCTTCAGATTTGGTACAGCTAACCCACCTTCCTGTGCATTTTTTCCATTATTTCCCTTGATATTCTCGACTTTTTGTTTTTCCAGATGAATTTTTTTATTATTTTTTCTAGCTCTATAAAATAATTTTCAGGTAGTCTAATTGGTATGGCATTGAATAAATAAATAAATTTAGCTGGAATTGTCATTTTTATTATATTAGCTCAGCCTATCCATGAGCAATTGACATATTTCCAATTATTTAGATCTGATTTGATTTGTGTGAAAAGTGTTTTGTAATTGTGTTCATAGAGTTCCTGGGTTTGTCTTGGCAAGTAGACTCCCAAGTATTTTATATTATCTACCATTACTTTAAATGGAATTTCTCTTTCTATCTCTTGCTGCTGGACGTTGTTGGTCATGTATAGAAATGCTGATGATTTATGTGGATTTATTTTATGTACTGCTACTTTGCTAAAGTTGTTATTTGTTTCAAGTAATTTTTGAGTTGATTCTCTAGGATTCTCTAAGTATATATCATCTGCAAAGAGTGATAGTTTTGTTTCCTCCTTGCCTATTCTAATTCCTTTAATTCCTCTTTCTTCTCTGATTGCTAAAGCTAACATTTCTAGTACAATATTAAATGATAGAGGTGATAACGGACATCCCTGTTTCACCCCTGATCTTATTGGGAAAGCCTCTAACTTATCTTCATTACATATGATGCTTGCTGATGGTTTTAGGTAGATACTGCTTACTATTTTAAGGAAAGCTCTACCTATTCCTAAGCTCTCTAGTGTTTTTTATTAGGAATGGGTGCTGTATTTTGTCAAAAGCTTTCTCTGCACCTAGACAATATTATCTTTTGAGAGTTGCTGCTTCTCATACTAGCTTTGAGGAGAAATTCATTTGCTGAGTTTAGGTTACTTCTCCTATAGCCTCTGTCATTCTCAGTTGTGGTGGCTGATATAGCCTGTGATCTCTCTGCCAAACCTGTAATTGTTTCCTGTGGTACTCACAAAGTCTGGGCTACACTGGATCCCTTGCTGTTGGCTTTGCAGTTAATGGTTCTGTTGTTGTCTGACAAAGGCAAGTTGATGAAGGCAGATGTCTTCGTGCTGTGGTTAGTTTCACCTACACACAGTAGTCAATCAAACAATGCTTTTTGCACCATTTTGAATCACTAATTTAAAGCTGGAAAGGACATTAGAAGACACTGAGTCCAAATCCTTCATTTTAAAAATGCTACAACAGATCTGGAGAGGTTGTGAATTGCCCAAGGTCACACAGACATGATGTGGCAGAGCTGGGATTTGAGCCCAGGTCTCTGACTCCAAATCTAGCTCTCTTTTAACTATACCATGCTGCTCAAATTGAGTTCTTAGAGGCCAGTCAATCTGGGGTAAGTCTTCAGAATGGCCTGCCAAAAGAAGTCCCTCATCACAACACTGGAGCTTTTGTGGTTCAATTTAGAGCTGGAAAGGATTTCAGAGACCTCTTGCTTTACTGATGCAAAAAAATGAATGGCAGAGAAGTGAAACAATTGTTCACCCTGGTAGAGTGTAGCAGAGAGAGGACTCAGACTCATATCCTCTGCCTCCAAGTCTAAGACCATCCGTTCCATCTTCCCAGAAAACCCCAATAAGACTGAAAACATAAATTGGGACCAGAGTAAGGAATTTAGACTTTATGCTTGAAGCATTGGAGGGGCACTAAAGGTTTCTAAGAAATCAGGATCAAAGTGGTGTTTAGGAATATTATGTTGGCATCAAGAGTAGACTAGATTAGACTAGGCAGAGACTACAAAGAGGCTAATTAGAACACTATTACAAAGTCTAGCTAAAAGAAATGAGAACTATACTCATAGTAGCAATGGCAAAGATGGACCTGGATAGAATAGATGGCAGGGAAAGGAATCAGGGAGGTGAGAACATTGTGATGCCATTAACACACATAGGGAAATCAGGAAGAAGAGCTGTTTGAGGACTGGTACAAGTGGGAGGAAAGTGAGGGGAAAAGAGTTCCACTTTAGTTGTTAATAGCAATATTAATTAGTGAGTATGAGTTAAGAGGCAACAAGGTATAGCATGGAGAGTTTGGGGTATGAAGTCAGGAAGACTTGAGCTCAAGTCTGCTTTGGGACATTAAATAATTGTATAAACCTGGACAAGTCATTCTCTGGGCCTTGGTTTCTTCTGCAAAATGAAAAGGATTGAATTTCATGGTTTCTGAGGTTTTTCCCCTAGCTCTATATCTGTGATCCTATGAATGAAAACTTCTCCAAGGCTTATGCAACATCATTTAGTCAAAAGACACTTAAGAGCCTACTATGCACTAAACACAAAGGGAGATACAAAGGAAACCAAAAAGCAGCCCCTGCCCTTGAGTAGTTCATGGTCTAAGTCACAGGTGAGTTACAAGTTCTCAAATTGTTGAAAATAGTGGCTCTTAACTATTGACTGAGCCACAGACTTAATGTTGAACCTTACCACAACAATGAGCAGTTGTGGTGGTGGCCAGTGCTTGTAATCCCTGCTACTAGGGGAGGCTGAGGCTGGTGGATTGCTGGAGCTGGGACTTCTGAGATGCAATAAGGCTTAAACTGTTGGGTACCCACAACAAGTCCAGAAACAGTATGGTGAGCACCTAGCATGGGGGGAGGGGGCACATGCTGCTGAGGGACAGGTGAACTGGCCCAAGTTGAGAGTGGAGCTTGTGTGTCCAGTTAGTATTGGGATTGGACTGGCTTACTTTCAGCCTAGGAAAGATAGTGAAACCCAGGCTCAAAAAACAAACAAAGCAAAAATGTCAGAAAAAAAATTGGCTCTTTCATAAGTCATTAGCAGAGTGCATTAGAATGATACTCTGTCACATCACTGGGAAAGTCAATATCTTATATTGAATTTTTCACACCCTGTATATTTTGCATATAGTGCAAATGCTTTATATCTGATTAAATACCCTCATATTTTATTTACAAGTTATGTAGGTGACTAGGAAAACAATTTATAATCAGATTCCCCATAAAAAATTAATATCTCACCTTTCTCACTAACACAAAGGAGAGACCACAAACACTGAGGTGTCTGGAATGGGGATTTAATTGAATGTATGGGAGAGATGGGCTGACACCTGAGTCAAACTCTAAATCCTGTTTCCCCATTTTAATGAGTAGGAAGTTCTTCTCTTAAAAATACTTTCCTTGAATGTGTACTTTATAAACTCTAGTCGATGGTTATTTAATCAAAATAAACCTTGTACTAAAGCTTTGAAATTGCAAATTATTCAGTTGGTTGCCAGACAGAAAACTACTCATGGGAAATGCCTTTCCCCTCTTATAGTGTTACTGATGTTTGACAAAAATGTATCTCCTCCTTTAAATTGGCAATCTATCCACTCAGGCATACCATGCCATGAGCAGGCTTCTAAGGGAGTGAATCGAGTCCATATGGGGTGGCATTTAGTTAATTCCCTGGGGAGATTTAGGAGTGAGTGGGAATATTTGCAGGCCTGTTCACAGATGAAAAACAGAATTTATCAAATTAGCAGTTTTCTGTCTTTGCCCAATATGATCTGCATATCCCAAATTTGCTATTTATATACAAGATCCCTCTCTTCCCCTTTTTTACTTGTTTTGTTTCTGACAATTTTCCAGCACACTATCTCTATGTATGGACAAGGGTTTCTGCCCCCACTCCTAATTAATGCAATCACAGGAGTCCCAGGCTCAGCTAGATTGACTCAGTCAGTCAATCAAAAGGGTAAACAAGTCCCTAATCAATTTGAGAGGAATAAAGCATTTTGATCATTATATAAAGACAGATAAGCTACACAGGAAATATCTTGTGATTGACTGAAAGAATCAGACATACCTCTGGGACTATGTACAACACAATAAGTTGGTTCAAAAATGTGAATTCCAGCCAGAAATCAGTTGAGTGCTGGTTGAATCCATCAGGGATGGACACAGAAGAGAAAGTTTCTCTCTCTCTCTCTCTCTCTCTCTCTCTCTCTCCTCCTCCTCCTCCTCCTCCTCCTGCTCTTCCTCCTCCTCCTGCTCCTCCTTTTCTTCCTCTTTTCCCTCCCATGTTGTCAAAGTCATGACTTTGTAAACTTTGAAAGGTCAGGAGATTTGGAGTTCCCATTTGGTGAAAGTAGTGGTGGCCACTGGAATGGATAGCTGTGTCTTTAGGGTATCTGTGAATGAGCAGCATCTGCACATTGGTGCCTCACCATAGTTTTGTTAAAGTTAGATCCCACTCACTCCAGGAACATTGTGTATGCAAGGGGAGAATATGTTACTGGTTTGGAGAGATGTTTCTGAAATAGCTATCTTTGTCAAACCTATTAGTAAATACCATCCCACCCCATTTTTTGAGAGAGAAAGAGACAGAGACACAGAGACAGACATAGAGGCATAGTCAGAGAGATAAAGACAATACATACATATACAGACCAATAAATACCCTTTCTAAAAGTTCATTAATAATGTATGATAATCAATAAGGAATACCTTGGTAGAGGCTCATGAGTGACTCTAGAAATCTCAGAACTTTAGGGTTATCCCTTGAACTTTGATTAGCAGCCTCCCTTTGGAGGTCTGGCTTAACAATGTGAATAGAGGTTGGGAAAGTAGCCCTAGAGGTATCACACCAAGATTTCTTGATGTTTATATTTATGTTTTCTCTTATTCTGCATGTTGACCTACTGGTGCTCTTTCTATGAGGAAACTTATGGTTTGGTTTAGTTTTTCTTATTAGTTTAAATGAACAAGTTTACTTGAAATATTTGCTGGTTTTGATCACCACTCAATTCCAACACAGACCTTCAAATTCAGGCAGATTTGTGTACTCGTTATACCCCAATTCTCCCCCAACCCCAACTATCTACATTCCTATAATTATGTCTTTGTTCTCATTCTTCTCTACTAATAATCCTTCCTTCCTATGTTTTGTTTACCCAAATCCTACCCACCCTCAGTTCCCACTTTTTTCAGTTAAAAGCTGCTGAGTTATTCATTCAATAAAGGTTTATTGGGATAAAATATGTATAAGGCATGATGGTCTATCCTGGGGATTAAAAAATGAAAAATGCCATAGCTCCTGTCCCCACAAAGCTCATAATCTATTAAGAAAGGCACCTAGGTGGGGCAGCTAGGTGGCGTAGTGGATAGAGCACCAGCCCTGGAGTCAGGAGTACCTGAGTTCAAATCTGGCCTCAGACACTTAACACTTACTAGCTGTGTGACCCTGGGCAAGTCACTTAACCCCAATTGCCTCACTTAAAAAAAAAAGGCACCTAGGAGATGAAATGGATTTGAACATGGAATTAGGAAGACCTAGGTTCCAATTCTGTCTCAAATACTTACTTTCTCCATCTGTAAAACAGGAAAAATAAAAGTACCTTTCAGGGTTGTTTGTGAGGATAAATTGGGATCATTTGCAAAGAACTTGGCAAAACTTAAAGTGTGAGCTAAGAGGGGCAGCTAGGTGGTGCAGTGGAGAAAGCACCAGCCCTGGATTCAGGAGGACCTGACTTCAAATCTGGCCTCAGACACTTGACACTAGCTGTGTGACCTTGGGCAAGTCACTTGACCCTCATTGCCCAGCCCCCCCAAAAAAAAGAAAAGAAAAGAAAAAGAAAAAAGAAAAATAAGATATATACAATATAAGAGGGGACCAGCAACCAGGGTCACAATTCTTAGAATCTGTGCCGTATGTTCTTTTTGGTAGCAGTCCACAAGAAGGCTTAGGGAAACTTGTTTCCAGAAGTATATGATGGAGGGATAGTTCTTTACTTCCCCAAATAAGAGCATGTACAGATATTCTGTGATTTTTTTTCTGTGGGTTTACCACATAGTGGTAAAAAATCTCTTAATTGACTGCTGAACTGGAATTGAGTGTGTTTGTGAAAAATGTGAAAAGGTAAAATCTTCTTTTTCTTTGGTGTTGAGCAAAGCAAGAACTACTTGAAATGTCTGGGTATAATAGGAACTTCTGTCAGCTGCTTTATTTCCCCACCTTAATAATCTTTATTCAATAAACATTTATTAAACACCTACTATGTGCCCAGGCACTGTGCTAAGCACTGGGGAAACAAATACAAAAAAAAAAAAAAGAAAAGAAAAAGAAAGACAGTTCCTGCCCCAAGGAGTTTATAATCTTTTTTATTTGTTTATTTATTCATCCATTCATCCATTAATTTATCTATTCACTTGTTCATTTATTCATTTAGTTAGTTATTTAGGTCTTTTTTGCAGGGCAATGAGGGTTAAGTGATTTGCCCAGGGTCACAGAGCTAGTAAGTGTCAAGTGTCTGAGGCCGGATTTGAACTCAGGACCTCCTGAATCCAGGGCCGTGCTTTATCCACTGTGCCACCTAGATGCCCCTAGAGTAGATGATCTAATGGGGGAAGACAACATACAGAAGGCTGAAAGGCATGAGGAAGGTACCCAGCAATGCACCTGGGTAAGGAATGAGATGTTGAGAATGTTCCTTTTTGAAATGGAGGTTCTGGAGTTCATGGTGCCACCCTCTAATCAGGGAGGCAGGAGATAGTGAAGAAGTGGAGGACCAGGGTTAATAGCTTCTTGCAGAATGATAGAATTGTCCCAGTAATGAGATTCCTGGGGAATGGTCAAAAAATCAGTCAAAAGAAGTTCCCTAGTGAACTAAATCAAATTTATAAGAATCCAAGTCATTCCCCAATTGAGAAATGGTCAAAGGATATGAACAGCCAGTTTTCTGATGAAGAAACCAAAGCTATCTATTCCCATATGAAAAAATGCTCTAAATCTCTAATGATTAGAGAGATGCAAATTAAAACAACTCTGAGGTACCACCTGACACTTATCAGATTGGCTAAAATGACAAAAAAGGAAAATAATAAATGTTGGAGAAGCTGTGGGAAAATTCGAACACTAATTCATTGTTGGTGGAGCTGTGAACTGATCCAACCATTCTGGAGAACAATTTGGAATTATGCCCAAAGGGCGATAAAGCAATACCACTTTTAGGTCTTTTTCCCAAAGAAATCATGGAAAGGGGAAAGGGACCCACATGTACAAAAATATTTATAGCTGCTCTTTACGTGGTAGCAAGGAATTGGAAGTTGAGGGGGTGCCCATCAATTGGGGAACGGCTGGACAAGTTGTGGTATATGAATACAATGGAATACTATTGTGCTGTAAGAAATGATGAGCAGGAGGAGTTCAGAGAAACCTGGAGGGTCTTACGTGACCTGATGATGAGTGAGATGAGCAGAACCAGAAGAACATTGTACACAGTATCATCAACATTGAGTGTTGCTCTACTGTGATGGACTATATTCTTCTCACCAATGCAATGGTACAGAAGAGTTCCAGGGAACTCATGATAGAAGAGGATCTCCAAATCCAAGAAAAAAAAAAAAGAACTGTGGAGTATAGATGCTGAATGAACCATACTATTTCTTTTGTTTTTGGTGCTGTTGGTTTTTTTTTTCTATTTTGAGGTTTTTCATCATTGCTCTGATTTTTTCTCTTATAACGGGACTAATGCAAAAATAGGATTAATGTTATTATGTGTATATATATATATGTGTATAGATATCTATATCTATATCTGTATCTATATAGATATATAGATATAACCTATATCAGATTACCTGCTGTCTAGGGGAGGGGGTAGGGAGGGGAGGGAGGGAGAAAAATCTGAAATTGTAAAGCTTGTATAAACAAAAGTTGAGAACTATCTTTACATGCAACGGAAAAAATAAAATACCTTATATGAAAAATAAAATAAAATAAAATAAAATTTTAAAAAAAGTTCCCTAGTGCAGCTTGGCACCTACCTGGCTCACTATGTGGCAGTGAATGCGTAGCCAACTCTATTTCTTCAGTTTGTGTGTTTGTTTGTTTTCCCTGATCTTAGGTGAAAAAGATTCAGAGATGTAGTGGAACAGATGATTACTTTTATCATTTTGATACTGTCCATGGGGTTTTCTTGGCAAAGATACCAGAGTGGTCTGTGATTTCCTTCTACCAGTGGATCATCTTTTGTCAGAACTCTCCACAATGGCCTGTCTGTCTTGGGTAACTCTGCACAGAATAACTCATAGTTTCATTGAGTTATGCAAGCCCCTCCAACCAGAACAAGGTAGTGATTCAGGAGGGGATTCTGCAGCTAGCCTTAAACATTATGTGAACCAAGAGTTGTGAGAAGTACAGGCTATTTTTTGAAGAAACAGAGGAATTAGAGACCAAATTGCCAACATTCACTGGTTTATGGAGAAAACAAGGGAGTTCCAGAAAAATATTTCTTTCTGCTTCCTTGACTACACTAAAGCCTTTGAATGTGAGGATCACAACAAAATGTGGCAAGTCTTCAAAGAGATGGGAGTACCAGATCATATTGTTTCATCGAGAAAACTCATTCGTTTTTCAAATGAAACAAAGCGGGGAATGTGGTAAAAAACGGAAGTTTTAGGTGAATCATTTAAGAGTTGAGCACATGCTACTGAAGTGGCCTTTGAAGGACCTCCCTTTTGGGGTGGAGACTGCGACAAACTTCTGGGACACCAGCTTAAAACTGAGGGTGGAATGGAAGTTCGATCTCTCTGGCTTTTCAGCTTAGCCCTGGTGGCACACACATTTGGTGTTCAGTGCTCGTTCTAAGCCTGGCAGGCAGTTTGGGATTTGGTGAGTTTTATAAAGGAATATAGACTAAGCTTAGATCTAAGATTATTCATTTGTATTTCTACTTTCCTATTTCCCTAATTGGTATCACCTTTTGTTGTCTAATTAATTCCCAAACAATAAAAACTAATCCCTCACTGATTAAATCTCAGAGGCTTCTTTTTCTCAGTGGTCTGGGAGATATATAAGGGAAAAGTTAAAAGGGGGAGTTTAATGTTCGTATATCCAATTTTAAATCTCACAATATTGTCTCCTGAGGAACCTCTATGCAGGCCAAGAAACAATAGTTAGAACTGAACATGAAACAACTGATTGGTTTAAGATTGGGAAAGGAGTAAAAAGAAAGGCTGTATATTGTCCCCTTATTTATTTAATTTATATTCAGAGCACATCACGCAAAATCCTAGGCTGGATGAATCAAAAGCCAGAATTAAGGTTGCTGGGAGAAGTATCAACAATTTCAGATATGCAGATATTCTGATGATATCAGATATCCTGATGGCAGAAAGTAAAGAAGAATTAGGAAGCCTTTTAATGAGGGTAAAAAAGGAGAGTGTAAAAACTAGCTTGAAGCTTAATATAAAATAACTAAGATCTTGGCAACTGGTCCTATTACTTCCTGGCAAATAGAAGAGGAAGAAATGGAAGTAGTGTCAGATTTTATACTCTTGGGCTCAAAGATCACTGCAGATAGTGACTGCAGCCATGAAATTAAAAGACATTTTCTCCTTGGAAGGAAAGCTATGGCTAATCTGGACAGCATACTAAAAAAACCCCAGAGACATCACCTTGCTGGCAAAAGTCCACATAGTCCAAGCTATGTTTTTTCCCAGTAGTAATTTATGGCTGTGAGAATTGGACTATAAGAAAAGCTGAGCACCACAGAATCAACGCTTTAGTATCATGGTGCTGGAGAAGATTTTTGAGGGACCTTTGGACAGCAAGGAGATCAAATCAGACAATACCTAAAGAAATGAATTCAGATTACTTGTTGGAAGGACAAATCCTGAAACTGATGCTGAAATGTTTTGGCCACATAATGAAAAGACAGGACTTATTGAAAAAGACTCCAATGTTGGGAAAGATTGAAGGCAAAAGGAGAAGGGGGCAGCAAAGAATGAGATGGATAGATAGTGTCATGGAGGCAATAAACATGAACTTGGAAAGACTTCAAAACATAGTAGAAGATAGAAGGGACTGGTGTGCTATGGTCCATGAGGTCACGAAGCATTGGACATGACTGAGTAAATGAACAACAACAGATTAAGACTTCTGAACTTTTAAAAGATTAGAATAAGCACCAGAGATCCAGTAATGGGAGTCCATAACAATATTTGCCAGTAGTTATAGGTAAGTGAGAATCTAATCCTGAGGAAAAATCTGTTTCACCCAGTTCAGCAATGAATCAATCTAGCATCCAAGACACATTATCCTTCAAATAAGGGAGTGACATCCACTGGCTATGTCACAATCAAAACTGAATTTGACAGTTCAGGGTAGGGAGAAATTGGGTGAGTAATTCCAGACCCTATATATGCTATATGTGGAGACTTATACCAGATTTGAACTCAGGACTTCTTAGACCTAAACCAAGAATTGCACCCTTAGACCAACAAGTTTTTAGAGCATTCGCAATATGCTCTACCTGGTATCAAACCACATGGAAGATTGATGAACCTACTTCTGGAAGTGTGTGGTGGAGGGGTGGCCCTTACCCTTCCCATAGGTTGATACTAAGGATAGCATAGTGGGCATGCTCCATGGCCTGGGAGCCCATTGGTCAATCACCTGTTATATAAATAACTACAGTATAAAACAGAAAGCAAAAGTCCTCTTCTTTCTAATCACTAGGCCACCATCCTAGTTCAGGCCTTATCACCTCTCAGTAGCCTAGTACTTGACCTCCCTGCCTCCAGTCTTTAGTTTTTTCAATCTATCTGTAACACAACTGCCTAATCTTCCTAATGAGCAGGTCTGACTATTAGGTTACTATTCAAAGACTTCCAGTGACTCTGTATTGGCCATAGAACAGAATATGAATATGTTAGTTTAACAATCTGGCTCCCAACCTTTCCAACATTTCTACCTTTCCAGCCTCCCTTTCAAATTGTACTACTCTAGCCAAATTGTAGAACTACTTCCCTCCCATCTTAACACACCACCTCCTGACATCTTCATCCACAAGGGTCCTTACCCATGTCTCAAGTACAATCCCCCTTTCCTTTCTTCCTCTTACAGCCTTCTTCGAGGCTGAGCTCAAGTTCCTGAAGTTTTCTGATCTGTCTCCACCCCTTTCCCAGCTCTAAGTATTCCCTCCTTTCTCAAATATCCCCAGAGTGTTTTGTCTCATATAGCCCTTTGCCTTGTATTTTGCTTATCTGTGAGTTGTTGGCATTCTACTCTATCACATACCCACAGTAGAATGTAAATACCTTGAGGCCAGGCGCTGTCATTTTAATCTTTTTATCCAAGCCTTAGCACAGTGGTTTGCACATGGTAAGCACTTAATTAACCTTTTAAAAATTGAATTGAAAATGAAACAAATAATCTCCAAAGTGCTAGTGTGAGTTTAGAGTCATCATGTGTGGAAGTCTGTGTTAAGGGTGGTTAAATGTATTTGAGATAATACTCAAATACTCAAATACTCTGCCTTGCATTCCATTTAGGCAGACAGAAACAAAGCCATGGAACTACTGAAGACTGTATGATGTAACGTGGAACGTGAATTAGAGTTGGACCCAAAGAGAGCCATAACTGGAATGGGGCCACCTGGGTGTTGTCCCAGAAAGTTAAATCTAGAGGGCTGTGGAAGGACCTACAGCACCATCCTGGGGCACTTTTTCCTTTACCTGCCTTGTTCCTTTGGCAGTAGCTGGAGTAGCAGAGGCCTCATTCGGGGGTCAGTTTCCTCCCTTCCAGCATCCTAGAAACCTTATTATATCCTGGACCATGCTTCTTTGCCCTATGGCTACACCTCAGCTGAGTTTACACCACCCCTCCTTCTTGTTGTTAAATCATTTCAGTCTCTCCATGACCCCATTTGGGGTTTTCTTGGTAGAGATACTGGAGTGGTTTGTCATTTCTTTCTCCAGATCATTTTTACATATGAGGAAACTGAGGCAAAACAGGTCAAGTGACTTGCCCTGGGTCACAATAGCTAATAAGTGTCTGAGGTCAAATTTGAACTCATGTCTTCTTGAGGCCCAGCTCTCTATCCCCCTAGCTACCCTTCCACCCCCGCCCCCACCTCTATCCCACCCAGTTACTCTAATTACCCAAAGTACAAAAGTTGCATTTGAATCCAAGATGAATCACTTCCCCTTGAGGTATATAGCTTCAGGGAACATCTGTAAAGCAATTAGTAGACAATTCATTCACCCAAAAGGAAGCGGCCATGAGTAGGAATCAGACTTCCTTCCTATTCAGTTGGAGCATTATTACCAGCAATGATTATTCTGAACATCAGCTTTCAAATCAAGTCAGTCATGTACCCAAAATAACCACAAATGGGACTCTGGAAGGAGAATCTGAAACCTGTGCAAACTTTATCCTGAAAATACAAAATATGAGGCCACTAAGGGAAGTGAGGGAGTTTAATTTGCTGAAACAGTGATTGATTCCTCTTAGTTCACTGCACTAGGAGTCATTTTAATTAACACCATCTAATACTGTTTGAGATGCATTTTGCAAATGTCAGCAGCTCCATTTTTTTCTCTTTCGACTTTACTGCAATAAAGTTAAAAGATAAGGCCAAGACAAAACGATTAAAGTTGATTTAACAGCAGTAAAGTGAATTGTTAGCTGTGTTGTTTAATGTAGCTCAAGCATGTTGCAAAGTTGTTTTATGGGCTGTTTGGGGGGGGGAAACACCTCCCAGTAAAGATCCAGGTCATTCATCACTATCATAACTCTACTGTACAGAAGATGGCATGGTAAAATGGCAGGATTTTATTTGGGAGTAAGGAGGGGGGCAAAGCTTCTAATTATAACATTCCTTTGAAAACTGAGCAAATCCTCTTAGCAAGTTCGGGCCCTACTGATTGCAGGTCAAAAGCATTGCCTTTTATGTTCATTCATTAAGCAAATATTTATTGTCTTTAATATGTGCAATGTACCCCCAAACTCCAACTGATCTATTCTCTCAACTCTATGAGTATTCCCTTAATTAATGCAAAGAACAACCTTATCACACACATCAGTCCATCCTGTGTAGCTCTTCAATGTCTTCCCTAAAGTTTACCACAGAAGGGTCCAATGTGCTGGGGGCATTCTTTAAATTCTCTTAATACTGAGAAGATAACAAAGGTTCTAGATGAAATGTCCACTGGTTACCTCTTGCTCTTACTACACAGGATTGTAGATATAGAGCTGCAAGGAACCTTAGAAACCATTAAGCCCAACCTTGCATTTTATAGATGATGCTCAGAAAGGTTAAATGATCTACCTAGAGTCACAGAATTAGTGATTGTCTGAAAAAGCATTTGAATTTTAATGACAATGACAACAACAACAACAACAACAAGTTGTTCAGTCGTTCTAGTCATGTTTGACTCTTCGTGACCACATTTGGATTTTCTTGGCAGAGATACAGGAATGGTTTGCCATTTCTTTCTCCAGCTCATTTGTCAGATGAAGAAACTGAAGCAAACAGGGGTTAAGTGACCTGCTCGTGGTCGCACAGCTCTCATAAGTGTCTGAAACTATATTTGAAGTTGGATCTTCCTGTCTCCAGATGCAGCACTCTAATTGCCTACCACCCAACTGCCTATATAAATGACTCTGCTTTTTTATTTATACATTTATTTGATGATTTCCCATACACCACTCATCTTGCATGATCCCTTGATTGTAATGTATTATAACCAGCTCATGCTCCAGGACCACCATACTCCTCTCTGGTGTCTTTTGGGTGATCATCAGTGTTGGTTCTTCACAAACTATAGTGATCCATGACTTGTAATCCTTCAAAAATCACTAGAAGAATAATGGTACCAATAAGATGAGCCTTGGTGTAAGGTTGATGCTTGGAGATTTTCAATAGAACTTTGCTATTTCCAGGTATAATCCAGACCTTTCTTTTCCTTCTGTTCAGTTGTTCCAATTCTGGCTCCCAGTTCATTGTCCTTTTCAGTGTAAGTTACAAATTTACATTGTAAATGTGTGTGTGTGTGTGTGTGTGCGTGTGTGTACACACATGTTCTTTCAGTCAATAAACAATTATTAAGCATCTGCTGTATGCTTGGCACTATGCTAAGCACTGATAAAACAAAGAAGGTAAAAGACAGTCCCTGCCCTTGAGGAGCTCACAGACTAACAGAGGAGACAACTTGCAAAGAACTACTTACAGACACAATATATGCAGGATAAAGAGAAGATAATCAACAGAGGAAGGGCACAAGCATTAAAGGCTATCAGGAAAGGCTTCATGTAGAAGGTGGGATTTTAGCTGGGACGTGAAACAAGCCAGAAAGACAGGAGGTCAAAATGAGGAGGGAGAGACTTCCAGGCCTGGAAGAGAGCCAGTGAAAGTGCCCAGAGCCCAGAGATGGAGCACCTTGTGTAAGGAATGACAAGGAGTCATGTTACTAGAACATATAGTATGGGAGGTGTAAGGTGTAAGAAGACCAGGGTGGGGGGGTAAAGGGGGAGTGGTTATGAAGGCATTGAATTCCAAACAGAGGATCTTATACTTGATCCTAAGGGTGACAGGGAGCCACTTAAGCTTATTGAGCATATATTCAGAAATTATATGGGCAGGCCATGCTGTTTCCCACCCTGAGCATTCACAAGGGCCCTTCCTCACGCTAGCAATACCGTTCTTCTTCAGATAATCTTCATATAGTCATATAGCTATGTATACTGTATATATATATAAAAAAATTTATAGCCTATGTAAACAGATAGATATAGCTCCATTTATATCAAGATATAGCAAAAAAGAGCAAAAAAGCTCTTTATATATATTTATATATGTGTATATATATAATTCTGCATCTCATATACAAATATATGTGTGTGTATGCATACATATTTGTTTTGTTTGTCTTTCATTCCCAAAGAGGACCATGATATCAGGTGTTGCCACGACTTGCACTGAATTGGATTTAAGTGAGGGAGGGCTGTGTAAAATCGCCAACCTCACTCTCTCCTCCAGAGCCATCTAGGTTCAGTGGCAAGATATACATAAGGACAACTGGAGATGGCCCTGGATGTTTAAGGCAATTGGGGTTAGGTGACTTGTCATATAGCTAGTAAGTGTCTGAGGTGAAATTTGAACTCAGGTCCTCCCAACTTCAGGGCCAGTGTTCTATCCACTGTACTACCAAGTTGCCCCATGCATGCATATATATGTATGTACACACACATACATATACATATATATATACCTACATGTGTATATATATGTATATATGCATATATATCTTGCTTTGATGTGTAGTATGTGGCTGGGGGGGAAAATAGGCCAATCATATAAAAAGAATATGAGGAAGAAGAGAGTGCTAATGACAAGTAGGATCAAGAAAGACTTCCCAGAGGAGATGGCACATGAATTGAGCCATGAAGGAAACCAAGCATATTAAGAGACAGAGGTCCTTCCAGAGTATATTCCAGAAATATTTTTCAGTTTTAAATTTATGACCCTATGGTGACTATTCCCAACATGCTCTCTGTTGGAAGCCTCTAAGTTTGGAAAAAGTTCATCCAATGGAAATATTTGGATTTCTTTTCCCATTAGGAAGAACATGTTGCTACTGGTTTTTGATGGTGATCCCTAGAACTAGCTTTTAAGCAGCAATTGCATCAGAAAATCCAAGGACAACACCATGACACCTTCTTTTGTGAAATATTAAATTGGGTTCTTGCTATCAAATCCCCTTCCCACTACTGTTCTCATACTAACCCTAACCCTAACTCTAACCCTAAACAATTCCATTTGATGTCAATGATCTACCAGTGTTCTAATGAAGTCACAAGCTTGGGTTTCATTATATGTGGTTCAAGTACATATAAGTTCCCATAGTACATATTGTACTATGTTCATATAGTACACTGCTCATATAAATACATATGTCCATCTTGTACATGGACCTAATTCCTAATTCTGGCAGCCCTTGAACATAAGGAAGATAAGGCGAAAATATAAATAGCTCAGCACAGCACATGACCTCACTATCAAGGGAACAACTTTAAGCAGGTATCTTAGTGGATTAAAAGATCCCCATTTAGCAGAGACAGAGAATTGTTTGAATGTGTATATGTGTTGTATGTCACCTGATATTGCTAATAAATCATATGACCACTAATAATGATTTTGTCTAAGCCTATAACTTTGTGGTTTGAAATTGCAAGAGGGGAAGCCAGTCCATGGAAGAAGAGACTTTCCCAGCTTTGTTCCGGGGTTGGGGTTAAATGGATTAAAAAGAGAATTTCTACTCAGTATTTGACAAAACTTCTGTGAAAACTGGGAGTTAGTTTGGCAAAAACTAGGCAGAGACCAACATCTGTGAGTTGAGGGAGGAAGATGGATCTACAAGACTAAAATAAAGCTATGGAGGGAGAATTGACAAGACTTGGTGAATGGTTGAAAATGGGGCTGAGGGAGAAGACAGAGTCGAGAGCAAGATCAAGGTTGTGAAGGTGGGTGACTGACTAGAAGGATGCTACTGCCCACAACAGAAATGGGGAAGTTTGGAGGAGCAGGAATTTCAATATGCTTGATAGTGAGTTCAATCTAAGACATGTTGAGGCAGGAGGGGATAGAGATATGGTAGCAAAAAGGAAAAGAAAAGAGGGTCAATTTTTTTGGTTTTTGGGTTTTTGTTTTGTTTTGTTTTTTTTTTGTGGGGCAGTGAGTTTTAAGTGACTTGCACAGGGACACACAACTAGTAAATGTCAAGTGTGTGAGGCCAGATTTGAACTCAGGTCCTCCTGAATTCAGGGCCAGTGCTTTGTCCACTGAGCCACCTAGTTTTCTTTTTAAAAAAATTTTTTTTGAGGGTCAAATTTTTTAATGGAGGGAAAAAAAGGACAGGAGAAGAGGAAAAGAGGACAACATTGAATACTTAAGAGTAACCTTATTATATAGTTTAAAAAGAAAAGCAAGCTATACATAAGAGGGCCCTGTAGTTTCATGGATGATCTTTTCCTCTTCTACTATGTATATATAAATGTTCATTCAATTTGGTGTTTGTTATGTTCATAATACAAAAATAAGTAAATTTTAAATGAGGGGTTTGGACCAGATGATTTCTGAGGTCCCTTCCAATGGCGATAACATAGTAGGTATTTAATGAATGCTTGTTGGTTTATTGATAGATCTAAGTTTCCTTCCAGCTTTAAATCTTACACACAAATATGTCCTGTCTCCCAAAGAATTTTGTCAGCTGAGGGCAGGCTGACACTGTGTATTCCATCTCTTTGGAGCTGGCCAGAGTATTTGGCAAACTACAGGTTTAAAATAAATGACTCAGGAAGGCTGAAGCCAATCACCCTGTGAAATGAGATGAATGCTTCTGAGACCAATATTTGAGACAGAAACCTCAGGTGGCATATTTAAGAAGTCTATTTCCTGATAATGCTTGAGCCATAGATTGGGCCAATCAGACCTGCCCTTCCAATCATTGGGAGTATCCACAGGTCCGACTGTCAACCAGTGTTCTCCTCAGCTACAGTAACCACTGTCATGTTTTCCGATCTGGGCAATGTAGATCCAAATAATTGATAAGGCCTGTCAGAAGCAATTTGAACAAAGGCAGGTGAACAAGCAGACCTTGAAGGAAGAGCTTTATTTATTAAGATAACCCCCTAGTGAGCATTTAAGATTTAGATTTTTCTGAATCAAGCAGGTAAGAAGAGTTGGGGGAAACAGACTTTCATTTAGGAAGTAGACAGGTATTCTCACTGCTGCATGTTGCATGCTCCTATTTTTATTTTTCAATTTTTAATTTATCTTGCTGGGGGGAAGGGAGGGCAGGAAAGAGATACACACCAAACACCAGAACTTGTAACATTTTGGCTCAGTACTACATATAGAGCATTTGATATTCATTGGTAATGTGAGAAATTTCATTTGTAATGTCAGGAGGGAAATTAATCAACATACATTTATTAAGTACCTACTATATGTTAGGTCACATAACACAGATACCCTGATTCCAGCATCTGAGAAATAGATAAGGAAATCCAAGACCTTTAGTGTCATGCATATCCTTACTTCCAAATCCACCCATTTCTGGTGGTCTGAACTGATTGGAATTGAGGAGGAGAAGGAATTAGGGCATGCAATCCCCATGTATAGCAGGGGTACCTGAAAACACTGTTAGGTGCTAAGACAAAAATGAAACAGGGGAGGAATGTATTTTTTACTTATTCACTTGAAATACCCTTTCCATTTTAATTTATCTTCATCAGTCAGCCTTTATTATTATGTACCTAATATATACAAGACCCTGTTAGAGAGAGTGAAAGCAATACAAAGATGAACAAGATACTTTCTACTCTCACAGATGTTTTGATTAGAGGAATGGGACATGCATGAAAAATCAGCCAGATTCAACAAATGTTCATTATGCGCTAGGCACTAGAATAGATACTGTGATACAAAGACAAAAAAAAAAAAAAGAAATGGTCCCTTCTCTTTAAAGAGTTTACATAGATGGATTGGAGAGGGTGGGTAAGTATTATCATGTACAGAGATAAGTAAATAGACAAAGTAATTTCAAGAGAAAGCCTGGTGAAAATAAAGGGCAATTGGAAAAAGCCCCCATAAGAGGTGGCACCTGAGCTGAACCATAAAAATCTAAGGATTGTATAAGGTGGGGGTGAGAAGAGAATATGTTTTAGAACTGGAGGATATGGGTTGGGGGAAGGGTCAACAGTATAAAGTCACAGTGACAGGAAATGGGATTTTTTTTTTACCTCTAACAACTTAATTTTTTTCTCAGTATATTTAAAGTTTTGAGTTCCAAAATTTTTCCCTCCCTCCCATATCCTCTCCCTGAGGCAATAAGCAATCATATAGATTATACAGGTACAATTATGTAAAACATGGCCATATTAGTAATTTTTTACAGAAAATTTGAATAAAAGGAAAAAATCAAAGAAAGTGAAAAATAGCATGCTTCAGTCTATCTGCAATCAGTATCAGTTCTTTCTTTGGAGGTGGATGGGATGCTTTATCAATAATCCTGTGGGATTTTCTTGGATCATTGTATTGCTGAGAATAGTTAAGTCATTGACAGTTCTTCATCAAACAATATTGCTGTCACTGTGCATAATGTTCTCTTGGTTCTGCTCTCTTCACTCTTCAGTTCATGCAAGTCTTTCCAGGCCTTTCTGAAATCATCCTGCTTGTCTTTTCTCCACCATCATATACCACAGCTTATTTAGCCATTTTCCAGTTGATGGGAATTCCTTTGATTTCCAATTCTTAGCCACTACAAAACTGCTATAAATATTTTTGTACAAATAGGTATTTTTCTTTTTTTGGGGGATGCCTTTGGGATATAAACCTAACAGTTGTATTGCTGGATCAAAGGGTATGCACAGTTCTATAGCCCTTTGAGAATAGTTCCAAATTCTTCTTCAAAATGGTTGGATGTTTTCACAACTCCACCAACATTAGATTAGCATCCCAGTTAGGAAATGGAATTTTGTATAAGGGGTGTCATCATTAAGCCAGTTTGGTTGGAATAGAGAGTAAATGAAGGGGACTAATATGAAATAAAATCATCTAGTTGGCTCAGTGGGTAGAGTGCTGAGTTTGAATCTTGTTCATGTGCACATATGTGTGTGTGTATATGTATATAGATGGAGAGAGAATAAAAGTAAAATTTTAGTTTATATGTCTGTGCGTATACTGAAATTAAGTTTTATATATATATTCAGTTTTATATATATGCATATACATATACATATACATATAAAATGGGGTTTCACTTTTGTTCTGATTCTTCTCTCACAACATGACTACTGTGGAAATATGTTTAATATGATTGTACATATATAACCTATATCAGATTGCTTGCTGTCTTGGAGAGGAGAGGAGGGGAGGGAAGGGAGGGAAGAAGGAAAAAAAATTGGAATTCAAAATCTTATAACAAATTAATTTTGAAAACTATCCTTACATATAACTGGAAAAAATTAAAAATAAAATGGGGCTTCATTTCTCTAAGGTTTTATGAAATGAATATATGTGGAGATACACACATATATTATCTATCTATCTATACAGTAAAATTTCACTAATTGGATGACAATCTGACTTGAATATTTTAGAGATATATTTTTATTATTTTCAGTTACATAAAATAGCAAGCTATGTGCTAATAAACAAAGCTATAACTAGGGCCTCATGACCAGTGCTTTGTCTCAATGTGCCAAATTCTTGAGGGGATATGAAGGCATTAGTAGAAGTAAAAGTGGGAGGCACTACTTCCTCCTTTCACTGGTTACATTCCAATGAATCCCTAACTATGGCAGTCCTATCCTGTCCCTTCCCTACATGGTAGCCTTTTTTACATTGGCCATGTAGTTACAATACCAGTCCCACTTTTCAGGTACCCCTCCTATACATGGAGATTGAATGCCCTACTGCCTTCTCCTCCTCAGTACCAATCAATTCAGCCCACCAGAAATGGGTAGATTTGGCAGTAAGGATATGTATGACATCGAAGGTCTTGAATTTCCTCATCTACTTCTCAGATACTGGGATCAGAGTATTTGGATCATGTGTCCAGTATTTAGACTTCATCTTCTTGGGGCTAGAACTGATCCTTAACTTTTATTACTCTAACCATCACCCCTGGTTTTGAGCAGAGAAGCTAAAGCAAATTTTGCATTTTTCAAATTTCAGAGTTGGATTAGACACCTTCTTGGATCTCTACTAGCTCTAAAACTTTGTTAAAGGGTGATCCAAGAAGGTATGAGGTCTCTCCCCAAGGTGACCCTCCTCTTCCAATTGAATTTGTTTTTAGGGTACTTTTCGTGGTACTTGCCTCAGCGGGCAAGAATATTTATTTATGGTTCCATTTATAAGATCATGTCTACTATTAAGCCTATTTTAATAGTTACATAAGGATCACTTATAACTGCTATATGGATCTACTATGTCAACTATGGTCAAACCATTTAAAATCACCTTAACAGTACCTAGTTTCCATATACTTAAATAATTTCTCCTCTGGTTCCTTTTCCCCATTTCATTAGATTAGTTTGCTCAGTAAAAAACCCATCTCACTAATATTCCAAATGTAAACTCTCAGACAATTCATATCTGAATGATTTCCAATGCCAAATAAATAGGGTTAATGAGGATATACTGTAACATGGTCACCAATGAGGGGCTAAAAGAAAGAATCAGGCAGACTTCCTTGGCAATAAAAAGGTCCTTATTATCCATAGGAATAAGCCTGTCATCTCCATAGGGTAAAATATCCTTGCAAGATAATATCCACCCAGGATATCAACCCTTTACACTGCTTCACACATTATAAACAAAGCCACATACTGGAAGTAGGCTCACCCACTTATCAAATACAAATGCTCAGAATATAATTTGGCCTTTTGTACCTCCTCAAACCAACCCAAACCTCCAGTGACTTCTGAATCTACCACAGTCTAGAAGACAATTCTCTAGGCCAGGGTTTCTTAACCTGGGACTTATAGACCCTTAGATTTCAAGGGGTGTGGGAACTTATATGGGAAAAAATTACTTTTGCTGATTGATTTCTTTTATAATGCTATATGGTTTTCTTTATGCATTTAAAAATATTATTCTGAGAAGTCTATTTGCCAGACTGCCAAAGTGGTCCATGAAACAAACAATTAAAAAGTTTAAAAAAGGGGCAGCTAGGTGGTGCAGTGGATAGAGCACCGGCCCTGGAGTCAGGAGTACCTGACTCCAAATCCAGCCTCAGACACATAACACTTACTAGCTGTGTGACCCTGGGCAAGTCACTTAACTCCAATTGCCTCACTAAAAAAAAAAACAAAGAAAAAAAAACAAACCAGCATCAGGGGAAATATATAATATGGACCATATCTAGACTTTAGGACAGTAGAATCTCAGCTTCTGAGAGGTGGAAGGGATCTCGAGTGCATAGTCTGATCAATACCCAGACAGCAATAGCCTCTACAATGTGCTTGACAATTAAAAAGTCATAAAGCTTTTTTTGGAAGACCTCCAGTGAAAGGGAAGTTGCAACCTCCAGAAGCCACTCCTACCACTTTGGCTCTTTTAGATATGCTGTTTTTGTTTTGTTTTGTTTTTTTAGTGAGGCAATTGTAGTTAAGTGACTTGCCCAGGGTCACACAGCTAGTAAGTGTTAAGTGTCTGAGGCCGGATTTGAACTCAGGTACTCCTGATTCCAGGGCCGGTGCTCTATCCACTGCGCCACCTAGCTGCCCCAGATATGCTGTTTTTACATCTAAACTAGCAACCTGAGGAATGATCCATAGATGGGAATGACCTTTTGCCCCTAGATTATTTGTAATAAAACCCCAAGATAGAAGTGTACTGGTAAATGCTTAATGATTGGCTCTCAAAAAAAAGTACTCCAAACACACTTTGAAAATTTAATCTATTACCATTTCCCCCATCACTTTTTAATCATTTTTACTCTTAAAAACATTTGTTTTAATCAGCTCCAATCTACCTTCTTATCCTCCAATTCCAATCCCTCCCCCAAATAAGACCACAAGACAAACAAAACCCACCACAAACATGTATAGTCAATCAAAATAACTTTCCACATTGGCCACATTTAAAATAAAATGGGCTTATTCTGGATAGCAGGTTGGTCATTATGCTATTAAGAGTTCAGCACAATAGAATTCTAACACATTAATATTCCATAAGTTGTTCTTCTGTTCTCCAATTTATGGTTACCCCCTCAGATTCTCCTTCGTTGCCACCTCAAACACCATAAATATTTTTATACATCTTTAAAATTTGTTCTTAAGAATAGTCTCTCCCTTAATCTATTTTACTTCCAATTCACCCTCCTCCCTTTTTGCTTTCCCTCCTTTCATTACTTTCTTAAATCTAGAAAATCAACAAAACAAGAAACCAAGCTCTTATCTGTAGTATTTTCTGACTTCCAAGCTGTAATGTTCATATTGGAAATTTCTCAACTGGCTCTCTTGGGTCAATTTGAGATGGCTCCAGCACACCCCTGCACCAAGGTCAAAACAGTCTCTTGCTGGAGATGGAAAATGTTATAGCTTTAGGTAAAGGGCACAACCTTGATGAGCAGCATGGGTCACATCTGTCAATAACTGGATGCTATTATTTCAATATCTCCTTTATTGAATCAGAAAAATTGATCTCATTGGCTATGTGTCTAATATTTTCCTTTAAAGCACCCTTTGCCTACATTTCTATAAGACAAAGAAAAGAAAATGCACACCTTCAGGTTCTTCTAGCTCAAATACCTGGAATCATAGGCAGCTGTACCCAGAGACTGACTGCATTTATTTCACTTATTATACATCCTGGTAATCAGCTGTAATGGGAAGGATTGAATTTTTGCCATTAGAGATGCCACAATGAACCCAAGGAGGCCCTGAAGGACTCTTTTACATTTTGAGAAACATGTCAGTTAGAGCCAGAATGCTGAGCACAAAGCTAATGGTGGCAAAATTGCAGGAGAAACCTCCAAAGGCCATTATGGGTTCAGCATTACCCAAAATGGCAAGCCATTTTGTTGTCCCTTAATGAGGTCATTGGGGTCAGTGGTGGCACCTAGATTTGTATTCAGGAGGGGGAATTGGCTTAAGGTATTCTGATGATGTCTGTCAAAAATGTGAATTTAGAGAGGACTGCTTTCACGGAGACAGAAAAATCATCCATGATACTTCAGAAGGGAGGATCACCTGAGATCCTCTTCCTGCCACTATTATTTCAAAATTCATGAGGAAGACCGCCTGTCATGTTTAGGATTGCTAACTACAGCCAAAAAGTAACTAGGGACAAAAATTATGTAGTATTTCCAGTACCTACCAGAGTGCCTAGGACAAAGCATGTGCTTAATAAATTCTTGTTTATTGAATCAATGACTTGAGTGACATTAATTATGAACATTTATAGAGAATAGACTATTATTCATCTAGCCATTAGTTTAATAAATATTTACTCAGTGCCTACTGTGTGCATAGCTAGATGTTGAGGGGAATACAGAAGAAATAAGACCTATTCTCTGGGTTCTCCAGGAGATAAGATTTAGTATATGTTGACTGGTGGTTTTACTTACCTTGTCCATGTGTGTAGGCAATAAATGCATGACAGAAGATAAATGCTATAAAAGCTAAGACAGATGTTTAGGGAAGGCCTCTTCTATGATCTATGAGCCAGACATGGGCAACATGGGCAGGTTTGAGATGATAAGATTTAGAAACAGAATGAACCTGAGAAATCTCATCCAGCTCCTTCATTTACATTTTAACATTTTAACCTCAGAAAGGATTAAAGCTAAGCAGAAAGTAGAAACGATATTCTTATTCATTTTTTCAATTAAATTGTTTATTTTCTCAACTTATCCTCCTTTCCTCCCTCTTTGAAAAACAAAAGGAAAAACAAAACCCTTTTAACTAATAAACATATTCAAACAACCTTAATTCTGCAACTGGTCAAACAATATATATCTAATTCTTTACCCTGAGTCCATCTCTCCTCTGTCAGGAAGTGAGTAGCACACTTCATAATCACCTGGAATTGTAACTTATTGCATTGATCAATATTCTTAGTTCAAAAAAGACATTCCTAATGGGAGCCTAAAATAAGAAATCAGGAGAGAACGAGGGGATGATCAGGAAACTGTCTTGACTAGAAAGAAGGGTTGGTGTAGGACATAACTGAGAGATAACAGGTGTGGTCAGCTGCGGCAAGAATGAGAAGGACCTTGGATGCTTAACAATGTAGGTAAGGGATAGGAAGAATTACTCACTTTGGGAGTAATCAGGTTCTTATACATGAACTGAAAGTATACGTGTAGACCCAATGAGTGCACTGTGCCTGATATGGGGTACATTTCTTTCAAAAGAATTCCTATAGGTTCCCTTCCCTGCCCCTTCCAAATATTAAGCTGTTCTCTTTTGACAGAGACACTAGATTTAGCTCAACTAAAATTGCCTTCTCCCCTTAGAATGTAAGCTCCTTGAGGGCAGAAAGTTTCCCCCCTTTCTTTGTATGCCCAACATTTAGTAAAGTGCCTGCTTCAGTATTAAGCACATGCTTTTTGATTGATTGATTCAACCTGACAAACTGCCATCTGAGGAACACAGGTCAGTTTCCTGGATTGTTCCTCCTGGTCAGCTCAGCAATGCTCAGAGATGGATGATCCTTCTCATGATTTTCTCATGCTTCTCAATCTCTTTGTATCTGGCAGTGTTAGGCCCAGTGGGGCACAGACATGACAATGATCAGAAATTGATGGGCATTTCTGCAGTTTCCAGTTCTTTGCCACCACAAGGAGAGCTGCTATAAACATTTTAAAAACACATAGATTCTTTCCCTTTTTCCCCTAATCATCTTTGGAAATAGACCTAGTAGAGATATTGCTGGGTCAAAGGGTAGAGGTAGATAATAACTCTTTGTCTTATTATAAATACCCAAATTAATTATAAAGGACGTATGAAGAAAGACACCATATGCATCCAGAGGAAATATGTATAAAATAATTTTATATACACATACACAGACAGACATAAATATACCTATATATGTATACATGTCTGTCTATATATGTATAGGTGTATATGTGTCTATATATATAGGTATAGATATGTCTGTGTATGTGTGTGTAAAATTATTTTATACTTGCTTCCTCTGGATGCAGGTAGTATCTTCATATGTCCTTTATAATGAATTTATATATGCATGCATATATATACACATACAACCCCCCATATACACACACACACACACACACACACACCTATTTGTGTCTACTGGTAGTCATTTTTTTTTTTTTGCAGGGCAATGGGGGTTAAGTGACTTGCCCAGGGTCACACAGCTAGTAAGTGTCGTGTCCGAGGCCAGATTTGAACTCAGGTACTCCTGAATCCAGGGCCGGTGCTTTATCCACTGTGCTATCTAGCCGCCCCCCTGGTAGTCATTTTAAGGCATGGGGGTGGGGAAGAAATTTACATGATAATTTTGTTGTATATTTGAAAAGAATAGCAAGTTTGTATGTGGTAGATTTGCAGTTTCATGTACAGTCATCTTTTTATCATACTATGTTATGGAAATGCTTGCTTTATCCCATAAATCCCATTAATTAAAAAAAAATGTACAGAAATCTAACTACATTGGTTCAAGTACAAACCCAATTCATTCTGATATTACTATGTATTGGTTTGGAAAGATTAGCTCATTTCTTCTCTGGGAGTGGTCAAGTTTCTATCATCTTTTCTGCTGAGTCTGTACTCTCCAGTCCTCAAAGTTCCCACTGGCCTGATTGAGCTGCTTTGGGAAATTCATTGGCTGGCTTTATGGCCTAGAGTAAGCAGTTTCCAATTTGTTGCATTCTTAGCACTTTTATGTGTGCTTTTTTTTTAAAGAATATGAAAAGTAAAGGAAGCCACGGAATCCTAACAAATTCTATGAAAATCTGGATTTCTAGGAAATTAATCAACATTTATTAAGCACATACTGGTGCCAGGTACTCTGCTAAGTCCGGGGGATAAAAAAAAAGGCAAAGACAGTCCCTACCCTCAAGGAGCTTACACTCTAATGGGAAAGACAAAATGCAAATATATATTCAAAGCAAGTTATATACAGGATAAATAGCAAATAACTGACAAAGGGTAGGTCGTAGAATTAAGAGGGATTGAAGGCTTCCTACAGAACATAGGATTTTAGTAGGTACTTGAATGACATCATGGAAGCTGGGAGGCAGAATGAAGGGGAAGAGTTTTCCAGGAATGGGGGACATTTGGAGAAAATGTCTAGAACTGAGAGATGGAGAATCTTGTTCATGAAGCAACAAAGAGACTAGTATTACTGAATGGAAGAGTATGTGGCAAGGAATAAGGCGTGAGAAGACTGGTGAGGTAGGAGGGGACTAGTCTATGAAGGGCTTTGAATGACAGAAGGAGCATGTATTGTATTTGCTCCTGGAAACAACAGGCATTTATTGAGTAGGGAGGTGTCATGGTTAGACCTGTGCTTTAAAAAAATTACTTCAGTGCCTGAATAGAAAATGAACTGAAGTGGGGAGAGTTGAGACAGACCAGCAGGCTATTGCAATAGCACTGTAATGAAGCAGTGAGGGCCCCTCCTAGGGTGAAGACAGTGTTAAAGTAGAGAAGGTGGAATATTCAAGAGATGCTGCAAAAGTGAACATAGGCTTTGGCAACATACCAGATATGGGCAGGGTGAGGGGACGCAAGAGATGATAAGGAGTGGAGGATGATTCCTAGATCATGAACCTGATGATGGTGTTGCCCTCTCCAGCAAGAGGAAAGATAGGAGAGGGGAGGGATGAGAGGGAAAGCTAATGAGTTCTGTTTTGGACACATTGAGGAATAGTTTGAAAAAACCCAATCCTCAGTCTGTTGAAGTAGTAATACCTTACGGTGGCCATACCACTCCCAAGGTGCCATCCCCTTAAGTTGAACCTTTATGAAAACAGAAGCTAAGAGATCAAGGAAAACATCAACTGGTCTAATTCACTGGAGCCCTTTCAACATTCCTCCCTAGGTCAGAGAACCCAAGTATAGAAATTCTTTCCATCCAAAACCATCTAAAAGTGCCGTATCTGTCACTTCTGGTTCTGACAAGATCCTATGCTTTTCCTCCTAGAAAGTAACAAGTACAGTAAAGCCTGGATGTTGAAACTCGCCCTTTATCAGTTAAACTTGGACATGCTAGAATGGCCAGATGGGCTTTACCCAAATTTGAAAATTCACACCTTCAAAACTGAAATGTCAACATGCTCCAGAGGCTGTTAGCCTTGTAAATAAATACCAAATTCTCTCTGACTTGGGCTAAGTAGATTTTTTAAAAAAGTACCAAAAATCCACGATAAAATTTTGGAATAAGTATCCATGATATTCTGAAAAAGGGGAAGAAAAATAATAACTAGTTCCTATTTGGGAAGCCCATTGAGGGTGTGCTCTTTACTTAGTTCAAGAAAGAGCTAATAGATCTAATGCGTGTGTGGGTTATTAATGAACTAAAGCCTTTTTAATTGCTTTTAAAAGTTAACAAAAATCATTTTCCTTCTTCCCACCTTCCTCCTTATGTGACGGAGGGAGGAGAGGAGGAAACAAAACCCTTTGTAACAAATATGCATAGTTAAGCAAAACAAATTCCTGCTTTGTTTGTGTCCAAATAATGTATGTCTCGTTCTGTACAGAGCCCATCACCTCTCTGTCAGAGGGGAGGTGGTCTAATGATTTGTAATAGTTCTAAATCTGTCAAAGGGCAGATTTCTGCCAGTGGGCTCTGACTTGGCTGAATGAGTGATCTCTATAAATGTCATTTCATTAACGTCTCCCTGGGGTGGAAAAAAGGAAATCCAAGTGGAATTGGTTCTCCACTTCTGAGACCTGTGAATGTGGCTCGATAGTTTTTTCTCAGGCTGCATCAATGCTTCAATGAATCTATGATCTCAGTGGTGTGGGCACTTTCTGCATTGGGGCAGACTGCAAACCAACCAGGCCTGCTCATCTTGTGTGACATTTAATTCTCACCCAGGGTTCAGCCAATGTATTAGGGGCCTTCCCCATGATCCCTTGAATTTACATCAGTGCTAGAGCAGCACACAGGCTGTCCATCTCTTATCCTTCACTTTTGTTACAAGACCGACTCATCTCTTTTCTTGTCATCTCTCTCTTTTATGGCATATTCTATGCTTATTTCTGCACAGAATTCATTATCTGAATTGTTGAAAAGACATATTAAATGCCTACTATATGTCAAGCACTGTGAGAGGTTCTGAGGATACAAATATAAATTACCATTTGATAGCCCTTGTCCTCAAAGAACTTATATTCTAGTAAGGGTGGTGAGAGTGCAGGAAAGAGGAAGGAACAAGTATTTATTAAGTGCCTAGTATGTACCAGGTGCTGTCTTAAGTGCTTTACAAATATTAGTTCACTTTATTGCCATAATAACCCTATGAGGTAGGTATTATTATTATTCCCACTTTACAGTTGAGGAAATTGAGACAGGAGGTGGAAAGAAGCCAGGAAGTTGCCTGAGCTCTCCTGAGTTTCCCTCAGAAACAATATTAAACCAAGCCTTTAAATAGATTTTGGAACTATAGAACCTACAAAAAGACAGAGAGATACAGTCTTCCAACTTGAAATAATTTAGAAGACTTCAGGAAAGATCAATCTCACTTAGGCAAAAGAGGAGCTCAGCACAGCACAGAGGGGGTCTGGACAAGTCTTCAGGAGGCTTTTGCCACAGAACAATTAAGCAACTGAAGTCCCTTGGTCCTGGCTCAGCAGGCTGGTGGCACAACAGGCCAGCTGTGAGACCTCCCAGCCCCAGCTAAGAGGGCAAACTGCCAGCTATAAAACCACCCACAGGACAGGTGTGATAAGGCCAAACCATCCCAGTGCAGGGAGCAAGCCCAGGGCAGTGAGGAATTTAAAAGCCACAGAGGCCTCAGAGCAGAAAGCCAGTGACCAGACCCCTATCCCCCAGCAAAAGAAGCTTGCAACAGTGGCCCCTGTGCCCCAGGAGCAGATCTCAACTTTAAAAATAAAAAAATAGGCTACATCATGAGTAAGAAACAGAAAAGGACCCTTATCATTGAGAGTTTCTATGTAGACAGGGAAGACTAAAACACAAACTCAGATGAGGACAATACTGTCAAAATGCCTATATGTGAAGCTTCAAGGGTGAACATTAATTGGTCTCAAGACCAAAAAGCCTTATTGGAAGAGCTCAAAAAGGATTTTTAAAATCAAATGATTGAAGGAAGAAGAAAAAATAGGGAAATAAATGAGAGAAATGAGAGACAAGAAAATTATGAAAAAAGAGTCAACAGCTTGGAAAAGGAAGCACAAAAATGGACTGAAGAAAACAACTTCTTAAGAAAACATAATTGGCCAAATGGGGAAAAAATGTCCAAATGGAAAAGCAGGTTCAAAAACTTACTGAAGAAAATAATTCCTTAAAAATTAGAATTGGGTAGATGGAAGCTAATGACTCTATGAGACACCAAGAATCAAACAGAATCAAAAGAATGAAAAAATTGAAGAAAATGTGAAATACCTCATCAGAAAGACAACTAACCTGGAAAATAGATCCAGGAGAGATAATTTAAGAATTATTGGACTACCTGCATGCCATGATAAAAAAAAAAAGAGTCTAGACACCACATTCCAGGAAATTATCAAGGAGAACTGACCTGATATTGTAGAATCAGAGGATAAAATAGTCATTGAAAGAATCCACTGATCGCCTCCTGAAAGAGACTCCAAAAGGAAAACTCCAAGGAATATTGTAGCCAAATTCCAGAATTATCAGGTGAAGGAAATTGAGGCAAACAAGCTAAGTGATTTGCTCAGGGTCATATAGCTAGTAAGTGTCCAAGGCTGGATTTGAACCCACTGAGTACTCCTTTTTAAAACTGACTTGTGATTTCATTGGAATAGGAGCTCCTGATGAAGTCCATCTACCAGTAGAAGTATAACAATTTATGGACTTGGAGAGTTTTCTGTGGCCCTGAGAAGTTGGGTGACTTGTCCAGGGTATAGCCAGTATGCATCAGAGGTGAGACTTTAACCCAGTGTCTTCCTGATGGCTATTTGTATCCACCACACCAAACTTTCTTCTCTTAAAGTATACTCATTAAAGCATGTCTTGATGTAATGGGGGTGTGGGGTGGAGTATCTAGTGCTTGGTAGAATTCCTATAGCCCTTTATTATTTGCAACAGATATTAGGGCATAAGTGGCCATGACATTCATGGCAGTTCAAGGTCATCATGAGCAATACACCACAAGATGATGATCAAGTTTCCATGGAATGATGCTTTTTCTTGCTTTTAGAGGCTTGGTAAAACCAAGTCCTTTTCTTGGCTTCCCAAAGAAAGCCTATGAGCCAGCCTTCTGTTTAGTAACAATTTCCCTTTGTCTTTTGGTTCCACTTAGTATAAGAACATCAGTACTGACATGATCTACTACTTCTTCGTCTTCTTCTTCTTCTTCTTCTTCTTCTTCTTCTTCTTCTTTTGGGGGGGCAGGGCAATGAGGGTTAGGTGACTTGCCCAGGGTCACATAGCTAGTGTCATGTGTTTGAGGCTGGATTTGAACTCAGGTACTCCTGAGTCCAAGGCCAGTGCTTTATCCATTGCACCACCTAGCTGCCCCCGATCTACTTCTTCTAATAGCATGTCAGCCTACTGGTCATTGGACAAAAAATTGCCATTGGAGTACCAGCAGACAGGTTTATGTTGAAGGCATCATTGTAATACCATGTGTTTCTTGACTCCCTCTTTCCTCTTTTCTACCTCTGTGCCATGGTCATTGCAGAAGCAGAAGGGCTTACACAGGATGGAAGGCCATTTGAAAATGTTTCATGGTTTCCTGGGTTTCTATGACCAAAGAACTCAGCCAATAGTGGCAAACCTTTCTGTTCAGCTGGGCTGTTTCTCAAAAACCAGTTATATTCTGTAACTGAGACTGCATATAGTATTTCTAGCATATCCAGGGTAGATGAGATGGCATTTAGGAGCCCAGGGTTACCTCCATGTTCTGCTGAAGGTTCAGAGTAGGACTTTGTGGAGGACACACAATTAAAATGGCCACATTAATTTGTTTGATAGTTACATAATTAACATAGACAGCCAATTTAGAGACTTTTCACCAATTCTTCATGCTTCTTCTTAATGACAAAATATTTTCTCCACTCAAGCATTACCTGCCAAAGCAAGCCTTCATTGATTTCTTCCCTTTCCCTGTTGGCGGTGCCTTCTCCTCTTGTCACTCATTATGTGTTTTGTAGGAAGTGTTTGTGACAACTATTAACTATTTAACCTCAGACTTTAATCTCTCATAGTCTCAGTTTCCTCATCTGTTAAAAGGGAATAATAATAAGTCTGGATTCACAGGGCTGTTGTAAGTGTCCAATGAGATAACTCATGTAAAGCACTTTGTAAACCTTAAAGTAATATGTAAATGCTTGCTATTGTCATGTCCCTATATATGTACATGTTTCCTGCAAGGGCAGGGATCATTTAATTTTGTTTTTATATCCCTAGTGCCTACCATCGTGTTCAGGATTATAGAAAGAACTGAATAAATGCTTGTTGATTGATTGGCTGCCTTTAACTTACCTTCATAAACATTTTTTTTTGGTGGGGCAATGAGGGTTAAGTGACTTGCCCAGGGTCACACAGCTAGTAAGTGTCAAGTATCTGTGGTCAGATTTGAACTCAGGTCCTCCTGAATCCAGGGCTGGTGCTTCATCCACTGCACCACCTAGCTGCCCTGCTCAGTAAACATTTTAGACAAAAATCAGGTTCTTTGAGAGGGGTTAAAAGAGGAGGGAAGAAAATCTATTACTAAACTCAGTAAGAAAATCTTCTCTGACATTCAATGGTTGAATTCCCTATTAATCACAAAAATGCACTGCTGGAGAATTGTGGTAAATCCATTTAATTAAGTGATAAGTTAAAAAAAATTAAATTACAATAGACATCATAAATCCCCTTTCATGTGAACTTAAATAAGGATGGATCCTGGGTCACTGGGATTATACAAGGCATCCCTTACATCTTCTATCTCCTTTGTATAGTGCAGTTCAAACAATTATCAATGCAAACACAAAAGCCCCGCTGACTGCTGCTTCTTCCACTTCCAGTACAGCAGCAATATTTCAGCAGCCAGTGATGTTTTTAAAACATCTGAGGAAATCCTGAGTAGGGAGGAGAGTACCAACAAGGCATCTGGAGGTATCATAGATACAGAGCCTGACTTACAAGACCTCAGGTAAGTCATTTCCTGCCACACACACCTCTTCACCTGTTCAAAGGATGTAGTCCCAATCTCTGGGGTTACCTTCCTCTCTAGGATCTTGTGTGGCTCCATAGAGAAGATGAGAGGCAGGGAGTCCTAAATTATGCCTTGTTAACCAGGGTGAAAGCTCAAACAGTTTTCCTTTTATCCTGACCAAGGAAGGAGAAGGAGAGACTATCTACCTTCACTGTTGCAACATTCTGCTCCTATTAATAGTCTAAGTTTCTTTTTTTTTTAATTGCTAAAACTGCCCTCTGGAAAAATTCCTTCACCTACCCTGATCCCTCCCTCCCTTCCTTCCTTCTTTCTCTTCTTCCTTCCTTCCTTCCTTCCATTTGGGACAAAATTGACTCAGTTTACCCAAATAACTCAAGGAGACCACCAAGTCAAGCAGAGGCAGATTTATTACATTCTCATGAGAAAGGGTGACCTCATGACCCCATTGCAAGGGCTGAGGAATGCAATAATGGGCCCATGAGTTGGGTTTTTATAGAGATTTTGAAAGGGGGGGGTCCCCTCATGTACAGGGTAAGCTCACAATCTAATATCCAATCCTGTCTTATCCAGGGTACGTGTTCAGCTCGTGATCAGGGTACGATGCATGCTCAGCTATGTCTGAGAGCTGGGGGAAAGGGGAGGGGGAAAAAGTCAAACCAAGGGAGGGATGAAACTACTCCAAACCACTCCACTGGGGTAAAGAGAGGCAATGGGGAAGAAGGGAGTGATGGTACCAAGATCTGGGTGGGGGGGGGGAGGGAGTTAGGACTTAGGAATGTAAAAGGGGAGGTAGTATCTGAGTATCTGGGTGGGGTTTGAGCTAGCAAGAGACATCTTCTCCTGCCTGGTCATGAGGTATGTTATAGCAACAGCATAACAAGGACTGGAGGTTTGGAATGTCGGCAAGGGGTGGGGGGGAAAGGGGTACCAGGGTACATCAGGTTCAGTAAGGCAAAATACATGATTTCTATTATAGTCTAAGGAATAATACATGAACAAAATGATTTAACTATAACAGGGACTGGGGGCTGGGTACTTTCCAGACCCCATCCTCAGAATCTAAACTGACTCAAGTCCACCTATCCCATACACTTCCTTCCTTCCTTCCTTCCTTCCTTCCTTCCTTCCTTCCTTCCTTCCTTCCTTCCTTCCTTCCTTCCTTCTTTCCTTCCTTCCTTCTGTTATGGGCCCAGGCCACCCCAGAAGTTCTCTGGGGTACATCAAAGAACCTTCTCCTGGAGAAACTAATCCAAAGGACAGACACACCGAAAGAGATATGTGGAACCAGATTGGACTGAGCTAACTCCAGGACCATCACCCTTCATTCCAGTCTCCCTCACCCCTGGGGAGATAAGATTAGGTGTGGTTGCTGCCTTTGTGGCCTAAGGAGCAGAGAGATGGCTTGAGAGATCTGCAGCCACCCCTCACCCAACTCCTGGAGCCACCACCAGGGGGGATGATCCTCCCTCAATAGGGGAACTTTCTACAGTCAGACAATCACCTCATCAGATCACCATTAGTCCTCTATAAAAGTATCTGCCTGTCTCCTGCTTGAGGAGATTGGTATCTCAGAGCCCCACTCTCTGCCATGCCTTTCTCCCCATGAGAAGAAGTCCAAGGATTTCTCTCTTGGTTTCCCTTCTCTTCCCCAGCCCCTAAACAAACTACTATCTTATTCTAATTGCTTTTGTGTGCAAGAGGGTATAATTCTTTAAAGAGGAATTCATAAGGACCCCAAACCCCTATACCTATCCCAAACCCCAACCCCATTTTCCCCACATCACTTCCTTCCTTCTTTTCTTCCTTTTCTTTAAAAGAGAAGAGCAGAGGGTTGCTTCTGTTATTCCCTCAAAGTTGGAAAAGGTGGAGACTTGTGCTCCAAAGAGAACGTTGTGATCCCTAGGAAATTCAGCACTCTTTTTCAATTCAGAGAGCACTGTAGGGGAGTAACTTCCACTTTTCTGAACCTAGACTACAGCTGAGAGAGAAAATGAGGGACACATGTACTCTGTCAGATCTCTCCTGCCATTTGACAATAGTTCTGCCAGCAAGGGGTCTCCTCCACCCGAAAGCCTCATGTTTCCTTTGATTGGAAGTTTAAATGCCATTTTATAAGCAAAATCTAAGAATAATCCAGATCAACACCGGCCCCAAAGGAAAATGACCCCAGGCATATCTTGGCAGGAATTTGAATGCAAACACACAGGAAAACTAATCACCCTTCATTTTTATTTTATTTTTTAACATGCAATTGATATTCTCAGTGGCTAGCTTTCTACCTTTGAGTTACCTTAAGAGTATATGGAAGGGCCATGCATAAGTCTTTGCTGACAAAAGGGCTTGGTAAAAAGCAATCATTAACGAGTGAGCATGGACTGTGAGCCCACTGGACTAGACACCAAGTTGTCAAAATAACCTTCCTAAGGAAGAGGTATGACCTCATCACTCACCTACTCAAAAATTTCTAGTGGCTCCCTCTTGTCTCTAGGGTAAAAAGATAAATGTGCCGGCCTGCCATCTAAAACTCTCCACAATATGATTCTATCCTACCTTTCCACAATCATTTCCTATTGTTCCCCTCCACATACTCCATGTTCTATTTGCTGTTTCCCAAACTTGACACTACACCTCCTGTCTCTGTGCCCTATGACAAGCTGCCCCTCTATGCCTGGCATACACTTCCTTCTCACTGTTGCCTCTCAGAATCTATCATCCTGCAGGGCTCAGCTTAGATGCCTCCTCCTTCACAAAACCCAATTCCCCCTTTTGCTGGTGCTGTTTCCTTGCTCCAATTGCCTTGAATTTACTTATCCATACACACATAGTATCCTCCAGTAAAATATACCCTCCTCGAGAGCTAGAGATATTTCCTTTCTGTCTCCAGCAAGTAGCACAGTGCTTGGCACATTCTATAAAAGTGGCTTCATAAATTTTTGTTTAATTGTATTTAATTGTATGGTCCCTAACTTCAAGCTCTTTACATGGTTGCTGGCAAGACAACAACAACAAGACCATTACTGATATGCAGTTTAGTATCATTAAATCTTTATCCATTCAGCCACTAAAGGGATTTTCCTAAAATGCAGTTCCAATCATGTCACCCTCTCTCCCCCCAGTCAATAAATTCCAGTGGCTTCCTATTACCATTAGGAGCAAATATAAAATGCTCTGTTTGGCATTCAAAGCCCTTCATAACCTAGCACCCTCCTACCTTTCCAGGCATCTTACAATTTACACTCTGACTCATATTCTTCAATTCCTTAACACTGGTCTCCTGGCTCTTCCACAAAAACAAACAAACAAAAACAAAAACAAACAAAAAAAACTCCATCTCTTGGCTCTGGACACTTTCCACTGGTCATCTCCCATGCCTGGAATAATCTTCCTCCTCTGCTCCAACCTCTTTACCGTCTAAGTTCCAACTAAAATGCCATCTCCTACAGAAACTCTTTTCTAACCCTTCTTAATTCCAGTGCTTTCCCCTCTTTTAGGAATTTCCTATTTATCCTCTATATAGCTTACTTTGTATATTTTTGTTTGCATATTGCCTTGCCCCATTAGATTCTTTTTTTTTTTTTTTTTAGTGAGGCAATTGGGGTTAAGTGACTTGCCTAGGGTCACACAGCTAGTAAGTGTTAAGGGTCTGAGGCCGGATTTGAACTCAGGTACTCCTGACTCCAGGGCCGGTGCTCTATCCACTGTGCCATCTAGCTGCCCCACCCCATTAGATTCTAAGCTTCTTGAGGGGAAGGGCTGTCTTTTGCCTCCATTTTGTATCCCCAATGCATAGCACAGTTCCTGACACTAGTATGGGCCTCATAAATGTTGATTGACTGATCCAGGGAAGGTTCATTAGAGTAATTTGGGAAGCTTTCCTGTTGGAAGTAGTAGTTGGGTTGGGCTTTGAAGGATTGGTAGGATGTGGACAAAAACAGAAAGGACAAGCCATTTGAGAGGCAGGGTGGGAAGAATCAGATGAAGAAAGATTTTGAGGTATAAATATGTATGGGAGTTGGAGTGGGAAGAGACAGTGAAATAATTAACCTGAATAGAGTAGAAAATTCATGTTGTGGAGCAGCAGAATAGAAGGTTATGTGGGGCCAGATTAGAGCAGACATTGAAAGCCAAGCAAAGGTATTTGGATTTTATCTTATGGGGAACAAATACATGAATGAAATAGTATTTAAGTGCAACATGTGCTAATAAGGACAGATATGTATAAGGCATACAAATCCCAAATGATATGGTACCTAGCCTCGAGTAGATATTTTCTAACAGGGGATAGAATACATAGAAAGGACTGGCAGCCAGGGAAAGGAGTTTTAGTCAGGAGATTCACGATGTTTATGAGTGGAGTAACAAGGTTATGGATTGCCACGATCTTTTTTAGTAGCAATTTTGAGGTTGTTTGTTGTTCAATTGTTTCTGTTGCGTCCAACTCTCCCTGACCCTATTTGGTTTTTTTTGGCAAGACTACTGGAGTGGTTTGCCATTTCCTTTTCCAGTTCATTTTATAGATGAGGAAACTGAGGCAGACAGGTTTAAGTCACTTGCCCAGAGTCACACAGCTAGTAAGTGTCTGAGGCAGCATTTGATCTCATGAAGATAAGTCTTCCTGATTCCAGGGCTGGTGCTCTCTCCATTTTGCCACCTAGCTGCAATAATTGCAACAGTAACATCAATTTGATTATTGTTCCCAAAACAAGAATGGAAAGCAGGAAACTGTGGGGTGGGGTGGGTTAGTGATGACTGAGCAGCAAAATGGCAGATGTTAAGATGCCCTAGCAGGTCCTAGTTTCTCTGGTCATCTGGGATATGAAACATAACTTGGGGCTAGCTAGATCTAGTGGCCTAAGCAAGTTTGTGCTCACTCACCAATCAGGATAGCTCAGTACCAATGCAAAATTCCCACATTGAATGGATTAACATGCCATGGGAATTACCAGCAATAGGAATCCACTGCTGGTTATTAGACATAAGAAGTACTTAGATTTAATTCAACAAATATTTACGAACTCTCTACCATGTGTTGGACGTTGTACTAGACACTTGGATAGATGGAATGGTAAGGCATGTGTGGAGTCTAGTCCAGTAGTCCATATAACCTACTAATAGAAAAAAAATCTTAGTCCAAACTTATTAGAAGTGAGAGAGTAGGAACAAACAAATTAGGCAGAACATACAGCTGGGGCAGAGGGGCTTAAATTGCATAAATGCCTCATTTTGAAATTTATTCCAAAGATAAAAGAAAAGAAATCAATAAGCAGAGGGATCAAGGAAATAATGAAGTCTTTTTAAAATGAATGCAGTAGGGCAGCTAGGTGGCACAGTGGAGAAAGCACTGGTCCTGGATTCAGGAGTACCTGAGTTCAAATCTAGCCTCAGACACTTGACACTTAACTAGCTGTGTGACCCTGGGCAAGTCACTTAACCCCCATAGTCTCACAAAAAAAATAAAATAAAAAATAAAATGAATGCAGTAGGGACAGCTAGGTGGCACAGTGGATAAAGCACCAGCCCTGGATTCAGGAGGACTTGAGTTCAAATTTGACCTCAGACTCTTGACACATATTAGCTGTGTGACCCTGGGCAAGTCACTTAACCCTCATTGCCCTGCAAAAAAAACCCCAAAACAAACAAAAAAACCCACAAAGAAATAAATAAAAATAAAATGAATGCAGTAAAATAGTTGTTTGGGTCACAGACTACACTAAATCATGATCTTAGAAAAATCTTCATTAAAGCCTGATTTTTCCTGTGTCCTTGAAAGATGGAGTTACCATTGAAATGAAGCTTCTGGCACTGGAGTCATGCAGCCATGTGCTGGGATGACACAGAGAAGTCATTAAACAAAATGATACTAAGTGGTGGGTGACTAAATCCCAAGGAAACAGATGTTGAGTTAGAGGATTAATCCCAAAGATAACTTGTAGTGGTCATTTTAGCAACAAAAGAACAGTAACAATGTCTAGGGTATAGAGAGGATCTGAACAACTAAACCCTTCTAGGGCTGTGAGGCAGCCAGGCTCCAGAATGCCAATTGGTAAAATTTCAATATGAGCATTTACACCTTGGAAATGGGCAAATGCTGCAAAGCAGAGCTTGATTTATTGTGTTGTTGATTAGACTTAAGAAATTTATAAATGTCAATAATGCATATCATGATTATATTCCTGTGCCCCTCCTGAACACCCTCCTCCCAGCCAGTCATTAAACATTTACCAGCATATCCATGAATTTAACCCACTTTAGTCCCAGAATCTCAGGGCTGGAAGGAAAATTAGAGGTCATTGAGTTGACCATCTGATCCTTGCATGGGAAACTCTACTATAGCATCCCTGACAGATGACCACAAAATCTCTAGTCAGTAGAATATATCCAATGATTGGGAGTCCACTACCATTGTAGGATAGTCTTAAGAATAGTATGACTCAAATATGTCCACATTGGCCATGTTTGGGAAAATGGCTTCCAATCACATCTATAAACTTGAAACTCAAATAGGGCTACATTTAGTACTGCAAAATGACTTTTTTTTTTCGAGGCAATGAGGTTTAAGTGACTTGCCCAGGGTCATACAGCTAGTACATGTCAAGTGTCTGAGGCCATATTTGAACTCAGGTCCTCCTGAATCCAGGCCTGGTACTTTATCCAATGTGCCTCCTAACTGTCCCATACAAGGTGGCTTTAATGTCTCATCATGACCCTCTGACCTATCAAGGTACATGGCTAAGTTTCCTTCCCACCAATAACTTAACACCCTCAAAGGTATTTGTTAAATTACAAGCTGGACCATTTTTAAAAAAAAATCTTATTTTTCCTTTGTCAATTTTAAGTGGAAATTTTCCTTGTCTCTCATTCATTGATCCTTTTTCCCCCAGCTTCTCCTTGGTGTTAAGATAACCTTTGGTGTTAAATATTCAGCACTAAACACCTAGGTTATTTAGGTTTATTTAGGAACATCATTCTCAGTTCAGTTAATTGCACTAAAATGAAATGACAAGACAAAGCACAGATCCCAAACCTTTCAAGTGAAAAGAGAAAGGCAGACTCTAGTGAGAGGAGAAAGACAAAACCTGGATATCTCCATTTGACACCGAAGGCCCTTTACATTCAGCCTCCAATCAATTTTGTCTAACTTTCTCTCCACCTTCTCTTTATTCCCCTGAGGAAGAAATGGTTATTTCCCATTCCATGCTTTATTCTTTATTCTTCACCCTCACCCAGAATATCTAAATCATGCCCATCTGTCAGGGACCAACTCAAATCCCACCTCTATGAAGTCTTCCTTGACTCCTCCAGCCCTTGTCAATCCCCCTTTATCTGAACTTGTCCATATCATTCATTTTATCACTTAATTAGCTGCTGCCTTGTATTACTATTTAAATATTTACAGTGTCTTATTCTCTTTTTCCTAGACTGTAATGTCTTTAAGGGCAGGGAGATATCTATCTCTATTTCTCTCTCTCTCTCTCTCTCTCTCTCTCTCTCTCTCTCTCTCTCTGTCCATCCATCTACCCACCCATCCATCCATCCATCCATCCATCCATCCATCCATCCATCCATCCATCCATCCATCCATCCATCCATCTATCCATCCAGGCATCTGGGTGGTGCAGTGTATAGAGTACTGGGTGTAGAATCTGAAAGACTCATCTTCCTGAGTTCAAATCTGGCCTCAGACACTTATTAGCTGTGTGATCTTCTGCAAGTCTCTTAAACTTGTTGGCCTCAGTTCCTCATGTATAAAATGAGTTAGAGGAGGAAAAGGCAAACCACTCCAGTATCCTTGCCAAGAGAGCCTCAAATGGGATCACAAAGAGTCCAACCCGACTGAAACAACTCAACAACAATATATGTGAGTATTTCTTATATTTGTTTTGCAGTTTCCTTCATGTTCATCACAGAGCTATAAGGAAAGAAATAAATTAAGTAACAATTCATAGATTAAAAACCTGAGTGACCAGAGTGCCCATGTTTCCCCAAATGGGAGAATTTTTCAAGTTTGAGTTTAATGACTCAATTGGCAGTAACTTTGGAATGAATGGGTAACTCAGCCACAGAGAGGCACATTGAAAGCCTGGGCCCACCATTTCTCTGTGTACCTGGCATCCAGGGTCAGTCATATAAGCTGCCACCAGTGGGGTCCATTCTGCCGTGCGGAACAGTTTCTGGCAATTACTGCATCCTCCTCCACCTGGGTCCCAGTGGGAGGCTCATGCTCACTGGGACAGGTTATCCCCAGGACACCTGTTAGCTGATACCTAATGAGCAAGCAGCTCTCCAGGAGGTAATCACTCATTCTGCAAGTTGACTCATTTGTCACGAGTAATGTTGTGAAGTGTGCCATCTGAGGATATTGCATGGAGCATTCCCCAGGTGCATCCTGGATCCACAGTACAGACCCGCTCACCTCTCTTGAAGGGCAGCCCATCATGGGGTCTTTTCTTCTTTCACTATAAAGAATCGAAGCTTTGGGCCTCGGAGAAGCTTCAGAAAGCTCAAATACCATTAAGCCTTAATGGGCCTGTTCCCTCTTGGCCGAGCATCCTTGATTTTTCTGTGGCTTCAAAGCTTTAGGTCCTGTACTTTTTTTTGGACCATTAGAGAATTTCAGAGCTGAAAATGATCCTCTAGTTAGAAATTAAGGATCTAGATCATATTTTTCAGGGGCTCCTCCCTTCCTGAGGGTTCTTTAGAAGATAGAAGGATACTAATAAAAGCTTGTCCATATGAACAGTTAAACATTTATAAACCTTTTTTCCCCCACGCAATTATCCTATGGGATAGTAGTACAAGTATCAAGATTCCCATTTTACAGATAAGAAAATTGAGGCTCAGGGAGGTTTAGTGACTTGCTAGAGTGACACCCCAAGTGAGTGTTAGAACTCAGAATGACAGGCTCTTTGCAGAGCAGGAAAGTACTTTCATTTATTCATCTACCAGGTATGAGCTATTGAGCTTAGCTGGTCTTTCCTTCAATAATAATAATCAATCCCTGCTTAATTTAATACTTCAAAAAGTCTATGATTTCAACAGTGGAAGTATTCCATTCTCTTCCTGATCCCTCCCTGTCCCTTCCTTCTTCTTCTTTTTCTTCTCCCTACCACACACTTCAGTAGAGAGTTTCAAGAGTTTATTTGGACAAAATCTTTATCAAAAGGTGTCTGACACTGATAATAAGCTTCCCTGCAGGGATCTGGACTACTCCTGGGAAATTTCATCCCTGTCCAGTGTTCAAAATAATTTCATCTTGGAAGGACCCCTGTAGTTTGTGCTCTACTGACAGCCTCTGAGGTCTAAGGGTCCCCACACCACAATGATATATTGGAATAAAAACTAGTGGTATTAACGTATTTAGAGAAAAAGAATTAGGTTGATCAAGGGAGTAAAGGAGAGGAAGTTTAAAAAACAAAGGCAACAAGGATCTTTCTTCATAGTCTTGATTTTAAACTAGTTATTCCCTTGAGAGTCCCATGGGGAATCAACCTCAACACACCCCATACTTTTTCTGCTATACTGACTTTTATAACAATTCTTTGCTACTCAACAGGCCATGGTCCATTTCTTCCTTAACTCTGCCAGAGAAAACAGGACCTCATCCATCAGCTCAGGTTATAATTATGTTCTCTCTTACTAAACACAATCATTAATATGAGTATAGTTGACTATAAACTAATGGCTAGGCAGCTTGGCAGCTCCCACCATGTTGCAGGGAGCCCCCTCTGCTGGCTGGTAATTGGGTGTCTTACTTATGCTCTCACTTTGTCACTAGTCAATAAATGGGGAAAACTGACTCCATATGTCCTGCATGCTTTTGGTATTTTTAGACTCAATTGCCTTGAAATCTCCCGACCTATATACAACATGGCTCCTTGCTGGTAGAGCACCATTTTCATTAATTATTAATGCCCAAGAAATGCTCCAGGAGAGCCAGAGAGCTCATTGCTGGGAAAGTGCAATTATCATTTCATTAAAGATTGATTACACATGTGGCTGGTCATTTAAATAATGGCCCTGCTGACACTGTAAATTGAATGATAAATGAGTCTTCCCATGCCACCTCCAGTCAATGCAAGCATGGCCTGGAGAAAGGCAATGGGCCTTTTCCAGCCACTGAAAGGTCACCTGAAATATTAAGGACTTCCTGTCGATTCTCAGTCTACAAAACAAGGCCATCTTTGGGGCAAAGGGTCCAGGCCTAGAAAAGTCTGCATGGCAACAAGTTCTCATGGTGATGCACATAATTGCCAGGAGCTCTGACACAATTCAAATGTTTCCAACAAGGGACTTAATTTCCATTTAATAAGATAGATACTGTGTGTTGTTTTCATGTCACTTGATTATTAAAGGTGGATTTATTGAGGTTTAAGGCATTAGGCAACTGTACTAAGGAATATAATATCATTACAGTCTTGTTAGTGTCACTAAGTACTATTTTAACCCTTTGGAAAACAGGCAGAACTTTCCCAAAGGTGAAAGCACATCTCACAGTGCTTAGTGTTGTAGCCAATTCCATTCAATGTGGAAGTCTCAATAGCTCATTTTACATTTCTAGAACTCTTTAAGGTTTGAAAAGCATTTTCATGTCAGCTCTTTGCAACTGAGGCCCATAGGTGTGTGTATGTATGTATACACACATACACATGCATATGTACACATGCATGCATACATACAAGGCCTACTCCAAATATGTAAATATGCACATATATACATACATTATATATGTCTATATGAAAGGACTATTGTATGCATATATGTATGTGTGTGTCTATATGCACATATGTATGTATACATACATATATGCATATGTGTGTATGTGTCTATATTCCATGACTTGCAACCATAGATTATCACCTAAAGTGAATACCAGAATCCCTGAAGAATTAAAGTTGCAGGTAAACCAAGGGACAACAAAGAAATGCATAGGGGACTGGATTGTTGTTGTTGTTGTTGTTGTCCAATCATTTCAGTTGTGTCTGACTCTTCATGACACTATTTTGGGATTTTCTTGGCAAAGATACTGGAGTGGTTTGCCATTTCCATCTCCAACTCATTTTATAGATGAGGAAACTGAGGCAAATAGGGTTAAGGGATTTGCCCAGGGTCATACAGCTGCTAAATGTGTGAGGCGAGATTTGAAATCATGAAGATGAGTCTGACTGACTCCAAGTGCTACACTCTATGCATGGCCTCTCCACTTCTCCCAGCACTCTAACCAATGTGCCACATAGCTGGTTTGAACTGCAAAACATTAGCAATTAGCAATCAAGAAGTATAAATGAGAAATACCAAAAAGGTAGATGCACCATGGAAAAAGGAGGCAGGTCAGTCATGTGGAAAGAATGAAGGGTAATAAACCAGGGAACCCCTGGTGCTCCATGGCTATTCACATAATGTCAAGAGGACTAGGCTAAGCCCTCCAGGATGTTGAGAAGAATCCCCCTCCATTCCCAGCTTCACTCCAATCACCACCTGTGGAAGATTCATAGGAAAACTTTGACAGCTGTGTCACAGAGTAGCATGGTTGAGTTATACTTTGCAACACTTGAGGAAGATATATATATATATATATATATATATATTCACATGGATAAGATAAGAAACTCATTGAGGTATCATGGTAACTCATGAGGTTTTCATAACAATTATTTAAAATTGTTTGGGCAGGGGCAGCTAGGTGGCACAGTGGATAGGGCACCGACCCTGGAGGAGGAGGACCTAAGTTCAAAGCCGGCCTCAGACACTTGACACTTACTAGCTGTGTGACCTTGGGCAAGTCACTTAACCCCAATTGCCTCACCAAAAATTAAAGTGTGTTGTAAAATTGTTTGGGCAAGTATTTTTATCACCATTTATGGAAAAAGGAAGAGGAGGAAGAGGAGGAGGAGGAAGATGAGATGACAATTAGATGGGTGGAATAAAATTAGAGGCAGGTAGGTATTTCAGTGCATAGAGCACTGCTCATGGAGTCAGAAAGACCTGAGTTCAAATCCAACCTCAGGCATTTACTAGTTGTATGTCTTTGGTCAAGTCATCTTCTATTTGCCTCAGTTTCCTCAACAGCAAACTTTGGTTAATAATATCACCTTTCAGGGTTCTTGTGAAGATTAAATGAGATAATATTTGTAAAACACATACCATAGTGTTGGGCACATGGGAGGCACTTAAAAACACTAGTAATGATGATAATAAAATTGCTGACATTGGTTGTAGTGATTTGCTTCAGAAGATCAATGATGAAGTATACTACTCACCTCCTAGCAGAGGAATGATGGTCTCAAGATGCAGAATAAGACATACATTTTTTTACATAGCCAATGTGGTAATTTGTTTTGCTTGACCAAACATGTTTGTTATAAATGCTTTCTTTTTCTTTTCCCTTTTTTTCTCCGAATGGGGATAGATGGATGTTGAGAGAAAATAAATGCTTGCTAATTGAAAAAAAATAATAAAAAAGATGAGCCAAGTTTCACCTCAATGTTTCACAAAGAAGAAAGTATATCCTAGTCTATGGAGAAGTATTGCTCGGAGTTACAGGTGGGAAAGGTTTCTAGAGAAATATGGGGTGTCTTGGGCAAGAGGTCTAGTATGTGGTTTTGGTCACAGGTGAGCTAAGTATAAAATGCAGAATACCTTTCCTTTGGAAGTTATTGTATTAAAATATAAATAATTAATAATTAATGACAAACAAGTCAGTATTTCAGTATTTCAGAGTGGACAATGGTCTGACCAAAGAGTAAGAGAGACCTGGATTGAAGCCCTATAAAACATGCCTACTTTTAGTCCCATAGAAGAGTTACTATATGGCAGATACTGTGCTGGGCTAAAAAAAAAAAGGTTAAAACAAAATAGACCTTGCTTTGAAGGAATTTATGTTCTGTTGGGGAAGAAAACATATAATAATTATGTATATATAAGATATATGGAGAAAAGATGTAGGATAATCTTAGTGGGAAGGTGCTAACAACTGAGGGGAACAGAAACAGCCTCCTATGGAATGTGGTATTTAAACTGAGACTTGAACAAAGCCAGAGTAAGTAAGAGAAGGTGGGAAAAGGAGGCATTATAGCCTTGGGGGACAGTTAGTACAAAGGCACCAAGTCAGGAAATGAGGTATTCTGCTTAAGGAACAGTGAATAGGTTAGTGTGGCTGGATCATAGAATGTGGAAAGGGATAAAGTTTAGGAAGAATGGAAAGGTATGAAGTAGACAGGCTATGAGCAACTGTAAATGCCCGTCAGAGGAGTTTACATTTTATCTTGGAGGTAAGGGGGAGGAACTGGATTTGATTGAGTAGCAGGGTGACCTAGTCAGACCAAAATCTCAAGAAAACCACATATACAACTGTATGGATAATGGATTGGAGTAAAGATAGACATGAGACAGGGAGACTAACCAGGAGGTTGCTGAAATATTCCAGGTGAAGAAATGAAGGCCAGAACTATGTTGATGGCTCTGCGAGTAGAGAGAAAGAGATGATATAGATATAGATAGACATAAACATAGATATAGTGATTGATATTTTGATATATTACATATATATATATATATGAGATGATCTGAAGGGAGAAATGAAAAAAATTGGCAAAAGATTGTCTATGTGGGGTGAATTAGAGGGAGGGGTTAAGGATTACACTAAGGTTGTGAGCTAGGTGACTAGGAGGGTGCTAGTGCCTTCAACAGTAATAGGGAAGGTAGGAAATGGGAAGGGCTTTGGGGGGATGAGAATTATTTCTGTTTTGGGCATGTTGAGTTTGAGATGCCTATTGGGACATCCAGTCCAACATGTCCAAAAGGCAGTTGGTAATATGGAACTGTAGCATGGGAGAGATACTTAGGCTAGGTGTATGTTAATCTGGGAATCATCAACATAGCAATGATAACTGAACCCATAGGAACTGATGAGTTAGCCAAGTGAGATACAGGTGGAAAAAAGAAGGCTGCAGACAGAGCTTTGGGGGACACCCATGGATAATAGATAAGAAATAGATGGAAAATCAGCAAAGGAGTCTGAGAAGCATAGGTCAGAAGAGGCAGAAGAAAGAACAGGGAGACAGCAGTGCCACAAAAAGCTAAAGAAGAAAAAGTATCCAGGAGAAGAGGGTGATTAATGATGTCAGATACTACAGGGAGAGAAAAAAGAAGGGTAGGAAAGATATAGGAGATAGCCAGCAGGGATGGTAGGATCGAGTAAGGCTTTTTTTTTAGGATGGGGAAGGCATGAACATATTTTTAGGCAGCAGGGAGGAACAAGTAGAGAGGTAGAGACTGATGATAAGGGCAAGTGGAAATGATAGCAGAAGCAAATTGATGGAAGGGATGGGAAGGAATGGGATCAAGAGTCCCTGCAGATGGGGCGTCCTTGACAAGGAGAAGGGCTACTTCTTCAAGCAAGGCAGGAGTAAAGAAAGAAATAGTGTGGAAAGAGGTTTGAGCGGCATGAAATGAGCAAGGAAGATGTAGCTCTCTGTGAATGAATGACCTATTTTTATTTATTTATTTATTTATTTTTTGCTGGAGTGAAATGGGAAGAGGTTTTCAGAAAAGAAGGCTGTGAAGGGAGTGGGAGGTTTAAGAAAAAGTCATGTGGATAGCAAATCAATTAGGGAGAAGTAGAATAATTGCCTTGTAGTACTGAGGTCCTGGTTGAGATTAAATAACAGTCATTTCTACTGGACAAAATCAGCATACTTTCATGATTTTTCTCAGTCCCAAAGCCTATGAATAGGAGTGAAGAAGGTAGATGTTAAGAGTAATCCAGGATTGGTATTTAGTAAGGTCTGACAAGAAGGAAAGGATTCAAAGAGAGAGGATAGTGTAGAATTGAAATGGTTTACCAATGGGTCAAGATAAGGTTTGAGTAGAAGGTTGCCAATAGAGGGGCAATGGAAAGAGCTAAAATAAGGAAGAAATGAAAAGCGCAGGGGATGGAGGTCACAGTGAAGGAATAAGGATATGGGATCATAAGGCATAGGTAAATATGTAATGATAAAACATTGTCATCAAATCAAAGGATCACAGGACCTTGGTAGGGGTTCAGAATCACTGAAAAGAATGAAAAGAACAAGCATTTATGAAGTACCTACTGATGTGGGATGGAATTTATGGTCAAATTGATTGTGAGTCATCCCACAAGAATTATAAGACTCAGTGACTCAGTTTCCCAAGTTTTATTGCAATACTGTGAGTGATCACAGGGAGAGAACCAGAAAATGGAAAGGTATCTCTTGAATAGTAAAAGAAAAGACAAGTTATATTTATAGTATGGATAAATTGATTATCAGTCTCATTATAATATTCTCCACCTCGGGATGTTACAGGGGAAGATTTATCCTAATTTGGAGTTCCTGAGGTACTAAGTCAACCTCTGAGGTGGGTACCTTTTTCAGGGGAGGTGTGTTTTGGGGGTTTACATGTCATAAGGTGAATCTGGGGACAAACTTGGCCTTTTCTGCGCAAGTCTCTTTCTGATTCCCATGGCTAGTTTCAAAATATCTCCATTTTTCATTTGAATTTCTATACCCTTGTCATTTCCTTTATTTTTATATAACCTGACCCTTTATGGTCCCATTATGGGTACTGATCACTGTGGGTATGATAACCTAGCATAAGTTATCCATTAACTGGGGTCTAACTCCCTTTTGGAGCTAATATCTGAATTAGAGCTTGGAGCTTAGGTTTTTCTGTTAACCCCTTTTCACCTCCTATATCAACTACTATGTACCAGGTACTTTAAAAATATTATCTCAGGGGCATCTAGGTGGTACAGTGGGTAAAGCACTGGCCCTGGATTCAGGAGGACCTCAATTCAAATCCAGCCTCAGACATTTGACACTTACTAGCTGTGTGACCCTAGGCAAGTCACTTAACCCTCACTGCCCTGCATATATATATATATATATATATATATATATATATATATATATATATATATATATATATAATCTCATCTGATGCTCACACAAATCCATGTGTGAGGCAGGTGTTACCATGATGCCTCTTTTAGGGTTGAGAAAATTGAGACAGAGCTTAAATGAGTTGTCAAAATCACACAACTAGTAAGTGTAAGGCTAAAATTGAACTAAGGTCTTTGTGATTCCAAGTCCATTGCTCTCTCCAGTGCTCCACCTACCTTTCTCTAGCTGTATAAGGGTTAGGAGGAGAGTATCCATCCAGAAGGGAGTACAAGCAGAATATCAGTGGTTAGAGAGAGGTTCATTGAAGGAGTACCTCGTAGAATTCTCTTAAGATGCTAAGTTCTAAGCAAGTTGCTGATCTACTTTGGAAGAGAGGGTTTACACAACAGCCTGGTTCTGCATCAGTGAAATTGTAGATCTGGAAAGGCAACAATTATTTTTAATCTTTTAAGAATAGAACCCTGAAAAGAACAACAAACATCAACAGAAGAAATGTTTAATTGTAGTGTTTATAGTGTAAGCTCTACGTACTGTCACTTCTTTGGTCCTGTGCTTGAAGATCTCTCACACACCCATTTACTCTAGGTCATAAGGGCTTTAAAAATTTTTTTTTTTTTGCAGGGCAATGAGGGTTAAGTGGATTGCCCAAGGTCACACATCTAGTAAGTGTCAAGTGTCTGAGGTCAAATTTGAACTCAGGTCCTCCTGAATCCAGGACTGGTGCTTTTCCCACTGTGCTACCTAGCTGCCCTCCATAAGGGCTTTTGCGAGAAAGCTCTCTAGGATTTCTAGAGTGGAGCTGGTAGGGAAGTACAGTAGATGGCTATAGATGGGTGAAAAGCTAGCTGATTCAGAAGATCCACCACGATTTAGACTTTCTTACCAGAGTTCTGAGTTCTCTGGTAGAGAAGGGGAAAACAGTAAGGCTTCTGAGCAAAGGTGGAAGCACCTGGTACTTCTGAAGAGGGGTGTGGGGGTGGAGTGGAGAGTAGGACAAGAGGAGATTAAATACAAATCCTTGCCTTCTATTTGAGAAAGGTGATTGATGGATAGCCCTTCTTTACCTTCCCTGAGGAGGTAATTAAGCAAATAGCTTAAAATTTATAGCAAAAGAGGACAGATCTGGGGAAATCTTCCTTAAACCTAGCCCCAAAGATCCTAAGAAAGTGAGGTGATGCTATGGCATTTGATCTCCCTTGATCTGTAGAGTTTGCAAAGTTGGCTCCCTGGACAGTCTTTCTTCTGAGCTTCAGTGCCTCTGTACTTTGCCACCAGGTCAGTGATGGCACCTTTGCTGTGTCCATGTGGTCCCAAGGTCCCCAGAAAAGAGGTTGGTAGAGAAATACTGGCATTTCCTCCCACCCCAACACACATAATTGATTATGCCTTCTCCTACAGAGCCTGCTCCAGAAAGCTAAAAGAAAGAGTACCTCCTCATTGCTCCCCTTTCCAGAGAAAGGGAAAGATATGAAACAATCAGGAAAATGATCAAGTATGTGGCTGGCGGGAGTCTTTTCTAGTGACTCCAGAAGACTTTCCCTCCCCACTGACTAGAGCTGCTGAAGGGCTAAGTGGAGTTTTTCCTTAATTTTATTTCATTACAGCAAGTAGAGCATCAGATTTGTTACAATTAACGAGTTGAGATGTTTAAGCACAGGGCACACTTTCCAAGTCATTAGGCTGAACCAGCTCCTATTTGGTCTTGTATAACATCAGCAAATGTATATTTTTAAAAACGCCAATTGTGAAAATCTTTATTACCAGTGAAGGAGAGGAGAATTGAAGGTTTATACAATGATGTTCAGGCCCAACAAAAGTTGCTCTCATTCATAGTTAAGAAAAAGCAAGGAGCACCTAAATGACGCAGTGGATAAAGCACCAGCCCTGGATTCAGGTGTACCTGAGTTCAAATCTGACCTCAGACACTTGACACTTACTAGCTGTGTGACCCTGGGCAAGTCACTTAACCCCCATTCCCCTGCAAAAATAAACAAATTTTTTAAAAAAGAGTTTAGATTTAAAAAAGAAAGAAAGAAAAAGCATAATTGAGGGGCAGCTAGGTGGTGCAGTGGATAAAGCACTGGCCCTGGATTCAGGAAGACCTGAGTTCAAATGCGGCCTCAGACATTTGACATTTACTAGCTGTGTGACCCTGGGCAAGTCACTTAACCCTCATTGCCTTCCCCCCCCCCAAATGCATAATTTACCTCATACAAAAGGTCTATTTGAGAAGGAAATGATGAATAAATATAGGGCCACTCAATGTTTTCCTATAATATTTCTTTGGGCTTTAATCAGAGGGTTCCTGTTCATTAACTAGAAAACAATTTCTCTTTATAAAAATACCTTTGAGAACTAACCCCCAAAGAGTGTGTTATCATAAGGAATTGTCTCCATTACATCTCTTCTAAGGCCACATGGAACCAAATTTTGCACCATCAAAAATTAAAACACTGGCTGGGAAAGAAGCAATAGAAAAATAGATTTGTCTCTCCCCTCTGAGGGCTTTCCTTCCTTGATTAATCAAATGATAAAATAATGGGAAAATACAGAATTTGCTGAAGTGGCTGTTTTGCCAGGAGAAGGTGAATAAAAGCTAAATTGAATGTAGGGAGGGTTAAGGGGAGGGAGGGAGGGAACCTGTGGGGGATGAAGCAGGTGACATAGGGACCTTTATATTTTCTTCTTTTTCTAAAAGCTGACAGTAGCTACCTTTACCAGGTCTTGCTCCTGTCCTCAAACATGCTTTTCAAAAGTTGTAAAGCAGAATTGTCTCTTTTATTTTAGGAGGAGATCTGGGTAGGGGTGGGAACATGGAGTGAATAAAGAAATAATGACTTTATTTTTGGAAGCCTTGAGCATGGGACTTTGTAGCAGAGTATAGATGTGTTAAGAAAAGGGAGAGGAGTCAAACGGTTTTCTAAAATTAATCAGGGGATTTGGGGCGGGGAGGAGGGAAAAACAAGTCAGATGAAAATAATTCTTTGAATACTATGAGACCTACCCAGTATGAGGGTCACCAGGCAGGATTCTTTTTCTTCTAATCCCTTCTAAATACCCACAACCACAGATAGCCTTTCTGAAACAGGAACTGTATCACCTCTCTGTCTTTACAGCCCACCTGTCTGCTTCTCCCTGTCCTCCTAAAACTTCCATTGGCTCTTCATGGCCCATACAGGATCATCTTCCTCAGCCTGGTTTCTGAGGCCTTTATAATCTGGCTCCACCGACACCAAAGGCAGCTAGGTGGCACAGAGAATAGAGTTTTGGGCTTGGACTCAGGGAGACCTGAGTTCAAATTTGGTTTCAGGTAGTTACTCACTTTGTGACCCTAGGAGTTACTCTCTAATTGCCTCAATTTCCTCAATTGTAAAATGGAGATAATAATAGCACCTACCTCCCAGGGTAATTGTGAAGCTCCAATAAGGTAATATCTGTAAAGTGCTTAGCAGGGGGGCCTGACATATATTAGGAGCTTAATAAATGCTTGTTCCCTTCCCTTCTCCCTCTTTTTCTTTATGCATTCAAAGTGCTTAACATATATAATGTATTTAATTGATGTTTGTTGGGGCAGCTAGGTGGTGCAGTGGATAAAGCACTGGCCCTGGATTCAGGAGGACCTGAGTTCAAATCTAGCCTCAGACACTTGACACTCAGTAGCTATGTGACTCTGGGCAAGTCACTTAACCTTCATTACCCTACAAAACAAAAGAACAACAAAAAATTGATGCTAGTTGATTCAATTTAGTATACCTATCTGAAGTCCTTTTTTGCTTTTCCCCCTCTTCTTCTTCCCCATTCTTCTCTTCTTCCTTCATTTAAGTTACTGAATATTTACTGAATATCTATGATGTGACTAATTCTGGGCTCAGCCCTATGGGACAGAAGGAAAAGGACCCAGCCCCCATCCTTAGAGAGTGCATAATCTATTTGGAGAATCAGGACTCAGACATATGGAC